>NC_136156.1:675000-1940593 GCF_965212315.1 Lampetra planeri
GCTTCACTGCTGCTTTGTAAGTGCTTGGCTTTTGTAATGTTGGTGAGCGAGGTCACACTCGCAAATGAGACTCATCCTGGTCTCTTGCCTTCTCGCCCGGTTACACAAAATCAGCTTGATCTTGGTCGACGCGTCTCCGCCCAGGCCATCGCAAAGCAGCGATGGGGAGGTTGTTTGATTTGTCGCGCGGGTTATGCACTTTAGCCAATTGCCCGTCTATTTTACAAGGGGAATCCGTGGTGCGTGAGCACAGAAGCAACAAACGCAGAAGACAAAAAACATGAATATCGCAGAGAACGAGTCGATGGTGCTCATGAAATATATTTCGCAACTCGCAAACGATGTATTTGACGGTCATAAATAAAACACACGCGAATCGGAGAAAAAAAAACCCCCCCACTGCAAACGTGATCTGATAGCAAGAAACGCCAAAGAACTGTTAGGTTCTTGTGCAAGTAATCTCTATATATTAGTCTAATAGGGACATAAACACATGCGAATCTAGAAAGATTAGGGAGGCAGGGAAGGAAACGGCTGATCCGGCCACTGTGGCATCTTCAAGACTCTGGTTTCTGCCAGAATGTGGCTGTAATGTCGCAGTTGACGGGAGTGTTGCATCCTTCTCGTGCCGTGAGGCTCCGGAGGGTGCTCTGTGTGATGTGGTCTAGTCATTGGAGGGTGTTTGTTTTGCGTCTGTGAACACAGTTACACAATGGGGTTCACGTTACACGGGATATGTTATTTTTTTTGTAAGAAAATGCCACGAAAGCCAAAATTTTTACGCGAAAAAAACCCCGACATGATGTTATTTTATTATTATATAATGTTATATAATAATATTATTATATTATTAGCGTTGTTATTTTATTATTATATAATGTTATATATTATTATTCTATTATTAGCGTTGTTATTTTATTATTATATAATGTTATATAATTTTATTATATTATTAGCCTTGTTATTTGTTATTATATAATGTTATATAATATTATTACATTATTAGCGTTGTTATTTTATTATTATATAATGTTATATAATATTAGTATATTATTAGCGTTGTTATTTTATTATTATATGATGTTATATAATATTATTATATTATTAGCCTTGTTATTTTGTTCCTTTCGGTGGCTCTCCGCTGACAACTTTCGTGGTCGCGTTATCATCGTGCCACAGGGAGAGCCACGGCGACCGCCCGGACCCCGTGAGCGTTCGCGAGCGCCCATCTCGCAGAGCGGCTCGTGAGCGAGACAAATGTGCAAACGAGAAAGACTCACGAGAGACAAGTGGGATGCCGTGGTTCGTGGTCGTGATGAATTATCGGCGGCGTTCTCACGGTGAATGGCTCTGCACTGAAAGCCGCATTGGTGGAGTTCTATAAAAGCGAGGGCTAAAGATACCGAACGCAGCGGTGTAAATGTCCATGTTTCTACGACAGGCAGTCGCGGTGCGAATAAATCAACAAACCAAGCAAAATCTGCGGGCCCCAAGTGAATCAAGGGGCCCTGGGTTCGTGAAAGAATAGGGCCGCATTACCATAGCAGCTCGAATATAAATCCTCATGAATATAACAAGCAAATTAACATAAAAATGCGGATTAAGATTTCTCGTCTGCGTATCTATCTCACTTCACTATTCTCTTATCTCATGACATGTCTCTCTCTCTTGCCTTCATGTCCTTGGTAATGTCGCTGAGATTTTTTGAATTGAAAGAGAGGCCCCAGGAAAAATAACGTGGGCTCAGGGTCCCAATGAGAGCCCCCCCCCTCCCGATTGATGCTCAGGTGTGTGACCCAACGACCACGTGGTGTGTGACCCAACAACCACCACGTGGTGTGTCACCCAACCACCACGTGGTGTGTCACCCAACAACCACGTGGTGTGTCACCCAACCACCACGTGGTGTGTCACCCAACAACCACGTGGTGTGTCACCCAACAACCACGTGGTGTGTAACCCAACAACCACGTGGTGTGTGACCCGACAACCACGTGGTGTATCACCCAACAACCACGTGGTGTGTGACCCAACCACCACGTGGTGTGTGACCCAACAACCACGTGGTGTGTGACCCAACGACCACGTGGTGTGTCACCCAACAACCACGTGGTGTGTCACCCAACAACCACGTAGTGTGTCATCCAACCACCACGTGGTGTGTCACCCAACCACCACGTGGTGTGTGACCCAACAACCACGTGGTGTGTCACCCAACCACCACGTGGTGTGTGACCCAACAACAACCACGTGGTGTGTGACCCAACCACCACGTGGTGTGTTGCACCTCCTGTGTACCAGGCGAGGGAGTTAACTTCTGCACTCTGCAGTTTCTTTGGCAAGATCGCCACTGCAATGTCGCTGCGTCACACCTTACATCACGATATCACTTAGTTATCTGCAATATTTGCACACGCCCTCATTCACACACTCATTCACACACACACTGCGGCCCACATTCACGTACTGACACACACTCTCTCATACACAAACACAAATATCCCCCCTACTTACGAAGACAAACACGGCGCTTGATGGGTGACCAGCACCCCACGCACGGCTGCCTTTGTCTCCCGAGTCTCGGTGTTTAGACGCCGCACCAGGTACTCATTTTGAGGCTGAGTCGACCTAAGGGAGGCTCAGGGCCGGCTTCGGGTGTCAATCGCTGACGTTAACCGCTGCCCTACCAACTCCCCATGCACACACACACTGCAGGGGCATTCAATGCTAAAACTGAGGTTATTGTTTGGCATTTCACATGATTCTTAGCCGCTGCGCTCGGGTCGTGGTGCAGGTGGCCCAGGGCGGCATTAACCTGAACGGTCGAAGCGTTTTTGAGGGCGGAGGCGTTTAAATTGTAATGAGCTTCAGGGGAGCGCGGGGAATGCATCATAATGATGATGATGAAGGGGAGCGCTGGGTCACTTTGAGGGGTTCACGCTGCGCCACCCTCATCAGCAGTGCCGCAGCCACTTGGCGGCCTTCTGCCACGATCACGTCCGTGGTGTTGAAGGGGAATGGGAGAGACGCCAACAAGCCAGACCACGACGACGAGAGATCTCACAGCTAACTTCGCGAGCTAATGGCGCGAGTGAGTATATATTCTGGACTTCTTTCGCACCGTACGTAGCCAACTGCGCTTATCGGAGGTGCGGGGGTAAGCACAACGAACTAAACAACCTCGGTTTAGAAAGTGCATGGCTCCAGCGGCTTCCTAATGCGGGAAGGAGCAAGCGGCTGCAGGGCTGCGCTTGTACCGTCTGGAGGACTCTACGGGCAATGGGCCGGAGCGGTGGGGCAGTGGTTAGCGCACTGCGATATGGTAACCAGCGACCCCAGTTCGATTCCCTGCCACGACTCACATCAATGGCGAGTGACTTCTGAAGCGATCTCTGGCACCCTCCCTCACCCCCCTCGCCCCTTCACCCGCGTGGTGAAGTATGGTCAAACAACACGCATGCCCGAAAGCTGTTGAGAGGCCTTCACCCAGCAGTGGATCGATAACAAGGCTGTAAGTTACCCTGTAGAGGTAGTAATAGTGCTCAAGATAAACTCCCAATGTCCCACCCGCACGTGTTGTACGCGGTACCTTGTGCGTGTCGCTAGTGGCACGCCCTGGGCTGAGCTGCTCAAAGTCGACCACGTCGATGGTAGCTCGAGACCAGAGAAGGCACCTGAGCAGCGGCTACAGCCACGGGTGGGTATACTGGATGTGATGTGCCGGGCATGGATCTATTTTACGGGATCGCCGACCCAGACAGAACCGGCTGAGCACAAAAGCCGCGATGTATTTACATGACAGTGACGCGGACACACGCGAGAGCCATCGGGCCAAACGTCTCGCTGCCACCGTCACGTGGCGATGGCGGCGTGACAACGGGGACCACCTCAGCGTGGGCTGCATCTCGATGGGTTGTGCACGCGCACGCAGGATGACAACAGCTACGTTCTTGCACAGCGTGTAGCCATGGGGCGACGGTGCGGAGGCAAGACGCGTATTTATCCACAGTACTGACAATCAATTAGATTTAATTAGTTACGTTTGTCTTCTTGGTTATTTCGGTAAAGTCATCACGTAGAAGGGAAATAATAAAATAATAAAAATAAAACATAGTAAAATAATTCTCACGACGTTTCGGCCACAACGCAAGTAGCCGTCCTCAGGTGAAGAACAGGTCTGTCGGGAAGACAGCGTCTGAATGAAACACCCCAGGCTTGGAGCGTATATTTAAGCTAGGTTGGAGGGGGAAGAGCGCCTTGACAAAGGAATTTAGCATATTTATGGGAAATGCAGATATGGGATTAGTGAATTGACCTACATTGTATGTGCGTGTTGTGTTTTGCGATTCCCGCTCACTGCCCCCAACGACAGCGAGGACTGCCGGAGCCAATTCTACCCCTCAAATGAGTCGTGCCGCGTGTGATGTGCAAACTTCGGCACTCGGGAGACAAAGGCGACCGGGAGTGGTGCTGGCCAACTCACCCCATCACGGACGGTGCCGGCCTCATACCACTCGTCCTCGCATCCCGTGAAGGCTATGAGGGGTCGGCTCTTTGTGATTATTATCTGGTGAACGCATTGAAGCCACGGGTCTCAACTGAATGGACAGTTCCGACCAAGTCGCCCTGCGTCACGAAGCTCAGTCGAATGTTGTAGCCTTGAATGGCAGTACAACCATCGATTCTTCAATTTCGTCTGTCCAAAGACTCGTGCGTAAATATCGACTATTAAGACTCTCATGGGTGAATATAGGGCACGGTTATGTTTTGTACACAATCCTTTAACTCTACACTGTTCGCCTGTCTGGTAACTCGATGGTTAAGCTGACACCACGCCACCTTCACATGCCCGTCTCTCCACGTCAAGCAAGTAGACACATCAAGTTGACTTTACACAAGTAGACACAAAGTTGTCTTTACACAAGTAGACACATCAAGTTGACTTTACACAAGTAGACACATCAAAGTTGACTTTACACAAGTAGACACAAAGTTGTCTTTACACAAGTAGACACATCAAAGTTGACTTTACACAAGTAGACACAAAGTTGTCTTTACACAAGTAGACACATCAAAGTTGACTTTACACAAGTAGACACAAAGTTGTATTTACACAAGTAGACACATCAAAGTTGTATTTACACAAATAGACACATCAAAGTTGACTTTACACAAGTAGACACATCAAAGTTGACTTTACACAAGTAGACACATCAAAGTTGACTTTACACAAGTAGACACAAAGTTGTCTTTACACAAGTAGACACATCAAAGTCCAGACGGACCCTGGGCCCGTCGCGACACATCAAAGCGCTCTCAGCAGCAGCAGCAGAGAGGGGATTGCTTCAATCGTTGCTGGTGAGCTGCCAGGACTCCTTCTTCTTTGAGATATGGAGGGTTCTTGTTCGACGCGAAGTTATGCAATGCATAACGCAAACAACAAGATAATGATTTGTGTAACGCATGATTTTACTTTACTGTGTGGAGAGGCGGGCACACGCAGGATACATTCTCTGCTGACCTCTTTTGCAATGTTGTATTCTGCGTAACGACGCGAATTATGATCTCTGGTTGTTGAACGTGGATCAGAAATGCGCGGACACAACCTGGCAGGGGAGCGAAGCGGCATGCGGACCGAGATGCGTGCTCAGAATAGTACCGAGGCAGAGGAACATACGTGTGTCTGTGTGTACGTGGTGAACTTCTTTCGCACCGTACGTAGCCAACCGTGGCTAATCGGAGGTGCGGAGGAATGACAACAAACTAAACACAACAAACGGTTTTGTAAATAAATGAGTTTTCAATCTAGATTAATTACAAGTACATAACTCCAGTGGCTTCTTAATATCGGAAGGGAGAGCGTTCCAGACGGCCACAGCAGCGCATCTGAAAGCGCGCGACGATGACACGGTGACCGCCGCCTTTGTTCGATGGCTGAGCCAGAAGCTGCTGCTGCTGCCGCTGCTGCTGCTGCTGCCGCTGCTGCCTCTGGTGCTGCCGCTGCTGCTGCTGCCGCTGCTGCTTCTGGTGCTGCTTCTGGTGCGAGGATGAGCGGGGGAGTTGGCGTGACGATGGTTCACGATGCTCCTTGACGACGTCACGAGGCACGCGGTCTACTCGTGGCAAGCTCGTTGCGTGTAATGGGTGCGAACGCGTGGATCGTCCAACAGTGGCAAATGAGGGGCATTCTACTGCCCGAGAATAAAAGCTGATGTGGGAATTACTCATCGCCAGAAGGGACGCTAACGAAGGTGCCCAGTGAACGAGACCGGCGAGGGAGCGGAGGGAACACCGCACGCGAGGGGACGGCCAAGAGGGAGATGGAGCGATGACGATGCACAGACACGAGCGATATTTTGACATCGCCGCACCGAATGGGACGGCTACCCCCATCCAGCAGTAGACAGACTCTGGCCCACGATATCGATGCGGCGTAGCTTCAACCATCACCCATCACCCATCAACCCTCGCCCATCAACCATCACCCATCAACCCTCACCCATCACCCATCAACCATCACCCATCAACCATTCCACCCTCACGCGCGCCGTTCCGGCAACTCGGCGTGCATCTCGCCTTGTTTTGTTCTCGTGATGTATCGAATTTTGATGAAGCCGCTCGCAGGGTTACAGGAACACGCGAGGCTGAAACAACCCCGCGTTGCTTTGGAGTTGGCGTCCCCTGTGCTTCAGTGCCCGTGCCTGACGCCGATCGCCCCCCAACACCAACACCAAGCTCACAACCCTCAGCCAACGCAGCCGTTCCAGAAACATATCGACCGAGAACATGGAACTCCTCCACCGCCACTGCACGTCAACGCGCGCGCGCGCGCTCGCTCACCTTGAGCAGAAATGTAACGAAACGGAATTCCTGCCCGCCTCTGGAGGATGGATGACGAGGAGGAGCAGGAGGAGGAGCAGGAGGAGAGATGAAGACGCCCGAGTTCGTCTCCGCGTGTCACACGGGTGGCCCTGCTGACTTGGTTGAGCGGCAGTGGCCCCGCGCGTGGCTTGGCACGTGTTCAGCTGCTGCTGCTGCCTTCTCTGATATGTCCCAGCAGAGCGGAGCGCACGCTCCCCTCGCTTATAGACAGGGGCGCGATGGGGCGGGGGGTGAGAAGGATGGGAGGAGGGGATGGAGGAGGGAGGAGGAGGAGAGAGATGGGGCGAAGGTTGGTGTGAGTGTGTGTGGCGTCGATGTGTGAGTGTGAGTCGGCGAGTGAGTGAGGTTGGTGTGAGTGTGAGTAGGTGAGTGAGTGAGTTTAGTCTTGTGAGTGAGTGAGGTTAGTGTATGAGTGAGGTTTGTGTGTGAGTATTTGTGTGTGGGTGAAGGATGTTGTCTTTGTATTGGTGTGTGTGACGGTGGTAAGCGCACAATAATGGATCAAATTATACAGAGCGCCTTCATAGAGCCACTCATGTACGAGGTAAGACATGGTGGATGTAGATTTGAATATCTTAGTATCAGTGTAATGTATTTATCCAGGAAACCCTGAGTCTAAGTAAGCCCTCTATTCACAAGGGTCATGCTTTATTGGGTCGTTTGACCAGGTGAATTGTCAGCAGAGCTTTGCAATGTGGGAAGAAATGTAATCGTGCCCGCTGCACTGCCACCGTTGTACGTATGTTGAACTTCTTTCGCGCCGTACGTAGCCAACCGTGCTCATCGGAGGTGCGGGTGAAGGACAACTAAACACTAAAAGCAGTTGGTAAGAAACGAGTTCTCAATCGAGATTTAAAAGTGCATAGCTCCAGTGGCTTCCTAATATCGAAAGGAAGATCGTTCCAGACGGCCGCAGAAGCGCATTTGAAAGCGCGCGATGACGATGATGATGACGATAATGATGTCGATGCGGTGACCGCCGCCTTTGTTCGATGGCTGAGCCCAGGGGGGGGAGCGGTGGCTCTCTTGCTTGACTGCTTCGTGACGTCATGTATCAAGGACCACCACCGTCTCGTAGTCGCACGCATTGTGACTCTTGAAATGCTGAGCTTTTTACAGAATTCGAAAAAAAATTATTCTTGTTATTTTGGTTGCCTACCCCTGTGTGTGATTCACTAACCCTTGCCTCTGAATCACCACTACCACGTCCGCTCGTTTCGAAGCAACCCTGAAGTGCACAGACGATTAATCAAAACGAGTGGTGAGCTCAGTACTGTTGTTAGTCCACGAGCCCAGACCAGACCAGATAATTCACTCAATTGTCGGGACCACCCGTAGTGGCATCATTTTCGGGGTCACAATTGCGCATTATATGACGACCGCTTGAAATGAGTGCGGTTATCAAATAACGAACTTGTATCGGCCGTGTAAATGAAGCCGTGGGACTAAAGTGTTGCTACCTTCGGTGGTTACCGACTTCTAAACTCACCCATGGACTAAATGACGAACCTTGTCACGTGATTCTGGACGAGATTGCTTCCTCAGAGGCGCTGGTATTTGATTCATGACTTTACACAGAGAGCCTTGCCATTCCACTGCTGGATGAAGGCTTCCCCGCCCTGCGCCAGCCCATCGAGGCTGTTTGCCCACACTTCGCCATGCTGGTGAGGGCAGGTTCGTGAAGGAGGGAGCATCCGGAACCAGTTCGGATACAATCATATCACGAGTCGCTGATGTTGAGCTGTGGCCAGGAGTGAACTCGGGACAGCGGGCTACCAAACGTGAGGCGATTGACCTTCGAGAATATAAATGAGCCAAATACGGAAATAACCACACGGGCAAAATTAGTTGAGGTTATCAGGAGGTTTTAGTTTGAGAGAATGTAAAATGTAAACGTCTCTCCCTCCATCTCCCATTGCCAACTGTCTCCTTGCCCCCTTCCCCAGGTGTCTCCTTCGCAAGACCTCACCACCTCTCCGCCATGTCACCTTGTAACCTCACCTGCATTGCTACAACAACAACCGCCATTCGCCACTAAGTGGCGGTGACGTCACCACGACGCTTGTGCCAGGCCATGTGCACCTTGAGGCCACGTGAAGTGTCGAACGCCCGCTGGCAGGAGGTCACGGGGCAGACCCAGCAGGTGCCACGGGTCGACTGACTGAGATGACCGAGATGACTGGCTGATGCACCACCTGTGCCCCCTACTGTGCCAACTTGCTGTGCTTTAGCCACCCGGCGCACCGCTCGTTGTTGCTACGCTCACACACGCGCACACGCACATGGCTGTTAGGCACCCTGTCCCACGTCCCATCGTTCACCTGCCGTTGCCGGGATCCCAACCTGCAGCCGTTGACACTCCGGGGTCGCCCTGTGGCCGGCCCTTGCGCAGCATCACGTGCGGGCACCACGTGGCCGTGTGAACCGAGACGCGATTGTGACGTTCGTCACTGGATCGTTCTTGCGCTTTCCTCTAGGGCCGTGTTTCTCAAACGTTTTGGGCCGATGCAAACGTTCCCGCGGACCACCCGTCCAGACCGACCCCTGGTGACCAAACGCATTCACTTCTCTCTAAATGCCAGCAATATAACATTACTCATAGTGCTGGGATATTAAAACGTATTAAACGCAGCTGTGAGGTTTGTTTTTTCTTAAGGGGCAATTAGAGTGTAGGGTTGGGATAATTTAATCAGAGCAATTCACCTAACTTCATTTTTAAATGAAAGAGCATGAGTAAAATATTAATTATTATCCGAAACAAAAAGTCATTATTGTCGCGATCAACTTCGCATTTGCATCATCAGCCCGCGGACCGACCTGGAGGGCCGTCTGGACCCCCCCCCCCCCCCGGTGGTCCGGGAACCGCACTCTGAGAACCACTGCACGAGTGGACTGCCAGCAGCGGCGGCCGCTCCCTGTCGTGTCCACTTGCCCTGGACGGGAGACATCGCCGTCGCAAGAGATGTCTGGTGCCCTCTGTACCGAGGCTGGCAACGGAATGGCAGCCAAAGTAGGAAAACGCCACCGCAGTGGAGACGAAGCAGCAGCGATACCGTCGGGAGGGATGGCGGATGGGACTGTCGCCGTTCAACCAGCAGTGGATAGAACACGGCTGCTGCTGCTGCTGCTGCGTGGCTCGCTGTGTGCTGCTGCGTGGCTCGCTGTGTGCTGCTGAGTGGCTCGCTGTGTGCTGCTGCGTGGCTCGCTGTGTGCTGCTGCGTGGCTCGCTGTGTGCTGCTGCGTGGCTCGCTGTGTGCTGCTGCGTGGCTCGCTGTGTGCTGCTGAGTGGCTCGCTGTGTGCTGCTGCGTGGCTCGCTGTGTGCTGCTGCGTGGCTCGCTGTGTGCTGCTGCGTGGCTCGCTGTGTGCTGCTGCGTGGCTCGCTGTGTGCTGCTGCGTGGCTCGCTGTGTGCTGCTGCGTGGCTCGCTGTGTGCTGCTGCGTGGCTCGCTGTGTGCTGCTGCGTGGCTCGCTGTGTGCTGCTGAGTGGCTCGCTGTGTGCTGCTGCGTGGCTCGCTGTGTGCTGCTGCGTGGCTCGCTGTGTGCTGTAGCGCTTGCCGCAAACTCAATTCGGTGTTTGGCGGAGTCGATGTTGGTGGCCGCGGTGTCGTCACGTCGCCCCCTGGTGTGCTTCTCGTTCTTCTCCATCCGCTCCCCCACCACCGACGCACGTGGCGATCGCTCCGCGCGGCGTGGATGTCACCCGCGCGCGCGTGCGTCGCATCAATCCCGGGGCGTTCTTCTTCACACGACCACCGACGGCGTTCTGTGGACACCCTGGCGACCCTGAGCGCTGTGTCGACAAGTCCACTCCCTGCCGATGGGACTCACATCAATCGAAAGCGGTCCAGGGGTTGCCGACGTTAACAGATGCTGCTGTCAACACATTCGTTTGGAAGGCTAATGGGCGGAAACTTGTTATCGGTTTGGGATGAAAGGTCAATAATTGTTTATATATATAGATAGGTTGAAAGAACATAACAAAAAACTACGACGTTTCGATCCTAATGACGACCGCTTGTGTTGTCGTTTTTTTTGTTATTTTCTTTCAACCTATCTACGTGACTCTACCGAAAGACCCAACGAATATGAATCCCTGCAGTCACGAACGCTTTAAGTGTCAATGTTGTTATACATTGTACGTGAACAGGTATAGCCCCCCCGTGTGTCAACACACAGGTGGGCGAGGGCCTCCCCACAGCGTGCGGGTCGTGGCGGCCATCGTGTCTGCCCACGCCGGCGAGTGCGGGCTGGCGAAGGCGGCAGGGAGGGTTGGCAGCGTTGTCGATGCCGACAGTGGCTCTTGCTGCCAGTGCCCTCTGCTAGCGAGCACAAAGCCCGCGGCAGCTGACAGCAAGCCGGCACGCGTGGCGATCACTTTGTCTGGGCGCCATCCAGGAACAAGCCAGCCGAGCCTGCTCATGCGGCTCGGCTGCACGTGGCCTGGAGTCCAGCACTGTGGAGGCAGCAGCCAGCGTTGGTGGATCACCGCACAGATTTAGTGATGCCGTACCCTGGCTCGCCAGGAGAAGACGATGATACAGCAAGTGGACTCATCGCCATCTGTTTCCATCTGTACGTGGGGTTTCTACACGTACCCCAGCATCTTCCCACTTGTCTAATAAACACAACTCATTATCAATCGACTGAAAACATCTCACGAATAAAAACCCAATGCAGGACCCTCCTGGATCAAAAGAGTGCGAGTCAATGTGGCGGCCTGGATGCATCAGTGAAGGAAGCTTTTGAGATCTGTGACAAGATCGGGGGTATGCCGGGTAATTGGGTCACGGGCTTTGTCTTTGTGTTTGCCGTTTTAATTGTCTACAGGCAGGGCATGCATGCAAGGGAAGGCACGGATCCGAAAGAGCGCCTATCGTGGAGATGGAGCGATGGAATCTGCACACGTGCCGGTGCTCGGTGGAGTATTCACACCGCGGGATCCTTTAGAGACGACGGTGACTTTGGGAGGCCTCCATCCCACAGTGGAGTGACCATGGCTGACGAGACGGGCATGGTTGTACACGCTGGCCGTTCACAGCTGTCTACAAGGGATCGCAAATGAGATTGATGGTCTGCGAGACTCACACCCTGCTGGATTCAACAGGGCCAGTAGATGGCAGTACAGAAAGTGTGCTCCTCGTCTCGCATCAACTCGTCCGCTCGGGTGTTCACCTGCTACTCGTGTTCCTCTGCCCCCACCCCCTCGAACACAAACCGCTCATTAAATTAATAATTGGCCAAACACGTCAATGTAGCGCCCTACTGAAAATAAGTCTTAAGTTTGACGAGGCGTTGCTGGATGCATCGAGTACGATATCGATCACGCGTGTGGCGGTGACAACAGCACCGCACACCGCTGCGAATGAGCCATGGTTTCCCAGACGTGTGACCCGTCTCACTGCTCAGCTGAGGAATAGTCGGGGAATGAATCAACATACTCATAACGTTGAAATATGATTTGTGTAATCATGCCACTTGCATTTTCAGCAAAGCCTCACTTGATGATGCTGCGTTTTTTGGATGTTTGGCCAAAATATTTCGTGAGTGTTTGGCTTTGTGCGGGGGGACACCTGCCACGCATACGAGGGGAGATCCTCAGCACTGCCACCCCCAAATAACACCAAAGACAAAGGCCCCCCATATAGCCTCAACAGACTTTTGGGGCAAGTGCTGTCAGCGAGCACCTATGAACGTCGGCACGGCACACGAGGGGGTGGGTGGCCAGCACCACGGACACACCACACCAGGTACTCATTTAAGGCTCAGTCGACCTATTTGCCACCGATGTTGACCGTGAGCGGGAATCGGACTCGGGCTGCCGGGTTCTTAGTGCAGTGCGCTGACCACTCCACTACCGCTCCCCACTCATCTATACAACACGCAGACAGTAAGGAACACGGACACATACAGCAACATACAGCACCACACCGGCTGGTCTTCAATCCCCAGTAGGTACTAACCAGGCTGGAACCTTGCGAGGCGTTTGTGGTGATTGGATCGCAGGTGAATGTAAGTGCCAGAGGTGTGGACTCGAGTCATGTGACTTGGACTCGAGTCAGACTCGAGTCATGAATTTGATGACTTGCGACTCGACTTGGACTTGCATAACAATGACTTTGTCCCACCTATGAGATGTGGACTCGAGTCATGTGACTTGGACTCGAGTCATGAATTTGATGACTTGCGACTCGACTTGGACTTGCATAACAATGACTTTGTCCCACCTCTGGTAAGTGCCACCCCATCGGTGTGCGCTCTCATTCTTCACACTCACTGCTTGTCTACTCAATCAGGAACCGTTTAGCAACATCTGTCAGCGAGTTGAGATTTGTTTGTTTGAGAAGTTGGTAACACGAGTTAACTTCCTTCCCACAGAAAATGTGACGCGTTTGTGACTCCTGTTTCGTGTGGGGGGAATAAACATTTGATGAGATTGCTTTTGGGTTTTTGTGTCATGAGCACAGCCTCGATTACATTTGTACCACATCTCCAGCCCTTCTTGAACGTCAAGAAAATCTACTTCATTGGGTCACTCACAGCACGTACAAATCATTAACCCACTGCGTTAAAATAGGCGGAACTGAGCCGGTAATTAATAATAAAACCACAAAATAGTCGTTCGCGTCGTTGTGGGGAATATAACAAAATTAATGAATAATTAACAAGCCTCATTCACATATCTGTTGTGGATTTACTCTCCAACACACCGGTGGGCTGAAGTGGTCACTAATTGGCGTTTTGTTTACGTGGCAAATCCCTTACTAATTGGCTGTGTCGGGTGGTGGAGGGTTTCAACACATTTATACTTACGCGATTTAATCCAAAAACCTTTATTATGAATTGTTATGATTAGATTGTAAATGTTGTGGCTTGGCTCTCCAACACATCGGTGTGCTGTACTAGTGACGAATTGTCACGTTCTGTTTACGTGACAAATCCCTTACTAATTGGCTGTGTCGGGTGGTGGCGGGTTTAACGACACATTTATATATTTGCGCGATTTAATTAAAAAAACCTCTATTATGTAAAATATAATCATTGAGGGCGCTTCGGCTTCTGTGTTTGGACCAATGCTGCTGAGATTGCGTGCACTCTCATGATGCACTCTCATCAGCAGGCCGAGTGGCTGACGGGATGTGTGAATAGAGGAATTGTATTCGTCTTATTGTTCATGTGGAGGGACAGATGGGGGAAGGAGGTACGCTCTTCATTTAGTCCGGAGCAGCAGCAGTCCTAATAACGACGACGATGAGGATGATGATGATGATTATGAGGATGATGATGATGATGACGAGGATGATGATGAGGATGATGATGACGAGGATGATGATTAGGATGATAATGATGATGAGGATGATGAGGATGATGATGAAGATGATGAGGATGAGGATGATGCTGATGATGATGAGGATGATAATGATGATGAGGATGACAGGGATGATGATGAAGATGATGAGGATGATGATGAAGATGAGGATGATGATGAAGATGATGAGGATGATGATGAGGATGATGATGATGAGGATGATAATGATGATGAGGATGATGAGGATGATGATGAAGATGATGAGGATGATGATGAGGATGATGATGATGAGGATGATGCTGATGATGATGAGGATGATGAGAATGATGATGATGAGGATGATGATGATGATGGTGATGATGGTGATGATGATGATGCTGATGATGATGCTGATGATGATGAGGATGATGATGATGAGGGTTGCGTGGCTGCGTGCGAGGTGCGGACGGCGCCTCGTGTGTCGCCACACACGTGATGCGTGATGCGCTCAGGTGCAGCAGCAGCAGCCAGCAGCAGTAGTAGCAGCATCAGCAGCTGCAGCAGCGCTCAATTAGCCGCCTGGCACTGTACGTGCACCCACTGGACACCCGCGCGCTGCTGCTGCCTGCCCCGTAACCGTGGCACGTGGAGGCAGCGTGAGACGTCGTTGCTCCAACTCCATACCGCGTTGTTGCCTGACGCTGCAGGCTCTACTGCCTTTCTCGTACAGGTACATCGACAGGGAGGTCCAGATGTTCTGTTACCCCCCAATTAATTGCCCCCTAACATGTTTCTGCCCTTTGCGTACGAAGTTCTGTTTTTAATAAACCTCATTTACCAAAAAATTTACGTTTTAGAGAATTCAATGTGGGGGTCACAAGACATCTGGAGCCCGCTGTGTAGAAAGCTCACAATCAACCCCCTGGGCGAGGGTCGATAGACGCTGTCCCGCGGTGCCGTCGTCTGCACACTGGGACCTGCAATCCGGGCGATTCGATCTCCCTGCGTGGCAGTCTGAACAATGGGCCACGTTTCATTCATCCCCCGCCTGTCGGCCTGTGTCCCACTAAGCGGTGCTAATGGGTGGACCACAATGGGACGATCCGCAGGTCGGGTGTGGTGGGGTAACGTGTGTGTCGTCCCCCCCCCCACTCCTCCACCAAGGCGTCTGGTGGGTGTGTAAGATTAGGGCACACACGACTCTCCAGAGGGCCGCTCTCTTGAGCTCGGTCTAGGGGAGACATTTCCACCAACAGGGGCGTGAGCCAGTAATTGCACGGCTGCACCTTTGCCTTTTATAATTGTCTTTTACCAAATCACTCGATGAGCCTATAAACAGGTGCTATAGGCTGCTCCGGAGCTTGGCTGTCAGCCGAGCACAGTAGCAGCAGGATCCATTGCTGTCCTCTAACTATGCTTGGGCGCCACGGTGGCTGGGAGATGTTAACTACCTCGCCTGGTGTACCGAGGTCGTGGGTTCGATCCCTCCGTAGGCGTCCTCTTGGGACGAGTTCCATCCTCTCCCTGTCACTGCAACAATGTATGACACGTGTGTAATGACAGGGTGACGCCTGTTGGCCTGGAGTGGTAATCACGGTCATGGCTGCATTACATGACGCCTTATTGTGAGGGGGGCGTGTCCGCGGTAAAGGTGAAGGGCGGAGTCAGTCAAGAAGCTTCGGGAACCAGCCGGAAGGTTCTGGAAAGGGGGCGTGGCCAGAGGTGGCCGCGCCGGGGCTGCGTCGTTACTCGTCGCCATCTCTTCGTCTTCGACCACGTGGCTGATTTTCTAGAAGACAGCTTGCATAGCGACGCCGGAGATGGGGCCACGTGTTAGGATCGCCTGTGTGTAGCTGCGTTACACAATGTATCGCCTAGTGTGCTCTTGATAATTAAGAAGCCTTCTACTCGGCGTGTCCCGGAAGCTGCTCACTACACAGGCACGCGTTCATTTGCCACATGATGATCATGCCATATCAGAAAACAAAGATTTTCTGGCTGGCTGGAAGCAGGGAGGGACAGACGTACGGTCTCGTGTGGGCTGCTAATTATAACAACTTTTTGTCTTGTGGTCGATGGGACTGTATGTGATTGTGTCCATCGGGGGTTGTGTCTAATGGTGGGTGTGGGGTGGTGGCGAGATGTGAAACGACATTTACAGTCACGTAACGCCGGTGTGGTACTACAGTTGACGCACCAATCCCGGGTAATAGAACAATCACAATGGTGCACGATTAGTTTAGCTCTATAGATATACATCAACACGTGACATTAAAAGTGAGCTGAGCATTATTTGGTATAGGGCTGTACCATATGAATTATTGATATGGCCGATTTAAACAGTTATTCAAAAGGCTGTTATATAACTCGTGTGCGTGAGTGCGTGTGTGGTTTCAGGCGTGGTGCTGGCCACCCACCCCCTCGTGTACCGTTCCCGCCTTCATAGGTGCTGCTCGCTAACAGCACTTGCCCCAACAGTCTGTTCAGGCTATACGGGGGATCTTGGTCTTTGTTGTGTGGTTCCGTGCGTGGTTTGGTTAATGTTCGGTTGTATCGTGTTGCGTGTCCGCTGGAATATCACCGGATGAGTGCACACATTTTGTGTGTTTCCCCTATTGGTCACGAGGGTTTCATTGCAGCCGAAGCCGTTCGGGGCTGAGCTCCGGAAAATATTTCCACGCGGTCATTTATCATCGCGACAACAAGGGGGGCGAGCCAGGCGCCTGGGGGGAGAGCGGTGGGGGGGGGTAGAAGTCAGGAAAATATTCCATGAGAAACGAAGACGCTGCCGCGGTGTTAATGGTCAGCAGTGAAGTGGACAACAATCAGAGGGCGCCGGTTATATTCGATCTCACGGCGGGGCAGGTGAAATGAAGGACACCTGCCTGCGTTAAATCCCCCAAGCTCTGTCCACCAGCAGCATCAATGGTTCCATCGCTTCTGGCGGGGTAACCCGTGGGCACTCCCAGCTCTGCCAAGGCGTCTGGTCAGGTTGGAAGAGTAGGCCAAGTGGTCTGTTAGAGAGGGGTTCTCTGGATTTACCTCTAGCGGAGATGCCTCCACCAACAGTGGCGTGAGCAAGCTATTGCAGGGCTGCACCTGACTGACTACAGTATCTATATGTGCCTCGTGCTAGTGTCTATATTACTGTGTGTGTGTGTATATAGCTACGTATGTGTTCGTATATTACTGCGTGTGTGAGAAGAAGACCTCATTGTCCTTGTATGTATGGCTCGATATTACTGGGTGTATATAATGCCAGTATATATGAATAATGCAACTGCAGGTGGACACTTTGCGCACACGCCATCGAGCACATACACGGCTGTGTGTGTGTGCCGGCAGGGCGGAGGAACTGGGGCAAGGGTCACGGTAGGCCTCATAGGGAGGCCCCTGGAACCCTCTGGTGGGTCCCACACACGCGTCGGTGATGTGCGGCACGTCTTCTTCGAACGCTGGGGAGCCGGACAAGCCCTCTGTACCAGCGTGGACGGCACCCTCGTGTTCACCTTCTGAAGCGCTCGCTCGTCACCGTGGCGTGCGCGATGAACACCACCACCACGTGACTTTCTTTCGTGTTGTGCGCGGTGCATTTAGCGCCACGGCGCGTGGATTTATAGCGTTTGTTTGTTTGCTAGTGACTGTGTATTTCATATCGGAATTGCCTCCAGTGCTGTTGCTGCTGGCGGCAATAAAAGTTGTTTAAAAGTCTGGTGGGTTCGAGAAGGGAGGCACGGCCAGGGCGGAGCCAAGCCACGCCGAGGAGAATAAAAGCAGCGGAGAGCGAGAGCTCCGGGTTGCCGGTGCCGGGACTCGTCTCGTCGTCGCTGTCGTCTGTGCCCGATCATTGCGGACAGTGGTTGGCTGTCTCGGTCGACGCCGTAGGAGCAACGTGGACAGGGTCGTGTCTGGGCCGGGCTGTAAGGCAGCGTGGTCGTGAGAAAGGAGGCCGGAGTTGGTGGTGTGAACGAGATAATAAAGAGAGACGGTGCCTCCTGCAACTACCTCGTCTGCCACTGAGCGTGTGCGCTACACACACACACGCACACCGAGGAGGACACTACTCATGCATACTGTGTGTATAAAACTTCGTTTGCATGCTTGTGTGAGAATATATGTTTTGTATATGTGTCTATGTGTCCCTGTTAGTGACTGCGTGTTTGTATTTAAGAGTGGGGAGCGGTAGTGTAGTGGTCAGCGTACTGCGCTACGAACCCGGCCACCCGAGTTCGATTCCCGATCCCGGTAAACATCGGTGGCAAATATCTGAAATGGTCCTGGGCCTCCCCTAGGTCGAATCAGCCTGAAAATAAGTACCTGGTGCGGTGTGTAAACAACGAAGACGGCCGGAGGTGGTTCTGGCCATCCACCCCGCCGTTCCGGCCTTAATAGGTGCTCGCTAACAGCACTTGCCCCAACAACCTGTTAAGGCTACATGGGTGGTCTTTGTACTGTATGCTGGGGGTGTGGGAGTCTGCGTAGTTTCCACTCTCGCTGGGGACCTGCTGCCATGGTTCCTACCCCACGTATCTCCCTCCTCTCTGCACTGGGAGCCACGGGGGAGAGGGAGGAGATTTGAGGGAGGGGAGGGATGTGGAGGGAGGGAGGACAGAGTGGATGGGAGCTCAGGTGACAATAGCAGGAACAACCAAACATCAACAGGCACTCTCGTGGTGGAGTCAGCGAGTGAAGGAGCAAGACCGCGTCGCGTGCTCATCATCATCATCACGGTCCACGTGTCCCCGTTCTAGACTCGGAACGATCTTCCACCACCTCCTTATTTCTTTCCTTCTCATCACTATCAGACGACTTGCAAGGTAAGGGTCTGTTTGTTGTCCACGTTAAATTCAAGGAGCTCCTATCGTATAGCAAAAAATGCAACATTCGTTTATAACACTTCCCTAATCGAAGATGTCTTGGGTTTTCATGTATGTGCAGTGAAAAAGGGGCATTGCCCGAAACGTCGCCTATTATATATTTGTTTATTTTAAGGCCATATTGTTGTTAACGAATGTGTTACTTTTTCCCCCTAATAGAACAAACGTTCATAATATAACGTAAACGTATGCAACGTTTGGGGCGATTCCCCTTCTTCATAGCAGAGAGATGTATAATATTGTAAAACACTAGAGATATACAATTTACATTCGTTAATGTCAGCATTGAACTGGACTATGAGTGCGCAGCCGTTTGATGTGCGTGCCCACGTGACGAGACGTGTTGGGCAGCGGCAGTGTAGTGGTTAGCGCGCTGCGCTACAAACCCGGCGGCCCGAGTTCGATTCTCGCTCACGACCGATCCTGGGACTCCCCTAGATCGACTCAACCTTAAAACGAGTACTTGGTGCGGCGTGCAAAGATCAGCGCTGGGGAGACAAAGGCGGCTGAGCGTGGTGCTGGCCACCCCCCCCCCCCCTCGTGCCGGCTTCATAGGCGCGACTCGCTTAGAGCACTTGCCCCAACAGTCTGTTGAGGCTATATGGGGGGGTATCTTTGTCTTTGTTATACACACGCTGCATGCGTTCGCAACACAATAATCTCAGCAGTTATGGAATGTACGCGTAGATGTATTGCAATGAAAACACATTTATTCATGGGACTATCATTATAGTATTTGTAAAGTGGTCATTGTGTTATAATATTTGTAATTGATACATAAATGCATAAAATGCATTCGTTTGTATGTGTACGCTGCATGTTGTGTACAGCTTAAATCTACAGCGATGTCTCTGATTACATATCAGGATCGTGACACGAGTTGACAGGTGGCGGCTTGAGTAGGCCTTCATCCAGCAGTGGATTGGGCATGGCTGATGATTGATCAATTTTGTGATTAAAAAAAGTGCAAGCCTATAACATGTCATTTTTAATCTATCATAAAAATATTAATTTCATCTAAGCATGGTATTATTACCATCGTCAAATACTGTAATGTGATCTTCTTTATTATATAATAAAGATTTAATTATCAGCAGCAGCTGCAGCAGCCGTGGTCAATCCACTGCTCAGCGCCATCTCCCGCGATCTGGCGATGTCACGATCCACCCACGACGCGAGGCGATTTTATCGCTCCATCTCCTGGATGGTCTCAAATACATTTTACACATAAACAATTGTTCTCATTTTTATTACTAACTTATATTCGCCAATTGGATTAAAGCAAACTTTTAAGCATAGGAATATTTATAGAGACAATAGCCTCAACATATATACTGGTTTAACCCATAGTAGGCTTTCGCGACCAATATCATCCATAATAGAAGTTTTTTTTTGGGTTAGATCGCATGAATATATAAATGTGTACTAGTGATCAATTGCTACGTTCTGTCTACGTGACAACCTTTACACGTTTATATATTTACACGGTCCAACCCAATTACGGCACTCGGCGTCCTGCGATGGTGAAGAAGCCAGGGCTTAAGTGCTCAGCAGCAGTTGGGAGCAGCCCCGGAACGCTCTTCCAGAAACATTGTGGGCATGCCACGTGTATGTCCTCATCGTTCATACGATTACAACAATATAGGGTCAACTGCTCGATGATGACTGTGGATAAACGCACATGGCACTCTAGATTGTAGTGGTAGTGCCTTATGCCGATAATTCATACTCCATGCCTGCCTGGCAGCCTCCTGAAAAATGTCGAGTGAGAAATTCATCCGTGATCAAAGACCCTGCCATTGACTCAGATAGTCGAAATGGCTTGCTGCATCTTTGAGGTGATGCTCACGTCCCATTAACGGCCCTGAGCCTGTTGTGGAAATTCCATATTCCTATGACGGGGTGTGAGTCAATTCATAGGAGAACCATTACACTTGTTGCATTATCGCAAAGTGGTGCTCACTTTATCGACCCTGGAGGGATGACGATGATGATGGGCTGCTAAGTCAATCTCTCAGCCAGGAATTGAACTGGCAACCTTCCGCTTGCGGGCCGCTCGCTCTCTACCGTCGAAGCCACCTGGATGGATGAAGTCGTAGTCTGGGATTCTAACGCTCACTTCAGAGGGCAGCCGTGCTATCGACATCGGTCCACCCCCAACTATCATTGTGACGACGACGCCGCCGCCGCTTCTAATTGAGCTGCCCAAGCGCCCGGGGTATTCCCTCGGGGCACCGTCGCGTGCATTGTACCGCCGGTTTCTATAACAGCGACGCGGGGACGGAGAGAAGTGGCCACAGGAGACGTTGAGCAACGGTACATCCAGTCCACGAAACCCGCAATAACAACATGCAGCTGCTGGCTTCCCCGATTGCGTACGCCGAATACACATACTCGTTGAGACTAAACATTCGATTACTCGACTCCACGGGTGTCACTAACATAGCAGGTGGAACAAAGCAAAAAAGAAATTCCTAAGCGTGCCGCTGGACGGGAGGTGATGGGCGAGGCTTGGTGACGTCATAGGCATCGATCCATAAACCGGGCGCGTCACGCTGGGCGTGGTTTGTGGGAGGGGGTTTCCCGCCTTCGGCTGACATTTTTAAATGGGCCCGAGTGAAGTCGGGGATCGAGGGATATTTTCGGGAGTTCAACCCCGGGCTGCTCCGGCTGAAATGAAGCCCCGCATATATCAGCTACTTGTATCATCCACACGAGGGGCGTGAAGTTGCTCAGTCAGTAAACTTACACAAGGAACAAAAACAAACCCGACAAACAGGATAAGTCCTGCAGAAGGCCGGTCGGCCGGAACGGCGAGCTAATTTATTTTTTCAGTAACAAAAACAATCAACCTTTTCCAGTTCCTAAAGACGCTCTCAGCACGTGGAGCAAAACGTCGGACATCGTGCCGAGCAACAACACACTGTACTCTTTGGTTTTTTCGGTAAAGTCACGTAGGTAAAAAATTAAAATAAATTAAATCACGACGTTTCGGGCGCAACACAAGCGTCCTTCTTCACCGAAAAAACCAAAGAGTATGAATCCTTGCAGTCACGAAAACTTCAAATCTACAACAACAACACGCTGTACCCACGCAGCGATGTAACTCGTGACTCGTTAAGCGCTCGCTCGCGTCTTCTCACGCGTTTCGCGTCTCCTCCGCAGGCGCGATGGCTCTGGGCTGGATCGTGTGCGTGGCACTGGGTGAGTTGCGTTCACGCCACGCTCACTCTCATCCACCAGAGTCGCCTCCACGTCACTCCCGCAACGAGATGCCACGTGCAGTAGTCGACGGACGGTCCACACCGTTGGAGCACATTCCGTTTGCGAGCTTCTATTAAGGGGCGGCGTGATCCCACGACGAGCATCGCCGTGTTTACGCGGTGCAATCTGATCCACATTTAAGGCTGAGGCAACCTACGGGAGAGTTCCAGAACCGTTTCAGATATCGCTCGCCGCTGGGATTCGCCGAACTCAGGCGAGCCTGGTAGCAGCGCAAATCATAGCGCCACCACTCCGCACACTTCACTCGACAACAGCAACATTCACCGCAGCGTTTGTGCCAGGCTAGGTGCACTCTGAGACCACGTGAGGCGTCTATTGGCTCTCCGCTGGCGGGAGGTCATGGGACAGATCCAGGTTTTATGGTACATACATCACCAACGATACGTGTTTATCTTTTAAACTATTAAACAATTTACTCTTTGGTTCTTTCGGAAAAGTCACGTAGAAAGAAAAATAAATTAAATAATAGCATACGAAAATAAATTTACGTATTTTTCTTTCTACGTGACTTTACCGAAAGAACCAAAAAGTAATTTCTGCAGACACGAAAGCTCCAAATCAAGTATTAAACAATTTGTTTTACTTTACCAGGTAAGGGCCACTGAACCACGTAGCTCTTTCTCAGAAGTGACCTGGCCACAAATGACAGCTCAACGAAGTGGCTTATCACGTGGAAATTTATAGCAGACAGATACTCAAAACGCGTGTTTCTAAATGTGGAGGTAAAAACCGGAGAACCCGGAGAAAAAAATCCACACTACCACGGGGAGAGAGACACGCACACTCCAAATATATACAGGCGTGAGGATCGGGATCGAACCCACGAGCTCCTGTATACCAGGCGAGGTAGTTAACATCTCCTAGCCACCGTGATGATGATGAGAGAGAGACACGAAAACTCCAAATATACAGCAGCAGGCATCAGGATCGACCCCACGACCTCCTGTATACCAGGCGAGGTAGTTAACATCTCCTAGCCACCGTGGCGCGATGTTCACTCCGTCCCACACCGCGTTCCCTGGGGCGTCTCAGAGCGCCTCACATCGCGGCTCATCTCGACAGCGGCTCCTGCGGACTGCACGGTGACTGCCAGCGCCTGGCCTGACCACGGACATTCGTTCGTCTGCCGGTCGGGGCGGGTGTGACTGCTCTGTATCATCCCCATTGGTGCTGTCGGTAGGCTGCTGCGCGCTGGTGTCATGGTTAGCGCACCGGAACCTGCAACTCAGAGAAGGAAGCTGCTTCGATTCGATCTCCAGGCGTGGCAGTTTAAACATTGGGGCAAGTCTCGTGACCCCCCCCGCCCCCAACCGCCCCCGTCCCACCAAGTGGTGTGACGTGGCGAGGCCACCCTGGGACGAGGGTAAATTGTGTTTACTCGGATCTTTGGCCAACGTGAAAGAGTGGGTCAAACATCTGTTATAAGGACTCCCGAGGACTCTCAGTGGTGTGAGCAAGCATTTTCAAGGCAGCAATTGTACCTTTTTTACTGTACATAGCGCTGTACGGTTGAGCAAATGAGCAATCGACGTATTTAAATGTCCACATTGTAAAGTGGAGCCCGGTGCGCGCAGTCAAAATAGGCAGCTTCCCAGTCGACGGCTGACAACGTTAATAATTTGCAAAGGAGCGGTGGCGCAGTGGTTAACGCACCGCTCTACTAACCGCACTCGCAGAGTCCAATTGCTGGCCACAACTAACGTCAGTGGCGAGCGATATTTGGTTAGCACGGTTGGCGATGTACGGTGCGAAAGAAGTTCTACGTACAGATATGAACCGGTCAAGAACACCGCCAATTCCACTTCCTTTAACTGCACAGAGGAGTCAGTCTCGTGCCCCATTGTTTAGCCCCGGAGATTCAGCAAAGCCACTGAGGGTGGTGCAACAGCGTTGCCTCTCTGGCAAGGGCAACCTGCGTTAGTTACATCCAGAACTATTTAAGCATACAAAAATAAACAATTTTAAATGCCATGCATGCGGAGGCCAATGTGTTATGGAGCGAAATGCCAACGTCGACCTCTGTGACAGCGGTGGTGAGAGGGCTTCAGCAGAGAGCGTCGGCGTCTTTGTGCCGCTGATTCTCCTCCGTTGAACGGCGCGCAGACCGCCGTGGTTTTACTGCGAGGTCCGTGGCTTGGCTTGCGAGTCCACAATCGCACTGCTGTTGCGGCTTGTCTTTCATTTTCCATTTAAATTCAACAAAACCGGACGATCGTTCACACGAATGTAAATGCAAATTGGAACAACGAGAAGTACATCGCAGCAAATTGTCCTGAACGGCAACAAAGGAAAGCAGAAGTGGAGTGTACAAAGGATGGCTCGTGCAATTTCTGGCGAGGAAACTTGACCAACACCGGGCAGGTAAGGGCAACCGGAGAGAATGAAACAAAATATCATCGATGTCAACCCGCTTGGAGCCTTACGCTCGAACCATGCTGCTTGGAGGGGCGTTCATCAAGCGGCGCACTGACAAAAGGGGCTTGGAGCGATTTTGTTTTTTCTTTTCCAATCCCTCCCGTCGACTCCTCATTGTGCAGCCGCTCTCTCTGTTGAACGGCGGAAAATCACTTTTGTCGCTGAACTCCGTCGCTTATCGCCTTCTATTGGCACAAAACACCGGGCTCTGGGATGAAATTTCACTCGGAGTGCGTCCGTGTCGGCTTTTGACTCTCATTGTGTTTGTTCCTTTAATTAATTTCAGGTTCCCTCTCTCCACCACCACCATCATATTGTGATCACAGCCCAACACGTTTCACAATGTCTGCATTTGCCTCTCTGCAATAATGAGCAGTGGTTGTTGCACAAGTCCAGGCTTGTGCGTCTCATACAACAAAACGAATTGTGTTTCGTTGGTTTTTGAATCACAGTTTGCTGAGCACAGTGGCCCAAAATGTCCCAAAACTCCAAGGTGCCAACGACTAAGCATCGCGATTGAAGTTGTAAGGGATGAGAGTGAACACGTTGCGTGTGTTGAGGAAGGTTATCATGAGAACTCGGGAAGAGGCCATGGGCGATAGTTCTCAATCCAACATCTCCACGGTGTCTGCTCAAGGCTGCCGCCGTCGCCTGCTCTGCCATTGCTAAGACGCAGAAAGAGAGGCGTTGCGATCTGCAGCGTGGTGGTTGGCCGCAGTGTGCACGAGACGCAGCCGCGAGGGGGTAAAGGTGCAGCCCTGCAATCGCTCACTCACGCCGCTGCCGGAGGCAGAGCCTCCACTAGCTCGAGAGAGCCCCTCTGAAGGGTATTTGGTCTACTCTTCCACACACTTTACCCCACCACACACCAGCTGCCGATCGAAGAACTGTGCTGGACACATTCCTATACTGCTGGGTGGACCGAGGCAGCGGGACCTCAAGAAGCTTCTTCTTTATCTCGACTGTTGTGCCGGGAGATCAAATCAAGCCGGTGCAATCTGGATGACAATTGAAAAGGGCTCAATATTACCCCATGGCAGCATCGCTGCCATATACATCACCTATTTACCTGAACTAATTTCACTTATCACGAATGACAGCCCAAAGCAGTGGCTTATCAAGTGGAAATTCATAGGAACGAAAAACTCCAAACGCCTGTTGGGGGTAAAACCGGAGAACCCAGAGAAAAATCGACGCAATCACGGGGAGAACATGCAAACTCCAAATATACAGCAGCAGGCGTCAGGGTCGGGATCAAGCCCACAACCTCCTGTGTACCAGGCGAGGTAGTCAACATCTCTCCCTGGTCGTGCCCTTCTCAGGGACGTGTGGGGTTATAGGGGCATCAGCTGACTTTTAGAGTCAACAATTTAGCAGATAAATAGTTCAAGGAAATACATAATTACGTAACAGCCGCTCAATTCGTATTTGTTGTCCAGTTCGATTCCCAATCGTGACTTCCCACATCAGTGGCATATATCTGAACCAGCCCTGGCTCCCCCCTTCACCAGCTCGCACTGACCAGGATGGTGAAGTATGGTCAAATAACACTCCATAACTGACACAGCATGGGTAGGCCTGTAAATTATTATCATTAACATACACATTACTTTTTTGGCTGAAGTTGAGCGCTGGATTCAGATACAGTTTAATCTGCCGCAAGGCAAGAGTTAATACATTATTGGAAGAATGCACAATCCAGTGTTGTACAAGCACTTTCGTCATTATTGGCAGCAAAGCAACAGACGGCTTCCCCTCTGGTAGAATCCGAGAATTCTACCAGAGGGGAGATGGAACAATGAATTCGCCCCGTATGCATTATTAATTACGTCGCAGGAAAGGCTCTCATCCAGCAGTGGAATAATCATGGCTGATGATGATGATTAATATTTCATAATCTGTACGAAAGCATCTCATTTTTAATTGACCACAAGAACCTACAACATCAAACACTCACGGGTATCATAAGGGCCCACGTGGGACCAATAATGATCTTATATAAGAACCCACAATCTAATTTATATTTATATAGAGCGCCTTTACTCAAGGCGCTTACTGAGGAGTGAGTGGCGGCGATGGAGGAGGGGAGGGACGGGGAGGAGTGGAGGGGCGACGGGAAGACATCAATGGGCAAGAGAGAAGAGGTGAGGATTTGAGAGGAACAGAAGGGGGTTAAGGAGGGGGACTGCTTCACGTGCAGGGAGAGTTTCAGGGTTGGCTACAGCGCAGACACCTCTCGTGTGCTGGTGAGCTATGAAGCATGCAAAGTTGTTCTTTGCCAAATGAAGACATCTGCGGCTCTTCGTGTGACCCCATGACGTCGGGGGTCACGCTGACTGAGTCCACCCTCCACTTTCACAACACGTACCACCCGGGGAGGGAACAAGAGTTGTTGATTCGTGGTTGTCTTTCACTGGGCTGCTCGTTTTTGCTCGGTGTTTGCTCACCCCAAGCAAAGCTATGCACACTGAAATGCACATCCCTCTTGTCTATCCACTGCTGGATGATGGCATCCAGATGTGTAGCGGGTCATGGGGCGGGGGGGGTCAGTAAGTGCGGGGTTGGTGAATGGGGGCGCTGAGGAAGGGCTACTTTCGAGATCACGCGCCACTGATGTTGCCCGTGGCCTGGAATCGAACTCAGATTGCCGTGTTCCAGGGCGCATTGCGCTACTCACTGCGCCACCGCTCCACGCCCTTTCTCAAGGTATTGAGTTGCATATCCTCCACGCCTCCTTTATTACGAGAACAATGCTACTCGCGTGAAGGTGTTGTGGAACATTGCTATGCATGGACAATGCTGCCAATAAATGTGGCCTCACAGTAGAACGATTCTTGTTCGTGTTGTTGAATGGGTGCACACTCAGCCCGGCTTACCGCCTGTCGGGATAGATTTAGAGTCATGGGGGGGGAGGGGAGGGAAGGAGGAAATTTGACTCATGCCCAGGGCCCAAAATCCCAGAGGACCCGACGAAAACACAACATGGGATATATGTATTCCTACGATAAGGATTGTGTTGAGTCACACTGTCGGTTGTGTACGAACAATCATAAATGAATGCTGGCGTGGTGTAATGGCGAGCGCACTGGATTTGAAATCGTCGCTTCAATCTCCCAGCGTGGCACCTGAATCAATCCATGGGTGCGAGTTTGGTAAATCCCCTGTCGCCTCTGTCCAACCCAGGAAGTCTAAATGGGTTACGCCGGAGCATTTGGTGGGGTGAACTGTGGGTATTCTCACCTTTAAAATGTCCCACCACTGGTGGAAGAGTAGACCAAATACCCATTGCAGGGTCTCTCTGGAGCTCTTACAGCGGAGCACCTTCCGCCAGCAATGGTGTGAGCGGGTCCTTGTTTCTTCTTTTACCGTGAACAATGCGTGTGCTTCGAGTTGGTTGTTTGTATTGAGTGGGGCCTGCCAGTTTGTGTGGCTGTATGGGGCGCCGCGGTGGTCGGATGTTAACTCTCTCGCCTGGTCTACAGGAGGTCGTGGGTTCGATCTCGACCCTGACGCCTGCTGCTGTATAGTTGGAGTTTTCATGTTCTCCCCGTGGTCGCGTGGATTTTTCGCCGGGTCCCCCGGGTTTTCTCTCCACATTTAGAAAAATTCGTTTATCGTGTTTGGCTCCTATCTGTGATGAGCCGCTACTTCGTTGAGCTATCATTTGTGGTCGGGTCGCTTCTGAAAAAGAGCTGTACAGCTGAGTGGTGACTTACCTGGAAAAATAAAAACACTTGTTTTTGGTTTGCTTAGTCTGTCCAGTGTGCCAGGCGAGGTAACGCCACCGCCACTTGGTGGTGAACGGCGGTTGTTGTGGTTGTTGTTGTGGTTGTTGTTGTGGTTGTTGTTGTTGTGGTTGTCGTTGTGGTTGTTGTTGTGGTTGTTGTTGTTGTGGTTGTTGTTGTGGTTGTTGTTGTTGTTGTTTTTATGTCGAGTGTAGTGGTTAGCGCTGCACTGCGCTACGAACCTGATGGCCCGCGTTCGATTCCCGCTCACGACCAAAAATAGCGGCGAATATTTTAAGCTGATTCTGGGCCTCTCCTAGGTCGACTCAGCATTAAATGGGCATCTGGTGTCGCCCGAGCCTTCACGTGCAATGCACAATGACAGCCACATCGCTCTCCGGCGTGTTTCCAAGTTACGGCACCATACTCTGTGCGCTTCTTTGTTTTGATGACGTTTTGTTATTTGTGTGTTTTTTTGTGTTTTGGTGCCGTTTCTTAATTTGTTTATTTATTTTTTATTTTGCTTGGTAGTAGGGTTTTCATTTGCTTGGTGTGTATTAATTACATTAAAGGGGTTTGTTCTTTATATATCATTAATGTCCAGTGTTGTGGAACGCTGTTGGCATAAATGACACTGCTATATAAAATGAAAGTATAATGATTATTATTATTATTATCCTGAAGAAGCTCCCGGCACGTGCAGCAAAACGTCGGACATCGTTTGTCGAAGGAGAACAACAACAACAGCAGCACGCGGCAACAACCCGAAACCACATCGGAGATAGCGGCAAATCGCAACCGAGACAACGCCCTCTGTGGCAGAGCATGGCGCTGATAGATAGAAACCTCTCGCCTGGGTGAGCGTCTCCTGGGCGACGTGGAGCCGCGTGTGCTGGGTGGGTAGCAGCAGCAGCAGCAGCAGCGTGCTCCGTGCACGCTGCGAGATGTCAGCTCAGAATTGGAATGTTTATTCATACTGGAGGAATCCGATGAGCTATAAAGCTCTTTTTCACACGTGTCCGGTCGGGATGGGTCAGATTTTTTATTTAAAAAATGCGATAGGAGTATAGGAAGGGTAAGCAAATAACTCAAAATGTATTAGTAAAAATTTAACTAAACTATGTTATGTTTATACGTAGTATGGATTCCTGCAGTCACGAAAGCTTCAAATCAAGATTAAACTCTGCTTATTTTAGCAGGTGAAGCCCACTGAGTCATTAGCGTATTTTTCAGAAGCAACCTGGCCACAAATGATAGCTCAACGAAGTGGCTTATCACGTGGAAATGTATCGCAGCCAAATTATCAAAATGATATGAATGCTGTACATGTGTCTATGGGCTCCCTTTGCTCCAGAGATGGCGTCAACAAATCCCCAGATTTTGATCGGCGGATCCCTTTGGATGTTGTTACATCATTTGGGATTCTTGAGCGTTCGCCCGACATTGCCAAAGAGGCTCACCGGGTTGAATTTTAATGCAGCCTGTATGTATGGATGGATGTTTAACTTCTTTCGCACCGTACGTGGCCAACCGTGCAAATCGGACATGCAGGGAAATGACAACAATCTAAACACAAAAAGCAGTTCTAAAGAACTCAGTTTTCATTCCAGATTTAAAAGTGCATAGCTCCAGTGGCCTCCTGATACTGGAAGGAAGAGCGTTCCAGACGGCCGCAGAAGCGCATCTGACCACGTGTCAGTCCACTGCTGGATGATGATCTCCACCAAACCTTGCAGGCCACAAAGGTTGTGTGATGTTACCTGCATGGCCGCGTTGGTCAGGGTGGGTTGGCGATGGATTACATTTCCTCTCGTTCATTGCCACCGGTTGTTTTAATGACCGTGTCATTGGCAATTATAACTCAGGCGAATATCGTCTCTCCACTCGTGTTCATGCCGTCGTTTCTCCAACAGCAGTTGTCTGAATGTTGACCGTGCGCAGTATGTTTTAAGTTGCATTGGCGAGCACACGTCTCGTGCGTGACGACTCCCTCCCCCATCTTGTGTCTTGTGGCTCTCGTTCCGCAATCCCAGTGCAGCTGTTCCATCTTTAAATACATTTAATTTTAATATCATTTCTATATGCAGTTTGTTTTAAGACCTTGGCTTGTGAGTGCTTGGATGACTGCGTGAATTTCCACCGAACCAAATGCTCCTGCGTAAGTCTTCGAACTGGCTTGCAGTATTCGATAAGGCATTCACATTTTCCAGAACAGGGTTGAGAATATGTATGGCGGTTTACAGAAAGATGCTGGGTTTAAGCCGGATTGCTCAGGAGATGTCGGTGATTGGCCTTTGGGTTGTCCATTATTTGGATTCCCCACTGAGCTTTGTCAACAGTGGAGGACCAGGAAGGGGTCTGGACGTCTTGAGACATCAGTTTTGTCTCCCTTGTGTATCAATAGACTCAGTGGTTCGCAAACTTTCTTAGCTACCAAACCCCTCCCCCCCCCTTGTTGAATTTAGTTTCAACCAAATTACCCCCTTGCCTGACCCAACATGGTTCTGAGAAATACATCTATGGGTAATGAACATCAATATTTTTTGCCAATTGTTAATTTTGTCCTTTCCAGCGAGTACCTTGCAAGCGAATAAAATAAAATCTACGCAACGCTGTTGCACGCGTGACGTCATTTGTTTACGCTCGCCGGTTGCTCTTGGCAACCACGTTGTTTACGATGAGCGAGTTTAGAAAGGTCTTTCATATCGTTCTCGATTAACGTATGGACTTAAACCGTTATCGTAGTTATTTATATTTGGCAGATTCATACACGATTATTCACCAATGACTCGTGTGTGATATCATTTCACGCATTTATCGATCACCTCCCGTACCCCCTGAGCCACAGACGAACGATTGAGGCATCACTCGACAGCAAATAGATTCTATTTCCGTGTAATGGTTTAGCCAATGGGTCCTTCTAAAATGATCCAGCAGCGGGGTGACGCTTTGTCGATGATGACCACACACCTATTCCATCTGGCCCAGGAGATTTGTTCATGTTTTCACACTGAAGGGTTTTAGTTTACCCCATCCAGGTGTGACATTAGGAACCTTCTCCTGCTGCTGCTAACCTGAAAAAAACAATGATTCGTTTCCCGGGATACATGAATATAGATGTGTTTCTGATATATAGATTTACGTGGAATAAATTATATTAATGGGCATACATTTATCAAGCACACGTTTCCACGAACAGGAAATAAGTCAACTTCCAGTCGAGACTCGGGGGTTGTGCGGAGCCAGGCTTAGGTTAACGAAACTAAAAAAATACACTTTTAATTTGACCAGATAAAGCCCAATGAGCCATATAACTCTTTTTCAGAAGCCACCTGGCCACAAATGATATCCCAACGAAGTGGCTTATCACGGGTTCATTCATAGCAGCCAAATCGTCGAAACGCGCGTCGAATCTAAATACAGAGGGGCACAAACCGGAGGACCTGGAGAAACATCCACACGCCCACGGGGAGAGAGACACCGCAAACTGCAAATACACAGCAATCGTCAGGCTCAGGACCAGGAGCGAACCTACGACCTCCTGCATACGAGGCGAGGGCGATAACATCTCACCTACCGCGGCGCCCGACCTCATAGCCCGAGGACACAGATCCATTGGCCTTCACCGCTCGCTTGCAACGTGGTGGTGGTTGTGGTGGTGGTTGTGGTGGTGGTGGCTTTGCTGCTGCTGCTGCTGCTGTTGTTGTTGCGTGGGGCGGGAAGCGACTCCACAACGAATGGAGCCGCCACAGAGAAGCGGCGTCGCTCTGTCAGGAGGAGGCCACCCCCAGCGCTGGCGAGGGGAGCGGGGTGAGGGATGAGTGACACACGAGGGCGACCAGCTGAGGTGGAATGTCGTCGCTGGTATTCTTAGGTTTTGTCGGTAAAGTGACGTAGGTAAAAAATTAAAATTAATAAAAGTAAAATAAAAATAAAATATATTATATATATAAAATAATATATTATAAAATAATATATTATTATATTTCTTATTTTTTTTATTTTACTTTTATTAATTTTTATTTTTAACCTACGTGACTTTACCGAAAAACCTAAGAATATGAATCCTTGCAGTCACGAAAGCTTCAAATCTAGAATTTCGTCGCTGGGTTCGCGATATTGTCTCTGTCACCGCACCTCCGAGCGCGTACAGGGCGTTGAACTTCATTCGTACCGCACGTAGCCAACCTGCTAATCGGAGGTGCGGGTGAAGGACAACAAACTAAACGCTACAAGCAGCTGTAATTAAATTAGTTCTCGATCGAGATTTTAAAGCGCATAGCTCCAGTGGCTTCCCAATAGTGGAAGAGCGTTCCAGACAGCCGCCAAAGCGCATCTGGAAGCGCGCAGCGATGATGCGGTGACTGGCTGAGCCAGAAGCTGCTGCTGCTGCGTTGATGATGGTGCTTCATGTTTGTTGGCGATATCAGCAAGGTATCGCAGTCCACTTGCGGCAAGCACTTTGTGTATAATGAGTGCACGACCTTTTTATCATGTATCTGTTGGCACGGTTGCCTCCGTAGGGTGCGAAATAAGTTCAACCTGCATACATCACGAGCAATGGCTCCATCTTGCACTGCGGGGCACGACTATTGTAAGATGTACGGCCATCATCTTCCCCTTTTCGCTCTCTTTCTCTCTCTCCTGTGTGAATGTGCCTTTTTTGTTTTAATCCTGGCAGCTTCAACCGCTTTTGCGTTGTGCACTCGAATTTCTTTCCTCGTTCCTTCCCGCAGCATTCTGGGTGTCGCACGCTTTGTTTGGGTATTTGTCCATTGAAATAAAATGGCAAAGAGAATACGTGGAGACCGATGCGTGTGTGCGTGTGTGGAAGGTGGTGGAGGATTAGCGCGCTGCGTTACGAACCAGGTGACCCGAGTTCGATTCCCGCTCACTGCCAACACCGGTGACAATTATCTGAACCGGTCCTGGGCCTCCTCTAGGTCGACTCAGCCTAAAATGAGTACCTGGTGCGGTGTGCAGTTAACATCGACACTAGGGAGAGAAAAAGCGGCCGGGCATGGTGCTGGCCACCCACCCCCTCGTGTGCCTTGCCGGCCTTTATAGGTGATAGGTGCTACTCGCTAACAGCACTTACCCTAACAATCGGTTCAGGCTATACGGGGGATCTTTGTCTTTTTTTGGTCTTTGCATTTGGAATTCAAGAGGCTCGCACGAGCGTCATCCGAGCAGTCTCCACTCACCCGCAGTCTGTAGAGACGTGAATTATAGTTCGTCTGCCGCTTGTAATATAACACAAGTTGCATTTAAGCTCAGAGTCGTAAGATTAGGGAGGCGTAATTGTACCTTGGTTGATTAGTGGGTGCACGGCTTTACAAAAATGTCAAGGCGCAGCCCTGCAATTGCTTCATTCACGCCACTGCTGGTGGAAGGGTCGCCACTACAATTCTGGTTGGGGGTCAGTGGCAGCGTTCTGCGATGCACAGGGGCCCGGTCGGTCACGAGGGGGCCACGAATCAACAGATAAACAAATGAAGATTTTTTTTATTTCCAACAATTAACGATAAATGGCAACAAAAAAACATTGTTACAAATGGAAAATAATGTTTCCCAAAAATACATAGCCTAAAATACATGATGTAAAATATAGCCGCGTTAAATACCTCGCGTCAAATCTCGTAGCGCTACTGCTGGTGTTTGTTACTGAACACAAGCGAGGTTGTTTGCTAACTGACATGAAAGCAAGACGCACGATAACCTGATCGTGAGTATTATACCTTTACATATTTTTACGAATAATATTGTCACTGGTGAAGACTGTCTTTCTCTAAACCCAATACACGCTGCAACTAAAATATTATAGATGGTACAGCCTACATGTTATTTATATTATTATTTACGGATTTCAAACATCCTGAGCTATTTCAGCAAAAGTGAGTCTGGAGAAAGCAGTGGGAGTCCACAGTCGGATCTTACACAGTCCCCCACTGCAATAGGTCGTTGTGCCCCTGCGTATGTTGGCCTGCTCTTCCCCATGCATGTCTTGGAAGAGGTGTTAGTACCCACACTTTACCCCACCACACACGTGGCATACCGGTCGACTGATTGGCGGTGTACCCAGTTAAATTTCTGGGTGAACATTGTATCGATATGCCTCGTTCAGGAACATCGCTTTACATCTGCCTACAGCGAATCAACTGGAACGTTCACGCCCAATTGTACACGTGTACTATTGGGACGAGTTTTTTATTACAAATTTGGGATTTTGTGTTATAATGTTTTATCTTTTGACGAATGTTTCGGATCCGTTGACGTTATTTAGTTATCGAATGTCTTCGTGCAAACAAAAATTACGTCATCCGTGTGCCACGTCGTGTCGTACGATCACATAACGATCGCACATTTGACATCTGGGCCCAATTTTTTCCTTCGGGTTTTTGCGGATTAATCCAAAAATCAAGAGCACATCCCTGGTGCACAACCTGGGTTGCCTCTCGGAGGACCTCCGACTCAACTTCGAATCTGCGTTGTAAAGAAGATGATGATGATGAAACACTTGGAGATGATGTCCACAAGTGCTCTTGCGGTGCCGCTGTGCGGCGAGTCGGGCCGGCTGTGCGCCACACGCGGTGCTCCTCCTCGCCCAGGGTCGACAGCCTGCGGCTCCGGAGCCGCGTGCGGAAACCCCTAAGAGCCGCTTCGTGACGGTTTTTGTAAGGGACCATCGTCTCGTATTCACGTGCACGGCAGCTCTTGAAATATTGAGTTTTGTTTTTACCGAATTCGAAAAAAATGTCACTTATTGTAATGTGGGTTACCGACCCGACGCTCTAAACGTGTCGCACCCCCCCCCCCCACCCGCCCCCCGCAGCGCCCATCATGATGGGCAGGGTGAGCTGTACCTCAAATCAAACAACGGCGGTGGAAGTCACGGACACCCCCTGGACCACGATTGTAAGCAGCTGGTCCTCAGTGGCCGGGGGAACCCCAATGACCACTCCCAGCAGCCTGGCCCCCAACACGGCCTCGACCATCGCTGGCTCCGGCGGGAACGCAACCACGACCACCACCAACGCCACCACCGCCGCCACCGTCGCCACGAACGCCACCACCGTCACCACCGCCACCAACGCCACCGCCGCCGTCGCCGCCGCCACGAACGCCACCACCGCCACCGCCGCCGCCACGAACGCCACCACCGCCACCACCGCCGCCACCGCCGTGACGGCGCCTGTGGCTCCCGGCGCGAACACCGTCTCTGGATCTGCAGGCGGTGGGTGCCACGACTGACAGTGATTTGTCGTTTGTTGTCCTTCACCCCCCGCACCTCCGATTTGCACGGTCGGCCACGTACGGTGAGAAATAAGTTAGACATACACACGCGTACATTCATCGCTTCGTGAATGTATTCATTTAATTTTGTTATTTAATTAATTCATGCTTTCTCGTTTGAAATGCCACGGCGTCGGTGGCCCTGCGAGGTTATTGCTCGTGTTGCTCTCCGACGCAGTCAATCGTCTTCCTTCTGCGGCGCTCGATGGAACGAGTGCCGATTTGTTTTATTTTCGGGGAGGCCGACGGCGGCCGTGCCACGGGGGGTTGATCCGCGGCGTTCCCTCCCTTGTGGCCGCCTCCACTCTCGATCCAACCTCTCCGCGGTGTCTGCTCAAGGTTCCCGTCGTCGCTTGCTCTCAAATTGCTAAAAGACAGACAGAGAGGCGTTTTGACCTGCAGCGTGGTGGTTGACCGCAGTGTGGATGAGACACAGCTGTGAGGGCTAAAGGCGCAGCGCTGCAATCGCCCACTCACGCCGCTGCTGGAGGAAGGGCCTCCTGCAGAGGGAGCTTGAGATGGTCCCACTGGGAGGTGTTTGGTCTCCTCTTCCATGCTGGCCAGACGTCTTGTGGTTGTTGTTGTTGTTTGACTTGCATCTCACTGGGATTTTTGCACACAGCGTTGGTGTACGGTGTTTTTCCTGAAATATTTTGCTGTCTTTTCTTGGATTTTCTGTTTGCACTCAGTCACATATTCACTTTAAGATGTTTTTTTGTTCATGTTTTTGTTTTTTGTTTGTTGCGGTTGCACCCGATCCAAGAGCCGAATGGCTCACAGGGCTATACCTAATAAATGAACTTGAACTTGAACGTTCTGGACGAGGTGGTAGTAGCCCCTCACTGTGTCCCACCACACCACGACCTGCCAATCAACCAACTGCTCTCTACCCACCCGTGCACTGCTGGATGGACGGAGGCAGTGGTCTGTGGTTCAGCTGCCGTGCCCGGAGACCGAACCAGCCACCTCTGGGTTTGCAGGTCCAGTGAAATAAATTAAATGACCCAAAACGTGTGATACATTTAAAATTATTAACATTTCTGTCTTTGGTGTAAACTCTTAGCGTTTAAAACTTGGCGACGCTCTTCAGTAACCCGCACTGACCGGCGTGGTGAAGTATGGTCAAACGGGCCATGACCGACAAGGCGCGGGAAGGCCTTCATCCAGCAGTGGATTGATGTGTCCGATTTCAGGTTCTCTGGGGCTCGTTCCCAATGACAGAGCGGCACGGGGGAAGTCTGACTCAGTAAACCTCGTGGTCAAGTGTAGGCACTCGTGCTCCTGCATACACATCCCTGGCATCACCATTGGAACCTCATTTGCCAGTAGCAAGATATGATAATTGTTCTTACCCTTTTATCTGGCAACAAAACTGACACTTTTTTTTTACAAGGAGTCATGTTTGCATTGACCACAATACCTGCAGTCGGAATGCAAACAAAAAACATAACTCTGATCATGTATGCACTATCCTTGAAATTGATTGGTCCACACCCGAGACAGCTTTCCTTAGAGCCCAGTCTCACATGGTGTTGGACCAAATGACGCCAAAAGGTATTGTGGCCAATGCAAACATGACTCCTAGTAAAAAAAAAGTGTCAGTTTTGTTGCCAGATAAAAGGGTAAAAAAACTATTATCATCCCTGGCATCATCAATACGATTACTCAAGGTCAACGCTAATCTGATGACGGCGCGTCCCATTGCAGCGTTGAATGGCCAACGGAACTTGCACACAGCGGTTTGCGTTGGCCTGCATTGCCCTCTAGCTGTCCGTACTGGGAAATACATGCATTTGAAAAATGTTCAGTGTTGCTCAGCTAAACTCAACGACAGTTTTTTTTTATTTTACCAGGGAAGGCCCACTGAGCTATACAGCCCTTATTCTAGAAGCGACCTGGTTACAAATACAAGCTCAAAGAAGTTGGTATTCACGTGGCAATCTATAGCAGCAGCAGCAGCCAAATAGTGTAAGCGCGTGCTGATTGTAAACACGGAGGGAAAAACTGGAGGACCCGGAGAAGAATCCACGCGACCGCAGGGAAATCATTGTGAACGCGCTTGCCCTGAAAAAATATATATTAACAACAATAATTTCGATTTAAAGCTTTCGTGACTGCAGGGATTCATCTTCTTGGTTCTTTCGGTAAAGTCACGTAGAAGGGAAGTATGTTTTATTTTTATTATTTTATTTTATTACTTCCCTTCTACGTGACTTTACCGAAAGAACCAAGAAAAACAACAACAATAATAACAACAGGCGATGTTTTCGGGCAGTGCCTCTCACCGTTGCCTATTGCTCACAGAGAGCCCACTGCCCAAAACGTCTGCTATTATCGATATATCTTCTTCGTTTTTTCGGTAAAGTCACGTAGAAGGGAAATAATAAAAATAAAACATAATAAAACATTTTAATTCTCACGACCTTTCGGCCACAACGCACGCAGCCGTCCTCATGTGAAGAACAGGTCTGTCGGAAAGACAGCTGTCCGAAACGTCGTGAGAATTATTGTATTTTATAGTGTTTATTTTTATTATTTTATTACTTCCCTTCTACGTGATTTTACCGAAAGAACCAAGAAGATGAATCCCTGCTGCAGTCACGAAAGCTTTAAATCGAAATTTTTTAACCTATTTACGTGAATTTACCGAAAGACCCAAAAATATGAATTCCTGCAGTCACGAAAGCTTCAAGTCTTTATTACATATACATATATAGTTTTCCTTTTTGATGAATGTGTGGAGTTTATGTTAGTTGTGTTTGTATATTACTGCCCACGCAGTGTAAAACAAATCATTTGTATTAAGTAGGGGTTGCTGCGAAATGGTTTTTCATGATACAGTGGCGAGATGTTGACTACCTCGCCTGGTATACAGGAGGTCCTGGGTTCAACCCCAACCCTGACGCCTGCCGTATGTTTGGTGTTTGCGTGCTCTAAACTTGGCTGCGTAGATTTTTACCTCACTTAGAAACAAGCTTTTCGGTAATTTTTCTCTGGCACATTTTCAAATAATGAGCCACTTCGTTGAGCAATCATTTGTGGCCAGGTCGCTTCTGAAAAAGAGTTATATTGCTCAGTGGGCCTTACTTGGTAAAATAAAAAAATTGTTTAGTAGTTAAAATATATTTATTTTGATGATGACAATTATCGCCATGTCAGTGTTCCATAACTTTCTAAATTAAATACTAGACAAACAAAATTGTGTTTGCCTAGTATTTGTGCTTTTGCTCTACCCCCAGTACTCATTAACATGGCTGAAATAGTTGTTCAACTGCAGCTCACTCAACGTTAGCCTGTCATTTTCATTCCCATCATTCCAATGTATCCAACCCCTTAACGTTTAATAACGGACACCTGCGGTAATAGACACGGAGAATAAACAAATCATCAAAGAAACATTGAAAAATATCGCGGTCACATGCCACGCTGCCAATTGCTCTAAAAAACAAGCAAAGCACAAATGGATAATAAACTACGTACTTATTTTAGCAGAACTCTAATTATTGTTCATGATTATTTCAGAAATATTTTGCCAGGACATAACACGAGCTTGAAAGTGTAACGAGCAACGATACCCGCATACAATGTCGCAACAACCCCGACACGTCAGTGTCCGTGTGCGATCGTGTCGACTCTTGGCTCAGAACACCGAGGTTCGATTCCTGGCCAGTGCTGTTGAAACAAGCGAGCACAGCGTGGTGCACGTGACCCCGCCTTGGTTTCGTCTCTTCAACACGACACGTGCTGCGCTTGCCTTCCAGGTTCAAACGGAAGCGCTGGATTCTATTGCCAGAAGATGTCCTGCGCTGGAGAGAACTGTTACCAGAACAAGACGTTTCTACAACACAACGAGACGTGCATGAGTTCAAATCCCATGTGCTGGGTGAGTGCAGTGAACGCAACCAACGCGCACCTCCTAACCCAATCGTCACCTCCAGCATTGATTTTGTGAACGAAATCAGCCGCGTGAATATTTGTATGCACGTATGCTGAACTTATTTTCCACCGTACGTACCCAGCCGTGCTAATCGGACACAAAGCTAATCAGGGACAATAGTGAAAGTGGTAATGTCCACCTGGCTTGAGAATGGTTGATAAGGATGCAGGTAACGATGATTTATATTGACTTAACTCTAAACCAATAATTCAAATACATTTTTCAAATATAATTATTACAACGAAAAACAATACCGAATAGTCGATTAGTCAAATAACAAGAATCGGAGGTGCAGGACGAAGGACTACAAAGTAAACACTAAAAGCAGTTCAAATTATATTAGTTCTTCAATCTTGATTATTTAAAAGAGCATAACTCCAGTGGCTTCCTAATATCAGAAGGAAGAGCGTTCCAGACGGCCGCAGAAGCGCATCTGAAAGTGCGCGTTGCGGTGACCGCCTTTGTTGGACGCTATGAACAAAGTGCCCTTCTCTGGTTGAGTCGACGACGTTGACGACGTCGATGACCCCGCAGCGTCGAGCGGAGCGTGCCCGACCGTGACGAGACGTCTGGGATCGGGCGGGGGTGGTGAGGCTGGGGGGAATCAACGTTGGCGATGGGTCGTGGTGGTAGTGGTGGTGGTGGCATCGTATTGAAAACTAATTTCTTTAGAACTGACTTTTGTGATTAGTTTGTTCTCCATCCGCAGCACCTCAGATTATCATTGTTTTGTATACGTACGGTGCGAAAAAAGTTAAACACGCATACATCGTCTGCTTTGGCCACGACATCTCGGTCTTAAATCGACGCCTCCTCATTACGCTCCTCATTCCAATGCAGTTTTTGCGCTCGACGGAGGGAACTGCTGTGAACTACACCTCGGGCTGCGTGTCCAACAACTTCAACGCCACGTGGTGCACCGCGTCGGGCACAGCGTCCAGGTGCATCGTGGAGTGCTGCAACAGCAGCCTGTGTCTCAACTTCCCGGCGCCGCCCACCAGCGCAGCCGCCACCAGTAAGAGACTCGCCGTGCGTTCTTGCGGGATCATCAAAATCAGAATTTTTATTTTCATCTCAGCATTTATAAACGTGCATTTAGATGACAGTATTTGGATTATTTTGCTGCTATACATTTCCACACGATAAGCCGCTTTGTTGAGCTATCATTTACGGCTACTGCACAAAGAGCTCTGTAGATCAGTGGGCCTGGAACTTCAGTCTGCAGGGACTGCGAGTTCCTCACCTCCGAGGGCAGGCAACTCCAGAGCCTGGGGCGCCGTGCGGACACAATCCCGGTGGGGATCTCAGAGGAGGGTGGGAGCCTGGACCACGGCCACGCCGAGTCGGGCACGCTCGGTGGACCTCGGAGATCTCGGTGGAGCGTGTGGCCCCATCAACTCCTGGATGTGTAGTGGAGCAAGCCCCGTTTAGTCCCTTGAACACAAGTGGGGGGATCTCAGCTCTGACCTCACCCTGGCCGCAGTGATGGCGCGTGGCCGGTGGCAGCGTCGATTCTGCTCTCGCACTTAACATTTCACGTGTGTTACACATGTACAACCCCTTTGTCAACCCACTCGTCACCGTAATTCACAATGCGGGTCGGTGTGAAAGCGGGGAGGCGGGAGAGCACGGCACAGGACGGCAAATCATGCCGTTGCCAACAGCGTAGCCCCCTTGTGCATATCAGTGACTCACTCATCAGACATGCGAGCAGTCTCCAGTCTCACTGCTTAGCTTGCGAGATGCGACGAGGCTGCTAGCATTGCGGGTGATTTGGGTGGTTGGCTAACGTTTGACAACATCGCTCGCTCTGCGACTGTTCACCACTTGACATGACTTTGTGTTCTTCAGCAACGACTGCAGTCACCACCACCAGCGAGCCGATGTCCGACGTGAGTACACTGAATCCACACCCGTTTGCACGCAGCTGTTTTTAGCACTTTTGTGGATGGTGTTGCGAGGGAAATGGTGCGTGTTGATTGTGCCACGTGTGAGATCCTGGGCTCGAATCCAGGCAACCGACGTCTGTGATTGTACCGAGTTATATTGAGTGCAGTGAGCTGATGATCTCATGTTTGGCTAAATTCTCTCGATGAGAAAATTAAAATGTCAGTTGGACTTTTCGTGCGACCAACGTTACGCTCAGGGGTCAGAGAGGGTGAAGAGGGGGCTCGCCCCGACTGCAGCGTGGGCAGCCCGCGGCTCCGGAGCCGCATGCGGTGGCTCTTTCGGGACTAGATTTGAAGCTTTCGTGACTGCAAGGATTCATATTCTTAGATTTTTTCGGTAAAGTCACGTAGGTAAAAAATAAAAATTAATAAAAGTAAAATAAAATAAAAATCACGACGTTTCGTTGGCGGAAGCTTGTGTTGCCTCCGAAACGTCGTGATTTTTATTTTATTTTACTTTTATTAATTTAAATTTTTTACCTACGTGACTTTACCGAAAAAACCTAAGAATATCTTTCGGGACTGCTTCGTGACGCCATTTATTAAGGACCACCACCGTCTCGGATTCACACGCATTGTGGCTCTTCAAATATTGAGTTTTACCGAATTCGAAAACAATGGCTCATCTGGTTATTTTGGTTGCCAAGCTGTGCTTTGAACCGAGAGGCCCACGTTCGATTCCCACTCACGGCCAACATCAGTGACGAATGTCTGAAGCAGTCCTGGGTGCAAACATCAGCATTGGGGAGACAAATGCGGCCGGGCGTGGTACAGGCGACCCACCCACCTTAATGTGCCGGCCTTCATGGTTGCTCACTAACAGCACTCACCTCAACAGTCTGTTAAAATGCTACATGGGGGATCGTTTGTCTTTTTGTGAGCAGCGTGTCTGCCAGATGTTTACCTGCAGCGGAGCTGACTGCTTCATCAAGGTCATACCTGCTCCACAGCGCTGCTACAAAAGCCAGCTGTACTGTGAGGTGTGTACTCCAATCGCCAAGCGTCGTTACGATGGCTGCGACTGCCTGCCAGAGATTGCAGCGCCACGCAGATGAGACGAACGGAATCCGCGTGTCTGAATGAGATCATTGGGGTACCACGTTGGAGAGATGTGAACTACCTCGCCTGGTATACAGGAGGTCGTGGGTTCGACACTGACGCCTGCTGTATATTTGGAGTTAGTGTGTGTGTGTCTCTCTCCTTGTAGTTGCATGGATTTTTCTCCGGGTTCTTCAGTTTTCCCTCCACATTTATAATGAACATGCGCTTCGAGTATTTGGCTGCTATACATTTCCATATGATAAGGCACTTTGTTGAGCTATCATTTTGTGGCCAGGTCACTTCTGAAAAAGAGTGATATAGCTCAGTGGGCCTTACCTGGTGAAATAAAAAGTAGTTAATCGTTTTTTTATAGTTTAATGTATTACCATCATTTAGAGACAGCAGTGGTGCATCGGTGAAGGCACACACTTGTGATTGGTTGTGTAGTATCATGGCTGAATAAATTAGAATAAAAAAGTTCCGATATTTAACAACAATTTCACATCTTTCTCCGATTTTTTTTTATCATTTACATCATTTGCTCAAGATAATAAATCATTATGAGGCAAATGGCGGAAGTGTTTGCGTAAATTGGTGACATCACTTCCTGTGTTCGGGTCAAGCCGAAAGAAACAAAGGTTAGGGATCGTCCAAAATGTTGTCTTGGCCTGATTTTTATTCCAATTAATCGAGAAATCGGGAGCACAGCCCTAATATATATGCGTAAAATACATATACTCAGTTCGCTGATTGCCTGATCTGAATATGTGTTGTGGGGCGAAATTGCACATGCCTTAGACCAACATTTAATAACTAAGAGTGAACTAATTTCTTGACTGCTTTAGTCAACGACACGAAGATAATGACTAAATGCAATCCACAGACTAAGACCGTGACTGCCATTCCCCAGGAATGTGTTTAGTTTGTTGTCCTTCCCCCGCACCTCCGATTAGCACGGTCGGCTACGTACGGTGTGAAAGAAGTGCAACATACAGGACATCGCCGAAATATATCAGTCACCTCTGCGCTCTCAAAGCCTCCTGTTAGGGCAAAGATGGAGCCGTGATGATTGAAGATGATGGTGATGCCACCCAAAATTGGCAATGTCTGCTTCCCAGTGCAGTCCGCGTGATACCGCTTGGCAGAGGATACAGAACTGTCCATTCTGTCGGAATGGGGTCATGATGTAGCACAAGAGGTGCAGCAACGCAATGACTTGCTCATGTCACTGCTGGCAGAAGGGCCTCCACTGGAGGGAGCTCAAAACAGCCGCCCCCCCTCCAGGAGTCCCCACACTCTATCCCGACACGCGTGACCTGCCGATCAGCTAACTGCGATGTGTGTGCCCATTTACGCTGCTGAGTGAACACAGGAGAGTGGATTTAAGAAACTCGCACTATTAGTTCAACCGACGTGCCAGTTTCCAGGTTGGCCCCAATCAGTGCACCCTGGACTCGAATACTGGCGACCTCCACCCATGACACCACAGCAGCATCCCCCCGTGGACCAGTTAGACACTGTTCGTGTGCCCAGAATTGGCGATAGAATTGGCACCGGTGGCATTTGATGTTGTTTTAGACTATATTTATGATTTAAATGGTGGAAGATTTGTGTTGCAAAACAAAGCATGTTTTATTCTTTCAGCATGATATATGTTGATCTTCTTTCGCACCCTAAGTACCTAACCTTGCTAATCGGGAACAAAGCTGATCAGTGACAATCGTGGCAGTGGCAGTGGCCATCTGGCTTGAGAATGGTTGATAACGATGCAGGTAACGATTTATATTGACTTAACAAAATCACATATTAAAATCCAAATTTTAAATATAATTTCTACAAAAACAATCTCAGTATTCGGGTAACAACAAACATCATGCCGTAAACTCATAACAATTCGTTCTAACCAAACACATCGGAGGGGGGTGCAGGCATTGCCAGCTCAATTCATTTCAATCAGTAGCAGGCAATGTTCAGAAATCTCGTTACACATGGCGGCATGCGAACACGTACTGCAAGAGACACACGTGCCCTGATTTCCAATCTACCGCTGAAAATATTGATGTATTTTATTCACCATCTGTCCAGATCACTCAGCAGTACGATAGGGTGGCTCGAAATCCGAAGTTTGTGAATTCAAACATTCGGCGGGGGTTGACTGAGCCCATCGTCCTTCCGAGGTTGAGAAAATAGGTACCACGTTGTGGCGAAGACAACGGTAGCTCTCCGATGGAGAGGCTCGCTCCTGCCATAAACATTTGTAATTTCCACCACTGGCTCTGAAGGGGTTTAAACTGGAGAAGAGCAACTCCACAATGCTCATGAGCAGGAATTTCCCTTGCCTTTTTGACTCATTTGCCACCCACATATCATGTGGGTGGAAGCAAACTTCACGTCGATTATGCCGTGGAAAGAAAAAAAAGAAAAACCACGTGAGTTTCTGTACAGTGCAGCTCTCCGACGTGTATCTTTGATATTGTACAACGGCCACATTTTGTATGCTTGACATTTCACAGGCGCCATTTCACGACTTTCACTTGTGAATGTTAAAGATAAAAATAAACAATTGTTGGTTTAGGCAGTAATGGCTCACAAATGGCAGGTGGCTAACGGTTTTATTTCTGTTTTTGTTTAGAGAGTGTGTGAGCGAGATGCACGATGTTTTCACGTTGCACGTATCGGTGCGCACAAGGCAATCAAGCGTCGTTGTAAAACGTGCGTTGGTTGTTGTTGTCCCTCCGGTGATGTAACCAAAGGTCTATTTTGCTTGTATCGGGGCCATTAATGAACCATTAACCAAATGTCGGCTCCGCCATGCGATCCACAAGGCAACAACCCGTTAGTTCTCTCAAGGAGCATCGTGAACCATCGTCACGCCAACTCCTCCGCTCATCCCCCGCAGCAGCAGCGGCTTCTGGCTCAGCCATCGAACAAAAGCGGCGGTCACCGCATCATCGTCGCGCGCTTTCAGATGCGCTTCCGCGGCCGTCTGGAACGCTCTCCCTTCCGATATTAGAAAGCCACTGGGGCTATGCACATTTAAATCTAGATTTTAAAACTAATTTATTTAGAACTGCTTTGTTGTGTTTAGCTTGTTGTCCTTCCCCCGCACCTCTGATTAGCCCGGTTGGCTATGTACAGTGCAAAAGAAGTTCAACATACACACACGTGTGTACAGTGGTGTTTCACCCACTTTCCGATCTGTTTTCACATTGTGCCGCATAATTAAAATCTGTAAACGGCGAGAAAACCCATGACTATGGGTCGTAGCCGTGTTGTGTTCGGCATGATGTCCGACGTTACGCTCCACATCCTCGTTTAGCCCTGGTAGCTTCCCAAAACGTGGAGCAAAACGTCAGACATCGTGCTGAAGATTGCACGATGCAATCAAACAACAAACACATCCCACGCAGTAGTGCTACTCACACGCTGCTGGAGATGGAACAGTCAACAAACTGATGTGAGCAGTCATATCCAGTCCAGCAGTCACACTCCAGGCAAAGCTATCTTTGGAAACCTCCAATTAGCACGGTTAGGTACATACGGCGCGAAATAAGTTTTACATACATACAAGTCACCCCAGGACATTACAAATCCTGCCTAATAATACAACACATTTTACGTGTATTACCCCCCCCCCCCTTCCTGTACTGATTGTTTTTCCACCTCAGAGGTGGTAACCCTGGCGGCAACCCCCTTCGTTCTCAGGTTATAAAGCTCAGCGTTCACATGCAGCCACGCAGCACCGGCAACTAACGGTGTCCCTCCCTCCCTCCCGCGCGCACGCACACAGCTGGTGAGCCACATGGAACACTCGCAGATCTCGTTCACGGCCGGCTGCAGCTCTCGCTGCAAGGGCAAGGTGGCGTCGTGCGCCTCCCAGCCCGAGTGCTTCCAGGAGTGCTGCGCGGGCAGCACCAGCTGCCTGAAGCTGGACGGGAAGCTCTACGACGTGAGCCGTGGCCCGCGCCCCGAGGCCCTCCTCGGGGCGCCCGGCCACGCCGCCACGCTCCTACTTGTGGCCGCGACCGCTCGGGCGCTGCTGTGAGTTGTCGACGGGCGCGACGGGGCGGCGAGGGGCAGGGCCCCCCCCAACCACCACCAACCACGCCGAGCCAGGCGAAGGGCCCCCCCACCAGTTATGGTCACCACCGCGATGCCCCCCTCATCCACGTTAAAGATTTCCATGTCTACCAACGCGCGCATTTCATTGATGTCGTTTCTGATTCATGTGCAAGCAGGGCGGGTACTTGAATGAACATGAGTCAGTGAGGTACCCAAAGTGAGTGTTTTTGATTGCTTAGCTGTTGAGAGTCAACCACAATAAAATAAAGGTAACTCGTTTTTAACTAATTGTACAGCCCATTGTCATTCACCTGCTGGATTAGGGCTCCCCCCATGCCACGTTGACATGCTTCTTTACGCTGTTCAATCACTTAACAGTGATGTTAGCCATGGCCAGGAATTGGACTCTGGTCATCAAGTGCATGGCACAGCGCTATGCCTGTGCTTTATTTTTTACCGGGTGGTAAGATAGTGAAGAGTGAGATCATTTTAAACATAAGAAAAATGGGTGGTGGTTGTATTAGCACTGTTGATACACCACAAATTACAATTATTAGTAGAGAAGAGAGTGATGGAATGCCTTCACAATCTATGTGGGTACACTATTTTGGAACCTTTTGCAGACTGACCTGCACATTAATGCCATTCTGGTATGCAAAAAGAGTGGTAGACATGGAACGCTTAACCCTGGATGCTTCATGAGGACTGACGCATTATATCTGCCCTAAAGTTGCAATCAGGAGTCATAGATAGACGTGGAACTGTATTTTTAGTTGATTTTTATGTCACCCTTGCACGGTGCAATGCTGCATATTCATACGTGCACCTGGAGCGATGCATGTTCAGTTTTTATTTGAAAAGTGAAAGGTACCCATCCTTTATGGAGCGCTGAGGTCATGTGTGCACAGGCATGAGCACAGTCATCAGTTTTATTATTAGTGTTCAATTATTAGAGATTGGCATACCAAGCTAAAGTCTCCTGGTGGTGAGAGGTCCAAGCATACGTTAATATTGAGATAAAGAGGCACGCGAGATCAGATTGGAGTTCTTTTAAAAAGCACTGAACGTGATAACAAAAGACAACAGTGAAATAGTGAATAACCTAAATAAGAAAGTTTTCAATCAGGGCACGTGACTACCTACGACATGGATCAGAGAAGCATGGAGAGGTGCACGATTTGAATTCAACTGAGAGACGGAAAAACGCACATCAGATGGCACGAATTGAAGACATGTTAAGAACAGTAAATGTTCTATAGATGACGACTGGTGGTGGGGACCGCCAGTCGAGTGGCAGGCCAAATAAAGAAACCACCTCGGAAGTGGAGCAATGAGATCAGCCCATGTGTAGAAGTTGTACGTAAGTATGTTGAACTTCTTTCGCACCGTACGTATGAGGGGCAGGGGAAGGACAACAAACTAAACACAATAAATTCCCAATAAATGTTTTAAATCTATGATTTAAAATTGCATAGCTCCAGTGACTTCCTAATATTGGAAGCAAGAGCGTTGCAGATAGACGCAGACGCGCATCTCAAAGACCGCGATGCAGTGAGTCTTTGTTCGATGGCGATCAAAGTTCATCATGAGATTGAGGGATGCAAACAACTTTGCGAGATTTTCAAGCAGCAGTGCACAGAACATTTGAGATTTCAACAGACCGCACGTGCATATGAACTCATTTATTTGGAGGATTGCCCTTTGTCGAGGTAAAATAATAGGTGAGCATAGGTCATGAGGCTCAAGTTATCGTTAATTGGAATCTTATAAAACAAACTCTTTTCAAACCTCTAGGAATTAAACTAACTTTGTCACGAATTGTGAAGCCAGTTATTTTGAGACATTAACACATATCAACCTGATCGCATATAATTTAATGAGATGGCATTATTAACACAGTACGTCACATATCCGACTTGCTGGAGAACACTGTATAGGCGTGTATGTGAACATGAAATGCCAGATATGTGAACACCCTAGAAATAATGAGTTACACATGAGAAAATGCTTCACTGTGCTTTAGAAGCAAATTGTACGCGATATTATATTGTGTTAATTTACTGTATGTGAAACGGTCGAATTTGTGCACATCTATAGAAAATGCTACCACACACGCCATACTGAACTGGGTGTGTGCAATTGGATATGTTACGGTCGGATATGCGACTGAATTTCATTATCAGTCGGGTACATTTTGTAATTAAATTCGTATATTAAGTCTTTATATGTTTCACGTATCTCTATGACCTCTAGCGGCATCTGGGAGACTTTCTTTCACTATTCATTCTCACGATCTCCGCGTTTCCTTTGGGAGGCGAGTCCAATTTATAAAGCAACAGCAGCTCACCTGGCTAAAGACACGCACACCGTGCCGCTGTGCTGCAGTGTCGGCGGGAATCGCAGTTTTTGCCAGAGCGAAGCAATAGTCAGCCCACATTCCAAAAGTTAATTTAGTATTCCTCCCAAGTAAGCGTCCCACCTCCAGGTTTTACTGCTCACCAGTCCGGCTTTCCAAAACGTCAATTACTCGGCACACATAAACTGGTTTTTAATATAGATACACATTATCACGTGAATAAAGAATGTATAAAAGCTGGATTTTCCGTTACGAAAAAAATCAACAATGGGTAGTTAGAACTGGCAGAAACTGTGTAACAGAAGACTTCAGCAGCCTGTTGAAATTAACGCTTGTGGTTCTATTGAAAACGTGGAAACAGTCGCAAGGTGGAAGACTAAATGCAGTTAAGCATTACATTAGTAAGATCCGGTCAGCTTCAGCAATAACGTTAAACTCGATCATAGCTTGCCACATACTACAGCAGCAGGAAAGGATAACGTTTGTTTCTTGGGACAATTGCTTTTTATTTCACAATACAAATACGTGGGCAAAAGCTGAATAGCTGAGCAGTTACAGCATTTGCCTTCGGGCCAGTTTGTATGACAATGGTTCAATTCTCACAACTGCTCGCTAATTCCTGCAGAGATGTCCTCCAGTGCTTTGAATATTGCATTATAACTTCTATAAATAGGCTGTCATGTGCTACTGCCATCCCTCAGTTCATAATTTACCCAGACACCCGGTGCCTAATAAAGCTCAAAATCTACCGGGCACGGATTGGGAACCGTCAGAAAACAATAATGCTTTGAAGTCCTGAAAATGTCTTATTCTATAAAACACAGATATACATGAGGTGTTCCAGTCAAGAGATGCCTTTAAGACATGCTGTGGGATTATGTAAGTACAGACCTGATTTACCAAAGCATGGTCGATCGTGCCTGTAGGAACGTTTTATTAGGCTCTGCAGATAACATATTAAAGGAAAATAAACACGTTATTATGTAACTACAGGTACCCACGTCTGCTGGGTAATGATTCACAATGTTTCTCACCTGGCTGCATAAAAGGGCATTCCATTGATGTATACTATAGCTGAACTACGTAATGAAAACCAAGCACATGCCACTCCAGTTGACCAGTCACTCATCTGGTCTCAAAAGGGATTATTACAGATCCAGGTGAGAGTTTGACAATAATGAATATAGGTGAAACGTTGCACAATTCCAAGTAAAATCCCATTCATTCACGACACTGTAACCAGGTGAAACCACAATGAAGCAACTCGTCAAGGGTTTAAAGAAGACTTATCAATGTGAATGCGTTATTCAGCCTCTGTAAAATGTAACAAAAACAAGGCTCTCGTGTCCACACACCAACCGATCGCAGCTCATTTGAACTATCCCGCAATTCGGAATTTGGGAGTTTAAGAATTCACAACGTGGGTGTAGTGTTGGATGTGGTCGGGTGGCTCAGAGGTGAAACGCTGAGCTGGCACTGCTGAGATGCGGAGTATTAATCCGGGATCTCAGCAGTCTGTAATTCAACCAGGTTCACAAGTGTCGCGTGTTTACGATGTCGACCGCGTCACCAATTCTATAGCACTAAAGATGGTGTATATACTAATGCAATGCTGAAGCATTGCAACTCAAACTTTAAAATTTGAATTCAAAGATTCGATTTGATTACTGAATGTAACATTGATAACCGCATTTAATGATGTGGGGGGGGGGGGGGGTACTTGTAAATAAAAAAAAGGTTTCATACGCAATTTCCGGCTAAAGTTACTCCCTTTTTAATAAATTCCTTGCAGAGCAGTTCAGTGTATCTGCAGAAAGTATGTGTACACAAGTGCCCTGTTTTGTTAGGGTTCCCTCCCCCTTACCGATGATGAATCATTAACCAAGAATATGTAACTGGGCTGACAGTGGCCGCCTCTTGCGAGAAACGTCAAAGGATATCTAAGCGTGCAGAACATTTCATCAAACGGATGGTGGAGCAATACTGTGGGTTGAACCAGCAAGATGGGCATCTGCGACCACTCATGTACTCTTGCTCAATGTCCCTGTGACATCTAAGTAAAATAAATGCTTGCAATGAACTCTTTCACGGCAGCGCCTTATCCTATTTCTTTGATTAGATATGCATAAATTCCTCATGTGCAGCAGCCAATCACTTTCACAGTTCAATCGTGTCAGCGTTGAGGGTAGACAGGAAAATACGTAAACATTACCAATCGGAGAGCTCCTTACAGTTTGTGTTTTAAAATGGGGGCCGGTCTGACTTTCCGCTGCTGTCTTTGTCCTAGAAGTTGTTGTTGCTGCTAATGGAATTGAAGAGGCCACTAAAAGCAAGAGGCTAAACTATGGTTCGGCTTGTTACCCAGAACCGCACTCCAATTGGCACTGCATTATAGCACTGTGAAACTGACAAATCTATGTAACTGATGGGTCAAACTTTGTTCCAAGCATATAAGTCACGGGGTTAAAATGGAATCTAACATGTTGACAATATGTAATGCAGTCTGCAATTTATCTTGCTCTATCACAGGTTTAAGTGATACGCAATAGTAATTCTACACATTTTCTGTTATACCAAGTTTCAAACAGACGTCGAACATTTACTCCAAAACCATATGCTAATTTGCAGCATCCTAAATGCACTTATTCGGAAAACAAGGACATGCAAATGCCGTGATCTTGAGTGGAACATTAATGTACATACATTTTCCATCCTATAGATGTATCCCGCACCTCCAATTAGCATGGTTGGCTACGTGAGACGTTCAACATAAACACACATTTAACGCTTATTTACTCAAATTAACATTTGAACAAAAAATGCTAAACAGAAACACAATTACACAACATGTGATGCAATGCGCTGCATATTCCTGAACCATTTTTTGTCCACACTTTCAAATGCTATTCAAATGCACACGTACATAACGACTCATATGGAAACCCGTGTTGTGGAGCACAATAAATTGCATTTGGAAAATGCTGCAAAAAAGGACTTATGAAAATCGGTAGCCAATTATGCTTAAAGTCACTTCTACACTGTATACAGTTGTACAATCGTGAATTTCCAAGAGAGCACGGCCCCCCTAAATACTGAAGCTCCAAGCATGCACACTGCATTTAAACATTATCTAAAAATAGGCAGTGGTGTGCGCAGGGTACATTCTCCTGTGCTGCCACTCCAGTAGAATCGAACACATTCAAACTACCCTCATGTGATTCTTAGAAAGTCAGCAGGCATTCTGCTACTAGCCAATGGAGGAATATGGTATAATGGGATGTCACCGCAAAGCTATACTGCATATACAAGGCTCCCATTGAGAACTAGGAAAGCACATATTTTGGATCAAACATTTCATATTAACAATTGGCTCTCATGAAACAATTACTGAGATTGTTTGCGGCTGTGCTGTATTGTTCTACAATGTGTTTTCAGCTGGACGGTATGTTCTGCAGCATGTCTGACGTTTCTCTCCACATGCTGGGAGCTACTTCAGGAATCGAAATCCTCGCACGTGAAGTAAACAATCTGAGAGACAAACGCATCAGAGAGCTGTATGAAAATGCATCAGAGAACTATATAGCACAACCGTAAAAACCTATAGGTACGAACTTTTATTAAGGACAGTTTCTGAAAAAGCTCCCAGCAAACGTGGAGCAACACGTTGTACAACATGCTGAACACACAGTTAGACATTGTGGACAGCACGCTCTACATCCAGAAAATACATCAGAGCTAAACTAATGAATTATAATTATCTATTAATGAACTTATCGAATCAGCCTGTGCTGCTTGATGACCTGCCAGTGTTGAAAGCATGGCAATCCACGACTAAATTGCGTTCTTAATGGTAATTACACTGAATCGTGTGGTCTTCTCAGGCGTGACTGTTAAGATCTTTACTTTATTACAATGGATTATATAATACCAGGCTTACCAGGTTAAATGCTTTTTCAGATTACCAATCTGCAGATTAACAAGTCTAAAACAGTGTGCAATAATTCAGCAACCACAGCAAGAATAGCAATGTAATCCAAGTGCAGAATATATTTTATCATTATACACAACAGGTCATCAGGGGGCTGTTATTCACTTGCACAGACTATGTTGGTTCGGAGGGTGCAATGAAGTTGGTTCAATTTGAGCTTCTAATTTGACATAGGGTGCTTCGCTAAATGTTCAGAGAAGCCATAGTGCAGTTTGCTTTTTGGGGTCATTCCCACATCACTTTATATAAGATGCATTTAATATATTTGCTTACATTATGTTAAATGTAGCTATATGCGAAACTGCGTGTAATTGTCAATGTTGATACTTTAACATTATGCTGATCACATGATTTTTGTATGAACTTAATCAAGTAAATTCCCTTTGCTCATAAATGAATTTTACTTCGGATTGAAATTGTTGCCTTGCATTGCTTCCTGGGTATTTTTAGATACATGCTAGACATTCATGAAACATGGACAGACTGTTGAAATAACAGTAGACAGCTTGCGTATGGGTCCTACAGTGTAGAGGTCTTACACCTGCCACCATGAAACCCTGGTTCTCCACAAATTGCTTTCATGCCTTGGGTCACAGAATATAGCATTGACGTATTAATAATTTTGTCGCACGAAGCCAACAACTTATTTTTGCATACAATTAAAGACCACGTGCTCTAGAAACATTATTTGGCTTAACCTAGAATATGCAATAACCCTGATGCCACGTACAATGGTTAAAACAATAGGAACCAAGGTAATGTGACCGCAGCTAACAATTAACATAATAATTTAATTATTCATCATAAGGTGATTTCAAACTACCCTCTTAACAATTACAAATACTGTACTGAAAGTGTGGACACAATTACTCAGTTCAATGTACAGGTATCCCTCGATTTACGAAAGGCATGCATTCTACAAAAATACATGCGTGAAACGAAATTTACTAAATTGGAATGGCTTTTCCTAGCAATGAAAAAAACTATGGATGTTTTTGGCTAGACGATCCAAACCTAAAAAACTACACCTATATAATTTTTCATATTACAAAAAAAGAATATTACATTAAAATGATTGATTTATAACCAAAATACTTAACTTTTCAAGAAACTCACCAAAAGATCTGCATGTTGGAATAAATGGAAAGGTGATGTGGAGGCGTTACTGTTCCTCTGATACCGTCACGCAGTCTCTCGGTTCTATCTCGATGTAATCGAAGGGTTTACAATTTGTGAACTACATGAATGCAAAACCTGATCAACAGAACGTTCGTAAATCGCGGGATGCCTGTAAATTATCACTCAAATTTATGCACAGAGGTTGTTTGATGGGAAACATAGGAATCCATTCCCTCGGCACTCTCCTTTTCAGATTCTCACTCATATCTCGACATTTTCCGATGGTTTTTAAGCAGACAAATGTCAGTTACATCAGTACCAACAAATGTACATTTGTGCAGTGCAATTCACCATAACATACCAAATTATCTCCCACGTGCACGAGTGAAAGCCTGGACACCCCAGATGCACCACTGCAACATAGATATTGCCACGTTGAAACCAGGACATTGTAAATATTGAGCACACAATTAAACCACAGTAAGCAAGACATTGCCACCTTGAGACAAAAGTTGTTCTACTAAACACCAGTGCTGCATTACTATTTTTAAAAGCAAAAAAGGCCACAATTGTAATGGTTCCTATAAAACAGCACCATTGTGTAGCTAACTTCAAACAGGTAGTAATGTAAAAATGTTCAGGGATGCAGAACAGATATATTGTAAGGTTTTGCCATCGACAAAAATCTCTTTCCTCGTTATGAACCAATAACAAGCAACACATGCTTAAATGTATAGAACGTTGTCAAAATCGCCAATCGTATAATTAAAAATACATTGTATCTTGACTCATTCAAGTGTAACATGTTGGCACTTTCTCCATGTGCTTAAATTGCACGTTACATGCATAATTTTGTATAAAATGAAAAAGTTTCACCCTCCCAGAATTCAGTAAATAGGACTATGGCCCAATTACTTTTTAAATGCTGGATTACAGCACCGTTAACCTGCTTAAATGATTTAAAATTAAGCTTCATACACTACCTGACCACATTACATCTTCAAGTCCTTGCAGCCACATTCCACAAGGTGGAGTCACTTGAACTTTATACTCATCCTTGGTGAGAAAAATGCAGCCACCATTTTAGCAAGTTGTCATGTGCATGGCAAAGCAACATGTGAATACATCTTAACTCCAGTTCCAGAACCTACCACAGTAAAGCATTCTGCAATGTCAAGATGGTTATTTATTGGATATATTTGCAGAGAATTAAAGACTGCTGGCAAGAGTCAAGTACCGGAGTTGAGATGAATCTACTGTATTGGATTAAAGTTCAATTGATCTTTTGACTATCCACCTCAACTACCACATTTTGACGTTTTAGATTGCCATAAAATCAGAATGCCAACGTAACCTACAGTACATCAACCATGGCACTTTTGTTAATGTAGTAGCAAAGCTCAAAATACATTTACACCAACAGCACCATTCCACAAACCGAATTTGAAACCGAAGTTCCAGACCTGTTTTAGGCCACAAACAAGCGATTTTAAATCAAATATTTGACATTCAAACCAGTAAAAATTAAGTCGCAAAACGAAAATACGCATGGAAAGTTATCAAACGTGACAATTACTAGATGTGCAATGGTAAAAAAAGGACATCTCCAAATGCAATCATGTTGAAGTGGCTTAGCCTGGTTTCCTGAAACCAAAATGTAGCTTTGTACACCTGAACTCATAGAAATTCAAGTAACATAAGTATAACCATATCACAATTGTTTCCATACACCAAGTAGTTTGCTCACGCTTTCAAGATGTAAATAAAGTAAAGTTCAAATGAAACGCCGCATATCATGCATGTCCCGAAGCACTTTAATAAGTTGCTGTGTGCGTACTGAAAAAAATCTTCGTTAAACCAAAAATACAGAACAATGCATTAGAGAAAACATCCACATTTTATTTATAATTGTAACGGATCCAGTAAATATTTTCCAGGCATTTCTAACAGCTATGTTGAGTGTTGGGATGATAGGTTACTGAAACTAACATTACAACAGAATGGCATTTGACTAAGAGAAGAATGCATTGTCAAGAGACATTTTATTTCCAATGACAAAATTACATCATATTTCACGTAAAATTATGCATTCATTACCAAGCCGTATAAATGTAAAATTGTAACTTTCATTTTAGACTCAACTGCCTTGCGCACACATGCATTTAAACCACAATTTATGCAAATTATATTTCTAAGCTGCCGTTTAAACCACACAAGACCAATAATGCAGCTAAAAATAAAGCTATCATCCCAACACCACCTTAATGGGAAGGAAAAAAATCCTCTTTTTAAAAACACCCCACTGCTAAATTTAAATTTTACAAAAAACACACAATGTTATTAAAGTTAAAAAAGGATGTCATGCCAATTGGTGTACCGATCTTAAAATGTACTTTATAATGAGAAACTACTGGTTAATACTACTGCATGGTGGGAATGTTGCCACTGCTGTGTTGTCTAAACTGTTGTACAACACATTTAGAAGGCTGAATAATAAGCATTCCTGAGCATTCCAACTGGCCTAATACAAAGCGGGATCCAAAAATAGCGTCATGTACACTGGGCCGAGGACACTCTACTTGGAGATGGGCGTAATAAACTGGCTTCCTCACAAGGAATGCTCAGGTCTGTTGCAGCCTTAACTAATGGAACAAACTATGAGGTGGGTAAGCCTAAAAGCGGGTTTAAAATCTGTAATAATAATAAAAAAAGGACAACTGTACAGGAAGCTGGGGATGTCACAGACTAGTTAAAGCGGACGAGCTGAGAATGAGCTTCACTTGGAGTCGCTTGCTGCTGCCTCACTGGCTTTTGTCTGTGAACACACGCACACACACACAAAGTCTCAGACAATGAATGGTAAAAACGGTTTGTAAAACATTAAGTGATGTGTTGCACATGTGCAACATCTGAACAGCATCGATTAGATATAGAATAGTTAAATGGTATAAAAGATAGTTCTCAATGCATGTTGATGAAATGCAATGGATATTTAATGTGTCGGAAAAATAGAATAGAAAGGTCTGGAAGCCGCTATGCGGCCGAGATTGAGACACGACAAAAGCAGATGATTTGCACGGACAAGAGAAATCTACAGCGCCACCCTCCCCATACCTTCAGTAAATAAAGTTGTGATTAATCAAAACTAGCTAATGAGTTTTACTTTTACTCAAAAAAGGCACCCAGCTGCTCTTCAAATAAACAGCATCGCAGCTTCTTCAGGGGGAAGAATTGCCTTTGCACTTTTTCAAAGGGCCGGGCGCACAGCACCTATAAAGTCACATCTCCTGAATCCAAAAGTAATGTAAAGAGGATTTAGTTCAAGTGCCTTCAGATTTCTTCTGTCGATGCAGAGGACAGCGAGCAAGCGAGAGCAGGTGATTAGTGAAGCAAGCTGTGGAGAGGGGGGGTTACCTCCTCTCCGTTATCAGCCGTAGCGGCAGCAGCAGAAGCAGCCTTGCCTGCATCCTGCTTGGGCTGCTCGTCGGCCTTGCCCTTCCCCTTCTTCCCCTTAGCCTTCTCCTCCGCAGGCTTCTTAGGGGCCTTCTCCTTCTGTGGGCAAGAAAGAAACGCACAACCACCTGGTCAAGCCCACGTAACGCTAAATTTAGTACTTGACTAAGCACAAATGTCATCGAAAGTGGATGAAGTGAAATGATGACAGATTAAATAAAATGACAACAGCACGGACGTTCAGGAAAAAGTAAAGAAAGCATTATTAACCTTGGGGGCAGCAGCCTTCTTCGGTTTGGGCTCGGGCTTTGGTGCCTGGGGGCGCTGTGGAGGAGAGTCCATACACACGTCAACGCATGCACCACAAGACTACCATCCATTTCGCGACCAACACCAAGCACGGCTTGTGATGAGAGGCAACGCTAACGTTACACCACGTCGAGTTACCCATAACTCGAAAAATACTAAGCAACCGTGAGAATACATAAATTAATAAAACTTGCAATTAAAATAAGCAATCTAAAATGTCTTGTGAGAATGCATTCAAGCCTTACTTGTGAAAGCCTGACAGACCTCCTCTGCGGCTGAAAAAAGTAAAGAAACATTAAAAATGTAAATACAAAAATTAATCACGTTTAAGTACATGTATTAAAAAAAAGTGTTCAAGTTAAGTGTAAACAAACTGAGAATACAAACCTCACTCTTCGCCTTCTTTGCGTCTCCAGCTCCCTCACCAGCACCCTGAACGCCAAGGCAATAATCAATTAGTGGTGATAGCGCCGCCCCGAGAGCTGCAATCATTCACGTGACCAGACTCCCGCTCAAACACCACTCCGCGCCAAAAATACAAAAACATAAAAGCGCGCGCACACGCAGAGTCGTCGTAGCAGCACTAAAAACCCCGCGAATATATAAAGGCACCTGTCCACCCCCCAATGGGGGGTCATTAACAATAACCTTCAAAAACGGCAGCGGCCAAATAGCGAGGGCTTTGCATCTTCTTCTTTGCGAGTTACAATTCCAGTTCCAGCCGGTTCTCTCAAAACAAAAACCCCCACCGCCTCCTCCTCTCGCAGGGGTCAGAGGGGACACACACCGCAAACTTCTTGTGCACAACAGCCGAAATATTTGACAAAGCCAACAACTATTTCGAGGAAAGAACTTCTAAATCCCCTGCCCCCCCCCGACGGTAAAAAAAAAATACATCCATAGGTATTTTTTAAAGTAAAACGGCCAAGCGACGTCCATAACTGTTTCAAAGGCGCGCTCTTAAGTGCACGGGTATTCGTTCGGGACTGCAAAAGTTGGAATGGCGCCATTCCACCCCTCGTGGCTGCCACCACAACCACTACCACCACACCCCTCGTGGTTGTAGCTGCTACCACCACCACACCCCTCGTTGTAGCTGCTACCACCACCACCACGTTGTAGCTGTTACCACGACCACCACACAGTTTGTGGTTGTAGCTGCTACCACCACCACCACCCCTCGTGGTTGTAGCTGCCATGTGCTGCCCCCCCAAATTTTGGGCGCGAATTTCGGTTGGGGTGACGTCATCACTCGTTTTGGAGTTTCCCGCCTTTAGCGATTTGAATTAGCGGGAGATGGGAGGGATAACGAGTTCTATAATTATAAACTTCGTATGTTTAATAACCGCAAACGATGTGATATCGGTGAAGGGGTCCGATTAAATTGAATACATTAGTTAATAAAAACACTTTTATCGGGTTTATTTTTTTATATCACAACCGAGCCCTCCCACCCCTTAAACACATTGTTTTAAAACACTAAACATACAAGGCGGGTTAGCTGATGTGCATTTCGCCTTTTCGCGCGTAAACACCACGCGCGATGTGCAGCAGCAAACCACAACAAATGCGGGTCCGTATTATTATTTTACCATCGCATTTAACCCCAATCCTCGTCTTCGTCTTACAGCAGCACGACGCGCAGTTGACAATAACGAGTTGCGTAATTTTTTTTGCGTGTGAACGTTACGAGAGATAAAATTAGCAGCTCGAGTCGTGGTTTAGTGGGGGGGGGGACGGACGAGGCGGCCCTCGGCGTCCGCCATTGTTCGCCGCCTCCTCTTGGCGCGCAAAAATAACGCGGCGCGGAGCGCGGGAAGAGGCGGAAAAACCGCGCCAAAAACGTCGTCTAAACCGCAAAACCTCGGAGAAATATCGACTAAACGCTTCGGCAGAGGCGGAGAAAACGAAACGCGTGCCGCTTATTCTGTGGTGCGTCACACGGCTACGAGAGGTGGTGGGGGGGGAAGGAGCGAGCGGAGCCGCCGCCATCGAGCGTTGCGACATCGCGACGGAGGTGGAAAAAAAACATCACGAAACCGCTTTATAAGCCGCTGGAGCCCTCGACGAAGTTTAAACTTTGTTATTTGTCAAGGGGAAGGGAGGAGAAGGAAATGGCAATCGAGCGTTGGTTCGGGTTAATGGTTATTTAATTTTATTTTAATCGCGGCCATAAAATGTTGGGCGTCGGAGACGAAGACGACAACGACCACGAGAGGCGGACGACTATCGCCTCTTCTTCGCTCATTAGCATTTTAATTTATAAAAACAGTTAACTTGCACGCACGTTAGTTTAACTCGCCGTTAATTTTATTTAAAATGCAATGAAATTTATGTTAGAATTACAAAAAAATATTTACTCAACAATTACCGCCATTTTATTCGCGTTCCTCTCCCCCCCCCACGCGCGTAAAATTTACCTCACGACCTCACTTATTTCTTCTTTAACAAAATACAATAAAAAAAACTCTACCTAAGCGCATTAAAGCGTTTATATATTTTTTTTACAACCCTCGTGTTATAATTAAGCGCGAGGCTCACCTTTCTCTTGGTGGTCATGTTTGCTGTAGTAGTGGTGGTGGTGGTCGTAGTATCTCACAAGTCGGCAATGCACCGCCTCGCGCGCTGCGTCTCTGCCACAAATGCGCGCGCGCACAACTCAAGTTCCCCTATACAAATACGATGCCCTCATTTGCATAATTTATGCTAACGACATCCTCAACCGTCCTTTCCCGGCTTCGCGTCTGCTCTCATTGGATGGTTTGAATTCGATTTGGCCAATGAGCGGCGAGCGGCGCGCGCGCCCCGTGCACACGCAACCCCCCCTCCCTCCCCTCATAGTTGTTGGAGCGACCCCGCCCCCACAACCATTGGACGCGGCCGGGTGGGCGTGAGCGCAGTGACGTCATCGCGCTCACGCCCACTTCTGTCGAGCGAAGACTTTTACACAAAAACAAGTTGAATTCCGTTGAGGTGGGAAAACAAGTTGTTGTTGTTAAAGGAACGTCGCGTTTTAAAATCGCGCACAAAAAAACGAACGACCAAAAATCCCCATGCCCTCAAAAGGAGAACTTTGACCGCACCCACCCCCCTCCCCCTCTGCAATGGTTCAACGATGGTTGCAACCATAACCCACAACGCCATTGCAATTCTCACACCGCATAAGCCAGACGGTCCCTTTGCATTTAGATGCACGTTTCTAATTGGCTTGCGTCGGTTCGAGACGAACGCCGTTCTCGCAACCGATTGGTTGTTGGCGCGAATGGGGGGGGGGGGCGAAGCGAACGTGACGCGCCGCGTGCCTATGCGCTGTACGGTATCCAGAGCCCCCATTGGCGCCCATGTTGTGGTCGTGTTGAGGCGTGGAAGGCGGCGAGGGCCATGGCGGAGCACGCGTGCGGCTGGGCGGTGGTGCTGTTCGTCGTGTTCCTGTGTAACCTGTGCAGGCTGCTGCTGCCCGCGTTCGCGCTGCTGGTGAGAGGGACCGTCGTCGTTGTCTCTCCTTTAAACAAAAGTCCCCCTTTTGTTCGCGCCACGGGCACCTTAAGACTGCGCACTAACGCAATGTCACGTCCCTACTGATCTAAGAGGGGGGAAACCCAACACATTGTTTATCTCTCGCCGTGCTGAGGGGTGCTCCGGTTGCGTGGTTCGAGCTGTCTGGAGACGTAAGTTTGAGGCTTGGATAACGACATGAAAGCGTCTAAAGTCACTCGTGGTGCAATGACGTCGTCACGTAGAAGATTTGACGAAGTGACGTGGTGGAGATATCCTGAACGTAAACTTTAAATTATTGTTTTCGTACAAACACCGAGCTTAAGGACGTCGGCGGACATCTGTTACCACGGCCTGGGTGTGTGTTTACAAAGTGTGCTTCAGGTTGAGTAGTCGTGGTGAAGTATGGTCAAAAACAACCAAGGGTGGCACTCGTCCAGCAGTAGAAATTAAGAAGATTATCGTAAAGTGTTCTGTGTCGTGCATAAAACATCCACCGGTGTGTGAGAGACGTCAATGTGGTCTTGCACAGGCCTTGTAACGTGTTTAGTTTTCCTTCCCCAGCACCTCCGAGTATCAAGGTTGGCTACATACGGTGCGAAAGAAGTTTGACACGCATACATTGCAGGAAGTCAGCAGTGGTCCTTTAGCCATATAGAACTTTCAGTGCACTAACCACCCCACCACTGTTAAGAACAACACCATACTAAGATGTGCTCGTGCTGTCCTTAAATAAGCTCATCTCCTGTTTGTAGTCCTACGCCTGTTGTGGAACTCTCACATGCGGATGGTGGGGGCTTGCATATCTGAAAGACAACCACTGTTGAATTCCCAACAAGATGGTACCTATTTATCTACCCCAAAGGAATGATGGGCCGAGTCAACACCCAGGATATGAAGAGACTCACAAAATATGAGTTTCTTCATGAGCTCATCCACGAGGTTTCGATGTGAGAATCTAAATGAAAGATTCAATCATGGTTGTCCAAAATGTATACACATTATTGCACTATGAATTAGATAGTATTCTTACCCTTTGATGGGGTGGAAGAGTGGCACAGTGGTAAGCACATTGCATCATGAACCCAGTGACCTGTATTTGATTATTGGCTGCAGCTGAGATCAGAAAGAGATATATTTATAAATATGCGTTTCGAGTTTTTGGCTGATATAAATTTCCACACGATAAGCCACTTCATTGGGCTATCATTTGAGGCCAGGTCTCCTGAAAATGAGCTATATAGCTCAGTGGGCCTTACCTAGTCAAATAAAAAAAGTTTAAATACCTATATAACCTCTTGCCACGGCAGCTCTCACCTACTTCAGAATTTTCTTGCTGTGGTTCCACCTGATTAAGATTGCTTGTGTTGCGATCGAAACGTCGTGATTTGTATTATTTTATTTCTACCTACGTGACTACCGAAAGAACCAATAAGTATGGATTCCTGCAGTCACGAAAGCTTAAAATCAAGATTAAAAGTTTAAATAGTTTAATTATCTCTCCAGGCCCTGTGTTCCCCCTTCATCATACACCGAGCAGTGTGGTGCAGTACCATCATTCAACTCCCTTGATTAAAAAAAATGCAGGGAGGCCTTTATCCAGCAGTGGACTGAAACTAATTATTGTTATACCCTTTGTACATATGCATAAACACAGTACATCATGTGCAAGTATGTATATTCGTTTAATAAAAAATCAATGGATTTCTGTTCACTTCAAAATCTTAAATTCATCATTTTGCTGATACAAAAATGTGAAATGAACCTGGTGGATGTGTAACGGTGGTTCTTTAGAGGTTGCTTTGAGCACTGGACGTTGGTGAGACTCAGTATTTTTGTTAACATAGTACACATGCTCCCCAGGAGCATTAACATTGCCATAAACTGGTGTGCAAACAGTTCATTTGTAGGTGTTCCTCAATTGTATCCCAATTGTGCTATTGGTGTCATGTTATGAGACCAAAGTATCCATTTGGATCACACATGCTAGAGAATGGCCCACAGAAGCATACATCAGAGCAACCTCTGAGATTCCTTCCAGTTACCTGGTCCACACAGTACAGGGCAGCACTTTTCCACCCGCTCTGCCACATGAGGGCAATGTTCATTGAGTAAATATAATATTTTATTTCTCAGAGCTGGAATTTAACCAAATGAAGTGCAGAATATACTTTTTGTGCAGTTATTGCTGACCAAGCTGGAACTGTCAACTTGCTGAATTTGAGAACCCAGTTTAAGCACAGGCAGCTTTCCTGGATTCAAACCCACGATCTCTGCAGTGGCAGACAATTGTGTATCTTAGCAATTGCACTTGTTCCCTTCCCATGTTTTTGCGTGAATGGTGGAGGTGGTGCGGCTGACACAGCCGGACTCCGGACGGGAGCTGGAGCTGAGGGAGGAACTGCGGAAGATGCGGCGGGAGCTTGCCACCATCAGCGTCATGGACGAGTTTGCGCGCTACGCCCGCTTGGAGCGGCGCATCAACAAAGCCAGCGATGAGCTGAAGACCTCGCGTGCGTTCCGTCTTTCACACCACTGCCAGCAGCGAGCGTGGGGCTCGGTGAGATTGGAGGCCGCAGGAAAAAGGGAACTCGCCCCAGTTAGCGCTAGAGACGTTTTAAGATGAAAGCAACAAAAATAATACTACTTTAATGATCAAATATTGTCAATCGGACCATTTACATGCGATGTTTGACTTTATTCATATATCTTCAGACTAGTGTTGGGCCATTCCTGTAAAATTGTATCCAAATTCCACGATCTAATGAAGGCTATTATGCCAGCAGCAAGCAATTGCAGGGCTGCATATTTACCTTTACAATAATGCCATTACAATTCCTTGCAGGGATTGCGATTCCTCTGGATTATTCCCAGGTTAAAATGTCCATTCACTGGAATGGAGTTCTAATGGTGAATATGCCATGGAAGGAAATGTTCAATATAATTGCCCTTGCTTGGAGACACAGGAATTGCCATTGAAATGAATGACATTCTTTGAGAGCTGAGGAATCACGCAGTGTATAACCATATTCATTTAAATGGTTGATATATGATCCTTATGGCGGTTCCCCGGGCTACCAAATAATACAAAATGGCCGAGGCAATTAAATATTTTATTTCTGGGACACTATTTTTTCCAGGGGTGTACTTAACGCCGCGACTGTTGTAGCAATCAATCCGAAATCAGTGCTACTCCACGATGTCGAAACACAGCGAGGACGATTGCACTGAAACCCTGAACGCTCGTATGCACCATAGTTGATTGTGTACAGCTCAACGAGATGAGTCGATTGCCGCAATCGCCGACCATCAACAGACAAAAAATGACTGCATCACATTATGCGAGAGCCGGGGTACCGCCATCAGGTTCATATGTGTCTCCAACTGAATGGGGATTCCTTGGGCGCCTAAGAATCATCCAGTAGGATCATTGAAATTGTAGTCCAGGAATTGCCATTAAAATGCATGGCCAATTCCTAAAGAGTGACATCAAAATGAAATAAAATGTATTTTTCAAACACTCGTTTTTCATGAAAACATCAATGTACACTAAAATATCGGAATGATAACTTAATGTTTTTCCGATGTTCAATGTTTTTTTCGTGTTAACTATTCACATAAAAGAGCAATGTAAATATTAAAAAGCAATGTTTATTCTCAAATAAAATAACGAATAATAAAATAGAAAAGCGAGAAGTCCAGGGTCAACGCTAAACCAACAGCAATCTTAAATCTACTTTTCAGTATATTCACTTTTAACCTATCTGCACTATTATACAACTCTCCGTGGTGTTTGTAGTGGGACTATTTTTTTTAATCGGAGGGGGAAAAAGTTTTTTTAGCATAAAATCAACATGGAAAGGAAAACATCGACGTAAAAAGGAGAGGTCAAGATCCACCATTCCCACGATCTTATTAGAAATTGTGTTCAATGATGATTATTTAATCGCGATTCCACTTTAGGAATTGTGAGAATCAGCCAGGTCCACTTAAGACCAAGTGTTACTCAAGTTGATGAGGTGTTTGATAGCAACTGCATTTGGGTTTAACTTAAAACGTATATTTTTTTTATCGAATACAATGGTCCATGTGTCTTTTTTTGCTTAGGTCACGTGATACTTTCATGCCAACGTGACAATCTTGTCGGATTGTGCAGGGTTATTTTCAATAACTTGGATCGAAAACTACCACATGGCCTAACCCAAAAACAATTATGTTGTTGGATTTGTTTTTGGGTTTATTCTGCTTTTATGCACAGTGCATAAGTAATTACGTTTGTGCAGGACAATCATCCTCATGGAGTTGCCTTTGTGTTTAGCAGCATTGCATATTGTCCATTTGCCACATTAATGCTTTTGAGCAGTGTGAAAGGAGAACGAACCACTTAAGTGTTGTTCCCACACTCCACACACGCGAACATCCATTCATTCCCGTTTATTATTTGTATGTGGGGTTTACATTGAGAACCCCCTTCGGCCCACCGTTGAACATTATGTTTTTGGTGTTCACAGTTCAGGCACGAACAACCCAGCTGACAACTATGAAGTGGGTTATAAACATCTCCTTCTACACTCTGCAGGTGAGTGTGCAGTCACACCATTATTTTAATGCGAAATTGTGTAATTCGCTTTGCATCCCGACACGAGTGATGTTGCGTAGTGAGTTAAAGGTTCATTAATCTAAGTTCATTCATGCATAAATAAGTAATACAGTGGTCTACATGGTTCCTGAGGGACTTGGTAAACATCTTCATGCGTGTTCCATGTTTTGAGTATTACCGGTGCATGTTGTGTTTGGTAATGACAGGCAGTGGTGATGATCACTCTGATATGGAACTACTACTCTACACCGGTGGCAATGCTCCCATCCAAGTGGGTCTCACCTCTAGAAAAGCTCGTGGCTTTTCCCACAGGTGTCCCAGGTCAGAGCGTCTTGTGTGAACCGTTACGCATCATAACTGCTGTTTGCAGAGTGTATGTCTTCAAGTGCGCCAGCAATAGTATGAGTTAACTTGACAAGCCATGGTTGCCTTCACAGCCTGAGTCGTAAGTGTGCTTGCCATGAACACAGTGCCCAGAATCTTAGGTTAAAGTCACACACTGACCTAATAATTTCGACAGTTAATTCATCATCAGCTATTGTCAATCCATTGCGGGATGAAGGCCTCTCCAAATCGCCGTCATCTCTCTCGATCCAGTGATGTAATAATCCACCCGGCACCTGCGCACAGGCCGATTTCATCACGCCATCTTCTCCTTGGATATCCTTTCGGATGTGTTTCATTCCTTGGCTGCCACTGTCACTTTCTTGTCCATTGACCATCATGCCTGCTAACAACATGTCCTGTCCAAGCCCACTTTTCTTATATTTGTTTTCCCTGCGCATGTTGCCTGATCCACGTGTTGCTCTTCATGTCTGTCGATACAATTCCAAGCAGGCATCTGCATACTTCTTTGCACACTTATTTGTTTGTGTTCAATTTATTTTACAAAGGTACAGCGAGTGAAACTGAAGGAGTGAAGGACATCTGTTCAGCTGACACTGTCATCTTTCGTCCCCACTTGCAGGAGGCATAGGCATCACGTGCTGGCTGCTGGTCTGCAACAAGATTGCAGGCTTACTCTTCCAGCCGTTCACCTGAGACTGCATCACTGAAACTCTCCTATATCAACTTAGGGCGCTTCGAGGCACAGCTCCGCCTGCCCAGCCTTACCTCCAGGGGGTCGCTCTAATTGTGCGACGGAGTTTTTTTGGCGGACGCAGTAAAACCTTTAACAGCGACTCGCACGTCTGGCAGACTCGCTTCTTTGCGACTAAGTATTGCTGTTTACTTGATTTTGTTACCCTTTGTTTTTTTTAAACGTGCAGACCTTGATCGATGTATATATAATACCCAGGTCATGTTGGACTATTTATTATGTAAGCGAGTAATCAGCCGTGAACAAAATCTTTGCATCAAAAATAAATGTGCGTCAAAAAATACATGTTTGGTGACTCCTTTTGAATGATCAAAGTGTGATAATTTACCACTCATTACATGTTAAGAGGTCCTGTTAAGTGCCAATGTACGCACACTGTTAATTATAACCGTTACTATTAATTTGTAAGGATGAGTGGTAGCATCGTGGTTAGTGTACTAAACTACAAACTGAGTGACCCGAGTTCCATTCCCAGCCACGGCTAACATCAGGATACTCAGCTAATATTAAGCCAGCATTGTTCTTCACACTGCAATATGTGAAGCTTCAGGAGGGCAATGTAGCCAACCCTGCTAATTGGAGGTGAGCCGATGTCACTGAACACATGATCAGTTTAACACATAACCCGACAGCCAATTAGTAAGGGATTTGTCACATCAACAAAACGCCAATTAGTTACTACTTCAGCCCACCGGTGTGTTGGAGAGTAAATCCACAACATTTACAGTTTGAGTACGACGTTTCGCTGGTAGTTACATCCAGCATGATCGGGTGATTTCCAGAATAGTGAAGCCATCCACCTGCATCCGGTCTTAATAGAGCAGCAGGACGACGTCATCACTGAACCCATCAGGTGCAGAAGGGGGGGTTATTGTAATTATATAATTAGTGATGTAATTAGTATGTTTCCTTTTAGTCTTACGCTAATGTTACAAACCGTCTGTTGTGCAGTGCTAGATATCGAGTGTGAAAACCAGTCAAATTAGTGAACAGACGGTAAGTAAACATTGGCGTAAGACTAAAAGAACACCAAATAAATATTAAATACTCTAAAACACAACTGTCGGCAGTTACAGAACATGCTTGCCAACAAGGACACTCAATTTGTTTGATAACGTTGAAGTGATGTAATTCGATAATCCATTGAAATTGAGAGAAATACAAATAATTGGAACCGCTCTGACAGCTACAGGCTTAGTGCGGCCTATAAGCGTATTATTGAGTAATTGTAAGATGAGATGAAGAGGAAGGCAGAAGAAGAGGTGGGGCGATGTGGTGCGATCGGACGTAGTGGCGCGAGGAGCGGAGGGAGAGATGGCGTGGAACGGGGCGGTGTGGAGAAGGTGGCAAGGACGCGGAACACCCCACACGAGTGGGACAAACGCATGGAAGAAGATATCTTACATTGCAAATATAGGAAACACAAACTAATTAAATTATTACTCATCAATTCTCCCTCGCCTCTGATTTCTGCACCTGATAGGTTCAGTGATGACGTCGTCCTACTGCTCTATTTGAGACCAGAAGCAGGTGGGTAGCTTCACTATTCTGGCAAATCGCCCGATGATGTTGGACGTAATTACCTGCGAAACGTCACGGTACTCAAATTGTAAATGTGGATTTACTCTCCAACACACTGGTGGGCTGAATTAGTAACTAATTGGCTGTTGGTTACGTGACAAATCCCTTACTAATTGTCTGTGTCGGGTGGTGGAGGGTTATGACACATTTATACTTATGCGATCTAACCCAAAAACCTTTATTATGGAACACATGATGTCCACTCACCTTATTCTGAAGACACTAGTTTTGTACGATTTTCACACGAGACATGAAGCACTTCACAAGAAGCTTTTTGATCGATGTTGGCATAGACGTGTGAAGTCCCTGGAGACCATGCTCAATATTCTATAGAAAAAAGTCTAAATTTTTGTTTGTGTGTGGGTTTGCGTGTCCGCGCGCTTGCGAAGGATTTGGCTCTCCAACGGGGTTTACGTAAAAAGAAAATTCCCAGGTACCACGCCGTAAGCCCCGCGATGAGCAAGCGCTATTCCTTTTTCACATCCGTCAACTTTAAATTCGTTTAATTAGCGATTTAGTGCGATTTTTGTGTGCTTTCTGTTTATGTATTTATGACGCGTGCACGGCCATACCAACTCACGTGCCTTTGGTGGCGGGGACGGCCCATGCCAAGTCGCACGCCTTCGGTGGGAGTGAGGGGGACATTTTCTTTCGCGTAAAAAATTCTATAAAAATACACTAAACGCTGAGGTAAATTCTTCACTGTGTGATGTCCCCCCCACCCCGACGCGTGCAGTTACTACTATACAGTCGGTATATGCTACCACTATAGGTCGTAGATATTTCTGCAGAGCGGCCGCGGAGATCGTGGCTTGGGGGGGGGGGTCACGGGTAGCAGCCCAGCCCCAACCTACAAAGGTGCCACCTCGGCCGGCTGGACAATCTAGGCGAGGCCGGAGGCTCTATACGGAACTAGACCTCACCACGCCATTCTGTCAGGTGAGTACTTTGTGCTATAGAGTCGATGAATACTGCTATAGTCAGCATGTACTACTGTAGTGATAGCAGATACCACCAGTCGGTATGCACTGCTGTAATCATAGCAGGTACCACCACAGTCAGTATGCACTGCTGTAATCATAGCAGGTACCACCACAGTATGCACTGCTGCAGTGAAAGCAGGTACCATCACAGTATGCACTGCTGTAATCATAGCAGGTACCACCACAGTATGCACTGCTGTAATCATAGCAGGTACCACCACAGTACGCACTGCTGTTAGATTTTTAAGAGTAGTTTTGAAAAAAAAAATTGGCCCGGGCAACGCTGGGTACTTCCCGCTAGTTATTTATAAAATCAAAGTCTGCATTGGTTTACCTTCCAACCTCATTTGCATATGTCCGTGTTATAAAAATTTCCCTTCAAGCATATGCTGATATCAAAGCTTGGATGCAATCCAATTTTCTTCAGTTGAATTTTGATACGACGGAGGTGAAGCTTGTTGGGTCCCACTTCAACTTGAAAAGGCTGGTTCGGTCTGTGACAACCGATGCCCGCAATATTGGTGCTGCTCAGTCAGTTTGCAGTCTTGGTGTTGTCCTTTATGCCTCATTAGCCTTTGAAGCGCACATTAACAAGACCACTAAGGATTCCTTTTATCATCTTGAGAAACATAGCCAGGCTGCGCCCCCGTCCTTTCACTATCGTACACTGAGAAGCTGCTTCCTGCATTTATTTTCTCTCGTTGGCTCTTGTAACTCACTGGCTTGCTGGCATACCCCCCCATACGCTGTCAAGTCGCCTACAACACGTGCAAGATGCGGCTGCCAGAATGCTGACGTGCAGCACGCCTGCTGCTGGACATGGTACCCTGTGCTGGCATCTCAATTGGCTGCCGCTCCAAGGCCCTCAATGATGCTGCTCCCTCGTATATACGGGGACCTCCTTCGCCCATGTTCCAACAAGTGTGCTTCGGTCTTCCGAGTCTAGCCTGCAGTGTGTTGTGTGTGTATGCCGTGGTCACATCTCTCTACGACGAGGGTTGGTGACCATCAGGGCTTTTCTCGTGTGGCCCCCAGGCTGTGGAATTCACGTCCACTGGACGTTCGCTCTGCTGACTCCCCCCTCGCTTTTTTCAAATCGCGCCTTAAGACGCAACTTATTTTGAACGATTTTTTTACTTCTTGAATCCATTGTTTTTTTTTTGTGGGCGTGGGTGGGGTTAGATTTGATCGGTGTGAGCCTCCACAGGTGTGTGTTGTGGACAGTGCCTTGTGACCTCCGGGTGAAAGTCACTTTCAAAACGTCAATTATTGTCTGTATATATAGTCTATACAATTGGACGTGCCTCATCGCCTGAGGACAATTGTGTGAATGAACACACTGCTGGGGTTGGATATTCAATGTTGCTCACGGAGGCAACAACAGCCTGTCCTTAAGTTAACTCCGCTGACCCATATCTCTGATTACCACATGGGTGTAGCAGCATATATCGGTCAAGGGCTTGTCGTTGATATCTTATAACACGTGTAGTAGCTATGTGCAATAACGAGATGCCCGAGATAACACACTATTTAGGCTGTTTGCAAACAGTACACTGTATTTATAAACATGTGATTGTTCATATTCTTGGTTCTTTTGGTAAAGTCACGGAGATAGAAAATAAAAAATAAAATGTTTAATCAAAAATTGTACTTTTGATTTCATTTGATCTTTTATTTTCTATCTACGTGACTTTACCGAAACAACCAAGAATATGAATTCCTGCAGTCACGAAAGTGTTAAGTCAAAATGTACGTGATTGTTCTACAGTCGGTGCGGATGCAGCATGTTTCAGTGGTTAGCGCCACTGCGTTATGCACTTGGCTAAAATTGGTGGAGATCTCAACTGGTCCTTTGCTGCTTATCCTATATCAGCAACCCACATTGACCATAATGGTGAAATATGGTCAAATAACCCCAGTGACCGATGTGGCATGGGGAAGCCTTTAACCAGTAGTCGATGAACAAAAATGGACGAACATTTTAACACGATAATAGCTGCGCAGAGGGTGATGGAATATTTTTTTTCAGATTCGATCATTCCGTTTTAAATGTAGTCATCGTTAACATGGCACACTCAATTATATTACTAAGAGTATACACTCAATTACAATTAATGCTTGTCTGATAACCCTAGCAGGTCGAAGTTGTAACAGTGCTATGTCTACACTATGGGAACCTCATTTGCCAGTAAAAATATGATAATTGGTTTTTTACCCTTCTATCTGGCAACAAAACTGACACCTTTTTACAAGGAGTCATGTTTGCATAGACCGCAATACCTGCAGTCATAAATATGTCTTTTGTTTGTATTTATGACTGCAGGTATTGCGGTCTATGCAAACATGACTCCTTGTAAAAAGGTGTCAGTTTTGTTGCCAGATAGAAGGGTAAAAAAACAATTATCAGTGCTATGTCTAAATTTAAAAAAAACCTCAAACAAGTTCTAACTTTAGTTAATTTCGTTTTTATTAATACTGTACAGTACTAAATAAATACCACACCAACATTTATTTTTTTAAGTAAAAAAAACCACACACAGCTGAAGAAAATAAATCTACCACCGACATAGAAACGGACTCCATCTTCTTGGTTCTTTCGGTAAAGTCACGTAGAAGGGAAATAATAAAATAAAACATAATAAAATAAAAATTAAAATAAAACATAATACATTTTTTTTTAAAACTGACTCCAGTTGTACGAGTTTGTGTTGCTCGCTTCCCAGCCTCAATAGTTGGGGCTGTGGGTCTCAAAGCCCTTCATCATTTTGCCGTTGACGGCAGCAAAGAGGGCATGTGGGGGGGCCACGCTACCAGCATGCGCGTGGTGGTGGTGGTGTTGTTATTGGCAATCCCATGGTGAGGGTCCTTGATGGGCGGGCGGGGCGTTATCAGCGCCGCGAGTCACGAGCAAATGGAACGACCACAGAGAATAAGAAGAAACACACGAACACGTTGGTTTTAATCGTGGCCAAAAACCAAGCGGAAAGACACTCCCCCCCCCACAAACACAATTTACACATTCTTAATGAAACCACTGCCGTGCACATTTTCAAATGGGCACAGATAATTAAATAATAAATGTCTATATTTTTTTCTATTATTTTTATTACTTATTTTTACCAACGTGACTTTACCGAAAAAACCTAAGAGTATAATTAAATAAGCGTGGTTCCAGCGCACTTCCCCTTTGCGTGTGAGCGTCAGTGTCCGTTTCATTTGGTGGCCTTGCATGCGATTGGTCACTCGGGGTCGTTTGCGTTTGAATTGCTGACGGGCGCCAATCGGCGCAGAGCGACTCGGGTTAGTAAACACGAGCAACAGAATGCTTGTTTAAGGAAGGTGTCCAACTAAAACTGATTAAATCACTCAAACGAGACGTGGTTTTCCTGTACGCGTTCACGTTTCCACGTCGCGTACACTGTACCTTTCAACATTGTGTCCGTGCGCCAAAACGTGTTCATTGCAGAATTTGCGAGATAACATTTACAGTGTTCACAGATTTGGAAATTGTTTTTCAAACACTGGGGTTAAAGTGTATTGGTTAATTGTGTGACTGTGTGTAACCATTAGACTGCATTTTTTTCAGAATGGTTACATGACACCAAACATTTTCAGTTCTTGTAAAATTCGTAAATGGAATGACACGTGTTTGACAGTATGTACTGCCCTTGAACAAAAATAGATGTTTTTTATTGATATGGTAAGGTCTAAACCAGGTGAGGTCACTCTTGCAAATGAGACCATCTTGGTCTCTGGGGTTCTCACCTGGTTCAACAAAAAAACCTCAACTTGAGAATTCAATGAGACAGGCCTCTTGGTAGACCTTTACGTAAATTTTGACTTAAAACTTTCGTGACTGCAGGGATTCATAGTCCTTGGTTCTTTCGGTAAAGTCACGTAGATACAAACAAAACAAAAATAAAGTGAATAAAAATAATAAAAAATGAAAAAAAAACACTAATGTAGACTGTAGCCTGGTTCTTTATCGGAGTGAGTGTACTGGCAGTCTATAATGTAGACTGTAGCCTGGTTATTAAGCTGGGTGAGTGTATTGGCAGTCTATAATGTAGACTGTAGCAATGGTTATTAAGCTGGGTGAGTGTACTGGCAGCCTATAATGTAGACTGTAGCCTGGTGTTTAACCTCGGTGAGTGTACTGGCAGTCTATAATAAAGACTAGCCTGGTTACTAAGCTGGGTGAGTGTACTGGCAATCTATAATGTAGACTGTAGCCTGGTTCTTAACCTGAGTGAGCGTATTGGCAGTCTATAATGTATACTTATTCTTGGTTCTTTCAGTAAAAAAACCCCACGACGTTTCGATCACAACACAAGCGGTCGTCATCAGGAAAAGGGGCGTACATGAAATTTGTGATCCGATCCCATCTGTGAAGGACAAGATTCCTGTCATACAATATCCCGGCGTCTACAAACTAAGCTGTATCTGCGACAGCAGTTACATTGGGGAAACTAAGCGACATGTCTCGGACCGTGTTCGTGAACATAAGGCAGATTTGAAACATGGTAGGACCAATACTTCTGCCGTAGCTGATCATTATTTTAATCCGGCTGGCTCACACGAAATATATTTCTCTAAGACGATGGTACTTTGCAAGCCTACTGGTTATCAACAAAGATTCGTTCATGAAGCCATCCTTTTTACAAACACAGACACAATTTCAACCGAGAAGATGGTTATAAACTCCGCAATCATTAGAAAGCTGTCATCAATCACTTTGGGTCATTACTTGATTTGTGTTTTCTTGTCAACCTCCACCGTCAGCAGTGTGGGTGTGTGGAGCGAGGTGCAATGATTGCCTGGCGGCCCTTTGATTGGTGGAGACCCACTGCCGGTGTCGTTGTTTTCTCTACATTAACATCAGCTGCCCTGCCCATGCTGCTGACACACTTGGGCTACGCCCATCTCTAAACCTTTATAAACAGTTTGCCTTTGGAGGCTAACCCCCCTTTTCCTGATGACGACCGCTTGTGTTGTGATCGAAACGTCGTGGTTATTTTTACTGAAATAACCAAGAATAAGTCTACATTATAGACTGCCAGTACGTTCACTCAGGTTAAGAACCAGGCTACAGTCGACATTATAGACTGCCAGTATGCTCACCGAGGTTAATAACCTGGCTACAGTCTACATGATAGACTGCCAGTACGCTCACCGAGGTTAATTACCTGGCTACAGTCTACATTATAGACTGCCAGTACACTTTATTTTTTTCCTATCTACGTGACTTTACCAAAAGAACCAAATTGTAAGACCTTTACGTACTTCACGACTCAACGTTAGAATGATGCAATGCTTTAATTGAATAGGGCTTTTCCTGCCATATCCTCCTATAATACAGTGCTGCTTAGTTGTTTATTCCGAATTCCCATGGATTAAAGATTGAACTGATAGTACAATACAAAATTCAAAGTACTCCCACAGCATTCCCCATGGTATTGAAACTAATTTAAGAAAATTGACAAATTAGTACACTTGGTAATCACGCCATTCCCATATCATGGGGGCTATTATGAAGGTGATATGTTTCACAGATGGATATAGTCTGCCAGTAGGGGGCGATATTGCCATATTGGTTTTACCCAATTAAGTAATTTGTGGGTAAATTTTAAAATCTGGCAGATTTGAACTGTGAACCCGGCACACGTGGCCTCCTCGCTTTCGAATGCCATGGTACTGTATCTGTAACATCCGCTATGCAGCTGACGGTGTGATTTCTTTGTGAGGCACCCTTGTAGAATTAAACTTGTGGTACAAACTATATTTACTTTAGAAGTACCCAGTCTTCACAATAAGGCGACAGCGCATTTTGAGCCCGATTGTATAACCTAGCACATTGAAAGCACGTGGCTTGGATCGACACGGCACCTCTGCAGGCCGGTGTCTAAAAGCCATCTGCCTCATGTCAACAGGGAGCAAAATTGACAGAAAATTAAATATTGATGCACCCTAGTGCATTTTACTTTGCCCAATCACACGTGTATTGTAACAGTTCAGTCTCTAACACTGCAGTGTCAATAAATTAGTAAAATATCTCATTATGTTTTGGTTTATAAAGAGAAGTATGGAATTCCCCACTTAGTTATGAATATTTTTCTTAAACGTTGTAGTTTGTTTTGTACTGGCAGTATCCTATTCTCTGCATTTTTTTAAAGACTTAGTCGGACATTACAAAAATACATGTAGTGGTGGTTTGTATACATGTAAAAAATATATATTTTTCTCAGTATAAATATCCAATAAAATGTTGTGGCACTGTGCACGGTAAGCAGTAGTTAGAATGACGTGGATAAATAGGCCAACCCTTCTGATTCTGTATACACCGTACGTAGCCAACCGTGCTAATCGGAGGTGCGGAAGGACAACACACTAAACACAACAATCAGTTCTAAAAGAGTTTTCAATATATATTTAAAAGTGCATAGCTCCAGTGGCTTCCTAATATCGGTAGAGCGTTCCAGACGGCCGCAGAAGCGCATCTGAAAGCGCTGCGCGATGCGGTAAACCGTCTTTGTCCGATGGCTACGCTTGAGCCCTTGCATTCCCACCTCAATCTACAACACATGATGCACCAAATTCAGCATTCCAACATTGCAAATGAGATGCTCCAGCTCAGGGATTATCCATTTAAATTATTATAAATACCCATATGGATATACAAGGAAGAGCTGGCGCACTGAGGTTTGGATTGTCCATTTTGTGATACTGTGGTGAGAATCTGAGAATCTATATTAATGCGATCGACAGCTGCAATCCAGCCTCGTTGATGATCTTGTATAATGTACGCATTAGCATCTTTTGTTATGTCAATGTTCATGTGTTGATGGTGCGCCAATTTCAACATCGAACCAGATGACTCGAAGGTAAGCCAATGCAGAAATTGTATTAATAAATGAATAATGCAATCGTGAATGTGGTAGCCACTGAATTTACACCTAGATTTACCTTGATCAAAGCTTATGGAATGTTTCACGTTTCCTGCGGGTTTAGATAAAATGATCAATAATTCTTACATCAGAGAATACCAGCACCTTTGATACACTTGTGTATCTTGTACATACACGAGTCAAAACGAAGCTGATTTGCTTGCAAAGTGTTCTAATGGGACATGCATTGCAAGGAAAGTTCACGTATTTGTTTTTCCTGTATTCCGCATAAAAAAAGTTACAATATGCATGCACACTGTTAGGTTTTACCTATCTGAGAGGGTAGTACTTGATAAAAGTACAGAAAAAAACCACCTGGTTCAAACAGTGTGCGTTGATGCTCGGGGTCAAGCTCACCACTACAGGGTCAACACAATTCATTCACACCTAGCGTTGGGGTATGTGTTGGACGTCTCTCAAGTAAACAAATACAAGTTTAACCTGCTCGCTGATTGGCACTACCATTGAGAACAAAAATTTACTCGAGAAAAAAAATCCGTTTTAAAACAGAAACCATCAAAACGACGTGTGAGAAATACTGTTCAACATTCAAAGTTCACAGTTTGCGCTTCATAGCTCTCTAATGCATCTTCGGGTTTTACCACGTGTTATTCGGCATGATGTCCGATGCTTCACTCCACATTCTGATAGTTCCGTTCCTGAAGAAGCTCCCGACATGTGGAGAAAAACGTCGGACATTCCCGAACAATGCCCGGTGCAAACCGTCAGGGCATTGCGGAACAACTAACAATGAAAGTTAACGTCCAAGTGCACGGGCAACGTCATCGCGGATCCTCGTTGATGTCCTGCGGTGGTAGCTTGGGCTGCATGGCCGACCCGTTACTCGCAACCGCGTCACGCCGTACCCTATGCCACCTCCTGCTGCAGCCGTGCGCCGCACACTCCTCCACCCGCACTGGACGGGATGCCGCACTGCAACCTCCGACGCCGCCGTTGACCAATCCGGAGCGCGATGATTTATCGCCGGCCGGTCTCAAGATCAGTTCGGCGAGCTCGGCCTTGACTCTAGCCTCCTCGACGGCTCTGTTTATCAGCGGTCTCGACGCGGCTGCATCGGAAGCCGCGTCCGTGCCGCCGCCACCGCTGGCGTTGCGTGCCCCGGGCGGCCGGGTGGCGGCGGAGGTGGCGCCCATCCCGTAGGCCGGCCGGCCCCGGTACATGTTCTCCACGGGGTCGGTGAAGCGGTAGACGCGCCGCGCCTGGGTGGGCCGCTGCCGTTGCTTGGGGCCACCGTCGTCCATGAGGGCGTCGCCGTTTTGCGACGTGGCTGGTGGACCGTCCTGCACCTTGAGCGACTCCGCCATCTTGGCCGCCAATTCCTGCGCCCTCCTTTCAGCTTCTTGTCTTGCTCGTTCTGCAGAGACAAATACAAATGTAAGAGTTTATTAACCCTTTTCAGAATCACTTTAATAATAACTTTATTGGTATCGAGGCTCCTACAAGGCCATATGGCGGGGCGTGTGGCACAGTTTGGTGCCAGCTATCATCAGGTGCGGTCGTGTCGCTACAGTTTTCTGCAGGGGAGGGTGGGGCTGGGTGGGGGTGGGAAGAGTGGGGCTAGGTGGGGAGGGGTTGGTCACCCCGTGGTGCCCTTATAAAACTCAACGTTTAACCTACTCACGCCGGCTTGTGCCTGCCCTCACAGTCGGCCATATTTGCGGAATACACCACGCCGCCGTTGACCCTGGCCATTGACCGAGCAACCCAACGTTCCTACCAGCTCCCTCCGCAGCAATGTGTTTGTTGCAGCAATGGTCATCGCTATTCTGGCTGCAATTCCCTCACCAGTCTTGTCCAGTGTCCATCATCACTCCTAACGGTGGGGTGTCATGCTCCGTTCCACGCTTCTTACGTGAAAACTACATCTCGAACTCACACATGTTCTCTGATCCATGTATTTCGCTTTCTGTCTCTCGGTGTAATTCCAGCTTTTGGTCCATCTTTGTCGATGTCCCTGTTCATGCTCCATGTTGTAGAATGTCATCCACACCAAGTTGACTAAGAATAAATTATATTTTAAAAAATACACGAGATGGTAAATACAATAAATGGGAAGTTTAGAAAATGTCATCGAATATACCTGTAACAATTTCACACAGAGTCGATGTGCATTTGCTGCAGTGGCGCGATGTCAATTACCTCGCCTGGTCTACAGGAGGTCGTTGGTTGCGATCGCTACCCTGACGCATGCTGCTGTATATTTGGAGTTTGCGTGTTCTCCTCGTGGTCGCGTGGGATTTTCTCCGGGTCCTCCGTTTTTTCCCCTCCACATTTTGAAACGGTTGTTTAGAGTATTGCCTGCTATAAATTTCCACATAAGCCACTTCGTTGAGCATTTGTGACCAGGTCGCTTATGAAAGAGAGCGATACAGCTCAGTGAGCCTTACCTGGTGAAATAAAATAAAAACTAGCTGAACGCTTTACTTTGTAATAATGGAGGCACCTTTGATGAGCCTCAGCGCTTGCTGCTCCTCCTCGTGCCGTTCGCGCTGCCTCTGCAGGGCGAGGTCCCTCTCCCTCTCGACGCGCAGGAGAGCCAGTCTCGCCCTCTCCAGCCTCTCTCTCCGCTGCCTCTCCCTCCTCTCCTTGCGTGCTCTCTCCTCCCGCTCCCTCCTCTCCGTCTCTCGTCTCGCGTTCTCCTCCCGCTCCCTCGCCTCCCTCTCGCGCCTCTCCTCCAACTCGCGTGTCGCCCTCTCCTCTTGCTCTCTCCTCTCCCTCTCTCTGCGCAGTTGCTCGAGCCACTCTCTCTCCAGGTAGCTGTCTGTTTGCACTGCTTTATTTGCTTGATTTGTGGAGAAAATGCAAACGAAATAAAACACGCACAGATCATAACAAACGTGGCAGCTTGGTGCTCTATTGGCAGCCTTCAGCCATGAGTAGAAATTACACATTCTTGTGGCAGAGCTAGTATCTCCATAGGACAACAGCTTTTGTTAATCCACTGATGGATGAGGAACTGAAATGTGGTCATTTTGTCTGAGCCTAGCATTAATAGATTGAGAAATTGTGGAAAGTTGACAGGCAGCAGCCACACAAAGACGCCACTGTACGCCAGCTTCATCCTTGTTTGGACTCACAGTATCGCAGTCATCAACGTCCACGATGCCATCTGCATCTCGGAGCCTCGCATATGGAGAGGGCTTGTTCCTTTACACTATGAGGACCCATTCGCTTGCCTAACGGCAACAATAATTCAAATCTATAAGTGAAGAGAAAAGCCATCACAACAGTAAATGAGTGCACCACCAGTTTCTTCTTCACTGGTGATTGCACATAATGTGCAAAGCTGAGAGCCTCTGCACATGGCAATGCGCATCTTTGTGGTTGTTAACTCTGTTTTCGGCACCAGACTAATGTTTCTATTGTGTTGGGTCTTTCTCGTCATTCACATTTTGAATCACTATCCTCCCCGCGCCTTGAAATCCGCGAGGGTTGCTTGGCCATATTTCACCAGGCTGGTCGGTGCTGGGAGGTAAATGTGGCGGAGTGCGGAACAACAATGCATTTTGCTGCAGGGCCCTCTACTGCCCACGACGCCTGCCACACCTCTCTTCTGCGTACGGTGGACGTAGCAACTGGTGATGTGAACTTTTCCAACCCCAGAGGGTTATAGTGGGCACACCGGGATTTGAACTCGCAATGCTATTGTAGTGTGTTGTGCGGAGGCACACACTGGAGCTGGAGGCAACACGTTCATTTAATAACTCCCCAATAGGCTAACTTAACTAAACGTACAATGGTTCTACTGCTAAGCGATAGCTACAGTTAACTACGTGAGTGAGTAGCGGGTTAACTACACGAACGGGTCAGTCAGCCTACACGCTGCCTGACCCACGATGCTGAGCGAAGACCGAAAACGACGCAGCACCAAGGGTTGATTCCTGTGACGAGCCGATAACGCTCTGGGGACTGCCCCTTTATGCTCCTGAGCGTGGCCTCGCTCCGCCTTCGGCCATGCCCCCTTCGAGACCTTTCCCGAAGGATCTCGACGGAGCGTCACGTGTCCCTCAAGCCCTCCTCGTGCCCCCCTCACTACCCTGACCCAGTCACGTGCCCTCCCGGGTTCACCCAGAGTGCCTGGCGCTTCCACCATGGTGACACCCTTAACGTCGCTACACTCATACTGGGAATCATGCCGCCAAAGGTGGGAACCACAATCCCAATCCTTCGTATGAAAATAGGAGCCCACGTCAAAGCCTATAATGTATCGTGAATGCAATTAGTAACACGTGCACTTGAATGGCAGTTCGTATGCTTCTTTGCACAACACGATGATGTCTTATTCCAGACACCGTTCACTGTAAAACGTCGCTTGCAATCTTACTCAGGGCTCATGCCACGCATTTACACGAGCCCCACTGTAGAACTTGTGTTCTCAAGACACTGGTGATCAATTTCAATTCGGTGATACATTTGCAAGCGCGTATATTCGCTCGCCAAGAACACGAGCCACAGAAAAAGCACTTGGCAAATGAGCATCTTCAAAGGTCTATTAAGGTTAGTAATCTCTTTAGTAGGTGGTCATGCTTTGCATTGTAATCTGACTATGGGTTATGTGCCAAACAAGGAATACAACTGGTCCACTGTAAACTTCAAAGGAGCTTTGCTTGCCTGAGTCATCATCTTTCTTCGACGAGCCCTTGAGAAAACGATTCGCGTAAATGTTTTGGATGTCCAGCTCCCGATCCTTTTCCTTGGAAACAAAAAGAGAGGATGAGCACAAACACACAAAAAAGGGATGCCACACCAACGCTCCACGCACACAGAAATCAAGCTCGTGGAAGTCAAATACAGCTGCATGGTGTCAATCGTCGGTGGAACACGAGCAGATTTCCAAACAACACACCTCCATCCAATATCGGAGAACACTCAACGTTGTTTTTCACAGCAGTCCTTTGACTTTTGTGGACCACGCCATTGTTTTGAAGGGATTTTTTTAGGGTGCGGGGCAAGTGGAAGTGCCCTTGATACAATGCATATTGCTAGAAACAGTGCACTGTACAAAGCGGGAACAAGAAAATCCAGTTTAGAGTCCAGAACGTAGACATTCTTCATTATTTAGTCAATAAAATTATTAATTAAATAAAAAAATATTTAGTTAATGTTCCATTGTGTTACTAATGACTCATTGGGGTGGCCTTTCACACTGTTTTTTTTATACAGAAACATCTTACCAGGTGTTTAAGTTCAGGTTGGACTAACGGTTGTGCAGGAGTCAGCGCAATGCAACGTGAACCTCACTGCTCCTGCGGTTGTTTTTGGCGATGGCTGTCACCATTGGCAATGGCTGTCACCATTGGCGATGGCGTCTGAAGCCAGTCGGCCAACCCCCCACCAATCTTGACTTAGCCACGCCGATACCGATCAGCGAGGTGAGGAATGGTCAACAACCCCTATGACTGACATGGTGTGCGGAGGATTTCGGCCAACAGTGGTTTGACAAGGGGCTGTAAATGATAATAAACAAAAGCATACAATTTTGCGAAATGTTATATGCCTCGCCTGGTATACAGGAGTTCGTGGGTTCGATCCCGACCCTGACGCCTGTGTATCTGGAGTTGGCATGCTCTCCCCGTGGTTGTGTGGATTTTTCTCCAGGGCCTCCGGTTTTTCCCTCCAGATTTATAAATGTGCGCTTAGATTATTTGGCTGCTTGAAATTTCCGCACGACAAGCCACTTCGTTGGGCAATCATTTGTGATAGCCAGGTCGCCTCTGTGCGCCTAACCTGGTAAAAGAAAAAAATATATAGTTTCGTAGTGTCATTAAGCCGGAAGCAGACAGTGGTGTATTTAATATTTTACAGAAAGGCCCTGTGTATACTGTATTACGCAGTGTGCTCCTGAAGAGAAATTTCAGCAATTTGCGCACAGCTGTTTAAAGAGTTGGACACAATTATTTATTTAGAAATACTTTATAGAGTAACGTTTTTTTATGGTGTCTACATTTGTAAAATACCTTGAATACTTGATGTAATAATGAATAGCAACATTTTAACGCATGTGTTTTTTTCTCTCGCTCCAAACTTTGTATTTTGGTTATGGAATCTGCTACACATTGGCACATTGTTTTCTTGTTTAAACAAATTACACTGCGGTATTTTGCACCACAAAATATACCCCAGTTCTCCTTTGCAAATCATACTTCGTCTAAGTTTGCACGTAAAGATCAACTTCATATATACAGTACACGCATTATCCAAGCAGCATTAAAGAAACATACATTGACCAATATTTGCCATCATTTATATATGTACGGATTCTCGAACGCTTTCCAACTTGCGTTTATTTATGAGCGATTGTAACAGAAGTATTTGTGTGTTGCTTCATACAAATTACTCAATTGGGATTACACATCGCAATCATCGGCACCCGACTGGCAGGCCAGGTGCTGAGTCACATTGTGCCCGCAGGGACAGCTGACATTGGGCTGCCCTTTTAAATGTTTGCGATGAGATGTGATGTCAAGCTATCTGAGATGCCCCGGTGCATCGCAGGGTGCTATATTAAAGATGAATAATTGCCATTATTTTGTTATAGTGATGCTAACGGGAGTGTTTACACCAGGTGTGCAGGCAGCAGCGTGGCATCCACAGGTCGCGAGGAGACCACAGCTCTGTTCTTCACCTGAGGACGACTGCTTGTGTTGAGGCCGAAATGTCGTGAGAATTTTATTTTATTATGTTTTATTTGTATTATTTTATTATTTTCCTTCTACGTGACTTTACCGAAAGAACCAAGAATATGAGACCACAGGGCTCCAATGGTGGCTCTGCTCGTGAGGGTGTGTTCAACCCTTGATCATTTTGGTCGGCTTTCTTATAGGGTACGCCTTCATCATGAAGATCCTCTTAAAGAAAATGTCCAATTACCTAAAGGACCATTAAGTTCATATAACTCCCTCCCGTAATCTCAGAAGTGCCTCCTTAGTCCGATTATGAATTACAGTCGCTCAAACTTTGTTTGGCAAAAAAGTATTTGTGCGTTGCTGCTCCAGGTTTCTGGAAAACCCTTGCCCGCTCATCTACAGCATGGTCCTCTCCCTTCACTCCCCATCGTAACTTTCCTAATAAACCAAAACATAAGGCATGCTTACACCTGTAGTTAACTTCCTCTGGCGCCTGCTGCTCCCACGTTTGCACTCTGTTTTTCGATTTTCTTAAATTCACCTGTACCTCACTGTTTACATAACACTTGCACTATTTGTGACTCGTGTGAGTTTCGTTTACGATCGTTATATCCCTCGCTTGTTAGTTGTCCAATATTCATTGAGGACCCTGTACTCGTTCTCTACGACACGGACGTGTTCGTCTCTCTGTTGTTGTTGCTGTGCTCACGCGCTACAGATCTACATTTTAATTTACCTGTCTAACAAACAAAATAGGCTTAAACATAATAGCGACGCAACTTTGTTTTCATATTGCATCATGTTTAGGAGCATTAACATGCCGTGCCCCCCCTCCCCGCCCCCTCTGTTACAAACGGATAGACCAAGGCATAGAAATACAGACTTAATGCATACACACTTTCAGTCTTAGTTGGAAAGCATAAAAAATGCAGAGTGGGCTACATAAATAAGCGAGTTTTTTTGTCCTGCACACTTGGGATTATGATTGTGTCCTGGGCCTCGAATTGGATATTGCAGAGAAACTGTGAACTGGAGTGAGGTGCAGGTGTTGCTCCCAAAGGTCATGTAGCTGGGGGGTTAGAACGACAGATCTGGGCGTGTTATTGACAAGGAGCAACGTGCAAAGGGTGCGGTTGTAAACGATCGCAACTGTAGTTCGGCATAAGCCCGTGAATGCGGAGGCAACTAAGTTGCCTTGCCTTCGATTGATCTGTTAATATACACGCTTCTCGTGCCAAAACTGAACAATGAAAAAAAGACAAACGCGTATATTGACAACGCAATGAATGTTCACGACAAGATTGACAGCGAGATGAACGTGAGATAAACATGACGGAGATGAGAAACGTGAAGAGAAGAGGTAGGTACATTTAGAGATGTTATGAATTTGCTTGTTCAGGAGAGGGTGGGGCAGTATTCATCTCTGTTGATAGGAGTGGAAAGTCCACATTCCTATGGCTAGGATTAGGTAGCACAGTGCTAATACTTGTGCCTCGTAGTAAGAAGGGCCCAACTCGGGTGCCTGCGTGGCGTTTGCGTGTTCTCCCACTATTCTGCATGGCTTTCTTGCACGTTCTCCGGTTCTCTCCAAAAGCTACAAGCATGCGATGTCACTGCTATTGGCCAAACATCCCAATGCTGCAAATGGCTCAATTGTGATACACTGAGCAAGGTCCTCTTGAAGACAGTCTTGAAACTCAGTGTAAATGTCCTGGATAAATAAGCGAAATAATAATCTGGAAACCACTAATGCCACCTGAACACAAAACGGTTCACCATTTTATGATACCCCAAATGAATGATGGGCCAAGTGAACTTTCCTAATTGCTAGCCGACGGCCCTCATCACGAGCGCTGCTCATGTTAATTTCCTGCATTGGCAGCACCTGACATTCACAGCGATAAAGTAAACACACTGTAGGCAGCAATGTCTTCGAGGGCTGAACCCATCATGTTACCCGCAGCTGCTGGGCCAGACAGTCGACCTGGACCTGCAGGGCCCTCCGAAGGCTTTGTGTCTCCGCCAGGCTGTGCCGCTCTGCTCGAAACTGCCGTGTGAAATTGCTGACATTCACCTCCAGACTTTTCTGCAGTTCCTGCATTTCACATGCAAAGAGATAATTGCGTGCCGTGTTGAAAATGTCACCGGCAAACGAGTGCAACTTATACAATATGCATCATCAATAGAATTACTGGTGATTCTCACTCGACTTTGGATTGTCCTTTCAGCACTCCAATCACTTGCTCACAATCATATATCGCTACTACAATGGTTATTTGTTTACGTGATCTTTAATCACTGATTTCTCCACCTGTTGAGGACTTGGTCTACCAGGCTGACTGGTTTGTCTCGTTGAAATTGCGTTCAACTACCACTTCTCTCTCTGCTTCTTCCCCCACATCCTCTCCTTTCCCCTGGGTCCTACAACCGTGTGCTATTTGTTGGTGGCCACTTAGCATTTTGTGTCTGTCCCTAGCAACCGTGATTTAAAAATAAAATGCTCAAACAAACACCTTGGATCCTGTGTCACTACAAATCAATCTCACTCTTGGGATGCCCAATATTTGGTCTTTCTATTATATTGTGGCCTACTTCTTTCAGATTACATCCTATTACAGGCTTTACCTAAGAAGTGGTCAAGAGCTGCCACTCTCTGAGGCTCCTTGCAAAAGGAGACTCGGGGATGTGGACACACTGTGCCTGATGTGAGCATAGCAGCCCATGTTTGTGTGACATGTGTCATTGTTACGGTGGAGGAAGCCAGACAATTTAATAACTCCGAGGACGTTTCGTGCATCCCACATTATACGTTTTACGTTACAACCTGGTGCAGATATGTTTGTACTTGAAAAACGTGTTTGTGCATTCCAAAAATCTGACGCTCTCTAGATGCAGAATTCCTCGAGCGGGATTCTTCAGCATAAACACAACTGGTCCGGTGGCTTTAGGACGCCGCTTTCGCAAGGGACTAACAACTCTTCAAAACAGCAGGGGTGTGGTGTGCCGCACTTGCCAGCCATAGCGATCTAAGTGGTAGGTTGCCGCTTTTTAACGCATGCCAGTTAGCAAGAAAAACATGTCAACATTTGTTCCCCCCAAAATGTTGGATTAGCTTAAAAAAATCAGTATGTGGTACAAGGTAAAGGTGCAGCCCTACAATTGCTTTCTCACGCCACTGCTGGTGGAAGGGCCTCCACTGGAGGGAGCTCTAGAGAGCCCCTCTGGAGGGTATTTGGTCTACTCTTCCACAGAGAAAAAATGTGAGAATCCACACTTATCCCTATGACATACAACCTGCCAAACGATTCACCTCATCCGGCAGTATAAATGGTGCACCTGTTTATGCTGCGGGATTGACAGAGGTGGCATTTGGGTGGCGGGAGGGGGCTACGAATCTGGCCCTTCGTTTCATCTGCCGCACCGAGAGAGTGAATCAATCCGGTGACCTTTGTAACGTATGTCCAGTGTGCTCACCATCACAATGTGGTAAAGGGGCTTCAAAGTCAGCAGTTAACTGCTTCGATCGGTATTGTTGACAAGTATGTTGGAGTAAGCACGAGAGCGTCAACTATTTGAAAGGTGATGGGGTGGGGGGAACACCCCAGGTGGAACTGCACAGCTATGGCCGCGTCAGTGTCAACACCCCTGCCCCGCGCCGATGGGCGGGGCTGCATCTCACCTGCACGCGCGGCTGCGTCCCCAGCAGCCTGCGCTCGACGTCGAGCAACGCCGCCCGCAGGCGCGGCTCGTCGGGCAGCGTGCCGTCAGACGCGAGCGCCGCCAGCGCCTCGAGGTCGAGGCACGCGCGCCGCCCCAGCGCCTCGACGCGCACGGCGGCGTGCGCGTGGCCCCGCTCCGCCTCGCGAGCGACCCGCGTGGCCTCCCGCAGGCGCCGGGACTCGCGCGCGTGCGAGTCCAGAGCGTGACCCAGGCCGCCCTCCGGCACCTGCAGCGCACGGCGAGCGAGAAGGGGTCGTGTGATCGGACGATGTTTTGCGCCCCCGTGCTGCGATGTTCATTTATTAAAGTTTGGCTTTGTTAGGGTTTTTTGTGGTTGTGTTGTTTATGCACTCGAAATCGCCCAAAAGTCAAACCGATAATTTCATTTTCAGAACTGAAGTTTAACCAAATGAAGTGCACAACCAAATTTAATGTGATGGGTTTTTTCTCGTCATTTGCTTTTAGCACGGTTGGCTCCATACGGTGGGAAAGAAGTTCAACATACATACATACACACCATCACATCGCTACACTTTAACACCTGGTTTCATCACAGGTGACCACCTGGACTCGAACCCAGAATCTCAGCAGTGCCAGCTCAGCGCTCTGAACTTTGGGCCACTCGGCCACCCATTCGACTTCAGCTTAAAGCTCGCTCGCCGCGCAGCGCTCTCCCCCAGCGCTCACCCCGCACGAGTCACCCCACAGCGGTCGCCCATAGCCGCATCCTCACCTCGAAGGCGTTGATGGCGAGCTGGTGGCGACGCTGAGCTCCCCATAGTGCGATGTTCTCGTGGCGAACTTCGGCCAGGCGCCGCGTCAGCGCCACCGCCTCGTCCCGTAGCTCCCGCGACGCTCGCAGTCGCGCCGAATGCACGCGCCGCTCCAGTCTTCGTGCGTCCCTGATGCCGCCACCGCCGCCATACAGAACGCGTGCCGCGCGCGGGGGGCCCCATCGTCCCGGTGTAGCGTTCGGCAGAACTGTGAACGCCTTCTTTTTACCTGCAGCAGTGTGGTGTGGTGGGGGGATTGTTTGACACATACTGTGCAGACTTACCGAGGTCTTATTTTAATTGTAATCGCCTGGCGCAGCAGTTGAAAACATAGTTGTCAGTTTCTTAAATCTCCCTGCCTCTGTTCACCCAGCAAAAAAATAGGCACACCGGAGTTAGTTTATGAATAGACCACATGTGGTGAAGTATAAAGTACTCACACCAGCTTTGAAGAGTCGGCCAAAATACCCTCTAGAGGGGTGCTCTAGAGCTCCCTCTAGTGCAGGCCCTTCCGCCAGCAGTGATCGGACCAAGCAATCAGAATGTTGCACCTTTACCTTACATTGACGTGGACCACAATGTTCAGTTTACAAAGTACATGATATGGCAATGGTGCCCCTGTAATTTGAAGAAAACAAGAAAATATTGAAGTGATGTCTATTAATGTTCTACTATCAAGGAGACTTGGGACAGTGTCATATGCATAACTCACCGTGGAAGAACGCTGTCCATGAAATATATCTTAATTTACTCATTTTGAACCGCAAAAGTTAAAACAGGTTAAAGAGACAAATACTGTCTTAGTACCTACCTGAATACAGCTGACATGACCAAGCTTACACATGCATCCTTATAACTTAATATGTATAGTGCACCTCCTTGCAATACATCTCCAGGTCCCCTTTGACAGTCTAGATAAGGGGGACCCTCAGTGGCAGCTGTCCCTGTGTGGCAAATGGTGAAGACAGCACTGGCCTGCAATAGGTATCCGTCTGCCAGTAGTGGGCAATGTTGCTATGTGGCTTGTCCAAATTAAGCAAGTAATGTACTCAATTTGGATCATGATGCCAGCACACATGGCCTACTCTTTTTGTGAATGTCGCAGGATCTTTAACGTCCACCGTGAAGCAGGCAGCACCTATATCTATGATTAATACACCCAAAGTATTAACCGGGACAGCCTTTGGGCTCAGACCGCGAACCACTGCGACAAGAGGCAAACGCACTACTGGTTGGCCATGATTTAGTTTGACTGCTGCCAGTGTGGACATGCATAACCGACACAATTCCTATACCTCGTCAAAGACCTGACTCAGAAAATCCCTGGCTTCGACCTTCTGCAAAGCTTATGGGCACAACCCTAAACCGCATCTGCACAGACTACAGCAGACGCGGAAACTTGATACGTGAATGTAAAATTTTAAACTCTCCGGCATTCAACTGTGGTGACCCAGAACAGACCATGCAAAATATAACGACTCAATTGTTGATTCACATTTACGGAGGCATCATCACAGCAATAACCTCTGCTGCTCTTGCTTGACACATTTATCCGGCTCAGACCCATCCTGAAAAAGGACTCAGACACCGGCCTGGATGACGCCCTGCTTTTACAGACAATGTAGCCTCACAGCAGCCAATAACTCCTGATGGGGCATAGTGGTAGCCCATCAAAACACTAACCAGGCTCCAAGCCTGCTTGGCTTACGATATCTGATGAGATCGGGTGAATTTCAGCTGATTTGGTCATAGTTGCTTCAGGTTGACTCAATTTCATTGGTAAGAGCACTTTCTCAAAACGACGAGGGCCCTAGCAGCACATCCTTCACAAACGACATTCAATGTAAAATTATCGTTGTTGTTGTTGTTCTACATCAGCCACACGAAGACTATTCTTACGTCTGGGGAGGACAATGATGGGCGTGCTGACGTTGTAGTGGCTGGGTGTGACGGACAAACGATCGGGTGTTCGAGATCCAGACCAGCGTTCTGACCAGGTGCCCGGACTGCACTCCTCAGATTGCGATGGGGGGGTGCCCTGCCAGGCCCCTTTCGCTCTGGACGCTCCGCTCACACTCCCAGCCATGGCCATGAACCTAGAGTGGGCAAAGCGAGGAGGCAACACACAAGTTATATTTGCAGACAAAAAAGATTTACAAATACTTTTTTAAAAAACACGCTTTAATGAAATGTACTGTCCGAGCTGCCCCTACCCATGCCCCCTTCCCCCATCGCCCCTCCCCTCCTTCCACATCCCCCGCCCCTGGGCATGGCTCCCCGAGGCTTGTCGTGATGTAAGGGATCGTGGTGATTTACAGGCAACGTCAGTTGAGTGTGGACAATTAGAGCCGTTACAAAGATTGTTTAAAAATATATTTTATTTTTATGATAGAATATAGTATTGTCATCAGTATGACATAGCTATACGAAGTTTGCAGTCAATACGACATTGGGAATACGATTGAAATTGAGATACAAGATTTTTGGATACAACAGATACAGTAAGTTAAATAAAAGCGTGTAAAAAGTTTTAAAATATATGTTTTGGATTTTTTTATGATAGAATATCGTGTTGTCATCAGTATGACATACCTATACCAAGTTTGCAGTCGATAGCACATTGGGAAGTGTGTAAAAATTTAGTTACAATATTTATTTTTTGAGGATAAAACAGACGAAGTGATTTACACCATTGGAACCTCATTTGCTAGTAAAAAAAATAAAAAAAATTTTCTACCCTTCTATCTGGCAACAAAACATAACTCTGATAATGTATGCACATTAGGGGCATTTCAGTACTATGATCTATCCATTGGTGAACGAAGACCTGTCTAAGCCTCCGTCATCTGCTACAACAAAATCTATCTCATCCCTCCACATCCATCATAGTTGGTCATCGCCTCGGGGGTTTGTTCTCTTCTTTGGGGCTGCCACTCAGTTGATCAGTCAAATCCATCGGCCATCAAAACGATGAGAGTACAAAGACCTCCGTGTAAATGGTACGGGTTATAATTATGGCAGATAACATGGTGGTAAAGGTGAAACCTTGAATTTTCAATCTTGATTGAAGCGTTCGTGACTGTAGGAATCCATACTCTTTGGTTCTTTCGGTAAAGTCTCTCACACCACTGACAAGTGGAAGGGCCTCGAGTGTATTTGGCCTACTCTTCCACGGTAGCCACCGCACGGGTGTCAATAAGAGGGGTGGGGAGGGTATTTGAGTAACATCGTCTCAGCTGCGGCTTGCAAGTCAAGAAGCGTTGCCCTGGGTGGCAGTGCGCTCAGCTTGACACGGACCACGGCATCCGGCAGTCGGTGGAGAATGATGGAATAATGGAGTGGCAGATATGTGGTGGACAATACAATGGTGGATAATACAATGGTGGACAATACAATGGTGGATAATGCAATGGTGGATAATACAATGGTGGACAATGCAATGGTGGATAATGCAATGGTGGATAATACAATGGTCGATAATGCAATGGTGGATAATGCAATGGTGGATAATGCAATGGTGGATTATACAATGGTGGATAATACAATGGTGGACAATGCAATGGTGGATAATGCAATGGTGGATAATACAATGGTCGATAATGCAATGGTGGATAATGCAATGGTGGATAATGCAATGGTGGATAATGCAATGGTGGATTATACAATGGTGGATAATACAATGGTGGATAATACAATGGTGGATAATGCAATGGTGGATAATGCAATGGTGGATTATACAATGGTGGATAATACAATGGTGGATAATACAATGGTGGATAATGCAATGGTGGATAATACAATGGTGGACAATGCAATGGTGGATGATGCAATGGTGGATAATGCAATGGTGGATAATGCAATGGTGGATAATGCAATGGTGGATTATACAATGGTGGACAATACAATGACGAATGCCAAGAGGGTGGTGGATACAAAGGAGTTGAACAAAAGTAAAGCGAACACATAGTAGTCACCTTTGAACGGTCTCCACGCTAGCCGCCAGCTAAATTGTGTTAGACTTGAAATCCTTTGTAGTTATTGCTGTGGCAAGTTGTTATTGTTGTTATCCATAACAATGAATGATGGCTTCGTAGCCATGACGATGACCCTCCCGTTACATTGTAACCAGCGGCCGCTCTTTCGCTCCCAAACAATTCGCATCGCCCGCCGGAGCTCGCGCGAAATTCATTCCCTTTAAATGTCCTTAATCTGGACGCCGTTTTTAGTTTTTAACCGTGAGATAAATCAACAACAACAATAATAATGTCACCACAATCCCCGTTCCTTCGCGTCCCAACTTTGCCACTCACTGTTGCCATTAAATAAAGAGTCTGGCGCCGTCACATTTCCCAGCGCGCTTACGCGGCCATCGGTCGTCCGCCTCTCCGATTGGACGAGGCGCGCAGGAGTGGTCGCCGTGCTGCCAGCCTATTGGTCGCTGCGAGATCAGTTGGCCAATCGGTGGCGCGGAAATCGGAGCGCTATGCTTATCCGTTGTAGCAAATTTGCGCCTAAGTGCTTCATCTCAACGTACGGCTCTTGCTGGTGTAGAAGCACTGTGGAGTCGCGTTCAGTGGCCAAACCCAGGGGGGCCCACAGCACAGAGGTCGCAAACGGGGCTTGATTCCTTACCCGTACCCGTACTCGGCCGCACCAGGGTTGCAAACGGGTACCCGTACCCGGCCGTACCCGTACCCTACCCGTACCCGGCGTAGGGTACGGGTAACAAACCTTACTAATTGGCTGTGTCGGGTGGTGGCGGGTTTAACGACACATTTATATTTACGCGATCTAACCCCCCAAAAACCTGTATTATACTGGAGAGTTTCATTTTACATTTGTGCATCAGGTATCCGCATCTGTTGTCACGGTTTGTGCAGTGGATGCGTTTTAGGGTGGACCATGTGCTTACTCTTTGGTTCTTTCGGTAAAGTCACGTGGGTATTAAATAAATTAAATCACGACGTTTCGATCGCAACACAAGCAATCATCATCAGGTGGGAAAACCACAGCAATAAAATGTTTTCTGAAGTGGGAGAGAGATGCCGTGGTAAGAGGTTATATAGATGAGAGGGGGGGAGGGGCAAGGGAGGGGAGAAGTGGGCGGGGCTGAGAGGGCTGGGGATGCACGGGGGGGGGGGGGAGCTACAACAAGGCAGCAACAGTACAAATGAAGCCAACAACCCCAATGCACTATGGGAACCTCATTTGCCAGTAAAAATATGATAATTGGGTTTTTACCCTTCTATCTGGCAACAAAACTGACACCTTTTTACAAGGAGTCATGTTTGCATAGACCGCAATACCTGCAGTTATAATACAAACAAAAGACATAACTCTGATAATGTGCACTGTCCTTGAAGTTGATTGGTCCACACCCGAGACAGCTTTCCTTATGACTGCAGGTATTGCGGTGTAGATGCTTTCCCCGAGCTCTCCTACTCTGATGGTGCATTGTCTTTGAGTTGTGCGCCTTTTGGCGTCATCTGGTCCAACCCATGTGAGACTAGGCTCTAAGGAAAGCTGTCTCGGGTGTGGACCAATCAACTTCAAGGACAGTGCACATTATCAGAGTTATGTCTTTTGTTTGTATTATGACTGCAGGTATTGCGGTCTATGCAAACATGACTCCTTGTAAAAAGGTGTCAGTTTTGTTGCCAGATAGAAGGGTAAAAAACCAATTATCATATTTTTACTGACAAATGAGGTTCCCATAGTGTAGATGCTTGCCCCGAGCTCTCATACTCTGATGGTGCATTGTCTTTGAGTTGTGCGCCTTTTGGCGTCATCTGGTCCAACCCATGTGAGACTAGGCTCTAAGGAAAGCTGTCTCGGGTGTGGACCAATCAACTTCAAGGACAGTGCACATTATCAGAGTTATGTCTTTTGTTTGTATTATGACTGCAGGTATTGCGGTCTATGCAAACATGACTCCTTGTAAAAAGGTGTCAGTTTTATTGCCAGATAGAAGGGTAAAAACCCAATTATCAACCCCAATGCAGCAGCAATGCCAAACGCTAGGGATGCAATTAACTCGGCAAAATAGACTAGTGCCCGGTAAATATGATGTAACAACCAACACATTCCTGTGGAGGGAGCTGGTAAGGAACGTTGGGTTGCTCGGTCAATGGCCAAGGTCAACGGCGGCGTGGTGTATTCCACAAATATGCCCCGACTGTGAGGGCGGGCACAAGCCGGCGTGAGTAGGTTAAACGTTGAGTTTTATAAGGGCACCACGGGGTAACCAGCCCCTCCCCACCCAGCCCCACCCCTCTCACCCCCCACCCAGCCCCACCCTCCCCACCCAGCCCCTCCCCATCCTCCCCACCCAGCCCCTCCCCACCCTCCCCACCCAGCCCCTCCCCACCCTCCCCTCCCCACCCAGCCCCACCCCACCCTCCCCACCCAGCCCCTCCCCACCCTCCCCACCCAGCCCCTCCCTCCCCACCCAGCCCCTCCCTACACGACGGACGGACACAATAATCCCCTGTGGGCTGGTGGAACCAGTGGGTTCCTACCAGTATAAAGTATTGTGACCATGTGCTTCTTGGAAAAACAAACCCAGGGATGTTCTGCGTTGAGTCTTTCACAACAAGGTGTTTGTGAGTTCTTTTGAACTCCATTCAGCTCTCCAAGTTTCATCGGGATTGAACTTGCATTGTTTAAGGTTAAGTGCATGGGTTGAAACCCGTCCTTACACCTGAACTGTGTATCATGGACGATCGCCTGGATTTTTTTTCTCCGGGTCCTCCGGGTTTTTAACCTCCACATTTAGAAACATGCGTCTAGATTATTTAGATTATTTTGCTGCTATAAATTTCCACGTGATAAGCCACTTCTTTGAGCTATCATTTGTGGCCAGGTCGCTTCTGAAAAAGAAGCGATATAGTTCAGTGGGCCTTACCTGGTAAAAAATATTTTTGTAAGTGATTTGTTTACCTTTCCTATTCTTTGCACTCCTATCGTGTTTTGTATTGTGTGTTGTTGTAACGTTCTGACCTGCCCTGACATTTGTGAAAAAAGAGCTTTATAGCTCATCGGATTTCTCCAGTATAAATATTCTGATACTGCTGGATGAGGGCCTTCCCACAAGCAAGTGTGGGTTGTGTGGGGGGGCGGCGTTAATTTGACCATACTTCACCACACTGGTCAGTGAGGGTTGAAGGCAGGGCGCATATACTGTATATTAGATTCAGAATATTTATTTATTCATACTGGAGGAATCCGATGAGCTATGAAGCTCTTTTTCACATGTGTAGTGTCCTCCTTCCTCGAGGCGTCTGTGTGCGTGTGGTGTGCGCGCACACGCTCAGTCGGAGACGAGGTAGTTGCAGGAGGCACCGTCTCTCTTTATTATCTTGTTCACACCATCAACTCCGGCCTCCTTTCTCACGACCACGCTGCCTTACAGCCCGGCCCAGACACGACCCTGAACGCGTTGCTCCGACGGCGCCAACCGAGACAGCCAACCACTGTCCGCAATGATCGGGCACAGGCGACAGCGACGACGAGACAAGTCCATACCCAGAACCGGCAGCCTGGAGCTCTCGCTCTCCGCTGCTTTTATTCTCCTCGGCGTGGCCCGGCTCCGCCCTGACCGTGCCTCCCTTCTCGAACCCACCAGAGGGTTCCAGGGGCCTCCCTATGAGGTCTACCGTGACCCTTGCCCCAGTTCCTTCGCCCTGCCAGTACACACACCGTGTATGTGCTCAACGGCGTATGCGCTAAATGTCCACCTGCAGTTGCTGCTGCTGGCCAGCAGTCGGCTCTATGTCACTACATTTGTACAAAAATACGATACGAGTACAACGTACATATAGGAAGGGTAAGAAAATCTATTTTATTTTACCAGGTTAAGCCGACTGATCTATTATCTTCTTTTTCAGAAGCGACTATGCTCACAAATGACAGCTCGACGAAGTGGCTAATGTGGAAATTTATATCAACCAAATACTCTAAACACATATTTATAAATGTGGAGGGAAAATACCGGAGGACCCGGAGAAAAATCCACGCGACCACGAGGAGAACGCGCAAACACCAAATACACAGGTGTCAATGTCGGGATCGAACCCACGACGGCATACCAGGCAAGGAAGATAACATAACGCCACAGTGGCACCCCTTAAATAAAACAGCATATAAGTTAAAATTTCATAAGTACTGTACATCAATTCCCAAGCTTCGGAAAGGCAGTAAAACTAGCTATAACAGTCCCCGACCACACCAAGACAACACATAGTCTCTCAATAAAATTGTACATCGAAATTAAACTATCGATTTATGGGTAAGGATCAAAGTTACAAATCATATTTTTAAATGTATCCAGCACTAATACATTGGAGCATAGAACTACAGTACAACAGTTGTTTTTGCTGAACTACCTTTTGCCAAGGGATTAATTTCTCACTGAATGTTTTGGGTAATAGCATGTGGCTACCAAACACATTTCTGCGGAGGGAGCTGGTAGGAACGTTGGGTTGCTCGGTCAATGGCCAGGGTCAATGGCGGCGTGGTGTATTCCGCAAATATGCCCGACTGTGAGGGTGGGCACAAGCCGGCGTGAGTAGGTTAAACGTTGAGTTTTATAAGGGTACCACGGGGTGACCAGCCCCTCCCCAACCAGCCCCACCCCACCCAACCCCACCCTCCCCACCCAGCCCCTCCCCACCCTTCCCACCCAGCCCCTCCCCACCCAGCCCCTCCCCTCCCCACCCAGCCCCTCCCCACCCTCCCCTCCCCACCCAGCCCCTCCCTCCCCACCCAGCCCCTCCCTGCACGACGGACGGACACAATAATCCCCTGTGGGCTGGTGTAACCAGGAGGTTCCTGCCAGTATAGCTACAGCCATATCGAGATGTACTGTATACTGACGCCCTGCCTTTATAGATAGCGTAGCCTCGCAGCAGCCAATCACTTCTTATGGGGTAAGGTGGTTAGCCCAGCAAAACAATAACCCAGGTTCAAAATTCGACTTAGCTTTCGACATCTGTATGTTGAACTTCTTTCGCACCGTACGTAGCCAACCGTGCTAATTGGAGGTGCGGGGAAGATTCCAAAGAACACAGGATGAGATGTTACTATCCTTTGTGCAAGCACTTCCAAGAGTTCATGAACAGTGAGCCTGGTGAAATTTGGGGAGCGCATCGTCAGTAGTGAACCTTTGGATCCTAGGGTGTTTCGGCCTTTCATACTATACACCCTCCCCAAAGGCGGCCAGCGACAGGGTGATCAATCCTACGCTTGCGTCCCATTCCCAATTAGTCATAGGAGTTGCCTTGTTGTTGATAGCCAACAAACTAAACACAACAAAGCAGTTCTAAAGAAATTAGTTTTCAAACTCGATTTAAAAGTGCATAGCTCCAGTGGCTTTCTCATATCGGAAGGAAGAGCGTTCCAGACGGCCGCAGCAGCGCATCTGAAAGCGCGCGATGAAGATGCGGTGACCACCGCCTTTGTTCGATGGCTGAGCCACAAGCCGCTGCTGCTGCTGCGAGGATGAGCGGAGTTCTCGTGACGATGGTTCACGATGCCCCTTGACGAGATCAACAAGGCACTGTGGTTCATTTGTGGCAAGTCCGTTGTGTGTAACGAGCGCGAGCTTGCAATGTTCGGCAACCGGAGGGCAATGAAGTTCAGCCAGCACGGTCGGCTCTTGCAGTACCCGTCACGACACGTGTCAGAGTATTTAGTACACGCTGCAGCTTGCTGGTTGCTTTTTTTACCAGACGTCCCGTAGAGTAGTGAGTTGCAATCATCACACAGATAAGGATGCTCACGACGTCGGTGCAGAGAGCACGCGGTGATTTCAATGCGTCGAGAGCTTGGCTGTGACGTCAGAGCTCACGAGGTCTGAGCCCGGGAACAGAGTCAGCTACGTCACAGAGCACGCTGTGACGTCGCGACAGGGAATCTTTAATTCAACGTTGATTTGTGTTTGTGTAAAATGTTCCATTTCTCATGCGATGCAGCGCTTGCTTTTGCAAGGATTGCTATTTGCTTAATTGTAAACTTTACTGTGCTAGTTTTGCTGCTGCCGTTTTGGGTGATTCGGGTCACTAGCAAGCGAGGCTCTAATCCTGGTCTCTTGGGGTTGGGGGGGGGGTTTCACCTGAGTAAACACAATACACTTTTATATTCTTGGTTCTTTCGGTAAAGTCACGTAGAAGAAAAATAATAAAATCATTATTTTATATTTTCTTATTTCCCTTCTACGTGACTTTACCGAAAGAACCAAAAATATGAATCCCTGCAGTCACGAAAGCTTTAAATAAAAAAAATCACAATACACTTTGTTTTTATTTGTTAACTTAGGAGGCACAAAGAGACGCGGACGCGCGGACTTCTAAAGCCTCTGGGCAAAGCATCCGAATCCGGTTCCTCTTGAATCCTTTGGGGACCCGGTTCTGGTAACCGGATCCAGGCAGCACCACGATCAGCTCGTGGAGTCGATTGATCGGCGCGCAGCGATGGATGTGGACGGAATCTTCCGCTCGTTCGCCGCGCAGAAGATGAAGGACATTCGGGAAGAGAAGTCTCAAAGGTGATCCGCGCTGTTTGCCCACGCGAATCTCCCGCGCTCACCGCGAAAGTTGTATCGCTGTCGAAGCCGACTTCAGTTAGGCCGCTGCCAAGCGTCCGTCTCGCCTAGGCTACCCTGCCGGAAGAGGCGAGCCATGTCCGGCGGAGCCTGCAGGGTGACGGGGGGGCGGAGTCGGTCTATAATGTTTTGCTGCAGTAGACTTTCAGCATCAGGTATGGCCACTCCACTGCTGGATGGAAGCCTCCCTAAGCCGTTTGTGCCATCTCGCACGATCCTGCGAGCTAACAAAGCGCATAGAACCTCCACTCTAGCGTATTTCATTGCTCAGTCTCCTCGTTGCATGTGTTTGTTTACTAAATTATGTCATCCTGCTTATGGTTGCAGACTTTACAAATGTAATATATTTCATGGCTTGAGATTTTAATTTTGAGAGGTAATTGTGTCCTCTTTGCAGTTCTCATGCGGCTGGTGATGAAGGTGCGCAGGACGTTGCCGTGTCACGCGTGGACGACAACGTGGTTGCTCAGTGCTGCGTGAGTCGCCCTTCTCCGAGGAAAGTGACAGGTGAGTTGAGTGGTTGTGTTAGTTACACATCCGTGGCACCCCCTCCTCAATCAGCAGCGTCGTGTACATGTAGAGCCAGTTGGCTCCCTCTCACGTGCTTACACGTTGGGGCGCCACGGTGGGGAGATGTTAACTTCCTCGCCTGGTGTAAAGGAGGTCGTGGTTTCGATCCCAACCCTGGCTCCTGTATATTTGTAATTTGATGTCCTCTCTCCCCGTGGTCGCGTGGATGCTACTCCGGGTTTCCCCTCCACATTTAGAAACATGCCTTGAGAGTATTTGACTGTAGTAATAAACTACTGAGTTGAGCTATCATTTGTGGCTGGGTCGCTTCTGAAAAAGAGCTATATATCTCAGTGGGCCTTACCTGGTAAAATAAAAACAAGTTAATAGATTTAGTTTAGTTTACACATTTCCACAACTTAATCATTAACATCATCCATTGTCTATCCACTGATGAAGTTCTCCCAGCACAATCACCATTCCTCCACTAATCTGCATTTGGTATCCCTTATAGCCATGTGTTCAACCCAAGACCAATTACATACGACAGTATGTGTAACAGTAAATAATTTTCGGATTTAATTTGGCTCCTTGATCCATATGTTATTTCTTTCTCTTAGTGTAGTTCCAAGAATGTATCTCACCTTGCCTCTTTTCACATTTTTGTATTGTTATATGCTGCCTGTGCATGAATCGATTGAGCATTTCAACGCACACGCATGTTACATTTACAGTCAAGTAAACGTTATATAACAACACTGTTGATGATTCATGTTGATCAAATTCTAGTTCCTCTTTCAGGTGTGTACTGGTTCTGATTCATCCACTACAGGTGTATTTAACCAATAGTATGACCTACATGCAGTCCAATGCATTGCTTTGTATGATTTTGCATTGAGTAAAGGACACATACTCGTTCATTTATCTATATATTGTATGTACCCTCTAAAAGTTTTAGAAAAACGTTTACTTTTTTTTGTGAGATATCTGTTAATTACACGAAGCAACGGTTTAAAGTGCATGGTACTAATTCACAGAGCATCATTGCATGCTTTGGAGATGAGTTTGAAAACGATTTGTGTATATTTTTTATTGTGTGTGTTTCAGGCAAAGAAGAAAGTGACATGTCCCAGAGAGAAGGTGATGGACAGCAGTTGTCATCAGACAATGAAGGCAGCAATAAACCAAAACAACATAAAAAGAGCAAGTCCAAAAAGCACAAACAGAAACATCGTCACAAAAGTAAAAAAAAGAGAAAGAAGTCGAATGGAAAGTCATCTTCAGAGGATGAAGATAAATTGGACAAAAGGCGTAGTCGATCTCGATCGTCTTCCAAAATAAGGTTGGGTGAAGAAGTTGCATCTCATGCGAAGGAGAGAGGGGTTCTGCCCGGCTTAACAGTAGATGAGCCCATTGTGATGGTAACAGAGGAGTCTAAAATTAACAACATTCCTTTGAGTAGTGTAACAATAGTGAATGATATTACAAAGGAAGATTCGTCTAGTTCTGTTCAAAATACTTCTGCAGAACCGGAGCCTTCCACAAGCAAGGCTGATAATGAGTGCAGTAAAATAGTATCTCTGGATGTTTCTTTGCAGTTACAATCAGACACAGAACTTGACAAATCACTGCAAAGCAGAAGCGTTTTTTCTCCGATCAGCGTGAAGCAAGCAGAGGGCTTTCATGAGCATGCTGAGTCAGCATTATGCGGTGCAGGTGCAACTCAGGATATCCTTGCAACATTACCAGAGGCAAAAATAGCAGAAGACAGTCTTCATTTAGAGAAAAGTAATTCTGTTGACCATACCTCAAATAGTGAAAGTGTGACAGCAAAATCTTCAGATGTAAAAACGAAAGAAGCAATTGCTGAACAAACAAAAATTGGGTTTCTTGAGACCGTTTTAACTGATGAACTTGAAACGTCCAAAGTGAAGGAAGCAATTGGCGCAAAGGAGAAGCTCTTAGGATCTGACATCTGTCCAGAACGTGAACGAATTCCAAATACAGACGTGACTGCTGAGAGAAATACAGATGCTTCTGAACTTAAAGAAAACAAAACTGTTTCAGAAGAGCAAGTGAAAGATGTACTTTTTAAATTGAAGATGGATGTGGAAAAAAAACGGTCTCGTTCTCCTGAGCACCAAAAAAGTTCTCCACGGCAAGCTAAGAGAGATGCAAGTTCATCACCAAGCACGTCAAACCAAAAACAAAAATCTTGCTCTCCCTGTCACAGTGACAGGAGAAGGACCCGTTCTCGTTCACGTAGCAATAGGAAACTATTACGTGCGGAGTGTGGGGTTAAAAGGAAACCCCATTCACGAGCAAACGATGAGAGAGAGGCTTCTCCAAATAGAATGGAAGTAAAAAAACCGAGAAGCACTGTGTGTGTTTCAGGCAACGAAGAAAGTGACATGTCCCAGAGAGACGGTGATGGACAGCAGTTGTCATCAGACAATGAAAGCAACAATAAACCAAAAAAACATAAAGAGAGGAAGTACAAAAAACACAAACAGAAACATCATCACAAAAGTAAAAAAAAGAGAAAGAAGTCGAAAGGAAAGTCATCTTCAGAGGATGAAAAGAAATTGGACAAAAGGCGTAGTCGATCTCGATCGTCTTCCAAAATAAGGTTGGGCGAAGAAGTTGCATCTCATGCAAAGAAGAGAGGGGTTCTGCCCGGCTTAACAGTAAATGAGCCCATTGTGGTGGTAACAGAGGAGTCTAAAATTAACAACATTCCTTTGAGTAGTGTAACAATAGTGAATGATATTACAAAGGAAGATTCGTCTAGTTCTGTTCAAAATACTTCTGCAGAACCGGAGCCTTCCACAAGCAAGGCTGATAATGAGTGCAGTAAAATAGTATCTCTGGATGTTTATTTGCAGTTAGAATCAGACACAGAATTTGACAAATCACTGCAAAGCAGAAGCGTTTTTTCTCCGATCAGCGTGAAGCAAGCAGAGTGCTTTCATGAGCATGCCGAGTCAGCATTATGCGGTGCAGGTGCAACTCAGAATATCCTTGCAACATTACCAAAGGCAAAAATAGCAGAAGACAGTGTTCATTTAGAGAAAAGTAATTCTTTTGACCATACCTCAAATAGTGAAAGTGTGACAGCAAAATCTTCAGATGTAAAAACGAAAGAAGTAATTGCTGAACAAACAAAAATTGGGTTTCTTGAGATCGTTTTAACTGATGAACTTGAAACGCCCAAAGTGAAGGAAGAAATTGGCGCAAAGGAGAAGCTCTTAGGATCTGACATCTGTCCAGAACGTGAACGAATTCCAAATACAGACGTGACTGCTGAGACAAATACGGATGCTTCTGAACTTAAAGAAAACAAAACTGTTTCAGAAGAGCAAGTGAAAGATGTACTTTTTACATTGAAGATGGATGTGGACAAAAAACGGTCTCATTCTCCTGAGCACCAAAAAAGTTCTCCACGGCAAGCTGAGAGAGATGCAAGTTCATCACCAAGCACGTCAAACCAAAAACAAAAATCTTGTTCTCCCTCTCACAGTGACAGGAGAAGGACCCGTTCTCGTTCACGTAGCAATAGGAAACTATTACGTGCGGAGTGTGGGGTTAAAAGGAAACCACATTCACGAGCAAACGATGAGAAAGAGGCTTCTCCAAATAGAATGGAAGTAAAAAAAACAAGAAGCACTGACAAAATCCTTTCTCGTGAAGATGCTAGAAAGCAGTCTCGTTCGAATTCACGCGATGAAAGTCGGAGGAGATCCCGCTCACATTCCCGTGATGACAGAAATAATAAGTCTCGCTCACAATCTCGTAATCGGAAGAGGAAATCACGCTCACATTCAGACGATAGAAGTAAAAGATCTCGCTCGCGGTCCCGTGGTGATAGGAAGAGAAAGTCTCGCTCACGGTCTCACGATGATAGAAAGAAGAGGAGATCTCGCTCACTTTCCCGTGACAGGAGGCGGAGGAGGTCTCGCTCACAATCCCGTGATGATAAAAGAAAGAGGAGATATCGTTCACGATCTTGTGATGATAGAATAAAGAGGTCTCGTTCACGGTCCCGTGATAATAGGAGGAAGAAATCTCGCTCGCGTTCTTTTGGTGATAGAAAAAAGAGGTCTCGGTCACGTTCCCGTGATGATCGAAGGAGGAGCTCTCGTTCACGTTCTGAAAACAACAGACGGAAGAGGTCTTTGTCTGATGGAAGAAGATCTCGTTCCCATGACAAGAGAAGGAGATCCCGGTCTCATTCATCTGATGACCAAAGGAAGACATCGTCCTCCTATGTTCGTAATGAGACTTGTCGCTCGCGTCATGAAGAAAGAAGGAAAAAATCTTCCTCCCGCGAAGACCGGAGGATTAAGTCATCTTCACGTGATAATAGACGGAAAAAATCTTGCTCCAGAACTCGTGATGATAGAGGAAAAATGGTAGCCTCTCCTCATGACAACAGAAGTAAAAGGTCCTCATCCCATTCTCATGACGAAAGCAGGAAGAGATCACGATCGCGCTCTCGTGAGAGGAAAAAGAGATCTCGCTCCCGCGATGCCCAGTCGAAGCCATCGTCACCGCCACGCTCGCGAGACGGGGAAAAGAAGGCTTCGCGTGCAGATTTCAAGAAGTCGAGATCCCACTCTGCCGATAGAAAGAAACCTGCCGGGAATGTATCCGAAGGCAGATCCAAGTTGAGCCCTTTCTCACGCAAAGACAAAAACAAGTGCCGCTCCAGGTCGCCAAATGTCGCTGGTCGAAGTGGCTCTCGCGAAAGGCGGCGGAGGTCCCGTTCAACTTCCCGGAAACGAAGAAATAACAAATCTCCACTGAAGCTGACCGAGTTAGGTAAGGTGTAGGTTTGTGGTGTGCGTTACATTACTGTCTCCTGTAGCACATCGCCTTATACCATAATTGCACTGGGAAGTTTATTTTGACATTTCCCAACTCATGTTAAAATTGCTAAAGCATTAACTCTGTCTATCTTTCCATTTGTTTGAGGCAAGGAGTCATGATAACTCCAGAAAGTTGGCCTTATGTAATAATAGGTTATTATTAAGTTGTGTTGCTTTTAGAGACCAATTCTATAGATGACTGAGAAAACGTATCACAAGGTTGGACAAAATTCATAAAAATAGCTCATCGTTAACTACATGTACTTCTTCAACCATGGTGTGACGTCACTGATGTCGTCGCACGCTGATGAGGCATGGGGAGCAAGGTAGAGAAACCGGACGAGGCAGGTGAGATTCCACTCAAGAACCTCCGGGAATGAATCTCCCTCAAAAACAGTGATCTACCATAAATCGAATCCCCAAGTATCACGGCAGATCCACTCGCTACCTCCGCAAGTGGAAATTCAAAGAAGGCCCATCATGCAATTATGGAAACACAGACTAGGCCATTGACCTACTAGTAGCGAAACGCCGAAATTTTTATGTAAACAGTCCACAGCAAATCATTGTACGTATGTTGTATGTAGCCAATCGTGCTGATCAGAGGTGCAGGGGATGGACAACAAACGAAACACAAAAAGCAGTTATATAGAAATTGGTTTTCAATCTAGATTTAATTTAGAATTCAAAGTGCATAGCTCCAGTGGCTTCCTGATATTTGAAGGAAGAGCATTCCAGATGGCCGCAGAAGCGCACCTGAAAGTGCGCGATGCAGTAACCTTCTTTGTTTGATGGTTAGCCAAAAGTTGCTGCAAGGATGACCGGAGTTTGCTTGGTGGTTTATGCTCCTTGAAGAGTTAAGCAGGGTATTGTGATTCATTTGTGGCAAGCACTTTGTATGTAATGAGTCGCACTCATTACACACAAAGCCAATTTCTGGCTTACTAATCTGGACATAGGCTTACAAGTTGTTATTGTTTCAACCAGTATAGTCACATATATGTGTCTACTCCAGTCTACTACCAGTTATGCCGAAAAATCTTGAGAAATTAACCCCTGTTTGTCCCCCAACATGTAGACAAGGCTCAGCTGCTGGAGATCGCCAAGGCGAACGCGTCGGTGGTGAACCCCAAGGTGAGCGTGAACGTGATGAACTCCATTGGCCCGGCTGCTGCACTCTTCCCGCTCATCCTGCAGCGGCAGCAGGCGGCCGCGGCGGCGGTGGCGGCAACGACCGCGGCGCAGTTTCCAGTCACCACGACAACCTCGGTAACGGCGCCAGGGGCAGCTGGAATGACGACGACGCCGGGAGTGACAGCGCGGCAGCCGGACGTTGCCGGGGTGGACAACATCAAGGCGGATGTGGCGGCTTCCACCAAGGGCTTCAAGATGACCGCCATCAACAATTTCACACAGGTGCTTGTGCGTGTAGTTAACACGCTGGACTTGCGATCCGGAGGTCGCCACATACATCTCCCGACGCAGTGGTTTAAACAATGGGAAGATTCAATCAGTTTCAAAGACATTGCATATATTATCAGAGCATGTTTGTTTGCATGTTTACCACAAGCACGTGTGGTTAATGCGAACTTGATTCCTTACAAAAGGTTTCTATTTGGTGTTTGAACATCTTAACAGCTGTTTTATTGCCAGAAATGGTAAAACCTCTTCTTATTGTTTCATAATGGGAAAATTTCCAATATTCCTCCCACCTCTGTCCACTCAGCAGGATAAATTGGTACACCACAGATAATTGATGGTCAGGTTGCGTTCAGTGGGGTAAAGTGTCGTGCATTTTTCCTTACTCATTTTCAGAAGGGGCCACTTTTGCCCATGAGACAAAAGTGTGAGGGCCGCCAAACATATCAAACCGTTGGGTTTAACAGCACGATGATGGGGGGGAGGGGGTGTTTTACATTTGTGTGTTGTCGGGGGCTGCATGCCAGGGACCGCACTTAAAGGCCACCATGGCCACCAGTGGCCCGCGGGCCTTGCAGTGAGGAACACCGGTGTAAGCTACTCCCTCCCCTTCACAGACCTTTGGCCAGCATAGGCCAAATACCTGCTGTAGGGGTGCTCAAGTAGAGCTCCTCTTACCAGCAGTGGCATAAGCAAGTAATTGCCGGGCTGCACCTTTAACTGTTTTTCAGTTGCGTCGACTATTGTTCATGTTACAAAAGTAAATGTGTATAAATGATTGAAAATATCGCTTGATTTTAGAGCCCAGAGTCATTTTGTAACCAAATTTGATGGCCAGCATGGGCAGCATGCAGTTTAAGAGTTCCACGTTTCTCGTTGCGTATCTGGTTTGTGAACATGTTCCTCTGCAAGAACGCTTTGTTTATGCTCCTTGGTCCCGTCAGTTCTGTAAGCAGATAACTGAGAGCAAGGATGACGATGGGCCTGTGAACAAACCCGTGCGATCGCATGTCGAGGATGCAGGAGTAGAGGAGGCATTGAAGAAGGCTCCGTTCATACACCACCCCTTTAAACTGAACGAGCCCAAGCCCATCGCTTTCAGCTTAAATGTGAGTGGCGCCCAGCTGACCGAGCCTGCGAATGATGGTGTTTATTCTTACATTGATTTATGTCATGATGGTTACTGGTTTGCCGTTAATCGCGGCTTTGGTAGTTGCAATAATTTCTCACAATTTCTGTAAACGATGGAAAACTCATCAGATAAAAAGGTGCTTGCAAGCTGAAAATATGGATAATAACAACGCTACACGGAAAATATTTACAATTGTTTCTGCGCGTTTCGCAGAACGAATGTGGATGCTGGTTTTTATTGTTAATTTTATTATTATGATCCTGAGTTGGCAGTGGTGCACAGGCACCAATAGCACAAAATCAACACATGAGGCTAAAACACTGCCCTCCACAGGAAAAATGATATAACACGCAACAGTTTCACACAAAATGGCCCTTCTTCCTAGCAGAGAGATGGTTTCGTGGTTTGCTGTTGAGAACTTGTTTGGCAGTGTAATGGGTAATTTTTTATGTATGCCTAGCACATGCGCATGGCATTGTAAACTTGCTTCGGTGCTGCCCAGGACTTTCAGAGACTGCTTAATGAAAGGTATCACTTGCACGACGCAATTTGTCCACCATGTTGAGTAATGCCCGCAGGCAGAGGCACGTGCGTGCGTGTGTGCGCGCGTGTGTGCAGTTCCTAACTGCACGCGTGTACAGAAAAAATAGAGGGAGGGAGTAAATAAATAAGTGCACGTTCAGTCACGTACAACTGTTGAAAAGGACAGCTGGCCGAAATTCATGCTTCATTAATGTCGGTGTATTGTAGTGTAGCATGGCTATGTTTCATGGTGATGAACAGCTGTGCCAGAGTGAAATTTGACCCCACAATGAGAACAAAGTGCACGTTATCCTGCCTCGGCGATTACTCGTCATTTTGCCGCTGCAGCTGTCCTTTTACTAGAAAGCTGCTTTCAGTAAAATTGTTTAATGCAACATGTGGTCCTGGTGGCTTGGAAGACTAAGAATGGCAATCCTGGACGAAAACTAACACCACTCAGATTCAACACATTCTTCAACAACAATGCCTTCTATGAAGGAGGGCCATTGCCCTGAAATGTTACCTGTTATATAATTTTTCCTCTTTAAAGCAGCGTTTTTGACGGATGTGTTCACTTTTTTTATGTTTTCAGCTTATGTACTACATCAGCATCACAATTGTTTAACCACAGGTTCTTGGATCCAAAGGCGCATTCACATCTTAGCTTAACTTCAGTAGCACAATGGGACTTAATTTGACGGTAACAAATATAGAAATGCATTTTAAAAATTTAATCCCGACTAAAGCAGTGGTTCTCCACCTGTGGGATGGGCTCCTCCCCCCCCAACCCCGATAGGCGAGGGGGCACAGGCTGCAACATGGATCCCGTGCAGAAGACATTTTGAATGTGCACGGAGAACGTTGGCACCACGTTACGACAAAACAATTCTCGCACAAGAAAATAATACACAGCATGAAGCAAACGCCTTACACGAAACACACTAAAGCACAACATGAAGCAAATGCCTTTCGAACACTGTGTTAACTTGTGGTGTGGACTGGTGATCTCGTTGTGTACTGCATCCTTATTAATCTGGGCAGAGGGGAGGGAGTATGCAGGGACCAGTGGACTTACTTGCGGTTGGGGGGGGCATTCCATTGGGGTACCGCGGTGGTGAGATGTTAACTACCTCGCCTGGTTATACAGGAGCTTGTGGATTTGATCCCAACACTGACGCCTATTTATTTCGAGTTTGCGTGTTCTCTCCTTGGTCATGTGGATTTTTCTACGGCTCCTCCAGTTTTTTTCTCCACATTTATAAACATGCTTTTAGAGTATTTGGCTTCTATACATTTCCATTTGATAAGCCACTTCGTTGAGCTATGAATCGTGGCCAGGTCGCTTCTGAAAAAGAGCTATACAGCTCTGGGCCTTACCTGCTAAAATAAAACTAAAAGTAGTTTTTATTTCAAAAAGGTTGAGAACGAATGGACTAAACGCACGGTCTGACCTATCGCACGTGGATATCCCATGCCGTCTCATTCCACGGCAGAACCTAATGGTGAAGCCGCTGCAGCTGAAGCCGCCACAGGCGACACTCTCCAAGGAGTTCCCCGTGTCGTCCGGCAACCAGCACCGGCAAAAGGAGCAGGAGAGCGTGTACGGGCAGTGGGTGCCCGTGGAGAAGACCGGCACCGAAGAGATGGACGACAAAAACCAGGTCTTCCCCAAGCCGGTGGTGGGGGTGAGCCAATCCCGTCTGGGGAAACCCGCAGTGTGTTCCTCCTCCCCTGTGCCATGTGGACGAGACCGGTGAAGGTGGTGAAGGTGCAGCCTTGTAACTGCTATATATGCTCACGCGCCACTCTTGGCAGTCGGTCCTCTTCGAGAGGAAGCTTTAGAGAGGCCATTTAGTGGGCTTTATTAGTGTCTGGTGAGATTGTAATTTCCACCTAATCTGACAACACGATTGGAGCGGTAGTGGTAGTGGTTAGTGTACTCCGCTGTGAACCCGGCAATCTGAGTTTGATTTGTGACCACGGATGACAACTCCTCTGACTAGCGTGATGAAGTATGGTCAAACAGCCACCATGACTCACACAACGTGGGGAGGCCCTCATGCAGCAGTGGATTGACGAAGGGCTGTAAATTATACAAAGTTTATACAATATCCACCTTTTGCAGACTGCTGCTGGTTAACTATTGTCATCTCAATTGCACTTACATTTCCCAGTTTATTTAAGACCATCACTCTGAACCTCAATATTTCCTGGAGAAGACCCAGTCGGTCAAAACGCGTCCAGACATTACTTGGATGTGGGTCTTGACATTGTGACCGGTTTGTGCGTGCGTGCTCTCCACACTCGTCCCGTAGAACATAGTGGACCTGGGTGCTGTCATCACGAAACGCGCCGTCGCCGTGCAGAGGCTGGCACAGAACCCAACTGACATGGAGGCGATGCTGCTCATAGCCCGCTCACAGAGACAGGTGGGCACATTTACAGCGCTCCATCGCCACGCGCGCAGTGTACAATGCCAACGCAATACGGATCGAGTGTATAAAGCGGCTACATGCGACCGTTCAACATACATACGTGCATTGAGAAATATAATTTAACAAAAATTGAAAGGTATTTTTATATACATGTGTGTGGATGTAAACCCACCGTTGCATGTTTTGCTGTTTTTGCAGATTGAGTCTTGGGCTCAGGCCAGCACAGAGCCTGGCACCTTCACAGGGTCCACGGGGGTTCAGATTCTGTCTCCCCAGGAGCTCGCCAACACGGGGCAACAGGCCTGGCTCAAGAAGGTAATGGGCCCCAGCGAGAGTCGCTCCGTTTCGCTGCTGTCACTGCAACGCGTTTCCTGCCCTTGCACAGGTGGAGAGCCAGGGTCAGGTACAAGGCGTGGGTGCCCCTTGGGCTTAGTGGTCGGTGCAGAGTAAATGGAAGGTAATGATCTTGAAGCAGTGGGAGGAGATGAGTAGTCAGTGTTGTTTTTTTTAGGGCATTAGTGTTCCACCTGCTCCCATTAAACCGTCTGTTTCAGCAAATGGTCTAATAACAATACTCCTTGCATTTTGATGGCACCTATAACAAAATTAAACGCTCTCATAGGCTGGTTTATTTTAGCCTAGGGGAACCCCCTAATTGCAGCTGTTCCTGTGTGAACAGAGCACCGCCCTGCAATTGGGCATTAGTCTGCCAGTAGGAGGTGACGTTGATATTAGTCATTCCACTGATGTAGTTTGTGTGTGAAATTTGTTAATTATAAAGCACACTGTTTCCTACTGATAGAAACATTCCCTTCTGATCAGCTTCATTGCCACTTGACTGCTTATTGTATATTACAGCACATGAGTGATCAAATACGTTTATAAAAATTTCATTAACTTCACAAAACCATATTATGCCCCGAAAATCAGAATGCTTGAAGCTGAAGATATTTTTTGGCATGTGGTGTTGGCTTGCAGCTTTTGCAGTTGGCCTTGATTCCAAAACGTATTCCCCTTGGTGGCTTATTAAATAATTTGTCAGCCAGAGCAGAAATTGGTGCCAAAATGCCACTGTATCTGAAAATTCTTTAGTAGTTACAATTAATTTATTTGTCCGATAAAAGTGAATAATTGTGTAGGGCGGCAGCCATGGTGCAGTGGTTAGCACGCTGTGCTCTGATCCCATTGGCCGGTGCTCTATTCCTGGCCACTGCTAGCACCAATGTCTGGCTCCCGCACCTTCCGCCAACCTGCACTGACCAGCGTGGTTCGGTACGGTCTAACAAACCCCCATAAACAGACGTGTGAGGCCTTTGTCCAGCAGTTGATCGTAAAAAAGGCTTTAATATTATTAAACCCTTTGTACACATCAGTATACATATAAACGCAGTTTGTGCTTATATGTATATTTAGGAATACATAGCAAAATAGATTTACATTGAATATAACAATTGTAAATTTACATTGCAAACTGCACGTGGTGGATGTGGACCATAGTCTGCAGACTTAGAGGATTCTTTTCCTGTTAATATGCGCTCACTATTTCAGTGGTTTGCACGGCTAAATAACGGCGATGGTTATCGACGTTTTAAATAAACACAGCATGGTTTTGCCCTCCTCAAGTTGATTCTGGCGAGTGTAACGTCTGGTGTAGCCCATTGGCTAAGAGCAGACGCTCAAGTTTATTTTGTTTAACCAGGTGAGAACTCCAGAGGCCAGGATACATAGTCTCATCTTAATGTAGTTTTAAGGAGCGGTACATTTGTTAAGTGTCAAGATCTGAGGAAGTCTCCAAAGTGAAATATCAGCTGCTTTGATGGGAAAGTTTGGGCACTTATCAGAGAACACAATAATGTGTGACCATGTTCAGAGGGGTAGAACTATCTATAGACAGCTTATATGTGTATATGTGTATACGTACATCTATATATATAAAACTAGCCCGCAGTAATATGAAAGTAAGATTTTCGATAAGTGAGCAATGATCGAATGTGACGATTGGTGCTAATGAATTAATGTTTGGATAATGATCTCGTAGCATAGACCCATGTAAATTGCTTAATTAGTTTTAACACTTAGATTGTATCATTCTATTTGTTATTTTTAGAAGGCTTCTTTTAAAAAATATATAAAAACAAGTGCTACTTTGAAACGTTTAAATAACATAAGAAATTCACATAGATGTTATGCTATAATGAACACGATGAAATCAAGTGTATTGTTTAACCAGGTGGGAACTCAAGAGACATTGGGTTGAAACAATTAAAGCTAAATACAGTACAGTTATGGATACGGGTACTTGCAAGCACTGCAAGTACCACATTTGTTTATACTTCTCAAGGATGTTTGGGGCAAATGCTTTTGGGCAGGAGTTGCTCACGAACAGCATGACAATTGGATGGATTGGGTGCAGTCTTCACATCAATGTAGATATTAAATTCTTGTGGGAGGACCTTTATCACCGAGGTGTCTGTTAGAGTTGTTAACGGCACCGCCTGTTGTATCACAGGATACATTTTGAAATGTAAACCTGGATCTCAATTTACATGGGCCTATGATGCTGAGTTAATTATAAATGACTCGGCCATCCCGTGATCTGTGACGCAGACGTATAGGTGTATGGATGTGTGAGCAAGGGGTGAATTAATCCAAAGATAATGTTAATAAACAATGAGACATACCGGATGAATTTGAACATGTCGTTATCTTAGCCAGACGCAGACTGGTCAGTGTTTTTGAGTGGCTCACTTTAATGGCAATAACTCGCTCTGCACAGCAATGGGGCTTGCGCAAAGTCCAGCATGGCTGATTCATAATTGGTTTTTGGGTGAGGTCGTGTGGTCGCAATGTCGGGAGCTGTGCACCCTACACCACGCAACTCAGCCAGACAAATCAAGTTGTCGCCAGGACAAATCTGCCAATTGATGGTTTTCTATCAGCAAACCGTTTACTTTGAAAAGCAAGCGCAATTTGACAGCACGGCCGGTTTTGTCCTCACGAGAGTCGAGTTTTAATTCATCGCCTGCTCTGTGTGGATTTACGTGAACCAAAGATGACAGACAACCAGGAAGGCCTGTCAAACACCCACACAAACCTCTACTGTGGATCCAGGGACTTATGAGAACTCATTACGATTGCCGTAAGGAAAACCCAATATATATAATGAATTGGTAAATGTAAAAATGTGTATTATGCTCTAGCGTTTGCCCTACATTGATTTAAATATGATTTTTCACTCTATGTATATTTCAATCACCAGAACATTTAAGAAGTAGACACGCAAGTACAGTAATGCCGTTCTACCTACAGGTCACATAGATGATACTAGTTCCGTCTTGATTAATTCTGTGCTATTCTGCTAAAATAAAGCAAGAGTTCTCATAAGGGCGATTTACATGACACACAAAAAGTTGATCATTGTGTAGTTGCTTTGTAAAACAGGAATGGAATGCACCGGATTGGGCAATGCTCTACAGCCTGATTCATCTACTCCAGTCCAGTGAATTCCACCTGTGATTTTACACTGCAGCCCAGTGCAGCTATGGGGATCTAGGTGTTGTGTAACTTGCCCTGATGTCTCCTGGTCAATTCTTGCAGTCAACCTTTCCCAGCAATGTTCATTCATGCTGGCAGTCGCCCACAACTCAACCCACTGTTATTTGGAGCTCCGGTGATGGGAAAGCTTTAACATTCAGCAAAGTAGGCAAAACGAAGTACCTTCATAGGCATCGTAGTCCATGGTCCAGATTAGAATTCGGTACCGCAGGTTGTGGAAAATTTGTATGGATACGAGTTTCTGTATATGGCTAATAAAATTTGGGTTATGAGATATCATCTTCAATCACCAGGTAGTGTTATGCATTTCTGCATCATTCTTAAAGCACAGGGTTATCACAATGGCGCTGTTTCACAGACGGAGTCTCGCAGGAGTTTCACGGCATGGGCAACGTTACTAATTTTGGCAAACTGGGACCATTACGACGGCACACCTGCCCAGCTCTTTTTAAAATAACGCCGTGGGATTTGTAACGTCCACTGCGAAATAGACGGCACGTTTTTACGGTTAATGCACCTGCGGTATTAACCATGGCGGCCGTGGGCCTTGAACCACGAACCTCGGCAACGAGCGGCAGATGCTGTATCGCCACGACCGACCTGGGTTCTCTCCACCTCCCACAATGATTTGCCGTCTCCTCCTAGATACCAGTGTGCCGAGCGTCGAATACTTCGCCCCGTCTAGTTCTGAGTCTTCCTGTTTTTTCTCTTCCGTATGTCCATGTCCATTGCATCAGTGGGATATTGGCTATCCACGAACAAAGACGGCCATTGCATCGCGCGCTTTCAGATGCGCTCTTGCGGCTGCCTGGAACGCTCTTCCTTCCGATGTTCGGAAGCCACCGGAGCTATGCACTTTTAAATCTAGATTGAAAACTAATTTCTTTCCAACTTATTTTTGTCTTTAGTTTTTTGTCCTTCCCCCACTCCTCCGATTAGCACGGTTGGCTCCGTACGGTGCGAAAGAACTTCTCTATACATACATTCATAGGTGATTATTTACCAATATTATACTTTACCTACGTTTATTGCAGAATTCATATTTAATGGTGATTTAGAGATGTTTCGTACCACTCAAGTTTTCCATCATCTGAGGCGGTACCACAAAAGGAGAATATTTGTTCTGGGCCCATGTACTTGGAGTAATTTGCAGCGGGTATTACATTCTACACATCTTGGTCAAGCCGTACATTCTTGACGTAGAATATAGTCGCGTGATTGGTTTTGTGGAGTGGAAATAGAAGCCCAAAATATCTTTGCCGTGGAGTTTGTGTCCGTGGGTCCTGCTGGCTGTGTGAAGCTGCTGGGTTGGGATGAGTTCAAGTGTGGCAGAGCGGGCCAGGGAGCCGCACCACTCGGCAGCGTGTTGATGAGAGAACGAGGCAGGGGTGGCGTTTAACGAGCCTCGTTAACTCCACCCTACACTTGTTTGGACTCGTCAGGAGTCCATTAAAAAAACAGCCAATGCGTATGTTCGAAGACGTTACAGGAAAGATGCCGCACCGTGATTCTTTGAGTGCAAGTGTGGCGATCTGGCTCAGCGTAACACTGTGTATTGTTAATGCAGTATTCATCCACAACTGAAGAGTTACACGATAACTGTTAACTGTTAATTTAATTGCGGGCTGCTGCCGCCCCGACCTCGTTCTCTTGGGACTCAAACAGCGCGAGCGGTGCTGCTCCGTGGGCCGCGGGTGTCGTGGGCCTCCTTGGCTGTCCGTGATCTTTGCCGTTGATGCGCAAACAGACGCACCGTAGTGAGACAGACAGCCTGCCTCACTCGCACCAGCCAGTCGGAGGAGCCCAGAGGGAAGGAGCCCGGCCCAGCGGGAGGTGGCGGTTTGTATCGAGACTCCTGATTGGCCACCTTTGCCTATGTGTCATTGGCGGAGGCACAGGAGCAGCCAATCGGCACAGGTGTTTTTTACGTAGGGTGTTATAATTCCTTCCTGAGCGTTTGACATGTCCACAATTTGAGAATTTGTCACATTCATTGTTAATTTAAATCGCCTTCACAAGACTTAACTCGAGTGCCACAGTTGTGCTTTAATATCGCATGATTGCTACTTGTTTTAAGACACCTATTTCAAGTCCTGCCAGTGCTGTGAACTTAAGAGGATAAAACACTGCAGCATTTTCGAGTGGAGTTGTATTATCGAGGACCACATGATTTATTTTGGGGTGAAAATATGAAACCACATAAAAGTAACAATAAGGGTGCCTTGTCATGCCATTTAAAGTCATCCTTGCACCACCGCCATATTTACAAATGTTTATTCAGCAGAGTACATTTAAATAGACCTTTTTTCCCCCAACACGTTCTATCCTCTCAATTTGGTTAAAAGGTGCCATACAACCTGTAACCCCTTCATCCTCCATTCTCAATGACTGTGCACAGATATGCATGTGTACGTGTATTGATTGCATACAAGTTGCCTGCAATGTGCAATTTACACTAAAATTACTCGTCACTCGCATGAACGTGTGCTAAGTGTGGCTGTTAATGTAAACACGTGACGAGTCGCAGGAAGCCAACCGGCTACATTGAGAGAATTCACTCGCTTGGCTGCACACCTTCACAAGCAGATCGTCACTGTTTTTAATCGTCGTAGAATCCAAGTTGTGGGTCGCATCGTTTTGGGAAACGTTCCCGAGCGCATAGCGCTTGATACACATCGCAGTTCCATCTAAACTTTTTGTTAATGTGGCACACAAACACACTTGGGCATTAACCTTATATCTTCACTAAAACACACCTAATGGAAAAGGCACAGCAAAATTAAGAAAGTGATCTCGTGCCCTATTAGAATTTCTCTGTAATACCTGGACCGCTCGGATGTCGGGAATTATAGCACCCTGCACACCAGTGGGGTCTTGTGGCATTCATCATTCAATCCCGAGCATGTGTGTGTCACGGGGGAAGTGTCGATGCCATTCGCGCGCTGACGATACCTCCAAAGCGTTAGTCGCGTAACGCACAACGCCCCACACGTGCTTCCCTTTGAAGCGAGCAGTGTCGGTGGCCGATTTGAGTCGACAGCTGCACCCAGAGCGGCCAGACCAGCGCGGAAATCCACCGCCTCCCCCGGCGCACGACTCGCGAGCGGCACGCTGCGGCCCCGGCGAGGGGGTATGGCCACGGGAGGACACGACGCGGCGCTCGTAGTCACCGAAGGGTGGCCGCTACCAATTTGCAGGTGGCCGGTCGACGGCGAAACCAATGTTAGCGTGACGGCGCTCGCATACGAAGGCGGCGCTGTTGACGCGTCGCCGCAGAGCGGCGGCGTTTTAAGACGTAAAGCGATTGCGCCTCCGAGAGCAACATAGTCCCAGGCCCGTGGCCGCAGTGCGCTCACTCGCAGGCCCGGTCGTTTTTGATCCCTGGACGGATTGACCCCGGCTCCCACCTTGCCCCGTTTCCCTGCCGCGCCTTCACGGACCCTGGCGTCTGACACGGGGTTGTGCGCGCGCTCCACCTCCCCGACCTTGCAGGATCAGTTCTTGAGGGCGGCGCCAGTGAACGGTGGCATCGGAGCTCAGCTGATGAGGAAGATGGGCTGGAGCGAGGGCAAGGGCCTGGGCAAGAACAGCAGCGGCCCCGTGGAGCCCATCATAATGGACTTCAAGACTGACCGCCGAGGCAAGGACAATAGCGCGTCCGGTGCCAAAGGGGAGGAGGGCCCTTGGAGGTTGGGAGAGGGAAGGGAGTTATCAAGCAGGCAGGCAGAGCAAGTGGTGACATGTACCTGTGATCCAGCGTCTTGGAGGCAAGGGGTGGTGGATCACATCGACTCGTGAAACTCCAGCACGGGTGTTGAGCTGCAGGTCCCGTTGGGAGATGGCAGTATTTGTCGAGTGAGTTCATGAAGCCATCAGTGTAGACTTTTGAATCTGCTGTTGGCAGAGCAGCTTGGGCTGGATACCTGTGTAGAGGAGCTTCTTAGCTCTTTGGGTACTTGCAGCTTAAATCAAATGTCTGTGTCCCATACGTCTCCTTGTCTGTGTTGTATCTTAGCACTTTAGTCGCCTGCTACATGCACAACACTTTATAAGAATAATAATTGGACAAACAATACATATGCGGAGGTAGAGCGGTGTAAAATGAGAGTAAATGAATCACGAAAAGTCACTGTGCAATCAGTGGTTGGGTTGGTGATTTAGTTGTTTGTGTTTCAGGCTTGCTGGCGGATGGTGAGAAAGCTCAGAAGAAGTCTGGGCCCCTGACCATCATGAAAGACTTGTCTGGTCTGCACTGACCATCACACTTCACACAGAGACACAAGAAGCAAAGATAATGAATAACGCGTGCACACAGAGAGATCAAACAAGCAAATGGATTGCTTTTCTGCAAAAATGCCTAGTTAGGGCTGTGAGTTTTTTTTTTACTTTTAGACTAAGAATAACAGAAAATTACTTATTTGAATATTGTTTCATTACATTGGGATTTTCAAGCACGTCTCGTATGCATGATTGTGAGGATGTGGTTACCACCAGGCATGGGTGCTGCATCCTGTTGAGATAATCATGGTTTTTACCCTAATATCAATTGTCTATACATAATGTTATATTCTATTATCAATTCATCCTAGTCACTGCTGCGTGTCTGTGTGTAGGCAAGCACCCAGTGTCGGCCCTCATGGAGATCTGCACGAAGCGCAAGTGGATGGCACCTGACTTCATCGTCGTAAACGACAGTGGTCCCGACCACCGCAAAAACTTCCTTTTCAAGGTGCGCCTTGCATCTTGGTTCGGCGTTGATTTTCAAGGGCCTTCTATCTTTCTCTTTCGTATGGCTGATGTCGATGCAGAGCAACAACTCCAATTTCACATTACGGTGGTAAAGCCAGATAAGGAGTGCGTCGCCGTGATGTCACCGCCGTATTTGTGGATCGGACATTGCATCGTTATACGTTGCTCGGTCTGTTCTGGATGACTACAGTCGCGCACTGGAGAGTTTATTTTCAATTGTTGCTTCAGGAATCTGCATCTGAGGGGGTTGTATAACTGAGCCACACTGGGGCCATGCTGAACCAGCCTGGCGCGGCTCACGGGGAGATAAGTCGTTTTTCCACTGCAGAGGCTGAGCCGTGCCGCATGTATGATGAAAGTTATTCACCCTGGCCCTGGCCCTTGCCCAAGCCAGATTTGTGTGTTTCATGGTTTGATTCTGGCTCCGGTAGAAACCCACCAGTACCACGCGTGACCCACGCTGGCACGGTCTCGGATTTACCGGTGGCAAAGGGGGATCGGGTTGTAATTTTATGTTCGTGAGTTTAAATTCAAGTCGTGGGTTGACTCGGCTCATGATCTCAAAGTGCTAGATTAGAGGGGTACCACTGACCACTGTGTGGGATGTGAATAGCTGCTCTGGCTAAACTGGCTACTCCCCAATAGAGATGGAGAATGTTTTACCACTGGCTCAGGGCCACTGGGAAGGCTCACTGGGCTATATGGCACTTTCTCAGAAGCGACCTGATCGCAAATGATAGCTCGGCGAAGTGGCTTATGTGGAAATGTATAGCAGTCAAAATGCTCCAGTTGACCATAGCGACACTTGGATTTTGTGACTGCTCAAAGGTAAAAGATTAGAAATGCTGCACTATGAAGGCATGAGAATCAGAGGCCAGGCGACCATAACACTGAAGCTGCTCCATGGATCCTGGTCACCTCGCTCACGAGATCCACTGCCCCGCCATCGGTGGCCGCTCTATTAGCCGCGAGGCTCCCTCGCTGAGGAACTCCCTCACTGAGGAACTCCCTCACCAAGCCACTCCGCTCGCTCTTCTCTCTGCAGTCATTTCTCTCCTCACATCCACCCTCTTCAGCCGTGCTTTCGGGCTCGCTCAATTGCCACCTTTCGTATGTATGTCGAACGTCTCTCGCACTGTACGTAGCCAAACTGCTACATACGTCTTGACCCCTCCATTCCTTCACACGTTGTGCAATTCTGCGCCCTGAGACGCTTTGTTACGTTGCGTGCACGTTTGTCGGTTCTTGTTGTGTAAACAATAGTGCGTTCGTGCGTGTATCCCTGACAGGTGATCGTGAACGGCTGCGAGTACCAGCCCACCACGGCGAGCCCCAACAAAAAGCACGCCAAAGCGATGGCGGCCACCGTGGTGCTGCAATCCATGGGGCTCGTCCCGCGAAACAAGCCTGGGAGCTAGACGCCTCACGGCCACGCGCACCACGACGCGTACACCACCACCCGCACGGGGAGGGCTGCCCACGCCGTCGATGCCATTTTACTTCAGCCCTCGTCTCGGTTTTGTTATTCTAGCGCAGGGGTCGGCAACGAAAATAACAAAGGAGAGCCATTTCTTTTCGAATTTGGTAAAAAAAAACGCTATTTCAAGAGCCGCAATGCACGTGAATGCGAGACGGTGGTGGTCCTTAATTAATGACGTCACGAAGCGGTCCTTGAAGAGCCGCCGTATGCGGCAGGTTGCCGACCCCCGTTCTAGCAGGGAATGATGACGGTGAAAACTGTGAAAGTGAACCTCGTTTTTTGAGGGGGGGGGGGGGGGCGGGGGGAAACAAAAAGAACGTCATGGTGTTAATATTGTTGTGTTCAGTGTTTTTGTATTTACTAAAATCATTGCCACATTGTTGGTGATTTATCGAAGCCTTCGTAAAGGGGAGGGTGCCAGTCGGCTCAAGTCTGTCGATGTTTTTGTGGGTTTGAGGTAATGGGTGGTAACCACGTTGTGGGAAGTTTACAATACAATGGTTAGCCTACGGAGAGACCGGCTTCCACCTTAAAAATGTGGAATTTTCACCACTGGCTCGGTTCCAGCAATGGACACGAGCACCACACGGCACTCTTGTTGAGTAAGGAGATTGCTTGGACTCTTTCTTTGTTAATTCGCAGAGCGACAATGTTTCGTCAAGTTGTAACACGCGTTGTTTGACTCCGTGGTATGCGTTGGATGCCCAGTATTCGTGCCTGCACTTGCTCACACTCAGCCTTGCGTCCCCCTGCCTTGATACTGGCAGCAAATGAGCCATGGGGGGAGGGGGAGGTCGGACTTCACTTGAACTCGACAAATTCAACTTAGGATCTGTACTGCAAGTAATAACGGTGGCTGCCTGTAGCACAGGAAGCAAGACGTTGCAATCGCGCGTCTTTCGGTGGGTCCACACCGAAGCGATGAGTTGAGCAACTTGTTTGCATGCGAGTGCATTGTTTTATAGACGGATGTCTGAAACCAGTTGCAAACAGTCGTGCAACCGCTTGCTCACAGCAAAGACGGGACTCGTGAAATCGGTCTGCTCAGCGACTTGGTAGCGGCGTGTTTCATAACTTGCACATTTGCAAACCACCATTGTCTGTCGCAGTCCTGGCCTGTGCGATCGACGAAGCGATCCTGGAAAGGGCGTTGCCGGACACTTGAGCCACCACGCGCCAGATGTACAAATCTAGATTAGATGTGGAGTTGTTTCGCAACTACTCGCTCAGACGTGGACAAAGGGATTACGTTTCACGAATTCAAGAGCGGATTTGGTTGTGACTGATCGCTCGGTGTGAACCCGCCTTGATGTTGACGTCATGTTTATGATTACGCTTTTTGAGAGTGAGCGGATCGCAAGAGCCCCTCGTCGCTCACCGGTGCTGACTGTCGCCCCATGTGGCTGTCGAGTCGTCCCATTCTCGATTTGCGGGATCCAGAATGGGGCTACACAGTCACATGAAGAACCCACGTAATAAGTCCAGAAACAAGCCACAAATAATGACGTAGGACTCCTGAACACGTAATGATGTATGTAGAACTGTGTTCGCACCGTACGGAGCCAACCGTGCTAATTGGAGGAACTCGTGAATGGGGCTGTCATCAACTCCGACAGACAACCATCTTTGTTTATATTCGTTGGGTCTTTCGGTAAAGCCACGGAGAAAAAACACATTTTTGTTTACTTCAAAAAGCCTCGCCGAGTTTCATGGCTTTTTGTAGGGGGGGGGGGGGTCCTGCTAAGTTTTCTCAGTAGGGAGAGGGGGTGATTGGGGGGATTGCCCCGTAAATTTGAATCGAGTCGTTTGTGGGAAATATTTCGAATGTGGAGCGTGGCGCCGGCAAGTAATGGCCGATTCGTGCAAATCACGTCACGTGATCTCTTTTTGTGACGTCCACTGTTAAGTAGATGGCGCGCTTGTTGTGCTGAACACGCTGGCAGTATGAATGAGGGCGGCCTGCTGGACTCGAACCTTTAAACCTCTGCAACAAGGCCAGACCGTGTCACCACATTCGAGTCACTTGAGTGCATGCTCCTCGTGCCTTTGCACGACGGCGTGGGTACCTCTTGTCGCGATTACATCGATTTTCTTTAAAGATCCAGCTTTGGAGACGTACAATGTGCCAGCTAGCCGCAGACTGTAAAAGGATCAGATTGTCAAAATGTCAACATTTCCTTCTGATAATTTACCTTCACTGTCGCTGGTGTCTAACGGATGCTCAATGCAAGGACATAATGTGACCATTTACCTTTCTCTTCTGCGTTGGATGTTCAGTGTTCGGTTCCTTCTGATGGCCTGTCAGGTCTGAACCCAAATTAAATGTTATTTTTAAATATCCCTGAACAACATTTTTAAACGGGCACAATTTCTCGTGACGGGTTATGGAGGAAACCTTTTCATGTTTATAAGCTTGTTGGACTGATCGGTTTGTGACGTAAGTATAACATAACTTATGCTTCAGAAATTGTATTTATTTGTATTGCTTGCTTTTTACTGATGGAACACAACTGTAAATATTAAAAACAATAAAACTTGCAACTGTCATAGAATCATAGACTCATCGTATTAAATGTACAGGATGTACGGTATCTGAGAGTATATTCTATGGCAATCTGTTCAGGAGCTGAATGGCAATGTTGAGGTCTGCCAGCAGTGAGAGGGCTTCAGGAGAGAGTTTGTGTCGTTTTGCTGCTCCTACATTGGAGGAGCGCAGACGACAGTGGGTTGACTGCATGATCCACAGTTTGGGTTGCGTCGCCACAGCCGCACTGCTGTGGCTTGTCTTTAATCTTCCATTCATTAAGGATGTGTGCATCGGCCTGTTGATGTTGTGATGCGGTCGATGGTTCCACCAGTGTCTTCGAGGAATGCCAGACCAGGAGGTGCGTGATGTTTGGGTCTCGAATGAGGTGTTTATCCTGGACGCGTCCGCCTTGCTGTTCCACTCTGTTCGTGAGCGCTCTTCCGGATCTGGGTGAGATCCTAGAATGGTGACAGCAGCAGCGCGATCCCAGAGGGGGGGGGGGGGTGGGAACTTGAGATGGCGGCGAGGTTCATTGTTGGAGGTGTTGATTGATGGGTAGTTGAGATGATGAGCACTTATGTATGTTGATCTTTCTCAGTTCGTAGCCAACCGTGCTAATTGGAAGCGTGGGGGAGGACAGAAAACTAATTACAAAAAGGAGTTCTAAATCCATAATATAGGTTTTTTGGGTAATATCGTGTAAATATAAATGTGTTGTTAAACCCGCCACCACCCGGCACAGCTATTTAGTAACCGCAGCTCAGTCAGCCACCCTGTAAAAGGCCTAGCGCTGGGTAAGCAGATACATGCGCTGCTGTCTGCAGCTAAACCCTCCACTCGCCACGGTCGATGCGCTCCAGTTGGCGAGGATAAGTGTGGACGCACGTGCACCCCTTTAAATGGCCCGTTGGCTGTACAACAAGGGCACGTGGCATGCATGGCGTGGGCCTGACTATCCAATTTTTTCCCCAACATTTTACCAGGTAAGGCCGACTGAGCTACATCGCTTTGTCAGATGCCACCCGGTCACAAATTACAGCTCAACGGAGTGGCACCTCACGTGGATATCTATCGCAGCCAAATACTCTGAAGGTTTTTTTTTCAGACGCTGTCTTTCCGACAGCCCTGTTCTTCACCTGAGGACGGCTGCTTGCGTTGTGGCCGAAACGTCATGAGAATTGTATTTTATTATGTTTTATTTTTTATTTCCCTTCTACGTGACTTTACCGAAAGAACCAAGAAGATGACTGAAGCGTGTTACGCACCTTACGTCACCAACCGTGCTCATCGGAGGTGCTCAAGTGGATTGTCTCAAGTGTGCCTCTGGATAATTCTCAGCATTAATACTCTCCATGATTCTTCACATACTTTTCAGAGTTCTCCTTTTCGATCCATTTAATGTGGAAAAAAAATCCATATTTTTATAAATTTTACAAACATTTCTCGGTAAAAAAGTATAATCAAAGTTTAATACTTCCAATAGTTTAAAAAATTAAAATAGGTTTGGCCGACAAATATTCAACTGTAAAAATACGCACACATCTCACTTGGATAACAGCAAGAACATGTTTGTACAAGATGATAAGTTATATAACTGGCATTGTATACACGCGGCATGTAATTTCATCGTTCTTACACTCATGATACGTATCGCACATGGCATCGTGCGTTTAAGAATCAATAAAATTTGTAGACGTTTTATGTCGTTGGTTTATGAGAGATCCTATGAGGACCATAATGGCAAAATAATTGATACCAAATTGTAACAATTCATCAAATCATGAAGGGGGAGAATGCCACGTGGCCACTGCGAAGTTGCCACGTTTCCATGACCGCTGGGACTAGAGCCAGGCTGGTTCACAGACCGGCAAAGTGGGATCGACCCACATGGAGCCAGCGCATCGCGTGTTCCCTAACTGGGCTGGACGGTTCCTACTCATAACAAGGTTGCACAATTTGATCCGTGCCACCCTTGGAAACAATAGTGACGGGGTAATAGGATGAGCGTTCAATGGCGTACCTGAGTTAAAAATAGGCATAATGGTTTTCAGCTTGGAATAGTAAAACCTCACCAAGCTTACAGTAATCTAAGTGAAAACAAAATGTAAATCCCCTCTTGCTTCGGGCAGGAGGGGACGAGTGCATGAATCCGCGCGGCTCTTGAGTGAGCGGGAACAAGACCCATGCTGTGCTGGAATGGCCCAGAAGCGTCACTGTGGCGACAAGCCAATTTCTCAGTGGTCGTGCAAATGGGGCATGTGTGGACTACAATGTATAATGTGTGAGCCCTGCAGGTAGTTTTAAACTCTGTGCATTTCTCTCAAAGCAATGCTCGAGTGTTAGATTTGTTCGAACTTCTACACTATTATGTGTGTTGTCTGTGCGAGACCTGTTAACTCAGTTTACCATTAACTCCTGGGTCTTTCCTGTAAACTTCCAGCGAGCCTTCGACACTTCACGTGGCCTCAAATTGCATGTAGCCAGCGCAAGAGATGTGGTGACATCACCGTCACTCGTGGCTAAAGGCAGCTGTTGTCATTTTATTGTTGTGCTCGTGAGGTGTGATAAATTACACCAATCTGTTAACCCATAACGTCAGCGGCTGTGCCGTAACATCTTTCCATTGAGCCTTTGCCACAGCACGGAGCCTTTGCCACAGCACGTAGCCTTAAACTGCGCTTCACCTGGCAAAGCACTGACGCGATGTCACCGCCACCCCGTGTTACGTGGCAGCTACCTGCAGTCGGGCTGTTCAGCCTGTACAGCAGCCTGCATTGCAGCCATGGGGAAGGTAACCATCCCACGTGGTATATATATATCTGTAACGCCGGTGCCAGCGGTGCGCTCAGAGCTTCCACGTGTAGGTGTGACGTTCTGCACTGAATTCCCGGACAGCTCGCTTGCCCAGGCAGGGCGGAACCTGCAGCTGGGAGCAGGTGGCGGGCAGCAGATTGAAGCCCGACAAGTCGCACTCTGCTCCAGCCTGCAAGGCAAGGCGCACCGGTTAGAATGCATCCGTGAAGTACGCCGTCTCAACCAATATTATCCATAAGAGGTATTTTGGGTTAGATCACGTAAATATAAATGTGTCGTTAAACCCGCAACAACCCGACACAGCCAATGAGTAACGTTTGTCACGTAATGAGAAAGTGCCAATTCGTTACTAGTACAGCACACCGGTGTGTTGGGGGGTTAATGTAGTCATATAAATTACAATGGATATCATTATTAAAAAAACCTCAATTATGGATCTGTAAAGTAGTCCACCACAGCCAACAATACATCCACCATGCATCGGGAGCTTGCTAACCGACGCTGAAGCTCTCCTCCTCTGCCTTTAATCTTCCACCGCCCCTAATTGTAGCAACTTCCACGGGCCGTTGAACTTTCAAACTTTTCCCACATTCCCTTCGATCCCACAAGACAATCCTATGCTCTCTGGCCGATCGGACCATCAAAGTAATTGGCCGCTTCGCGCACCCAATCATTCGGCAACCCAGCTAAGTGGCCAACCAATGGGAAACTCCCACGACTAATTCAAATGGTTTCGTGTGTACGCTAGCCGTGAGTGACTTGTCATTTAATTATTCATTAGGATCGCCTTTCGGTGTCCTCTGCACATCTATATGCTGTATATGCAGTGGCGGACACTGCCATTGTGTAATGGTTTGAACTCCCGGCGCGGCAGTCAAAACAATGGTGCACGTTTCCAGCACGTTTCCAGCACGTGTCGCAACACATGAGACATCACGCCGACCAACGTGCGGCACAAGCCAACAACGCATCGGAGAGCTACACGGAGGGGGATTTGCGATCGCTTTGGCGGTCTGGGGGCCGAGTGGGGCGGTCACCTGGCTGGGAGCCGACGACGGCGATGGCTGCGCAAGAGCGGAGTTAAAGGCGGCGCTGGGCTCGTGCGTCGATATGGTGGCGCAGAAGTCACCGCCCTGAGCGGCCCCCAGTAGCGTGGACACCTCGTGCAGGCAGTGCGGGAGGATGGGCCCCGCCAGCTCCAGGCTGTAGCGCTCGCGCAGGCCCGTGCCGTGCTGCGTGCGCACCACACCGCTCCGGCTCTGTGGGCGGAACGGCGGCGTGAATCACGTTGGCGCACTCGCCCAACCAACGCGGACACTCCTGTTGCGGCTAGATGGCCGCAGCTATACATGTGCAATAAAACGGTTGAATTTGTGGTGTGTGTGTGTCTTTCAATGGAAAAGACAGGGCTGTAGGTAACCGAAATGGAGGGTTGGTAGGGAGCCTATGGGAGAGAATGTGGGGGATGGAGCACGTGGGTGGGACCACAGATGCGGAATTGGCGGTATTCAGAGAAGCACATTGAGGGAGAACTGTGAAATGACGCTCATACAAAGCCACAAGCTGTTCCTCATTATGAAATGAAAATGTACAGTCAAGAAAGGAGGGGTCACCCGGATAAAACAAAAACACAGATGATGTGAAACGAACGTAAATTAGGCTATGTGCGTTTTTAGTGTATGGTTGTGTATGCGTGTACCGACCCTGAGCGTGTGCAGTGCTGCCCCGCGGAAGGGCAGAGGTGCAAGCAGCGTTGGGGGCAGCCCGGTCTGGACACCCGAGCCGTTCACGACCGCCCGGCTGCCCAGCAGGAAGTTGAAGAGGCCAAAAGCATCGGGGCCGCGTGCGAGCACCAGAGACTCGGCCTTGTGATCCAGGCGGGCGATGCCCTCACTGCGCTGCCTGTGACGCCGCTTGTAAAGGGTTCTCAAAAGAGAGCAGCGGAACTGTGAGGACGAGCTGCTTGGTGGTGACACACGACACAGCTGTGTTCAGAGATCCGGCCCAATGGCATAAACCATAGCCTTGTTTAGTGATATCATACCGTAAACTATCGCAGCATTGCCTCAACCTCGATCAACAGCCCCCATTCCACCGCCCTCTCAATTCCTCTACTTGTAAAATTGTGGCACCAATTAATTGTCCAAAGTGCAGCACTGCATTTGTTTGCTTACACCACTGCTAGAGGAAGACTACCTTACAAGCTCTCGAGCCCTTCCAGAGGGTATTTTTGGCCTCTTAACTTCCACACTGAGCAGATATCTAGGAAAAATTTCGATTTAAAGCTTTCGTGACTGCAGGGATTCATCTTCTTGGTTCTTTAGGTAAAGTCACGTAGAAGGAAAATAATAAAAATAAAACATAATAAAATAATTCTCACGACGTTTCGGCCACAACGCAAGCAGCGAGAAGACAGTCTGACTCTGTCTTCTCGACAGACTTGTTCTCCACCTGAAGACGGCTGCTTGCGTTGTGGCTGAAACGTCGTGAGAATTATTTTATTGTTTTATTTTTATTATTTTCCTTCTACGTGACTTTACCGAAAGAACCAAGAAGATCTTGGAAAAAGTCAAAGTATTTGCCCTTTATCTCACTGCGTATGACCTGTCGATTGACTGAAGTGTACCCATTTATACTGAGACTGAATCAGCGATCTCTGGATTTCAAAGTCCAGTGTGCTAACCATTACACCACCGCGGCATGCGATGCCTACAGCTCAAGGATACAGCTTTATTTGTGCCGGGTCGAGCTTGGGAAATTTTTCGTTGATGCCGATCTCCTTGAGCCACTCGGCACCTCCCATCAGCTGCTCGTCCTCTTCGCTCTGCTCCTCCCTGGACATGTGACGGTCACACTTCATAAGCATCAACATCGCTTGGCCCTCTTATATGTACTGCAAAGGGTGTTCATTGGAACCAATATATTCAATTCGCAGAGCTGGAACACAGCCAAATCAAGTGACCTTTTTAAAATCATTGGTGACCAGGCTGAGACCATTAACCTACTATGCTTCAGAAGCCCATTTAATGACAGATTGGTAAGACCCAGACTTGACATCCAGGATCTCAGCAATGTTGGCTCAGTGCTCCGACACAGAAATAACTCCCTGTGCTGCCAGTTTTCGGTCATTTTTTATTTACATTTCAAAAAGGAAACTAGAATGACATGCTTGCTCGTGTTGGTCCACACATGCAAATGCAATTCACCAGCTCCAAAAACTTAGTTCAAGCTCACTTGCAAATTTCCTCGCCATCATCTCCCCATCTCTCTGGCATCTCCTCCACCAGTGGCATGCAGAACTCAATCCCTGCACACACCGCAAGGCAGGGAACGCAGATACATGGATGAACCTTCAAGGGAGCATTGTCATAATCATCGCAACTTTGTGGATAGCCGATAGAGCTCTTTCAGTTAACATATTTATTCACTAAATTACCTTCTACAGTTTTTTGTTCTATTTAAAGTGATGTTTACTTTATGGATTATGAACCTAAACTAGGGCTAGAGATAGTCATCGGGTAGTGTAGAAACGAGCAGTTATGTATTTTTTCAACTGCACATAGAGAACAATGTGCCTGGACAGAAATAAAACATCTGAAATGCTCCCATTTTCAACTTTTTGGCTGGCAGCTAAAGTATGACATGACAATGATGACGATGTCATCATGACCAAAGCTATCAATGTCCCCACACCTCGCCACCGCTTTCTACACAGCAGCCACTCGACCTCTATGATGTGGCCCAACAGTACCCCACCGCCTGATCTTAGGTCTCCTATTTGGTGACCGGACCAAGGTAAACCACTCCAATGCCTGTCTCAGTAGTTGGCCCTCCTCCACTCTGCACACTTCCTACCCAGTGCAACCGCGGGGTGCTACAGTGGCGAGATGTTAACTACCTCGCCCGGTATACAGGGGGTCGTGGGTTCAATCCCAACCCTGACGCCTGCTGCTGTATATTTGTAGTTTGCGTGTTGAGCTATCATTTGTCCCCAGGTCGCCTCTGAAAGAGAGCTATATAAAATAAAAACTAAGTTTAATTTAGTTTAACCATTTTTTGCCTTTTCACCACGACAGCACTCACCGGCCAAGTTACTTTCCAAATGTCCGCACCACTTGTCGTACCTTAGTACAGAATTTCTATTTGTACTCAAATACCAAGAGTCCAGCTCTCTGACCCATCCAGAATGGTGATGAGGATTGTGATAACAAGAACCATTTCGGTGACAATAATCTACAATCATAATCTTTGGATTCATAGCCTGCTTAAATGCCTGAGCATCTCACAGCGCCTTGCATTACATCTCATTTCAAATATTCAAAGGAACCCCCCCCCGCCCTCCCCAGTGGAAACTGTCTCTGTGTGGCAAAAGATGACTCTCATCACCGACCTACAAGTGTAAATTCTGCCAGTCGGGGGGTGACGATTACTACGTGTTTGGACTAAGACCCCGGCACGCAACGGCCTACGACTCTTTTGGAATGAGGAGGACGATGGAGCGGTGACGGAACGGCGACGGCACCTTCTCTCTTCATGGCCTCGCGGAGGCCCCGGGTGGTGGGGGCCATGGCGGCGGTGACCACGTCGCTCCCTGCCAGCCCGGCGGCGCGGAACAGCACCGAGAATTGTGCGGCGCAAACGTAGAAGAACGGGCAGAGGCCAGAGCGCAGCTGCGTGTACAGGGAGCTGAGGCTGCGGGACCTGCAACAACACAAACAACAACGACGCTGCGGTGCAAGCCACCACAACTTATCTTTACACTCTCTCATGTGTTTTTGAGTTGCACCGCGGGTTGTCCAGCACGATGTCGAGCAATACACGGCACAACCCGAAAAGATCCTCCGTGTAGCCTGAACAGACTGTAGGGCCAAGTGCTGTCAACGAGCACAATGAAGGCCAGCACGGTAGTACCGTGGCCAGCCGCCTTTGTCTCCCCAATGGGGATGTTTACACACCGCACCAAGCACTCATTTGAGGTGGAGTTAACCTATGGGAGGCCTAAGACCGGTTCAGATAATCGTAACTGGTGTTGGCTGTGAGCGGTAATCAAACTCAGGTGGCTGGATTCGTAGTGCTGCGTGCTAATCGCTACACTACTGCTCCCCACACACACACTTTAGTATGTCTGTCCGCACCACGACACAGATATCCGCACAAGGATGCCGTTGGACACACATGGGGGAGCAGTGCGGAGTACGGAGATCAAAAGAGGACAAAGTAACTGAGGGCGCACGCACCACTCGGACAGCAACACGGACTGCAATCCCGTATCGCTGGCCCAAGGCGCGCTCTTCCCGGCCATGTGACGATCGTTGCCCATCCTGGGGAACGTGGGCAGCCAAGGGAAGGACGGCCACACCCAGTGCGTGGTGCTGCGCAGGAAGGCGCTGCGTAGTGCGCTGCTCCTTGCTGGATCCTGCGTTGTGGTAGACAAGAAAGATGAGGCATTTCAACTCTCCCGCGTAACTTCAGGTTGATGTCCTAGGTTTTGTTTCACGTGCTGCAAGTTTTTACACAATTTAATTCTTTATTTCAGTTCCTGAAGAAGCTGCCAGCATGGCGAACTATACTGTGGAATTGTGAAAAGCTACAAAGAAGTAAGGCATCTCAACACCTTAGGAGTCCCTACATCCATCTGCGTAACATCTTCCATGACCGCCATTTCATGACCCCCACTGCCAATGAGACACTAATCCATGCCTTCGCCACATCTCAGCTCATATAATGCAACTCCGTTCTCTATAACCTCCTAAACCACTCATCACCCCACTGCATTTGATCCAAAATTCCAGACTTCTCCCCAACACCTGTAAACGTGAACATGTACCCAATATTTCGATCACTCCACTGCTTTCCAATCCAATCCAGGATCACCTTCAAAGATCGCAGTCCATGTCTCAAGAACCTCCACTGACTTGCCTCTGCATACCTCATCCCTTTCTCTTGCTGGTGATGCGGTCTCTCATATGTTTGATATTACACGCCTCAAGGCACATAGGCATATGCGTTTCATAACATTAGCATAAAACGTAAGTAATCAATTCTTACAAATATGGTTTAATCCAATTTATCATGAGCATCAGCACTGCCTGTGCATTTTACTGGGCATGTCCTCTAAAAGAGAAAATTATTTGGTTTGAGGCACTTTTTCCTCCAACTTACCCTCTGGGATATCTAGAGCATCACAGATGGATGGATACATCCCAATTATATAGATAGGAGTTTTAAATGTCTGGTTACATTTCGGCAACATATTCCTTTTAACTTTGTTAAAACCAAAAAGCGTGAGTTAACTTCAACACCACATACCATCAGCATTTAAAAACCAGAGACTCTCTCAAACCTCGATACAATGCCAGTTTCCAACAATCCGGTAGACACGTGGAGGTTTAGAGGGATGAGACTCTTGAGATAAAATATTCATTCTACCAAGTGCGTGTGCAGATTTATCGGCCTTGCTCAAACGTCTCAAACTTTAATAATGGATGGTTATTTTAAATGTTTCCACTCTTTGTCAATCCACAGCTGGATAGATGCCTCCACAAGTCGTGTCGGTCATGAGGTTGTTTGAGCATACTTCACCAAGCTGGCCAGTGCGGGCTTGGCGGGTGGAGCCTTCGGGACTGGTTCAGATATCACTCGCCGTGGCTGAATATTGAACTCAGGTCACTGGGATCATAGCACTACGCTAACCACCTCAGCGCCACGCTGATCGATGATACCTTTACAGACAAGCTGTGCGCAATTACCAGTCACCTCGATGTGTTGTGGGAGTTGGGCGGCCGGGTTGGGCTGGTGAAAAGCCAAGCCTTGGGCCTCTTCAATGGCCTTGAAGTGCTCCACCCAGGAGAAAGGCAGGCTCGAGGTGAACAGAATCCTCGTCTTGACGCTCCAGTCCGGTGGTAAACGCTCTCCCGACTCGCACCCACGGGTCTGCTCTGCCTGCTCGAACAAAGGACACGTCGTCAACTTACAATTAACAAAGGAAGAAAAAAAGAGCCATGGATATGGATGGCTGTAACGTTTTACAGAATCCACACGACAACGTTGCGCCAAGCCTAATTACAGCACAACATCAGGAAGCGTGCTCCTTGGCTGCCAGGGAGAATACTTTTACCACTTTTTTTTTTATATCCCAAGGTTTGGGAAATCGTTCAATCAATTTGCCAATCCAATTCCTGCATTTCAGACGGACGGCGTTAATGCATCAACCTTTTCAACCTTATTTGGAGAGAATTGGCGTTTGCGTAATCTATGGTTACATATGTTAACGCAGATCCATTGCCTAACAAAGTCGGTTTTGAAAAGACCGTTTCTAATTCATTACTGATTTTCTGTACCTCGTCCTGTTCAACTTGTGATGTTACATCGCCTTGCTCCAGTGGGGATCCATCTCCAGGCTCAGCCTTCTGAAATAAAACAGCACAAGGATTGATTCAGAAATATGCTCTCATTTGTACACGGAAGCAGTCATACTCACAAAGACATCTAAAATATGTATCACCTTCTCTGAAAGAGAAAACCTAAAAGGGCATTTACTTACTGAATACTCCCATGTACATCTGTTAATCTAGAAAGCGCAGTCATCAAACAGCAGGACCATCACCAGAACATGTACAACAACAATAACAATATCTTCTTGTGCCCGTCACATCACCCACTTCTCCACAAACAATGCCACGTCAACCTGCTGCTGTTGCTTTTGTTGCTGTCCAGCGCTGAGCCCTTTCAGAACGTCCAAGAGCCTTTCTCCTCCAGCTGCCCTCGACGACGGAGGGGTTCCACGCGGAGCTGCGCGCTCGTCCCCACCACGAGTCGCCCCCGTGTCGTCCCCACTCGGCTCCTTACGAAGCTCCTCGTCCCCAGCGACCCCACCGCCATCACCGGCCAGGGCCGCCCGCTTGTTTGCCGGCTCCAAGCCACGGCCGAGCGCGTTGTTGTTGTTGAGGCTGGCGAAGGGATTCCGCCTCTTGGCGGATGGAGCGGCCGGGCTGCGTGATGAAGCGGGGACCGAGGAGGAGGACGAGGCTGGAGAGCCACTGGACGAGAGACTCTGTCTGGAGGCCACTCCACTCAGCCGCCTCTTCAACTTCAGAGTGCCGGGGGGTCTCTTAAAGCTCGGGGAGTAGGCGACGTTTTCTTCCATAGCTCTGCGCTCTGCGCGATCAAATGTATCGATGAGACGAAGGTTGATGATCAGAATCTTTCTTTAGACGGAAGGAATCCGATGAGCTATGAAGCTCTTTGCTGTCTACAGATGTCCGGCTCAGCAATCAGACGAAGGTCAAGTCCATGACGCGTGCCGCGTGGGACCAGAGTAGATTAGTTCTGGTTCACACGAATTGCAATTAGGGCACGAATGTTGACTTTATGGTGCCAGAACGAGACCAGCAGCACAGAAAGCAGTCGGAAGGAGACGGCGAACAGGAAAATGCAGTACACACACGAGACGGATTGTATGCACAGTACACAAGAAAATCACAGGGCCAAGTGTCTCGTTTCATAAACCCAGTTACAAACGAGGCAGCCGATGCCACGGGGTGACCGTACAGAAGTCACCAACAGTACAAACGAGACGGACAATTAAGAAGAGGCAGTACACGCGACACCGACAATGCCGACGAGACGGTGCTGACAATGAGTCGGTAGAGAGAGGAGGGAGCTATGGAGAAGGCGACGGTGCAGACGAAACAAGAATAGACGGTGTAGAGTGGGCAGTACAGAGACGACAGCCAGAGGAGACGGCAGAGAGGGTACCGGGTCGAGACAGGCAGAGGCAGAGGATGAGCACCCAAATCGTCGAACCTCGAGCGCCGCTTTCCCGCGTAATTTCCGTGACCTCTGACCCCGTGACGTACGCACGATGATATTTAAATTTGTAACAAAACGACTTTAAATGTTGGATTTTTTTTATTACTCGCTTTAGTAGTAAGGTGTTAATGGCGATAGACTTCGCGTTGTAATGCGTTTACTAATTTTGAAACGCTATTTGTTTAACTTTATCTCTTTCCATCACGCCCCCTGCAGAGTGTCCCAGTGCGTGTGGCGGTCGTGTGGTCGCCTCGTCGAGTTGCATATCGCGATTTTTCACCCATTTACTCATTAACTTACACATCCCGACGGGTGCAGAGTTAAACAACAGCAACCATGCCTCGCATTATGATTAAAGGTGGCGTTTGGAGAAACACCGAGGTAAACTTTAATGTTTTTATTCGCATTCTTTACCCCGCGGCCTAGCAAGCAGCAACTAGTCCCAACGCGCAGCCAGTAGCGTTAACACGTTTACAAATGAAACTTCGTGTTTTTAATTATAGTTTAAACTCATTCTCGTTATATTATTCGCACTGATTAACAGTCGTCATGTGGCCACCGCTATGGATGGTCTTAATGTTGAATATGGATTGATCGGGGCTAATAATGATGCTGGATAGGATGCGTTGTGTGTTTTGTGCTTGGAATAGGAACGTGGAATTTCCGCCTCTGGATCAGGGCTGTGAACAGAGATAAGCGTGGCCCCACGTTTAACTTGTATCTCCTGCTGTCTAATTCTGTAGTTAATTGCACACTTACAATGCTACGTACAGCATAGTAGAAACGCACTGTGGATACATTTAACTAAATTTATGTAATAATCTGTTCTGACAATGTCAGTTCGTGGATTGGAGACGGCCATGCATATAACAAGTTGTTTTAGGCAATGGTGTTACGTGGTGGGCAGTAGAGCACAGTAACATTGTTGTACTGTACTGTGCTGTTCTACGCTTCAATGTCTATGCTCCCCACGTTGATCAATAATCAGTGTGGTGAAGTGCGGTCAAATAATCCTCACGGCGTGGATCGGCCCTCATCCAGCATTGGTTTGATGAAAGGGCTTTATATTTGTGCAGATTTTGTTGACATTGCAGCTCCTTTGGTGAAGCTGCAGTGCTTAAATGCTTAAATACGTTGTGAGTTAATATCCAGCCCGATTGTCATGAATTGGATCATCAAGACAGAATCTGAATCTTTATTTCGACTGGGGGAATCCAACGTATCGTTCAGTGGATTGATAAATTGTTCTCTGTCTTAAGAACATGACAGCCAGACTACCATTGAAGTACCCACACGAGCTTAGGTAATTTCTTTAGTTCACATCGGGTATCAACGTTTTTGAGAACTGAGGATGTAATTATGGGGCACACACTCTATAAAGTTGTGGCAGCCAGCAAGGTAACGTTTTTGCCCTTTACTCGTGCTGCAATGACTTTGAACAATGCACATAGTTTTCCTCTGTGATTATTGTTGACGAATATGGCTTTCCGTATCGAAACTACATACTGCTGCTGATTTTCTTAACTTATGGTAACATAAACACTGCTGTCCATGATCAACAAAATTGCTGTGTTATTCCGTTGTAGGATGAAATCCTCAAAGCGGCTGTTATGAAATATGGGAAAAACCAATGGTCACGAATTGCATCCCTGCTGCATCGAAAATCAGCCAAGCAGTGCAAGGCACGATGGTGAGTTGCCCTCTCTCATTCCGTTTGTGGACTGAGAAGGCTTTTTTTACTGTCAGTGGTTGCAGTCCAGGGATAATCCTTGTTTATCCCTTCCTTCTGATACCTTAACACCTCGCTTTCTGCATGTTTAACATTACTGAACCTTTGTTGAGCTGTTAAAATTAGGCTTGTGAAAAAATGAAATTCGCAGCGCTTTGGCAGTCTACTGCCTAAGGCCTCTCCACACCGTGTTTTTTGCTATTCACATTTAAATCACTTTCATCATTTGAACCACAAATCGATTATGTATGTGTCACTGTTGAACATATAGTGATTGCAGGGTTTCAATGAACCAATTGTATACAACAAATATAATTCATAATGTATCTGTTGATACACAATGAATTGATGCATATATCGTGAGAATACACATTTGAGTTGAATCTATTCATTGATACATCCCAACAATAATACACATCATAATCTGAATTGAGCACGTAGACCGGTTTGACCATTCTCACATGCTGATCTTTGTGTGGCTCTTTGCTCCTCGTGCAGGTTCGAGTGGCTGGACCCCAGCATCAAGAAGACAGAGTGGTCGAGAGAGGAGGAAGAGAAGCTCCTGCATTTGGCAAAGCTCATGCCGACACAGTGGCGAACCATCGCACCCATCGTGGGCCGGACTGCTGCACAGTGCTTGGAGCACTACGAGTACCTCCTGTAAGCATTGCAGCATGAGCCAGCCCTCGAAGGCACTGCCCCAACCTCTGTGTGACCATCACAATCACCTTGTCTGCATGTTTGTGTATGCGTGTGTACTTGCGGCCTAGTGGTAGTGCCGCCGCTGCGCCGCCACTGTAGCACAGTGTGGATCACAAATCGTGAATCTACCAGTCATCAGTTAACCCTTCGCACTTGAGTCTTTCCCGTGACCTATCAGTGAGCCTTTGACAGGGCATGTGGCCCCGAATTGTACCTAGCCTGGCATAAGTGTTTAGTGATGTCACTTGGTGGCAAATGTCGGCTGTTGTTAGCGTAGTGATAAGGAATATAAACCCGGAAACCTGAGATTTTCGCCTTAGTTATAATCTGTGACGAGTAATATCAGAACTGGTCCTGGGCCTCCACTAGGCCTTGAATGAGTACCTAGCGGAGTCTAAATATCAGCACTGGCCACACCACCCTCTCCTGCGCCATGCCGGACTTAATAGGTGCTCACTAACAGCACCGCTCAATCAATCTGTAGGCTACATGGAAAAATCTCTCTCTTTGTGCGTGTGTGTGTGAACTGCACAGGGACAAGGCAGCACAGAAAGACAATGAGGAGGAGCAAGGAGATGACCCTCGTAAGCTGAAGCCTGGAGAGATTGACCCAAATCCAGAGACCAAACCGGCACGACCTGACCCAGTGGACATGGATGAAGGTGAGGAACACAACTCATTGTCCACCCATAGCTTAATGCAAAACTACGTGCCTCACTGGCATGTGGTGAAGTCTTAATATACGACCTTTCATGAAAGGCCCGGTAAAGTCATGGATGTTGAAAAGAATGATAGTTATATAGGTGTGGGACTTGAGTTTAGTGAGTTTCGTTGACTGCCAAAATTGTTCAGATACTTAGATGGGTGTAAGGCTTAGTCGTTCGTTTATTTCGGAATCTGCTTGTCCTGGGGAGAGTCGCGGCGGCAGCATTTTTGAGTAGGGCGGTCCAGACCTCCCTTTCGCTGGCGACAGACTCTAGCGCTTCCTGGGGAATTCCCAGGCGTTCCCAGTCCAGCTGAGCGACATCGTCCCGCCAGCGTATCCTGGGCCGGCCCCGGGGTCTTCTCCTAGTTCATTAAAACCTATTCATTTGATTTTATTATTCAAGTTTGTGGACATGGAAGTTTTTATGAAAGAGACTCCTGGTCTCAATGGGCCATTCCCTGTTCTTCAATAAAGGTAATCTTCTATATTTTTAACAATAACGAAAGTAATTGTTTGCAAAAGCTATTTTATGCAAAAGCAGTAATTAACTAGATTTGGAGCTTTCGTGACTGCAGGAGTAACTTTTTGGTTATTTTGGTAAAGTCATGGAGAAAGAAAATAATTATTTAATTTACTTTCTTTCTACGTGACTTTATCGAAAGAACCAAAAAGTAAAAGCAGTAATGTTTTTTTTCTTAGAATTACAGGAGCTCTATGCTTAGCTTTTAGAATTTTTAAATGGAGTGTTCATTGAGTTATTCAAGCAGTTATTCAAATATATAAGAAGAGTCCACTTGGGCAGGACACGTTGCTAGAAGGGATGATTGTCGTGGTCGAGCCTAATAACAAGTGACACCCAAGAGGGCATCCATTGTCAAGATGGAGCAATTCAATCAGCTCTTGTGCAGGTGCTTGGTGGAGTGTTACATCACAGGACCGTGAGAAATGGCGATGCCTTGGGGGGGAGGCTCATGACACTGATGACTTTAAATTAACCAGCCTTGACAAAAAGTACTGTTGGTAGCCTGCTACATTTTGTGCAATAACAGTTGAAGAATTTGCTAATGTTGTTTTTCTTGTGCACCACCAGATGAGCTGGAGATGCTGTCCGAAGCGCGTGCCCGCCTTGCCAACACGCAGGGCAAGAAGGCAAAGCGTAAGGCCCGAGAGAAGCAGCTTGAGGAGGCCAGGTTTGTGAGAGACGGCTCTTACATGGTGGCAGTAGTTGCCGCAGTAGGGGGCACAGGTGGTGCATCTGTCATTCATCTTTGTCAGTCAACCCATGGCACCTGGGTCTGTCCCGTAACCTCCAGCCAGCGAGCGTTCGACACGTAACGTGACCTTGAAGTGCACATATCCTGGCACAAGCGCCGTGGTGATGTCCCAGCCACTAGTGGCAAATGGCGTTTTTTGTTGTTACGTGGCATGATCTGAGGCACACACCCTCGAGGTGGCTTAACTTTCCTTACACTTAACATGCAGCACTTCAATTGAGCACTTAGCAGAGGTTATTGAACTAACCCTAGTCACTATCAAAAGTCACTCTCTCACCGTTAAAATGTGTTTGGTGGTCCAGTAGTATAATGTTACACATCTTTATTGTGGGGGCAACTGCCTTCATAGGATAGCCACTCTGAATTTGACATCATTGAGTAGTACTATAAACAATTAAATTACAAAATCTAAAAACTTGCATGCTCATGTACCATTGGTGGGGCTATGATTAATGGGCCGGTGATGGGCTCGTGCTAGAGGCTGATTGGCTGGTTGCTTCGTCTTGGTTAGGTTGTGCTACGTCACGTTACAGTTTTCCTCTCTCCCCCCCCCTTCTCAGGCTTGACGTTTACTGCATTACCACTTGTGTGCTATTGAATTCGGGTCAAATGCAAACATCCACAGAATATTACTAATGGGTGCATATTTAGAAGGCACAGTTCACTTCAAACGATTTGTATGGATGTTGAATTTCTTTCGCACCATACGTAGCCAATCGTGCTAAGCGGATGTGCGATTTTATGTGTTGCCAAGATTGGCAGTTGCAATTTGATTCAATAATATATTAACTTTTAGTTTTGTCTTTACCTTGACAGTTTTGTTTGCTCGTTGAGCCTAAACGTTATCCAGCATTTAACTTGTTTAAAATTAAACTAATGGATTCTTTACCCACACTGTTTGATGCATGTATTGTGAATGTAGTCACCGATTTTTATTCATAAATCGGTGCATCGTTATAAACCTAGTCTTTTGCACATTGCTTGTGAAGTTTCTTGCTGATGCGATGAGTTTTGCTTTGCCCCGCCCTGCGCGTGGCCCACAGGCGCCTCGCCGCGCTGCAGAAGAGGCGGGAGCTGCGTGCTGCCGGGATCGATATTCAGAAGAAGCGCAAGAAGAAGCGCGGGGTTGACTACAATGCTGAGATTCCGTTCGAGAAGAAGCCGGCGCCAGGTTTCTTCGACACGTCCGAGGAAAACTACCAGATGCTCGAGCCAGACTTCAAGCGCTTGCGGCAGCAGCACCTGGACGGAGAGCTGCGCAAGTGGGTTGCTGCATATGCATGTAAACGGTTAAGCCCAAGTGTTCTATGATTCTACCGATCAGACAATGAGGTTGTGCAAGTAAAATAATAATAATGGTAAGGGTGCAACCCTATAATCGGTTGCTCATGCTACTGCTGGCAAAAGGGCCTCAACTAGATGGAGCTCTAGATGGCCCTTCTTAAGCGGGTTTTGAAAGTGAGGATTTAGAAATTGTGATTTAATATTGTTTATTTTTGTTTATTACAAAAGGCTGGTTTTAATTTCATATACTAGGTGAAAGGTTTTTGTGCATTAAATGCTTTTGGACATGAGGGGGCAGCCTTGACCACCGATAAAAATAATATTACATTACCCTCATATACTTGTACCGAATTCCGATGCACATCCCTCTATCTAGTGACAAGGAGGAGCGTGAGAGGCGCAAGGACAAGCAGCGTCTGAAAAAGAAGAAGGAGTCGGACCTTCCGTCGGCTATCCTGCAGACCTGCCGCGTGTCTGACTTCACCAAGAAGCGCAGCAAGCTCGTCCTTCCAGCCCCCCAGGTGTGTGGCCACAGAGCTTGTGTGCAGTGGCCAGATGTTAACTACCTCACCTGGTAGACAGGAGGTCGTAGATCCGACCCCGACACCTGTATATTTGGAATTTGCATGTCTTTCTCCCCGTCGTCGCGTGTATTTTTCTCCTGGTCCTCCCGGTTTTTCCGTTTACATTTAGAATCGTGCGTTTACAGTATTTGGCTGCTATAAATGTCCACATGATAAGCCACTAAGTTGAACTATTATTTGTAGCCAGGTCACTTCTGAAAATGAGCTACATAGCTCAGTGGGCCTTACCTGGAAAAAGAAAAAATAGTTTTAGTTTATTTGGTCAGTTTTTCCCCACCATGTCTTCTTTAACCATTGCTTTGTTACCTATGCGATTGTCACTATCTGATATCATAACGTTATTGTCTTTTGATCTGGTTATTGCTATTGCAATGCTGCTCAGATCTCGGACTCTGAGCTGGAAGAGGTGGTGAAGATCGGGCAGGCGAGTGAGCTCGCGCGCCAGGCTGCCGAGGAGTCCGGCACCAACAACGCCGCGTCCAGCGCTCTTCTGTCCGACTACAGCGTCACGCCGAGCCCTGGCGGCCTACGCACGCCCCGCACCCCCGCCGCACAAGACCGCATCCTGCAGGTGCCCACTCGCACCTAAAACAACAACAAGCACAGCGCCACCTGCATACATACTCTCCAAGTGGTAATTTATTGATGTGGTGTATTTTTCTACGTGGTTTTGAGAATAATAAGTTTAATCTACTGGTCTGTCTGATTATTTGTAAGCACCACTGTTACCACATTCGTGGGGTCACAAAAACATGAAAACACTTCTATTATAATACACATGAAAACACTTCCATCCAGTTAGCTTGTTGTTTCATCATCATAATCAACTGTCCCTAACGTCAGCTCATTTGTGATGATAGGTTCACACCAATGTCCACATGGCTCTCTTTATTTCGCCAGTATTGCTGCTTTACTCTCTCTCAGTCCTTTATCTTCGAGATCGTTTACTGTTGCATCTATCCCCTCCTGGTTTTCTATCTTCCCCGCCCCCTGTTTGCTTCCACTTTCGTATTTGTTAAATCTAATGTTGAATTTAACTTTACTTTCCATGACTTTTTATAGAGTAATTTGTTGTGCTTTGTTCTATGCTGTACTATCTCAATTTGTAATAATATTATAGTTACCCTGTACAGAACCATGTCGGCCACGTGGAAGCATCTACGGCAATTATCCTCTTTAAATAAACCATCCTCACGCTATGTTTAAACATAAATGCTTCCATGAACTTTTTTTTCGAATTCCCCTTCCCCCATGTTTTGTGCGCAGGAGGCACAAAACATCATGGCGCTTACGAATGTAGAGACCCCGCTCAAGGGCGGCCTGAACACACCCCTGCACGAGAGCGACTTCAGCAGCGTCACCCCGCAGCGGCAGATCGTCCAGACGCCAAACACTGTGCTTGGAACGCCCTTCAGGTGCTACATCTCCACACGGGGTTCAGAAACATAGGTTCCCTTGACAGTCCTGTATGTAATTGTTTAATTGTTAAAGCCAAATAACAACATCACTGTCTACCAGAGGTCGCAAACGGGTTTTGATTCCTTACCCATACCCGTACCAGGCCGCACCAGGGTCGCAAACGGGTACCCGTACCCGTACCCTACCCGATACCCGGCTACCCGTACCCGGCCGGGTATCGGGTAGGGTACGGGTATTGGGTACCCGATTGCGACCTCTGGGATGAAGCCATGTTGCAGGCGTGGGTGGGTTGATTCTAGGCACTTGAATTGTGAGAAGAGACAAGACGTTGGGAAATGAGTGACAAACGGTTACTCACCAGTGACTCACGGCCTACCCGTACCCGGCCGCACCAGGGTCGCAAACGGGTACCCGTACCCGTACCCGGCTGGGTACGGGTAGCCGGGTATCGGGTAGGGTACGGGTATCGGGTACCCGATTGCGACCTCTGCTGTCTACTGCCAGGCTAATGCCCCCTTTGCAGGCTGGTCGTGTGTTCACCTCGTGCTGTCAAACGACAACTTCCCTTGGCTAGACTGCTGCAGATCATCTCAAGTTGCATTGCATGAGAGGAGCAGTTTACATTATTACTTGACGATTTCATAGCAAGTGTCTCATCAGCATTGTGAAGTTTTTCTGTATTAAGTGGGACCCAAGGGAGGTTATTTGTGTAGAGCTTTCTAGGCATGGCCGTTATAATTTCATTAATATTGATAATTTGACAAAATACATTCGAATCTCTGGTGTCATATTGGTCAAGTAATGTTTTCTTCCCTTTGACAGTATTTTATATGTTGAGGTTGCGTACTTTGCTATTTTCAGGACTCCATCTCAAAGCGGAGAGGGGCTGACTCCCAGGGGTGGGTTGACCCCCAAGATGGTGACAGCGGGGCCGGTGGGGGCGACGGGCCCAGTGGGCACCGGCCTCACCCCGGGTCGCACTCCCGTGAGGGACAAGCTCAGCATCAACCCTGAGACAGCTGGCCTGGAAGTGGACGACCCGCGCTATGCCAAGCAGATGGTATGCTGTGCACGCTAGGGTTGCCGCCATGTCATTTTTAAATACATCGGGGGTGGGCAACGTGCGGCACCGGAGCCGCATTTGGTGGCTCTCTAAGAACTGCTTCATGACGTTTTGTATTCAGGACAACCGTCTCATAATTGTGGCTCTTGAAATATAGATTTTTTTTTTCACCAAATTAGAAAAAATGGCTCTTATTATTTTAGTTACTGACCCCTGGACCACACGATGTGGTACGATGTCTCACCTTCGATGTCCCGCACCTCTGATTAGCACGGTTGGCTACGTACGTTGCGAAAAAAGTTTGACATACAAATATACGATACCAAGGTTCACAATATGACAATTGAGCTTCAGTGTCCCACATATTTGTAATTGTATTTCGAATTTTGAAAGCACTGCTTTTGGGCTTTGTTGTATGTAAATGTTCTTCAACTGCAGTTCACTTAAAATACACCTATAAATCAAATTATTACAATCTATAAAGCTTATAATGCACAATCGGCCAGTTACACAATAACATATTCAATAATTTTAACTACGAAAATAATGGAGGCATGTTATTGCCATGCCGTCAACTACTCCGGAATTTTTTTTTGAAAGTGCTTATTTTAATGAATACTAGCTATTTATTTTCAACTTTAAATGTTGCATTTATTTAAGAAATATTTCTTGAGGAAATGAAATGTTTCAAGAAGAATAAAATGACCAATGATAACTATATTTTGCAAACTCAACGAGAGGATTACCTTGGATCTTATATCACGTGACGTGTTGTCGTACCATCATACCGCAACAGCCATACTAAATTATTTTGACCTGTCGTTACTGCACCTCTGTGAAAAAAGCTTTATAGCTCAGAGGATTCCTCCAATAAAATAAAATATTGTGATTCTGAAACACCTTTGCCGTCAGCTGCCACTCCCCCAAGCCCTGCAACACTTTTGCCATCCCTACCGTGTAGCACAGCTGCGTCGCTTTGTACCCCGCGCCGAATGCAGGAGCGAGAGATGCAGCTGCAGCTGCGCAAGGGCCTGCAGGGGCTGCCCACGCCGCGCAATGACTTTGAGATCGTGCTGCCCGAGAACGTGGACGGCGACCAGGAGCCCGATGAGGCGCCCGAGAGCTTCGTGGAGGATGCCTCGGATGTGGACTCGCGCAAGCAGGTGCGGGCCACCAGTTAATTAATCAGTGAAATTGTAAATCTTTGTATGCATGCATATATTTAATTACCATTTGGTCATCTTAAGGGGACTTTTGTTTCTAATAGCATTACCAAATTATCTTAATTCATACTAGTTTTGTCTTGTCATAGTCAGGCTTTGGGCTTTGGGTAGTCATCACCATTGTCATGTTTGATGTTATTTGGGCACGTATGGTCATCATTGAAGGAAAACAAATGCGTTGTTGCTGAATATTCTCATCACCAGGTGAATATAAACATATTTTGACACTGGGAGACAGGCCAGCGTGTTCCTGTCACGAGTTCTGTTTAGTGCTGTTATGTCGACCCATTGAAGGCAAGTAGTTACTGCCTTCAAGGATGATGCAGAAGAATAAAACAATTATTGTCGATATATACCTAGAGGCCATGTCACAATGCGCCTCCCTAGCAGTTTCTGTTTGCTGGATTTTTGACATGCACTTGATACCTTGTTAATGGGAGAAAAAGAAAAACCGACTTTGGGAATTGCTCTCTTACCATCACTGCAGTGAAATATCAAAAGACACTGCAATGACCACAGTGATGCCAACAGATTGTACCTGAAATTCACCTCAAATTGTTCATATTCTCAACACCAAAGCTAAAACTCATGCAGAAAGCCTGGAATATGCAGCCTAGATATGTAGCTACAAGGTAAGAGTTGTGTTGTAGTTGCTTCTTTAGTAAGGAGCAATTATTAAAATGTGATTTGTTTGTTGAGTCATTGTGATAAAGACCACCGGCGTGTTGACTAGTGTTTTTTCTCAGGTTAAAACATTTCAGGTGCACAGTTTCTTTTAAAGGTCATCGCTGTCAGCATGCACATGTTTTCTTTTCTGAACTTTCTCAATATCTCGCCTGTGTGCACGAGTCCACTGGCGGTGTGATCACTCCTCGGTTGACGGTCGAGTTGTTGCTTGTTGTTGTGTGTGCAGGCGGTACGGCATGCCGAGCGGGAGCGGGAGCTGAAGCGGCGGCACCAGGCAGTGCAGCGCGACCTGCCACGTCCCACCGAGGTCAGAATGTTGGTTATGTTCAATCAATTAATTTAAATGAAGAAAATAAGTGGTCATGTGCAGTCATTATAATCAGGCGTGGTCAAACCACTTTTGAATGATCTTTCTTTGCTTTCGCTTCATGCTCTTGAGATGACATGATCCATCTCTTTCTGCCGACAAGCTGATCTGGTCATTCCTTCTCTGTGATGGTCAATTTCTCGGGCATGTGCTCTGCTTTGGCTGCCATTTCATTACCAGCCTTGTCCAGTGGCCATTATCCTTTTATTTTAGCGTGTTGCCCAAGCCCACTTACTTTCCTTAATGTTCAAAATAATGTTTTGAATTTACTTTTTTTCCATGATTCACGTGTTTCATTTTTTATCAATTAGTGTAATTCCCGGGATGCATTGCTGCATGTAGCATAGCAAACATTCAACTTGGGTTAAATGTTATTTGTCATTGCCCATGCTTCTTATCAATATTTCATAGCGGTAATAAGAACTGGTTGAACACTTATTCAGGCACATTTGTAGGTTAAACCTAAGATTCAAATACCAAATGTAATGATGCTTTGAGTCAATAGCTTGACAGGTGTTAAAGGAGCTAGCATATTTTTTAAACCCAAAGGATTGTGTTATAGGTGTCTTGGGAGGTAGAAGAGGCCCCATTAAATGTTGTTTTGTCTTCCAAATTTCACTCCCTTGCATGCTTTCTGAGTTTGTTTTCCTTGATAAGACTTTTTTTCTCAATGCACTATCATCTGGTTACAAATAAATTCCATGCACGCGTGTTTTGTGTTTGTGCGACGGAGCAGATCAATGAGACGATCCTACGGCCTGTGGGTGTGGACCCGCCGCTGACCGAGCTGCAGCTGGCAGAGGAGATGGTGAAGCAAGAGATGATCCTCATGATGCACTACGACGGACTCTACCACCCTCCTACCGACGATGGCGTCGCACACAAGGGCAAGGGTGGCGCCAACAACGCAGCGCACGTCAGCTTCCTGGAGCAGCATCAGTACGAGCCCATCGATGAAGCTGACCTGCATAAGGTAACTGTCGCTGATGATCTCAGGCTTGAATATTATTACATGGCGTTGACCAGATAGCTCAACGGTCAGAAGAACTTCGTACCGCTGAGATCCTTGGTATGGATATGGGCAGCTGGGGTCATTAAATCTGGTTCTTAAGTGTAGCGAGTTGATGATTTCAGCCCAGTCCCCCATGACTGCACAGAAAAAAACACATTTTGCTAAATTCCAGTTCCGAGAATTAATAAATATCTGACTGTCACACAATCTCTTTTGGGAAAGTGATAAAAAAAGCCCCTTGAAGGATTGTTCACAAGTCTGTGCAATATCTCTTTCACGGGCCATTTTCTGACACGGTGGAAACTGGATTCTTATTCTAATGTCATGACGCAATACCACAATTGGATAATTCAGGAAAAAAGATCCGGAGTTATTCATAGTTAGTTTGTGTCACTATTACATCTGTCTGGGTGAAGCTGCAGTTAGAACGCAGGTTCAAATTATGGTCAGAGGCCAGCTCCATAGTCGATCAAATTCATTTCACTTTGTGAGAAGTCCCTGGTTGTCCTGTGCAGAAAATGGCCACTTACCAAACATCTTTAAATGTAACATATGATGTAATTTGCCCCACAGTACTTCCTAGTTTTATTACGTGGTCTGCCGGACAAAACTAGTTGAAGGACCCTGCACGAGCGGATCATGATCATTGCCATCTTCATCGTCACATGCATTGAAATGAACACCCAGCACAGGGAGTCCTTTTAACTCGCTCGCCTCTCTGCACAGGCACGTGAGCTGCTGGCACAGGAAATGGAGGTGGTGAAGCAGGGCATGGGTCACGGGGACCTTTCTCTGGAGGCCTACAACCAGGTGTGGGAGGAGTGCTACAGCCAGGTGCTCTACCTGCCATCCCAGGGCCGCTACACACGTGCCAACCTCGCCAGCAAGAAGGACCGCATCGAGTCCCTGGAGAAGAAGTTGGAGGTAAGAGCGGCACGGCTAAAACGCCACAGTGCTCACAGCCCCCCCCCCCTTTCTTTCTGGTGTCCCCACAGCACAACAGCTGTGCGTAGCTGCTCACCTAAACTTAGAGATGGGACGATTAGTCAATAAAATCTAGCAATTGACGAAATATAATCGGCCGATTTTTTTTTTTGCCGAACACTCGCTGTTAAAAATGGAGGCTGCCTCATCCTGGCTCCTGAAGGCCGGAAGCCGCCCCCTAAAAGCCACGCCTAGTTTGACGCAGCTGCTGGAAAAAACTGAGCATGTTTGGAATTTGCACTCAAGATGTGCCACAAAATGTTAACATCCCCACTGGGGGGCAGTGCAGTCACTGATATGTTTTTTTTGCCGTCAGAAGTCCCTTTTATGGAACTTGAACTCGTGAATTTATGCCCAGAGACCAACAATGAGTTTAGCTTTTAAATGTCTTGTGTTTTAAGTTGAAAGTAATAATGCAGATAATTTATGTTATTGAAATGTAGATAACAATGAAAATAGAAGTAAGTTAGTTAATGCAAACTAACAGCTATGACGTCAGATGCATGGACACTGACAAAGGAATATAACAAAATCTGAAAAATTCCCGAAGAAGAGAAGCATGTTCGAAATTATGCTGAGAGACAGAAAGTGAAACACGTGGATCACAGAACAACTGAACCTCATGACGGCACCCCGGGGTACCATAGTACCCCGGCTCTAGCACAATGTCCGTGATGCAGTCATGTTTAGTCTGTTGATGGTCGGCGATGCGGCAATCGACTCGTCTCGACGAGCTGTACACGATGCACCACTACAGTGCGTACGAGCGTTCAGGGTTTCAGCGCAATCGTCCTCGCTGCGTTTCGACATTGATGTTGGATTGATTGGTACCCCAGTCGCGGAATTAAGTACACCCCTGGAAAAAATAGTGTCCCAGAAATAAAGTATTTAATTGCCTTGGCCATTTTGTATTATTTGGTACCCCGGAGTACTGCCATAAGGATCAAATGTATATCAGTGACTATCTGCTGTCAAGAAAAGGCAGTGCTGGATATATCACCAGGGAAGATGGCCGATAGAAAAGACTACATGATGAAGATGATGAAAATGTATTGCATTTGTTTCTGTGAAATCGCGTAATTAATATTAATGTTTTTGAGAATTAGTTTTTAATATGTGCTTATAATGTAAAGAAGTAATAATCTTGGTTAAATGCAATTACTATTTTCATTATTCAAATGAATACACTAATGCTGCCAAGATGAGTGTGGGAAAGTCAAACATGTTTTGAATTATACTTTTTTCAAAAGGATAGTGGTAAAGTGTAAGGCCGTGGTTGGAATTTCCCATTTCTTGGTTATCCATTGCTTGTGAGATTTATCATTTAGAATGCGTATGTTTTCTCAGAGTGTGCATTTTACGTCCTGGAAAATTAGCAGTTTGGCCATGGACTGAATGTCATCTCAGGAAATTGCGACCGTATGTTTATTAAACGTTTGGGTTTTATCAAGAAATTATATTTGGTATGTCCAGCACTCCCACAGATGAACTTGAAATATTTCAGATATTTTTCATCTTAGAAATTTCTACAAACAACGTTCAAAGAGAACTACCCCTTAGTTCACAGGGTAAAACGCGCAAAGAATTTTGATTGTGGTCGGGAAGATGCTTCTTTTTATAAATCAAAACCTTCCGAGGGGAAATATTTTACCCTATTTTGTCATGGGCATTTCGGAAAAAAATATTCCATTGTGTAACCAGAATATGATTGGAATGTTCATGTTTATTTATCCTCATGCCTTTGCATATTTCAGTAATGATATAACCATACTAATTCCCATTGTATATTCCACAGTGGATTATACATACAAAGTGTTGTATGAATTTGTCGATTCTCGTAACAGCATGGAAATGTACCAGTTGTGTTTCTTTGGGGCATGGTCGTGTAGATTTCAGCACTACTGTGCCAATAATTTACAACTAACGTTTAGTATAAAGTCCTATCTGAACTTCAGAGTTATAATCACAATATGTATTTATACTGGAGGAATTCGATGAACTATAACGCTCTTTTTCTTCATTTTACTTGACCTCAAACGAGTACCTCTTGTGATGTGTCAATATCAGCTTGTGTGTTGTGCGGACCCTAATGTGTGTGCATATTCATCTAAGGGCGGTGCATCTTTTCAGTGTTGTTGTGTTTAATGGCAACAGTGCCATATGCCGGAGTTGGCGATCACGCATAAACAAATGAATGATTGTGGGTCGTAGGACATGCTTATGATTGTAATTGTGACAAGTGTGACATGTGGTTACGCATAGCACAACCCCAGCATCCGTAGCCTCACTCGCTTCAGCACCATCTGACAGTGGCTTAGTCTGCATCTCAAACATGCTGCGTTTCACAATTGCTGACTTGATCAGATGTTGTAAAGCACCGACTATAGCATTGTAGTGTGCCAGCTGGCACACTTGTTATATCGGTTGACTAAAAAATTGGAAAGGTTTAGAGTTCAAATCTCGGTTGGCAGTCAACACAGCTTTTCATACCTGTGGTACGAGAGGCGGATGTCAACAGCAACATGCTAGATGGACTGGCTTGTGTCTTATTTGCTTAGCTTAAGATCATCAATGGAGGATTAGTGCTGCCATTAAATGAATGTGAGCAGCAAGTAAGGCTGCACTTGAAGTGTTTATTTTGCAGAGATAGTAAGGCGTGTTTGTTTTCTCTCTATTGCCTTTACACTGTAGATAAACCGCGCACAGATGACGGCAGAGGCGAAGAAAGCTGCAAAGTTGGAAAAGAAGCTGAAGATCCTGACGGGTGGCTACCAGTCACGCACGATGGCGCTCACCAAGCAGCTGGGAGAGCTGTGGGACCAGGTGGAGCAGGCACACCTGGAGCTGCACACCTTCCAGGAGCTGAAGAAGCACGAGGACATTGCCATTCCCCGGCGCCTCGAGGTGATGATCGCAGGCTAGACCGAGCAAGCGAACGGCGCTGCCTCATTCACGTACAGATACTGTCGCTTGCGCATGCCACCTGGGGAAACGGATATGGGCTTTCCGCCCATCTCGGTTTCTCAGGATTGTCCTCCTTTTGAGGTAGCTGTACTGGGAATCTGTAATTTTTGTCAGACAAATACACAACGACAAATACATTTACCCTCGAGTGGCCCCCTCTTCTGGTATTGTTTTTCTTATCTTTATCTTTTTCCCATATTTGCAGCCTTCTTTGTTAAGTTGTTTTCCATTCGTGTTTTCTAAACCATAGTTTGGCAAGTAACTTCCCTTGTTGATGTGAATAGCCCCTTACTGAGGATGTATCTCCTTGCCTGAATCTTGTTTTGATTTGTGTTTTTTTAAATTCCTGCATTCTTATTGTTGTAGTGATGTTACGTATGTAGTCGATGTTAGAACAATGCTACTTTATAAATCCAGATATCTCACGTGGTTGGTTGGTCTCTATCGTGTAAAATAGTTGGTTCTCTGATCTCTGGGATCAATGTAAATACGTGTAATTTATATATCTAATGCAAATCAACAAATGAGTGTGCCCGAAGGGAAATTTGTTTTTAATCGGCATATTGCCTGCTATCAAATATGGATCGGGATAATGGACACAGACAATAAATATGGAACATGCTGAAAGTAGGCAAATTTTCATGGAGCGATGCATGTTCGGTGTTACACTCAGGGACAGAAAGAGGAAAACATGGATCCGAGAAGAAGCCTAAATTATTAGAGACACAATGTTGACAATTATGAGAAGTGGGATTGGGCAGGATATACTCCAAGAGGGTTCACGTGAGTAATAGATTGACAAGACTAAGTGATAGAATTGTAGACAAAGGGGAGGGAAGTTGTCCCAGAGGACGACCACCACAGAGATGGAGCAATGAACCCAGCCCCTGTGCAGGAGCAACATTCATTGTAGCAGCGCAGGAGAGTACGGGGATGGCAACAAGGTGGCGAGGAGACTTTTACCCAGCAATGGGAAGGTTGATGATGACAATCAGATTATTACATAGTCCAAATGAATTGATACCATTATTGTATTGTCATCTTTGTGGAACCATATTTGACACTAGTTTAGGTACTGTGGAAATTGCAAATTCATATTTGTGATTCAATATTACCACGTGGGTTTTCTTTAAAAAAAAAGAAGTGCTAAACATGTGATCATTTGGTCACACACGGGGGTGAAAGGGGTTAAAATATGTTCACTAACTGATATAGTTGCCTGCACTATTAGTTTCTGAATCACTGCCAATAAATGACTCAATCTGCGATATGAAATTTGATCAAGATGGTAGAGATGATTAATGAAGTAGCAGCCCCATTTTATTCCAGATATTTACTTTTGCAGTTTGACAGAGCTATTGAGTCGTGTCTCAGATTGCAAGCTCTTACCTGCGGACAGAGTGTCTGTAAACTGGAAAGGCAGGATTTTGGTTAGCCCAAGGTTGCTTCGATCAGGTGGCTGAACCTTCTGTTTTGTTTATTTTTAGACAAGAACATGCAACCTTACACTTAATCCAGTGAAATGTATTGCTGTACAACGCAAGCTTGAAAGAATTATGTTTCTTTATATATTCAGCTGGTAAAGCACACCAGTCTGACATGTGCCTAAAACACTTGCGTGTGTTTTGTTACGTAAAGTCAAGCACGTGCCACACTTCTTTCACCAAGTCTCCTGGTTAGTGTAGTGACTGACTTGACTGTTTTCCACAGCAGTGATGTCAGTCATTGATTTATGTGGAAGGTTACGTGACATCACGTTTATTGACAGGTCCGTTAAGAAAACATGTTCAACCCGCATTAGTGCAGCACTTGGGGTCACTTGATGTGGTATTGTTCCAGCAACACAGGGGCAGCAATTCACACTTCACTTACGGACGAAGAGAAACACGCGACTTGGCTCTCATTAACTCTACATTGCTTTGAAGTTAACTGAAGCAACAAACCTTGAAATAAATGGTATTATGTAAATACTGTAGTCTTACTGCAAAAGCATTACAAAGGCAAATGACATTTGTTGGACTGAATGCCATATTGTGGTTGCTGGGAATGTCCGCTTATTACGTAATTAGGACTATATTTGTTAGTGGGCACATGCGCATATTTAGCGTGATGTAACGGAACATGTCGCATGATTGTGTGTTGGCCGCAGTAGTTTGCATATGTTTTAAGTATTTTCATTCACTGCGTATTTGTAGCTGGCTAGGTGGCGCTGGGGTTAGAGTCGGCGATACATGATTGGAAGGTTGCGAGTTGAACTCCTGGTCGAGAGAAGACTCAGCCTTGCAACCTCTCAGGGTTGATGATCAAACTGGCATCACTCTGAGAAATCAGCAGTGGCCCTACAGATTGTTATTCCGTTGGCTATAGGGATGTGGAATTACCACCAACTGGCTCAAATCTACAAAGCAGTTCTAAGCACCATCTTATTTTGAGAGTTGGTAAGCAGATTGATTCGGTTTATTTTTTTTACTTAAACTGGTCATTTGTGCACAGATTAGCATAGTTTCGTACCAGGAGGCATGTTAACTTGAACAAACTGTTTACACAAAGCAGGTTGTTTGCTTGTATAAACTCGGTTGATGTTTGGGGTGGTTGTGTGGTGGTGGTGCAGGCGCTGCGTGAGGATGTCGGCAGACAGGTGGAGCGTGAGAAGGAGCTGCAGAACCGTTTTGCAGAGCTCATGCTCGAGAAGGAGACGCTGGTGTCCAAAGAGACTACAAACGAAAATGATAATTAATCTCACAACCCTCTAACCCCAACCCCGCACACTAATACTTTCCCACTCCCCGTGCATCCGTGTTTAACAACAGCTCGGCTATTTCCTGCCTTTAAAACGCAACCACAAAAACCCTCTGGTAACATTAAAACAACATTAACGCTTCCGTAATTATATTCATACAATCTAAACATGTTCAAATATTGAATTAAGTTTCCCTGTGAAGCTTCGCATGTTGTGTAAACAAGTCCTGTATAGGCTGTGCATCTTTTTCGTTTTTACTTAATCTTTGCAGAACAGTTTTTTCCCTTCTTCATGTAGCTTATATGTAAAAGTTTTGATGTAGACTCCATAGTTATGTGATTATGAGCAGAGCCAATATAAATTGTTGGGGGAAATAAAAGTTTTTATTGTTTATTTTGGCTTTTTTTTTACTGTAAAGTAGCTAATTCACATTTAGCAATGAAGTGGCATGGCTTTCATATTACTGTACAATAAAATAGCCTCGCTTGTGCCAATATGGATATATTCACACATTTCCACTGGTCCAATTTATACATGCATTGTAGGCAGTTTTTATTTGGGTTGTGGTCATATAATAATTTCTATGAAGGTGAACACAGTAATCATTGCAACGGTAGTGCAAGAAGCGATTGCAGTCACAGATGTTAGGTCCACATTTGTCAAAGTACACCGTCCCATACTAAGTGTGTGTGTGTGTCCTTGGGTAAAAAAGTATTTGAAAAGTATCTTTATCGGGTGTTATCCAGTGTTGGAGATTTCACGTGGCTTTGGAGGGGGTTAGTTTATAGCAAAAGCACAATTCTCCCAAAATTGTATCTTAATTGTGGCCCGTCTAACATCGGTCCCAACAGTGGTCACTTGTGTGATGTGGTTTTTAAATAAAATGGCAGCAGTAGGCTTATATTTTTGTAAGTTTTGGAAAATCCATTAAAAACGATGTTTAAGACTTCACTTCAATGTGTATTCAGAATAAATACTGAAATATGATTTCAGCAAAGATAACCTTTAACTTTGGGAGTGGCTAAGGTTGTTTTTAATGTCATGGTACAGTATATTTTCAATTATGGTGAACTTATGTTTTTCATTATAACCAACTTCGTTGACGTAGCTTCAGAAATGTACATTTTGACAGTTGTATTGCTTTATTTAAATAGAACAGCATGCCCTACCAGTGTGCATCTATCCCACCTGAGCGTTTAGGGAGTGTGCCAGTGATGGGATGGATCAGAGAAGGCGGCACAGTGCATACGACCGTATCACCCAAGCAACATATCCCTGATCCACTCGCAACATTTCATCAGGATTTATAGAAGTAGCAATGGCTATCTGTCAAACGTTATGAGACCAGCACACATTACATTTGCTTGTGGAAGCATTTTCTTAAAACTGCTAAGTTGTATTTTGTATCCAGAAACCGGAGATGTTTTAATACGAGCGTCAAATATGGCCAAATCGGGAATGCACCCACCCTCGTCAGATCTCGAGAGCGAAGAGCTCGTCTTGAGCTTGGACGGATGGCCGTGCGTCACACGCCTGGGCTGTTACGGGGCTAAACGGTGGCCAGCAGAGGGCAGTGCAGGAACATCTCTGTTGTACTGCACTCCAACGTCTATGCTCACCTCGACCAGGGTCGTAGAGGATGGTCAAACAGCGCCTGTGCCGCGTGGGGAGCTCTCACCCTGCACTGGATTGGCAATCAGGCTGTACATACAGAGGTGATATTTGGGCCAGTTAGTATTTTTTTTTTTACAATGGAGTTCGTGGGGATGTAATGCTTTTCATTCATGAAATAATTGCATTTGTTGATTTGATTTGAATAATCGTGCTCCCACCTTAACCACGCTGCTTACGGCAGCGTTTGCATTGCGTCGGCTGGTAATGTGCATGCATCTCACTGATTGTGCTTCTGTGCGAAAGGAAAGCATGTATCCTCATGCAAATTCTGCAAATTGTCCACGAATATTCTGCGGTATTTATAAAAGCAGAAATTCCCAAGCTGTTCATGCAATCATGTTCACCCTGGGAATTAAAGACGCGCACTCCGTCTCCCATACGGACATTAACACACTGCTAGATAATATGCATTTTCACGCATCCCGTTACCCGCGACGCTTTGTACAAACGTGGCACGTGACATGGTCTCGCCGCTGAATCGTACGCATTGCTGTTCACCGTGCATCACAATGTGTAACTTTTAATATGAAGTCGGGATAAAGTACAGCATATGACTTTGCCCTTGTGGCGCTTGGCAATTTGTTTTGGCGCTGCTTTCACTGACGTGTGATTCGTGTTTGCCGGTGCCGTTATTAAATTGCTATTAAAATCCAGCTTGGCGCATTTGTGGACACTTGTACGTAGTGTAATGTTCTTCGCAGTACTTCAAGTCCAATGAAGTTGGAAGGACGTTATTTGCCGTAACGTGCGCTCTCCAGTGTTGGGAATTACGAGCCCGCACGCGCGTGTCGATGCATGTTCGTGCAACGCGTATCAATATTTAATTCGAATAATCCATTTTAAAGCGCGAAAGTGCGTTGTTACATCATTAAATGGATGGTTTTCTGTATTAAGACAACATTTAATTGGTAATGAGTTAACAAATTGGGTGGTGTTCTGCATCTATACCTTATCTATGTATTTTTTAAAGGATGATGTTTAATGTGTACTGCGTGTACTTAAGTGCACATAATAAGTACACTGCAATTATTTGCCAAATAATGCCACGTCTTTCCAATATTCCATAAAACAAATCCGCCGTAGTACATGTATAAGAATAACAGGTGTCGTCGGCTGCTGCGATGCTCCCTTGTGGGCAGAGGCAACTGCAGCAAAATCCATTGCTGCACGGCCCCCTGCGTCATCGTCAATGCCCTCCGCCTTCAACCCGCACTGACCGGCGTGGTGAAGTATAGTCGACTAACTCGCATCACACGCGCGTGGCGTGCGGAGGCACCCCGTGGGCTACTGACGTGACCATGGAGATGGGCTTGGATGGGCGACCACCCTACAATACAACAGGTGTGAGATGCGTGTGCAGGGCTACGTTATATCAGCAAAGGGCGGTGCAGACAAATCCATTGGTTTCCCGTACAACGCTCCAACATAAATGCTTTCCAACCCGCACGAGATTGACCATCGAGGCGTGGGGGAGCCCTCATCCAGCAGTGGATTGATGTTCATGCGGTACATGTGCACGTGAATAGGATTATTAAACCATATCGGTGCTCTTGGTCAGTTCATCCTGAATGCGCTGTCAACTAAAATGATGAAGTTATAAAATTAGGTATTGCATGTATCCTATTAACGATCGATCATTGAAAAGCATGAACGTAGTGCATGTATTAACGATCGATCATTGAAAAGCACAGTGTCTTTATGAGTCGCTCATCGTCAGATTCATCATCATAAGCATCATCATCAATCAGGACCGGTCTGCCTGTAGTCAGCAGCATTCCTCCCAGCTCAGCAACACAGCACAGCAATATCCTGCCTGTAATTGTGGCGTGTAAGCGTGCAGTCTGTATCACGTCTTAGGTACGCTTTCGTTTGGCGCCAGATGGATACGAAAACACAATGGACAAGTCGTGCCCTGTGCTTGGAGCAGCTCGGCAATTACCCCGCATTCGTCTAAATTAAAGCGAAGGGGGTTCATATTTCGCGTTCGCTGGGGTATTAAGTTAGGGATGAGCTCGCCTGCATGCCTGCCTGTCTGTCTCCGACTGTCTGTCTGGGCGGGAGGAGTGCTGTTCCCCGCTCAGCCTTGCCCTGTCTACCCTCCCCTACTCCCACACAACACGTAATCGATCATCGATTATTAATTGTGGGGGCCCCGTGGCCGGATTGGGCTTTTGTGGTCTTTGGGTAAAAAAAACCAAACCCAAAAATTCGCCCAGCTCAGACAGGTCTCCATTGCGTCTGCGTGCATTGCATGACGGCGCGGTCACGTCAGCCTGCCCGAAGTGTCACGGCTTTCCATTAGGGCCACCCATTAGCCGGCAGCTTGTGACAAATATTGATGAACGGCACTGGGTATAAATAGCGTTTGGTAATTCGCAGCCCCCCTTTGTCAAACCACTGCTGGATGAAGGTCTGCGCCCATTGCACCTTGTCGCCCGTGGAGTGGGGGGGGGGTATGGTCGTTTGACCATACTTCACCACGCTCGTGTGTGAGATATATCAATTTAACTTTTAGAGTAATTTGCTCATCCACTGTTGGAGGAAGAAGGCTGCCTACCCACGGACTGTTCTGTGGTGTCGTCGAGTGGTGGCGCAGTGGTTAGCGGCACTGCACTCACATCCCATTCCCGAGAGCGGCTAACATCAGCGGCGAAAGAAATCTGAATCGGTCGTCGTCCCTCGCCCCCCTTCACCAACCCGTATTGACCAGCGTGGTGAAGTATGGTAAACAACAACAACAACAATAACCCATGACCCAGTATGCTCCTTCATCCAGCAGTGGCTTAGGGTGTACTGTACAGAGTGGTCCAGATGTATTGTGACTCCAACTTCTCTAAAACTTAATATTTTTCAAGTAAGGTTTATTTAAAACAGAAATTAATATGTAAGTGCAAATGTGTTTTAGGGTTCATATGATTGCGGGTCACAAGAGATCTTGACCACCCTGCATTGTATTTTATTGTTTAGTCGTAATAGCCTATAGATATCGAGACAATCAACTTAATTACATTAACAATCGAATTAATTGATTGTCATTGGAGTATTAATTAATGCGCCCGTGCCTGGAGCGTGGCGCGTGAGGGTCGCGATATGAGACGCTGTAATTGATCACGGGTCCAAGTGCCAATGACAATCAACACTCGAAGCCTCGCGACGCGAGAGGCGATGAGACCATGAATGGGCAGTGGGCTCGAATGTGGACAATCGGTCGCGCCTTGCAAGGATAACGATGCCAAAAATGGTGTCAGGTTGGTTATGATTTAATGCATAGAGGGCGGCATTTATGCATTTGAGCATTCAGCTCAGTGCCGGATTATCCTAGTAGCACAAGTAGCTACATGTGCAGTAGCTACTACATGTGGAGTAGCTGCTACACGTGCAGTAGGTGGTACACGTGCCGCAGCTGCTACACGTGCAGTAGCTACTACACGTGTAGTAGCTACGGGCGCGCACTTTCAAGGGCCCCGCGCTAAATGCTTTCAAGCTATCAATTCCGGTTCAGTGATTCTGCACTTGCTCTATTACTATAGTACTACACTGCCTTTAACTTTTATGAACGACTGGGTGTTTAAGGTTAGCGATTTGTCGCATTATCTAGCTGTATAGCAAATGAAAAAATAAAATTACTTTACTGTGTAAGTAAAAAATTTGATTTAATATTTATGTGTTTTTTTTATTTGAGGGCCCTTTATAACATATACTACAGGCCCCGCACTAGCTTAGTCCGGCACTGATTCAGCTTCTAAACTAAGTGCTGGAATTAGCCGTTTTGAAGCTTTCACGCTCGTACATAGAACACGACGATTACATTCTGAAGTTCAACAAAACATGAATTATTTTAATTGAGGCGACCTTTCAGGCTGTGGCGACCTTGCAGGTGTCAAAGAAGCGTCCCGCGTGACGTTGCTGTAATTGTGTTGACGCGTTCCGTATGAACCGATTCACGTTGACAATAGGTCCCCGACACACACGAAAAAAGTTCATTGGTGTCCAATAAACACAGTCACAATGTTTACTTAAGTGACTTGGCTTCAGCTGAAATTATTAAATTACGCTGAAGGAAAATCGAGGACAGCGGCGAGCAGGCCCTGGCGATGTTGAAACGCTGAACTTGATAATTAAAAACAACAATTTCACAACTTTCCTAAAGGTTACCCTTCTCAGTGGGTGCGTGGCTACCTGCCACGGCACACGCACGGATCGGGCCCGTTGCTGGACACCGTGACGCGATGTAGGTACGTGCAGGGTGGCCCAGATGTTTTGTGACCCTCTCAATTAATTTACCCAAAAAACTTGCTATTTACATATTCATTTCTGTTTTAAATAAACCTTGCTTTAAAAATAATCTTCTTGGTTCTTTCGGTAAAGTCACGTAGAATGGAAATAATAAAATAATAAAATAAAACATAATAAAATAATTCTCACGACGTTTCGGCCACAACGCAAGCAGCCGTCCTCAGGTGAAGACCAGGTCTGTCGGGGAGACAGCGTCTGAAAATAATGTTACGTTTTAGATAAGTAAATGGGGTCACAAGACATCTGGACCACAATGTATGTTGAATTTCTTCCGCGCCGTACGTAGCCAACCGTGCTAATCGGAGGTAGCCAAATGAGAGGGCCGATTAGCGAGAGGACGTCGTGCCGCACAGAGATGGAGCGATGACATCGGCTCGCGTGCAGGCGCGAGATGGATCGTGGAATCGCGAGCGAGCGACGCCGTGAAGGATGGCGAACAAAGACACGTGGAGGCCTTCATCCAGCAGCAGACAGAGCGTGGTCGAGGGTCGAGGGGAGAAAATGGCTAATGGTGTCAGAAACGGATAAGTGAATTTAATCTATTTTTGTATGATGGTGATGCTGTAAATACTTTGCAGAACCGTGAGAGATGGTAATGGTTTCTATTTAAAGCTTTCGTGACTGCAGGGATTCATCTTCTTGGTTCTTTCGGTAAGTCACGTAGAAGGGAAGTAATAAAATAATAAAAATAAAACATAATAAAATAATTCTCACGACGTTTCGGCCACAGCGTCTCCCCGACAGACCTGGTCTTCACCTGAGGACGGCTGCTTGCGTTGTGGCCGAAACGTCGTGAGAATTATTTTATTATGTTTTATTTTTATTATTTTATTACTTCCCTTCTACGTGACTTTACCGAAAGAACCATGAAGAAGATGGTAATGGCTTGGGGAGGCCTTCATCCAGCAGTGGATTGCACACGACTTATAATGATGACATTGACGAGTACTCATATATTTGCGTAAAACATAATGAATAATCTATTCGCTGAAAACCGGGCGAATCCGTTTTAAATGAGTGATCGTTAAAAGCCATATTTTTTTCCGCCTTGCGCTTGTTTATAAACATCTATATATATCTATCAGCGGGGCCTCCACTCTGCAGTAGTGCTCTCTGATTAAAGTCTAAACCAGAGTGACCCTGGCCCATTGTTCTTGATTGAGTCATTAGGCCGCACACTGGTAGCCCGCACGGCCACCGACATGCTGATTATCCACCGCACGCCATCAATCAGCGTGTCGTCTGTCACCCCTTGAGATTCGCGTGTGGCCAGGCTAACCTCACTGGGGTATTCAGACGTATATATATATTTCATTATTACCACGCTGTGCAAGAGATTGTGTGCGACACACAGACCCCAAGCCATGACTTCTATAAACCACCAAGCCACTGAGCCATGACCACCACGGAAGCCAAACCACTATCCCAAACCATAGCCCTCTGCCCATGACCACTAATGCCCACCGCCAGTGCAAAACCCCCTACAGCTGCGTTAGCATTTCCGCTTCGTCTTGTCCGTTATATATTTTGTTGAAATAGCAAATGGATTGAACTTGGACCTGCGTTGCGTCGGAAAGCGCGCGACCTTGCACTGACCAAGTGACCCGTGTCATGTGGGCAGAACTTGCTTTGGCAAACACAATGGGCCCTTGAAACGTTTAAACATTCTACGCAATAGCGATCCTACTTCTACAGAGTTTCCAATTGCTGATTGATTTATACGTAAAACTGATATTTCAGTTGGCTGAATTTCTCGATGTAATTGTTATTCTTAGGCATTGTCAATTATTGTGACTTGCTTTTGGTGAGTTTATAACATAGATTAAGTTGTGGGGTTGATCACGAAGAAAGCCGTGGTGGAACGGTTAGCACACCGGATTTGCAATCCAGAGATCGCTGGTTCCATCTCTTTGCCGCAGCAGCTGAAACAACGGTGCAGGCTTCTTAAATCCTCCTGCAGGCTCTGTCAATCCAGCAGTCAAGTCAGTAAATTGCTGACCCGCCCATACTTGACAAAGAGCTTCATACCTCTGTAGAAATGGCTGCACCATCAGCGAGTCTGTATCGACAGGTCGCGTGTGGCGAGGTGTCGTGTGTCGGTATTCACAACCTCTTGCAAGACATTTGGCAATTGTGAAATAGAGAAGCAAATACCATCTAGAGCTGTCTCGAGTGGAGGTCCTTCTACCAACAGAGGCATGAGCAAGCATTTGCAGGGCTGCACCTCTGCCTATTAAGAAGAGTGTTTTGCATACCCAATGAAGTGTAAGGACTGCACCGCATATGAGATATCTGTAATGGTGGGATTGCAAAGGTAAGATTGTAATGGGCAAGTCAAGTTTTTTAAAATTGTATTTGTCAAAGTGAATTGAGTGGCACATTTCAGATTGCACGGAGCAGCTTAATGCCACCTGATTTATATTTACAAATATTTTATCAGGTAAAATTAGGATTACTCAAGGACATGACGATGAATGATAGTATCGACGCGTTGTTTTTACGGGAGATCTTTTGCGAGTGTCACAATTTCTAGAATATCCGCTCAGTGCAGGCGCTGGGTTGATTGTTACATCGCATGAGCGTGAGATCTGGTGATGGCTTCAGGAAGCGCTTCAGGCAGTCGTGGGTTGATCATGGGCGATGATGATCATCATAATGATGATGACGAAATTAAACTTTTGGGGAGAGGCAACCAAGCAAAAAAAACCCTCGAGTGTTCATTCTCGTGGACCACGGCACGTTAATATCTCCTCCTGACGATCTCCTGTCCTCCTCTTCTTGGTGTGCCTGATGTCGATGTAGAGCGACCAAGTCCATCCATAGGAGGGGAGGGGGGGGGGGTTCAGGGCCCGGAGCACCTCACACCGCGTGCCCCCCCCCCCCTGCCGCCTTAAAACTCAAACAGCTGACACCACCGTGAGGTCGAAGCGCGCTGCCCCCCAAAGCGCGGGGCCCGGGGCCGTCGCCCCGATTAGCCGCCACCCTCGGGACGTCTCTGCAAGCAACGACTCGGACTTGACGCCGGCGTGAAGGAGTAGCGCGAAGGAACTCGCCCACCACGGTCGTGTCAGATCGCCGGCCTTCATCCCTTCCTTGTCAACCACAGCCACCCCGCCATGCCACCCGCACCAGCCAGCCCCGCCAGCCCCGCCAGCCCCGCCAGCCTGCCGTTGCTCCGCCGCTGCCGCCGCCGCCGTAGCCGAGCGAGCAAGATGGATTGCCCAGTGACGGGTGGACCGGACACGTGGAGACAGCGCCTATTACGAGCGGGCGCGCATGATGGATGGGGTGCGTTAGGCAAGCCGTCAGCCCTTTGGATGCACGCCCCCCACTGATGGCTTTCCAGCCCACGCTGCAGCCAGCCCCGAGGCACGAGGAAGGTTGGGGGGGGGGGGCAGCAGGACCCCGCAGATTTATAAAGCCTGGCAGCAGCATCGATCGGGTACATCAAGGCTCGGTGGCTCACCCGATCCGCTGTCCCAAAACCGAGAGGGGCAGCCCCAACTCAATCTCGGCTGCATTACGGTGACTTGAAATTTAGTAATTATTATGATTAAAAATATTTTTTTTTACCCCCCCCCCCGGACGTAGGATAAAACCTAATCAAAGATGACACTGATTTGCCGCAAAAAGACACGTCGCTTCTGTGACAAGCGACATTACGGAGAATTCGCTCTTGGCAATGAATACGTATTCTTAGGTTCGGAGATGAATGCTCCGAAAAAATTGCAAATTTCTAACAAAGGAAGTGAGCGGCAATAAGTAATACTACGCGTGCAACATTAATGAGAACTGCGCGGAGTTTAACATAAACATACACGGTGTGCGGCATCGATTTGATGTTTCTCGGTCTTCCCCCCCCCCTCCTCTTCTGCAGAATCGCAGTGATGGACACGCACGCGTACGATTCTTACCCGTAAAATTGGCATAGCTGCGACTTGAGCGAAAGTGCGCGACTCTGGTTTTTAAAAAGACTCTTCAGCTTGCCCCGTGGGCGAGACATGAAGACAGCAGACAGCGGTGCCCTGCTGTCGCATCTCGCAGTCGAATCGGCCGATGTCCACTTCGATTTCATGCCTCGTGTCTGTTTTATAAAAACTCTCCATTACACTCGGGCATCATGGCACGGGCACACCAAGCAGACGAGGCTCTGCTCAAGAGGTTGATCAAAATAAACACGGAACGCAAAGCGAAGGGGATGACCTTGGGAGAGGCTGTGGCATGATCTTTGTGTTATCCCTCTAGGCCTGTTTTTGTCAAAAATCAAACATGTGGAAGCAATATGTCGATAATGAAACCTATATAATGCGTCCTTACGTAATATGTTCTAGATAATGATTATTCTTTCATATACAGCATTGACAATAATTATACACACATGTTAATTACGTAACCGTTATGCAATACGTTGGCAACAATGTAAACGTGCGCGTTAAATGGCTACGGTAATATATTGGTGGCAAGCAAGCAAACATTGAAGGTGTCAAACACAGCAACACAAACAGCGTGCAGGATTCTCCGAGTAGCACAAGCTACATTTGTAGCTGCTACATATGTACATATGTAGCAGCTACATGTGTAGTCGCTACATGTGTAGTCACTAAATTGGTTACGTGCCCCGCACTTTAAAGGGCCCCGCGCTAAATGCTTTCAAGCTATCAATTCCGATTCAGTGATTCTGCACTTGCTCTATTACTATAGTACTATACTGCCTTCAACTTTTACCAACGACTGGGTGTTTAAGGTTATCGATTTTTCGTATTATCTGGCCGTATAGCAAATAAAAAAATACAATTACTTTACTACGCAAGTAAAAAAGAAAAAATGTGTTTTAATATTTGTCTTTTTTTTTAAATCTAGGGCCCCTTTATAACATACGCTGCAGGGCCCGCACGCGCTAAATCGGCCCTGGTGGGGAAGCGGCTCTGCCGATTCGCGCGTGGAAGCGCCTTGGCTCAGTGCAGCCCCCCGCGGTCTCGGCCCTGCTAATGAGGCAGCTCCCCTCCCAGTCGGCATGCCGCTCTGCCGTGGGGCAACCCCGAACTTGCACGCTCTGCTTGTCACGCGGTGGCTCGGTGGTCGAGGGAGCGGCTCGCAATCGGAAGGTTGCGAGTTCAGATCCTGCGTGGGCGGGAAGGCATCATCAATCAGGGGTCGATAAAATTGGTACCACTTTGTGCGGAAGTCAACCCTGGTGGTCCTATGGAGAGGAGACTCGCCCCCACCACGATAGGAATGTACGAACTGGAGCAACTGACTCTGCAGGAAACCCGTTCACGAGGACTTCTTCAGTGGGGCAGTCGCAACCTGGAGTGCAAAGGTGGGAGAATTGCCCCCATGCATTCACCAATGGGTCAGGGCATAACACCAACGTAAAAGCTCGGGCTGACGTCCTTACAAATGTTGCGTGGAGCGGTGGCGCACTGGTTCACGCCCTGCGCTACGAAGCCGGCGACCCGAGTTCAACTCCAGGCCACGGCAACAACACAAGCGGTGAGTGATATCTTCACGGACGCTGGGACCCCTCGCCTCGACAACCTTTACTGACCAGCGTGGAGAAGTATGGTCAAGAAAACCCCCATGACTGGCACCACGTGGGGAGGCCTTCATCTCGCAGTGGATCAGCAAAGGGCCGTACTTTTTAACTTTTTCAAAGACACATATTTTATTTTAGCAAATTATATTTTGCGTGTTCGCGTGCACATATAGTCAGTCACCGTGTCCGTTGTTAATGTGATTTGAATCCCAGCGCAGAAAGTCGTCGGCAAAACGAAGGCAGTTCCACGCGTACGAGGAATGCGTGCACCTTTACATTGAACATTGTGGACATCATGAAAAGGGATGGACACATGACGATTATGGAATTCCTTCTATATGGATGTTGCATGCACACTCATTCATTGTGTACACAGGCTCGCGTGACCGACATAACGATTTATAGCTGGTTTATTTTGGGTTGGATCGTCCTGTAGCTATAATTCAAATTGTGTAACCCTCCACCACCCGACTAAGCCAATCAAATGAAGTTGACACGCGGGCAAAAGTGTAAATGTGTTTGGTTTATTAGCCTAAACCTGGAATGCTGAAAGGCAAGCAAACATTTTACATTCATAATTGTGTTTTTGGGTCGTGCAATACAAAAAAGACGTCGTAAGCCCTCCTCCACCCAACACAGGAAATGAATGAAAGTATCACGCGAGTCAAACGTGCCAAATGTATTTCTTCTTCAGCTACGCAAGTGTGTTGGAGAGTCACCTGACAACATTTAAATGGTTCACGACATTTCGTCCGGAGATCTCCATCCAGCATAATCATGTGGACTCCTTTAAAATGAAACCTGTAAGGAAGCTGCCCCCGTGGAGTGATGGTTAACGCACTGAACTTGCCACTTAACTTGCCACTCGACTTGCCACTGGATTTGCCACTCGACTTGCCAATGAACTTGCCACTGGACTTGCCACTCGACTTGCCACTCGACTTGCCACTCGACTTGCCACTCGACTTGCCACTCGACTTTTCACTGAACTTGCCACTCGACTTGCCACCGAGAGGTCGCTGGTTCGATTCCATCTCCCAGCGCGGTCTTGAGCAACGGGCTGCGCATTTCATTCGGTACATTCATCACTGGAATCCACGGGAATCGTTGAAAGGTTCCTGACTTTCGGAACCTGGGAATTAATTCTGAAAATGGTCACCGGTTTACCGGGAACTGTTTAACAGCCCAATGAGTCATTAATTGTGAAACCCATAAACTGTTGATACAAATGCATTTGTAATGTTCGCTCTGCCGCATCACTGTCCGCGTCGTACTGTTTATTTAATCGTGCGTTCATGATGAATCACTCTCCACGACGTGTTTGGGTATCCCCCCCCCCACCACCACCACGTGCACCTTGGACTGTTCGCGTGCTATCGTGTCCGAGTGTCACGTGACCACGTGTTTTACACCAGTGTAGTTCACCAAAGAGTTGCCATTAATGTGCTACGTTGCCGGTCTAATTTACTGCGCCAATTGTATTGCGGTATTTGCAATACTACGCGAGTAATGTGTTTCGTGATTTGAGAATTAATAGCAACAATGTCAACTTGATTTCGATTTAAAGCTTTCGTGACTGCAGGGATTCATCTTCTTGGGATTCATCTTCTTGGTTCTTTCTCGACACACCTGTTCTCCACCTGAGGACGGTTGCTTGCGTTGTGGCCGAAACGTCGTGAGAATTATTTTATTATGTTTTATTTTTATTATTTTATTATTTCCATTCTACGTGACTTTACCGAAAGAACCAAAAAATGTCAACTTGCTTCAAGTCATAGCCCTACCTCCGGAACGTAATACAATAAGTGGACGCTGACGACTGAAAATGCTTTCATTCATTCCACAAAAGCCTTTTTATCATCGACCGTGTTCAATCCACTGCTGGATGAAGGCCTCTACGAATCGCCGAACCCTCACAATCCTGCGATGTCACAGTCCACGCAGCGCCTGCGACATGAAGCGCTCTCATTGCTCCGTGTGCATCGCCATCGTTCTCGAGGATGCTCCATTCCTTTGCGGCCACATTAGTCTCGTTTTGTTTGCCCAATCGGTCGTCATCCCGTCTAGCGAAGTGTTCTGATTCTGCTCCAGCCCGCTTCTTTTCATTCACATCTCGAATGAACCTCTCCGTGTGTTCGCTCACTCATGTGCTTCCCAACCTGTGGTCCGCATACCGGGAAATGGTCCGCGGAACTATTGTAGATTCTGCTGTGATGTAGAGTCGTTATAATTTTGAACAAACAAACATGTTTTTATCAGTGGCGTGGTGGCCGGCGGGCAGTTGTTGAGTGGTGCCCGGGTCCAGAGAGGTTGGGAGCACAGCCCTTCTCGTCCGCGTGTTCCTCCTCTGCCTGTCTCGCAGTGGCATTCCAAGCGTGCATATCTCCACGCTTCTTTGCACACTTTTCACTTTTGGTTCTGTATCTATCTCTCTTCTCTCTCTCTCGTCAGAGTTCCGGCACCAACCGTAGCGGGTAGTGGGCACGGATTGTAGAACTCGGTGAGATCTTAGGACGCCAATTTAAAAACAACATTGTGTTTGTGTGCACAGCTGCGTGTGTGTCCCCGTACACACACACACAGACCACGCACGTGTGTGTGTCTGTGTGTGTCTGTGTGTCTGTGTGTGTCTGTGTGTGTGTCTGTGTGTGTCTGTGTGTAAGAGAGATGCCCCCCCCCCCCTTCAAATTGCTGAATGGGACATTTACCAAGTTGACAAAGCCTCATCCTCCGCCGGCGCTGAATCAGCACAAATCGCCCGATACGGGCTGCGCATGTTGGTCCGCGTAAAACATTACCGCGCTCATCTGTAATGGCGGGGGCGTTCGCCACGGAGGGAAGTCGGGGGGGGGGGGGGCTGCGTGGGGGGGGCATCTGTCGCCGAGTATGTAAATCGGAGAGAGCCTTCGGTGGAACGCCATCGATCCGCGGGGGGCTTAATTCAATTAGCCCCGGTGACCCGGGCAGCCCGGCCTAATAGGCAAGTCGCTTGGCTCCCCTTTGCTCTCGCAACCCTCGCAACCAAATATTGATCCGGCGAAAGATGATATTAGCCCGCCACGCTAATGAAACGGATGGCTCCAGGCCCCGGGGCATCTTGCCCAGTCCGCCTCCTTGCCCCCCCCCTCCCCCGTGTGTTCGCCTGCCCGCTTGCTTGACTGCCCGGCTGGAGGCGGCGTCGTAAATGTTAACTACCTCGCCTGGTATGCAGGAGGTCCTGACCTGGGCGCCTGTATATTGGGAGTTTGCATGTTGCTCTCCTCGTGGTCGTGTGGATTTTTCTCCGGGTCCTCCGGTTTTACCTTCCACATTTAGAAGGAAGCGTGCAGAGTATTTGGCTGCTGTGCACTTTGACGTGATAAGCCACTACTTTGAGCAATCATTTGGGACCAGGACGCTTCTGAAAAAGAGCTACATAGCTCAATGGGCCTTACCTGAAAAAAAAATAGTAAAATAATAGTCTTGATTGCCCATGAACTCACCAGTCTACCTGCGCGACTTTCCACCTGTCACTCAACTAGATTTGAAGCTTTCGTGACTGTAATGATTCATACTCTTAGGTTTTTTCGGTAAAGTCACGCAGGAAAAAATGAATAATAAACATAATAGAAATAATAGAAATAAAATAATAAATCACGACGTTTCAGAGGCAACACAAGTCTCCGTCATCAGGTGGGACCGTCACAGCTAAATTTCCTGTATCAAGTGAGGCAAAAATTGTATTATTTATTTTACCTACGTGACTTTACCGAAACAACCTAAGAGTATGTTAATCAACTGTCGTCCACTTGTGTCCACCTGTCACTCACCTGCCCAGCAATCTGAGCCTCCTGATAAGAGCGCTTTTTGCAACTGCAAAACACTTCTGAGATTCTGCTGTGGCACCGACAATGGGAGGTTGGTCGCGAAAGGAGAAGTGAATGGAAACAAAACAAAGCCTCGCTGGGAAGTTTCAGTGTGTTTATAGTACAAACTGGGCCCTGCCATGAGACCGTGGAATTGCCACCACGAGCTTAGGGCCACCGGCACAGTGTTGTGCTAAGCTCGTTTGAGTGGGGAGCATTTTTTTGACAGTCGAATGTGTCGCAATGTAAGAACGTCGACTTGTATGATTTTCTGTCAGTGAATGTAATTTGCTAATGGAAACATTTGTCAGTATTTTAGAAGACATCAAATGATTTACACGTGTATATTTTATTCCTGATGCGGCTTGTGTGCCGCTTAAAAAAGGGCAGTTCGCTGAAACTTCAAACTCATCCTCTGAGATAAATTATTAAATGAAATTCTGCCGTATTTCCAATGAATCACACTGATTCCCGATACAAAAACAATAGAAAAAAAACATCTCACGAAAACTGTGCATTTTGCATTGGCCCTGATCGCCAGCGCGAACTGGAAACGATTCTGTGTTACTGGTCCATAGTTCTCTGATGTGTGCCCGGGCTGTACCGCGCTCTCTTAAGGCACAAGGCACAGCAGAGAGACGGTGGGAGGGCACGTACGTGAAGTAGCGAGTATTCTGTATCGTATCGCTGTTAGCACGATGGGCGACAAACTCGGCGACTCGAGTTCGAGACCCACTCACGGACACCAACACCAGTGACTATTATCTGAACCGGTCCTGCCCCCCTAGGTCGACTCGGCCTCAAATGCGTACCTAGTGTGGTGTGTAAACGTTACCACTGGGGAGACAAAGGCGGAGTGGTGCTGTCCACCCTCTCGTACGCCGTGCCGCCCTTCATCGGTGCTACTCGCTAACAGCACTTGCCCTTAGTCTGCATGTTCAAGGCTTTATGAGGGATCTTTGTATTTTTGTCTGTATAGATACCCACATACTGACATTGCATACTCTTAACATCTAAACACTCAGACCAGCCTGGTGACGCAATGGTCACGTTAATTGGTGGTTCTGAGCCAGTTGCGGAAATTCCACGTTCCTATGGCGGGGGTGATTACAATATGAAATACTTTTCAACAGTAGTAGTAGGCTCGCTCGCCCATTGGGTTCGCTTCAGGCTGACACCCTCGTGGTGGTGGAGGGCATGACTGGGGCGCCACGGTGGCTACGAGATGTTTACTACCTCGCCTGGTCTACAGGAGGCCGTGGGTTCGATCCCGACGCCTGCTGCTGTATATTTGGAGTTTGCGTCTCTCTCTCCCCGTGGTCGCGTGGATGTTTCTCCGATTCCTCCGATTTTCCCCTCCACATTTAGAATCAACATCACGCGTTCATAGTATTTGGCTGATATGCATTTCTACATGATAAGCCACTTCGTTGAGCTATCATTTGCGGCCAGGTCACTTGTGAAAAACGGCCGTCTCGCTCGGTGGGCCTTACCTGGTCAAACAAAAATAGGTTATCGTTGTGTGGCTGTCTCACACGCGCATTGTGATTTTGTGAAAGATGTCACGGGGGGGGGGGGGGGGGGGGCTGATGCACGAGTGCTCTGTGTGATTGTTAAACAAACCCCGAATGACCCCCGCCAAAATGCTTTTAAAAAGTCGAGTCGCGAGTCAAGGGTTAGAACTGATCTGGCCGTCCTCGTGAAAGCAGCGTGATGTGTTAGGCTCCATTTGAGATGTCGCACACGGCGCGCGCACGCGCACACAGCACCTGCCCTGCCCCTTATCAATCCACTGCTGGATGAGGGCCTTGCCCCGCTCCACCGCCCGACGCACCCTGCGGGCTAGAGAGGGTTATTAAAACGACCATACTTCACCTTGCTCGTCAGTACAGGTTAGTGAAAGCAGGAAGAACATACGCTGGAGCAGAGTACCGTACAACAATATATTTATAGCTGCGCCGCCCTCTGCTGATAACCCAGCGCTGCCGCCCTTGTCGTGTGTACGGGGGTCGCTCATCCAATCGCTATCCAGGCTCAACACCTGCTTAGCTTACACGCTCTCATGATGAATCGGTTCATCGGTGAATGCGCTCTGTGTCATCCCGTAGTCATGTGTACTTTATAAACACACGCTGATGTTTATTCTGATTACTCTGGAATTGACACAATTTTGTTCATGTTTTATTATTCATGTGCAGGTGAATCTGCTGTAGATCTACACAGCACACACATGTCACGCCATAGCAATTGACAAATATAATTTATATAAATTGATGGCTACTTATCCCATGAACCTCGCTCATTGATTCCTCCCCAGTTATTGAGGACTTGTTCTACCAGACACTGACGGTTTCTTCTCATGCACACTGCCTTCAACCACCGCCACCACCACACTGCAGCCCATAATCACACACTCACCAACCCACTGACCCACCCACCCACTCACCCACTCACCCACTTCCTCACCCACTCACTCACTACACTGCAAGTCACAACAACACACTCACCCACCCACTCACCCACTCACTCACCCACCCACCCACTCACACACCCACTCACACACCCACTCACCCACCCACCCACTCACCCATCCACTCACCCACCCACTCACCCACCCACTCACCCACTCACCCACTCAATCACCCACCCACTCACCCACCCACTCACCCATCCACTCACCCACTCACTCACTCACCCACCCACTCATCCACCCACCCACTCACCACGCTGTACGCAGGTCAACACCTATCCCCGACTTCTTCCCTCCCGCTTGCTCCACTTTGGAACTCCCTCCCATCGTTTATTTCCCCAAGTTCTTACGACCTTGCTCAATGCAATAAACTCGTGTCTAACTCGCGTCTAACTCACATCTAACTCGCTTCTGGCTCGCGTCTAACTCGCGTTTTAACTCGTATCTACTACACGCCAGCACGTGAGGTTCTTCTGGCGCTCCAGTTTCCCCCCACGTGTACACACACTCATCATTGATTGTGTACACACACTCATTATTGATTGTGTATACACACTCATCATTGATTTTGTGAAGAAAAAAAAGATCCAATGCAGGACCCTCTTTAAAAATAGTATTTCGACTTCGCGTGGCTTTTCTTTGATTCAAAAAAGTACATTTCAGAGTGCTGTTTGTTTCTGACCGCTTCTGTTTTTTTTTCTGGGGGGGCGGGGGCGGGCGGGCGGGCGGGCGGGGGCATTGTTGGCCCTGTTCCCAGCAACTGTGATAAAAAAAAAACCCATTCCGTGACAAAGGTGGGTATTATAAGACTTGACTGAACTAATCCATACTTGGGGTGACTGAGAAGCGGAAGCTCCTCTACTAGAAACGGGACGATCCGTTGCTAATCGTGGCCACGTGCGGCACCCCCCCCCCCCCGCTTTGCTGCAGGGCGTGCAGGTGTGTGGCGCCCTGCGAGGGGCATTCCAAGTGGGAGTTTGTCATCCCCCGCCCCGCCACCCTCTTCATTTGGAATAGAAATAATCCCAGAGTGTCTCTCGATTGAACGATGAAATCTATTCGTCAGTTCGAAGTGCCGCCGATGCGAAGTGGGGTGGAGGCAGCCCCCTGCACTGACAGCACTGAGCCGGTGGTGGAAATTCCACGTTCCTATGGCGGGGACAAGTCTATCCATAATCCCACATGAGTTATGATGGCTTGTCATCCTCTAAATAGGGATTAAAGTTGCAACCTTTCAATTATGCGTGGCATGTTGAGGCTATATTATATTTGTACGTAAATAATACTATACAGTATATAATATTAAAACATGTTATTTATCCAGGAAAGTCTCACCGTGTATCAGTATATTTTCAGGAGAGTACTGTACAGGAATTTTTTTGGAAATTATTTTTAAAAAATGTGTTCTTTATAGACTTTTACGCCTGGTTATTAAAAGTGACAGATGGGTTAGTTTAGAAAACGAGACTAATTTGTCCAAATGTCTTCTTACCTCGCATTGAGCTTGTGCTCCAGTTTCATTGGCCATGTCATATTTCATGCTTAATACTAAAACATTACAGAAAGGAGGCATTTAATTTAAACATTACACGACTAAGTGCACTTACTGTGCCAGTGAGCGTGTGTGCAAGTGGATGTGTGGGGCATTAACCCCACAGCTGACATCGGTGGCAAGGGGTTTTGAAACTTGTTCTGGGCTTCCCCTAGGTTGACTCGGCCTTGAATGACACTTCAGCGCTGGAGAGACAAAGGTGGCCCCACGCCACTCGTGAGCGGCCACGTGACCCAGCCAGGACGCGCTCGAGATGTGTTGCAGAGGTTGACGGTTAGAATCCGATTTCTGATCTGACTGTGGTGGCTAGGAGATGTTAACTACCTCGCCTGGTATACAGGAGGTCGTGGTGTTCGCGCCCGATCCTGACGCCTGTTTATTTGGAGTTTGCGTGTTCTCCCCGTGGTCGCGTGGATGTTTCTCCAGATCCTCCGGTTTGGAGTATTTGCCTGCTATCGATGTCCACATGATGGTAAGCCACTTCGTTGAGCTATCATTTTTTGCAAGGCCGCTTCTTAAAAAGAGCTACATAGCTCAGTGTACCTTACCTGGCAACATTAAAACAAGTTTAGTTTTAGTTTATTGCCGCGGTTTGTGTATGAAGAACCGTAAGTCTGCTTTCACAGTGGTTGCTAAATATGTCATTTGCAAGAGCTGGCCATTGTGTGCCAATGCCAAGGTCTATATTTGCCACGTTAGAAACTTTCCCACAAATGACTCAATTGTGATAATTGGTTTTTTGCCCTTTTATCTGGCAACACAACTGACAACTGCGCCTTTTGGCGTCATCTGGTCCAACACCATGTGAGACTAGGCTCTAAGGAAAGCTGTCTCGGGTGTGGACCAATCAACTTCAAGGACAGTGCATACATTATCAGAGTTATGTTTTTTGTTTGCATTATGACTGCAGGTATTGTTGTCTATGCAAACATGACTCCTTGTAAAAAATGTGTCAGTTTTGTTGCCAGATAAAAGGGTAAAAAAACAATTATCATATTTTTTACTGGCAAATGAGGTTCCAATGGTGACTCAACTATGATTGTACATAGCAACCAGCGTCCCCTCCTGCCCCCAGTTTCGACAAAAAGTCACTTGAAGAGATCTCAGAGGTACTTCTGGGGTATCCACTTCAATGGACCATCCTACAACACTGCTCGGTTAACACGACTCTGATAGCACAATGAGGGTAACATTGGGGGGGGGGGGGGGAGAGACGCAAATATTTGTACAGTTCGAATGAAAATTATAACGTTCTATTTTTACTTCCGCTGCTGTGCCAGCCCTTTCCCGTTCAGCTCGGGCCCAGGGCGCAGTGTGTGAGCTACGTCGCGGGGTAGGCGGATACAATCGGCGTCTCTCAATCACTCGCACAACCCAGCTGAGGAATGGAATCCCGCTTGTGAAGCAGACATCGCCGCCGCATTCGTTCTGGTGTCTGGGCAGAGCGCTCGCCACTCGCCCAGTTCGCACACTCAAAGCTTTCATTCTCCTTACAATCCCGTCATTTCCCCGGGGCATTTTCTTCTCTACAAAGTTATAATTTACCTGCATAATCCATTCCCTTTGGGATGGAGCTTCCCATTTGCAAGGGTGGCGCAGAGTGCCAAGTGGCACAGTATAGAGCGGTGATCTGTGATTTACAACGATACAGAGCAGTGGTCTTCACTTCTCTTCAGAGGGGGGGGGGGGGGGCACTTTCGCCGATAAGACATCATCAGTGTGAGGAGCGCCACAACATTTGAAACCATTGGGAGTTTGACAGCAGCACGAGGTGGTTCACATTTGCGTTTCGTCAGGGGCCGCACGCCATGGGCCACCAGGGGCCGCACTAAAGGCCACCAGGGCCCGCACGCCAGGGGCTACCAGAGGCCGCCAGTGACCCGCGGGGCCTTGCACTGAAGAGCGCCGGTAGAGACAAAGATGCCCCGTGTAGCCTGTAACAGACTGTAGGGGCAAGTGCTGTGAGTGAGCACCTGTGAAGGCCGGAACGGCGCACGAGGGGGTGGGTGGCCAGCACAACGCCCGGCCGCCTTTGTCGCTCCAATGCTGATGTGTGCACACAACATCAGGTACTCGTTTAAGGCCGAGTCTACCTAGGGGAGGCCCAGTTAATATATGTGCCACTGCAGGGAGTGGCATGCGATGGTAAATGTGCCGTCGACTTCACAGTGGAGGTGAAGACGCCGTGAAGGACAGGCGAAATAAAAGCAAAGACTGGGATGGATGTTCATTGCCGAGAGGAAAAGAAGATCCTAACATTTGTGTTGAATGTCTTAAGTTTATAAATATATATATAACCTGAATAGAGTCCACACCTCGATAAAATAAATATATGAATTCAAGGGAGTAATATTGTCGTCTCGTACTGTGTCATCAGTCATGGAGGCATTGTAACCATACTTCAACATTCTCGTCATGTGGCTTCGCTTAGATTTCACTCGCTACTGATGTTAGCCGCGACCAGGAGTTTAATCCGCTCATCAGATTCGTCCGCGGAGTGCGCCAACCACCGTGCCACCGCTCCCGAGACATGGCGTGCGTGTTTGTTCGGTTTTTTTTTCTCTTTTTATTGGGGACGGTGGCGCAGTTTGACAAATACTCGAACCGGTCCTGGGTTGAACCTCTCGGTTAGAATAGCCCCAAAAGAGTGCGTGATGGGCTGTCTAAACATCAGCACTGGGGAGACAAAGGCGGCCGGGCGTGGTGCTGGCCACCCATCTCCTCGTGCGCCGTGCCGGCCTTCATAGGTGCTCGATAACAGCACTTGCCCCGACAGTCTGTTACAGGCGACACGGGGGAGCTTTGTCTGTGTGTAGGTGCTGCTACTCGCTACTGACAGCACTTGCCCCTACAGTCTGTTACAGGCTACACGGGGGAGCTTTGTCTGTGTGTAGGTGCTGCTACTCGCTACTGACAGCACTTGCCCCTACAGTCTGTTACAGGCTACACGGGGGAGCTTTGTCTGTGTGTAGGTGCTGCTACTCGCTACTGACAGCACTTGCCCCTACAGTCTGTTACAGGCTACACGGGGGAGCTTTGTCTGTGTGTAGGTGCTGCTACTCGCTACTGACTGCACTTGCCCCGACAGTCTGTTACAGGCTACACGGCGGGCGGTGGAATCTTTGGATCATTTTGTCTTTAAACTATGCGCTTAGCTGTTTACATTTCTGCCCCACACACACACATATAAACGCCGAGTAGATTGCGTAGTTCGACAATCATCTCTTATCCCTGTTAAACAAGGGGGGCCATTGACCGCTCCAGTGGCGTAGCGGTGGCGATTTAAACAAAATCGTCTCGAGTCCCCGGTGAGCGCTCGCGACAGCTGACGGCACCGCGGGGCTCACGGCTCCCAGCGCATCGCTCGCTGCGTCGCGGGCTCCTCACACGCAGCGCGACTCGGACTTTGGTGCGGCTGGGTGAGTGCCGCTCATCTCCCCCTTCACGGCTCTCCACCCCCACCAACCGTGTCGCCTGTAACATACTGCTGGGGCAAGTGCTGTCAGTAGCGAGTAGCAGCACCTACACACAGACAAAGCTCCCCCGTGTAGCCTGTAACAGACTACTGGGGCGAGTGCTTTTAGCGAGCACCTATGAAGGCCGGCACGGTACACGAGGGAGTGGGTGGCCAGCACCACGCCCGACCGCCTTTGTCTCCCCAGTGGAAATGTTTTTACACACCGCACCAGGTACTCCTTTGAGGCTGAGTCGACCTAGGGGGAGGCCCAGGACTGGTTCAGAAAATCGCCATTTGTGTTGGTGGCCGTGAGCGGGTATGGAAGGCGGGTCACCTGGTTCGTAGCGCAGCGCGCACACCGCTGCACTACCGCTCCCCCAGCCACCACAACCACCAATCACCACCACCTCCACAACCTCGCTCCTCCACGGTGGTGGTGGGTGGGGGGTGCAGGGTATTTCTGGCTCGGAGTGTTTGTGCAAGTGCTGCTTTCCGATGGCCCGACCAAGAGGTAAATGAGGCATAACATCCGCTCGCTAACACGGCGTTATTATACGAGCACGCGTTGTAAAATCCCCGGGCCAAAATTAACCTACTTAGGAAAGTCGCTCTGTGCGCGAGCGACCAGGCAGGCCAGCTGATGCCGAGCGCGGGGTACAAGTGGCCACGGCCTCTTCCCGATGGCCGCACGCCCCTCCGGCGCCTGCCTCGACCACGAGGACAAAGCGAGAATGTCGTGCGGGACCACCTCTGGCATGGAGGATGGAGCGGCTGGGAGGGGTTGGGCCGCCAGTCGCGTGGCGGCACTGCTGGCACGTGTTAAGCGCGTGCTGCTTCCGCCGGCTGTTTGCAGCTGTGTTGCAATGCTTGCCTCTATTGCGAAGCACAATTGCACAGTTGGAATTTTTTTCGTGTTTGAATTAAATCCCCGCCTTCGCTATGACCCGCGTGCTGACCAGCGCGGTGAAGTATGGTCAAATCCCTTGGCGTGGGGGGGGGTCGTCTCTCGTCACAAGCAGCGCATTATAAATTTTCTATCGCGGCCTGATGATAATGAGTACAGGCTCAGAGACCCCCCCTCCCGCCCCACAAACGCCGAGCGGCCAGCAGCAATTTGCACCGTCGAAGGTGCTCTAGATCGGAGTGAATGCAGCACGTGTCTATTCACTCGTTGAGAAAGGTGGCGACAGAGAGAGACGACGGCGACGAGGAGGAGGATGGAAGTTAAATGTTGCTCTTGTATTTTATATTTATGTTGCTACCGCGGCGTCTGAGCACAGGCCCAGGAGGAGATTGGCAAGAAGCGGCGCGACAGACAGCAGCGAGAGCGTCGCAGGCGGTGGCGCGTGGCCCGCGTGGAGCGAGGCGACGGTGAGGACTTTGCAAATCGAGACGGTGCGAAGCTGGAAGCTCTTCCAGTGCGGGGCAGCAGCAGCAGCACCAGCAGCAGCAGCAACAGCAGCAGCAGCAACAGCAGCAGCAGCAACAGCAGCAGCAGCAGCAACAGCAGCAGCAGCAACAGCAGCAGCAGCAGCAGCAACAGCAGCAGCAACAGCAGCAGCAGGACACGAGAAGCGTTACGATCTCGCGGTGCGGTGGCTGGGGAGAGTCCTCAACATGGTTGGATGAATTTCGATTTAAAGCTTTCGTGACTGCAGGGATTCATCTTCTTGGTTTTTCGGTAAAGTCACGTAGAAGGGAAATAATAAAATAATAATAATAAAACATAACAAAATATAATAAACATAATAAAATATTGTATTATTTCTCTTCTACGTGAGTTCACCGAAAGAACCAAGAACATGGCTGGATGAATCGATTAGTGAAATAGCTATGGCAGCCAGCTATGGCTGCAGAGTACATGTTGTTTATGTCGTTTTTTGTGAAAATTCGGTCACAGTTCCTATGATCACTGTTTCATTGCTTTTATGGCTTTATTTTGGTGATTTTCGAAAAGTTTTTCGGTTTGGCCATGTTTGTTTGTTGTAGTACAGAGTTAGACTGATGGCCTTAATCTAAGTTGTCTTGTGGTTGTTGTTGTTTGACTTGCATCCCTCTGGGATTTGTGCACACAGTGTTGGTGTACGGTGCCTTTTCTGCAATATTTTGCTGTCTTTTCTGTTTGCACTTAGTCACTTTAAGATGTTTTCTTGTTCATGTTTTTGTTTAATGTTTGTTGCGGTTGCACCCGATTCAAGAGCCGAATGGCTCACAGGGCTATACCTAATAAATGAACTTGAAATAAAATCATTGATTCATACGATGATACATGTGTATTGTTATTATCTTTCTTTCCCTTATTGAAACATGCTCACGTACGGATGGTAGTGCCACGTTGGTTCAGGGTTAACTAAATTTGGAAACTTTAAGAAATAATGAAGTACATTTTTGGAACGCTTTGGAAATTGGCAGAGGGCTTTGTGATGTGTTTGCTCAGCTGGGCGAACGCTCAGGGCTGAGTGCGTGCGCGTGTGCACAGTGCAACCACAGCGGTGATGGTAGAGCTGGTGAACGTGATAATGATTGCGGTAATGGTGATGATAATGATGGTGATAATTGTGGTGGTGGTGGTGACATGCGGTAGTGTAGTGGTGAGCACGCCGCGCTTGGAACCTGGCGATCCGAGTTCTATTCCCGCTTCCTGTCAACCACCAGTGACGATTATCTGAACTAGTCCTGAGCCTCCCCTAGGTCGACTCGACCACAAATGAGAATATGGTGCGAAGTGTGAACATTGCCACTCGTGAGTGTTGTAATATAATTACAACTGCAATTGTCACTTGCTGTTCATTTGGAAGTGCGTCTTATGATGACAAACGAAGTAACCATTTTAAAATTGATTGCCAAAAGATGACACTGACAATAATGAAACACCCCTTTGTCAATCTACGACGCGTAAAATGTCTCTCCAGGGTGTTTCTCCTGCGGGTGGTTCAGATATAGCGCTCAACATTGATGTTAGCCATGGCCTGAAATGGAATTCCAGGTTTACCAAGTCCAAACAGCAAATTACTGCAACTCAAGAAATTTAAATTTCTGACGTGTATATCAAACAGTAGCTGAAGTAACGCACTACAAGCTGGCAATGTAAAGGTGATAGCCATATTTACGTTGCTATATTTGCCTAATTTCTCCAGGACTTGGTATTCCCCCCCCTCCCTCTTCGTAGCCTCTATGGCTTTAACGTGGCCAAGGTCCCATTAGTCAACAACAAATTATTGTCCCCAAGAGGAGACGAGGCACCCTCGAGCCATCGCGAAGGATTTTGTGACTTCACCCGTGAAATATACAACGCACGCAGTCGCGTGTGGCCACCTCAAGAATTGGTGGCAATCTTTGATTCCCTTGTAGCTGTGCGACAATCAATTCAATATGCGAGAAGCTCTTCATCGTCTGGTGAGACCCGCATGTTCCTGTCTGCTCGTGCAACGACAGAGTTGGCGGCGGGAGATGACAGTCACTTGGGGTGGCCTTCATCTCGCAGTGGATTCACCATGTCTGATGATAACGATGATGGGGTCCCGTATTTTTCTAGGGGTGCTCTTGCCAATAACTTATGATAATCCAGCCGTATTTGTTTAACACGCCTGACTATTCATGAGACCCAGACGGTCGAAACCGGTCCAGAGTTTGCTTGCTTAAACAAATGCCGCTTGATGACATCGCTCTGGAAATCCCAGAGAGCTGATGTCATCAACACCAATATGGATGTTCTTTATTTGCATGTTGAAGCGACAGAATGGAGATCCGCTTAATATTTTCTTTCGCCAAACTAAAGCAGTGAGCCTCAGGAGCCAATTTCAAAGGTAGGGATTGGCAAGCTGTGAACAGCCGGGCTAAATTGGGCAGTTATGCCCTTGCATGCTGTTATGACTGCTTCCATTGCCTCGCCTCGCATTCCGCGCCTGATAGCTGCGGCGGGGGTCCGGTGTCTGAGGGCCCATTGTGCGAGGGCCTTGCCACGTGCTCCGCTGCACTCGGTGGCAACGTGCAAGATATGATGGACGCGTCTATCACCAAATGCTGCATTTGAGATCTGACAGCCAGCGAGAGAGATTTGCGTTGCTGCGTCTGGGCATCGGAATGATTGAGATGCGTGGCGCTTTGAGAGATTCCTCAATTGGGATTACGCACAGCAGCAACAAACGTCCACCTACTAGCAGACTCATGCCCCAGGTCACTCTGTGGAGTTCTCTGCTGGTTAAACAAACTTAACTTGACACCTAAGACGAGACTCGTTCTCGGGAGACTCACCCTCGCCTGTTGAGTTCTCTGCTGGTTAAAGAAACTTAACTTGACACCTACGATGCTTGGGCATTTAAGTGCCCAAGCAATGTAAATGCTTTCGCCTTACCTGTGACCAAATCACTCTGAATGTGCCCTATCTCGTTACATCTCGAGAGCTTAGCAAAGTTTGAGTCTGGTTGGTGCTTAGATGAGAGAGTGCTTTGGGACTCCACGTGCTGTAGGCTTAGGCTGTGAGGTGGCCAGTGGATATCAGCACGGCAATGGATTATTGAATCTATCTGTGTGGAGCTTTTTGTGTTAACCCCCTCGTATAGATGGACACTCATTTTGTGCCACGTTCCAAACAAAGATAATTATATTTAAAGTGATGCTCGGCAAGGCTATGATCGACATTAATATGATTCTACGATGTGTGATTGAGAACGAGGGCATTCATCTGAGCAATTATAAACTATTTTTTTTACGTTTCACGAACTAAAGGGGAATGCTGCCAGTGGTGTGAGGGTCAGCGCACCGGACTTGCGATCCCAATGTGGCCGGTTCGATTCGATCTCCTGGCGCGGCAGTCGAGACAACGTTGCGAGTTGCCTAAACCCCTCCCCTGTCCACGCAGCGGCATAAATGGGCGATGCCGCAATCAGTCGATCGGCAGGCCGCGTGTGGTGGAGTTGTTGTGTGTCGGTACTCCCAACTCTTCAAGACGTCTGGGCAGCGTGGAAGAGTAGGCGAAGCTACCCTCCCTGGAGGGGGCTGTTCAGAGCTCCCCTCTAAGGGGAGGCCCCTCCGCCAGCAGTGGGCTGATCGAGCACTTGCAGGGCTGCGCATTTGTCTTCATGTCGCCTGAAGGAGGTGGTCGGTATGTGTTGGTGTGAAGCAGCGTGGCTTCAGAACTAAACGGGTTTCCAGATGCTCGGTTGTTTTTAGACATCAGTAACAGCAGCAGCGGGACAAGTGAGAGTTCTGTTCGTTACTCGTGGCAGATAAATATAATCAATTTCCTTTGGTGAAAGAAGCAGTGGAGTTCAATTCAGTCCGTGATGTATTTATTGGGTGTGAGCGTGAACACGCGATGCTCTAAGCGGCCACTAGATGGTGCATAGACTACAATTATCAGCGCGATGTTTGTCTGACCGCGTGTGATTCCGAGCGCGTGTTGTGGAGCTATACCGCGTGTTGTGGGGCTTGTACCGAATGCTCGTTACCACGACGCCCGACGTTTCGCGCCGCATGCTGAATTGAATTTGTCAAGTATCTCCCAGCAGGTACGCGGCGTGAAACGTCGGACAAGTGTATGTGGTTGTAACCCAAAAACACATCGAAGCATGGAATTATAGAACGCGTGTCACAATGTACCATGTTGTAAACCACAATTATGTATTTTTAGCTTTGGGTTTTATACCAAACCTTAATGACAAATGATATTTATCATTTCCTGTATTATTAATACTCCATTTACCAAATACGAATAATGCCCGGTCCTTGTATACACGTTGAACTTCTTTCGCACCGTACGTAGGCAAGCGTGCTTATCGAAGATGCGATTGGCACGGTTGTAGACATTCGATGAGACTCAAGAGACTTCCTGCTATAATTGGGATTTTTGGCCAATTCGCAGTAAGCGAGAGGTGGGGCTTCGTGTGGGAGTGAAACCGCAGGACCCAGAGAAATCCCACCGCGTGTTTGGGACTAAACAAACAGACATTACGCCTACTTTCCGTATGTCTCTACTCACGACAAAAAAAAACCCCAAGCATTTTTCTTTTAAAATACACATCCCATTAGCCAATCGGCCTTCTGGGAACGATTAAAAAAAAAATGTCAGCGGCATTGGTGTCAAACACATTCCGAGCAAACGGATCGGTTCTGACTTCAAATTAATGTTGTCCATTTCGCCGAGGTGATGGTTTTAGTTGGGGTTTTAAGGTGGCACGAAAATACGCACAGCGGTTGGGGCTACCAGGAGAAAAGGTCACACCCTGGACATGCGACCCAGGACCCGTTTTATATATTGACGCCACAGATGGTAGGTAGCCATGGCTGGGAATTCAACTTGCCTGGACGAATTTCGATTTAAAGCTTTCGTGACTGCAGGGATTCATCTTCTTGGTTCTTTCGGTAAAGTCACGTAGAAGGGAAATAATAAAATAATACAAATAAAACATAATAAAATAATTCTCACGACGTTTCGGCCACAACGCAAGCAGCTGTCCTCAGGTGAAGAACAGGTCTGTCGGAAAGACAGCGTCTGAATTGCCTGGACGAGTTCGAAACAGCGCAGCGAGTGCTAGCCATTGATGCCACCGCTGCCCCCCTCAATTTAAACTTTCGAATCCACGTTCATTCGTATAAACAAATGCACGTTACCACACTTGCACCTTTCATGTTCTGAGAGAAGCCAGAGTTATTCCACATCGAGATAACAGCTATTTCAGAACATCTGTTACTGTGATGAAATTGTATTTAAAAAAAACACACAAAACCCCCTCCAGACTCGAGAGAAAAAGAAAATACAAAAGTAGAGTTTTCAACTTTGCCAAGCTTAAAAAATTAATGACTTCATTTATGGAAATATTTCATGGAGCCACTGTTGCTTCACCAGTCTCAGTGCCGTCTTCTCAAGGGAGACATTTGTGATGCTCTGTGCTGTCTCCAGCTATTACTCGGCACATCCGTCAAAAGTAACACACCTACATCAGGTGACGGTCTCCAGCGTTGGCCCTGCTTCATAACGGTGAGCCATGAAGAAGGCCCCCTTCCCAAAACGTCTCCTTCTCTATGTTCTATCCGTCATATGCTTGCCCTCTTACGCTCTCGGCTCTCAAGAGCAGAGCCGTTGCCCAAAATTCTGGCTCATCGTTTTCTTTTTTTCTCTCCGGTTGACGTGAGCGGTCAGCCCACTCCGCTGCAAAACCAGGAACCTGAGTTCGATTCCTGGCCACGGCTAACACCAGCGACAAGTAATATCTCAACGGTGCCTGCCACCTCCCTCCCCCTGCCTTTACCAGCCTGCGTCAACCGGTGCGGTAGCGGTGAAGTATGGCCGAAAACCCCGATGCGGCTGACACAGCATGCTGGATCGGGTGACCTTCATTCAGCATATTATTATTTCCTCATTGATAATACCGTCTGGAAAACTCACCTTTAGAATGGCCTTTACCCCGGCAAGTTCCGGCTTTACATATACGGCGGTGGCGCATTGCTGGGATCTACGGATGAAATGCGCCACTTTACAAATGTAAACACTTATTTTTGGGTTCAGCAGTTTCACTGCTGGATTATATTTTCCGCCTGAGGACGACCGCTGATCGAAACGTCGTGATCTATTATTTTTTGTTTTATTTTATTTTTCTACCCACGTGACTTTACCGAAAGAACCAAAGAGTATGGATTCCCGCAGTCACGAAAGCTGCAAATCAAGATCAAATACGTATTATCGTGTGTGCCGTGACTCTTCAGCAGTTATTTGTGTTTGGCAATGCCCAGGGGTCTGCAGCCTGCGGCTCTGGGGCCGCGTGCTGCGCTTCTGCCAGGACGGCTGCTTCGTGACAGTCATTCATTCGGGACCACCGCCGTCTCGTATTCACCACAGCGCATTGCCGGATTCGAAAGAAAAAAATCTCCTTGTTATTTTGGTTCCTGTCCCGTGGCAATGGCTGATTTTTAAAAAAAAATATACACAATATATATATATATATAAATGTGATGGACGATGGTATTGGTAAATCCCACAATTTTCAAACGGCGCTGCTCTACGTTACACTCAGCTGTACTTTATTATGAATGGATGTTTTTTTCCCTTTTGATACACATGTTTGGGCCACTCACTTCCTCCCCTAACAGCCGAGAGGGCTCGGTTTTGGGCCACTGCAACTCCACGGACAATTGACCGCGATAACCGTGGCCAGAGTTAAATTAAACGCTACGTGGGATTGCAATTATCGTCCTCATTATATATAGCAGGGAACATGGGAAAATAAACACGGATGGGTGGTGGAGGCGGGGAGGTTAGGATTGGCGATTGAGATATTTAACTGTGGTTCCACCACCGCCGCCCCCGGCATCCAGACCACGTTCGCAGCACAGACAGAAGCTCGATTTAAGGGTAAATGACCCGGGAGAATCCCCGTTGTCCGTGGTGAAGTCGGGGACCGATGTCGCGGGTTCTGTTACCTGCAGTATTTTTGTTACTCTACTTTTCCCATGGGGGGAAAACAAATTGGTGATGATAGGAACAGTCGGGCCACGGATAAGAGAGATTATTCACGGCTCCAACACCCCCAGCAGATAGTCTGAGTCCGTTGGGTGAGAGGAGCTCTGCGGTATAACCTTGTGTGGTTGTGCACTTGCCGTCTCGTTAATCCACTGCTGGATGAGGGCCTCCCCCCACACCAGTCTGGTTATGGGGCATTGTTTGACCACACTTCCCCCACGCTGTCTGACGAGGTTTGGTGAAGTCGAGGGTCATAGACGTTGGAACAGAGTACAAAAGAAAATGTGCTTGTACTGCCCTCCACATTAAACTAAAATGAACTATTTTTATTTACCCGGTAAGGCCCACTGAGCTATGTAGCTTTTTTTCATAAGCGACCTGGTTATCACAAATTATAATTCAGTGAAGTGGCTCATGTGTGAATTGATAGCAGCCAAATACTCTAAATGCACGTTGATTCTAATGTGAAGCGAACAAACGAAGGACCCAGAGAAAAGTCCACACGACCAAGGAGAGAGACACGCAAACTCCAAATAAACAGGCGTTAGGGTCGGGGTCAAACCCACGACCTCGTGTATACCAGGCGAGGTAGTTCACATCTCCTAGCCGCCGTGGCGCCCATCACGTAAAGTATCCGAAAGTCCACCGGCCTGTTGGCCTCGCAGAAGTGAATGAAACGTGCAAACCCTGGCCCAGTTTCACCCTCATGGGCCTCATCAGCAGTGCTGTATTCCGTAGAGCACGGTGCACTCACTCGCACCCCTGCACGGACACGGTTTGAGTGTAAGGCTGTCGGTAGGGTCGGTAGGGCCTGCATCATCGGTAGGGCCTGCATCGTCAGTAGGGCCTGGATCACCACACAGCTACCTCGCATTCGCTCCTTGATCGCTGACTGGTCTCCCATCATCCACGTACAGGTCAAGATGAAACCTGCTGAGCTTCTGAGGAGGAGGAGGAGGCGCTCACAGCGGTGTAAGGGTCAGCGCGCTGGACTGCTGCAGTTCAGCGGCCACCGGTTCGATTCGACCTCCCGACCACTGGGGTTGAGACAAGGTCGCGGGTTTCTTAAACCCGTCCCCGTCCACCGCCCACGCCGCCTCTGCCCGCCCAGCGGCACGAATGGGTCTCACCGCGCGCAGTCAGTCGATCGCCAGCTCGCCTGTGTGGTGGTGGGGGGGAATCTCCCCCACAGGGGCTTTCTTTCTTCTCGCGCAAACTCCTTGACAGTGCCCACGGGCAAGAAGTTGCAGGGCCTGCGCCTCTACCTCTGTGCCTGGTCGAGCTTGTGCGAGGGGTGCGCGTGCGCGCGCTGCCAGGGAGAAGGGGCAGCAGTGGTGCTCGCCGGCGGTGAGCTGCAGGTGTCCTCACCCCTTCAGGGACCTTGACCATGACGGCCAATCATGCGTCACGTCGATTCACAGGCCCTCGGAGTATTGGCAAAGTGGATGATTTAAATTGGATTATTTAAATTGGGTTATTTAAATTGGTTTACGAGGACTCATTTTCAGGGCATAAACTATCGCATCATTTACATGAAAATAAGAAAGAATCTCTCGTTCTTACCGTGACGCCGGGGGCGACCCCACGGGGAGGACGCGGTGAGACCCTTGGCGGGGCACTTGGACCTCTTGAAAAACGTCTCGACGACGATTACTGCAGCAGCAACAGCAACAACAACAGTTCCAATAACATCAACAACAGCAGCAGCAGCAACAGCAACAACAGTTCCAATAACATCAACAACAGCAGCAGCAGCAGCGGTCGCAATTTACAAATCTATTTTGTATGAACGCAATCACCTCTCGCGATGCTTTGCTAAAAAACAACCTTGTATTGGGTTGAAGGGCGCCACGGTGGCTAGGAGATGTTAACTACCTCGCCTGGTGTGCAGGAGGTCGTGGGTTCGATCCCGACCCTGACGATGCTTGCTGCTGTTTATTTGGAATCTGCGTGTCTCTCTCTCCCATCATCATCACGGTGGCTAGGAGATGTTAACTACCTCGCCTGGTGTGCAGGAGGTCGTGGGTTCGATCCTGACCCTGACGTCTCCGAGTCCTCCGGGTTCACCTCCACATTGAGCATGAGAGGCTCAGGGAAACACGAGAGGGAGAGAGATGACAGGCGAGCGGCACTGATATCGCAGCACGGGTCGCCTCAGGCCTTGGTTTGACCCGGGCGGTGCAGAGATGTACATCTGTGACCAGGTGGCAAGAATTTCTGTGCACCAAGATCTGGTGGTCATGTGTTTGAACTTTACTGCAGGATGCCGCACGGTTTTGATCGTAGTCCTCTTGCTGACTGAGAAACATGTTGGGGGATTTGGTTCGCAGTGGAAAACGTGCCAACCACATCCCACCCACGCACTCACCCACACACTCACCACACTGCAGGTCACAACAACACACTCACCCTCCCACCCACTCCCTCACTCACTCACTCACCCACTCCCTCACTCACTCCCTCACCCACCCACTCCCTCACCCCCTCACTCACCCCCTCACCCACTCCCTCACTCACTCACCCACTCCCTCGCCCCCTTACTCACCCACTCACCCACTCCCGCACCCACTCCCTCACCCACGCACTGACCCTCCCACGCACTCACCCACGCACTCACCCACGCACTCACCCACGCACTCACCCACGCATTCACCCACGCACTCACCCACGCACTCACTCACTCACCCACCCAACTCACTCACCAAACAATGTATTAATTTACTCATTCATTTGCCAAGTCACTCAGCAACTCGCCCACTCGCCACTCATCATCTGCAGGAGTTGGCATCTGCACCATGCGGGCGGCAGGAATGTGTTTGTAGCGAGACCTGGCACCGCTGTCGCTGCACGGCTCGTGGCCGGCTTCGGTTCGGGGACGAAGCAACAGTGGCCCAATACCAACAACAATGGCGGGCAGCAGGAACAGCAGGAACAGCAGGGGCAGCAGGGGCAACAGGAACAGCAGGAACAGAAGGGGCAGCAAGGGCAGCAGGAACATATGTGTGTACACACACACACACACGTGTGTGTGTGTGTACACGTGTCTGTGTGTACACACAGACACGCGAACACACGATCCGTGCACACATATGTTCAGGAGCGTTTAAGTCAAACCGTATGGCGATTTCTCCTTGTAGAAAGTTAAACGCAATGTAAATGGATGCTTCGAGTGTTGTGACTTGCGCAGCTGGAAGCCGATGGCTCGCGATCTCGGTTCAACGTCTGTGCTGAGGGCAGTTGTCCCAGCTGCTGGGCCGCGTTTGTCGGACACCTGACGACCAAACACCGGGCAGGAGGAATAGCTGCGATTATTAAATCAAAGCGTACCCGTGTGCATGTTGTACGTGTGGACTTCTTTCGCACCGTACGTATTCGACCGTGCTAATCGGGTCCTGTAGCCACGAGCCTTTGGCTGAGTCACTTTACGCAGCGTCTCGATGTTGGTGACTAAGTCGGTCAACTTTCACGACCTCGTTTAAGAGGTCCGTTGTTTTTCCTCGCACGTGCGAATTGTAGCCACTTGAGGTGCGGTTTAATCAAGCGGGTGACACCATTTGTCGTGTTGCACACTTGTAAAGCAAATCAGAGGTGGCACGCCGTGAAAGGCGGCGACAAGTAGCAGTGAGCGGGGGGGGGGGGGGAACTTGAGTGGGACACGCCGCTCGAAGGGTTCAGGGCGGGTGGGTCAAGCCCAGGGGCTCGGCAACTAAATAACGAGGGGGAGAGGCGGAATGTCACAAGAGTCGCAGTGCACGGCGGTGCCTACGAGACGGCGGTGGTCCTCAATGACTGTCACCACCAGCAGTCCTGGCAGAGCCATAGGATGCCGACACCTGCCCACGGTGAACTGGGCTCCCATGGTAAACTGGACTCCCATGGTAAACTGGACTCCCATGGTAAACTGAACTACCATGGTGAACTGGACTGCCATGGTAAACTGGACTCCCATGGTAAACTGGACTCCCATGGTAAACTGGACTCCCATGGTGAACTGGACTCCCATGGTCAGGGGTCGTGCAGTTGCAGGATAGATTGGCTCTCATCCAGTAGTGGATTGACACAAAGACAAAGACCCCCCCCCCCCCTTATAGCCTGTAACAGTCTGTTGGGGCAAGTGCTGTTAGCGAGTAGCACCTGTGAAGGCCGGGACGGCGCACGAGGGGGTGGGTGACCAGCACCACGCCCGAGCCGCCTTTGTCTCCCCAGTGGTGATGTTTTCACACCACACCAGGTACTCATTTGAGGCCGAGTTGACCTAGGGGAGGCTCATGACCAGTTCAGAATAATCGTCACAGTGTGTTGGCCCTGAGCGGGAATCGAACTCGGGTCTCCGGGTTCGTAGCGCAGCGTAGCGTTAACCGCTGCGCCACCGCTCATCGTGATTGACACACGGGCTGTATTGACACGCACACGTGAGTAGCGTCGGCGTCTTTCGTTCTCGCTCTTGTTGTTGTTGTCGCTGTTGTTGTTGTTGTTGTCGCTGTTGTTGTTGTTTGGAAGCACGCGCACATTTGTGAGCCCATCCTCTGGATTATTTTGCTCGGTAACTTTATTTGGGAATTGTTGTCAGTATTCGCTTGAAACGTGTCCGCGCGCTGCTGGTCACACGCAGTCCGATTTGTCGAGTTTCTGGATGGAGGGATTCTAATGTTCCATTCGAGCGTTTGGTAATGGAAAGACGATGATCTGTGCCATGAGCGTGATGGGACGTGAATCATTCCAAACCTGAACGACAGAAGTGAAGATACACGCGCTGCGGTGAGCCAACGCATACTCAACCACAACAAAGACAAAGATCCCCCGTGTAGCCTTTAACAGACTGCTGGGACAAGTGCTGCTCGCGAGCACCTGTGAAGGCCGGCACGGCACACGAGGGGTGCGGTGTGGGCCATCGTCACTCCCGGCCGCCTTTGTCTCGTCAATGCTCATGTTTACACACCACACCAGTCGCGCTACTCGTTCATTAAGGCTGAGTGGACCGAGGGGAGGCCCAGAATCGGTTCAGATGTTCGTTCCTGCCGTTGTTGGCTCTGAGACGTATTCGAACTCGGGTCTTGGGCTCCGTAGCAGAGGGCGCTAACCACCACTACGCCACCGCTCCCCACGTACACACGCACACACGCAGACGCACCCACGCACACACGCACACGCGCACACACGCACACTCGCCACCGCTCCCCACCCCACCCACGCACACACACACGCACACACATACACTCGTGGTTGTCAGTGGGGTGAAACTGCCACACTCTGTGTGTGCGCTCCTAGGCGTCCATCCCTAAGGTGACAACCCATTCCTTGTCACCACGCATCTAAAACCAAGCCGTCCCGAATGCGTCCGAGCTCGCCACACCTGAGATGCTAAGCGGCGTTGTAGCTGCGCCGTCATCGGATGGGCCACCACCCCCACCACCACCACCACCACCACCGCCACCACCACCACCACCACCGCCACCACCACCACACAACACGTTGCCCCAGGTCCTCATGGCTCCCCGAAGGGGCATGCGGGGGCACTGCGGCAGCGTACACAGTTGGACTCAACTGCTCTGCCGCCACAAACCTGCACTCCCCAGTGTGGTGAAGTATGGCCAAATGACCCAAATGGCCCAGGGAGGCCCTCAACCAGCAGTGGATCGCCAGGCTGGCTGCACATGCACCGCAGTGCGTCACAGTACGGCAGGAATTAACGCCCTTCTGGAATTTTCACATCCAGTCGATCGCGCCCTTGGGATTGTCTCCATTTAGGATTTTAAGGACAACTTCGGACTCGTGGCACGCGTCTTGGTGATGACAAAAGCGACGTCACTCGACGCCACGGGACACCACCCTCGGTGCGGAAAGCCCAGAGGTCGCATCACGTGATGTCATTTCCTGTCACTTCATACTTTTGGATAAACGCAAATCAACATTTTTTTCTTCCAGATCGGCTTAAATGGCACATCTAGGCCCAATTCGTTTTCTTTTCCAATTGATCGTAAAATCGGGAGGTACATTCCTCCCCTCCTGATGCACTTTGTACCGCAGAGGAAGTGTTCACAGCTTGCAACATTCATCAAGGCTCATGGTAAATCAGTGGGGTACCCATAGAAGGATGACCCTGTGTGTGTATGTTACTGGTATCTATCACATTTGGTCGACGCTCAAGAGGATACTTCCATGGGCACCGTCCCACTTGGACTTTGCAGTCCAGAGGTCCGCCGGCTCGATCTCCAGGCGCGGCAGCTGAAATAACAGGCAGGTTTCTTCATCCCTTGCATCACCCAGCCGGTGGTGTGAGTGAGGACCACTGCAGTTTGTCTGTCGGCAGACCACGTGTGGTGGAGTAAAGTGTGGGGAGTCGTGGTCCTCAGGGAGTCGTGGTTCTCAGAGCTTGATCCCGACACAAGTGACAACGTCTATACTGTTTGTTTGGACATTTAATTGACATTTTAGCGATGATATTTAAAAAAAGAAATGAAGTTAGGTAAACTACACTCATTTAAACTACCCTAACCCTAAGATATAAATGCCCGATCCCACCCTAAAAAAATCCTTATAGCTGCGTTAAAAAGATTAATTAATGATATTCCGGTCTCATGAATCACTTTGCACGACTGTGATTTAGGAAGAGAATTGAACGCGTTTAATCACCAGCCGTGGCCGCCGCGTCCCAAACCAGTTGAAGAAACACCGCCCGAGACGAGCGGTGTTCCCTCGAGCTCGAGAGGGGGGGGGGGCCGTCTGGAGCCCCCCTCTCGTGGTGGCCGCTGCCGCGAGCTGGAGATGAGCAGCGCCGCGCCTTTGCCGCGGTGCGCTTCCTGTGAAGACGGAACAATCCGGGCACAACCACACGGAGCCAGCGAGTGAGCCCGAGTCACCCGCGATGGGAGAACGCGCGCACGAGCCGCGTGTCTTGGAGCCCCGCGAGCCTCTGGCTGAGTCACTTTGCGCAGCGGCTCGATGGATGATGTCTCTGCCAATGTGTTGACTCACTCGGTGGACGTCTACGACATCGTTTAAAGAGGCCCGTCGTTGTTGTCTTGCTCGCACGTGTTCACCGTGGGCCAGTTGAGGTGCCGTTGAAGATGAAAGCGGGTGGGCAAAAAATGTGCACACTCGTAAACAATCGAAACGACACGCTGCGTCTTTAACACCCAGACACCGCGTGCGCGTTGTTTAAATTGCCTGCGATGTGAAATCGGCACGCTCTCGCTCTCATCGCTTGTTTTGCTTTCGAAAGCTTGTCTGGGGCAGATCGCAGCCGAACATTCGGCGGTGATGTAAGGGGGGGGGGACGTTATCGCGAGAAGATAAAGCGGCTCCCCCCCCCCCTCTTGAAAACAACACAGCCTCGCTAATCTTGGACGACACGTGGCCCTTATCAGCACTTGACAGCAGCAGCAGCGGCAGCGGCGGCAGAGACATCGTCTTGCCGCGCAGTGGCGCGTGAACCGAGAGGGCTCTGAGGAAGAACGTCCGTGCCTGGAGCGCCGATCATCCTCCTACTCCTCCTCCTCTGTTGCTGTGGGGCAGGCAGCCCGACTTGGGCTTTCGTGTTTGCTCCGGGAAGAGCTTTATAGCTCATCGGATTCCTCGAGTTTTACATAATCTGATGAAGACAGCTTTCTGACCCGCACCTCCGATTAGCACGGTTGGTTACGTACGGTGCGAAAGAAGTTCAACATGCTATACACACATCTATGAAAAATAGCTTGATAGCTCATCAGTTCCTCCGGTATAAATACAGATTCTGATTCTGTCTTGACATGTTGAGAGCCACTGGTGTAAAAGGGTTCGCACCCTGGACTTGCCCCTCCCCCCCTGGTGGCCGAAGCTACCCCCCTTGGCAACCACGATGAGATATGTCATCAACAACGGTGCCATAGAACATCAACACTTATTTACAACGCAGTTTAATTGTACGTCTTAATGAAAATGCTTTCGTGTACGCTCCACGTTTTATTTTCATGTAACCAGAGCAGTAACGTAACATCGCAAAGAGGTACGACGGAGCTGGAGTGGCTGCATTCTGCGAGGACGTTGGGAGCGTCCCGACAGCGCTGAATGTCCGAGACGGTGAATGTCCGAGACGGTGAATGTCCGAGACGGTGAATGTCCGAGACGGTGAATGTCCCAGACGGTGAATGTCCGAGACAGTGAATGTCCGAGACGGCGAATGTCCGAGACGGTGAATGTCCGAGACGGTGAATGTCCGAGACGGTGAATGTCCGAGACGGTGAATGTCCGAGACGGTGAACGCAGCGATGGGGTGAGGCTAGAGGAGCCGCGGTGTAGAACATCCTGGGTGCGAGCGTGCCAGACGAATCAAACATCGGGGCCCCCCACCTGACCTAGTGCCGCACCCCCTGAGCTGATAACGTCGTTACCTCTCCACGTCGTTACCTCGCCACGTCATTACCCACGCCAACGGACGCCGCCTGTTCGATGCCTCCACCAGCAACTTAGCTCACCAACTCAGCAGTGAGCCACATGGATGACCTTGTCCTTATTCCTCCCTTCAGCCCCGGCCATCTGAGTTCACGGGCCATGGGGTGGGTTGGGGGGGGGGAGCACATCTCTCAAAACCTCCTGAACACAATCTGGTGGGGCAAGAATACAACAAACGCCTTTTTGTTTGCCGTCCTGTCCGGTATGAGCTTACTGCAGCACAACACGTGGCCAGAGAGAGACGAAGGTGGCAGCACAACACGTGACCAGAGAGAGAGAGACGAGGGTGGCAGCACAACACGTGACCAGAGGGAGAGAGAGAGACGGGGATGGCAGCACAACACGTGACCAGAGGGAGAGAGAGAGACGAGGGTGGCAGCACACCACGTGACCAGAGAGGGAGAGACGAGGGTGGCAGCACAACACGTGACTAGAGAGAGAGAGAGACGGGGTGGCAGCACAACACGTGACTAGAGAGAGAGACGGGGTGGCAGCACAACACGTGACTAGAGAGAGAGAGACGGGGGTGGCAGCACACCACGTGACTAGAGAGAGAGAGAGAGAGACGAGGGTGGCAGCACAACACGTGACTAGAGAGAGAGAGAGACGGGGTGGCAGCACAACACGTGACTAGAGAGAGAGAGAGACGGGGTGGCAGCACAACACGTGACTAGAGAGAGAGAGAGACGGGGTGGCAGCACAACACGTGACTAGAGAGAGAGACGGGGTGGCAGCACAACACGTGACTAGAGAGAGAGACGGGGTGGCAGCACAACACGTGACTAGAGAGAGAGACGGGGTGGCAGCACAACACGTGACTAGAGAGAGAGAGAGAGACGGGGGTGGCAGCACACCACGTGACTAGAGAGAGAGAGACGGGGGTGGCAGCACGACACGTGACCAGAGAGAGAGAGAGACGAGGGTGGCAGCACAACACGTGACCAGAGAGGGAGAGACGAAGGTGGCGCGGGCCATCGGCGCGGGGAGCCGAGAAGCCCTCCGCGTAGAAACTTCTCGAGGCTCGCTGAGACGGGGGGGAGGGGCAGGACAGGAGCGGCTGCGCTTCTCCCAGCTGCCGATTGTCTTTGATGTTCCGTTTGATGTCGGCCGGCCGTCGACCTAATGCCACGATCACTACTCCTGCGTGAGGAGTGGCGCGTGTTTGGGGAGACAAAGGCGGTCGGGCGTGGTGCCAGCCACCCCACCCTCTCGTGTACCGTTACCTGCCTTCATAGGTGCTACTCGCTAACAGCACCTGTCCCAACAGTCTGTTCAGGCTATACGGGTTTTTAAAACATCTGTAGTTTGTATTTGCGGGGAGCGGTAGCGTAGCGGTTAGTGCACTACGAACCCGGCGACCCGAGTTCGATTCTGGCTCCCGGCCAACACCTGTTACGATTAACTGAACTGGTGTTGGGTCTCCCCTAGGTTGACTCGGCCTCAAACGAGTACCTGGTGCGGTGTGTAGTAAACATCGCCACTGGGGAGACAAAAGCGGCCGGGCATGGTGCTGACCACCCACCCCCTCGTGTGCCGTTACCGGCCGTCATAGGTGTTGCTCGCTAATAGCACTTGCCCCAACGGCATGCTCAGGCTACACGGGGGATCTTTGCCTTTGTAGTAGTGTGTGTGTGTGTGTGCGTTCGTCTCGCCCGGCCTATAGCCACTCCGTTGCTACTCGAGCTGTTAATCAGCCACAGTCCGCGACACGGAGATGAAACGCGCCAGACTTCCGTCCGTACGTTTTCATCTCGTCAGCGCGGGGTCCCGTCTCCAGTGCGGTGTGACCTGGACCAAGGTTGCGAGAGTCCTCTCCTCCCTCTCGCACCCTTGTGCAAGGCTGCGTTAAACGCTCCGGTGTGGGAGGGGGTGGTGGGAGAGAGAGCGAAATGAGTGCTTGGCTGAGTGGCTGAGGACACTCGCTGTGTGGCTCGCAGCTACCCGCTGCTTCATTGAAACTGCGGGGAAAGTGAGAACACGCTTCACGGCAGCTTCTGGTTCTCCACGTCACTGTCGGCTCTGCAGTCGCACTCGGCGTGAATGAAGTCCCGATGTTATCTTCAGCCACCGCTCGATGAAGGTCAATCCACCGCTCGATGAAGGTCCACCCCCGGCTGGGATGAAGACCTCTCCCTTCACCGTGTATGCTAGGCGGGGTGTTTGACCATCCTTCACCACGCCGCTCCTTGCGGTTTGAATTAAGAATCATCATCATCATCATCCGTGAGCAGGTGAAGGCTTCGCCAGGCCGTGGCCCACGTCTCACGAGGTTGTGATGCGGTAATTGACGCAGAACCTGCACACGAGCTGATTCCATCGCTCCATATCCACAGGACTCGTTCCATTCCCTGGCTGCCGTTCCATCACCAGTCTTGGCCATCGGACGATCTCCCTTCTTCGGCGATGCAATCTTGCCAAGTTTAAAGATCAACGTTGTGTACAATCCCCGTATTCAATCGACTTCTCTTATATGTGTCTTAGTTGTTCAGGGTGCTTGGGAAGTCACGATGTCGTGGTCTTGCAGCATTGTACTGGAGTCATTTCGGCGTGGGCTTCAGTATCTGTATAGAACGATCAAATTTGACACGCATTTCACACATCGTGCTTATTACTGGACATTGAAAACAACTTTCTTTAGTTTCTACTTTTCTTTCTCAATGATGGGCCATGGAAATTTGAGGTCACCAATCGGTTCAGCCAGGGATTGCAGACCGCTTAGACGATGTTAAAAAATGCAACTGGGTGCGGATCAACTCAATTGAGAAGCTAAATTGTGCTCAAGACTCTCTTTTTGTATTCAACCCATATCATTTGAATCGATATGTCGCAGAGTAATTCACACGCTATCAAAATCCTTTTCCTCCACTCACCACTCCCAATTTACTATTCTGCCAACGTATACATTTATAACCAAGATCCACGGTATAATTATTGCAGAATATATAATTGATGGAAATGCTAAAAAAAAAAATCTATTGCCCTGATGGTATAAAGGACTCTTCTTGTGTCTTCACACAGCTAACACTTCTCCAACAATTATAACTTAATTGCATCATCAATTATGAATGCTGCAGTGTATCGGGTGGTGCTGGGGATGAGGGTGTCGGATTCTAGAGAGGGCACGCACTTTTCCGCGTGCGACCTTCAAAGTGCGTGCGGTGGTCTCGAATGTTTAATTTATTAATTATAATTAACTCAACATTGTGATTCCTGTTATTCGTCGCAAATAAGCAAAAAGAACGCACATACGTGGTCCAAATTAATGTCAGCATCGGGCACTTTATTGTACATACGGTAACATTCACGAGGCTTGGAATTTAGCCCCACAAATGTACGTATGTGTGTTGAACTTCTTTTGCACCGTACCTAGCCAACCGTGATAATCGGAGGTGCGGGGGAGGACAACAAACTAAACACGAAAATCAGTTCTGAAGAAATTACTTTTAAATCTAGATCATTTAAAAGTGCATAGCAGCAGTGGCTTCCTACAACGGGAAGGAGGAGCGTTCCAGACGTCCACGGAAGCACGTGATGCGGTGACCACCGCCTTCCCGAGGGACATACGCGGGTTGGATACAAAGTTAAAACCGTGAACAAAACGAGGAGGACTTGGCCAGGTCACGGCTCGAAGGGTTTGGTGGCCGATAGTCGAGGAGAAGGCGTCCTAAAGCACGCACACCTGGGAGATGGAGCGATTAATCGGCTCGCTTTGCTGGGTAGGATCACGAGTGGTGACAACAGTTTTGGAGAGGCCTTCATCCAGCAGTGGATTTATCATCTACCATGATGATTCTTTCATCAACACGCATTGACCACTGTTGTGAACCATGCTCATACAACCCACATAACCAACACGCTGTGGGGAGATTTCATCCAGCAGTGGATTGAGAAAGCTGTTTTGTTGTGAGCACAATCCATACGTTTGCCTCGTCTGATGCCAATGAACTAGTAAAGCAGTCGAGTCTAAGCTGAAGGCGCAGCCCTGCAATTGCTTGCTGACACCACTGCTGTCGGAAGGGCCTAAAGCAGAGGGGACTCTGGAGGCCCTCTCGAGGGTATTTGGCCTACTCTTCCACGGTGGGAGTATCCCCACTTTACTCCATCACACGCGGCCTACCGATCGACCGGCTGTGGTAGTACCCATTTATACCGCTGGCTGGAACAGAGTCGATGGGTGGAGGGGAATTTAAGAAACTTGGCACATTGCTTCAACTGCCGCACCTGGAGATCGATTCCAACCGGTGGCTACCGCTGGGACTGCCAGGCCAGCATGCTGTGTGTCACACCACGTGGCAGTCTCCCCAATAGAGCAGCATGTGTTCATGGAGGTACATCGTTTTGCATTGATGGGCTGCTGTTATACATGTCCAAGTGATAAGTCGCTTCGTTGAGCTGTCATTTGTGGCCAGGTCGCCTGAAGCTAAGAGCTCCGTGAGCTTTACCTGGTAAGACAATGAAGAACTAGTTTAGTTTTATTTTTGTCTAACCTTTCCTATACTTTGCACACCCATCGTGTGTTCGTTGTAACTTTCTGACCCGCCCCGACTGCACATCTGTGAAAATAACTTTATAGCTCATCGGATTCCTCCAGTGTGAATCAATATTCTGATTCTGTTTTCCGTGTATTATTAAGAAATCTTCGCCGAGCGGGACAAAACAAAACTGTTTATAGCGAAGACGTTCCTTTGAACCCGGTCAGCGTGACTCGAGGCAATATGTGTTCCTGCTCCGATCATCGACTATGATTTATTTTAAACAAGCTGTTGGGTATAACAGCTTGAAGCTCGGAACATTGCAAACGTATTATGCAACCGCTAAAGTGTTAACGTCACGTGCCACTTTGTGTATATTCGTTTTAATGTGCTTATTTAAATTCCAAATTTAGAATTTTTTTTCAGACCAGTCTTTAAGAATATTAAGTAAACGGGGCTTAGGGCGGGTACCACTTGACAGGCTGGTGGCTCATGGGCAAGATTGTTAACGGAGAATGTCAGCCCAAAGGAGAGATGGCACCCAAGAGGAGGAGATGGAGCGACGGGATTGGGCGCAGGGTGCGAGGTGGTGGGTTACGGCCTCGTCCCAGGATTGTGAAAGATGACCACGGTTTTGGGAGGCCTTCATCCAATAGTGGATTGATCATGACCACTGCTACTGATGATGATGAGATCAGCTCACGTGCACTCGGAGTGAGGTGATTGGTAGCAGCACTGGACTGTGACGGCATGCGGAAGGCGTTCATCCAGCAATGGATAGACAATGGCTGATGGATATAATGTTAATATACAATACAGCAATACAATTATTTAATTCTTCCACGATTCATTTCATAAGCGATTGATATTACTTCTTCAATAAAACGAATGTTGGACAGCACCATACAGTACATTTATAAAAAAAAATATCAAACAAAGTATACGTGCATTTTATTTCTTTACATTTTTAAGTCATTCGGCACTGATTACGTTGCTCACAAAGTGAGTCATCACGTGATAGAAATAACATGGCCATGACTGAGATGTGACACGATGACCCACACCTTGCAACCACATTTTCAGTGTCCACACACACTCGGGCGCGTGTGTGTGTCTGCGTGCACGTGTGTGTATGTGTGTCTGTGTGTGCGCGTGTCTGTGTGTGCACGTGTGTGTCTGTGTGTGTGCGCGTGTCTGTGTGTGCGCGTCTGTGTGTGCGCGCGCGCGTGTGCGCGTGTCTGTGTGCGCGTGTGTGTCTGTGTGTGCGCGTGTGTGTCTGTGTGTGCGCGTGTCTGTGTGTGTCTGTGTGTGCGCGTGTGTGTCTGTGTGTGCGCGTGTCTGTGTGTCGTCATTATGACGAATGGGCCCCACTTTCGTGGGGAGTGTCAAAAACAAATCGTTTATTTGTAATTTAAACAATTTAATTTGAATTTCTGGAACAAAAAAAAATCACTCACGGGCGCGCTAGTTTTAAGTCTATTTTCCTTTTTTACGCGTATTTCCACGAATGTTTAAACGGTCAAAATATAAAAAAAACCGTGTGTGTTCCATAAACAGCGGATTGCGTAGTGCAATAAAGCTAAGAGCAGGACGTATTATGGCTCGTATTTATATATAAAACATATCTACCTCTCTTTTATTTGGGTAATGTCCTCCAGCCTCTGAAATAGTTGTAAAAGAGATGATCAAAATGCGATGACCATCCATCACTCTCCCCTTTGATTTGATTTCAACCGAGGGCCGCGGGTTATTTAATTGAAATAATGGCCAATGGAAACCACACAACGCGGTGCCTTAATGCAACACTGCAGACGTGACTACATTGAAAACTATGTAACGCCGACCCCTTTTAACTAGGGGGGGGGTGGGGGAACCCCCATTTAATTTTACTAACTTGTCTGCGTTTAAAAGCCTTTCGGACCCAACGTATTTGGAGATGTCAGTTTGCTCGGATGCATTTGCGTCGTGATGTTATTTCGTGTTTCTGATTGCGCCGACGCAAGGCGAAGGACAGGCAGAGTGCCTCTCGTTAGTTTCACGTGAGTGGTTCGTTTAGATCTCGATTTCGAGAGACACCCGAAAACATGGGCACGTAACATAAACAAACGGTACGAAAAGGAAACATGTCCCAGGGTAGTGTTTAATCAACGGCGTAGCAAGCCTCTGCACATCCACCACCCTACCCCCGACGTGCACAACACTCAGAGTCGAGTGTCAGGTCGTGTCTGGTGGGGTAGAGTGTGGGTAACACGTACACTCCTTCCAAGTAGGCCAAAACACCCCGCTTGAAGAACCCTCCAGAGCTCCCTATCGTGGAGTGCCTTCTGCCAGCAGTGGCTTGTGCACGACATGGCAGAGCTCAGACAGTTTGCCTTTCGCCTTAACATCTGTAAGCATGTACTAATGTTTGACAATCAATAACTCAATTTGACTCGCAGGGTATAACTTCCCTTAAGCCCCTTTTGACTTATTGTTTGTAGGCCATCAATGCTCTGTAAATGCCCCGCTCTATTACATTATTCACCACGCAAAACGAATACACATTTCTCAATGTAATGTTTAGGGTCATTAAAAAGTAAACAAACACAACAACATCTCATGGAGGTCCCACGAGATGCGATGCATGCTCAATGTACGTGTAAAGTGTCTGTAAGTGTTTGTAAGTGTATGTGTGTGTGTAAGTGTATGTGTGTGTATGTAAGTGTATGTAAGTGTGTGTGTGTATGTAAGTGTATGTGTGTGTGTGTATGTGCGTGTATGTGCGTGTATGTGCGTGTATGTAAGTGTTTGTGTGTATGTAAGTGTATGTGTGTGTAAGTGTATGTGTGTGTATGTAAGTGTATGTAAGTGTGTGTGTGTGTGTATGTAAGTGTATGTGCGTGTATGTAAGTGTGTGTGTGTATGTAAGTGTATGTGTGTGTATGTGTGTGTATGTAAGTGTATGTGCGTGTATGTGCGTGTATGTGTGTATGTAAGTGTATGTGTGTGTGTGTATGTGTGTGTATGTAAGTGTCCCACCATCCCACCCGAGGCATTTCCCCCTTCTTCACTGGGACTTGTGGCGACAAATCCCAACGATTTTGAATATAAACTGCAATTATTCTAAGGTGCATTTATTCCAGTTTGTCCCAAATAAATGAAAATTAGAAAGCGATGAGAATCGGCTGCAATTAATTGCTTGGCTGCATTCATCATCGTCCTAAACGTTTACAATGAGCGTGGTCATACGCAGGAAGGATAAAATTACATTCTTCACCTTCTGATATTAGACGCAGAAACAAGGCCGAGGAATGTATTTTATTTATTTCTATTACACTGGGAATTAACAACTGCCCCTGCCAGGGTTGTCGGAAGGAGAGGTGAAAAATTAAACACTTTATTTCTTAAGAACTTCCGAAAGCAGTGGTTAATATTTAATTACAGCATTGATATTTTCGGCGGGTGTAATATATGGTTACATTAGCAGTAGTTCTTCCAGTGATGGTATTCCAGTTGAACTGGTGTTACCTTTGCATGTATGGAATCATTCTGCCACAGTCGTTCTCCAGCAGGTATATTAACACCTATTTGTTCTGGATAATGCTCGTATATGTACTGCACGTCTTCCAGTTGCAGTATGAATGCTAGCATGCTGATGTAATCATAATTTTCAAGACAATGCGTCTACAATCGGAGCATGTTTGTTTCCATGTGTTGCCACAACTATGTGTGGTTAATGCAGACTTGATGCCTCGCAATGGGCTTCTATTTTTTGTTTCAACATCTTAACACCTCCTGTTTGATTGCCAGGAAGGGTAAAACCTTTAATTTTTTGTCATCGTCTTGATACTGGCAAAAGCTTTCGCAGACATGCTGGTGACGTCGTGGAGGCAGCGTTAGTGGGATAGCTGAGCGGTGGCATTGTGATCAGCACGCTGCACTTTGAACCTGGAAAACTTGAGTTCGAACCCCAACCACAGCCAACATTAGTGGCAGGTGAAATCTGAAGCAGTCCTAGCCACCCCCCACTTCCACCAATTCCCTTTCATCAGCCCGCACTGACCAGTTGGGTGAAGTATGGTCAAACATCTCCTTGTGACCGGTGTGGCGAGATTCTAATCTCGCAGCGGATTGACAAACGAGCTGTATACGTCTATGGGCTCATGGTGACTGACTGGCTGGCTGGCGTAGCTTCCAGGGATGTTTCTGTTCAGTGCTAGGACGGGCGACCCACGCCGCTTGGCACGCACTGCGTCTCCCGTCCCCTGCACCACGATGTGGCCTGAGAAAGCCACCTCATCTCTGCGGCGCGGGACCTCCGAGTCACAATGCTCCATTCCACCTGCTGCAGTTCTCTAACGCGCCACTTCCTCTTTGTCTCTTGCAGGCGGTGCCTCTCCCCACGCTTCCTTGCGCACTTATCACTTGTTCCCTATTCCTTCATCATATAGTTGTACAGACGTTGGTTTATATTGCCGTGTTCTCTGGATTGTTAGACCCCCCTACCAACCACCACCACCACCCGACCCGGTATTTTAAATCAAAAGTTGAGGGTGCATCTCATCATCTGGTAGGTTTGTAAACCTAGATTTGTAATGTATGACTCTATTGACACCAAGCGCATGTTTGGGGCGCGTCGTATCATCCGGAGCGTCTCATAATGCACAGAATACGGTATGGGACTAACGTGCAGAGGTGACTGTCATTTTTAAGCCGTTAGAATTTACAATAATTCACGATCCGTTCCGCATTTCCCCATTTAGATACAGTGCATTAAAAAATTTCACATGGAAAATTCAATGAGATTGAAAATCTTCAATATGTGATTGTTGTTTATAGCGATGAGTGAAATTCATCTCTCAGTCCCCGTCGCTCCGGTAGCCTGGGTGACACGTGGCCTCTGGCCGTGCCCAATCGTGGCAGCCTTGCCCGCAGAAGTTCATCACTGAAACGATTTACTCCAAGGCTGTTATCGTATGAACATAAATATAGTTTTATAATTGTGTTTAAGATAAAGACAAGTGCAAAACCATTTTAGTTTACCGGCCTCGCGGTTTTTTTTATACTTGCGTTATTCCCGCATCATGCGCATGTTCACTTAAACAAAGATCCCCCATATAGCCTTGACGGACCGTTGGGGCAAGTGCTATTAGCGAGTAGCACCGATGCAGACTGGCACGGCACACGAGGGGGCGGGTGGCCAGCACCGCGCCAGACCACACACACACACAGACACACAGACACACACACAGACACACACACAGACACACACACAGAGACACACAGACACACACAGACACACACACAGACACACACACAACAACTCGCATAACGCAAACGGCAACAACACAAAATAGCCGTGTGACAACTTCAACATTTGAATTTATTTAATTCCCAAATTGCTTTTGTGTTTTTTAACAAAATGGAGAAGGAGGAAGAGAAGAAGGGAAGAAGAAGATTTGCTCCGTCGTTGTTTTCCCTCCCCGACGAGGTTCGCGTTGCGGCACGGGGTGGTGGTGGTGGTGGGGGGGTGGGTGCGGGAGAGACAGCCGCGGTGATTGATGGAGGAGGCTGCGCGCTGGGGGCCTCTGCCCGCACCGCCGCCACGGACGCACGCGGGGTGGGGTTGGAGGTCACGCAGTGGTTGAGCCGCACGCGGGCGACCTCTCCCCAAAAAATGTCATCGCAAACGTTTATCGATCCGTCGCACGGTCGCCCGCAAGAACGAGTTTACATCCTGCCGGCGACTGCTTATCTTTATTTGTTATTTAACAAAAAAAAATCACTTTCTACCAAAAAAAAAGTGCACAGCGCATGTGTGAAGTAGGGAGGCACTTTGTTGTTGTATCTGGTGATACTGCTGCTGCTGTTGTTGACAGTGGCGGCACGAGTACAATCAACAACAACAACAATTCAACAATATTCGTCAATAATGCAGTCGTCAATATTTCCCGCACCTCCCGATGTAGCGCCGGTGCGAAATAACTCCAACATGCATACAAACAATAGCACTGCCGCCTTACAAGGAAACGGATCATAGGTGACGTGGCGGGTAATGGCCCTTCTTCATAGCACTCAGAAACAGATGTTTAATTTAAGAAGAGGCATTGCCCCGAAATGTCGCCTGGTGATATATGTTCTACTTTGAAGGCCTCTGTCGTCTCGGCAAACGTGTTTAGTTTATTGTTCACTTTGCTTATGCATCGCTGCCAATGCAGCAATAGCACCAGATGCTTTGTTTAATTTGCAAGGATCTGGTTGATTCCGTGCATGTTTGCCGATGGTGGAGAAACCTTTCCTAAAGATTCGATTACGACAAATTAATTAGCCTCTTGTCGCACATATATAGGTGGTTTACTTGTGATGATTGCGAACAGAAGATTGGAAACACATCTAAATTGAGGAAACTGCGCAAGCAATTTCTGTCGAATGTGCGGCGGCATTTTGAGTATCTCTAAAGGTCTGCAAAATTTTCTCGTAATCTGCAATATACATCGTGCTAGATTACAGTAACTCAAACGCAATTAGAAACGCGTATAAATGTGTGCCATCGCTCTCATTGCAGGCGCGGAAGGGAACAATTTGCACAATTCTAAAGTCAGAAAGTTGCTCAGACAATTCCTGTAAAATGTGTCGAAACATCCTGTGTAACGATACAGGTCTGGAAGGGTTTTATTTATTTCTCACGCAATATTCAGTTCATTCCGCAAAAGCAAAGCGACCCCAAATAATCAAACAGACGCGCAAGGTCTCAACTCATGCGCCTCCCCCTCCGCCTCCGCCGTGTCATCTATAAAGTAGAAGTGTGTTCGTCTTCTCACGGTTGGTGTGGTGGGTGGACGGGAGAGGGAACCCATCATCCTTCGTCTCGACGAAAATCTAGACGGGGGAACTCCCGTAGAACAATCTCAGAGGCGGGTGGCAGCAACGGCGGCATGGACCTCAGTGGCGTCACCGGTCGGGCGGGCGGGCGGGTGGGCGGGTCGCCACGTTCTCACGCGGCGCTCGCTCGGCTCGCACGCAACCACTGCGAGGTGAAGAGGATGTGGGCTCGCCCACGGGAAATCTCGTCCTGCTTCTGGCCCAGGTGGCGTCGTCGCCGCATCCTCATCTCGCGCCGCTCGCACGATGCTGTGGACATCTGCGCGAGAGAAAGAGCCGTGAAGCTCGTTGGATTTCTCGAGGATAAATCAAGATTTTGATTCTTCGTCTGCTTCCTCCTCCTCCTCGTCCCACCGCGGGAAAGATACGGCCACATCGTTTAGACAGAGTTCTTGCCAATAATGTTTGGTGAATCCGGCAGCATGTTTCACAATCGTGACTCTGTTCATGAGACCCTGAAGGTCAACACTGGTGCAGAGTTTGCGAGCTTAAACAAATGCTCACTGGGTAATATTGGTCTGAAAAGCTGCACGAAAAAATCCCATCACATTAGCCTTCGTTCCGCACGTAACTTGGCCAAACTCCAACTCTTGAGAAGTAAAAAAATAGGGTTTATAATAATGTAATTACGATTTTTATTTTATAAAGTGCCTTTCATTTCGAAATATCCTCAAGTAACTGAACGTAAAGAGTCAAGACTACAGTCACAAGTCGAGATAAAATCCAATAGAGCCACAGTAAATGCCAACGATTACAATAATGAAACTACACTTGCACTGAAGATATATGCAGACAAGCTACCATAAAAGCCAGTAATGACGAATTACACTCATTATAGGTAACATCGAATCAGCCTACAGGAAAAGCCAATGAATACAAATCGACTTTCACGTTGTATTCGTAAGTGCTATCACCATCGCTGATATCGGCAGGGAGAGAGAGAGTAGTATGGCCTGGGCCGTGTGGACCAACGGCCACTTGAAGAGGTTTCCGTGGTAACTCTAGATTTGAAGCTTTCGTGACTGCAAGGATTCATACTCTTAGTTTTTTCGGTAAAGTCACGTAGGTAAAAAAAAATTGAAATTAAAATTAATAATGTGATTTATTATTATTATTTTATTATTATTATTTTTTATAAATTTTACTTTCAACATTTTTTTCCCGTGGTAACTCTGTGGCATCTACTTCTGTGGGCCGTTCTCTGTCAACAGAGGGTGGCACTTCCTCCGCGGGGAATCGGGATGATTCTCCGTCTCGTGACACGACGCCCATCGCACAATCTGAATATAAGTCGGGAAAGAGACGAAGGCAAATGTATACGCGATACAAGTTCGTGGCTGTGGTGGCCGAGTGTTGAGCAATCATGCCGTTCTTCTCGCATACTTTCACAAGTTGATTGGTTACGCTTAAATTTAGACGGGTAATTTCCTAAGCAGGCCCGGTTTGGACTCGACACGAGCATGTTTGCACTTACAGGCGTTCAAATATGCCTGTGATAAGGTCTGTTGTGAATGAATATGTGAATGGGGAGCTATTGTGTTGCAGTGAGCGCACTACCCTACGAACGCGGCGACCCGACTTCGATTCCCGCTCATGGCCAACAACAGTGACAGATATTTGAACCAGTCTTGGGCCTCCCTTTGGCCTACCAAGCCTTCGGTGAGTACCTGGCGGAGTGCATCACTGTCAGCACCGGGCAGGCAAAGTAGGCCATGCGCGCACCTCGCCCCCAGCACCCACCCTCGTGTGCCGTGTTGCCTTCAATGAGGAGCTCGCTAACAGCACTTGCCCCGACAAACCTGTTGAGGCTACTCGTGGGATCTTTTGTCTTTTAATATACAAATTAATACCAAACTCTGGGGCAGTTCATCGTGAAAATATTTCACTGACTCCTACTCTGACGGCTCTGGGTTCGTACACCACAAATGCCGACGCACCACCCGCTTGTAAAAAGAAAAAAAACTATTCAGACACCACGAGACACCATCAAAGCGTAATCCCGTGAGCTGCAACCATTGATCTTCAAGAATGTTCACCATCGTCTGTCTACCCACTCGCCTGTCTCGCACGAACCTGTCCACTCAACTCGTCCACCCTCCTCCCCGGCCGCACCTGGCAAACCCCAAATCTGACCGGTGGGTTCCTTCCGCCCATCGGTTGCAGCGGTGGGAGGAGCGCCCTTTGCTTTGCCGGGGATGGGTTTTATTTCTTCTGTCGCGTTCTCCGCAGACGCAGCTTCGTGGCAATGCGGAGCGCCGCTGGCGAGCGGGTCTGGTGGATCGGGACGTTGCATCCCAAAGTAAAAATTCGCATTTCGTAAGCCGTTGTTGGAGCCCCTTGAAGAGCATCTGGAAAACACATTGAGGGCGAGTTGTGGAAAATCCTGGGTCAGTGACTTGGAATAACTTTTTCTCTGTATCACGATATAGCGTTACAAGTAACGGGGGGGGGGGGGTGGGCAAATGGCACGTGTGGCCGAGAAAGTGTCCCTGCCAAATCGCGGCAGCGCTGCCGATGCTGGTGGCGGGTTGTTGAGCGCGCGGGGGGGGGGGGGCACTTCTGTTGTCGGAGGAATGTTCATCTGGGGGCACTTTTTGGACCCACAGGAATGAAGTATGGCCCCGGTAAATTGTACGAGATCGTTGCTTGAAGAATAACAACAATAACAACTCCTTACGAAACCCACTCCAACATTTCTGTCTAAACGTTCTACTGTAACTGTGTTGCGCGTAGGAATGACAATTGCCGGATGATTAAGTCGCCCAACATAAAATATGCCCTGTATTTTTGGAATGGCACATAGCAAGTAGATTTGCAATTTGCTCGCCAAGAATTGCCCACCCCCCGTGCCCCTCCCCCGCCATCACCCCCTGCCCCAGCATGGCAGTAAAGACTCACTACGTGTCACTGGATCCTTCCTCTCTCTCCAGCGCAAATCAATTAAATAGAGACTCGATTAAATCAAGACATTTAATTGTGAAAGACTTCATTCAATGTACACCAATGAAGCGCGTTCGCGATGTCGGTTGCCTATTAGCGTCATCGTGGGCAGCTGGTGTAAATCTAACGCGCCGATGATGGCGTGGGCCAGTTCATTTCCGCAAAACCTTCCCCGATTCATCTTCTTGGTTCTTTCGGTAAAGTCACGTAGAAGGGAAATAATAAAATAATAAAAATCAAACATAATAAAATACAATTCTCACGACGTTTCGGCCACAACGCAAGCAGCCGTCCTCAGGTGAAGAACAGGTCTGTCGGAAAAACAGCGTCTGAATGAACGAAAAAAAAAATTCGTTCCCCGATTGTTGCAGGAGCATTGAAGAAAACAACAACTCTTCATCTCAAGTAAAGGGACAGCAGTGAGCCTCGTCGTGCTTTGACTACGTGAGCTGCAGTCGGCCACTTTCAAGGCGTCTGCCCGGCGTGGAAGAGTTGGCCAAATACTCCCCGGAGCAGCTCCTCTCTTTGAGAGGGGCTTCTCCGGGGATCCCGCTTCGAGGAGCTCAGAGAGCCTCTTGGGGAGACCGCGCGCGGGGGGGAGCGGTGGCGGAGGGACGGGTCCGGGCGTCACGTGACACTCGCCGATCTCATGAACTCCTGGCGACTTCTCTTTAGGAGAGAGGGACATGGATAGGAGAGAGAGAGAGAGGAGAGAGAGGGGAGAGAGATAGGAGAGAGATGGGGAGAGAGAGCGAGAGAGTGAGCGAGAGAGTGAGCGAGAGGTGGGGGTTTTACATAAAGCTAAGTTTAATAAAAAAATGTTTTTAACGAAATGATGAACGAAGCAAAGTGCCGAATACACCGAGCATCTTCTTGTTTCCACTGATCGTAAAAAAAGGAGAGAGAGAGAGAGGAGAGAGATGGAGATATGAGAGAGAGGAGAGAGAGATGAGAGAGAGGAGAGAGAGGAAACCCGCCGTGGAAATACTCCCGCCGCCCACGCCGTCCCAAATTACACCCCTCGGCTCCTCTGCCGGACCACGCGGCGAATCGCGTTGGCACTCGACAGCTGCTCAGTTGAAGTGAGAATTCGCGAGCAGATTAATGGCTCTTTTTTACATTTTATTTTTAATGCATCTGCGTGCGTGTGTGCGTAAAAAAAACCGACACTGAAAACAATACTTTCCCAAGGACTAAGCGGGTCGCATTATGCATTTGTATCGGAATAGACAGCCACAGGAATGCTGCTGCTACAGCGGGTGTCACCGTGGGTACGATGGACTTGCAGTGCGGAGGTCGCTGGTTCGATTCGATCTCCTGGCGCGGCAGCTGAAACGAAGGTGCGGGTTTCTCGCCTCTGCCCACCCAGCAGTTGTGTCGAGGAGTTACACCGCGGTTAGACGGTCGGCAAGTCGCGTGTGGGTGGGGCGAACTCTGGGCATCGCCGCCTCTTGCGAGATGCCCGGCCAGGATGGAAGAGTAGGCCAAGCTACCCTTCCTGGCTGGAGGGGGCTGTCCAGAGCTCCCCTCTCAGTGGCGTGATTAGGAAATCGCTGGGCTGCACCTTTGCCTTTTTACGCTGTCAACAAAAGTCAATCTCCCTACTTGGTTTGAAAATCCACATTCACATGGCAGTGGCCGGTCGGAGAGGATGGCCACTGAAAAAATATCGACCTAAGAATCGAGAAGTGGAGTTGTCTCCCATTGGGGGGGGGGGGGGGGGGGTTTAGCTTTCTGCGTGGTCATTGTGAACCACTCGAAATGCGAAGTCACGCGACTGACTGACACTCATTGGAATCTCATCATCATTCCTCATCAGCCGTGATCGATCCACTGCTGGATAGGGCTGTCACCTTTTCTGGGGTTTTGCCCGACAGTTACGCTGGACAGGAATTAATTTGTACCCAGATCCTGTGGAATTCCGGTCTCAAATGCACAGGCTAGATAAATAATGAAATATCAACTCAAAGCACAGATCAGGTGGAGAAAAATTCTATATATAATTTCAACCATCCATCTCGAAAACAAAAACTGGGTTCTCGAGTGTAGTTAGTTGATGCGGCTCAGCCTGGTGACAAATGACTGCAGGTTGGAGAATAAAAAATAGAAATGTTTGAATGTAATGCGATAAAAAGTGTTGTCAGTGGCAGAGGGATAGGGACACGTGCCACACCCAACTAACATGGATCAGAGGTCACTTGAAGAGGACTCTCAAATGTAGTTCTGTGATATCCACTTCCGTGGGCTCTTGTCGAACACGAAGGGTCGCGCTGCTCTGCGAGACATCTGAACGGATTGTTCGACTCGTGACGACGTGATGGCGAGAGAGCAATTGGGAATAAATTGTAGATTCTTTTTTGTAAAATGAGGATTGGACAGAAATATAAAAAGTAATGAAATGAACACAAACGAAAATTATTGAACGAAATCCGAAAAGTGTGCCAAGAAGCATGGCGAGATGCATGCTTTAATTACATTGAGAGGCAGAAAGGGAAATGCATGGATTAGACAACATGCGCAGGTCAATGGCACAATTCGCATGGTCCAGAAGAGTTGGTGGCATTGGGCAGGACACGGAGCTTGAAGGGACGTTGGCCAGCGGTTACGAATAATTGCGGAGTGGCAGCCAAGGATTGGAAGGCATCTGAGAGAACGTTCACCGAGGAGATGGAGCAATATAATCCGCTCGTGTGCCCGTTGCTCGGTGGATTACACTGGTCAACACACTTTTTCCAAATCTGGCATCAGTTTTTGTCTATCACACCAGGTTTTTGAGATATCAAATATTGCATTTTCAATAAAAACTGCAAAAGAAAAATATTAAATAAATGTGGATATCTACATAAAATGATATTATAAACACACTATCCTAAAAATACAGCACCATATTTTAACACTAAAGCAGTCACTGACTCGCAACAACTTGCAATCATAAGCGACAGAGTTAATTTCGGGTAAAATCAATGAAAATGGGGTATGCCGATAGCATAAAAATTATGTGATAGAGCAAATCTGAGAACAGATTTGGAATCAGCACCCTGAAATTAGTCTAAAACAGCTGCAAAAGTCCAGGCCAGAAGAAAATATATATTTTTTTGTTGACCAGTGTTATCACATTGCGGAATTGTGAGAGGTGGCAGCGGCTGGTGGAAGAAGCCTCCATCGATCACTGGCTTCACCATGGCGGCTGCTGCCCACGATGATGAATATCAAACAACGGGGACGCTTGTTTTGTTGTGGTGTAAAGTTACGTTTCATTCGTACCGCTTGAGACTTGCCCGCGATGGTCGTGGCGCGAATGGGACTCCGTGAAGTTTACGATAATTTTCGATTTAAAACTTTCGTGACTGCAGGGATTCATCTTCTTGGTTTTTTCGGTAAAGACTCCGTGAAGTTTACGATTATTATAACGAGAGAGAGAGAAACGGGGGAGAAAAAAAAGTGTTTGTGACAAATGAGCGGAGTGTGTCTCTCGCCACGTGCATCAACCCCCCCCCCCCAGCGCACCAGAGTCGCCCCGCAGTCACGCGTCTGGCATGTTGCTGCTGTTGCTGCTATTGTTGTTGCTGTTGTTGTTCGCCAAGTCTCAGACTGCTGCGTCTGCCCGGTGAGACGACGGAGGAGGCGTTGGGGCGCCCACGCCAGACTCCACCGCCTCCGGTGTGCGCACTTTGGGGCCGCGCACCCAACGCGGCCGCTGAGAATGAGGGGGAAATCCCACCCCTCCCTCCGCCCCCTCGGTTAATAAAAGGCAAATGTGTTTTGGGTTAGGCCACGTGGTAGTTTAATAACAATTTTTTTTTGTCATTCACCCTCCACCACCCGACACGATTGTCACGTTCACAGAGATATTCTTCCACAGCACGTTGGCCGCGGTACTGATTCTGAACTCTTCCACCTCGCCGGCGCCTTAAGACGTGTCCAGCCTCTTGCTCACGACTCGATGCGACATCAACGACCGATGACGACGACATTCCCCTCAACTGCCCAGAGTTTCGTCAGGTTGTGAACCCCTCAAGTGGTCACTCCACCAGAGGCATCTCCAGAGAGCCTCTTCTTGAAGATATTTTGGCCTCACCCCTTTCACACGCTGGTCAAACGTCTTGGAAGATGCTGGGAGCACCCAACACTTTACCCCATCACACGGAACCTGCTGGCCTATACGACTTTCAATGAAACAACTGTTATTTCACCAGGTAAGACCCACTGAGCTATACAGCTCTTAAATTTCGATTTAAAGCTTTCGTGACTGCAGGGATTCATCTTCTTGGTTCTTTCGGAAAAGTCACGTAGAAGGGAAAAAATATAATAAAGAAAATAAAGCAATAACATTTTTTTATGTTTTCTTTTAATTATTTTATACAGCTGTTTTTTCAGAAGCGACCTAGCCACAAATGATAGCTCAACAAAGTGACTCGTCACGTGGAAATTTATAGCAACCAAATACACTGAATGCGTGTTTGTAAATGTGGAGGGAAACCCAGAGGACGCGCAGAAAAATCCACTCGACCAGGGGGAGAACACGCAAACTCCAGATACACAGGCATCAGAGTTGGGATCGAACCCACGACCTCCTGTATACCAGGAAAGAGAGTTAACATTTCGCCACCGTGTGCTGCTTGGTGGACAGAGGTGTGCGGAGATTTCTAAAACTGATCCATTGCTTCAACTGCCACGCCCGGAGTTGGAACCGGTGACCTCAGCACTGCAAGCCCTTTGTGCTGACCTTTACACCACGGCACGATTCCAAATGTATTCAGTATTCACAGTATTATTTTCAGAAATGTATTTGCCAAATATAGTAGAGGAGGTCAGCTTATTTATAAAATCGTATACCTCTCAGACGATATAGGAAACACGTAAAAGGATTATAAGACGCACTTCTCCTCTGGATTTAACGCGAAAGTTGGGGGTGCATCTTAAAATCCGGTGCGTTTGAGTGCGCGTGTGTGTGACCTCGGCCGGCACAAGCGCGGCTGTTGGGCGTTGTGAAACCCACGCCCGTGTGCCGTGCCGGCCTCCACAGGTGCTGCTTAACAGCGCTTGCCCCAACTGTCTGGTTAAGGCTATACGGGGTATCTTTGTCTTTGTCTGGATTTGCGCAACTTTATTGACACCGGGCACGAGTTTGGACTGCCACTTGCTTTTCCGGAGCGCCTTTTCATCCGGAGAACACGGTGTATTATTCACCGTTAGATCTTCAGACAATAACAATAACGACAAACAACAACATCAATCTTCTTGGTTCTTTCGGTAAAGTCATGTAGAAGGGAAATAATAAAATAATAACAATAAAACATTATAAAATACAATTCTCACGACGTTCCGGCCACAACGCAAGTAGCCGTCCTCAGGTGAAGAACAGGTCTGTCGGAAAGACAGCGTCTTGAGAATTGTATTTTATTATGTTTTATTTTTATTATTTTATTATTTCCCTTCTACGTGACTTTACCGAAAGAACCAAGAAGATGAATCCCTGCAGTCACTAAAGCTTTAAATCGAAATTTAACAACATCAATGTTCCTATCGAGATGCGCCTTCCCTGCTGCCACCTCGCCACCAGAGAACGATGAGACCCGTCGTGCTTGACAAGGCATTGCGCCGAATGTGATGACTCCTTGCGTGACAGCTGCAACATTTGGCTGCTAAGAGACACTGAGTCGCCGGGGCCTGAGACGGCCCGTCATGCTCGCAAGTTTAATCGGCGTGGGTTTGTGGTCCGGGTCCCGGGAAAAAAAGGGGCAATCGGGAGGAATTTTTTCTCCCACATTTTTTGGAAACGTGGAAAGGCAATTACTTGATTGTTTCAGCATGAATCAGCGGGCGGATTAATGCCTAAGGAGCAAAATATGCAGTGAGATGGGGAGGAGAGGGGCGATTATGGTTTTACATGCTTGCTAATTGAGAGCTCTCGACAGCGTAACGTTTTGGTACTAAAGTTCCAGATATAAACTTTAGTACGGTCACGTGTCTTCCATTGTGATTCAATAAAAACACGGCTGTAGATTACACAATGTGCACAAGTATAATTAATAATAATGATGATTATGATGATGATGTTCAGTCCTTTGTCGATATACCGCTGGATGAGGGTCTCCCCATGCCATGTCGGTTGTTTAAACATAATTCATAATTCACCACTGTGGTCAGTACAGGCGAGTGCAGGTCGGGATTGGGGGAGTGGGCCGCACAGGACCTGTGCTTCGAGACGATGCGGGTTTATTACACCAGTGGGAGCAATCAGGAGCACGCCGAGAAAATCCACACGCGCGATGGAGCAACGCTCTATCCCCGTACAGATGGAAACAGATGTCGGTGTGCACGTTGGACTTCTTTCGCGCACCGTGCGCTAGCCAACAGCGCCACTCGGGTGGCGAAGAGTCCAGCTGCTGTGCCACCTGCTCCTGGCGAGCCAGGGCACGGGCACCTCGTCGACACACCCACAGGGGAGGGGAGTTTCTCACGGCAACATCTGCGCAGTGACCCGCCAAGCCTCGCTGCTGCTCCGATGCCGCGGCGGGCAGCGCAGCCACCACCGCCCCGCTTGGCGCACGGCGCGAACCGTTGCGCCACCGCTCCACTTGAGTGCAGCTGACGGACGGCTCTTCCCAGGGCGATTGTTTCTCTTAATAAGGAACAAGGGGGCCGTGTTCCTGCGCTAAGCGGAAGGGAAAATGATTGTTCAATGAACAGCGATGACAGCAGCAGGGGGAGGATGATGACTTGATGATGACGAGGATCAGGATGAAGAGGAGGATGAGGAGGAGGCATGTCACGTGACACTCTGACTCGGCTTGCCACGCCAACGGACGAGCGCCAAACATACAACACAAATACAACGTCATCCTTGGTAGATGATGACGAATTCGTGAAGTTGAGCGATTTGGAATGTGTTCGACCTCGTAGTGTAAGTCACAATTCTCTTCCGCTCATCGGAACTGCGCTATTCCGGTAGTTGTGACAAAGCGTCGCGGTGGAGCTCTGCCGATCTCTGACGCCTCTCCCTGGGGGGGAAGGGGGGGGGGTTGCCGCTCCGCATTGCGGGGAGCTTCTTCGGGAATATTCAGAATTTAGTTCCTTGGCGAGGTAACCAAGCACGTAGAGCGAAACGTCAGACACCATTCCTCCGAACGCGCGAAAATAACCCAAGACGGGTTCAATCCGACTGGATCCAGCAATGCCTCAATGAGCCTCATGGCTCTTTGTAGGAGGGCCCTGCGTTGGGATGTGTCGCCGATCACTTGTCTTAGACCGGGTTTGCCACATTGCTCACTTCACATGTGTTGCATGAGATGCATTGAAGTAAAATGTAACTAATTCCGTTAATAATACTTGTTTTTTTTACCCTTTTATCTGGCAACAAAACTGACACCTTTTTTTACAAGGAGTCATGTTTGCATTGAACACAATACCTGCAGTAGGAATGCAAACAAAAAACATAACTCTGATAATGTATGGACAAATCAATTTCAAGGACAGTCCATACATTATCAGAGTTATGTTTTTTGTTTGCATTCTGACTGCAGGTATTATGGTCAATGCAAACATGACTCCTTGTAAAAAAGGTGTCAGTTTTGTTGCCAGATAAAAGGGTAAAAAAGCAATGATCATATTTTGCTACTGGCAAATGAGGCTCTAATGCCGTTCGGTTAACATTCTACCCAGCACGTGCGACCTGGCCGCACGTGATTAACACAGTTGGCTATGTACGGTGCGAAAGAAGTTCAACATACATAGGCACATAGTTCATCGAAGTGGCTGATATCATCATCATAATCGTAATCGCAAGTGGGAATTTATAGTCGCAGACAACTAATATATAAACGTGTGAATATTCTACACGTGGAGGGGAAAACTGGAGGCCTCGGAGTAAAATCTACGCGACCACCACGGCAAAGAGAGAGAGGGAGAGGGCGAGCAAAGATAGAGTTCGGAGGCTGATGCAGGACAGCGATGACGAATGCAAGCAAGGTTTGGCAGTAAAAGGAGGATGCCTTTGCCCAGCACATTAGAGGCTGAAAACAACAACTAATATCCATATCTCTGTTTTACGACTCGCGTTTTACAAGGAGCTGAGCGTCGGAATTCCGAGCGAGCCGAGACAAGAGTCGCACAGAAGCCCTCGCCGCTCAGCGCTGCGGTCGGCCGGCACATAACGACCGACTCCGTCCGAGGGCGCCGTGGGAACTTCATCGCCCGCAGACAGAAGCAAGCCGTGATGGAGGCCCCCTAAGGCGTCCATCACGGTGGGGAAGGGAGCGGGGGGGGGGGTGCCGGATGAGAGCGGCAGGCCGAAGCGAGGGGCCGAGAAGTCGCGTAATGTTTTCCGGTAATGAAGATGATCGTGGTGGCGCGCGTGCCTAACGCGTGCGGCAGCGCGCGTGTGTGCGTGCGCGTGTGTGTGCGCGCGTGTGTGCGCGCGTGTGTGCGCGTGTGTGTCTGTGTGTGCGCGCGTGTGTGTGTGTGTGTGTATATACCCCCCCCCACAACCTCTGCATGGAAACATAGCAGACATTCCACGTAAAATGCTTTTATTGTGTGGGTCACTTCCCAAGCACGCGTCACCGAGTGCGCGCGTGCGTGCGCATGGTGGTATTTGTGAATATTGGTGTTTGTGAATGGTGGTGTTTGTTTGTGAATAGTGGCACAGCGGTTGAGGAAACCCGGCACACCGCCGCGCTCGATTCCCGCTCGCGGCCCACATCAGTGGCGCTGATCTGAATCGGTTCCCCGGCGCCTCCCACGAGGTGAACATCGGCACCGCCTGTTGGGCCCTCTGCCCAAGCCCCTGACAAGGCTTGAGGGGCGCTACTATATCTTAAGCTTTCTCGGTTGGTTTGTTTGTTAGGTTTGTGATGTTATAATACGTTGTGGAGTTATCCTGGATTTTATGTAAAGAGCTCTTTGGCAATAAAAAATCTTTATTTATATTTTAAAAAATATTGGGCATGCATTTTTTTAAAACCAAAAATGTATCTGCTAAATTCCGTTAAAAGAAACGTCAAGATTGACGATGATGGCTGTGTTATTTTTACTTTGTTTCGAGCAGCGTATCATGGGTTGTTACGTGAACAAAACGTGCCAATTATTTACACAGTACTAAAATTGTAAATGTCGTGGATTTACTCTCCAACACACCGGTGGGCTGAAGTAGTGACTAATTGGCAGGTTTAGTTTAAGTGACAAACCTTACTGGTTGGCTGTGTCGGGTGGTGGCGGGTTACGACGCATTTATGCCAAAAACCGATATTGTGAATCATCACGAAAGCCGACTACGTGTCAAACGAAGCAATCCCGTCGTATGTATGCGGTGATGAGGAGTGGTGGTGCAGTGGTTCGTCTACAAGAGCTGCGGCGAGGTGATATAAGAACCAGCCGTGGGCCACCCCCTTTAACAAACGCACTGACCAGCCTGGTGAAGTATGGTCAAACAACCCCCCATCGAAAGAACACATGCAGAGGCCTCCATCCAGCAGTGGATGGAGGCCTCTGAATAATTGATTTAATCGTTGGTCGGTTTCTCCTGGGTCAGATCGATAAGATAAAATGTCGGCTTTGACTCTCAAACACCCGATGGACTCAATCGAATCAAGATTTCAATATTATTGCTTTTTTAAAACTGCAACGCTCTTTTAACAGAGAAAAAAAAACGATCATGCGGTTGTTTGACCATCCAGTAGTGAACTCCAACAATCTGAATATTATAATTATTATAATTTTATATTTACACACGCTCTCGCATACATGCCTTTAAAACGAAGGAGAGCATCGCAATGGAATGCAATGGAATCACTTACTAATGTGCTGTTGGGAATTCCGGTCGTCAGTTTTGGTTCCTGTCGATGCAAAACGGACGGCATCCCACACACGACACACACACGACACAGACACACACACGACACACACACGACACACACACGACGCACACACGACACAGACACGACACAGACACACACACGACACACACACACGACACACACACGACACAGACACGACACACACACACAGACACACACACAGACACACACGCACGCATGGCACGCCAGGAATCCTGCTGACTCACTCGTCCTGAGCAAGGGGGGGGGGCACTTTCCCGAAATAATCCCGAGTCAAATTATCCCGAATCCAGCCAGCGACATTCCCTCCCTCGCGGCCTCGGCGAGGAGCACAGGGCGAGAAGCGAGTTGACTGAAGGCGGTGGTGGTGGTGAGGGGGGGGGGTCAACACACCCAGCGTGAGCTGGAGCCTGCCAGCCTCCTCCCAGTAGGGGTGCCCCGGTGGCTAGGAGATGTCAACTACCTCGCCTGGTGCACAGGAGGCCGATCCCGACCCTGACGCCTGCTGCTGTGTATTTGGAGTTTGCGTGTCTCTCTCTCTCATCACCATCACGGTGGCTAGGAGATGTCAACTACCTCGCCTGGTGCACAGGAGGCCGTGGGTTCGATCCCGACCCTGACGCCTGCTGTGTATTTGGAGTTTGCGTGTCTCTCTCTCATCATCACGGTGGCTAGGAGATGTCAACTACCTCGCCTGGTGCACAGGAGGCCGTGGGTTCGATCCCGACCCTGACGCCTGCTGCTGTATATTTGGAGTTTGCGTCTCTCTCATCACCATCACGGTGGCTAGGAGATGTCAACTACCTCGCCTGGTGCACAGGAGGCCGTGGGTTCGATCCCGACCCTGACGCCTGCTGCTGTATATTTGGAGTTTGCGTTTCTCTCTCTCTCCCCGTGGTCGCGTGGTTTTTCTCCGGGTCCTCCGGGTTTTCCCTCCACATGTAGAATCACCATCACGCGTTTACGAGTCGTTGGCGGCTGTAAATGTCCACGCGATAAGCAACTTCGTTGCGCTGCCATTCGTGGACAGGTCGCTGCTGAGAAAGAGCTGAACAGCTCAGTGGGCCTTACCTGCTGAAAGAAAAAAGTAAAATTTCGATGTAAAGCTTTCGTGACTGCAGTGATTCATATTCTTGGTTCTTTCGGTAAAGTCGCGTCGAAGAAAAGTCGCCAGGAGTTCACGAAAGATCCAAGAATGTTAAAAAGATGTAGTTTATAGTTTAAACATCTGAGCGTAGCGAACGTGACTTCCTGTGCAGGCATCACCTCTGGACACATGACGTCATCGTGGGCAGTCCCTCGGGGTTTGCGGACGACGTCCGATGAGGTTTGCTGGTGGAGGTGGCTGAGCAGTCCAATTCGGGATCCGTAGACGTGTAATGTAATGGGGGAGAATAGCAAATAAAGAATGAAAACTTGACGGGATTGCACTGCCAGCTATGCACGAGCACAGCAATAACAATAATCTACAAACACAATTTTGGCCATTCCACCAATTGGTGAAGGTCTTCCCTCACACGCTGTCGGCCATGGGGGTGGTTTGACCATACTTCACCACGCCGATCAGTGCGGGTTGGTGAATAGGGGGTGGAGGCAGGACTGGTACTTCTGAAAACACACGACTTGAAATGGGGACTCGACCAAGTTCACTGCCAATACGGGGGTCAATAAAAACGACTGCCGCTTTGTTGACCCCAAACAATCGTGACCGGTCATTAAACGCACGGACCGATCCCTGCAATGGGAATGTGGAAAGTTCAACTCCCAGGAAGGGAGCCGCTGGCCTCTTACGCCTGTGGCGATCGCGCGGATTTCTCCACCGCGTGTGGAGCCGTGACCAGATCGGAGCCATGCGTGGGGTGGTGGGGGGGGTAGTGGGGGGGGATGGTGGGGGGGGTTCGTGGGTGGGTGGTGGGTGGGGGGTGGGTGGAGGGGGGGGGGGATTGGTGGGTGGGTGGAGGGGGTGGGTGGGAGTATTGGTGGGTGGGTGGAGGGGGTGGGTGGGGGATTGGTGGGTGGGGAGATTGGTGGGTGGAGGGGGTGGGTGGGGGTATTGGTGGGGGGGGATTGGTGGGTGGGTGGAGGGGGTGGGTGGGGGTATTGGTGGGTGGGGGTATTGGTGGGGGGGGGGTATTGGTGGGTGGGTGGAGGGGGTGGGTGGGGGTATTGGTGGGTGGGTGGGGTCGCGTGGCAGCGTGCGTGCGAGTCAGGGGTCACACTCACGAGGGCGGCCGCGAGATTTCACGGACGGCGCGGCCCAGCCAGCCAGGCCGCGCCGTCGTTTGTTGTGAAGCCCAGAAAGTAAATCCACAGGGCAGCTGGCTCCGTGTGCTCCTGTCACGACGACCGGAGGTTAAATGTCGCGTTAAAATGTTTAGGAATGTAAAGATAGCAAATTGATATACAGCACGATCCATTTATAGATATCGCACTGTTTTTTTTCACGACTCCGATACTACAGAAGAGAGAGCGTTGAAAAGTGTGATCAGTTGCATTGAGATTGGGCGGGAGATGCGCACAGAGTTTAAACTAAAGTGTCGTTTTCTCTGTTAAATTGCCCAATCATTTTTAGTGGGGTATCTATAAATTGATCGCCCCTGTATTTGGCAAGCCGACACGGCATATTGCCATTTGTGCAGATACCTCCACTTGCCTTATAAATGTGGAGATGCTTTGATTTAAATAAAAAACAAAATATATCATTCTGTAGGATAACCGAGGACATTACTTCATAACGGTAACGGTATGGGCCAAACATTTTGCGAGGCTTTCCTGAGGTAAAGATTCCTGTTTTATTCTCATTACAAGAGAGTTGGATAATTGTTAATACAATAATTTGGCATTAATGTTGGCAGCCCCCGTCCGTCTGGAGTAAGTACTTCTCTAAATCCTACACGAGAGAAAGTGCGAGTGGCTTTAGATGGATCACCAACGTTGTCATCTCTGAGACACAAAAAACCGGGACACATCGTGAGAAGAAGCCGGATAATATATCACCACACCGGACGAGGGGAGAACTAAATGTGGATGCTTTGTCTTGAGGGGATGTGTATGTATGTGTGTACGTATGCTGAACTTCTTTCGCACCGTACATAGCCAATCGTGCTAATCGGAGGTGCGGGGAAGGACAACAAATAACATAAGTGTTGCTGCACAGGCTGTGGCGCACAAGCACGCACGTGACACGACACGAACGCAACGCATCAGTCAACGACAACCGCCACGAAAAAATAAACTTATTTTGAAGGTGACGTTTCGGGCAATAGTTATCGCTTCATATCAGAGATCTCCTTCGAACGGGAGTGGGCAGGTCAAAGGTCAACGCGTGGAAGTGGGGCTCCTCCAGCGATGTAGGTAAAGAAAATAATGAATAAAAATAAAATAACAATGAAAGATAAAAATAAATAAAATTCTACTAGTATACATGTTCTTGCTGTGGTGTTCACACCTGATGATGATTGCTTGTGTTGCAATCGAAACGTCGTGATTTAATTTGATTTATTTGTATTTTGTATTTATTATTTAATTTATTATTTTACTTACCTACGTGACATTACCGAAAGAACCAAGAGCATGGATCCTTGCAGTCACGAAAACTTCAAATCTAGAATGCCAGAAGCATGCGTTTAGAGTATTTGGCTGCTGCTATCAAAGTCCGAAGTGATAAGCCACTTCGTTAATCCATAATCTGTGGGCAGGTCACGTGTTAACAAGAGCTATAGAGCTCAGTCGGCCTCACCTGGTATAATAACAATAGTTTAGACTTCATAGTATCTGCCTCATACCGGAAACGACTTTAGTGGCAGAAGATGACTAAAGAATAAGAATAATAGCAGAGAGAAAGTGAGGTTGTATAATTGCACTGGCAGCGTGTGTGTGCGTGCGTGTGTGCGTGTGTGCGTGTGTGCGTGTGTGCGCGTGTGCGTGTGTGCGTGTGTGTGTGTGCGTGCGCGTGCGTGTGTGTGTGCGTGTGCGTGCGTGTGTGCGTCTCGCCGTTTGTGTGTCCCTGGCTCGCTGCGTCTCTCGTGTTCGGTCATGAGACTGTTGGCCGTGAAATCGGCGCTTTATCGAGGCCTGTGCGACGATGTCAGAGACCCTCACCCGCTCACCCCCCTCCCCCCCCTGCTGCTCCGCGTGTTCCCACAGCGGGCATACTCGCGGGGCTTCACGTGATCGCATCGCCGGTCTTCGAACCGCGGGCTGGCCATGCGACGCGGACGAACACAGACTGCCCCCTTTTCTCCGCACGCTCACGGCACAGACATCATTCGCCGGCGCGTTTGATATTTTTTAGAAAACAAATAAATAAGGACGCAAATAACGAGAGCCAAAGCAAACCGGCCCAGTGCACCCGTTGCCGGAACATAACGATGTCATTGTGGAGGCGATGAAGGAGTGCTGTGTGCTGCGGGGGGGACGTTTAACTTTTTTTTTCAAATATTACAGGCCGAAAGTTACATGGTGTACATTGTGCGCGTGTGTGTATACGCGTGTGTGTGTGTGTGCGGAACGGTGGTGCAGTGGTTAGCGTACTGCACGTTATATTTCTGTCATCAGACAGGGCAGTCGGTAATCTTCTTGGTTCTTTCGGTAAAGTCACGTAGAAGGGAAGTAATACAAAAATTAAAATAAAACATAATTAAATAATTCTCACGACGTTTTGGCCACAGCGCAAGCAGCCGTCCTCAGGTGAAGACCAGGTCTGTCGGGGAGACAGCGTCTGAATGAAACACCACCACGTTTGAAGCGTATATTTAAGCTGGGTTGGAAGGGGGGGGGAGGGCGCCTTGACAAAAGAATTTGCATCCCAAGAGGAATTTAGCATATTTATGGGAAATGCAGGTATGTGATTAGTACTACTTGTGAAATGCGTAGGAGGAAATTTCAGTCGGTAATTGTGCTCCCGCCACTCGTCTTACTCCGACACGGTCGGTCCACTCTGCGGATGTCGTCCGCCTCCCCTCGCCCTCTCCTGCCATCGTTGCAATTTGCTTTCGTGCCACGAGGCTGTTGGGTTGACGCACAAGCCGGTTGAATAGTCGCTGTGGGAAAGCAATCGCACCACCAACCGCTGGCTCTTGTGTGGCTGTAGGAGTTCCCATGACATCGCTTGTGATAGAATTGGAATAAGTAACAAAACAAATTGTTGGTATCGTTCGTTCTCAACGCTTTGCCGGATTAAATGCGTCGAGATGCCAAATGCTGTCTGAGAACAATAGTTGTCAGATGGCGATGGCGATTATTTATTTATTTATTTCAGAATTGCGCGCAATACGGTCAAGTTAATGCTTGTTCACACTATCCACGCGTGTTTGCTAGAACGCCGTTCTTCCGTTCGGGAAACTATTTTCACTCAGCGCGGGACGTGCGCCGTTATAGCGTGGTCCACGACAAACTACTCTCTTGGGCTGCGTGGCTGAGCATTATTCACGGGGAAATTGTTGTCACTTTTCAGGAATGCGTGTGCCGTGTTAAAGAGGACTTACTGTCATTAATTCAAAGTTACCGAATTATTCCACTGGCATTGATAATAACAATAGGTTGCAATTATAATTTTTTTACACATTTTTTTCTTTCACGTTTCAAATCACTCCGGTGAAATAGATTGTATAATGAGCCACATCTTGACAATGACACACATGCACACAAGCACGCGACCCTTTGATCCGGACATGACACGAATCGCTGAGAAAATCAGATCTGGTTTCAATTTCCCGAGGGTGCCACCCGGAGCGTTTTAGATGAGCAGTCAGATTGTTTCTAGATTTGAAATTTTCGTGACTACAAGGATCCATACTTTTTGGTTCTTTCGGTAAAGTCAAGTAGGTAAAAATAAATACATCTTTTGTAGTTTTCATTTTAATTTAGTCAGATTGTTATTTATTTACGTTTAGACGGACAGGATCCCAACAGCGAGACACGCGAGACGCTGCGGCATGTCGGGTAGCACGTGACTTCTAACCCCACGAGGTGGCTCGGAGGCGCAGCAAGTGGCTCGCAATCAGAAGGTTAAAGTTCAACTCCGAGTTGGGAGTCGAATCAGCCCATCACCCCCTCCCCCACCCCCCAGGGGTCAAAGTCAACAGCGGCTGTCCATTGGACAGACTCGTCCCCTGGCCGTGATCATGGGGAAGTTCCACCGGCCCAGGCCTTCAAACGGCAGATGAGCTTCGCCTCCAATGCTCGTTCGAGCAGGAAATCACGTTGACGTCGCTGTGTATCCTGGGCGAGCAGCCAGTCGTCGGAGACGCTGTGCGCACTCGCGGCACTTGCGGCACTTGCGGCTACTCTGGGAGGGCTGTGTGTGCGGTGTGCGGTGTGCGGTATCAAACCGCACAAAGCCGCTATTATCACGGCAAGCATTGCCTCGCTCGCCGATAAAAAAAAAACCCCAATCAGCGTACCACTCTCGCCTGCGTATATATATTCTCTGGTCTGCCAAACGAACCACATTAACACCCAGAGATAAACTGTAACTCGAGAAATGCACCACAAGAGTGTAAACACGGCTGTCACTCACGTCACACTCCGTGACGAACGCGTGAACAAAAGCCGCAGTGACGATTTACAACCGAGCCCCAATTAACCCGCCGCTAATTGACGGGCGGATCGTTGCTGCGAAGCGGACATGACATCGAAATCCTCGTAGCAGCGCCGGCGTGAATGAACGAAAAAAACACACGCACCCGCGCGCGTTATCGATTTGGCGACTGCGTCAATTGACCCGTCTCCCCTGCCCGTCGGCAGCCGGCAGCGAACGGGGCGAGTTTCTTGAATCCGGAGTCAGGACCGAGCCCTGTGCGTGCGTATGAATGGTGAACTTCTTTCGCACCGTACATAGCCAACCGTGCTGATTGGAGCAGTGGCGGTGTGATGGTCGGTGGGGGGGGGGGGGGACTGGGATCTCCCGTACCACTTCGGGAGTTGCGTCACCCGCTCACCACCGAAAGTGAGTCACCCAACACTCGTGTTGACAACGGGGATACCGTTTAGAGAGAGAGAAAAGCAATATAATAACTGGTTATTTCCAAGAGCATTGCTAATTATTGTCATAAGGAGGCCCTAGGGTCAGCTAAATGAAAACAATTAAGTACCAAATTGATATTCGTTTCAAATCGGAATCAATTAAGGGAGAATTAACTGGCAATTAAGTTGTTTTATGCAAGGGCCACCGATGCCAGATTCGTTTTAGAGCATTTGCCTCCAGCGATCGCCACCGGTAAGAGATGTCGCAGACTCACCTTAAAAAATGTTTTTAAATTTAAGATGTGGATTTACTTCCTTATTTCAGCACTCCACTCACTTTAGCAGCACGCTATGTCGTGTCTGCACAAGTTGTCGTGGTTGCTCACAGAAAATGCGATTCTGGTTAAAATTTCCGTTCACAATTGCACTTAAAGTTGTCCTGGTGTAGATAATGGGTGGCCTTTTGAGTTACGGACCCCGGCAACCTGCGTTTGAACCCATGCCACGGCTAACACCGGTGGCGAGTGATATCTGTGCCAGCCATAAGCGCCGCCCCCCCCCCCTTTATCAACCAGCACTTAGCCGGCGTGGTGAAGTATGGCCAAACAAATCACGGTGAGCGAGATTTTCATGGGGAGACCTTCATCGATTGATGGATTGACAAAGAACTGTAAATTATTATGATGATGATGAGAAACTTATGTGTGTTGTAATATACGGCCTTTTAATGTCATCACCATCACCTTCAAACCTTATTCTGACGTCCGGCCTGGGGCATTTCATGGCCCACAGGGGACATTTCAGAGGTGTCGTTGAAAAACTTGTTGACCCATGACCCCCACCCCCCACCCCCCACCGCAGTTTATTAAGCCTGTTTTCGGGAATGGAAGTGGATTAAGTGTATGGAGTGAGGGCATTAGTAACGTCATTGTGTGGCCATCTGTGGGCAGATGCTACAATGCAAACTTTTCAAACGTGGCTTGTCACCTGTTGTAATTAAACCATCGTGGATTAAATAAATATCTATTCACAAATGTGGTTGCAATTCTAAAAGGTTTCATTCTTCAGATATTTGCGAGAGACTGGGAAGGCCTGATGGGAGGGGGACCCATCATCCAGCAGTGTATTTACGTCTGATGATTATATGTGGATTACACATTCATTTTTCGCACGACATCCCTCGTTCGTTAATATCTTTCCATATATTTTGTTTGACTCTAATCGGCCGTCTCGCAGGAAGAGTTGGGTACAGTGAGAGGTTGCGCTTGGCCGCTTTACGCCGCGACGAAGTTATATTTGGGTTTTATTGCCATCGCGAATGTCGGTGACAATCGATGCGGGACGCCTCTCCGGCGGAACCCCGTTCACATGCGGCTCTCGGAGCCACGGAGCCGACACAGTCCCTCCCTCCGTGCCTCCGTCCGTCTCGAGGACACAATGAACAAGGCGCTTGAAGAGCGTTCCCTGTCTCAGCCCGGCATAGCACGCCGCTGTTCCGTCGACCGCAGACGACCTTCCGCCCAGAGACATCTGGGAGTTTCTGTCCGTCACCTGTCGCCGCCGCCGCTTGCCTCGCTGCGCGGAGAGACCGGGTCTGGCCGAGCGTTATCGCTCGCAGCGCTCCCACGCGTGCCGGACGTGTTGCTTCGGGTTGCACCGGGACATTGTTGGGCACGTTGGCCGACGTTTTGCTCCGAGTTCAAGCAGCGTCATTTTTAGGGAACTGAGCTGCAGCTCTCGAAAAATGAAGAAAGCTCCCCCCCCACCCCACCCCCCCCAGCACTTGGGCAGTGTGTAGAGCAGCAGCAGCAGTAGCAGCTGCTGGGGTCATCGCGGTTGCGATGCTCAACAGCTCTCCGCTGAGATGTCGAGTCGCCCCGCGTGTTGTTGTTGTTGTTGTTCGGCATGACGCCCGTCGTTTCACTCCACGTGTTGGGAGATTCTTCAGGGGAAAAATAGATTTACTTCGAGTCACTGGTAGACTGCAGTAGGCATGCGACTCATAGCCACAGCCGTAGCGAGAGGTACGATCGATGTGAGATGCGGCGTGCTGGGTGCGGAAATATATTTCTGGTCACTGAGCAGGACAGATCCGGCTGAAATGAAGCTCCAGTTAGAGGTTTTGATTGAGAAACATCTGTGTGTGTGTGTGTCTGTGTGTGTGTGGTGTGTGTGTGTGGTGTGTGTGTGGTGTGTGTGTGTGGTGTGTGTGTATGTGGTGTGTGTATGTGGTGTGTGTGTGTGGTGTGTGTGTGGTGTGTGTGTGTGGTGTGTGTGTATGTGGTGTGTGTGTGTGGTGTTTGTGTGTGTGGTGTGTGTGTGTGTAGTGTGTGTGTGTGGTGTGTGTGTGTGTGGTGTGTGTGTGTGGTGTGTGTGTGTGTTGGGCGGATGTAGCGGCAGGGTGGTTTGCGTGCTTCGCTATGAATCTGGTCATCTGAGTTGAGGTCCTGGTCGTGGATAATATCAGTGGCGAGTGACATCAGAGCAGGCCCTGGGCATCCCATTTAACTTTGGGCAAACACGTGCCACGATTGACTGTGGGGAGGCCTTCAATCAGTAGTGGATTTATAATATATATATATAAATAATATTTTATTATTATCATAATTTATATGGCAAGTCAAAATAAAAAAGGAGCATGGATCGGTGTTTGTCTCCGTTTTCAGTCTCAAGATCATAGCAAACATTCCATATTATTATATGGAATGTTTGTAAAACAACCATGTATGTATGGCTGACATTTAACTATAGGACCAGCAGATAACAAACATAAATACACCCTTTTTAATATTTCAGATTCCTAAACTTGTAACCACGTTTATTCTCCAAACGTTAATATATTCACAAATCTGGTCGCTGTAACTTTATGGATATGTGCTATTCAATATTCATACACCCTCTCGTTCACACACCCACACGCACGTGAGCGAGTGGCCAGTGTGGGGAGTGGTAGTGTAGCAGTTCGTACACTGCGATTCCCACTCGGGGCTAACAACAGTGGGGAATATTTGAGCATCCGCACTGGGGGAGACAAAGGCGGCCGGGCGTGGTTCTGGCCCACCCACCCACTCGTGTGCCGTGCCGGCCTTCATCGGTGCGACTCGCTAACGGCACTTGCCCCAACAATCCGTTAAAGGCTATACGGGGAGACGGGGTGATCTTTGTAAAACATTGAATAGCACGTGTATGTCTGTGTGCCAATAAATAAAGAAGTGAGAACAGAGAGAGAACGTCGATGAAAGAGGCAGGAATTAGACGCGCGAGGTGCAAATGTTTTCTTAAAACGATCACAGGTTTTTTTTTTTTGCGCAAAATGACTTCTGCTAATGGCTGGTGTGTGAAACCGTGCGGTTCCCTCCTCGCTGCAGGCACCCCGGCAGAAGTTTCCTCTTGATAACGGACACGCGCACGCACGCACACGCGCGCACACGCGCGCGCTCGCCCGCTGATACACAGTAACTCGTGTGTGCAATGGGGTGCACATGCACAGATGAAAGCCCGGGTCACAGTGCCTCCTCTCTCTCCCTTGCCAAATGAGCCACACAAAGTTATTCTGGAACTAATTTCCATGGACGCAAAGAGACCAACTGCGATGCAGTTGTGAGGTGACGTGCATGTACATCAGCTTTGGTCACCACTCTGTGTGGACGAGGGCCTTCCTGGCAGGGGTCACACACTCTCTCGACACGGCGAGGTAGGCGAGGACTGAGATGGTTTGGGCATGGCTTGAGAGGAGACGAAGGAGATGCAATTAGAAAGAGCTGTGGCGATTAGAGACTCATTGATTCACACATGGACGCGCAAACTCGCACAGAGACCCATAGACCTGCACTGCGAACCGAAGACTCGCATAGAGACCAAACAGACTCCTCGCACAGAGACCCAGAAACTCGCAGGGAGACCCATAGATTAGACCGGGCTACGGAGATGCCACCGGTGCAGGGCAGAAGGAGACCGAGGGTGAGATGGGAGATTGCGATGGAATGAAACACGAGGGCAGTGGATGTGACCAGAGAAGAGGCACAGAATAGCAGCTGACGGAGACAACAAATCCGAGCAGTCAGCCCCATGGAATTATGGGGCTTGTGGCTGAGAAGGGGCCTGCTGGATGAGGATCTCCCCATGCCGTGCGGGTTGTGAGGGTTCATTGACTGTACTTAGCCACGATGGTCAGGGCGGGTTGGCGAAGCTGGGCAGCATGGACATGGGAGATGAGAAGTCCAGTTGAACGATTGATTTTGCTGCACCACTCTCTGCTACCCGCCGCGTATCTCCACAGCCAACACACATGTTTACATGTTGACTGTTTAGATTGATGGTCGTCCATGCAAGCTCTATCCAGGCCAAGAGCCTGCTTCGCTTCCAGGATCTGATGAAATCAGATGCATTGTGGGTATGGGTCATACCCGATTGAATGAGCAAGTAACTAAAACATTTAAGAATGTTAATATTCATGGTTATCCTGACATTAACATTTCCTGTCTAAGTCCGTGGCATTGACGGAGCCTTTGGTGTGAATACACAATTATCGGTGTCTAGTTCGCACTCTCCTCCACGTGGAGAACTGTTCATCTTGGCCGCGGAGTCAGAGTGCCGAGCTGGTACCCGTGAGATGTTGAGTCTGAATTTGCAGTGGGTGATGTTTAACAGCGGGACCCTCTGGGTTAGTGGGGGCCCGTGGTCTCAAGCCTGGCCACCAATCACTGCAGAACAAAACAAAGGTCCATAATCCACAATTGATCTTCATCTCGCCTTATTTGTGTCGTGAAAATCCGATTCCACCCGACACAGCCCAACACGAAGTTGTCACGTGGTGAACACGAGTTTAACTTGCCATTTATTCGCGTTACAGATCACAAATTCGGGCATATTCTGAGGCTACACTGGCAATAGCACGGCTAAATACGTACGGTGCAAAAGAAGTTCAACATACATACAGTACAGAAGCGTGGCCAACTACTTCTCTGTATGTATGAACTTCTTTCGCACTGTACGTATCCAACCGTGCCAATTGGAGGTGCGATTCTACAGTGCAAAAATATACATAAAGTGACTACTTTGGACACCTACTTCAGAGCAGACACTTATTTGAATGCAACCAATTGCCTGCAACGCAACGCCACCCTACAATTCTGCGTGGCGCAGTGGTCAAGCGCGTTGCGCTGTGACCCCGTAAACCCGAGTTCGGTTGCCGCTCACATCTGACATGAGTGGAGAGCGAGATATAGTTGTTCTGGTCCTGGAACTCCACCCTTACCAACCCACACTGACCGGCACGGTGATGTTTGGTCAAACGGCTCCCACGTGACTGCCATCATCCAGCAGTTGATTGGCAAGGGGATGATTAATATTTATATTTTTTTCTAATTATGTTTATGTTTTTGTGTACATGTGCCAAATGCTTTGGGTTGACATGGTCCCAGCAACATCATCATCGTCGTCGTCCTTCTGGGGTCAGTAACAATAATAATAACATCTGGTGAAGGATGCGTGAACACCGCATTGCAGAAGTCGCCAGCCCTTGTCCTGTGGATGTCCTGGTTCATGCCGTAGGAATGTGGAATTTCTCCTTCTGGCTCAGGACACATGTGGATAACGACACACAAATGCTTGTGGGAAGTGCGGGCACACTTTGACTCTTCTTCTAATAACTAAATCATCTCTTTGTTTACAAATGCCCCCACTCCCAGAGTGCACGTTGCGCGCGTTAAGGAAATATGGCGGAAAGGTTTAATCCACACCGTGCACATGCATGTGATTTCAACACGGTTTGTTTTTTTACCAAAAAACTATCAAACGTGGGCTGGACTTAAAGAGGTTTACACACGCGCACGTGCATGCGCGCGTGCGCCTGTGTGTGTGTGCCTGTGTGTGTGTGCCTGTGTGTGTGTGTGCCTGTGTGTGTGTATGCATGCTTGCGTGCGTGTGTGTTTAGGTTGCTTCCTCTTATTATAATTAGTTACAGTGCACTCAGTGAGTGCCTTTTGCTGTGTGGATGGGTAGGTAGCGAGTGGGCTCCTTTCCGTTGATGGGAGGGCCCACACACGGCATTCATTAGGCACTTGAAACAAATCATTAATTCCAGCTGTTTCGCCGGGCCAGCGGTCCCCAGCAGCAGAAGCAGCTGTGGAGGAAACAGCAGCAATGCAGCGGCACCTGCCTGCGGAGCTTTCTCGCCCCGGTTCGAGCCATAGGAACGTCGAGTGTTGTGGGGTTTAAACAAGAAAACGTTTGAGCACTGTCTGAGCACCAACTTGAGATGAATGACACGAGCGGCATTAGTTCGAGCGAGTGTGAACGCCGGTCTGGTTTCGGCGTTCCCGGGTCTCATCAGCAGTCAGCCTTCTTTAACGAATGTTGTCATTGGCAAGGGCACTCCTTGTAAAATATGGCCCTCGACTTAACGCATACATGTGTTGTGTACGTTTAATGTAACAGGTAGTCTGTTTATATAATATAGGTTGTTTTGGGTTAGATCGAGATCTAACCTCTCGAAAGCCTCCGTGTTTAAACAGGCAGTCTGTGTATGTGCACAGTGGTAGTTTGAACATTTTACTGGTAGGAACCTCCTGGTTACACCAGCCCACAGGGGATTATTGTGTCCGTCGTGCAGGGAGGGGCTGGATGGGAAGGGTGGGGAGGGGTGGGGAGGGGCTGGGTGGGGAGGATGGGGCTGGGTGGGGAGGGGCTGGTCACCCCGTGGTGCCCTTATAAAACTCAACGTTTAACCTACTCACGCCGGCTTGTGCCCGCCCTCACAGTCGGAATACACCACGCAGCCGTTGACCCTGGTCATTGACCCAACGTTCCTACCAGCTCGAAATGTTTCATACATACACATACATATATACAATGACACCCATCACACGCTAAGTAGGAACACGCGCTCTGCACAGATATGGAAACATGCCATGCTGTTATTGGAACCAAGCAGAATGGGGCAGATAGCAGATACACATATTTGTTACCTGTACCCCCCCCCCCCCCACTGAGACAAACGAGAGTAGGAGGAGGAGGGAGCGGACTTTGCAGTCTCCCTCCCACGCCCACCGACGGTCCGGGATCGATCACGTGGCTGGGAGAAGGGTCAACTGGGATTGGTCAATTGGGATTGGTCAACTGGACGAGAAAGTATATTCTTAGGTTTTTTCGGTAAAGTCACGTAGATAAAAAAATTCAAATTAATAAAAATTAAGTTAAATAAAAATAAAAATCACGACGTTTTGGAGGCAACACAAGTCTCCGTCATCAGGTGGGACCGTCACATTTGATTTTGATTTTCTTTTTAATTTTACTTTTATTAATTAAATGTTTTACCTACGTGACTTTACCGAAAAAACCTAAGAATATGAATCCTTGCAGTCACGAAAGCTTCAAATCTAGAAATGGACGAGAAAGGTCAACTGGGAATGGTCAACTGGACGAGAAAGGTCAACTGGACGAGAAAGGTCAACTGGACGAGAAAGGTCAACTGGGATTGGTCAACTGGACGAGGTGGAAGTGGCGCCTCAAAGCGCTCGCTCCCTCGATCGCTCGATGGCTCTCGGAGCCGCCCTTGCCGCGCTTACAACAAAGCCGTGAATGCGCAGCTTGCGTCCGGGTTCCATGTCCACGCGTGTTGTGTAGAGGGACCCCCCGATTCGCACGGTTGGCTACGTGCGGCGCGAAAGAAGTTCCGCATGCAAATGTTGAGATTGTTTCGCACCGTACGTAGCCGACCGTGCTCATGGGAGGAGCGGGGGAAGGAACAACAAACTAAACACACAAAACAAAGTTACGAAGACATTATTATCGATCTAGATTCAAACAAATATCTGCTGAAGAGCGAGTGAGAGAAACAGAGACGGAGAGAGAGACAGGGGGATGGAGAGAGGAAGCGTGGGAGAGGGGTGGTGGGGGGTCTAACGATCGTAAACCGATAGAGAAGGAGTTTGACCGGTCTTCGTGGCTTATTTATTAATTTTTAAATTATGCATGCCTGCAAACGTGTATCTTTAAAAATTCAGTTCCCATCCTGAGCACTCTAAGCTCTCTGCCGCTTGTCAATAGACGATCGCTGCTGCTGCTGCTCAAGCAGCGCAGATTGACGACGCGTGAGAAGCCGTGGACGCGCACGCCGCAACGAAGACTCCTCCTCACGCCGTCTCCACGCGCTGCGTTCGGCGCGAAGGAGATGGCGAGTGGCTCCTTCTTTACCCCCCCCCCCCGGCACAATCGATGTGCTTAGGCTCCCGCTGACAGCTGTACCAGCTGTTCCAGCTGTGTCTGCTGTACCAGCTGTGTCAGCTGTGCCAGCTGTGTCAGCTGTGTCAGCTGTTCCAGCTGTGTCAGCTGTGTCAGTTGTGTCTGCTGTACCAGCTGTATCAGCTATTCCAGCTGTACCAGCTGTGTCTGCTGTGCCAGCTGTTCGTGCACTGGCGTCATCGGTAAAAGGGGGCAGTCCGGACATCGACCTGCTCGGTGCCACCGCCGGCTTAACGGAGGCCCCGGCCCGAGGGCCGTCCCCGCGGGGTGTGCTTGGCCTACTCTTCCACGCGCAGGTAGAACGCCTCGGCAGAGGGGGTGGCGGTGCCCGCGCTTCAGGCCACGACACGCGTCCTGTCAGTTGGCAGACTGTGTGGGACGCCGCCCCACGATGAATGGTGACCTCTGGGTTGCAAGTCCAGCGTCTTTAATCTCCACCGCAGTTGCGGACCGTGCGAATTGGCCGATACATCAGCCTCGCCGCACCACGGCAGACGCTCGGCTGAGAGAAGCCACCACCGGGAGCTGAGTGCCACGGCCCCACGCTCTCCGGAACCGGGAGACGCTTTGAGTTGAAAACGACTTCGAAAATCACTTAAGTGTCAGCAGCGTCCACAATCTTCCCGCAAGTCGGCGGGACTTTATGATGTTTCCCGGCTACGGTTCAAGGTTAAGCGATCTCTCTCCTCCCCTGCCTCCCCCCCACACACTCGGGGGTGCGGGGGGGTCCCCACAGACCCAGAGAGCCCAGCTGTGTGAGCCGTCTCCTCCACAGACCCCGCCTTCCCCGGGCTCAGCCATTATCTCAGCGCAGGAGCCCCAGTGGCTCACGGAGCGTCCCACCCAGGCCGCCCCCCCCCCCCGTCATATACCGGATGCATTGCACAGGCCCTGCAATGATAATAAATCATCGTCACTATCGGTCTGTAACTCGGCGGGGCGTGTGTGGGGTGTTAAAGTGGGGACGCTCCCACCTCTTGGTAAGACGTGCGGCCAGCGTGGAAGAGTAGGCCAAGTACCCGTGTGGAGGTGCTCTCTAGAGCTCCCACTAGTGGGGGCCCTTCTGCCAGCAGTGGCATGAACGAGACATTTCAGGGCTGCACTTTCACCTTCGAAAAAACATCAACCATAATCTATCCACTGCTGGATGAAGCCTTCCCCATGCCGCCACTACCACATGGGCTAATGATCCACCCAGCGAGGTAAAAATCCACTCAGCAAGCGCACACGAGCCGATCCCATCGCTCCGTCTCCGCAGCGAACGCACCATTCGTTGACAATTGTTGAATCTTCACGGATCACGTCCGTACGTCGAACTTCTTTCGCACCGCACGTAGCCAACCGTGCTGCTCGGAGGTCATGCGGCTGCTCACACTGCCCGACTGGTGGTTGATGAGTGAGGGCGCACCGCGCGATGTCCCCGTTGAGGGATAGCGGTGGCTGCTTCTGTCTGCACAGCAACGTCAGGTCAGGGAGCGACTGAGCCATATTTCTATGGCCGGGGTCAGTCTCTCCGCACGTAGGCGTGGGTTCAGTGTTGAGTCACAGGGAGGTTACCTCGTTGACTGGCCCAGGTGTGGGATGGTTGGTTGAGTTGACTCTGGGCGCTTGTGAAGGAAGTACAATTATTTGGTGATGCTGCTGCTGCGATGGCAGTGGTTGAAAGAAAGAATGAATACAAATACTCAACACGTGGCCTGAATATAAAACATAAAAAAGGTAATGACTCGTGTAATGGCCCTTTCAAGATTGTTATGATCATCATGCACCATCGTCATCCGCTATCATCATTATTATTGACATCATAATCACCACTGCCATCACCACCAACATCGTAAAAGTGCAAATCACAACCCAAGCCTGAATGTAACCGATGGAAACGTCGTGATCTATTATATTTTCTACCTACGTGACTTTACCCAAAGAACCAAAGAGTATGGATTCCTGCAGTCACGAAAAATTAAAATGATGAATGCATGCTATTAATGAGATTTGAGGACATGTTAACAATCATTGAGACTGCCTGATGATCCTCGTGGTAACCACCAGTTAAACGTCCTCGCTCAATTGTTAAATGTAGGGCGCCACGGGGACGAGATGCGAACTACCTCGCCTGGTCTACAGGAGGTCGTGGGTTTGATCTCGACCCTGACACCTGCTGTATATTTGGAGTTTGCGTGTTCTCCCCGTGGTCGCGTGGATTTTTCTCCAGGTCCTGTAGTTTTTTCCCTTCTAGTTTAGAAACATGCGTTTAGAGTAACTCGCCGCTAAAATGTCCACGTGATGAGCCACTTCATTGAGCTATCCTTTGTGATGGCTTGGTCGCTTTTGAAAAAAGAGTTTCAAAGTTCATTGGGCCTTACCTGGTGAAATAAACAAAACAGGTGAAACACATTGCGTGTGGATCACTCGCCAAACACACCGGAGTGCTGAAGCAGTGACACATTGGCACGATTTGTAACCTCCAAACATTAATTGGCGGTTATATATTGGCTGTGTCGGTCGAGAAGTGTGTACAACACAAATTGTACCACGATCTGACCCAATAAAACACATTCCTCCTGCGGAGGGAGCTGGTAGGAACGTTGGGTTGCTCGGTCAATGGCCAGGGTCAACGGCGGCGTGGTGTATTCTGTGAGGGCGTGCACAAGCCGGCGTGAGTAGGTTAAACGTTGAGTTTTATAAGGGCACAAAGGGGTGACCAGCCCCTCCCCACCCAGCACCACCCCTCCCACCCCCCAGTCAGCCCCACCCTCCCCACCCAGCCCCACCCTCCCCACCCAGCCCCTCCCCACCCAGCCCCTCCCTCCCCACCCAGCCCCTCTCTGCACGACGGACGGACGGACACAATAATCCCCTGTGGGCTGGTGGAACCAGTGGGTTCCTACCAGTATCAGTTATGAATATTGAGCGCTGAGTAGTGGATCCAGGCTTGGTGGCTCGACTTTTTAAATAATTTTGGCGATAGGCCTGTAAGCCTCTTTATAGTTTTAAATTCATTATTTTTTAAAATTGCTTTGGTTCTTCTATTCTAAATTTGCAAACTTCACATATCTAAAATAAATAGCATTGGAATTTATTTCACAATGTTATTCCAACTTGTAAATCTGTTAAAAATGATGCATATGTGGAATGTCACAGACCACGAGCTACGGTCATGATTTTACAAAGTTTATTTTAAGCTCTAAATGAACCCCCCCTCCCCCCCCCCCCAATATTTGAACCATAACATTTTGAAAAATTAAACAGACAAATCTCAAATCAGTCAATCAATGAAACTAAAGACGAATTAAAGGCACCTTTCTGAAAACCAAAGCCGCTGTACATCAACGATTATCCTTCCATTCAAACCTCAAAACCGTGCAACTTCAAAATGTAACGAGGTTTGATCCGCAACGTTACATATTGTAACATTAATCTGACGATATGGGATAATAACACACACACCGCTTACTGTCGTTTCATACTTCGGGGCTGGGGCACGTGTGTCTTACAGACGACAGCGGTGTGTAATGCCTCCCTGGTGCATTCCAGGGAAATTACTCACACTGCAGAGTCATTAACAGCGGCTGAAAATAAACCGCTGTTTTCAATTTGTTTTCACATTCGGCTCACAATTTACCCTCAATATCAAGCACTCCGTTATCCTGGATCTTGCCCTGGAAGTTTCCATTATATCTTCGTCTGTGTCTCGCATTTTCTCTACGAATGGGAGTTCACCGAAATCCTCCAGAAATCCACAAGGATCTTGGCTGCAATTTCAAATAGATATTTGGAGGACATGTTCATCTGCCAGACACCATTAATCTGGCTGGGTGTGGAAAGTCAGCAGTGGTTGTTGTTGTTTACATAAACTTGCTCCTGCCATAGGAATGTGGAATCTCCACTATTGGCTTGAGGCTGCGAGCAAATTTGAGCAGCGCCCAGAATTTGATTTAGTGGCGACGAAGTCACATGGAGGAGCGGCGACCTTCAGGACGTCACGTGGAGACTTGAGTTGTCTTGTGGTTGTTGTTCTAATTGTTGTTGCTGTTTGACTTGCATCCCACTGGGATTTTTCCACAGCGTTGGTGTGTGGTGCTTTTTCTCTGGAAGACGTTGCAGTTTTTTCCTGGATTTTTCTGTTTGCGCATAGTCACTTTAAGATGTTTTCTTGTTCATGTTTTAGTTTTTTGTTTGTTGCGGTTGCACCCGATTCAAGAGCCGAATGGCTCACAGGGCTATACCAAGTAAATTAAACTGAAACTTGAGTGTGTGTGACGTTAAGACGTGTATGTGTGTGTGTGTGTGACGTGTGTGTGTGTGTAGGATGTCTGGAGTGACTCCTATGGATCGTCACCATCTCCATGTTCATGCCGCGTGCGACTGCTGAACGCGAAGCCGCGTTCGCTTGTAGGAGCGAGATCCTCAGGACTCAATCGGCAAAGAGCGTCAGACGCTGTCTTTCCGACAGCCCTGTTCTTCACCTGAGGACGGCTGCTTGCGTTGTGGCCGAAACGTCGTGAGAATTGTATTTTATTGTTTTATTTTTATTATTTTATTATTTCCCTTCTACGTGACTTTACCGAAAGAACCAAGAAGATGAATCCCTGCAGTCACGAAAGCTTTACATCGAAAGTGTCAGGACCTCATTGGTCACCACGTGCCCCTTATAAACCTCAACGTTCGTCCTACAAAGTCCCACCCCACAGGGCAGAAGAAACACACACAGACTAAACACATGTTTTGTGCCCCTATTGAAACGGCCGTGCGCCGTATGGACCTGCAAACTCATGTTCCCTGTACAATAGTACGGGGCAGAACCCGTGTGGGCTGACACGCCATGCGTGTGAATCCCACCGGAGGTGTCTGAGAAACTCCGACCTGGCCGTGAGTCCGAGTCACTCCCCTCTGTCTCCCCCCCCCCCCACGCCACTCCCCCCGTGCCCCAAGCTAGACGGCTCGGGCAGGAGGGGGAGGCTCACGTCCAAGGCTGCCTGGGGCGCGACTCGGGAGCCACGGGAGCGAGGCCAGACACAAGCAGGAGGCAGCAGCTCCACCTCCCCCCGACACTGCGCCAGACAGTGTGTGTTGAGGTGTGCGCGTGTGTAATTCGTTTAACGCGGAGGCTTTCGCGACCAATATTATTCATAATAAAGTTGCTTTGGATTAGGTCGCGTAAGTATAAATGTGTCCAAACCCTCCACCACCCGACGACGAGTAAGGGATTTGTCACGTAAACAAAGCGTCAATTAGTTACCACTTCAGCCCACCGGGGTGTTGGAGAGTATATCCACAACATTTACAATCTGAGTAATTACATTACGGGGAGGTGCTCGCAAACAGCACTTGCCCCCCAAATCTGTTAACGCTATACGGGGGAGCTTTGTCTTTACATTACGGTGGCGCGGTGGTTAGCACGATGCGAGCCCCCACGACCAGAGTTAGATACCCATCGGTACTGGGTCTCACCTAGGTCAACTCGGCCTCAAATGAGTACCCTGTGGGGTGTGTCACTAGGGAGACAAAGGCGGCCAGGCGTGGTGCTGGCCACCCACTCCTTCGTGTGCCGTTACCGGCCTTCATAGGTGCTCGCTAACAGCACTTGCCCCAACAGTCTGTTGAGGCTATACGGGGGAGCTTTGTCTTTGGGGGTGGTGGGAAGAGGAGGGGGTGAGATACCCCTCGCTACTGACGCTAGCCGTGACTGGGGTGAGAACTCGGCGGGGTGGGGGTCGTGGTTAGCCCACAGGGTGCTAACCGCGCTGCGTTTTTAGGAGTCCGATTAACTCGTCGCTCAACCTGATCATTGTAGATAACACAAATACATTACTCAGCATAATCATACATACACAACAACAACACACAGCGATTAGTTGATGATAAACAATACATGCATCACGTGACATGTTTTGAAACGTTAACGGAAACTTAAATTTTGGCCGAAGACTGAATTCATCGTCGTCATAATCATCAGCAGCCATGGTCATTCCACTGCTGGATGAAGGCCTCCGCCAGCTGCCGCTATCACCACATGCCCGGCAGCCCGGACGCCGGCCCATTCCATCGCTCCGTCTCCTCAGCGGACGCCCTCACGGACGCGTTCCCTTCCTGGCTCGATGTTTTCTTTAGCACCAACGGCCTCCCCCCCACCCCCATCATCCCTTAATTCACGTAATTGACCATCGATAATTGACCATTTATAATTGACTATCTATAATTGACCATCTATAATTTATTATCTCTAATTGATTATCTATAATTAATTATCTATAATGGATTATCTATAAATGACCATCTATAATTGATTATCTATAATTGACCATCTATAATTGAACATTTATAATTGATTATCAATAATTGACCATCTATAATTGATAATCTATAATTGACCATCTATAATTGAACATCTATAATTGATTATCAATAATTGACCATCTATAATTGATTATCTATAATTGACCATCTATAATTGATTATCAATAATTGATTATCAATAATTGACCATCTATAATTGATTATCTATAATTGATTATCCATAATTGACCATCTATAATTGACTATCTATAATTGACCATCTATAATTGATTATCTATAATTGATTATCTATAATTGACCATCTATAATTGATTATCTATAATTGACCATCTATAATTGATTATCTATAATTGATTATCAATAATTGACCATCTATAATTGATTATCTATAATTGACCATCTATAATTGATTATCTATAACTGATTATCTATAATTGACCATCTATAATTGACTATCGAGTGTAAAGTCTCCACTATAGCCTCCACATCATTATAAGCGCGTATTTATAGAATTACCACAGTTCTGGCGGTCACCTGAGTTCAATTCCTGACCGTAGCTCGACCAGTGGCGTGAGAGCCACTTCTGGCCCAGCCCGTGTGGGAGCGACGCTGAGAATGCGCAAGGAGTGAACATCGCCCCACAGGCAGCAAAACAAACAACGCGCTCCGCAAATCTGCCGAACAGAAACTCAGATGGAAACAGGAGGAGGGAGGGAGGATGTCGAAACACATCTGGCTGTCCGTCCGATGATGCTAGTTGTAATTACTTGCGAAACGTCGTGCTGGGATTGTAAATCGTTGTGGGTTTACTCTCCGACACACCGGTGTGCCGTCCGAGTGACGAATTGGCCTGTTTTGTCTACGTGACAAACCTTACTAGCTGGCTGTGTCGGGTGGTGGCGGGTTTAAAGACGCATTTATATTTTACGCGATCTAAACCAAACGAAACCTGTATTATGTATAATATTCGTCTCCTACGTGCTTAACAGAAAATAAGATAAATCGGAAAAATGTATATTAACCAATGACATTCTCATCAGGACCCATGCCGATGTAAAGTGAAGTCTCCAATTCCTATTGATTTGAAGTGTTCGTGACTGCAGGGATCCATACTCTTTGGTTCTTTCGGTAAAGTCACGTCGGTAGAAACAATAACAGATCACGACGTTTCGATCGCAACACAAGCGACCGTCTCCAGTTCTCATTATCCACTCGATCGCTCTGGACTCGTAATTCGCACCCCCCTCCCGTGCCTATATAAAGCCACAAAGGCAGATCATTATTTCTCACCTGATGACGGACGCTTGTGTTGCGATCGAAACGCCGTGTCCTTTTATGATTCTCTGCTATCTACGTGACTTTACCGAAAGAACGAGAGAGTATTCGTGCACTATTAAGAAAGGGGCTATTGACAAAAACGTTGCTTGTTATGTTTATATTTCTACTTTTAAGGCCACACACGCACAGTGATAGTATTGACAAATGTGTTGTTGTTGTTGTTGTTGTTTGTGTTTGTGCAACACTGTTAAAGCAGCAGCAGCAGCAGCAGCGAATACATTCGCTCGACAGAGGGGCGGATGATAAATGCATGCTTACGCACACCTGTGTAAACGGCACTCCACTTATTAAGAGATCAGCATTCGATGCCGCGTTCAATAGTGCTCTGGGGCAGGATCGATAATGAAACAATGCGGGGATTGATGTACGGCTGCTGTTAATCGCTATAAAGCTGCCTTTACATGCACGCTAATTGATAATGAGTTTCCTAAGTGGGACATCTTAAGCCGTCTAACCGGGTCAATACTAATTGCCCAATCCTCTCGGTCACACACGCACGCGCACACACACTCGCTGCACAAGGATAGGCACGCATGGTTACACACACAAAGGTCCCACTATAAACACTGTTGGGGCTAACAACTGCCGTGTCAGGCTGTTAGCGAGCACCTATTAAACCCGGTATGGCACATGAGGGGGGGTCGGTGGCCAGCAACACGCCCGGCCACCTTTGTCTCCCCAGTGACGATATTTACACAACGCACCAGGCACTCGTTTGAGGCTGAGTCGATATAGGGGAGGCCCAGGACAGTTCAGATAGTTGACACTGGTGTGGGCCGTGAGCGGGAATTCAACTAGGGTCGCCGGGTTCACAGCGCAGCGTAGCGCTAACCACTGCGCCACCGCTCATATCACATCAGCGCCCACGTGGTTCTGCAGTGACGACACACACACTCAGAGACTCATGGCAGCCGCATTCTCCACGAAGTGACGGTAACTTCACCACAGCGTTAGTACCAGGCTCGGTGCATTGATGCACATACTGTATACAACAATAATCGCTGCAATTCGGCAATACGTGACGGTAACATACCGCGGCGCTTGTACCAGACTAGGTGCACTTTGAGGGCACGTAAGGGGTCAAAGGCACGCTGGCAGGAGGTTATGGGACAGACCCAGGTGTTATAGGTTAACTACCTGAGATACACGCGCGCAGACTGTAATCACTCGATCGCTGTCAGCGAGCGCCTATTTATGGCGAATGGCATAAACAAGAAGCGATGTGGTCAACACCACACTTTAGCGTCACAATCTCCATTTTTCAGTTTTATGCTGAGTCAACCCAAGGGAGACCCAGACCACGATCTTCGGGGAACTGCATCGCCACTCCTCACACGCGCGCACGCACGCACATACACGCACACGTCTGAATTTCATCAACCCCATGACTAAGCTGTCTAGTCTGTGTGACCGACACATAATCACCATCCCCAGGCGAGTAGCTCTGTTAACATGATGACTCTCAATGGAATGGACTCTCCCGTATCCTGAACTCGACGCTCACGTCACTGGCGTCTCAATACGCCTCAAGTGACACCTCAATCAGTGGGCTCGTGCATAATGCAAGTGTGTCCACACACAAAGCACAGTAATGCCCCTACAAAGCTGACCATGTTGCCTTTACGAGTCCTTTAACTTACCATGCTATCGATTACGTTTCAAAATGCCATCATTTTATTTTACAAGGGCCGCTTAAACGGCACATGCTTGTGCTTTGATTGACTGCGAAGTGCCCATTGTAACTCACGCGCGCTGCTACACGCGTAGCAAGTAAGTGTCGCGTGTGGACCGCGTGCACAGGCATGGTCAGATTAGTCTCCCATTGCCTGCTCGGCGTGGGGAGGCCCTCATCCAGCACTACATACTCTTAGGTTTTTTCCGGTCAAGTCACGTAGGAAAAAATAAACTTAAAATTAATTTACTTTTATTAATTTTACTTTTATTAATTTTAATTTAATTTTTTACCTACGTGACTTTACCGAAAAAACCTAAGAGTATGAATCCTTGCAGTCACGAAAGCTTCAAATCCAGCAGTACATATTGACAATCAGGCTGTACATGTAACAATTTTGCGAAACGACCATTTTATACTGTTGCATATATTTTGCACGACATTAAATGTAAAAAATACAACTTTGGAAGATCAAATTTGTAAGTTAATCTGCAATCGTGTTAAAAACTCAATTTTGTCGAGTCAAATTCCATGTACTTCCCCATAATTTTCCACCAAGCGTTGGATTTCGCAGAAATCTCACCGTTTGTGGCGCTGCCACTCCTATCTGAAACAACACGCGATCGATCCGTCACGAGCACGCGTACACGCCAGGCGTACACGCCAGGCGTACACGCCAGGCGTACACGCCAGGCGTACACGCCAGGCGTACACGCCAGGCGTACACGCCAGGCGTACACGCCAGGCGTACACGCCAGGCGTACACGCCAGGCGTACACGCCAGGCGTACACGCCAGGCGTACACGCCAGGCGTACACGCCAGGCGTACACGCCAGGCGTACACGCCAGGCGTACACGCCAGGCGTACACGCCAGGCGTACACGCCAGGCGTACACGCCAGGCGTACACGCCAGGCGTACACGCCAGGCGTACACGCCAGGCGTACACGCCAGGCGTACACGCCAGGCGTACACGCCAGGCGTACACGCCAGGCGTACACGCCAGGCGTACACGCCAGGCGTACACGCCAGGCGTACACGCCAGGCGTACACGCCAGGCGTACACGCCAGGCGTACACGCCAGGCGTACACGCCAGGCGTACACGCCAGGCGTACACGCCAGGCGTACACGCCAGGCGTACATGCGATCGATCCGTCACCACCAGGCGTACCACCGGCAGAATAAAATGCCACCTCGCTCGCAGCTTTAAATCGTCCGATCGCGAGCGCTGCGTTACTCGCAACCCCTTGTAGGCATTGCTGCCCGATTTCAAGAATCGCAAAAAATGCGTTCCACACGGAGCAGGACGCTGGGAGGGATTGCAGCCACATCAGAGGTCGTCGATTTCCATGGGATCTGTGAAAAAGAGCTTTACAGCTCATCAGATTCCTCCAGTTTGAATACATATTATGGTTCTGAATTCCATGAAGCCACGGTGCAAGTTTATTAAATTCCCTCTCCCTGCCTTCGCTTCTCTCCACCCAGCAGGATCAGTGGCGTGTACCACGGTGAGTCTATCGGCAGGGCTAGCGTGGTGGGGTAGAATGTGGGCACTCCCACCTCTTACAGGACACGTGGCCAGCGTGCAATTACTGTCGTGGGTATTGTTTACCCTCTCGAGGGGCCGTCTAGTGGAAGCCCTTCTGCCAGCAGTGGCGCGAGCAGGAAATTGCAGGGCTGCAGATATTTTTTATTTTACCAGCAGAGGCCCACTGAGCTATGTAGCTCTTTTTCAGAAGCGACCTGGCCACAGATGATAGGTCAACAACAACGAAGTGGCTCATCGCGTGGAAATTTACAGCAGCCAAACACTCTAAACGCGTTTTTGTAAATGTGGAGGGAAAAAACGGAGGACCCGGAGAAAAATCCACACGACCTCGGGGAGAGAGACACGCAGACTCCAGATATACAGGCGTCAGGATCGAACCCACGATCTCCTGTACACCAGGCGAAGTAGTTAACATCTCGCCACCACGGCACCCCCAAGCTTCACGCTGTGAAGCACTGGGGTGAGTTTCATCCTCAACTAATGCAACGAGCATCCGGCGAGGGCTCTGATCGAGGTGAGCCTGGCCGTGAGTTAGACGAGCGCTTCAGCCCCGCGGACCCTGCCGCAGGGCTTCACGGCGCTCGATGCAAGTCAAACCACCGGTGGTCAAATCCCGCTCGGAGCTTGCTCGGCTAATCATCCCTCCCAGGGTCAACAAATTGAGTAAGTGCGCGTCTCCGCGGGACGTCAACAGTGGTCATCCGTTGGACGGTCCCATTCACCCGGCATAGGCATGTGGAATGTCGAGCGCACGCCCACGGTGCGCCCCTAGACGCAGAAAATCAGAAGCAGTTTTTTTTGTCTTGAAATTCAAAAAAATTCCACATTCCTATGCCGGTGAACGTCCGCTCGGACTGCTGTTTACGTTGGGCTATTCTGCCTTTTTACAAAAGTCTCCGTAATGCGCGCAACAAAAAAAATCGGGGCATTTATCTAGGTGCTGCGGTGAGCAGGCTCGAGCACAAAGCCACTTCCCGGAGCATAAACTTCAAGTCTAGACACGAGAATTCTCTCTGCGGGCAACGTGGGGCACGCAAGGCCCCCTCCGTCAGCGCTCTGTGGTTATCGAGCTCTGGGGCCGCGCTGATTGTAAACAGGAATACCCCCCCCTCCTCCACCACCACCACGCCACTCCTCCCCCCTTGTCCGGATCTCGCCCCCTCCTCCTCCTCTCACGCCCCACCTGCATCCTCTTGCAACACCAAACAAATTTGATTGATTTATTCTGCTCAAATGAGCACCGAGGCATTATTGCACACCTCATCACGGACGTGAGCAGTGGTGGACAGGTCACATTCCTACGGTGGCGGCGAGTACCTCGATAGGACAACCGCTGTAGACTTCCCCAAAAGGCGGTACTCAATTTAGCGACCACGGAGGGATGATGAGCTGAACAAACCGCCATCACCATCAGGAGTTGAACTCACAACCCTCTGATTACGAGCCGCTCGCTCTGCCGTCGAGCCACCAAACTAAACTATAAACTAAATTGTGTTTTATTTTACCAGGTAAGGTCCAAATGATCCATTCGCTATCTTTCAGAAGCGACCTGGCCAAATGATAGCTCAACGAAGTGGGCATTCACATGGGAATTTGATTCTAAGTGCGGAGGGGAAAACTGGAGGACCCAGAGAAAAATCTATGCGGGGGGGGGGGGGGGAAGAGTAGATGCACTGAGGAGACAAAGGCGGCCGGGCGTGGTCTTCACTACCCACCCCCTCGTGTGCCATGCCAGCCTGCATAGGTGCTCGCTAACAGCACTTGGCTGAACACCCTGCAGAGGCTATACCGGGGGATCTTTGTCTTTATGGATATGCAGCGGTGGAAATGGGCACGTGTATGACAGTATTCCATACCACCGGCACCGTGGTATATGAAGTCGTGTATATGAATAGTGTATTTTCATATACACTACTGCGTATATGAAAGTATTCTTCAGTAATGTTCATATACAATAAACTTTATCTGACACGCTACATTGCATTACACATAGCATACACACAATACTTTGCAGTATACATTTCTCTAGACTAATTTTTGTTGTATTATCCCGCTATGCTACAGGAGGAACAGATATTTGTTGGCTATTCGGAACTTGCGATGTAACGATCCACACCCAGCGTCGGCACACGATCCGATTCCGTCGCTCCATCTCCACTGTGAACGTCCCCGCCCGTTGGTGACCACACCATCGTTACTCTCGCCGCCAGGGACATCAGCCTTTTGCAGCGACTGACCTGGACCCGTTCATTCTTAAAAATATAACAAATGTTTTTAAAACCTTGGTCACTTGTTTAACGTTGGGCGCCAGGGTGCAGGAGGCGTGGGTTAGATCCCGACCCTAACGCCTGCTGCTGAATATTTGTAGTTTGCGTGTCTGTCTCCCCATGGTCGCGTGGATTTGTCTCCGGGTCCTCCGGTCTTTCCCTCCACATCTAGAATCATCACCACGCGTTTAGAGTGTCTGGCTGCTGTAAATGTCCACGTGACAAGCCGCCACTTCGTTGAGCTGTCATCTGCGGCCAGGTCGCTTCTGAGACCGAGCTGTGTAGCTCAGTGGCCCTCAGCTGGTAAAGTACTTTTTTTTACTTTTAATGGTTTTTTTCCCCACTAAAATGAAATGTTTGCTAGTATCTCAAAACCGAAATCCCTAAAACAACTTGCCTATGAGAATTATTTTATCATTTTTTTTTATATCATTTTCAAGTGGTGTCGTATTATACCGTGACCTCAGAGGACGCTTCAGAAGTCACATTTCTCACACTCATCCCACCCAGCCGAGTCTCACAATAGACAACAACACAATCCCCCACCCCCACCTCTTCATTCACGCGAGCAGCCACAACAACAACAACAAGGACGAATTATACAATCGCAACACCTACGGCCACGTGGCGGGCAGCCGTAGACGTCACTGTGAGACGCGATGCCATCTTGGTCTCACGGCGCAGGGGGCGCGCGTCACCGCGAGACGCGCCTCGACAACTCCACGAGACACCGCGCGCGGCCCCGCGTCACGGACAGGTGTGGGGGGGGGGCAACGTGGGGGGGGGGGGGGGGGCGACGGGAGGGCAACAGGTGGAGGGGGGCGACATTTGGAGGGGGGCGACGGGGGTGGGAGGCGACGGGTGGGGGGCGACAGGGGGGGGGGGGTGTAAATGAAAAGTATCTCTAACGTCTTGCGTGGACTGCCGGGATTGGGAGTCGTGTGACAGCGAGTGGGGGGCCCTTGTCGTCCCCACACGTGGATTCTGTGATGCTGCGGCGATTTCTGATCTCTCTGCTGGGCAGCGCGCTCGCCTGCCGCAGCGTTCCATTCGTCTTTTGGAATGAGAATCTTTGAGACTGGAGGAATCCGATGAGGCGTGATGCTCTTTTGCTCATGGGTGCTACTCGCTAAAAGCACTTGCCCCATACGTCTGTTAAAGGCTACACTGGGGATCTTTGTCTTTGTTGGCTTACGGCATAGGCGGTGACATTGTCCTAGCGGGAGTTCGTACGCCGATTGTTGCAGGAGTTCACGGTTCGCATCTAACAGCCGTCCAGGTTATAACTGTGGGTGGATTCACCAAAACACGTGCCATGGACATGAAAGGTCACGTGATGTAATTCGTTGTGTGCCAGCGTCAGGGTCCAACTTGCCATAATTTGAAAAATGACTCTGTAAATGACTCAATTGGGATAATACACAGCAGCAGCAGCATCAGCGATCATCACCACCCCCCTCCACGACTGCGAAACCATGGCAGGTCCCTGCCGCAAAGAGCGCAACAACAAGCCCTCGTCTTAGCTTGGCGAGAAGCCAGAGCGTGTTTGTGTTGAAGCGACGACAGTCCTGAACCGGTGGTCAGAGCACGTCCCCCGCGGAGACAGAGCCATGTGACCGGCTCGTGTGCACGTGCTGGGTGCATTATGCCCATCGCGAGATCCCGAGTGATGCCTGCGGCTTGGGGAGGCCTTCATCCAGCAGTGGGTAGATCATGGCTGATGACGGTGCCGATGATTAAAGGTTACAAAAAACATGTAAAGGTGCAGCACTGAAATGTCTTGCTCACGTCACTGCTGGCAGAAGGACCCCAACTCGAGTGAGCTTCAGAGATCTCCACACGGCGTTCCGCCTCCTCCTCCTCAACGCGGATCGGAGCTCTTGGGAGGAGGTGGGGGTCTCCCCGCACTGCACCCCACCCACCACGCACGATCTGCCCCCCGATTACCTCCTTCGGTGTAGCCTGATGGCACTGCTGGGCAGAGGACGCAACCGGGTACCCGAAACCCATACCCTACCCGATACCCGGCTACGGGTATCGACCCTGGTGCGGCTGGGTACGGGTAGGCCGTGAGTTACTGGTGAGTAACCGTTTGTCACTCATTTCCCAACGTCTTGTCTCTTCTCACAATTCAAGTTCCTAGAATCAACCCACCCGCGCCTGCAACGTGGCTTCATCCCAGAGGTCGCAATCGGGTACCCGTACCCTACCCGATACCCGGCCGGGTACGTGTAGCCGGGTATAAGGTAGGGTACGGGTACCCGAATGCGACCCTGGTGCGGCCGGGTACGGGTAAGGAATCAAAACCCGTTTGCGACCTCTGCTGCTGGGTGGACAGAGGCCGGTGGTCGTAGTGGGGTAACTGGGATGGGGTGGGGTGGGGGGATTCCAGAATTCGTCGCCCATCGTTTCGACTCCTGCACGGGGAGATGAAACCGAACCCGGCGACCCTCTGGTTCGCAGTGTGCACGGCGCGAATAAGACATTGCAGAGCGTGGGGTCGGAAGGATTAGTCCAACAACTGGCCATTATAAAATGCTCGGCGGTTACGTGCAAGCAAAAACAAGTTGCGATCGCAGTGGTAACATCCCCCCCCCCCTGTCATTACCGCCGGTGTAAAGGGGTCACCGGTTCCCGGTGCGGTTGGCCAGTTCTTGCACGTTGCGATAAAAAAATAAATACCCTTCAAACGCTGCAGCAAAGCACCCATTTGTACAAACACCGACATCGCAAAAGTACAAAAAAAAGTGCAGCTTTCATAATTACTTAATTGGAATACGATGGGCGGCTGTAATTAGCATAACTTGGCTTCATTGAGATGCCGTGGAAACAAATCCTCGTCCCATTCCCTGGAGGGACGGAAAAAGTCAGAAAAAATGTGAAATTAAAAGAAAAATACCACCGCAGCCAATGCATCGTATTCTCCTCCTCCTCCTCCTCGCGTGAGAGTCTAGGCAAAGGCGCAGCCCTGCAGGTGCTGCTTCGTGCCACTGCTGGCGGAAGGGCCTCCACGAGGGAGCTCCCCTGCAAGGTCGGTACGTTGAACGCCTGCGGAAGTCCGAGTTGGGCTTCTGTATTGACAGCCCCCCAGAGGTCAAGCCTCTTCGTCCGTCCACCACGCCTGACCACCCAGTGGCAGGAGAGTGCGACTGCGGTGCAAGGATTGCGATTCACTGGCGGTGTGTGCATTTGTGGTTTTCCAATCACTCTCTCCCCACTCTCATCGGCGTGAGTGGAAAGGGCTCGGATTGTTTTTTTTTCAAATTGTGGGGGCTCCAGTCTGCTTAAGTTACCAACTTTTTATTGTGGTTAAGTCAACTTAATATTAAATCATAGTTCAGTTGTGCTGTACGGCTCTCCGATGGTATTTTCGGGTCGTTACCATGCCTTGTTGTTGTTGTTCGGCACGGTGTCCGACGTTTCGCTCCACGTGCTCCTTCGTTTGTCTTCAATGGTGCACATTCAGTTCCCGAAGAAGCACGTGGAGCGAAACGTCAGACGTCATGCCGAGCGACACGTGACGACAGGATGTCTGTCTTCACTGGGGTAAATCCGACTGAGTCACAGCACTCGTTTCCAAGAGATGTCTTGCGTTGGAACGTGTTTGAGTAGTCACTTCAATACTTCAATGAGTGTTAGTCACTCGCTGACAAGAAGTGGAGTGCCCAGAGGGAAGCCACGTACCTTGGGGGGGGGGGGGGGGAATAGCAGTTAAAATATAAACACACAACTACACACACACACAACAAAGATCCCCCGTGTATCCTTAACAGACTGTAGGGGCAAGTGCTGTTAGCGAGCACCTATGAAGGCTGGAACGGCACACGAGGGGGTGGGTGGCCAGCACCACGCCCGACCACCTTTGTCGCCCCAGTGGCGATGTTTACACACTGCACCGGGTACTCATTTGAGGCTGAGTCGACCTAGGGGAGGCCCAGGACCGGTTCAGATAATGGTCACTGGTGTTGGCCGTGAGCAGGAATCGAACTCCTGTCGCTGGGTTCATAGCGCAGCGCGCTAACCGCTACACTACCGCTCCCCACATATACACACAGACACACACACGATTTAGCAACCCACTTTCTGTACTACCACGTCGCGGTTTTTGAGCCACGATTGCGTATGGGGGTGGTGCCCCTTACCCCATGAGCTGCTGAGTATATCCATCCGTCCGCTGTGGGTTCGGGGGGGTGGGGGGGTCGACTGCCAACACGTGTCAGCACTTTCTCTCTGTTCACCGGTGACGATGATTTGAACCCGTCCTGGGCCTCCCTTAGCTCGGCTCAGCCTCAAGTAAGTATTTGGTGCGGCGTGTAAACATCGCCACTGGGGAGACGCAGGCGGCCGCACGTGGTGGCGGCCTTCATAGGCGCTGCTCGCCAACAGCACTTGCTCCGACAGTCTGCTCAGGCGATACCGGGGATCTGTGTTTGTTCACCAGCTCGCAGGACAATCCCACGCTGAGCTGGGTCCATTCCTCGATCTCAGCTGTCCCCCCCCCCCCAAGTCCACCTTTGTCTTCCTCTTGCCCTTCTGCGTGAGATTTTTCCCGAGGAGTCGAAGGCGTGAGCAGGCAGTAGGCAAGGCCTTCATCTCCCACTGAATGTTTCTGTCCAGGTGGTCGGCTACTGAGACTGGAGGAGGCGCCCGGCGAGTTTCCCACGGCCAGAGTGAGAGAGGTCTACTCGACGTGGTGTGCCGGGTGTGGGAGTATCTCTCTGGACGGCACCGGATGAAGTTGAGCCCCTGACGGCGGGACACCTCCGAGCTCGCAGTGCACAGACGCAGCACGCACGCTCCTTCCTCCGCTCTCCCCCTCGCTACATCAAGTCGTCGCGTCATCCCTGGGCAACCCATTAGTTTTAACACTTCATAGTCCCGTCGTTTCTATTGCCCAATTCTTTCCTCAACAGCTTCCTTAAACGCGCCATGTTCGTGAGCATGTTGAGTTTGCGTGTGTGTGTGTGTTGCATCACTGCCAATGCAGTATCAAACAATAACATTTTTTATTTTCATCTGATGAGCGAGCGAAGGAACGATCGGGGCTGGAACGTCGCAAGTTCAAATCCTGGTGTTGCGGGAGGGAGGTTGACTCAGCCCATCATCCGTCTGGGGGGTCGATAAAGTAGCTACCACTTTTGGTAAGGAGGTCATCCGCAGTTGTCCACTGGAAAATAAAATAAAAACTCTCCAAAGGAATGTTGAATTTCCACCAGCGGCTCGCGGCTGTGAACGGGAGGTGAGCACCAATGCCTCAAGGCTCCGTTTGAGCAAAGAAATCACTTTGACGTTTCTGAATGAATGAAGCCCTTGCAGCAGAAGGTGGGTGGGGAGTGGGGAGTGGGGGGTCTGTCGGAAGTGCGCTGCGTGAGTCACCGGCGTGCGATGGCGACTCTCTGCGGGGTGGGGACGTGCGCCGCCGCTGTGAACGCCGCCACATCAAACGGCGCGCGAGCGAGATCCGCGCGTCTCGTTCTGCACGTCTCTCTCCGTGTGTCTCTCTCCACGTGTCTCTTTCTCCAAGCGTCTCTCTCCACGCATCTCTCTCCACATGTCTCTCTCTCCACATGTCTCTCTCCACGTGTCTCTCTCTCTCCACGCGTCTCTCTCCACGTGTCTCTCTCTCCACGCGTCTCTCTCCACGCGTCTCTCTCCACGCGTCTCTCTCTCCACGCGTCTCTCTCTACGCGTCTCTCTCTCCACGCGTCTCTCTCTCCACGCGTCTATCTCTCCACGCGTCTCTCTCTCCACGCGTCTCTCTCCACGCGTCTCTCTCTCCACGCGTCTCTCTCCACGCGTCTCTCTCTCCACGTGTCTCTCTCCACGCGTCTCTCTCTCCACGTGTCTATCTCTCCACGCGTCTCTCTCTCCACGTGTCTCTCTCCACGTGTCTCTCTCCACGTGTCTCTCTCTCCACGCGTCTCTCTCTCCATGCGTCTCTCTCCACGTGTCTCTCTCTGCGCTGCAGGTGCCGCGGTTGGCACCACCGCCGGCGTCCTCCCTGGGCAGCTTTCAGCGCCTTGAGCCGTCGCGCGCAGCCGGCGATTGACTAAGCCGGCGATAAAAGCGAAAGCCTCCTCGCCGAAGAATGTAAGAAGAAAACAAATAAAAACAAAAGGCCCCTTTTGCTTTTGTCTCTGCAAAGCAGAAAGAAGGAAATACGATTCGAGGAAGGATAAAACAAAATATCAATCAGACGGCGCCGCTTTCAAGAGTTTCCTGCGACCGAATCTGTTTGCGCGCGAGTGCAGCATGACACGATCGTCGCGATCTGCGTCTCGGGCTGATGGTTTTCTCCCCGCTCGTTGTCACTTCCCGCTCGGCTTTGTGGTGCTCGATGGCGCCCGGCGCAGCAGATCACCCTTGAGAGAGTCGGGGCGGTGCGAGAGTCGGGGCCGTGCGAGGTGTGCGCCACTCGTGCTGCCCGCCCACGCTGGCTCGGAAACCCGACGCGGGGTGCGGAATTAGGAGCCGATTATTCATCCATCCCTCGTCTTCTCTGGCGGCCTGTCGGGCCGGACGGATTTGCGGAAGAGTGAGCGCGCGACTGTCAAAAATACAAAAAAACTCAGCCTGTCATCACCCTGGGGTTGATATTATTACAAAAACATTCGCATTGCTACGTGGGAAGTCGACGGAAATATTGGTTGTTTCGCTTGGGAGCCTGGGCCCGGCCATGGTAATGTGGAATGTACACCTGTGGCTCACAACCGCAGTTGGATTTAAACATCGGCCAACACTTGAGCTCGAAAGCGGACGTCGCGCTGTGGACTATTCTCGATTGTCCATCGGTGATGAATAACCACCACCGAGTGCAGTGGGGGGCAGGGGAGTGGGGGGGGGGCTGGGGGGGGAGGGAACTGGGGGTGGGGTGGGGGACAGGGGAGTGGAGCTGGAGGGGCAGGGGAGTGGGGGGGGGGGACTGGGGGTGGGGGGGTGGGGGACTGGGGGTGGGGGGGTGGGGGACAGAGGAGTGGGGGGGGGTGGGGGACAGGGGAGTGGGGGGGGGGTCTTGGTGATGGGGGAATAACGCAACTTGTGAGCGAGGCACAAGTGGGACATCCGATACCTGCCGCTCATGCCAGCTAGCATCTGCGGACAGTTTGCGGTTGTAGTATTTTCAGCCGAAATGTCCGATTTATATATAAAATGTACAATTAGTCAAAATGCCAGGAAATATAAGTGGGTTTTTTTGAGCCGAGTCGAATTTGCAGGAATTTTAAATATATATAAAAGTTAATAAGATGCTGCCACAGCGGTATAATGGTTGGCACACTCATACTTAAAATATTTATTTAGACTGGATGAATCCGATGAGCAACAAAGCTCTTTTGCACAGATGCCCAGTAGGGGTGGTTCACAGCGTCACAACAAAACAATACAAAAACACGATAGGAGTGCAAAGTAAAGCAAAGGAAAGAAAATCACAAAAAATAAATCACAAATTAATTTGACCAGGTAAAGCCCACTGAGCTATTAGCTCCGTTTTCAGAAGCAACCTGCCCATAAATGACAGCTCAACGCCGCCCCTGCAATCCAGAGATCACCGGTTCAATTAAATCTCCGGGTCACGGAAGTTTAACCAACTGTGCAGGTTTCTTAAATCTCCCCGCCACACCACCACCCACTGCCTCTGTCCACCAAGCAGTCTGCAGCAGATGGGTGCCAGAAGTGAATCCATGGCCAGGTCAAGTGTGGTGGGGTCACGTGTGGTGGGGTCAAGTGTGGTGGGGTCAAGTGTGGTGGGGTCAAGTGTGGTGGGGTCACGTGTGGTGGGGTCAAGTGTGGTGGGGTCACGTGTGGTGGGGTCAAGTGTGGTGGGGTCAAGTGTGGTGGGGTCAAGTGTGGTGGGGTCACGTGTGGTGGGGTCAAGCGTGGTGGGGTCAAGCGTGGTGGGGTCAAGCGTGGTGGGGTCAAGCGTGGTGGGGTCACGCGTGGTGGGGTCACGCGTGGTGGGGTCACGCGTGGTGGGGTCCCGCGTGGTGGGGTCCCGCGTGGTGGGGTCACGCGTGGTGGGGTCACGCGTGGTGGGGTCACGCGTGGTGGGGTCACGCGTGGTGGGGTCACGCGTGGTGGGGTCACGCGTGGTGGGGTCACGCGTGGTGGGGTCAAGTGTGGTGGGGTCAAGCGTGGTGGGGTCAAGTGTGGGTACTCCAAATCTTTCCACAACCTCTGGCCAGAGTGGAAGGGGTCTCCTCTGGAGGGGGTCTCTCAAACTCCCACCAGTGGGAGGCACTTGCGCCAGCAGTGGCGTGAGCAAAACGTTGCAGGGCTGCACCTTTACCTTTAGGAATAAAAATATATTCATTAATATTTTCGACTGAATTTTTTGTTTCAACACATTTTGTTGCCGTTTGCCTCAAATCCAAAATGTGTTCAATTGTTTTCATCGATTTTCATGTACAGACACACGTGACAACGCCGCTGGCCAATCGTGGCATTCCAGCTTTCTCTGTCCATGACATGACTCAATAACCTTGCATCACGTACTCCCAGCAGCATATCCATGCGTTCACATTGCTCATGCACTTAATTTTCTGTCTTTCCCCGCTTCTTGCACGTAGAATTTCCCCCGTCAAAATATAATATTCCGTCTCTTGTTTTTCTCATTGTCCAAGAAATCGAACCCTGCCTTTCTCTAATAATTGTTATTGTGAACTCTCTTGCTGTACCCGCTGCTAGCCGTAATTCGTGTCACTCGTCACCTGCATGGATAACACCGCCATTCAAATTCTTATTGTCATAAATCATTTCTTAATTTTCAATGCAGATGCCAGTTTCTGAAATACGTATTGTTTGACAGTGCTTTCCTTTCCGTTTAACTCGGTATAATGACTGAATAGACTGCATACCATTAGACAATGACACGTGTCTGTTGAACTTCTCTCGCACCGTACGTAGCCAATCCTGCAAATCGGAGGTGCGGGTGATAATACAAACGACACGCGCACGACCAAGATCATCGTGCAACCCTCTGTCGATCCACTGCTGGATGGAGGCCTACCTCACGCCGTGTGAGTGCAGAACGACATCTGAACTCGCTGGGTTTCCCCCTCCCCCACCCCCCCCCTCTCTCCAACTTTACCAACTCGCCTTGCCCAACGTGTAGCATGGTCAACAATCGCCTCGACACTTATCAGCACTCTGCCACCGACGCAAACGCGCATCCAGCCGTCGGCAATATCACACGAGGGATCACTTCATCCGGCGGTGGACTGACCACTGGATGTTGGTTATTTTTGTCGTATATTATTACTTTACACATCGAGTGTATCGATACATTCTGGTGAACGGGGCCTCTAATCACAGTCACGAGATTCAATCTCGGCCAAAGTAAATTCCCAGCCGATCATCGGTTATCCGGGGGATCAGTCAAATGAGCATTGCCTAATGAGGCCTGAACAACGCTCCTTGGGAAGCCTCACGGAGATGCTGTCACAGGAACGTGGAGTTCCTGACCGACTTCCCCTCAACTTATTTTCCACGCTCAAACGTGCACGCCGCAAGGGTTGGCGGTTCGCATAGCTGCCTCGTAACTCCCAAACCTGAGCCACAGTGTTCCCATGAGTTGGCGGTACGGCAAGTCGACTTATGAACCGATTTGTGCAGGTCCTTGTGTCTATCATCTCCTTCAGTTTTGAGGGGTTTCTCCAGGCATTCAAAATGCCTCACCCATGCAGAAGCTTCAACCCGAAAATTTAATTGGCCAAACGTCTTAACGTCTGACTGCTGCTGTGCCTTTCTCCAATGACTGAACACATTCAGTGACATTCTTGACTCTGTGGCTCCTGCCACGGTGTAATGGTTAGCAGAGATCCTGGCAGGACAGTTTAAACAATGGGGGCGAGTGTCTTAAACCCCCTCAACCACCACGCTTCTGTCCACCCAGCAGGCGAAACGGGTACACCGCAGTTACGGTAGTCGCTCGGCAGATTGCACGCGGTGGGGTGAAGTGTGGGTACGTCCCGATCATCGAAGGCATCTGTCCACCGTGGAAGAGTAGACCAAAATGCCCTCCAGGGGGGCTCTCAAGGGCCCCCTCTCGCGAAAGCCCCTCCGCCAGCAGTGGCATAAACCAAGCAATTGCAGGGGGTGCACCTTTACCTGTGCGTATTTTAGATTTCATCTCGTCAAGGCGTTTTGACCGGGAGAGCGCGAGAGCGATCGTACGTCGAGCGATCTTCTCGGCAAACGCTTTGAACGGAGCTTCCGAGGCATCGCTTCAAAACGCCCTTTTGATTTCGGGGCTGCGTTTAAAATATTACAGAGAAATAGCTTGAACCGGATGGCTGGGCGCGCGTTTATGTTCTTGCCAAGTGCTAAGTGGCCGGGCGATTGTTGTGTGGGCACGCTACCCCTTCGCATTGGATCCCATCTGGAGAGCAGCCCCTCTGGACTAACACGCAAGCTCCAACTTTATTCGAGTGCCAATTCCAGAAAGAGTCGTCCAGATGAAGCAAACACATTAATATTTGTGCTCCCTTCGCACACCGTTAACCCCTTTGGCGCCCCCCCCCCCCCGGCGCTCGTGACCGGTTGGAGCGAGTTGAACGGAGGCTGAGAGGTCAATGGGTCAATGTGTCACGTGCGAGTGTTTACACTCCCGTCGTCGTTGACTGCGGCTGTCGACAAATAACGACGACGATGAACGGGGGGGGGGGGAACTTAAAAAACCAAACCGTGCGGAGGGGAGAAAAAAAGAATAAAAAAAATCTTTAGCGTCTTATGCGTAATTTAAACAAATCCTACGTAAACCCCGCGAAAATCCCCGAGGATTTTGTACCGGTTTAAAACCATATTAGAGGGCTGCAGGCCACGTTTGAAGTCTCATGGGGGATTGTTTTGCGCGGGATTTTCGGGCATCGAAGTGCTGATACGAGCATCAGCGTCTCTTCTACGCCGGGTACCAGCGGAACCGACAGTGAAGTCGGGACGGGATGGGTGGTCTAGACGTCTCGCTTGAGGTTTTCATTTCTCCTGAAAAGCCCGGTCGGTGGTGCTGCTCTTTACAGCTCGTGTGATGCCGACGTACAGTACATCGATGGCGACGCCTTACAGTTGACATTTGGTCTGTCGAGGAAATGTCTCGCGCGTTTTCTTTGTGGATAAGATGCGAGACCAGCGAAGCGGCCCGTGATGTGCCTCCTCTGAGTAAAGCTCCAACATGAATTGCTTTGTCTATGAATGCGGTTTAGACCCGACTGCGTTGTCCGAGATTTGGAATCCAGAGCAGCGCGCGACCGTTTTGATGTTTGAGAACGGCCCACGGAAGAGGACACCACAGAGCTACCTCTGAGATGACCTTCAAGTGCCCCATGGTCCACTCCTGCTCGGCTACAGGGGCTGAGATTTGGACACATCAAGTGCAGCACCAACTTTAATATACACAGTCAGGGGGCTTTGAACAGCGATGGGTGACCATCGCTGTTCACTTCACATGCGGCTGCCTGGATTCGAACTCAGGATGTCACTGGTGCCAGTTCAGCACTTTGACCTCTCTGATCGGCCTCCCTGCTGCACGTCTCCTCGTAGAAATGTAAAATGAATAGAACTTGGTCAGTCCACTGCTGGATGACGGCCTGCCCACCCACGTCGTGTCGGCCGTTGGGGTTGTTTGCCCGCGTTCCGCCACGTTGGACAGAGTCGGCGAAGATATAACTGGCCACTGATGTTAGCCGTGGCCGGGAATTGAACTTAGGTTGCCGGGTTCAAAGTTCAGCCCGCTAACCACTGTGCCACCGCTCTAACCCTGCATCTCACGGAAGTGGTCATTTATCCAAATATGGCTCTGTATTGGCATGTGACCCTAGAGGCTCAAACGTGATTGCAGTTGTTACAATTTCATTTTATTATTTGATGATTGTATTTGCTTCCAGTTCAATTAACAACATATTTAAGCAACACAATGGTGGTGCAGTGGTTATCACCACCGCGCTGTGAACCCATTGACCCGAGTTCAATTCTTGGCCGTGGCTAACACGAGCGGTGAGTGATATCGGTACTGGGACCCTTTTGCGCCAACCCGGGCTGGCCAGCAAGGTGAAGTATGGTCAAAACAACCCCTTTGACCGACAAGGCAGGCTGAGGCCTTATTTCAGCAGCACATCGTCAAAGTTGCGTGTAAACTATTATTAATTATTATAATTCTCCGCATTTATTGAGTCAAATATAAAAATTGGCAGAAAAATAATACACGGTGCGGCAAGCTGTACAATTGAGTTCGCTAATCAAACCATTTATTTTTTTAAAGGCTTTTCTTGACTTGAGAATAGGTTTTTCCCCTTTTTATTATCTTTACTTGTTGAGTGCACTAACCAGCCATGGCAGCAGTTCACTGCTGGATGTTGTGATTTCACATTCTCATCGCTCATTGATTCCAGATTGAGAGTCGATTGTCCTCCCCCCCCCCCCACATCCTTGCCACATGCACAGAGGGAGATAACTCTCTTCTCCAGACGAGTCCCGTCACACGCGGGGACCCACTGCGGCCGTTTCCCACAACAACAACAACAATAATAATAATGCCCAATCTACCGAATGAAATACTTCGTTTGGAGTGCGCACGTACGCACTCTGTCATCACGCGACACTCCGCTCATCCTGGCGGCGGCGGCTTCTGGCTCAGCCATCGTCGTTGTGCCTTCAGGTGTGCGACGACGCGGCCGTCTGGAACGCTCTTCTTTCCGACATTCGGAAGCCACTGAAGCTACGCAATTTTAAATCGTCTAAATTGACAAACTCATTTCTTTAGAACTGCTCTTTGTGTTTAGTTTGCACGTTCCCCCGCACCTCAGATTAGCACGCTTGGCTACGTACGGAGTGAAATAAGATCAACGCACGCACATAGCATGGGGTGGTGTAGGAGGTGGCGGGGAGAAGGATGGGGGGGGAGGGGCTGCGGAGAGGGGGGTGGTTATGAAGTGTGCAGGCGGTGCAACTCCACCAGGGACTGGGCGCTGGACTATGAAGGTGGGGGAAGTGGGGGAGGTGAGGGGGAGGAAATTGACGTGAGGGTGGGGGAGCATATTACGAAAACTTGCTTCATAGCTCATCGGATTTCTCCAGAACAAATAAAAACGTTGATTCTGATTCAGGACCTCGGCTTTTTTTAACGTAAATTTCCAAACGGGTGATTGGGACAGCGTGCCTCGCCTAGTGACGCTTAGTCACGTGGTGGAAGTGGTTTTGGATTAAAGTTTCCCCAAGCCGACTCCACCACCTAGCAGCCGCACGTGCACTCATTCCCCCGCTCCGTCTCCTCGACGGAGGCGTTCCATTCCATGGAGGCCGCTCCGTTGTCATCACCGACCACCACCGGCCAACAGCGCTCGCTGGCCAACTTACTCTTCTTAACAGTTTTAAACGGAGTCATTGACCTGCGTGCGTTCCATAAAACCACGCGTCCCTCCCTCCTCCTCCTCTTACAAAGGACGACGTCTTCTTTGTCACGTGCGGTACGTTGGGCTGCTTTCGCTCCATCCGTGGCCAACCGTGATAATCGGAGGTGTTTAAGAAGTTGTTGCAAACAAAGTTGGGTTCCAACCTCATGGGGGCTTCGACACAAAGGCCACGGCGTGCGGGGTTTGCGTCATAACTGTGGCGCGCGACTGCCGTTGGAAGGCCACGCAGAAGTAAGCGTGCGAACTCTACTTGTGTCCGGTAGAGTCATGGACCTTGCGCAATCAACAATCTCGGCCCACGCTATAATCTCTCGTGGCTGCTAATTTCAGCCGTTTGGCCCAGGTCTGCAAATGTTATTTCCATGCATAATTACCAGAGGCTGCATGTTACTGCACCCTAAACGGTTGGAGATTTTCTTGAGCAATTGTGACCAAAATTAGGGCAATTTTAGTCGACTTGGCTAGCACGTGGTATGTTGAACTTCTTTCGCACCGTACGTAGCCAACCGTGCTACAGTAACCCACAGCCCCGAATCCTCTGGAATAACCGAGCAAAAAAAAAAGTTGGGATAAAAACATTAACAATTCTTTTTCGATTTAAAGATTTCGTGACTGCAGGGATTCATCTTCTTGGTTCTTTCGGTTAAGTCACGTAGAAGGGAAATAATAAAATAATAAAAAGAAAACATAATAAAATATTTTATTTTTGATTGTATTATTTTTATGATTTTATTATATAATAAAATATTTCATTTTTATTATGTTAAATGTTTATTATTTTATTATTTCCCTTCTACGTGACTTTACCGAAAGAACCAAGAAGATTAACCATTCTTGACCTACTTTAAAGTTCGTTTGTACCTCAGAATGTCTTTTAAGTGTTGCTGCAATTGATCAGTTCGCTTTGCATACTTTAAGTTACGAAGGTTTTTTTTTGCATTGGATGCGTTCCCTCATTGTACCATGTGAATGTGTGAACTTAGCATCCACAACTTGACAGGCTACGGTTGTTTTTGGATCGTTTAATGTTTTTTTTGCTGTTGCTGTAACGAGGTCCCCCATTGAAAACGAGCTATTATTGCCCAATGGGTTTGACCTGCGCCAAAGAAAAACGTTAAAAAACAAAACCCCTAAACCTGACCAGCGTGCTGAAGCACGGCCAGACAGCACCCACGGTCAACACAACATGTGGATAATCTCTCATCCAGCTGTGGATTGACAGAGCCGTAGATTACAAAACGAATCGTGAGTGGTGCTTCCAAGTATAATAATGATTACAATAAGGCCTCTCTATGCCACGTCAGTCCAGGGGGCAGGGGGGTTGTTTGACCATACTTCACCACGCTGGTCAATGCGGGCTGGTGTGTGGGAGGGAGTGGGTGGTGCTGGTTCAGATCTGCTCGCTACTGACGCTAATTAGCCCCCGCGCCCGTCACCCCGGGGGAATCGAACTCAGGTCAGTGGGTGCACAGTTGCAGGGCCCAAGTTTCATAATATGCATGCGTAAATTATATATATAATGTGTGTGTTATGTATTTTTTTCTGCAATAAAACTGCACAAATGTCCTTCACATATTTAAGAAGCAGCCTAATGAAAGTGGGACACGTGCCTCGCACATTTCTTTCCGCTGTTTACTAAACATGAAAGGGTGGAGGGGGGCGGTGTAATAAAAGGCAGTGTCGCCATGCCCCACGCACGTCAGGATTATCAAACGATAACAGCATACAGATGAAAAACGAAATTAAAAACAAGTAAATCATTTTTTCCCCTCCGCGCGAAGGCACACAAAACGAAATGGCCTTTCCCTCCCCTTCCCGCCGCGCGCTCTTCTTGCGTTACGCGAAGGCCGCAGAAGGCCGGTCCCGTCGCGTCTCGTCAATTTCCCACGAGGCAGAGGTGACGGCCGGCGACGGCGAGATGTGCACAATTACGTAATAATCGTAAGTCGCGTGACGATGCGTTTTATTTCAAGAAAAACACGGGCGCGATTATGGCAATATTTTCAGAAGCTCGATGCCAATTTGGAGGGTCTGAGACGGCAGCCTCTCCTCGCGGTGGCCTGACCTGTCACGCCTCTCCGTGTCACGTTAAACACACACAAACTCATGCCGTCATCTCGGCCAAATGGACTTCGTCGATTCGAATCCGGAGTTAATCAGCAGAACAACCACTCTATACCCAGCATACAAACACTTATACCGGAGGCTGATTTTTTACGAAAATGTTCAGCCCTTTGTCAATCCATCGACTGCCGGATGAATGGTTTCCCCGCACCACGTCAGTCGTGGTCTTGTTTGACCATACTTCACCACCACGCTTGACAGTGTGGCGTTTGTAAAAGGAAGGGCCAGGCACAGGGAATCGAACTCGGCTCGCCGGTTTGAGAGTGAAGTTTGCTCTCCTTTATGCCACTCCTCCCCCCTAATTGGTTAATGTTGACAATTTTAAATAATTCCAGAATAGAGAAACGAAATACAAAAGACAAAGATTCCCCGTATGGCCTCCACAGACTGTTGGGCTTAGTGCTGTTAGCGAGCACCTATTACGGCCGAGACGGCGCACGACGGGGTGGGAGGCCAACACCACATCTGGCCGCCTTAGCTTCCCCAAGTGCCGATGTTTATACACCGCACCGGGTACCAACTTTAGGGCTGAGTCGACCTAGCGGTTGCCCAGAACCGGTTCACATATTCGTCACTGATGTTGGTGGCCATGAGCATAAATCAAATTCGGGTCACCGAGTTTGTGGCGAGGCGTGCAAACCGCTGTCCGCAAAATACACGCACACGCGCGCACACACGTGCACACGCGCACACAGAGACCAGAGTTATCAATGGGCGGCATTTAATGGCTGGTGTCACAAGAGACTAAGTGATGGAGGCCAGGCCTCACTCTTGGCGGGTGCGGCACAGGTGCGGAGCCAAACGCGGACCCCTCCGTGCGGTGCCGAGCGGATCAGCCGAGACCATCGCTCCTGCTTCTGGCAGCAAGAGACTCGCGGACAAATTTGACCAAAACTGGAACCTTCACCCACTCTGGTTCGTAACTCACGCAGAGGTGTTCACCGCCGTGCAAACAAAAATAAGAACTACGGTGAGCGATCAGCTGTCTAACAGAAGATTTGTAACGCGATTTTAACGTGCAAGGCATAATAATTGTTACAATACAGCTTCATGCGGGTTCGGTTTGTGCAATTTTGCGTTTATGAGGCTAACCAATTAATATCCATAATTTGCTCTATGCGGTTTGAATTCAATATTATGTGGCTATAAGGTCAGACGTGGGACAATGTTGTGTGTACTGTATGCGCTACTCGGCAGGCATCCGTCTCAAAGACAGACAAACCCACTGCGATACACACACAGAGACAAAGACAGAGATACATACACAGCGATACGCACAGGGATACACAGAGATACAGCATCGTGTGTGTACTTTGTGTACTACTCGGCAGGGAGCTGTCTCGTGCGGTGCATTGTGGGTTGGGTGACTGAGGTCCACGCTCCGTGATTTTACTTTGTGCGCCCTTCTTTTGCAAAGCATCTACCGCAAAGCGTGGGAATCCTGCACACAGAGTGATCCGTCTGTGGATAACGCGCTGATTTCTAATGACTACTCTTCACTTTGTGTTCTCATCAGCGGATTGAATGTGGTGATAAAAGCAATGGCTTCATACCTTACAGAGGAGGAGACTGATCGTGGATTGAATGAGCCGAGGGGAGATTGGCGAGAGACAACGCAAAAGCTCTGCAAGAGGAATCTATTTTGCCCATGGGGTATATCGAAAAACACATTCTTTGTGGTACTGCATTGGCAGTGGGTGCACAAGCACAAATAACAAAAGCTAAACACATTTGTCAACAACACTGTGCTCAGTATTGTTTTAACCTTTTGGGGCAGCGATATTGACACGCGTGTTGATTATTGTGTTTACTCTACAGTCCTCTCCGTCGCGGGGCTGCTGATGTTGATGTAGAGCAACACAACCACGATTTGACATCGAGGTGGTTGAGCCACACGATTGTGTCAGAAGTTTAGCAGAGTGTGAAGGAGGCGTTGAGTCGGTAAACATTCCATAGTTCTGATCCGAGTGACCAGTCTCCACACACTGCCGGAGAGTTTTTTTTAAAATGTTCCATGTCGTGCGTCAAGCATCAATGTCTCTGCCACGGTGTGTGGGACCGACTGTTCAAACCTTAGATTTTTTAAACTTCCATCGGGGAATGTTATCTTGAAATTCGGACGCGTTCCTCTTGTGGCCACAAGCACTGGCTTAATCGTGAGATTGACAACCGATTTCAAATAATGAGGCCACAACGATTAGTTGTCTATCTGTGACGGTTATTACCTCTGGTCAATCTCGCAAAAGTCTCAGCACCATGAAGTCCTTCGGTAAGGGGCGAGTGCCAGCTACACATGGAAATAGTTGGATTATTGTGCTATCACAAGACAGGAAACTTTTCCATGGTAATCCCGTGTACCGTAGCAACGACTTACTATAAATCGAAACGAGGGACTTGGTCTAAAATATTTATTGTATGTGTGAAAATAATTGAAAAAAATATAATTTACAGCCCTCAGTCAATGGACTGCTGGATGATGGAAGGCCTCTCCTCCGCACAACGTGTCAGCTGTGGGAGTCGCTTGGCCATACCTCACCACGCTGGCCAGCCAATGCGGGTTGGAGCAGAAGCGTGGGAGCATGGGACGGTACAGCAATGGGGTTGTGTTCCCCACGACTGTATATGATATGCACACGGTATATTATACTTTTACTGTTCTTAATCCAGTGGTTATATAAAGACGCATACAATGAGAGGTAAAATAGGCAGTGTGGGTTAGCGATGGAGCTGACCCAAGACCGGTTCAGATATTTCTCATCACTGATGTTAGCCATGCCCCGGGAATGGAACTCGTGTCACCAGGCCCTTGGTGGTGCAGTGTGCTAACCACTGCACCACCGCTCCCCAATTCCATATGTTTAAGACGCTACATGTGCATAGAGACAGGCAGTGGTAGTCCCATCGTTGAAACACGCCGCTGGACTAGTGATGTTTGCGAGCGCCTATTAAGGCCGACAGCATCACACCTGAACGCGTTTGTCTCCCCACTGCCGATGTTTACACACTTGTACCAAGTACTGCGCCCGTTTAAGGCTGAGCCAACCTAGGGGGAGCACGATGGCAGATTGAGCGACCACTTGCTGTTCATATCGAGCATCGTGGCCAGCGACCAAACCTGGTTCCCCAGGATGATGGAGATAGATTATGGAGCCGTGTGCTAACCCACTGCTCCACATCTCTCCCATGAAAGTATGTACATCCATAACCATAACCAACCACACGAACATTTTAGCTTGCTTTAAATTATTTACCCAATTTCCATTATAACTGTAATTTAAACAATTGGCCTACATCAAGTTGGATAGATTATTTTCTTCTTCTTCCACTCATCTCATAATATTAACAATATATTACATAAATATTTGCAGAAATTATTATAATTCTTCAAAATAATAATGATATATAATTTTCTGTAAAATAATACATTATAATATATAATAAAGTTATAAATAGAATACATGATAATATAATTATAATTTTAAGGAATAAAACATTTCCTTTAAAGACCTGATTAATGGCATTGGGTTCCGAGAAAGATATAGAGTGATGAAGTAAAGCACGTCACGATGGAACTGGGGGCCTCGCATAAGCCCCAGGGAGTCGTGCCAGTCGGGTCTGTCCTTCATTTCCTCCTGAACCGCTGCCACGGCCGACGCGATCGCAAGACCCCGACGCTCGCTCTCTCGCTCTCTCTCGCTCTCCTCCCACCCCGACTCTGCCGCTCGCTCCGCCAAAAAAATCCCAAAGCCCCTCCGCGTCTCCTCGGTCGCGCCGGGCCCTTCGCCAGGCCTTGCGGCGGCGAGGAGGAGCGGCAGGGCCGTGTGCTCGTGGCAGTAGAGAGAGGGGGGCGGCCGCTGGTGGCGGGACCCCGCGAGCGTTCTGCGGCGTGTAAAAGGAAAACCTCAAGCGAGGTGGGTGGGGGGGGGGGCGACGATGTGAAAGTGTGGTGGTCCGCCGCCCACATCGTTCAGTAAATATGATGATATATTTAAACTATTTTATTTTGATTTTACCCAGGTAAGGCCCACTGAGATATGCAAGCAACCTGGCCACGACGGATAGCCCAACGAAGTGGCTTATCACGTGTGAAATTTATAGCAGCCAAATACTCTAAACGCGCGACGTTGATTCTAAATGTGGAGGGAAAAACCGGAGGGTCCTGAGAAAAATCCACGCGACCACGGGAAGAGAGAGGGACACGCAAACTCCAAAAGTATATAAGGCGTTAGAGTCGGGATCGAACCCACGACCATCCTGTATACCAGGCGGGGTAGTTAACATCTCACCACCGTGGCGCTCCAGTGGGGTGGAGGGGCAGCAGTGAGGAGTTGGAGAATGCGGACTATGCAAGGGGAAGACCCCGTTGCACACACAGAGAGCATGAAAGAGACCAACTTGCTATACAGCCACCACCCCCGAGTCCCCCAGACACGATCGCTGCCTGACTGTGTGATTCACTAACCCCGTCTCTGAGTCACTCTATTGCAGGTGTGAGAATCCAACATCTGGCAAAATATTGTTTTTTATCATTGGTCGCGATAGTGTAGTGGAAACATTATCCACGGTAACGAGGCCGTATCTTATCGTATGGATGGCTGAGACACTCCAGTTTCCTTCCACACCAGCGTCAAAAACAATGAATCCTCAACATGTTAACTCGTCAAATATCCCAAATCAAGATCCCCTTTAAAATTAGTCTTGAGCCAAAGCGGTGGTGGAAATGCAACACTGCTATGTCAGAGGCCAACGTGGATACACGTAGTACAAAACTAAACGTCGCCGATGACCAAATCACCCAGAATGCACCCGAACTTCCGTAAGTTGAGCAGCGTTCAGCCTGGAGAGCGCTTGGATGATGGGCGACCACCAAGCATCAGCCGCTGGTTACCGCTGGTTACCGCTGGTTACCGGTGGTTACCGGTGGTTACCGGAGGCTGCGGGGCGACGTTGCGAGCAACAGAACAGGGCAGTGCAGCAAAATCCATCGTTGCACTGCACTACGCTCCCACGTCTACGCTCCCCACGTTGACAGACCCGCACCGGCCGGCGTGGTTTTTGGACGTCTCGTGACCCCCACACGACCCCAGCACGGCCCCCGCACGGCCTGTGGGGAGACCGTCTCATCCAGCAGTGGATTGGCAAAAGGGGCTGTGAGCGCATAGCAACAAGGGGTACGGTATTTATAAACCGTCTGTCCTGTGTGGTGAGGTGTCCAAGGCGTGTCCTGTGTGGCGAGGTGTCCAAGGTGCGTTCATCCGACGGCCGACCGCTGCGTAAACAGACGCGCGCGCGGTGAATAACGGCAGGATGTGCGTGTGGTCGCGTGGGTTCGCGTCTTTGTTTTGCTCGGTGCCAATCTCGCTGGAAGCGTTACATGCGCCGAGCGCCATCGCAGCTCCCATGCCCAGGACCGGCGTTCATTTGGGAAACAACAAGACCATGATTTACGCTCGTCGACCGTGCGTGCGTTTGCTCCTTTAGTCGACGGCGACTCCCGGAGTGAAAGCGAGTCTTCGAGAGACCGCGGCCGGCTCCAACGGAACGAGGTCAATGAGCCCGCACGTACGTAGTGCGTCCGTACGTTGAGCTTGTTCCGCAACGCAGGGCGCAGGGCTGACAAAGAGGTTGCCGTGCTATGAAGCCTGTGACCTGACTTAATTTCTCGGCCACGGTTGACATCGCTAAATGGTATTTTGTTAACAACCCCAGTTTATAAGGCCCAGAGGCCGCTCCGTCCGCAGTCCGAGCCGCGCAGTCGCACGACGAGGACATTCGACGGCGCGTCGAGGACCGCGACGACCGGCCGCGATTCGCGAACGGCGCGGCGCGGCGCCATCGATTGGAATGCGTCGCTACGAGCCGCCCAGCGGCTCCCGCGGACGCAGAGTCCGTCTCGACCACGAGAACGGCCCATCGCAGCGGCTTGCACGTGGAGTTATGGCAACAGTTGCACGCAACCAATGTTGTGCACGCCGATTGCTCAGGTGTGGACTCGGCTTAAAATAGAACTGCATCCCCCCCCCAACCCCCCTCCCCGCAGCAGAGATTGCATGTCCGTACAAGCTGGGGGGGTAGAGGGGGGGTGGTGTGGAGGAACTTTAATCTGCGCGTGTGTGATAGTGTGCGTCCCAGCGCACGTGAGAGCGATAGTCCCCGTGCACACTGCTCGCTTTGTTCCTCAACATCATGGGGGGGGGGCTGGGGGGGGGATAGGCGAGGTGGGGGGCGAGGTGGGGGGGTTCTCGAGGTCGCCGCTGGTTATAAAGTCGTGCCGCCCCCCCCCCCCGCTCTCCGATAAGACTGTCCGGCAGCGGGAGAGAGCCTGACCAAATAATCAGCGAGGCAGTCGCGATGGGCCAGCGCTATCGCCACCACCGCCGTCGCCGCGACAATAAAACTTCACAAACAGGGCCCAGCGGCCTGCTGCCGGAGAAAGTCGTCGAGAAAACGACGACGCAGCAGCGCATTGGAATTCCGCGTTGTTTGCGTCGTCGGTGTCATTAGTACCCACCCTGTTTCCTTGGCTGCGAATATTTTCGGTTTTAAAATGAAGCTGCTCCGTGATCAGTGAATTTGTGCGACGAGGTTTTCTCGACAAGAGTATTTAAGTGTTAGGTTACCCGATGAACCGTCAAGTTTGCACGATGTTGTCCAGGCAGGTGGCACCGAGTGATTGTAGGAGTTTTAATCCGGCGCTGTGCGTGAGCAGGAAGTCAGCATTTCATCGTCCTCATGGCTCCCGCCACAGGAATGTGTAGTTTCCGTCACTGGGTTATGACCGCCAGAATGAGTGTAGGACGAGTGCTACGTCTTGACGTTAATGTGACCACGGGGAGCGATGAAACTAAATCAGTAGCAGTGTGTAATCAACTTGCGTGCAGGTGGCTTGTGAAGACCTTCAGCAGCAGATTGATCGTGATGATGATGATGATGTGGGCCTGGAGGAAGCAGTGCTGAGTGTAACCCCCTTACATGCGTGGGTCTCCTCCAGCTACTCCGCGTTGCTCTCACAAGCCAAACGCTCAAGAAAGATCCCTGGTCAAACATCCCAATGCAGGACCCACCTGCAAAATAATCTTGAGACTCAGTAGTATTATCCCAGGTGAATAATTGTCATCAATTTAAAGTGCATTCTGTCATGTCAGAGTGTGGTTAGCATGCTGGAACTTTGATCCAAACTCTACTGCTTTGATCTCCCAGCATGCCAGTTCAGGCAACGGTGAAAGTTTCTTAAAATACCCCCATACTCCTGTCCAGCCAGCTGTACACATTGGACGCACCCAGATTTGTCAATCGGCAGGTCACGTGTGGTGTCGTTAAAGTATGAGGGTGAGATGTTAACGACCACGCCTGGTATACAGGAGGTCGTGGGTTCAATCCCGACCCTGACGCCTGCTGCTGTATATTTTTGGAGTTTGCGTGTCTCTCTCCCCGTGGTCGCGTGGATTTTTCTCCGGGTCCTCCGGTCTTACCCTCCACATTTAGAATCAACGTCGCGCGTTTAGAGTATTTGGCTGCTATAAATTTCCACGTGATGAGCCACTTCGTTGACCTATCATTTGTGGCCAGGTCGCTTCTGAAAAAAGATCTCTATAGCTCAGTGGGCCTTGCCTGGCAAAGTAAAAAAATAGTTGAGTTTTATTTTCCAGGAAATCTGGTCAGCGTGGAAGAGTAGGCCAAATTTCTCCTCCAGAGAGGCTTTCTAGAGCTGCCTCTAGTGGAAGAAATTTCGCCGGCAGTGGCGTGAGCGAGCAATGTGACGGCTGCGCTGTTGTGTGCGTATTGTTGAACTTCTTTCGCACCGTACGTAGCCAATCGTGCTAATCGTGCTAATCGGAGGTGCGGTGAAAGGACAACAAACTAAACACAAAGAGGAGTTCTAAAGAGATGTGAGGGAGACGGTGGAAAGGGACCGCTCCCTCACGCGCACCTTCACCTCTATCAATTAAAAAACATTATCTCGGGCTATTTTCTTTGGCTTTATAAAACCATAAAGTACAAACTGCTTGAGATAAGCGTGCTACTGAAATCATAAAATAACACCCCCGAGTGGCTGGGCAATCGCCGGTGACTGCCCTCTTACGCGCGAGTGCGCGAGGCCGGCTGGGCGATCAACAAATCCCCCCCCCCCACCCAAAGCTGTAAAAAAAAAAGAGAACGCTCGCCCGTAATTTGTGACATCGCAATAAATTACACGCGGGTCCAAACGCCGAGTGGCGATAGCGACCCGGCCAAAAACAACACACGAACACACACACACACAGAACGCACGGCTAATCGGTAAATACACCAAGGTGCTCGCTCGGCCTGCAATGCCGATTAATAATTGATGGGAGATATGATGAATAGAGCTGGGCGCAGCCGTGCTGATGGCAGTAGTGGTGCTGGTGGTGGTGGTGGTGCTGGTGCTGGCCCTGCTAATGCAATGTTTGCTGTAAAAGGCTTCTGTGTATTCCTGGGGAGTTCAATCAATGAAAGTCCAAATGGATACGCGATTGTGTTTGGCGAAAGTGAGCGCATGTAAATGTTGCAGAGGTGGGGGCAAGGGGGGGGGGCACGGAAAAGAGCACAACCGAGAGCTTGTGCTGCTTGCACTCAATTGACACAGAGGATGTCAAATGGCACCGGGTTAAACTCACCTCCAAACGGAACAGGTGAAAGGAAATGTACGCGTGTAACGTTGAAATTCTTGAGTACCGTACGTAGCCAAACATGCTAATCGGAGGTGCGGGGGAAGGACAACAAACTAAACACAAAAAAACTGTTCTAAAGAAATGTGTTTCCAATCGAGATAATTTAAGAGTGCATAGCTCCAGTGAAAATCGGAAGGAAGAGCGTTCCAGACAGCCGCAGAAGCGCATCTGAAAGCGCGCGATGACGATGCGGTGACCGCCGCCTTTGTTCGATGGCTGAGTCAAAAGCCGGCTGCTGCTGCTGCTGCTGTGAGGATGAGCGGAAATGTCTGTGATCGAAAAAGGTTTGGAGCGACGACAGCGTCGTGGTGTCGCGACGCGTCCAGCGGCACCGGGGGGGGGGAGGAGACGGAGCGGCGACATCGGCTCGCGTGCCGATTGTTACGTCGCCGGATCGCGAGAGATGACGGTGGCTTGCGGAGGCCTTCATCCAGCAGTGCATTGATGTTGGCTGATGATGAATTTAAAAGCTATCATATTATTGGCAGACTTTGTCAATCCGCTGCCGCACGATGGGCTTCCCATACCATGTCAGCGATGGAGGGTTGTTTGACCATACTTCACTACACTGGTCAGTGTGTTGGTAAGGTTGGGTAAGCACTGATGTAGCTATGGCCAGGAATTGAACTCAGGTCAACGCCAGGTGCACAGTGACCTGCATGAACCACTATCCCAGAACTGGAGTCATTATACAAATATACATTTCTAATGATGTAGACTACACAATGCAGAATCATGATCCTCATCGTCACCACCATTATTATTATTTCTACTACTGTACTAGGAAAGTATCACCAAGTCTGGAGAGGTGGTGGTGACTTTGCGGAGGTCTTCATCCAGCAGTGGATTGGCCATGGCCAATGACGACGATGACAATGATGACGATATACTACATGTGGACTAATGCTGCAGAGATGTAAAGGGACACGGGGGAGGTTTAAGACATTTGCGAGCTGAAAATCACGAATCCACAAGCAGTTTAGGGAGTCGTTCTTTGAACAACAGATTGCGTGTCACACGGTACCTTCGCTGGATCTTGCGTCAACTTTTTAAACGCGCATCTCATTGCACGGCAAGTACAGTTCTTTCAATTGAACCGCTGCATTTTCCACGGGGAACGGTAATTTGCCCGGGGCCTAAAAACGTTAATTCATTTTATTACATTTTTAGTTTAGAATTTAGCACGCACGAATAAAATAACGTGGAAGAGCGGTGGCGCTACAAAACCGGCCACCTGAGTTTGATTCCCAGCCGTGGCTTAGCGGTGAGCGTTGAGTGCAATCCGAAGCCGTCCTGGACGCCCAACCACGACGCCCGTCACCAGCCGGCGTTGAACCAGGGCGCTGAACGGCAGTCAAATGAACCTCCATGGCTATATTCATCCAGCAGGCGATTCAGTAAATTATCGTGAAATCAACTTTGAATAAACGCCAATGGGCTTGGGCAGGGCCGACGGTCAAGGATGAGTAACCGAGTGGCAAACAAGGAATGGGACGTGCCCAACAGAGCTTCCACTGGGGAGACGGAGCGATGAAGTTAGCTCTTCCGCGTAGGCGATCGGTAAATTACTACACTGTCGGATTGTGACTGGGAACATTAGAGGCACAACAAGAAGCCGGGGGAGGCAGCGAATTAAAAGCACAAAATCTATTTGAGCGACTTGACGCAAACTGGTGAAGAGAGTAGCGAATGCCAAGTTGTTGAGTAAACATCGTGGCTGGAGCTCCATGGAAGGAATACCACGATCGTTGACGTCTTTGAGAAAGGAGGTGGCTCCCAAAGAGAGAGAGAGAGAGGAGGGGGGGGCGAGGGATTGTGAGAGATGGCGACGTCTTGGGGAGAGACTCCATCTAGCAGCAGATGTGACAGATGCCTGTAAATCATTATCACATAACATAATACCGCCGTGCGTGCGTTGGTGTGTATTATGTACTCGGTATACGATTACACACACAATAATCACGTGAGTTTTCTTAAAGTAAAATGCGACGGATGTAAACATAAAGCAAACCTCGTGCGCATGTGAAATCAATGACGTATAGGAATTTAAATGCGCTTTGATCAAAGTCCAGAATAAGCCAGATCACATTCACACTCCTTCACTTATTGCAACCAGAGTGGGATTGTCGGGCATATGGTTTGTGCCTCGCTGCAGCGGACGGGTTGGCCTTTACAAACATGGGAAGCACACGCCTCTGTCATTCCTGACTCAACCCACGCCAGAAGAAGGCAAAAAAAATGGTAGCAACTTTAAAATATTTGTTGCAACTCTGCGGAGCGTGACAATTCAACCTCGACCAAGTACGGCGCTACGTTTGCTCATAAAATAAATTAATTTGATCGCGCGGATGCTTCAGGCGCAGGACAACAGCCTTTCAAAGTTACGCTGAATTAATCCTGACCCCCCCCAACCCCCAACCCCAAACCCCCCCCCACGTTCATTCGTCAAACACCCGAAATCTCGATTGCGGATTTGAAATTGCCGAAGCGTCCGCCGTGCACGTCCGAGCGACGCGACCCGGCTGAGCCTCGCTCAACTGGCGTCCTGAAAAATCTCCTCCCTGTTTTTTTTTTTGGGGGGGGGGGGGGGTCACGTATTTTGGGTCACAAGAGTGCGTTGTGGCAGGAGTGTGGTGGTGGGGGGGCTGTGAGGGGGGGTGTGTGTGTGGGTGTAGCCTCACAGCTCACAGAGCTGGTGGGAGTGGATTGCGGCCACGATGTCACAGAGGTCACGTGGCCAACAACCGTCCAATGGCTCCGAGGCGGTGGCTTTTTGAGGTTAGGTTGGCAGCGCGTGCAAACGCAAAACCGCCAGTGAACCACAAAGCGGGAGCAGCTAGCCACGGTCTCTTCCATCAGGATCCACTCTCAACCACACGCCCCTCTCTCCCTTGCCTGCGAGCGAGGCAATTTTAGATTATAGCGGTGGGCGAGACGGAGAGAGCGAGCGAGCGAGCGAGCAATAGACACAGGACAGGGGGAGAGAGCTTCGAGACCGAGAAAAGCCAAACGAGAACCGTGCGAAGGGCCGTCGTGGAGTCCCCAAACCACGAAACATTTCTTCAATTGGGACAAATCCACCTTGCGCTCCTGCCACACCAAGCCGCAACGCACGGGTTGAGCCAGGTCTGCTGCCAGCGCGGAAAAAAAAACAAATCGGTGTCTTGGCGACGTCTCGTTTGCTGCCCTTTCGAGGTAACCGAGAACTTTGTCGAGACGTCAGAAGTTTCATTTTTTTGGGAACTCTTTTGAAGTCGTCCAGCTCCTTCAAAAGCCTCGAAAACCACACGTCCGTTTTTTGGTTGTTGCTATTTTGGATCAGTTTGGAAGGGCGGAGGTCGTTTGACTTTCCGTGGGTCGGTCAGGGCGGGCGGGCGGGCGGGCGGTGACCGTCACAGCTCATCGCGGGCGGTTCGGTCGATGCTTTGCGGTTGCTGGGGCGGCACGAGACCGGCGCTTGCACTGGGGACCGGGCCACCCCGCCGGGCAACCACGAGATAAGCGGAGCGACCACAGGCGCGGCCCTACGGTGAGTGCACGCAAACCACCGAGCGCGCGCGGCCAATGCGACGCTTCTCTGACCGCTTTTCACGTGGTGCTTGCGCATGGCGGTTTTTGTTTTTGGATATATAAAGCGTCGTCTTACGGCGATTTCGCCAAAGGAGGGTGAGCGTGCGTGGGTGCGTGCGTTGGGTGTACGTGCGGGTTTTTTCTTGGTCGTTTCGTTCCAGTTTTAAAGGAAGCTCAATTTTTCGAGGAGTCGTAGAGGCGGCTTGTAAAAGATGCGTAACAGTAACTAGTTAATGCGAAAACCCAAGGTGGAGAGAAGAGGGAGTGCGCATTGTGTTGGTTTGCATGAGTCGGATTTTTTTAGAAAAAAATGTTTTGTCAAAATTTAAGGAAGCAACATTTTGAGAGGCTTTAAAATGAAGATAAGAAAAAAAAATTATACCAGGTAAGGCCAACTGAGCTGTATAGTTATTTTTTCAGAAGCGATCTAGCCACAAATGATAGCTCAACAAAGTGGCTTATCACGTGAAAATTTAAAGCAGCCAAATACTCTAATCGCGTGATGTTGATTCTAAGTGTAGAGGGAAAACCCGGAGGACCCGGGAGATAAAATCCACACAACCAGGGCGAGAACATGCAAATTAAAAATACACAGCAGGCGTCAGGGTCGGGATAAAACACACGACCGAGCGCATACCAGGCGAGGCAGTTAACATCTCGCCACCGCAGCGCCCCTTTGTAAAAGGGTGTTAGAATTATGGTAACAAGACTGGGATAAAAAAAAAGTAACGGTGGAGAAGAGAGATCGTGCGTCGTCTCGTTTGTGTGCGGGGGTTTGTTTTGTTACAATTTTAAGGAAGCGACACTTTTCAGAGTGACACTGTACGGGCATTTTAGAACGCGACTGTTTGCAAAAAGTGCGAGATACTCGCGCGTGAGATGCTTTATTTTTATTATTTTATTATTTCCATTCTACGTGACTTTACCGAAAGAACCAAGAAGATGAATCTCTGCAGTTACGAAAGCTTTAAATCGAAATGTGTGTGGTGTGTATGTGGATTTGCGCGCGCATTTTTTTTTCCCCTTTACAATTTTAAGGAAGCGATATTTTAGCGACGTTATAAAAGCCTTACTTTTTTCATTATTTATACGGTTACACAAGTGGGGCACGACTGAGACGCAGATGAGACGTGCTGGGGGAACTGAGAAAACTCGGTACAACGCAAATTAATTAAACGTACAAATGTTACCGACGAACGACGCTTTCACGAAAATTGCATTTAAGCGTAAATTCAGATGGAACAAATTAATGCAACGTTTGTACACGTGCATTTTCCAGTGGCCACGTGGGTTTATTTAGGAAGTCGGGCCAGGCTGCCTCGAACCCTTCAGAGCTGGCCGCGGCATATTTCTTTTTTGTTCCCCGTTCTCCGATTGAAACCTTCTCAAGGGGCTTAATCGATGGTCGCGTCGTCCGCTTTGCACGGCAGGGGAAGGGGCGGTGGGTATCCTGAGTCTGTGGCACGATGCAGATTCACTCTCCCCCGAGCGGGTGTCTTCACCCCAGATGGTCGAAATTAAACTATTTAAACTAAACTAGTTTTTATTTTAGCAGGTAAGGTCCACCGAGCAATGTTCTAGCTCGTTTTCAGAAATTACCATGGCCACAAATGAAGTGGCTTATCGCGTGCAAATTTATAGCAGACAAATACTCTAAAAGCACGTTTCCAAGTGTGGAGGGAAAAATTGTACAATGGAGAAAAATATACGCGACTGCGGGGAGAACACGCAAACTCCAAATATGCAGGCATCAGGGTTGGGATCGAACCCACGACCTCCTGCATACCAGGCGAGGGAGTTAATATCTCACTAACGTGGCGCCGTGGCCTGAACCAAGCCATTGAAAATCGCTTCAAGTTGTTGGCCAAAATGTATGAGAATTTTAAATATATATATCTACAGTAAAACCTTGGATTGCGAGCATAATTCGTTCCGGAAACGTGCTTGTAATTCAAAGCACTCGTATATCAAAGCACTCGTATATCAGTTGTGATCACGTGACGCTCGGCAGACAAAGCGTATATACGTACTACTCGTATTGCAAGACCTCGCTCGTTTATCAAATTAATATTTACTTAAAAAATTTGCTCGTCTTGCAAAACACTCGCAGACCAAGTTACTCGCAATCCAAGGATTTACTGTATACCGTATTCCCCGGATCATAACACCTAACAGACCATAGGACGCACCCCTACCTTTTTGTTGTTAAAATGCACGGGAGAAAGGGTGCTTTATAATCTGGGGAACATTGTAAACGGAGCAGATTTAATGTTGCTATTGCCGAATCCGCTGCCCTTTAAAAAAAGTATTCCGTTTATAATTACAGTAGATTGTTTTAGTTTATTATCTGCAAACGCACGTTGGTTAAGAGCTCCGTGATTGTTTTCTTTGCGGTTCAGGTTGGCGGAGTGAAATAAAATGTCACTTTTACGCCTTGCATAATTCGGTAAATATGCCAAAATATGTCCCATTATAAAAACGTGAGCACATTTCAATCAGTGCAAATAATAAACCGTCATGGTCGGCCATTATCAATTCACGGCCAAGCCATGCGCCGTCTGTCGCGCTTTCTGCGACGTAACAATGAAATCTTAAATATTAAACATAATTTTACCCCAAATTCAATTACAAATTGTGCATGTTTTTGTCCGCGCTGTCACAATAGTTAACTTTAAGTGAGCGCCAAATCGCGCACGTACAGTATTCGCAAATTCGTAAATCTAAGTCCACGTTGCAGATTTAATTTTCGCGATTGACGAGCGTGAAGGTGTTCGTTTGAGAAGGACCCGCCAATGGAGAGAGAACATTACGCCAAGCTAAAATGTGAATTTACCCAACGCAACCGTGGAGAGATGCTTGCCTGGGATTACACCGAGAGCAAGAAAGAGGAGCCACATCGATGAGAGAACGTGGGCAAGTTAAGAGACGTAATTCAAAGAAAAGTAATTTGGCTTGGGTGGGACGATGGCGGCCGACGCTCGAGACTATGTAACGGAGTGGCAGCCAAGAGACGGAACGCGTCCGAGAGGACGTCCCCTGGGGAGACAGAGCGACGAATCCCGACACTGACGCCCGTAGGTTTGGAGTTGGCACGTTCTCCCCGTGGCCACGTGGATTTTTCTCGGGGTCCTCCGGTGTTTTCCCCTCCAATACATTTCTGCACGATAGGCCGCTTCGTTGAGCTATCATTTGTGATAGCCAGGTCGCTTAGAAAAGAGAGCCATAGAGCTCAGAGTGGGGCCTTACCTGGTAAAAAAAAAAAGTTTAGCGATTAGTTTTTGGTTTATTGCGCTGCGCTGTCAATCGGCTGACCTGAGCTGGAATTCGCGGCTCAGGCGAACATCAGCGGTTGTGCCCCCCCGCCCCAACCTACCGCCTTCTCCAATACGCACTGACCGTTGCGGTGAAGTATGGTCTAAAGAAGCCCCCATTGCCGACACGGTGTGGGGAGGCATTCATCCAGCAGTGGACTGACAAGTATTGTACGCGTTCAAGCCACTGAAAATGTTCACTGTAAATATCCATTGTATATACATAGTAACAACAGTCATCTTCTGTGTATATTGCAATGTAAAATACAATATTCTCTATCCTCAATAGAATAACGTTTGAACTGTACACGGTAATCTTAAAACACATTTAATGTACTAAAGTACCTCTTAGATTTATGCAAAAAACAATAAAACAATGATAACCATCTGCCCTGTAGCCTTCAGAGGCTGTTGGGGTAAGTGCTGTTAGCGAGCACCGATGAAGGCTGGCATGACACACGAATATACAACCACGCTCGACCGCCTTTGTCTCCCCAGAGCTGATGTCTACACAATGCACTCATTTTGTGTGCATTACGCGCTTAAATTATTAATATCATAAAAATATATATTCTGCTTCGATCTCCAGCTTACTCAGGACTAGATATTTAATACCGATGTTAGCTGTGGCATGATTAAATTCAGCTCGCTGGGTTTGTAGCCCAGTCCACTAACCACTGCACTGCTTGTACGTACAAAGACAAAGATCCCCCATATAGCCATAACAGACTGTTGGGGCAAGTGCTGTGAGCGAGCACCTACGAAGGCCGGCACGGCACACGAGAGGGTGGGTGGCCAGCACCACCCCGGCCGCCGTGGCGATATTGACACACGGCACCAGGTCCTCATTTGAGGCTGAGTCGACCTAGGGGAGGCCACGGACCGGTTCAGATAATCGTCACTGGTGTTGGTCGTGAGCGGGAATCGAACTCGAGTGGCCGGGTTCGGAGCGCAAGCGCGCTAATCGCCGCACTACATACACACGCGCGCAAACAATGCACACGGCACCTAGAATCTATTCAAACATGCACGAATTATATAAATGCGTTGCATATCTTTACGCGTACTATACAGTAACATTGAGGCTGTTTCATAATGGTTTTTGAGATGGTTAAAAAAAAAAGATCCATTTGGGACACATCTGGCTAATGTTTTTCCCTGTATTTCACATCTGCAAACTTAAACCACGCTTTCAAAATTAGATGGACTCAATGGCTGTGTGCAGTGAAGTCATCACCGGCCGCAAACACCGTTGGCAAGCACATGGGAGACGCGCACACACACAATGTGCACGCACGCTACGTCCACAGCACGAACCCGGTAGCAAGCTTTGCTCGCTTTCTAGCGGCTTTATGGGCACACTCCGTCTGTCCGCTGTTGGTAACGACCGCACGTACCGGCTTCAAGTATTTGGCCTCAGACATCAAGCGACTTTGAACTTCAAGGCTGTCGCTGCTCTGCGAGTGGAAGCGGTGAAACCTCCGGGTCGTAGTTTTCTTGGGGCGGGGTGTAAATATAAACGTTGCGGCTTTTAGATTATGTTGTCTATTTATAGCAAACAGATTTGGTGATACTACTACTGCTGCCGCATTTGCGTGGTGCATATGTGCACGGTTGGCTACGTGCAGTGCAAAAGAAGTTCAACATACGTACGGACGTACTTGTGCAAATAATACGCAAAAAAAACTCGACGCAACGCCGTGGCCCTGAAAGTGAATAATCACAGACGTTTCGGGCAAATGTCCTTCCTCAGTGCACTACACAGATACCACAAAAGTATTTTTTTCATTCATTTTAGTTTTATTTACGACCATAGTTGTGCCACATTTTAGATTTGCAGCCCTTCTAGATCGTCGCTGGGACTTAAATTAATCTCTGTATATGTGTGTGTGTGTGTCTATGTTTGCAAATTCGCATGTTTTGTGCAGATTATTTTTTTTATATACAATGTATGGAAATGTTAAACACTCCTGGGGATACATGATGTATGATATCATTGTGCGCGTAAACAAAGTTCAATTACAATAATGATGAATATATCAACTACACAGGCACGCTGAGAGGTTTTCTTTTGACATCACATGAAATCCCATAATTATTTGTACAGAGATCATTTATAAACGTTGGTAATCGTTGCAGAGTAAGAATGCTTATGCAGGAAAAAAAAAAAAGCTCCCAAATGTGTCTCAAGACAAATTTCCAGGAGCGTCCTGCCGGGCACGTCGTCCCAGATGTGATCGTATTCGCTGCCAGTCGACGGTTTTGGCTGCGGCGTGGGAATAATAATAAATAAATAACGATCCGCGATTTTAGCTATCATCCTAGATGTAATTTCCCAGGCGCAGTAATCGACCATTGCTTTACATAACGGAGTCGAAGAAAAAAACCCGCCCCAGCGTCGAATGCAAATCGTAAAATAAATACTTTCATGTTGTACAAAAGGCGCCAAAAAATCGTTCCAAAAAAACCTAAACGAAACTAGCCAAATTGAGGGCTATGTCATTGGCACAGCATTAAATGTCAAATATTTTTTGCCTCGGCATCTGCCGCTGTGTCGGGTTCAATCGCCGCCTTCGTGGCTCGGTCAACGGCCGCGGCAGCACCGGCGATGGGCGTTGTGCTTACGCGATCGCACGCGAGTTCACCTCTCCCGGACCAAGTGAAGAGAAGTCAAAGTGATTTGCCACTCAAATGAGGCATTGGCGCTCGTCTCTTTAGATTTGAAGCTTTCGTGACTGCAAGGATTCATATTCTTAGGTTTTTTTTTCGGTAAAGTCACGTAGGTAAATAAATTAAAATTAATGAAAGTAAAATAAAATAATAATTTTTAAAATTTTTATTTTTATTTTTTTACCTACGTGACTTTACCAAAAAAATCCTAAGAATATGCTCGTCTCTTTGTTTAGAGCCCTGCAGAGCCAGTGGCGGAGGGCATTCCCCGCACTCCTATGGTGGAGGCGTGTTTATCCATAGGGCAACCACCGTTGGCTTCTCCAGTAAGCGGTACTTCAATTATTATTGACGGTGGAGGGATGATGGGCCGAGTCACCCGCCACCCCAACCAGGGTTTGAACTCGAAACCTTCTCGTTGCGAGCCGTTCGCTCCCCCGCTGAGCCACCAGGCCAGCTAGAGCTAGAGAAGGGCTTATATAGTCAGTTCTTTGTTTTCACTAAAACTCAACTCTTTCCCAGCTTTCATGAATTTGGAAATGTACTTCTGCACAAAGAGGGTCATGTCATCACTAAAATTAAACACTCGGCCTCGCAGACTGTTATAAAATAGAAGATTTTATAAATATAAATCTTGTTCCTCTAAAATAAATATTTCTTCATTTCAAAATTTCACTGTGAGTTGAGAGTCGTACTTTGTGGCGCTCAGCGTTTTCATTAAAACACGAGAACAGCTTTTATTCAAGCAAATTTGATTCTCTGCCCATTGGAGATTTTTCACGGTGAGAACGGGGGGGGGGGGGGTATCTGCAAGGCTACGTTTTTAATCGTGGCCGCTTTAAACTAATAATTTGACATCTGCAGTCGTGAGCGTGGCCCGAGCGTTGATATTTACGAGGCAGAAGTTCTCGCGGCTCGGTTTCGGATGCACGTGTGCGGCGCAGATAGTGTCACTTCTGCCAGCGCCGCTCGGAGGAAATGAGAGCTTCTCAAACCGGCCGTTTGGCGTTGCAGAAAAAATATCTCTCTGCCTGCCACTCACTCGCCGCTTGTTTCGTAAGGTGCCTCTTGTTGTTCTAGCACGCACCTATCATTGCCCCTGCTGCTGCTGCCACTGTTGCAGCTGCTGCAGCTGCTTTAGCTGCTGCCACTCCTGCTGCTACCGCTGCTGATGCCACTGCTGATGCTGGCACTGCTGCTGGCACTGCTGCTGGCACTGCTGCTGGCACTGCTGCCACTGCTACTGCCGCTGATGATGCCATTACCACTGCTGCTGGCACTGCTGCTACCGCTGCTGCCACTGCTGCTGCCACTCCTGCTCCTGCGGCCACTGCCGCTGCCAATGCTGCCGCTGCTCCTGCTGCTGACAAAGCTGCTGACCTGCACGGCCATAGCAAGTTTAAGTTTATTGCAGGTAGGAACAACAGGTTCCACACTGCCCACCAGGGATTATTTGTCTGTCTGTCGAGCACGAATGCGCTGTCCAACCAAGTTCCCACCTGCCCACTCCGAAGGAACGTGTTTTGTTTAACCCGGATGATGACAACAATTTGCATTTGCAAGAGCGATCCGGGTCACAACAATGAGAAAAGAAAAAAAATCGGAACAATTATCACGGTTGGCTACGTACGGTGCAAAAGAAGTTCAACAAACACACCCAATGAGGAATTGAAAATAATGGCCAAAATATAAATTATCCTGCAGCACAAATCGGCTGGGGCAGATAACCTCCAGGTTGAACACGGAGCACATTACAAAAGCCAGAGAAACATTTAACATAATTAATCAAATATAGGGTGACTTTGGTACCTAAATATGTAAACAAACAAGGATATATGCCAAATGCAATTGAAGATACGAATGGACTGTTTTAGCATTGTGATTGCAGTCACCAGGTGATGATAGGCATGGACGTATTTGGTATTCACACCAATCTCATACTTCCAAGTTGACCGTAAGAAAGGTGCTATGGTTATGTTTGGTAAGCATTCAGGAACATTTGCGCAATTTAATTGACCACTGTGGAACTGTGACATATCCCGGAGTTTCACGTAGATGGGTGAGTGAGTAAATGAGTGGGTGAATGTTTGAGTGGGTGGGTGGCTGAGTGAATTAGTGGATGGGTGAGTGATTGAGTGAGTGAACAAACGAGTAGATCAGTGCGGGTAAGTAAAAGTGAGTGGGTGGTTGAATAAATGAATGATTGAGTGAGTGGGTTAGCACGTGACTGGGTAGGCGAGTCGATGGGCAGAATCTGCGGGGCCCGTATATCGGTGTTATTGTGGTGGTGGTGTGTGTGACGATGTGGTCACCGTCTGCTGCCAATCAGAGTTGACGATGTTCGGTGTTGGTGATGGACACTGGCACGGATGTGTGTGTATATATGTATAAACTTCTTCGCACCGTACGTAGCCAACCGTGATGTTTGGAGGTGCAGGACAACAAACTAAACACAAAAATCCGTTCTAAAGGAATTCTTTTCAATCTAGATTATTTAAAAGTGCATCACTCCAGTGGCTTCCTAAAATCGGAAGGGACCACACACACGCACACACACACACACACCTCCACCAGATAGGCCGACGGAGTTCATACGAAGGTGTGTGGTGAGAAGGAGTGGTGGTGAGGAGTGGTGAAAAGGAGGAGTGGTGAGAAGGAGTGGGGGGGCTAGGGGGAGAGGGGGGGGCTAGAGGCTGTCTTGTTTGGAGTTGACGGGTCAGTCACTTTCCACCGACGCCGGCTAATCCTCGCGGTGTGTCATTACCGGAGCTTGGTGTCAGCTGTTAACACTTTGGAGACTTAATTTGCGAGTGCAAGCTCGTCGTGCGGCGGTTTCATTCTCTGGCGCGCAGTTGTGTTCGTGGGCTATTTGCACATGATTACGATGTCAACGATGATATATTACTCACCGCTGTGGTTTTATATTCAATTGTAATCTGCGTTTAGCCGGTAAATGTGCGACACGATCCAAAACGGAGTGGCCTTCGTCCTCGAGCGGGCACCGGGAGGCACTCTCCAGCTCGTGGTGGAAATTCCACATTGCTATGGTCGGGATGAGCAGAGCCAACGGGACAACTGCTGTTGACTTTATTTTCATCTCGCGAGCGTCCGATGCCGAGCGGCGTGGTGGGGTATTCACGATGTCCAGAAACCCTCCACCATTCCAATAGCCACTTAAGAGTCTCGAGATCGGCTCCGGAAAACCCGCGCGTTGAGTCGGCTGGCATGTTCCGTTTAAGACTCGTTCTTAGTCGCGTCGACAAAAGCACGTGGAATTCCAGTCAAAGTCTTCAGTCTCTTAAGTCTCGCTGACTAAGCGGTCGAAATCTTACACCGCTGTATTGTTAGATATGAATGTGAGGGGGAGGCAATTCACCTCCTACCCCCCCCACAATATTATCAACTCACACAAACATTGAACCCGGTAAATCTCGTTTGCTCTGTCCCTGTTGCACCGCAGTGTCCTAAGGTGTGACGAGATATTATCGTGGCGTGCGTCTACATTGAGACTCGTTCATTTCATCTCGTCTCGGCCAGTGGCGCTTCGCTCGCCGGTGAGCAGCGGTCGGCGTCGAGCTCGGCGATACGCGTACACTCGTCGGCATCGGTGCCGCGTGTGCCACCACTGGCCAATCGTTTCGGTTGGTTAACCCGTGACCTCCCGCTCGCGGGCTCGCTCGCGAGCCTTCCACACTTCACGCGACGGCCTTAAAGTGCACGTAGCCAACGTAAACATAAAATTGTAAATGCGTTAATGTTATAAGATGTTCATCGCAAATTTTGTTTACAAAATGAACACTGCTCGCAGTGGAGGCGCCGTTGGTGGTAATCTCATCCGATCCCCAAAACTTGCCGAGACACCATCCCTGCTTGTGCGAGTGAGTGGTAAGCGAGTGAGTGGTAAGCGAGTGAGTGGTAAGCGAGTGAGTGGTAAGCGAGTGAGTGAGTGGTAAGCGAGTGAGTGGTAAGCGAGTGAGTGAGTGGTAAGCGAGTGAGTGGTAAGTGAGTGGTAAGCGAGTGGATGGTGAGAGAGCGAGCGGGTGAGAGAGCGAACGGGCGAGCGGGTGAGAGAGCGAGCGGGTGAGCGAGTGAGTGAGCGAACAAGCGGGCGAGCATGCCAGCGGGGGTGGAGCTAAAGTGATCGCGGACGGTCCGCGATGTTGGCAGAGGCGTCTCGCTGTCACGAGCTTGTGCCGTCACGCTTTTATCCTTGCGGGTAAATGTTTGCGATAATGGGTACCCCCAAACCCCCCCCCCCTTCCCAAGCCTTGTGGGCTTGAATGTGACCTATGTCTCGAGTGCAACGTAGCTCTTGTGCCCCTGAGAATAAAATAAAACAAATGAAATGACCGCGAACAAGGAATCCTGCGCGCCCGAACGTAGGTCAAAGGTCGACGATGCAGTCGCAGTGTGGCAGGGGCCGGTGAATAAAATAAGTGTTTGTGCTTGGGATCGACGGATGTGGTTTTCGACAACGGCAGCGCCGTGAAAGGGATAAAGAACAAAACGTCGCCGGGTGGAAACGAAGCTGGACGCATCGCCCCTCGACCTGTTTTCGGGCCGTGCTTCGTATTGTCGGGTGCAAATACAGATTCTGATTCTGACCATGACTCCACCACCGTTTTGAATAAACCCCACTCTTTATTTCAACCACTATCAAATTGCGTAAAAACGTATAATCGTTGTAAAGTGCCTTGGATTAAGATAAGGTGAGCCCTGCAGTGTGACAACCTGCGACACCCATCGCTATTATCAGACTCAACTTTGTCCTGCCACCTTCAACCAACATTTTTCGACTTGACGATAAGAACTTACAAGAGGTGTGGGGGCCACGGGTCTAATTGGGGGGTGAACTACGTGGAACCTTTACCAGTGGGTTGTTGTCTTGTGGAGAAACCGTGCGTGGCCCCCACGACAAGGAATGTGGAATTTTAAGCAGTGGCTCGGAGCGCTGCCCAATTCTCGTTTGAGCGCGGGGAGATGTTTCGACTTCACTCGGACCCGTGTGGTTGGGCAAATGGGTCGGGAGCCTAAATTTGCGAGGGTTGCATTTAAAATGTTTTATCTTATTTCTTTCCACCTTTCTGCAGCGCAAGACGACTTGCCCCGCCTAGAGGAGCCGAGATCCCGGTGTCACCCCGCCATGGCGTCCAACAGCATCTTCGAGACTTTCTCGCCATACCAGCAGCCGTTTCTACGCGGTAAGCTCACCAAGCAGGGCACCACCTCCGCTCACGACTTTTATCAAATTTAATTCGCAATTGAATAAACGAATGGGCATACAAACGTGACAAATGCAGCCGCTCCACACTGTTGGGAGACGTTCTGCCGCCTGTTTAAATACGTGCCGACGATCTTTTTAACTCTGCCCATGACTGGCTGCCTCTTTCGTATGCTGTTGGAACTTCTTTCGCACCGTGCGTAGCCGGACCGTGATACGAGGTCACATGTTTGACGCTGCGTAATATCTACATTGTATTGTGTAGACTCGCAGAGACCCACAGACTCACGTAGGCCCAAAGACTCGCATAGAGACGACAAAGTCGTCCACTGTCTTTGTTCATTTGCAACACTCCCAACTTTTGCTTTACCACAAAGGACGGGGATAAGTGTGTTGTCGAGTCTGGAGGATACGCTATCTCTATCCTTCAGAGGAACAAATGAGTAATTCTTGCCACACTCTGTCAGCCTTGCTCCCTGGGAAACCCGACGTAACAGATGAATCTGACTTGGTCTCAAGGTCCATCTGTCCGACACGATCCTCACAACGATGACCCCTAACGCTTTGTCTCAATACCTTTCCGGAACAAATGTATTCTCGTGTCATGTTATACGCCAGCACGCACGCACACACACATACATACATACAAACACACGTTACAGTTATTGAATGCGTTTTTCATGAACTTTAGAACGTCTAGAATACATTCTAGACTAAAAAAGTTGTTCATATATTTACATCCCATGACGAATAAGAATAATATATTTTAAGATGTAGAGTTTGTGGAGATGCCATCTGTGGCTGGGCAGGAGGAGTAGAGAATGGCCGAGGGTGAGGTGGGAGGGGATGCGGTGGCTAGGAGATGTCAACTACCTCGCCTGGTATGCAGGAGGTCGTGGGTTTCATCCCTACCCTGACGCCTGCTGTATATTTGGAGTTTGCGTGTCTCTCTCCCCGTGGTCGCGTGGATTTTCTCCGGATTCTCCGGGATTTCCCCTCCACATTTAGAATCAAAATGTGTTCTTAATATTTTTGCTATAAATTTCCACGTGATAAGCAACTTGGTTGAGCTGTCATTTGTGGCCAGGTCGCTTCCGAGAACGAGTTATGTAGCTCAGTGGGCCTTACCTGGTAAAATAAACAAATCGCTGAAACAGTGAACGGTAGATACGGAGACAGTGGCGGTGAATTAGAGAAGGGGAACAGAACGGACGGTCGTGGAGACAGAGACGATATCTGAGCGGACAATCTCGTGCTACAATGAGGACTTCTGGCTTTGAAAGAGGAAGAAGCGAAGCGACTGTGCCTACTTCACATGTGGAACAAATATATTCACACAAGAGGTGGGTTTTGTTGTGATTTTTTTTAAACATTTTTTTTTAGATGCAAGAGGGAAATGCCTGCGGCTCAGGGAGTCGAACCATGGCATCCTGATGTGATAAACAAACTGAAAGCTAAATTATAAATAAGTGGAATGCACTGCCTAGAACCAGATGGTCACGGGTGGCGTGGAATTAAGTGAAAGATTACGTGTAAAGGGAGAGTGTCTCCATGGCACCGCACACGCTCATTGGTGGCCCTGAGCCAGGGGTGGAAATTCCACATTACTATGGTGGGCGCCAGAATGCCCATAGCACGACCATTGCGCACTGTCCTGAAAAAGTACAATTTTAGTTTTGGTGTGGGTGTGTGTGTGTATACATTATATATGTCGTGGGGAGCAGCAGAGTAGTGGTAATGCGGCGGTTGAACGCTACGCTACCAACCCGGCGGCCCGGGTTGGATTCCCGCTCACGGCCAACAGCAGTGACAATTCTTTGAGCCAGTCCTGGGCCTCCCCTAGGTCGACTCAGCCTCAAATAAGTATCTGATGCGATACGTAAACATCGCCATGAGGGAGACGATGGTGGCAGGGTCTGGTGTTAACCACCCACACCCTCGTATGCCGTGCCGGCCTTCATTAGGTGCTCACTGACAACACTTGCCCCAACAGTCTGTTAAGGCTACACGGGGGGATCTTTGTGTGTGTATATATCTCATAAGAACATAGAACTAACAAAGAATAGTTTAGCAGTAAACACACGACGGCTGCGACTCACGTGGAGAGAAATGACAAACGGCGAGAGAGAGGATGGGGTGGTCACGGCGGAGACAATTGGCGTGCGTGCCGCCGCGCGCTGCTCTCCTGAAGCACGGCGTGACTGCCGAAACGCAGCAGCCCCTCGCAGGCAGAGGTCGCAACCGGGTACCCGATACCCGGCTACCCGTGCCCGGCCGGGTACGGGTAGCCGTTTGCGGCCCTGGTGCGGCCGGGTACGGGTACGGGTAGGCCGTGAGTCACTGGTGAGTAACCCTTTGTCACTAATTTCGGGTAGGGAACGGGTACCCGTACCCATTTGCGACCCTGGTGCGGCCGGGTACGGGTAGGGGTAAGGAATCAAAACCCGTTTGCGACCTCTGCTCGCAGGAGAGGGCCCGCCGTGGATGGACGCCACACACGGCACGTACGGCACACAACACACACGGTAAACACGGTGACCCTCGCTGGCGAACCCGCGAGTTCATCTGCCCGCTCACCTGCTCACAAACAACAACACAGTCCGCTAACCAGCCCGCTGGCTAGCCTGCCAGTCAAGGAGCGACACATACAGTGGAGAAATTAATATCCATTAAGCACAAGTGAAGCCTAATAAACGTTAAAATAGTAAAAAATTCCTCTACATTAAGAACAAAAAATATACATTTCAATACAATGTGGACAACTAAAATAATATTGTAAAACGAATAAATCACAGGACTGTAGCAACAATAAGGGGAGGTGATGGAGCAGTTGCACAGGAGTCCAAAGCGCACTGCACGATGAAACCGGTGGCCCGAGTTTGACTTGGGGCCGTGAATCATTTCAGTGGTGAGTGATATCTGAATGGCTCCTGCACCCCTCCCACGCAATGACCAGCATGGCGACGTACGGTGAAACGAGCCCCACGACTGGCATGGGTAGACCCGCATACAGCAGTGCTGGCAGTGGCAGGGATACTGGCGATGAAAATTATCATCTGCCCATGGGCCTGGTTTTGAGGCGAAATCAGCGATAGGTGGACATTTCAGGGTTCAATTACAGCCGAGTCTATTCGTATGTTGAACTTCTTTCGCGCCGTACGTAGCCAACCTTGCTAAGCGACCCGGAAAAAAAATTACTTCGTACCCAGCCGCACCACATCCAGCATACCTCTCACTTCGCCTGCAGATACTTCAGCCGCTTGCCACCTGCTTCAGTCCACCGGTGACCAGGAAAACACAATCGCGTTCTTCTTGCAATGTCCAACGATGCAGCATCTCTTTGTGCCAGCAGCTGGAGTTCACTTTGTCTGGCTTGGCAGCAGTGGTCAGAGTGGTTACAATCAGATGGTCAAGGGTTCACATCCTGGGGTTGGTTGCATCCATGAATGTGGAACGTTTACTGCAGCACTGCGGACACGAGCATTGCCTCGTGCTCCGCTGTGTGATAAATGAGCTCTGTAGTTCATCGGATTCCTCCAGTATAAAGAAATATTCTGAATCTGACTTTTTAATGCGTTCAAACTACGGTGAATGCATTAGCTCTATCCGCCCCTCCGTCTCTCCGTCTGTCTGTCTGTATCACAGCGGGGGCGGCAGTCACCAAAAGTCGCTTAAAGAATGTCCAATATGAGTGAGAATATTATAGTAAAGTGGTGTTGCTTTCAGGCATCATGTTGAAAAACTGGCAAGATTGTTCAAAATGGGATGCCCAGCACTCAGCGATGTTCATACAAAAAAAACAAATCATCTTTTGAGGGCAAACTAAATGTCGGAGAGCATTACAGAATCCGTGCAAGTGTCAGATGTTTCGTCCTCGTTTAACTTTGATGGTGACATATATATGGAATGATCTGACTGTTGTCCTCATTATACATTTCTCCTTATAAGGAATTGCAAAAGTTGTTCTGGATGGACAAAGAGCAGAATAATAATGAATGAACTCCAGCTGCTGGCATCAAGAGACTTTGCATTGTTGGACATTAAAGGCAACGGCATGATAAATTGATTAGCAAATGGGCCACCGAGCCACCTCAGCACTTGTGTAGTGTTGTGCCGTCTATCGATTGTTTATTCATTAAGCTGCGAGCGAGAGAGGGCTTTGTCCTCTTGTCTGTCCACGTGCGCCGACTAGAATCGCCCCCCCCCCCTCCTCTGGAAATTCTGAGAAACGGACGGCCACCGTCGTGAGCGTTGACGCGGCCGTTGAGGGAGCGGCGCCCGTCCACCCACCCGCCCACCCACCCGTGCCCACCCACCCGTGCCCGCCTGCTCGCCCGCCCGCCCACCCACCCGTGCCCACCCGCCCGCCTGCTCGCCCACCCGTGCCCGCCCACCCGTGCCCGCCCGCCCACCCGCGCTACTTCGGCGACCCCCGTTTGCAGTGGCACGACGGGTCCCAGTCGATAGCGGCGTCTGCGTCACAGCGCACGCGGCGAGACTTTAAGAAAATGAAAGGGTCTAAATTCGCCGTCCGTTATCTCGCGAACGTGCGGAGCGTCTTCAAGAGGCGCGGAGGGTGCGAGCGCCCACGCGGCGACCGGGGCACGTGGGACCGGTGGGGGCTTTGGTTTTCACACCGAATATTTTCGACTGAGAGGTCGACTCAGCTCATCATCTCATCCGGGGGGTGGCTGGGGGTGGGGTGGGGGGGGTGTAAAACGGGTGCCACTTTTTGCAAGTCGACGACAGCCGTGTCATGTTAGTCTGTGGCAGGGGGTGGGCAACCAGGAGGAGAGTAGCCCGCCCCACCAACCTGCACCGTATAACAAATAGCATTTCAATCACTGGCAAATGGTGATGACCACCACCACCATTTATGATTGTGATTCACAATTAGCTTATTTTTGGTGGAGGGTTATCGTGAGATATCAGCATTTTACCTACGTGGTGATCTAACGACAAATAAACTAATAATGAATGATAATATTGGTCGTGAAGGCCGACGTACAGAGTTCATACTCTCAGCCACAATTAATCCGCTGCTGGATGAACGCCGCCCGCCCGGCAACCAGTTTGAGCGTGGGGAGACGTCCACTTGACTCCCTCTCGTCTGCTGACGATTGACCCAACGGCAAGACGGGAACATGCTCGTTTTGTGCATCTCACCAATGGAGGACATCCACGATGTGCAACTTCCTCTTGTTAGTCTGCGCAATTGGTAGAATAACCGGCGCAAGTTAGTTTCAACCGTTAGTTTCAATCCTTCCAATGCGCTTTTAGGCTCCAAGCTGGAACGCAAGCGAATTGTGGGTTCTGCCCTTGGATGATTTCATGCGGTGATAAATACTACGAAACTGTTGTGGGTTTACAATGTCCCAGCTGATTTTGGCTGGTAAACTTCAACAAAACGATGGAAGTGTAGGCAAAGAGCCCGAATCAAGTTGGCCTGTGATCTTTCCTCAAAATATGCCAATGGTTCGTGTAAAACGCAAAGAGTTTTTTTAAAGCTCTTAGTCAATCCACTGCTGGATGAAGGCTTTCCCGTGCTGCGTCGGCCCTTTGAGCAGACTTCACCGCACCGGTAGCGGCGTGGCTTGGTGACGGCGGGTGCTCGGCGCCCGTTGAGAGGATATCTCGTCACCGGTGAGAGTTGTGGCTGGGAATTGGGAACTCGGGCTCCGAGATTTTGTAGCGCGACGCGCTAACACCACCGCTCAGCCGCAACACGCAAATGTTTCTACAGTGTAAAAATTAGATCACGAACACAATCATGAACAATCATGAATGCAACCATACGGACAAACGTAAAGCCGTGAAAAATCTGACCGTGTGGGATTCGTACGCCGCGAGTAAGCGTGCGGCGATCGACAACACGAAGATGAGGAGCCCGGAATCGGCCGGCAAACGAGGTAAACGCGGAACAGGCGAGTCGATGACATTTCTCCCCGATGAACGGTCCGACCTCGGCTCACAACTCGGTGCCGAGCCGACCTCTTTGTTTCACGACCTTGTGACGGTTAACCGCGCTCCCGATACCTCTTGTCTGGCCCATCTGAACTCGGATCACGCTCGCTGACTCACCCTTCTGCCCGTCCACGGGACGATGGGAAATGTGACTCATCGCCGCCCGGTTGCACGCGCCGCCTCTGCCCCAGCGTCAACGGCACGGAGCTCGGAAAAGAAAACTCCTCGCACTTTTTCAGTGCCGCCACCTCCACGTTAGAGACTCGCAGGCTGTCGGGAAGCTTCCCCACGCTTGCTCCCGTAGGCGAAGGCGGTTACGCCAACATCGACCCCGACACTGCCGCTAACGTCATTTTGTTGCTATTTACCATTTTGTATTTTACCAGGGAAGGCCCACTGAGCAGCGTAGCTCGTTTTCAAAAGCCGACCTGGCTATCGCAAATGGCAGCTCAACTTGGTGGCCCGGAGAAAAATGCACGCAACTATGGGAAGAGAAACATGCAAAGGTCAAATATACAGCAGGTGTCAGGGTCGGGATGGAACCCACGACCTCCTGCATACCAGGCGAGGTAGTTAACATCTCGCCACTGTGGCGAGATTTCAAGAAGCGCGCAGAATTTACACTTCCACGAATTGCTGAAACAGAGCAATGGCCAGATCCACCATATATCATATATGATGTATATATATGATATCCATAATACAGGTTTTTTTGGGTTAGATCGTGTAAATATATAAATGTCGTTAATCCCGCCACCAGCCAACTAGTAAGGGTTGTCACGTAAACAGAACGTGGCCAATTCGTCACTAGTACAGCACACCGGCGTGTTGGAGAGCAAAGCCACATCATTTACAATCTGAGTACAACGTTTCGCCAGTAATTACAACTAGCATCATCAGGCGACAGCCAGATTTGTGGAGAAATCCTCCTGTTTCATTCCTTAGAGGGGGTGATGTGATGACGTCACTTGTGTGCTCTTCTTGCGAGAAATGGGGGAGGGGGGGGGTGAGTGTGTGTTGTGCAACGACTGAAATATACAATCGCAGCAGGTTTTTCCCGAGTCTCACCGGGCCACTTTAGTCGACGTTGAGTCGGTCCCCATCGGACGTGCCGCGTGCGGCACAACGAAGTGGGGGCATGTCGCTGCGTCGCATTGCAGCTCCTGGAGACCCACTGCTAGTGGATGGATGGAGGGCGAGTGTTGCTTGCGGAGTACGGTCGAGGACGATGGGGGTGAAGATGGTGGGTCGAGGTTACGAGCGGGGTAATGGGGGCCTTGCCATCGCTGTTTAGAGACATCTGGGGGGGCAGGGGGCATGGGAAAGAGCTCACCTTTGCGCCGAAACAATCGTGACCTTCTCAAGTAGTTTGCTTCCAAAAAAGCCACAAACGTCAGAAGCTCTCTCCGTGTTTTTTTATTATTTGGTGTACGGCTCCCGCCGAGGCCTCCCCCCCCTTCTGGCACGTTCCAATGGGGACCCCCGGCAAATTTACGGCATTTCTCCGCTCTAAACAACACATCGATCAATTCGGGAACAAAAACAAGCCGCCGGACTTTTTTTTTGTTTTTGCGGCCCCCAGAAGGAAATTCGTCGCTCCTCTCGGAGCTCGCGGGCCTCTTCGTGCAGCTCCTCGCGTGCGATTGTTCCGCGCGGAGGGGGCCCCTCCGGCAGAACGCTGACACTTGGATTTACACGGCGCGCGCCGCTCGGAGGATGTGCCTCCGATGCCGCCGTTCGTCTCCCCCCGCCTGACGGCACGAGTCCCGCCGACGAGGAAGCTGCCGGTGGTCGGCCTTTCCGACCACCAACATTGTCCCCTCGCGAGGTTATCCGCCGATGTTTCCGAGACCTTATCCGTAAACACAGGGGGCTGAGTTCACGACCCATCTGTGCTGCGGTCGCAGGCGCCATCAGCAATGTGGACGTGCTGGTGGCGGTTGGGGGGGCGCAGGGCCAGGGGACGCGAGAAACGGAGCGTAAATTACACCTCACAGACCTTCAACAGTGAAGGCCCACAAATCTTCTTGCAGGTGCCATCCCATTGGTCGAGGCATCTGCAGACTCTAACCATATGGGGGCAGTCTCGAGCCTGGTAGCCACGCCTGGCCATGAATGTGCGTGTGTTGAACTTCTTTCGCGCCATAGGTCGTCAACGGTGCTCACCGGAGGTGCGGGAGAAGGACAAGAAAACATAAAATGCAGTTCTAAAGAATTGAGGTTTCAATCTAGAGTTACAAGTGTGGAGCTCTAGTGGCGTCCTAATATCAGAAGGAAGGGCGTTCCAGGTGGCCACAGAAGTGCAGCTGAAAGCGCGCAATTGCGGTGACTGTTTTTATTCGATGGTTAGCCAAAAACCGCTGCTGCGAGGATGACGGGAGTTTGCGTGACGATGGTTCATGATGCTCCTCGTCGATGCCGTGAAACCGCAGTGCGAGTCTATCCTCTCATTTGCAGATGCTAATCTTGGCGTGTTTATATTCGCGTCTTTAAAATCATTGCAACGATTTTATCTCATTGTCGATGCGTCTGCAAATGTGGTTTGCGGATTGTGAATTCAGGTCCGTTCTTTCAGTTTACTTTACAATACAATTAAAATACAAACAGTTAGGGCCAGAAAAAATATATTTTACCTCGGCAGATCAGGACCCATTGAGACTGCAGGTTTCTCTTTCTAGGATGCAAAAACAACTAATGCAGCAAAGTGGTACATTAATTGCAAAGCAAAATAACAAAATAAATCTGTTAAATATAAATACAGTTAGTAACGATACGATTTAGATTTGTGAATTGTTTAAGTAAGAATGCTTGTATCAGAATGCTGTAATTATGTATGTTGAACTTCTTTCGCACCGTACGTAGCCAACCGTGCTAATCGGAGGTGCGGGAGAAGGATCAACAAAGTAAACACAAAAAGCAGTTCTAAAAAAAAAAGAGTTTGGAGGGATAATAATGACGAGGGCTTTGGAAGGGACCGTTGTCAGGGGAAAACAGCACTGGACAAGAAAAAGAGTTACGACATTGCTTGTTCTTTTCCGTCTTACACATGCAGACTTAATTATTTAATGTTTGAGCGATTTTAACAGCCGCGTTGCAGATTGCACCATTGGTACATTTTTTTTAATTTGAAAATAATTCAGCCCGTGCAAAAACAATATTTCCCTTTGTGGGTTTTTTTTGTTATTAACGCAGCAATTAAAAATGTGCCTGCTATTGAGTGCGCTAGACCTGCATGACTCAAGTGGGCGATAAGCCGTGACTCTGAAAGACTGCCACCGTTGGCACTCGTCAATACAGAGCATTCATCTGCCCGACATGCCAGGTGGTGCAAGTTGCTTTGATGCAACGCGTGATTATGCCAGAAGAAATATTGGCACACAATTCTCTCTTTTGGGGGGGGGGCGGGGGCGGTGGGGGGAATGTCACACGGCGAGAGTGACACGCAGCAGGCGAAGGGAGAACGCTACGCATCACAAACTGCGCGGATTTACCGTCTCTAAACAGCACGCGGAAGACGCGGTGCTCCTTCCGTTGGGTGCGTTCTTCATTAAACCACAACCCCATTTTCGACAATCTCACTTTGGGCAGGGTAAGGATTCTTTCTCCGTGCATTCGGGCTCTGGAAACTCCTCTGCCGCCCCAATTGCCCTACAGTGGCGGCTCTCAGCCTTCTCTGGACCCGCCGACGAATCGCAGTCAACCCTCAAAGACTATTCCCGCAGACCACCGCGGCGCCAACGCTCACGTGATTTTCGAAATTAAATAAACACTCAATCGTAGTTCCTGCAACAGTTCCACGGAGCGCTTCCTGCGCGGCCCTGCGGACCACCACAGGTGCGGTCCCGCAGACCACGGGATGGTCACCGCACAGCTCGCCTCAACCCCTCCCGGTGTCCTGGCCTCGTCTAGCCCAGGGGGACGCCCCAGTGGCAGCTGTCCCCGTGTGGCACCGGCCTGCATACGGCCAATAGTGTCGCGTTGTTTCATCTGCATGTTGAACTTCTTTCACGCCATACGCAGCCAACCGTGCTAATCGGAGGTGCGGGGGGGGGGAGGACAACAAGCTGAACACACAAATGACTTGTGTTGTTCTTCCCCGCACCTCCGATTAGCACGGTTGGCTACGCGCGGCGTGAAAGAAGTTCAACACACATACATACACGAGCGCCGATCTAAACACACCTCCCACAATTCCCAACGGGCACAGATTGCCCCCGTGCTACCGCCGAGTGAGACCTGTTCACACTCTGCCGCCCCGTGTTAGTTACGCTCCGTTATTGTTTGACTTTTGGTGTTGCCGACCACCCCCCCCCTCGCCCGAGCTTGAAGCAAGCCCAGCCCCTCTCGTCTAAAAAAAAATTGCCAAAAAAACACTGATCAACCACAAGGCCCCATTTGGCAGTCATGATAAGAAATCAGCTGTCAGTAACCCACGACCGTTACACCACAGACAGCAGTAAGCACTACAGCTATTCCAAAACAACATGTTTGTCTGACCGAGTCTGACCGATGTAGATGAAGTTACTGGCCTCAAGCTTTCTGCCAAGTAACACAACGCTGGTGGTAGCTGCAGAGGGAAAGAGTGGGGGCTGGGGGGGGGGCGGTTTGCAGATTTAAATTTCTCGTTGAATTTCGTCGTTTTAGAATTGGACTACGTTATTTTGTGATACTGCTGCATTGGAAAGTGGCACAATCACGAATTACAAAACCCCACGCGTTTGTCAATAACGCTAACAGGGAATATATATGTATACGCGTGTAAATTGTGTAGCGTTGTTGGGCATATGAAGAAGGGCCGTTATCTGAAACATTGCCTATGATACGTGTTTCCTTTAAGGGCAGTGATATTGCTGAGTTTGTTGTTATTGTAAATGTTGTTATTCGATGTAAGAGGATCGCAGGGCGTGTTTTCCATTGCCGGAGTGCGCAGAGCAACTGTTTATTGTTCCCACTCGGTCGTGTAACACACGTTGATGTGAAAGTGAAAGTCAATATTAATCTTGAATGTGGAGCTTTCGTGACTGCAGGAATTACTCTATGGTTCTTTCGGTAAAGTCACGTCTAAAGATAAAATAATTATTAATGTTCGTGAAACAGACAATTTTTTCTATATTCTGTCTGTATATTCGAGGTTGATTAATATAACGTTCCATATATATAAAAGATAATGTGTGCACTACATACACACATTAAATCATAGTCATTATTATACACAGTAATATACAGAGTACAATTTGCTGAAGACAAAGTATACACATGGAGACGCACATTCACTTACATGGGGATTCTCTGGATTATAAGATACTGCGCCCAATAAGATGCACCCAAAATGTGTGACCCGTGTCGATATAGTGATACAATTCTTCTCACACACACAAAGACAAAGATCCCCCGTAAAGCCTTAACAGACTGTTAGGGAAAGTGCTGTTAGCGAGCACCTATGAAGGCCGGCACGGCACACGAGGGGGTGGATGGCCGGCACCACGCCCGGCCGCCTTGGTCTCCCGAGTGCCTGTTTACACAAAGTTCAAGGTACTCATGAAAGGCTGAGGCTACCTAGGAGAGGCCCATGATTGGTTAAGGTGATCATCACTGGTGTTGGCCGTGAGCGGGAGTCATACTCGGGTCGCCGGGATCGTAGTGCAGCGCGTCAACCACTGCGCCACCACTCGCCATGATCACGCGCGCACACACACGCTCAGATACACGATGCACCCCCCGACTTCGGCAAAAACACGATAATAAATAAACCAATAACGCACCTCGCGCGCACACTTACACAAAGATCCCCCGTACAGCCTTAACAGACTGTAGGGGCAAGTGCTGTTAGTGAGCACCTATGAAGGCCGGAACGGTACACGAGGGGGTGGGTGGCCAGCACCACGCCCGACCGCCTTTGTCTCCCCAGTGGCGATGTTTACACACCACACCAGGTACTCATTTCAGACTGAGCCGACCTCGGGGAGGCCCAGGACCGGTTCAGATAATCGTCACTGGTGTTAGCCGTGAGCGGGAATCGAACCCGGGTCGCCAGGTTCATAGCGCAGCGCGCTAACCGCTACACTACCGCTCCCCACACTTACACACACACACGTGCGCGCAAGCAAAACTAATAAACGGTACACAACTGCCGCCGCGTCGCCAGAGTCGACGCGTTGAACGTGGCAGGATTCCATCGTGGCTGCTGCCGGAAACCGCCCCTGCGGCTCCAGATAAGGGCAGCAGCAGCAGCCGCAGCGGCAGCAGCAGCGGCGGCAGCAGCAGCGGCGGCAGCAGCAGCGGCGGTAGCAGCAGCCGCCACGCTCTGCCTGCCTGCCTGCCGAGTGGCCGCGTGGGTTCCCACACCGGCCAGGGCGATCAGCACCTGGCTCAGTGGACAGCTCCACGCGTGCCGAGTGGACACCGCGGGGCACTGCCGGACTCAGGCGGTGGGGGAGGGAGGGGAGGGGCCCAACCACCCACACCCCCCGGCCCCCCACGGCGGCAATGACATTTCACGCACGTGGCCGATAGGACGACGACGACGACTCTACGCACAGACGCGCGTAGAGTCGATTGTTCAGGTGCCCAGGCCACCTTGCTCGGGGTTTTGGCCGTCCGCTCAGCGCCCACCGCACGCCTCTCGCGTCGGGAGTCGGGCGCGGAGTTTCTGGGACGCGCCGCGGAATTTAAACGGTGACGAGGTCGCTCGCTTCCTGCCGTAGTTTGGCTGCGAGCGATACGACAAGGTAAGCCTTCGCACGCTCCCATCCCCGGGCGCTTACTCGCGAGTTCGTTGAGCTGTGCTTGAAATTAATGAATGAATAAGCCCCTCCCCTCGAGGGGCCTTTAACCGGAGGTTGGCAGGCAGTGGAGGGATAAGACCTCGAGCCAAATGGTTGGGATATTGTAAGAGCAGACCTTGGCGAATGAATGGGCTTTGCACTTTGCAACGGCTGTGGTGCCTGGTAAACAGGGTGATAGAGTGGAGATGGCATCAGCAGCAATGCCTCCAATTCCACGTTAACCTCTCGAATTAGGCCTCATTGCGTTTCTGTGTTGGCCTTTATACTTGTGACCTCGTGCATTACTTCCAATGTTGCGCAATCGGATCGTACTATTTTCCATGTGAAAATAGTACAATGGACGTAGTACGTACGCGGGGAGCAACAGTGCGGTGTGAGCGCTCTGCACTGCGAACCTGGTGGCCCGAGTTCGATTCCCGCTCACGGCCAACACCAGTGATGATTATCTGCACCGGTCCTGGGCCTCCTCCAGGGTGGACTCAGCCTCAAATGAGTAGCTGCTGTGGTGTGTAAACATCACCACTGGGGAGACAAAGGTGGCCGGGCGTGGTATTGGACACCCACCCACTTGTGTGCCGTACGAGCCTTCATGCGTGCTACTCGCTAACAACACTTGCCTCCTACAGTCTGTTATGGCTATGTGGGGGATCTTTGTCTATGTACACCTACAGCTCTTTTGTTTGCCAGTCCATCCACTGCTGGATGAGGGCCTCTCCAAGCTTGTGCGAACCATGGGGGTTATTTGACCCTCCATCACCGCACTGGTCAGTGCGGGTTGGTTAAGGCGGGGAGCATATATGTGGGTGGCATGGAAGTGCAGTGCAACAGTGGAGTTTTCTGCACTGCCCACAACGTAGCCACCACACAGTGGCTACGTTGTGCATGGTGGTGACCTGTCCAGGTGCTGTCCAGGCTGTCACCCGCTTGGCTTCCGAGATGTCACGACATTTCGTCCATTCTAATGATTTGGTCATAGGCGTACAAGGCTATCCACACACGTTCACACTTGAGGGGCTGTCAAACGCGCAGCGAGGACGGAGTATCACAGCTAAGTAATGACTCACAGTGGACACGTACATAGCGACCGGCGAAAGTATGGAGCCGATGCACGTGGTAGTTTGGTATTGACATGCGAGGGGTGAGCCAGATAATGGCTCGCACACAGATAATTGCCATCTAGATATTATACCCATTTCAGTCAAAAGGGATAATTTCTGTTCGCCCAAATGTTGCTTAAGAGTGATGAGAAATACGCCGCGACTTTACAGGCAGAACGCCTGAGGAGGCAGACAATCATGTGAGTCATTTCCCGTCTTTTGGATGAAGCCTTCGTTAATAATCACATTCCGCAAATTTGACATAACACCCACGGCATGCGTCCTGCGTACAAAAAACAAAGGTTGCGAGTTCGAATCTTGGTTCGCTATTGATTCAGCCCATCATCATCATCATCATCACGAAATAGGTCCCACTTCGTGGGGGTGCAGTGCGAGACGGACGGCAGCGTACATTGTTGAAGACTTTGCGTGTCCGCCACCGAAGTCCAGCGCCGGGGGGGCGGTGACACCGGCACGCTCTGCCCGGCCTGCGGCACAACACACACGCCGCATTAAATAACGACCCCGTGGGCAAGCCAATGGAGAGACTCGCCTCCGCCATAATAACGTCGAATTTCCACCACTGGCTCAGGGCTGTGAATAGGGGATCAGAATCAGAATATTTATTTGTACTGGAGGAATCCGATGAGCTCTTTTTTTCACAGATGTCCAGTCGGGGCAGGGGAATGACTTTTAACTTTCTTTGTTTTGACTTTTTGACGACACCAAATCAATCCCAGACAGAAGCAAAGTACCCACATGTTAGCATGAGAGAGAGAGAGGCAAATAATAAAATAAATCACGCACACAAACACAGCTACATTATTGACGTCGCATCAGCAAGCGACTTAAAACGAGTGTGGATCGTCATATTTAACGGAGTCAGCTTCGGCGTTTGCTTTTGAATAATTGAACCGCTCGTAATAGGCAGAGCGTCAACTGAAGCGCGCGGCGCGGCTGTTTGTTAGATCACTCCCGTGGAGCCCAGACTCCACCCGCGTCAGAGTGCCGAGGTGTCACCTGCAGCGGGGGGCTGGCTCAGCAATCCCTGGCGCAGCAATCCCTGGCTCAGCAATCCCTGGCTCAGCAATCCCTGGCGCAGCAATCCCTGGCTCAGCAATCCCTGGCTCAGCAATCCCTGGCTCAGCAATCCCTGGCTCAGCAATCCCTGGCGCAGCAATCCCTGGCTCAGCAATCCCTGGCGCAGCAATCCCTGGCTCAGCAATCCCTGGCTCAGCAATCCCTGGCTCAGCAATCCCTGGCTCAGCAATCCCTGGCTCAGCAATCCCTGGCTCAGCAATCCCTGGCGCAGCAATCCCTGGCGCAGCAATCCCTGGCTCAGCAATCCCTGGCGCAGCAATCCCTGGCTCAGCAATCCCTGGCTCAGCAATCCCTGGCTCAGCAATCCCTGGCTCAGCAATCCCTGGCTCAGCAATCCCTGGCGCAGCAATCCCTGGCTCAGCAATCCCTGGCGCAGCAATCCCTGGCGCAGCAATCCCTGGCGCAGCAATCCCTGGCTCAGCAATCCCTGGCGCAGCAATCCCTGGCTCAGCAATCCCTGGCTCAGCAATCCCTGGCTCAGCAATCCCTGGCTCAGCAATCCCTGGCTCAGCAATCCCTGGCTCAGCAATCCCTGGCTTAGCAATCCCTGGCGCAGCAATCCCTGGCTCAGCAATCCCTGGCTCAGCAATCCCTGGCTCAGCAATCCCTGGCTCAGCAATCCCTGGCTCAGCAATCCCTGGCTCAGCAATCCCTGGCTCAGCAATCCCTGGCGCAGCAATCCCTGGCTCAGCAATCCCTGGCGCAGCAATCCCTGGCTCAGCAATCCCTGGCTCAGCAATCCCTGGCGCAGCAATCCCTGGCTCAGCAATCCCTGGCGCAGCAATCCCTGGCGCAGCAATCCCTGGCTCAGCAATCCCTGGCGCAGCAATCCCTGGCTCAGCAATCCCTGGCGCAGCAATCCCTGGCTCAGCAATCCCTGGCGCAGCAATCCCTGGCGCTCAGGTGTGGCTGGGTGGTGGTGGTGGGGGAAATGCCTTTTCCTCAGAACAAAAACAAAAATTGGCAGAGAGAAAGATTGATTGTGTGCCATTCGTTAGCCGCGTCCTGTTTGTCCATCCGTCCGTGTGTGTGTGGTCAACGTGGGGTCAGGATGACTCTTGTAACGATGATCTTATGCGAACAACACCTCTGCGTGTAAGTTGTGTTGCCGTTCAACAAATAAGTTGGTGTTGTCGCTGCGTTGGCCGTGGCGCACGAACTTAGCAGAAAATCAACGTCCATCGTTTCCTTTTCAGGCCGCCGGTGTTGACGCGTCGCGTTTTTTCTTTGCGTCGCTATTAGCGAGTTTGTAAGTGACACACCGATGTAAGTTTGTACCTCCCATGAGTACGGTTGGCTGCGTATGGTGGGAAAGATGTTCGGCGTACATGCGTGGATGCATGATCGACACAAATCACTTTGGAGATGAACGCACCGCTGCTAACATTAGTTCGTTCAGCTTTGACGTATCGATGAAGCAGTGCACGCTGACGCCAATTGTTTTTGTATTTTACCAGGGAAGGCTCACTGAGCTACGTAGCTCGTTTACTGAAGCGACCTGGCCTCAAATGAGAGTCCAACGAAGTGGCTGATCACGTGGAAATGTCTAGCAGACAAATACTCGAAACGCACGTTTCTGTGTTCCTTCCTTTTTACTCCCTCATCATCACCACCATCATCACCATCATCGCGCTCTCATCATCATCATCATCACTCTCTCATCATCACCACCATCATCACCATCATCGCGCTCTCATCACCATCATCGCGCTCTCATCATCACCATCACTCTCTCATCACCACCACCATCATCACCCTCTCATCATCATCCTCTCATCATCATCACCACCATCATTACCCTATCATCATCACCATCACCCTCTCATCACCACCATCATCACCCTCTCACCATCATCACCCTCTCACCATCATCACCATCACTCTCTCACCCTCAACATTTCGGCCTGGCCGTCCCGTCTCTCTCTCCTCCTCCTCGCCTTCCCCAACCGACGCTCCTCCTCCACTCTTCCTGCTGCTGCTGCTGCTGCAGCTACTGCTGCTGGTGCTGCTGCTGCAGCTACTGCTGCTGGTGCTGCTGCTGCTGCTGCTGGTGCTGCTGGTGCTGCTGCTGCTGCAGCTACTGCTGCTGGTGCTGCTGCTGGTGCTGCTGCTGCTGCTGCAGCTACTGCTGCTGGTGCTGCTGCTGCTGCTGCAGCTACTGCTGCTGCAGCTACTGCTGCTGGTGCTGCTGCTGCTGCTGCTGCAGCTACTGCTGCTGGTGCTGCTGCTGGTGCTGCTGCTGCTGCTGCAGCTACTGCTGCTGCAGCTACTGCTGCTGGTGCTGCTGGTGCTGCTGCTGCTGCTGCAGCTACTGCTGCTGGTGCTGCTGCTGCTGCTGCTCCTACTGCTGCTGCTACTGCTCATCTCGAGCCGTGAGTCCTCCTCGGTGCCCGTCGTCGCGGGGACTGTCGTGCCGGCATCCCTCCCCTAAACTGCTATTTCATGTTCTTAGGTTTTCATGTATTTTCCCACTCAGTGCGAATGTACACGCATGTTAAACTTCTTTCGCACCCTACGTAGCCAACCGTGCATGCCCTCGACTCTGCTCCCCTTCCCGTGACGGCGTGCCACGGGCTAACAAGTGCTATCACGACAAATCGCTTTAACGGCATTAACCGAGCAAAATAAAGAGTTGGTTCAGCTCTCAATTTTAGACACACGAGCGTGTAAGTTTAAGATAAACAATTCACATCAATTGGCTTTCCCTCGAGGTTGCATGTTATCGAGGCGTTTTCGTTCGTACGTATCGCCGTAATCCCGACAGCATCTCTGCCGCTGTCTCAACGCCCCGTTTCCCGCACCTCCGATGAGCACCGTTGGCTACGTACGGTGCGAAAGAAGTTCAACATATATACACACACATACACACCACTTGGACACCTCAAGTCAACACAATGAGCCACCGCTCGCTCTTTAGGAAAGTCAAATCAAGTTGACTCTCGATTATCCGCGTAATGACGTGGAGGTTGGAAGCGGATAATTAAAAATCGCGGATAATCAATCCAAAAACATCACCACTTTTCGCAGATCTCTATGCCAAAACCCACGAATATACGAGCGACCGATCGATTCGCGTGCTCGGTGATAAAACTTTCCTGCTCCCGCACAGAAGACTCGGCCCACAAGTGGACAGCAGCAGCAGCAGCAGCGCCACGCCAATCAGCATCAATCAAACTCCGCCCACTGCTGTCAAGTTGTGCAACTACTGTACTGTAGAGGCATCACGTGGATTGCGGATTATCCGGAGCAACATATCTGTTCGGTTTAAGCACGCGACAAGTAATACACATTTCCAAGAATAACAATGCATCACTGTTTTTGCATTATTAATTTGGGCTTAAGGGAAAATCCACGAGTTATTAACTTATGTCAAAATCTCAGGTGCCCGGTTAATCCGTAAATCGGATAAACCGCACGCAGATAATCGAGAGTCTACTTTAGTTGTGGTCCTTAGGGGGGTGACTGGCTCCACTGTAACAACACAGATCATCTCCCACCGCTGGCTCAGGGTTTCCAGCAGAGATGCCGACGACACAACCCCATCCGCCCCTCGCTCCGAGTCCGCTGACAAACATCGCCCCGATGCGAGTTGTTTTCACACAGCAGTGAAGCGCGGTGAAATTCGGGTCAATTTGCGTGGATGTGAGCGACGCGAGCTCTTAGGCTACCGATTGTCGGACAAACAGTGGGCCTAAACTCTGCCCTTAAGCAAAACAATATTTCTTAAAAATAAATACCCTTCGCCTGCCCTCGTGACGGCCTGCCAGAGGACAGCTGACGAACAGCAACCGAGGGCGATGGGGGAGGGGGGCGTTGCTGAAGCGCTCCGAGTTCGCTTTCGTCCCTCGACTTCGCAAGTCCATTGGAGGGGACGCAGCCGCTCAATCACAGAATGACCGCCGGTGCTGCCGCTATTACGCCGGAGTAACTTAATCGAGAAGAGTTGATGGCTCGGATTGCCGGCACAGACGTCCACTCAATCATTTTAAATTCGCGGTCCGTTTATTTTTCTTAGCCCTTGTTATATATATTTATTATTTTATTATCAACTTTGCATTTTAGATTCAGCATTTATCGACTCGGTGATGTTGACGACCTCGCCTGGTATACAGGACGTCGTGGGTTCGAGCCCGACCCTTGACGCCTGCTGCTGCTGCTGCTGTATTTGTGGAGTTTGCGTGTCTCTCTCCCCGTGGTCGCGTGGATTTTCTCCCCGGGGTTTCCCCTCCACATTAAATAAACAACGCGCGTTCAGAGTATTTGGCTGCTGTTATAAACGTCCACCCGACGACAAGCCACTTCGTTGAGCTATCATCTGTGATAGCCAGCTCGCTTCTACAAAGAAGAAGCTATTTCGCTCAGCGGAACTTATACCTGGTTAAAACACTGAACGGTTTGTAGAAGTAGACAGACGAGTTGGACAAGGTCACCCAGGTTCAGCGTGGGGTCCGCGTGGTGCCATACCTCTGCCACATTCCCATCGCAGCTGGCGTCGGTGGAAATACAACAAAAAACGAAACGCCGATTCTGGGAAACGGGATTCATCATTTCCCGTACGGCGAACAGAGCGCGCCTACGAAGCACGCTCCACCCCTCCCCCCCGGATTGCCTCGCGAGTTCGACAACTGCTCTCGAGGAACGCCGTAGGTTCGAATGCGCAGTTCACGTTCAGTTACCTTGGCCAGAGCTGTCTCGGATGAAATGCGAAGCGTATTCGAAGTGATAAAAAGGGGCAATAATACAGGAGGCTTTAAGATGTTCAATTAGCAAACAGACCGAAAGAACCAACGAGTAATAGCAAACAGACATTCGTTAAACGAAGCACCCAGTCTACACTAACCACATGTACTTATGGTATAGCCTGCACACATCGTCCTCGAAGCAGAGCGGCCACCACCAGAGAGACGTGGCCTCGTCTCCACAGCGGTGGGTGCCGAAGCGCACCGAACGCCAAAAAGCGAGCAGCACAAGCGCAATGCAACGGCCAAAGCATTCGCAGCTCGTGTCAAGCCGATACAGAGGATCTACGCGGTCCCTTGTTGGGGCTTGGCCACCTCCCGTGTCATTGTTACCGTCTGAACGCTCGCGAGCTACGAGGGAGGGCGACGCTGCCGAGATGGGCCCCTCCACGTGGCGCTCACCACGCGGCCGCTTCCGGGTTTGCGACCACGTGGCCACGGCCTCCCAGGGCCCCCTCGATGAGTGTGGAACAGCGCCCTCTCTCTCTCTCTCGCACGCGCACAGATCATTCATTTATTATTGCTATTGATGGTAATTGTTATTATTAAGAGTGCACTGTGAGCTGGGTGGCGATGAGATGGCCTCACGCTGTTTGAGTCAAACGAGGCACTGCTTTGTCGACAAAGTCGACTGGTCGTTTCAATCGCTGAGCTGCTCCTGCCGTATGAATGTGGAATTTCCACTTTGGGGGGCTGCGCGCAAACAGAGATTTACCCATTCGTTTAGGCTAACGTACGTCGCAGATTATTTAGTTTTCTTAAGTGTAAAACTGCTCGTAAATACTGTCACAATTTTGCATACGAATTTTATTTAAGTTACATGTAATGCTCATTTGAATTCCGAGCACACGCAAACTTAAGGAGAATGTAACAGATCGTCTGTTTCTCGAAACGAGTGACTGATTGTTTATCTACCCCTCCACAAGTGTATCTGAGAGCGCCAATGCATCGCAGTGGGCGAAGGGCGCCGCCTCTGCTGCACGCCGAGTCGTACATTCGGGGACTGACCTCATTCGCCGGCCACACACTCACCATGCTGCCACCAACACACATCTCTAGACACGTGCGCGTGCGTGCGGGCGTGCGTGGGGAGCGGTGGCGCAGCGGTTAGCGCGTCGCGCGACGAACCCGGCCACCCGAGTTCGATTTCCGCTCCGATAACAAGTGGCGAATATTTGAACTGGTTCTGGACCTCCCCTGGGTCGACTCGGCCTCAAATAAGTACCTGGTGCGATGTGTTTTCCACCTCCTGTGGCATTCCGGCCTTCAAAGGTGCTCGCCTAACAGCACTTGCCCCAACAGTCTGTTAAGGTTATAGGGGGGTTTGTGTGTGTATGTGTGCTCGTGTGTGTGTGTTTTTCTGCTCGGATCAGCATTGGGTGTTACTCATCTTCACTGAAGGTTCTCCTCCAGCATCGGAAATTCCACATTCATCTGCTTGGGACGGGTGGGAGGGGTGGGGAGGGGGGTTATATTTTTTCCACTGTTGACATCTGCTGACCTTCCACAAAGCGGTAGTCATTTTACAAATCTATTCGCACTGCGACCCAGATTTGAACTGGGTCTAGTGCTAAGTTCATTATCATCAGCAGTGATGAACTATTCACGGCTAGATGCAAGTCTCTAGATCAATTAAACAATCCATGTACTCTCGTGACTGCGCACACGCTGATATCTGGGTGTGCCGCCTCTTAAGTTGAGGGTGTTCTGCCCACGACGTCTCCAAATGGCATTTGCTGTCTCACCCATATCGTTCTCTCTCTCTCTCGTCTCAGTGAAACTTAAACAACGCACATCCGCCATGCTTCGTTGCACACTTTCAACTTTGGTTCCATTTCCCTTGTCCGTGTGCATGTTTTTGAACCGTGTGTCATCACAGGCGAGCTGCATAATTGAATAACTTCTGCTGGAGGTACAATCGGATGTTCATCATTGACAAATTCGCTGTTGCAAAAGAACTCCAACCTGCTCTCTGTCCATATTCCACAACTGCGCTCGGTACACATACTGTGATGTATTTTCCAGTTGATTCCCTAAAGTGAAAACTCATTTTTGTTACGACAGTTTTTTAGTGTTACGTTTGTGGTCCTTCCCCCACACCTCCGACTAGCGTGGTTGGCTGTGTACGGTGCGAAAGAAGTTCAATATACGTACACACACGGATCTCTTGGGTTCATTTTGCGAACTCGCGGAGCGCGACTTTTTAATTGGGAGACGCAAACGCGTGGACATAGCCGGAGAGAATATAACCGACTCAGATTTGCTGACAACGTTGTGGTGATGAATCTCGAAGGAAAACAACCACGGGTAATGATTTAAGGACTCGATAAAGAGGGCTGACGAGTTGGGCTCAAGATCAATACATGCAAAAACAAAAGTGTTCACTCATTTGACTTTAAAAAGACTTAATTGATAGTAAAAAAAACAAGGGCCACACTGTGCGCTACCAATTGCTCTGAATCACGGGTTTGGAATGGGTGACTCAGAGGTGCGATGCTTGGCCGTGCCTGTCTGCTGCTGCTGCTGCTGAAGTGATTCCGATTGTGGAGGTCACGTATCAGCTGTTGCGCGCTTGTCACTGCGCTGTTGCCCATGAAATGTGATACCGTCGTTTTTTTTAATAACTCTGCGCACGCCGACTTAACGCTTTGCTATTTTTTAAAACTCTGGCTGATGCCGGTTATACTCTTGGAATGCCGGGACACGGTTCATCTTCTGTGACAGGACTGGGCATGTCTGAACATATGCACACGCACACGCACACACACGGGTTTCCGATGCGTTTTCGGGTCGTGCCGCGTCTCTCGCGATGGCATATTCAGTTCCTGAAGAAGCTTCCAGCACGTGGAGCGAAAACGTCGGACGTCGTGCCGAACTGATCAAAAAACGCATCGGAGAGCCGTATACAGCCGCACAGCCACGAACATCTACGCGGCGGCGGGAGATTCACGTCCGCGCGCTTCACAAGAATGTAACGTCAATAATTGTTGCTGCCCGCACCGACCACTGTGGTCAAGTATGGTCAAGCACCCCCCCCCCCACCTCCAATACTGACCCGACGTGAGAAGGCCTTCATCCAGCAGTAAGATTAAGGGCTGTAAATGATTGTTATTATTGTTATTTTTGTTACACAGATTTAAATTGCAGCGGCAAGGTGTTTGATTCTTGCCGGAGGGTTTTGTAAATTAAAATCGCAGTTGGTGGCCATCCAAGTCCATCATCTCCTTGGGAGTTGATCAATCCAATACCAACTCCGATGAGCATGGTTGGCTACGTATGTTGTGAATGAAGTTCGTCATACATAAATACAACAAAGGTTTTCCTGAGGGAGAGACTGTCCTTTCCAATAGTAATGTGGAATTTTCACCGCTAGCTCAAGGCATTACACAATTACCATTTGACCTTGACCTGTTGATGATTGTTTTGTTTATGTTTACAAATACAAGACCAAATGCTATCATGGGCAAATCTCAGTTTTTCGGTACCATGCCATATTTATATTTGATTTATTTAGCCAATTAATTAATTCAAACATCTCTGTTTTTTGCTAACAAACATCGATCAATAATAATATATTTTCCATCAAAACAAAGACTTATTTTTTCAACAAACGTATTTCCCCCCCCGCACGTTCCCCTGGGTAATTTTCCACCAGATTACAATACTTTCCACAACCTGCAAGGGCACATGTGTGGTTTCCTTTGCCCCCCCCCCCAAACCCTCGACCAACCCCCCCCCCCGACCCCCCCAAACGCTGTTGTTCAAATAATATTTGAAGTAAACGTCACCTGCGCCTGCCCCGCAAACACTGCGGGGCACCCATCGCTAAGGAGACGTCGGAGTCGTCGTCGCTGTTTTTATCTCTAAAGTTTGTGGCTCTTTTTGCTGTTGTGCGCCTTGCGATTGGCCAGCGCTGAGCGTAGAACCAATGTCGTGCAGCCAATTGCGGATCCAGGTCCAGCCACCCCGACAGCGCTGGGACTTGATTTAGGGTTTGGAAAACGGAATGGGGTCCGATGGAGGGGGGGGGGGGTAAACGCTGCGGTTTAACTTTCTAGTGCGTGTGTGGCGGGGCGGGGGGCTTATTTGTGCAATTAAATAATAAGGGGAATATGATTACAATTTTTTTTATATAAAATCTGGCCAGCAACAGGATGTTGACGTTCGCCACTAACCGGACCCACCTGGGTAGACACGATCCTTTCGGGTCGACAAATTCCGTCCGGATAAAAAAAAAACCCGTGGTAATTCGATAAGATTACGGGCACCACACTGGCAGAGCAGACGGCTGTCGGGTAAGGTGGCGAGACACACACACATACACACATAGATTGTTTCAATATCACAGTTGTTGAACAAAGGCCCAGCAATGCCAAGCAGCCAGCAACAGACAGCACTACTGATGTTGTGCTCGGCAGGGATTAAAACGTTTCCTAAATTTACCAAGTTTGTAATGTACTTGGGGAAAAGCGATGATGGGAGGCAGAAATCCAGAGTCGCATTTGATTCAGCCGGAATAATTTGTTTGTCCTCGTGACCAAACATGCTGCAAATCTGTGCCAGAAGAATAGAATGTGTTTCCCTCTGGCTGTTTAAAGCGAGAGAAAAAAAAGTATATCAAGTTTCAAAAGCCTGGCTCTTTAGCTCTTGAGCTTGCACTCGCCACACACCGAGCTATCAAACAACAATGGGCCGGGGTCCAGGGTTAGCTGCTGCTTAAATCAGTGACAGTGTTGGAAGAAAATAAATCCGAGCCAGTGTTAGAAACCCCCATCCCTATGTATATGAGGAAAGGCCATGACAAGCATCACTCAATTGTGTAACAGTACCTTGGGAACTGTACAGGGGCACCGCGGCACCGTGATGGCTATGAGATGTTAACTACCTTGCCTGATACACATGAGGTCGTGGGTTCGATCCCGACCCTGACGCCTGCTGTATATTTGGAGTTTTCACGTCTCTCCCCGTGGTGGTCGCGTGGATTTTTCTCCGTGTGCCCAGGTTTTCCCCTCCACATTTAGAATCGACATGCGTTTAGATTATTTCCACATGGTAAGCCACTTCGTTGAGCTATAATTTGTGGCCATGTCGCTTCTGAAAAAGAGCTACATAGCTTAGTGGGCTTTACCTGGTACATTTTTCAAAATATTTGCATTGTACCGTGGGAACTTAGAAGCGGGCTGCCCCCCCTCCCCCATGCACTCCCACGTGGGCATCGTGGATTTTGTGGGCGACTGATTTGCGTCTTGAAACGGCCGCTCTGCCAAGGCCATGCGAAGGGCTCCGTGGCGAGTCGTGTGAGATGCGTCGCGTTAACGGGGCGTTGAGAGCAAGGCGCTTTTGACTGGCAGACACAAAGACAACGATCCCCGTACAGAGTGTTGGCGAGCACCTGTGAAGGCCGGCACTGTGGCACACGAAGGGTGGGGTGGCCAGAACCACGCCCGGCCACTTTTGTCTCCCCCAGTGGCGATGTTTTTACATCGCACCAGGTACTCATTTGAGGCTGAGTCAACCTAGGGAAGGCCCAGGACCGGTTCAGATAATCGTCACCGGTGTTGGATCGCAGCTCCCCCACGACTGCCAGCTGCGCGCACACACGCGGCGTGTACGCGTGTGTCCGATATGAAAGATTAACAGTAAAAAAAAAATTAATGTTCTGAAATGCCGCTTAAGTTACGTGCGTGGCGAAACGCCGGCTTGCGCCGCTGTTATTGATGTTCTGTATAATTGTGGATTAGGCAGCTGGGAGGCCGCCGATTCGTCTCACAGATGTTGGCAGCGTCGGGGCGAAGCTGTCCAGCGCCTCCTGACAGAGGAGGCACCTGTTGGGCGTGGGGCTCAAGGTGACATCATCATCATCGCCGGCGGCGGCGGATTTCTCCAGAATAAATAAATATTCTGATCATCATCATCGCTGATCATCGCTGCTTGCCACCATCATAGCTGCTCATCTTCATCATCACCGTCATCAGACGCCAGCGCGCTGCGCTACGAACATGGAGGGTCGAGTCCAGTGTCCATGTACCCGGTGCCGTTTCCGAGCAACTGGTGCGTCGTGCACACATCGGCACTGGGGAGACAAAAGCGGTCGGGGCAGGCGTGGTGCCGTCCGCGTCAAGCTCTTAGGTGGCGACGTGGTGCCACCCATGAGGGTGTGTTGGTGTTGGTTGTCGTCCCCCCGCACCTGCGATTAGCACGGTTGGCCACGTACGGTGCCATCGAGGTTCAACATACACACGTGCCGTCCTTGAACGGATCCCTCGTTTACATGACTCGCTCCACAACAATCCGTATGGCTTCGGGGGTGGGTGTGGGGGAGCCCCATTGTCTCACAGGGTTGCTTTCTCACAACAACCTTCGCTCGCAAGCCCTCCGCAAAGATCTCTCACGGCAATCTCTGCGCCGCATGCCGCGCGCATTCCTGTGGCTAGTGACACTCCGCGCCTACCGCACGCGCGGCGCGTTCACGCGGCGCGACTTCCCTGGCGGTCGGGCGGGCGGATGGGTGGGTGGTTGTGTGGGTGGTTGGGTGGGTGGGTGCTTGGGTGGGTGGTTGGGTGGGTGGTTGGGTGAGTGGGTGGGTGGTCGAGTGGGTGGGTGGATGGTTGGGTGAGTGGGTGGGTGGGTGGTTGGGTGGGTGGTTGGGTGGGTGGGTGGTTGAGTGGGTGGTTAGGTGGGTGGGTGGGTGGTTGGGTGGTTGAGTGGGTGGTTAGGTGGGAGGGTGGGTGGTTGGGTGGTTGAGTGGGTGGTTAGGTGGGAGGGTGGGTGGTTGGGTGAGTGGGTGGGTGGTTGGGTGGGTGGTTGGGTGGGTGGGTGGTTTGGTGAGTGGGTGGTTGAGAGGGTGGTTGGGTGAGTGGGTGGTTGTGTGGGTGGTCGAGTGGTTGGGTGGGTGGTTGGGTGGGTGGGTGGGCGAGCCCTCTCTGTCTCGGAAGCCACCCCGCCTCGCTCAGTGTCCCAGCCACGGAGAGAAGGATCGCACGCGCCTCTGCTTCCTCACAGGGAGACCAATACCCACTTTCGAATTCACTCGAAGCGAGTTTTTAAAATATATATATACATATAGACTATCTGCTGCTCGTGTACATATTTGCAAGCAGCGTGGGCTGGCAAGAGGTAGACCGCGGGTGTCGTTGCTGCCATCCCCGCGGTAGAGTTGACCTCTCCCGGTCATTCGAGTGATCGTCTCACTTGACCCGATTATCGGTACGGTTGTTACTTGACTCATCGGATAACACGAACAAAGTTTGAGTCTCGCATCTGTGACCACGCGTGCCGTCATTCATATGGGAATATCTCAAAGGGGCGGATATATATATATCAATTAAGACCACATTCACAATTATCGATAATACACAATAGAAATAAAGTAAATTCCGATGACAACTACATTTACACTGTGGGCAAATGCAGGCAAAGTAGAAGAGAAGTCATACTCTTTGGTTCTTTCGGTAAAGTCACGTAGGTATAAAATACAATTTTATTTAAATAAAAAATAAAATTTTATTTAAATAAAAAATAACATTTTATTTTAACAAAAATACAATTTTATTAAAACAATTATAAAATACAATTTCATTAAAATTGTTATTTTTATTTTATACCTACGTGACTTTACCGAAAGAACCAAAGAGTATGGATTCCTGCAGTCACGAAAGCTTCAAATCAAGAAAGGTAAAAGTCAGTAATAATAATTACACACACAGTGTATAGGATACATTCAATCAGACTACAGGAAAAGGCAATGAATAAAACAATTGGTTAATGAGATTTAAATTGTGAATAGCGTCACGACATCATCGTCAACATGATTCGCCATGCCACGGGGATTTCCCGTCTTCAAAAGGCAGGAGGCTCTGAGGGTTGCCACCCGTTTTAAAGGGACTCCCGAGTATTCGACTATTAAAAACAAAGCTCTCGTGAGTTTCCAGATAGATACTCAGTTCCTGAAGAAGCTCCCGGCACGTGGGGCAAAACGTCGAACATCATGCCAAGCAGCACGCTGCACAACAGCACGAAATAGGTAGTCGATTAGAACTAATGGCCAACTTTTTGAATCATTGCTTCACTTGATGCAGCTAATTCGGCTGTGACGGTCCCACCTGATGAAGGAGACTTGTGTTGCCTCCGAAACGTCGTGAATTTTATTTTTGTTTTGTTTTATTTTACTTTCATTAATTTTAATGTTTTTACCTACGTGACTTTACCGAAAAAACCTGAGAATATGAATCATTGCAGTCACGAAAGCTTCAAATCTAGAATTAATGGCCAACTACCTTAATCGACGATTCCACCTGAAGACGGAAGCTTGCGTTGCCTCCGAAACGTCGTGATTTATTATTTTATTTCTATTATTTCTTCAATTATTATTTATTACTTCTTTTTGTTATTTATTTTTTACCTACGTGACTTTACCGAAAAAAACCTAACAGTATAATGAACGAATCGTCGGCTCTGGTGACTATGATTATTCCTGACCACGGAGGGCAGTGGTGGCTGGTGGCGGCCGTGATGGCCACGGCGAGGCAGGCTGAGAGCTAGCGGCAGGTGGGGTTCCCACTTGATCTGGAGCAGATGGGGCTTTTTTTTGTATTCCCGGTGCTGGCAATGCCCGCCCACGTATACCCAGCCAGCCAGCCGCGTGCCACAACACACTGAACGCTATTTCAGATGTAGCAGTTTAATGCACGCTTGCTAAATTCAATAGTCGTGAGTTTTTTTTGTTCTGTGTGTGTTGCTGCTGCTGCTGCGGCTCGCACGAGTTATGGCACTGCATCTTTGGATGAGAGATGGAAAGTAGCGACAGAACTCTACCGGGCGGAACACTTTAGGGACCGCTTTGGCAGCAGCGCAGAAGCTCAAGCCTTGAGAATTCTTCACGACGGCCGTCATTGACGTTGAGCTGCTTTATGTGCGAAAAATATGTGACGGGTTGATGCTTCAAGCGAGGGCTGAAATCTGTGTTCCCTAGTGTGTGTCTCGAGCAGAGAAAATACTGATCAAAAGACAGCAGGCATTGTGGTGTCTGAAATGTTAGAGGGTTGTGGGGGAGGGGGGAGTTGTCTGTAAAGTTCTGGGGATTGTCTGAAATATCAGCAGAACCCCGTGACCTGAGTTTGATTCCTTACCATGGCTAACATCAGAGGCGAGTCATGTTTAAACTGATCCTACCATTGCCCCCCCCGTCTCCTCCCGAATCCCTCCTGACCACCCACGTGACCTAACCGCCACTGACCAGCATGGTGAAGTATGGTCAAAGAACCCCCCTTGACCAACATAGGATGGGGAGGCCTTCATCCACTGGTGGATTGAGTTATTTATTGGTGTTATTTCATAATTTCCAAGTTTGTATGAATAAATAGCACGAAGTTATATTTGCAATATGCGGCATATTAGCTGGCTTGATACACATGCATACACACACATACATTTATATACGTGTATGTACATTACACAGCGTTTTAATCAAACGATGCAATGTTACATGGCAACTTTAATAACAGTGTAAAATATATATCGGAAAAAAAACTGGCAACATTAATGTTTTACGCTACTACGGTGCTTTATTGCACAGACCTGCCGTGAAATTTCGATTTAAAGCTTTCGTGACTGCAGGGATTCATCTTCTTGGTTCTTTCGGTAAAGTCACGTAGAAGGGAAATAATAAAATAATAAAAATAAAACATAATAAAATAATTCTCACGACGTTTCGGCCACAACGCAAGCAGCCGTCCTCAGGTGAAGACCAGGTCTGTCGGGGAGACAGCGTTGTGGTCGAAACGTCGTGAGAATAATTTTATTATGTTTTATTTTTATAATTTTATTATTTTCCTTCTACGTGACTTTACCGAAAGAACCAAGAAGATGAAGACCTGCCGTTGTTACCTATCGTCGGAGTCGCAGCGAACCTTGCGGACATGCTAAGTCTCCCAGCGCGGCACATGACACAAACACGGACATCAAGTCGGCTTTAGTCTGCGATTACAGTGGGCACGCAGCCACGGTTTGGTTACCCTGGTTATTCACCATATTACTGATGCACGGTGACCAATACTATCGTTACGTAGGACCGACTCAGCCTATGTGATGTGCGTTTGCCTGCACCCAACCCCGCTTCTAAAAGCGATGTTAAGTCTACGTGAGGACTGGCCAACTGACTCAGACATTACCGAGTCAGTGGTGTGTCTGTGGGCTTCGACAGAGGCGAGATGTCAATTACCTCGCCCGGTATACAGGAGGTCGTGGGTTCGATCTCGATCCTGACGCTTGCTGCTGCTGCTGCTGTATATTTGCAGTTGGGTGTTCTCCCCGTAGTCGCGTGGGTTTTCTCCGGGTCCTCCGGTTCACGTCAGTCGCGAGTGATGACGGAGTGAGAGAAACGTGCGTTTGGGTTATTTGGCCGCTGGACATTCCCACGTGATGAGCCACTGTGTTGAGCCATCATTTGTGGCCACTGCGCTTGTGAAAAACAAGCTGTACAGCTCAGTGGGGGTTACCCGGTGAAATAAAAACAAAAGTTTAGTTTTGTGTATTTGTTAGAAAGACGCAGACTTTTAATGAAGATACCACGATTGTTCTACCCAAATTGTGTGTGTGGGGGGGGGGGGGTGCCCCCCCCTTAAATATATCTCGGGACGTCCAGGGTTCGGGTGGCTGGGGGTGGGTCAAGACAACAACAACAACTACAACAACTACAACAACAACTCACAGCGACCGCGCCCTGGGTACAGCGGCATTCGCTTTGTTTTCAATGTAAGTGCTCGCTCAAGTAAAGCACCAAAGAACAACAGCAACAACAAGACGTACCGCGCTATTCGTTTTAGTTTCAGTCAATCAACCCAGAGGGGCCCCTCGGAGGCGATAAATCGGGACTCAAGCGCACGCGGCGCAGCCGGGAGCAACACGGGCGGCCGCCGGCGGTCCGAGCAGCTTTGTGGTGGCTGATCGCTCGCTCGCTCGCTCGGGCCGGACCAGAAGTCGTTAAGAGGTTTCTTTGAAATGGGCCGAGCTGGCGGTGTGAGAGCGAGAGAGAGAGAGGGGGCGGGCGTCTCTCGCCCAGCACCCAGGGGCTGACTCACTCGGCCGAGACACACAATGAGGCTTCTTGTAAGGGCGGACGCTGCTGCTGCTGCTGAGTCTGCGATGGTCCCGCGGTAGTCATAACAGCCCATCGAGAAAAGAAAAAAAGAACCAAGCTTCATCATCACCACCACCACCCCCGGCTTTCTAATTCACCTTAAGACCGCTGGCCCAGACAAACGCAGCTGTTGTGTAAAAAGGAGCTCAAAGGTGGATACAAAAAAATCTGCTTTTATGTTCGAGACTATTAATCTGTGAGAGCGTACAATAGAAGTGATTACCGTAAATTTCTCTTGTGTTTATTTTACTTAATGTGATGTGAAGAGCAGTTCTTTAGACCGCTCCTATAATTGTTCTGTTTATATGTGTGTGTGTATGCATGCCTTTCTTGTTTTCCATTTAAGTAACAACCGTATCAAGTAAGGTCATTTTATATAAAATAAAAAAGTCAATGTTACCATCGTGCTCAAACATTGCCCTGATATTCATCGCCAGAGTCAACCTCTGAACTCGTGGTGGAAATTCCACATTGCTAAGGCAAGGACGAGTCCCTTCTGTGGCACAGCCGCCGTTGACTGCCCACACAGTAAACGCTCGCTGTGTTGGCTCCCGAAGGGTGCGAATGGCTGAGTCAACAATTGCTCAGCAATGCCACAAGATTACAGTCACTGCGTGGTGCCGAGTAAACCCTCCCCACCACCCACCCACTCGGGAGTTTAGCAACGTGGATGGAGCAACGCTCCGAGTTGAATCACTCGAGGTATCAGCTCGCCACTGATGTTGATCGTGGTTGAGAATCGAACTCGGGTCGCAGGATTCACGATGTTGTGCACGAGTCACGATAGCCATCGCTCGGGCACGTGGTGAGCGTGACGGGTGCTCCGCACACAAAGACAACACGAAGTCATGGTTACACCTCAGCAGGCTAGGTGCACTTTGAGGCTACGTACAGAGTTGAAAACTCGCTGGGAGGAGGTAGCCACACTCAATTGCGCCCGCCTGACACTCGGCTCGTGGTTGTGAGCGTCGCTCCTCTGCCCTCCGTTGTTGTTGTTGGAAGGCGACTCCCTCCAACTGCCCAGCAGCAGCAGCGGCGTCCTTCACGAGCCTCCCCCACAGACATAGACAAAGAGTCCCCATGATGCCTTAAAATAATGTTGGGGCAAGTGCTGTTAGCGAGCACCTATGAAGGCCGACACGGCACACGAGAGGGTGGGTGGCCAGTACCACGCCCGGCCGCCTTTGTCTCTCTAGTTGCGATGTTTACACACCGCACCATGTACATCATTTGAGGCCCAGGACCAGTTCAGAAGATTGTCACTGATGTTCGCAATCACTGTCTTCAGGATGCTCCACGGACTCTGCTTTTCTCCAATCTCATCCCACTCCACTCCCCTCCGCGCACTCCCCGACTTCTCCCCTCTCATCTCACTCCACTCCCCTCCAAGCACTCCCCTACCTCTCCCCTCTCATCTCACTCCACTCCCCTCCACGCACTCCCCTACCTCTCCCCTCTCATCTCACTCCACTCCCCTCCACGCACTCCCCTACCTCTCCCCTCTCATCTCACTCCACTCCCCTCCACGCACTCCCCGACCTCTCCCCTATCATCTCACTCCACTCCCCTCCACGCACTCCCCTACCTCTCCCTCTCATCTCACTCCACTCCCCTCCACGCACTCCCCTACCTCTCCCTCTCATCTCACTCCACTCCCCTCCACGCACTCCCCTACCTCTCCCCTATCATCTCACTCTACTCCCCTCCACGCACTCCCCTACCTCTCCATCTCTCGCAGTCCTGCGATGTAAGAGTTCCCTTGATCACCTATACACACGCGCGAGCTGATTCCATTGCTCCATATCCTCGGTGGGCGTCCTCCTAGATGCGTTTATTCCTTGGCTGCCACTTCGACAGTCACGATTTGACGCTCACAATCAGCACGGTCGGTCAGGAACACACGTTCTGCTCTGTCGCCCCTTCGCCACCGCTTATCCCAACACATTCGGAGTCTCGCACCGCACGAGGATCTCCACGTTATCCGTCAACCCAACCTCTAAAAGCACTTCACAACAAATATGTGCCACGGTAACCCAACGCAGTCGGGCAATCAAAAACTGATAATTGAGCACTCACTCGTTCGCTCCCATCACTCGCTCACCGTGCGTCTCGCCGTGGTTTATGTTCCCACGAACTTAACTTCTTGAATCCATCACATAGGTCGAGGGAATTGTCCACCGGAACTGTTGAATCTCATCCACGCTGTGTTCAACCACCACAGCGCAGGTCACAACACACTCACCCCCCCCCCGTCCACTCACCCACTCACTCACTCACCCACACACCCACTCATCCACTCACTCAACCACTCACCCACCCACTCACTCATCCATGCACTGACTCACCCACCCACTCATCCACTCACTCAGTCACTCACCCACTCATCCACTCACTCACTCACTCGCCCACTCAATCAGCCGACCACCCACTCACTCACACACTCACTCACCCACACACCCACCCACTCACCCACTCACTCACTCACTCACACACTCACTCACTCACTCACACACTCACTCACTCACTCACCCACCCGCGCACTCACCCACTCAATCATGAACCACTCACTCACCACAATCACTCACTCACCGATCCACCCACTCACTCACCCACCACAGTCTATGTCATGACAATTGTTTTTCTGCTTTATTCCTCATACTGTTCCATCTAGCAATTCACTCCTAACTTATCTTTTTCCCAAGTAGAGAACACAATTTATAATCATCTTTGCACTTGTATGGCACTGTAATGGCCCCGGCAACCTGTAGCACCTGACGTCATGTCTGTCATCTCAAACAAGGGGACCCCCAGTAGCAGCTGCCCCCGCAAGTGAGTGGCATTAGTCCGCCAGTCGCGGGGGACGAGGATCGCCGCGTGTCGTCTGAAACGAGTTCACGTTCTGGCCACCGTGCCCATTTCAAGAAGCGTATTCATTCTTGTTGATAACACTTTACTCGTGCTGTTTGCTGCTGGTCGCTTGGAGTTTATTGGTCTGCAGGTCAGTACTCGCCAGCCGTAGTTATATATTTATACAAAATTTATATTAAATATTTACCCCCCCCCCAAAAAAAATACCAAGCCCCTCTATTGTTTGAATCAGCCCCACGTGAAAGGGCCTCGTGCCAGCGAAGAGATCAGCGATGGGAAACCTGCCTCCGAACTTGACTCGTCATTATGTGTTGGGTTGCGGTCACCTCATGATCTGACCAAACCTGCGTCGCTAAAACCTTCCACCACCAGGCATCGCCAACACACTTATTGCTGTTGTTGTTGTTGTTGCTGTTTCAGCTCACTGATGCGGTGAAATAAATGGCAGCACAAACGTCCGCCAAGAGATCATGCCCAGGCTTGTTCAACCGGGAAGCCTTCCAAACAACTTGTGGGGTTGCTCATTATAGAGCCTGAGATTTGACAGGGCCGTACAGTGCTCTTAATAAACTGACGTGGCGTTGGTAAATGAATAAATGTTTAGCCCCGCATCTGAGATTGCTGGAGAGCAAAAGGTGCACCCGCATCAGCCCACACATTCATTGGAAAGTGACGGCGGAGAGATTTCGTCATCTCAAATTTCTCCACCATAAGCGGTCTGGGCGAGAGCCAACCCAAAAAGTTGCATTAACACACTCCAGCCTCCTCCACGTTCCAATTATCAATTAATCACTGGCAGCATGATTCACCTGGCCGTGGTATTGGTGAGGGGTGTGGCTCGTTTCACATTTAAACTGCAACCAATCACCGCAGTCGCCACAGCCGCGACCGCCGCCACCACCATAGCTACGGCCACCACCACCACCACTACCACCACGACCACCACCACGGTCACCGCCACCACCACTGCCACCACCACCACTACCACCACCATAACTACCACCACCGCCACCAGCACGACCACGACCACCGCCACCACCACGACCACCACCACCACCACCACCACGGCCACGGCCACCACCACTACCACCACCATAACTACCACCGCCACCACTGCCACCACCACCACCACGGCCACCGCCACCACCACCGCCACCATCACCACCGCCACCACTGCCACCACCACCACCACCACCACTGCCACCACCACCACCATGGCCACCACCACCATAACTACCACCACCACCACCACTGCCATCACAGCCATCAGGGCCCAGTTCAAAGAGACAATGCCATCGTGACGCTATTTCAAATCCAACAGCAACTTGCCACGTGTGCAACTGATAGAGTTTCCAAACTGGTCCTGGTTATAACAACAATAAAAATGTTTGCTTTTAGAGTGGCACTTGCTTAAATGCCTCGTCATCGCACAGCGGCTTGCATCCCATCACCTCATCTCAACGATTCTAAGGGCACCCTCAGCGGCAGCTGTCCTTGTGCGGCACAAGGTCACACTGCCCAATCGAGCAATTGGCAGATATTTTTGTTGAGTGATATCGCGGATTCGGACCGTGGTGCCGTCTTTTATTTTCGAGTGACACGACAGCATCGCGAAACGGCCACTGTGAAGCAGACAGCACGGAGTATGTTGTGGTTAATGCACTACCACCGCAGTATTACCCGGGGCGGCCTGCCGGATTTGAACCGTGACACAGCGGCGAACGCGCTACCGCTCGGACCGTGTCGCCACCCACGGCCCGAGGGCATCGTCCAGTGCTGATGAAGCCTTCCCGCACATCTCTACTACGTCTCCTCGGGACAAGTGCCGGCTTCAGTCAGCCGCGAGAACAACAACAACAACACCGCTCGAGACGGCGTTGTTGTGATGATGGCAGTCTTCTTCCCGTGGCGCGTCCCGGTTTTCTTTAACTCCCTCCCCCGTCGGAGGTGGCAACCCTTGTGAGCTACCCCACGCTTGAGTCCGCGACGTTCGACGCGGGGGTGCGAGCGGTCGGCGTAGGCAGCGTGACTGCGCGGGACATTTGCGTCCGTTCGCCGTCCCGTGCTCTTTTGCGCCGCGCGCAGCGCATGGAGCGCAGCACGGAGCGCACGGAGCGCTTCCCCGTGCGCGGGGCGGTGGTGGCCACGCTGCTCGTGGCGGCCACGCTGCTCGTGGCGGCCACGCTGCTCGTGGCGGCCACGCTGCTCGTGGCGGCCACGCTGCTCGTGGCGGCCACGCTGCTCGTGGCGGCCACGCTGCTCGTGGCGGCCACGCTGCTCGTGGCGCCGAGAGAAGCTCGACGCACGCACGGAGGTGTAAGCCCGCGCTGTGGAGGCTGCGGTGAGGGTTGGTGGATCACCGCGCGGATGTCGTGATGACGAAACTCCCTTCCCCGTGGGCGTCGAGGTGCCGTGCCCCAGCTCGCCAGGAGAAGGCGGCGCAGCGAGTGGACTCATCGCCACTCGTTTCCATCTGTACGTGGGGGATAGAGCGTTGCCCCCTCCCACCTCGCGCAAGGCGTGGGTGTGCTCCGTGTAGACTCCCGTTTCGTTTCCTCCCCACGAGTGTAACAAGCACAACTCGTCCTTAATTGGCTGAAGACATCGTAACAATTAAAACCCACATGTAGCAGCAGCAGCAGCAGTACATGATTCTTTCTAGCGTTCATTTAAATCCCATCCGAGGCTATTTGTTCGCAATTACGACGGCGGCCACTTGAAAGTGTCTCTGTGTCGCACAATGAGGCGCGTGAGATGTCAGAGCAGTAACTGCTGCGGCATGGGGGGGCATGGGGGGGGGCAGGGGGATGGTTTTGGTGACGCGTGGGGGGGAGAGTGGAGGGAGAGTGGGGGGAGAGTGGGGGGGGGGGGGGGATTGGGGGAGGGGAGAGTGGGGGGGGGAGAGTGGGGGGAGAGTGGGGGGAAGAGTGGACGGAGAGTGGGGGGGGGAGAGTGGGGGGGGGGGGAGAGTGGGGGGGGGGGGAGAGTGGGGGGGGGGGGGAGAGTGGGGGGGGGGAGAGTGGGGGGGGGGAGAGTGGGGGGGGGGGGAGAGTGGGGGGGGGGGGAGAGTGGGGGGGGGGGGGAGAGTGGGGGGGGGGGGAGAGGGGGGGGGAGAGTGGGGGGGGGGAGAGTGGGGGGGGGAGAGGGGGGGAGAGTGGGGGGGGGAGAGTGGGGGGGGGGAGAGGGGGGGATAGTGGGGGGGGGGGAGCAGCAATTTCCGGGAGCGAGCCAAGATCCACATCCTGTAGGAATCAAGGAGCAGCCACGTGTCGCTTTGATGTGCGGGATCAATTGGACTTTTGAGAATAGGAAATGTCCCTCCATGCCAAGGCCCCCTCTTACTAATTATTAACTATAATCCGCTGCTCGTCGTATGGCTGCATGCAAATGTATGCGTGCTATATTTAGTCCGCTCTGCGTAGCTAATTTTAAACGCGTGTTAGAAAAAAAGGTTAATGGCATACTTGAAATACAATGTGTTGTGTGATGTGCGTGAATATTTGAATGACGCATTCAATTTTTTTGTAAGTCTAAACATTGGTTACCGTGCACTCTTATGAGTGGAGTCAATCAATGCAATGCATTATCATTTTTTTTAATTTCACAGTTGTTTTCTTATCATGTGCCACGCATGTGTAAGCATTACTATGCTGTGTAGTCAACCTTTGGGATGTGTTCACGATTTCAGATTAATCCGAAAAAATATATTAAAATTGGCTCGAGATACGAAATTGAGGGTAATTTTTGTTATTTTGGATTCATCCTAAAATGTGACATCAGTCAGCGATGCCACTTCTACTCACTTCCTATTCACCAATTACTAATGTTTAACATAATTTTAAAATGATTACATTTAAAATGTAGTGCATAAACAAGAAAAAGTCACTAAAATGTAATCAGTTTAAATCCCAAAATGTTAAAAGACAAGACACAATTTTTAAATTTGGCCTTAAAAATCATAAAATACAAAATAAATAAAATCACATTCAAAACTCATCCTTCGTGTGTGTGTATATATGTGTGTGGGTGATGTTAGATTTGCTTGCACATTTTTCAAGGCAATATTAAATTACATTTTTATTATAAAAATGATCGTTTCCAATCGGGCGCAAACGCACTTTGTATAGAAATTGATGATCGCAATGCTCGCGAAACCATTTGCTTAGGGACACTTCATCCCATTTGTCCGGTTTATTTTCTTCGCGTTGCTACATCTTGGATGTGTTATCCCACTTCCTTCTGCGTCCAATCCTCCTCCCCGGTCATCGACAGATGTCAGATGCCACTTCTAATTCTTAAACCATTAATAAAACAAAAGCCGTTTGCCATTTGCCCCATAACCGCACCTGACCGCGATCATTGGTGTGCACGCATTAAGAGAGCCGCCACGGCTGTGGTTAGCATACAACGTGGAGAGGGAGAGAGAAAGAACAAAAGATTACGTGTTTATTCATTCAGTGCGATAGATTTTAAACGCCCTCCCCACTTAAACGAGGCAGGGACTCGCCCCGTCGTTCTGCCTCATGCCTAAAAGCACCGGGTTAAGGGGGTCAGAGGTCGCGTGACTCCGTGTGGTCAGCATTCTGCCCAGTTAAAAGGCAAAACCTCCTTAATGTGACAGGCATTATTTATTGCGCGCACACTTGACTTTGGCATCTCGGTGACTTGGTCGTGACCTTGGCCGCACAATAATATTAATGACAGCAATTATTATTTTTGTTACTTTTGAAAAGCTGTATATCGATACCCGGTTAGCGGAGGGGCCTCATCCGCGTCTCGTCAAGCCGTTCGGAGTCTCGGCGCTGCGCGATCCCAACGGTGGGGCCAACGGAATCAGAGATCGGGGAGAAGCCGAGATCCCCCCCCCCCCCCCGTGTGAGGCTCACGGGGTCACTCTGCTCCGCTGGTTTAAACCGGCAGTGGCTCTGTGGGTTGTGATGACGCACATCAGACGGTCGTGGGGGCGCGACGGGGGGGGGGGGGGGCTCTGTGTGCTCCTGCCAGCTTGGGTGGGCCACAATAATCACTTAGCCGCGAAAACCGTACAGATGGGTCCCGGGTGCCCCGCTCGTCGTGTTCGCTCCGCGTCCTGCGCTGCTCGTGACACTGCTGCTGGCTCGGGCAGCGGCGGCGCTGGGCTGGAGCAAGCCGAGCAAGTGTTCAGTGGCACAAGCGTCACCGTGGGTTACCACCAGTCACGCGCCGTTTAACGTCGGCGTCACTTTACAACTCGCTTATCATATCGGTTTATCATATTTCAAAATAGGAACTGAAAGAACCGAGAGGTCAAATTCAACAGCGGAGGATTTGACATCGGCCATGGGTGGTGTAAAGGGAGCGAACTGAATATACAAAGACCCCCCCCCCCTGCCCCCCCCCCCCCCTATCAAACTTAGTCCGACGATGCTCATCAAAGCCACTGCCCTCTTCTGTGTTTGTATTTCTCGTCAGATCGCCCATTCCCCTTCCCTCGCCTCGCCCCTCCACTCCGTCTCGTCCCTCCCCCGTAGCCCCGTCCGTGACCCCCCGTGACCTCTGTCACGGTCGCCCATTCCTCTGCCCTTGCAGCGACCTTGGCATCCAGATCATTCGCTTGGCGTTGCCGCTTGTTAAACTACGTCGAGGGCCTTGTGCTAAGACGCTCTATGTGATTATAACATAAGATGTCACAGTAGGTGAAAGAGTATGCCTATGTAAGTTCGTTGACAGGCTAACACACACACACACAGGGGGGCTGTGATCACAGAAAATCAGTCAAGTGACCCTGGGCACACACACACACACACATGATTTATTTATCAATCACAGTTGCTAAGCACAAGGCAACAGACCCAAGACGCCTTGCAGCCAGTAACAAACAGCGCTGTTGAAGGTGTAAATAAAAAACAGTTTTACTCCTTTCTGGAATTTGATCAAAGTGTAACTTGTGAGGAGAGGCGGATTTAGAAGCTTGTCAATCTCGAAATTCAAGCTTTTTATTAAGTAGGGTCCCTTAACATCGATAAACAACGAAACCATTCAATGCATTCTCTCGGGTAAATATCTATTAAATACGAATGATGTTTTGGGGACTCGAGGAATGGGTGACGGTACACCCATGATCTCACGCCCCCCCCCCCCATGGGACTGCACCACTGCTCTCTAGCCCCGGCCTTGGAGTCGTGATGGCAGAAGGAGTCTACGCTGATTTGGGGATTTTCTTTTCTTCAAAGGCTACTCGTGACTATTTGGCAAAACATTTTCGCGAAAAAAATCCCCGTTTGGTGGAATCGGCGTCTTTACAGGAAGCAACGCGTTCCATAAATAAAATTGTAACAAGAAAAAAATACGGAAATAAAAGATGGAATCTTTAAACATATTAAAATGGGACTTATTTTGCCGGTATCTAAGTATGAAAAAAATAAGAATAGGTTTTTACCCTTTCTGGCAATAAAACAGCAGGTGTTAAGATGTTCAAGCACCAAACAGAAATGCATACACATGATTCCTTGCAACAAAAAGGTTTCTATGTGGTGTTTGAACATCTTATTTTGCAGATGCGTTCTGACAGCATCTAATCCATTACACATTTTTTGTAATACTCAGCCCTTTGTAAATCCACTGCTGGATGTAAAGTCTCTCCGCACACTCGCCGGGGTTGTTTATCCTTTGACCATACTTCACCGTTCTGGTCAGTGCAGGTTGGTTATGTGGGGGAGGAGGGGGGAGCCCTGGAGCAAGCCCAAAAACAGCATCAGGGTGGGAATCAAACTCAGATTGCGGTTGGTTCACAGCACACGGTGCGTTAACCACTGCGCCACCCATCCCCTGTGCCAGTATTACGGGAGCGCGTTATTTGCGCAGTGCCAACACGGGCTACAGTCCTGTGACTCGATAATACCGGCTGCAGCGCTGCGAGTCACGTGTCCAGGGGGAGTCTCCCCACGTGGCGCCTCGAACCACGTGACAACGGATCCGTCTTCACCGCACGTTGAACTTCTTTCGCACCGTGCGTGGTCAACCGTGATCGTCGCAGGTACGGTGTAAGGACAATTAACTAAACACAAAAAGCAGTTCTCAAGAGATGATCTTTCAATCCCGATTATGCAAAAGTGCGTAGCCTCAGTGGCTCTGTAATATCGGAAGGCAGCGCGTTCCAGACGGTCGCAGAAGCGCATCTGAAAGCGCGCGATGATGATGATGATGATGCGGTGACCGCCGCCTTTGTTCGATGGCTGAGCCACAAGCCGCGTGAATGATGTGGAGACAGGATACGCTCCACACGCTCCGACGTGCGATGAATCCAAGCTACGCTCACTCCTGCGATGCAGTGCCAGTGCTCAGTGGAGACTCTGGATCTGCGGTCTTCGCTCATCTTAAGAGGGGGGCCAATTTCGCCGAATCAGCGTGAGGGCCGCCACGCCGCCTACAAGGGGGTGTTCTCACTCCTTGTGGATTGTCGGAGGGCCGCACTAAAGGCCACCAGGGCCCGTCAGCGGCCCACGGGGCCTTGAGATGCAGAACGCCGCTGTCGACCATCGCCAGTGCATCACCGCCAAGTAATCTGATTTCAAAGCAAGGTGAAAAAAAACCCCGTTAAGGCTACTGGCAACAATTACCTTGTGCATCCGTGCCGACAAAACATAACATGGACGGCTGATTGGAATAACATTTTTTCCACGGTATAATTTTCTATCACTTAGATCGTGGAGGGGTGCCTAGCTTGGAATTAAATTTGAGGGAGATGGAGGGAGGGAGATGGAGGGAGGGAGATGGAGGGAGGGAGATGGATGGAGGGAGATGGAGGGAGGGAGACAAAAGAGGAACAAACACGTGGGGGGGGGGGGGGGGGGGATTGGGGAACACGCGCAGGCTACTGACATCGTTCGAACCGTAAAGAAAGGTGAAGTTGCCTTGGCCCGTGGAGCCGTGACTACGAGGGACGACGGCCCGCGGTCGAGGACGAGTGGCCGAGTGGCAGGCACGGGATGGAATACGCTTCCGAGAGGGCGACCGCCCAGGAGATGGAATGACGACACCGGCTCGTGTGCCGGTGTTTGTACGCAATGTTGCATCGCGGGATTAGAAGTATTAGCATCGACTTTGGGGAGGCCGCGTTAATCCAGCAGTGGATTGACCAAGGCTGATGATAACGACGATCACGATGATCACATGATATCACCGCATCACTCGTGCTGAGTGCACAACTCGTGTGAGAGTTGTTTGGGGTTAGGGTGTGAGCGTTCATCACTTGCCCTGCACCTGGATCCTCATACGATTTGTACCTGTTGCCAGTGAGCGATGTCCCTGGCATTGGCCGCTACTATTTGACGAAGGTTCAAAGCGATGTATTTTGCTACACTTTAGCCTAACCAAAGCAGCATGGCCAAGTACAGTAAGCCGGAATGACACGTGTTTTCGGTAATAAACTCGGACATCTCTGCCAGTGATCCTTATTTAGGGCTGAAATATAAGCAGGAAAAGTTTTTTTTCTGTTACAATCTTTCCTCTTTTGTCGAAGTAAGGAACCGATTTTGAATGAAGACGAAGGGTTTCTAGTTGTTGTTTTGTAGTAACGGCAACTATCGGGGAGGCTGCAGAGTGGACGCGAATGGTGAGGGCCGTGGCGTCGTGACGGTCTTAGCTGTCAGTTCCGGTTCCAAATAAAATCACCCAATAACCCCTCATCATGAGAACGTGCCGAACACGTGCTCGAAGTTCTCGCAATTTTAATGAACTCCTTCTCTTCCCCTAAACTATAAAATAAACCGTGTGTTTCTTTTTATCTTACGAGGTAAGATCCAGTGAGGTATATTAGCTCTCTTTTTTCAGAAGCGATCTAGCCATCTCAAATGATAGCTCAACGAAGAGGCTCATGATCGTCCTGTAGAATGTATTGCAGCCAATTACTCTACTCGCGTGGCGTTCATTCTAAATGTGGAGGGCCCGGAGACAATCCACGCGACCGCGGGGACAGAGAGAGACACGCAAACTCCAAATGTACAGCAGCAGGCGTCAGGGTCAGGATCGAACCCACGACCTCCGGTATACAAGGCGAGGGAGTTAACATCTCCTAGCCACCGTGATGATGAGAGAGAGAGAGAGACACGCAAACTCCAAATGTACAGCAGCAGGCGTCAGGGTCAGGATCGAACCCATAACCTCCTGTATACAAGGCGAGGTAGTTAACATCTCCTAGCCACCGTGATGATGATGAGAGAGAGAGAGACACGCAAACTCCAAATGTACAGCAGCAGGCGTCAGGGTCAGGATCGAACTCACGACCTCCTGTATACAAGGCGAGGTAGTTAACATCTCCTAGCCACCGTGATGATGATGAGAGAGAGACACGCAAACTCCAAATGTACAGCAGCAGGCGTCTGGGTCAGGATCGAACCCACGACCTCCTGTATACAAGGCGAGGTAGTTAACATCTCCGAGCCACCGTGGCACCCCATACACGTGGACCACAGTGGCTGGATTTGCCGTCCAGAGGTCGCAGGTTCGATTCGATTTCCCGGCGCGGCAGCCCTAAATGACGGTGCGAGTGGGACAGGATCACACCATGGGGCCAGGCACCCTCGGAATTGGGACCGGCAACACGTGACTGGGGATCACTGCCCTGCTGCTCGCGTCGGGGGCAGCGATTGGGAAAAAGTGTTTCTTGATGGCGGAGAGAGGAGGGGGGGGGGGAGGAGGGATGGGGCGTATTTTAAATCCCACCACCCACCCACGTCACGTCTGTCCACCCGGCGGTGATAGCGGGTCCGCCGTGGTGAGTCGATGTGACGCGTGGCGTGGGGTCGAGTGCGGGTGACTCACGCCTCGACAAAAGACGGCAGCTCGTCGTGAAAGAGAAGGCCAAAAAACACCCGTGCATTGGGAGTCCCGCCAGCAGGGGTGTGAGCAGGACATTTCAGGGCTGCGACTTTACCCTTTGTGCATCTCCCACTGGGCCCTCGGTCTCTTGGGTTGTCGGGGCCATGGCCGTTTCCTTCAGCGATGTATCAGTGCAGGCAGGGTCTCCCCACGTCTCGCTGGCGGTCGCTGCGCATTGCGACTGAAATAACTTCCATCCCGCTCGTCCAGTGATTTGATGTCCAGGCAGATCGTGGTCTTCCCCGAGCCCCAGGGGTCGGCAACCAAAATAACAAGAAGAGCCATTTCTTTTGAATTCGGTAAAACACGAAAAACGACTCAATATTTCTAGAGCCGCAATGCACCGCGGTCAGTGCCGGATTAAGCTCGTGCCGGGGCCTGTAGCATGATGTTATAAAGGGGCCCTAAATAAAAAAAAAACACACAAATAATAAAACACACATTTTAACTTGCATAGTAAAGTAATTGTATTTTTTCATTTGCTATACAGCCGGATAATACGACAAATCGCTGTCCTTAAACACCCAGTCGTCCATATAAGTTGAAGGCGGTATAGTACTATAGTAATAGAGCAAGTGCAGAATCACTGAACCGGAATTGATAGCTTGAACACATTTAGCGTGGGGCCCTTGAAAGTGCGGGGCCCGTAGCTACTACATATGTAGTTACAACACATGTAGCTACTTCACATGTAGCTACTACACATGTAGCCACTACACATGTAGCTACTTCACATGTAGCTACTACACATGCAGCTACTTGTGCTACTAGGATAATCCGACACTGACTGCGGTGCATACGTCACGAAGCAGCAGTCCTGAAAGAGCAACCTGCAGCTCGGTATCCGCGGGTTGTCGGCCCCTGCCCTAGCCCCTTGCAGCGTGCCAACACGTGTCCTGTTATTGCCCAATCATCTCTACAGCATACTCTTAGTTCTTTCGGTAAAGTCAAGTAGGTTAAAAATTAATAAATATTAATTTTAATATTAATTTGTATTAATTTTTATTTCATTTTTAACCTACGTGACTTTACCGAAAGAACTAAGAGTATGAATCATTGCAGTCACGAAAGCTTCAAATCTAGAATCTCTACAGCACTTACACGCCACGCTCTCTCCCCAAACTGCAAGTGGCTTTCCCCGTCCTCATCCCCATCGCATTCCGCGCGCGTGTCCTGCCGAGCGCAATTTGAACATTTCCGTACCGCGCCTCGCATCGCCTCGACCACGCCGCGAGTTCTTCCGGGATCCTTCCGAATCGCGTGTCGCCGTGTCCTGCCCGGCGTCGTCTCGCGGGACACCTGCGTGGAGCCCCCCCCCCACCCCGCCCCCCGTCTCCCCCGCCGCCTGTGGTGGCCACCTCGCGCGGCCGTCTCGCCGGTGGAGCCGCAGGCCCCTCGGCCTCTTCGCCGCGCCGTGGGCCAAGCAGGGACCTCCAATGCCGGATGACATCAAAGCGCGTGGGGAGGATGCCAGATGTTCGTCTACTCGTCGCCGGGATTAAAAATCTAAAACATACCACCAGTTCTAAGGTGGATGATTTAACCACACGCCCGCAGATCGACCTACAAATATATAAATTTATAAATAAATGTTTGTCCTCCTCCTGCTCCCTCCTCCTTTTTGCTAAACGTTGTTAGTCTGCGCCTTTAATGGCTGCATGTGGCAGTCATTTAAGTCTTAAAAATACGACTTCAGATGAGCGTGCAGCAGCAGCAGCAGCGTTCACGCCGAGCGTGCGACGTGCCCTGCACGGGCAGTCGTGGATGCCTCCCCCTCTACCTCCTCCTCTTCCTGTGTGGTTCACGTTTGACACGGTGTCAACGCGTCCCACCAAGTCACCGATTTACTGACTCGATGGCGTGGGCCACGAGGCGTCCAAGTCGGCGCGACTCCCGAGACGTGTCGACGAACTCGCCCTGCGGCACGGCGCTCGACTTGATTGCGTCTCGCGCGCTTCGCCCGCGCAGCTTCTCACGACTTTGTTGCCTCGAACTCCACGCCGGAGGGCGACAACGCGCGCTGTTTGCTTATCTATTCATGCCGAGCGGTGGCACAGTGGTTAGCGCACTGTGCTCGGAAGTCGATGGGGGATGGGTTTGTTACCTGGCCACGGCCGTAACATGAGCGGTATCTCAACCGGTGACGTGGGCCCAGCCGTGACAAGCCCACGCAGACCAGGCGGGTGAAGTATGGTCAGAAAAAAACAACAACCTCCGGCGACCCACACGGCGTGGGGGAGGCCTTCATCCTCCAGCAGATAAAGGGGCGAGACGCGTGATGCTGAGTCCCATCCACGAGTGTCTTTATTTCTAATTCCCATTGTAAATATACAAGCGTCTGCATGTGCAATGTCAACTGACGCGACGTTTTCGACGTGTAGCACACAGTGCTCTTGATTGAACGTGCGTGGCAAGGCTCTCTGGTCATGCCTAATGTGAACAAAAATGCAGTCGTATTTACATACGACCGTTATCTGAGGATGCGTTGAAGGAAGGAAGGCGACACGCGGATCACCAAGGCGTGGGTGGTCGCAGCCAAAAGGGAGGGGATGGGGAGAAAACTCTCCGACTAACGGATGATGATGATGACGATGATGATGAAGAAGGAGAGTCATCGTTCTTGGAGGGCAGGGATGGTCAGCAGTGAGGGCAATGGACCCGCAGTAATCGATGTGGCCGGTTCTCAGGAGGGAAAGTGCTGAGTGCAGCACAACTTGACATTGCAGTTTCATTCACGTCCGCCCGTCGATGCCCGTGGCTACTGCGGGGCGCGAGTCACAGGGACAGGGACAGACAGATGGACAAATACATGGACGGACAGAGCTCGTGCGTGGACAGGTGGGAATTAAAGTCAGTGGAGCGAGGGAGACAACTGGCCCGTAAAGAGGCGGGGAAGAGGAAACTATGAGGTCAAGACAGTGGGAGTATTAAAAGAAGTTGTGAAAATGGTAAAAACTATGTTTGTAGCAGGGCGGCCAAACGACTTACGGTAAACGGGACTACTGACTTAGGGTAAATGCACCCACGTGAACAAACAGAATTAGTGGAAAAAGAAACTAACTGTGATTCCCTGGGCAGTCGTGTGATGACGACGGCGGCGGTTACTTGGGAAGAAGTCGACTGCTCCTGAACCCCGACTGCACAAACCTTCGCACGGGAAAATAAAACATTTCCAACGCATTAAAATCGTGCAAAAGTCCAAACCGATTTTTCTCCGAACGTGGTCGTGTTTCAACTGAAGGTTTCGTGCGTTCAACGCAGCCCACGTGGGTTTTTTTTTTAGTGGACTGGAGTAAAGAGTTGTTTTCAATGTTGTTGTTGACAAAATTAAGGTTTGGCGACTCGACGTTCCGCTGTCTAACATCGCCTCCAAATCGACGAAGCCACCGTGTGGCGTTTGGCCCTGCGACCTTGAAACGTCGCCAGACGGCACCACCTGCCTGGCGCGCAGGGGCACCAAAGTGTGCGGGCGCGGCCTCTTTTCTATATTCATATTTAAAATAACACCTGGAGTTTCTGTAAGCCGTGTCGAGGATCCAGTAACTGCTGCTGGGGGTGAGAGGGAAGGAAGTGGTCTGAGCCGTCCCCGTGTGCCACTGACCGGCTAATAGGTGGGGGAGGGGGGGGGGTTAAAGCGCGTGCCGCTGTGTGTGGCACGCGCGAGACGACTGCCTTGGCGAGAAGGGTGGAGTTGAATCAGACCACGAGGGCTTAGTGCGATGACACACTCGCACAGTGACACGTGTGCGCCAGGTGAACGCGGATCGCTTGAAGAGGCATACGAAACCGGATCCGTGCTTCTTAACATCCCTGAATGTGAATAACTGAATGTTCCCTAACAAGCCCGGCTCTGCTGATGAGAGCCATAAGGTTGAAACGGGTCCAGGGTTTTGCTTGGCACTAAACAACTTGCCGCTGGATGATTTTTGTCTGGAAAACCAAATAGGCCGAAGGACTAAAACATAATGAGCGTTTCGCTACGCAGGTAGGAAGTGAATAGTGTTTAAGTTGGACGGGTTTAGGCATGATCGTGCTTTTGCGGGAAAGTTGCGGGGCCACGTCATTCATCCACGTGCATCGCCTAAGGCTGCCCGCTGAGATGTTAGCTGAATGTGCCGAGGCGTGAGTGGCCGCGTTTCAATGATCGGAAACCTGCTGATGCAATTCGTGACCCGAGTCACCGTCGGCACTGGAAGTCTAAACCAGTGGGTTCTTACCCTGGTGAGCACGCATCCCCTGGGGGTGCGAGATGCCCTTTCTAAGAACAATAGAGGCGCAGGCTGCGGGAAAAGGTTAAGAACCACTGGTAGTCAGTGCCGGATTAAGCTGGTGCGGGGCCTGTAGCATATGTTATAAAGGGGCCCTAAATAAATAAAAAACACGCAAAAAATTTTACACGAATTTTTTAATTGCATAGTAAAGTAATTGTGTTGTTTCATTTGCTATACAGCCAGATAATGCGACAAATCGATAACCTTAAACACTCAGTCGTTCATAAAACTTGAAGGCGGTATAGTACTATAGTAATAGAACAAGTGCAGAATCAGTGAACTGGAATTGATAGCTTGAAAGTATTTAGCGCGGGGCCCTTGAAATTGCGGAGCCCGTAGCTACTACACGTGTAGCTACTACACGTGTAGCCGCTACACATGTAGCTACTACACATGTAGCTACTACACATGTAGCTACTACACATGTAGCTACTACACATGTAGCCACTACACATGTAGCCGCTACACATGTAGCTGCTACACATGTAGCTACTTGTGCTACTCGGAGAATCCGGTACTGCTGGTAGTCTAAACTTACGCGTGGCTCATTGCGACCGTTCAGGCTTTCCATGGTAAAATGGCGGTGTCCACATTTACATTTTGCCCACACTGTAAATATGACATTGGTCGTATGCAAATTTCGCAGCGAGTCCAAACAAATGATGGAAAAAAAAACATTTCCAGTAAACCCTTTTTGTTACTTCTTCTGAAAATGCATGACTACGTTATTTATTATTTCAACATGAAAAGTCTAGCTTTGCATTTGAAGTACGCATAGATGTGTGCGTTATATAAAGTAAGAAAAAATGCGAATTTAGGTCCACAGTTTTGCTAAAGAATGTCGATTGTATAAAATGTGGAATTTTTAAGAATCGAGTTACATGCCACATTGAAAATGGGTCTACTTTTCGATTTAAAGCTTTCGTGACTGCAGGGATTCATATTCTTGGTTCTTTCGGTAAAGTCACGTAGAAGGGAAATAATAAAATAAGAAAAAGAAGCATTTTATTTTATTTTTATTATTATTATTTCCTTTTTACATGACTTTACCGAAAGAACCAAGAACATGGGTCTACTTGTTTACCACTGGATTTTGATACTTAACATCCCTGCAGCACAGTATAGCAATTCTTAAACTCGTTTGTGCATCACGCAGTATGGTTAAAAAGTGATAAAGGCAGAGGCGCAGCTCTGCAATTGCTCGCTGACGCCACTGCTGACGGAAGGCGCCTCCACTAGCGGAGCTCGAGAGAAACGCCTCTAGATGCCTTTAAAAAGTCATCATTTTGAAACACATCCGAACACAGTTCAGTTTAAACCGAGCAAAGACTGCGATTCCTGAGACGTTCTTTATACTTACACATTACACACTCACACGCACGCGCACGTACAGATAACACAGCTTTCACATTTCTTGAGGCCACTGCTAAAAGTTTCACGCCCCTGACATCTCTTGCGCAAAGTCAACTCTTGAGGTCTTCTGTCTGTACCGACGTCTCGCCGCTGGGAAGGACCGCCGGAGCCAAATCGCGACAGAGCCCAGCTCACAGTTCCCACGAAATTCACTCACCGGTTCACTCCTGGCGCAGTCTCACCCGCAGTCAGTCGCCCCCGTGTCAATCTTCTATCGCTACCATCAACGGTGACACTGAACTGCACTTGCCTACCCACTCACACACCCACCGGGAGACAAAGGCGGCCGGGCGTGGTGACGGCCACCCACACCCCCCTCGTGTGCCGTACCGGTCTTCGTAGGTGCTACTCGCGAACGGCATTTCCCCAAAAGTCTCTTTTAGGCTCGACAGGGGATCTTTGACCTCGTTTGTGTAACTTCATTGGCAACGGGCACGACTCGTGGAGAGCGTCTTACTGTCCGCGCGCGGCATCTCGCAACCCGAAGCGTACTCCGTGCGGATGCAACGTCGCTGTACGTTGCAGGCCGCGGGGCATTTCGGGTCTACGTGGTCGTGCTGAGAAACCGCGATGTCGTCAACCACGTGAACGCACAATGAGGGTGCCGCTCGATACGCAGCGGTGAGAGAAGCTTCAGTTTGCTAGGATCACCGCCTCCGTATAAAGGACGCAATGCTCCGATCCACAAATACGAAGCAGACATCACAGCGATGATGATGCACTCCGCCACTGCTCCTGACGCTGTCGTTATCTGAGGCTTTGCGTCTACGCCGTGAGCCGTGCGACAAGAGGAGGACGACTGCCTCCTTCAGACTCTTGACTCTTGGTGGAAAAGCCGACAGCTGAGAATCTCATTCTCATCTCGAAGTATTTTGCGGGCTGCTCAGGGTCCCCCGCTCTGCTGCGTCTGTGCCTCTCGCACTCCACGCGTATTCACTCGATCGCGTTACTCAACTCTGTTGAGCAGCCCAGAGACACTGGAGGATTGTGGTTTTTTGTTTTAAACCCGCGGTGGCTTCGGTTTAAAAAGGCAAACGAATACAACCAGGAGGTTGTGACCTGAAAGGTAACAAACGTGATTTTTGAGTGGCACCTATAATGTACGTAAGGATATATTGTTTTTTTTTTATAAACATGTGTGTAAGCGCGTGCGTGCGCGTGCGTGCGCGTGTGCGCACACCAGGGAGTCCCGCGTGTTTGCTCTCAGCCGCATTGCACTCGCGTCACGAGCGCTCGCCTCTGGTGAGCGCAGATATTCCCAACGGCGAGGGCGGTGGTGCCAGGGGCGGTGCGTGCCGAGGGGGTGGAGGGAGACGCCGAGCGCGGGGGGGAGGGCGGCGCATGGAGCAGCATGGATACCGTGCAGGGGACGTTTGCGACTTTACGCCGGGGGGCGGGGGGGGGCTGGGGGGGGACCGCCGGTGATTCAATCGTAATAACACGGGACGTGAAAGACCCTTGCCAGCACCTACTTTGAGTGTCTGTATCCAGTACTTTATGTATGTTGAACTTTTTTTTCGCACCGTACGTAGCCAACCTTGCTCATCGGAGGCGCGGTGTAAGGAAAGGAAACTAAACACAGCAGTGGAGACACGGCCACGTGATCTCTCGTGCGTGTCACGGTCGTGGTAACCTGGAGGTAGTGTTCGGGGTGGAGTTGGCACGGCTGGTGGGAGAGCGGTGGCCTGCGGGTGATGGGAAGAGCGGACTGGGGATGGGGGGTGGCGACCAGCGATCTTCAGACTCAAAATATGTATTTACACTGGAAGAATCCGATGAGCGATAAAGCTTTTTGTCACATATCTCCATCTTGATTTGGGGTGGGGGGGCGACCAGTGATCTTTCATGTGGGTGGTGGTGGTGGTGATGGCGTGGGGAGATGCAGCCAAGCCGAGAGGTTTGCGAGCCTTGGGAGCCGTTGGTCTGACTGAGAGGCTCTCTGACTGAGAGGCTCTCTTGACTGAGAGGCTCTCTGACTGAGAGGATCTCTGACTGAGAGGTTCTGACTGAGAGGCTCTCTGACTGAGAGGCTCTCTGACTGAGAGGATCTCTGACTGAGAGGTTCTGACTGAGAGGCTCTCTGACTGAGAGGCTCTCTGACTGAGAGGATCTCTGACTGAGAGGTTCTGACTGAGAGGCTCTCTGACTGAGAGGCTCTCTGACTGAGAGGATCTCTGACTGAGAGGTTCTGACTGAGAGGTTCTGACTGAGAGGTTCTGACTGAGAGGCTCTCTGACTGAGAGGCTCTCTGACTGAGAGGTTCTCTGACTGAGAGGATCTCTGACTGAGAGGGTCTGACTGAGAGGCTCTCTGACTGAGAGGTTCTGACTGAGAGGCTCTCTGACTGAGAGGCTCTCTGACTGAGAGGATCTCTGACTGAGAGGGTCTGACTGAGAGGCTCTCTGACTGAGAGGTTCTCTGACTGAGAGGCTCTCTGACTGAGAGGTTCTCTGACTGAGAGGTTCTCTGACTGAGAGGTTCTGACTGAGATGCTCTCTGACTGAGAGGATCTCTGACTGAGAGGTTCTGACTGAGAGGCTCTCTGACTGAGAGGTTCTGACTGAGAGGCTCTCTGACTGAGAGGTTCTGACTGAGAGGCTCTCTGACTGAGAGGTTCTGACTGAGAGGTTATCTGACTGAGAGGCTCTCTGACTGAGAGGTTCTGACTGAGAGGTTCTCTGACTGAGAGGCTCTCTGACTGAGAGGTTCTCTGAATGAGAGGCTCTCTGACTGAGAGGCTCTGACTGAGAGGTTCTCTGACTGAGAGACTTTCTGACTGAGAGGTTCTCTGACTGAGAGGCTCTCTGACTGAGAGGTTCTCTGACTGAGAGGTTCTCTGACTGAGAGGATCTCTGACTGAGAGGTTCTGACTGAGAGGCTCTCTGACTGAGAGGCTCTGACTGAGAGGTTCTGACTGAGAGGTTCTCTGACTGAGAGGTTCTCTGACTGAGAGGTTCTCTGCGACGCCGCTCTGCTCACCGAGAGCCACCGCACGGCTCGGCTTTAAGGAGCCGGTCCCGAGTCGCGTGTTTTTTCTTCTCTCGCCCGGCAAGAGCGAACAACGTTCCGCTTGTGTGTGCACGTCCGTAAATGTTTGTTTATGAAAAGGAGGAAAGAGAGCGAGAGAAAAAAATACCTGCCGGTTTATTTATTTTTTGCCTGCCGCTGTTTGTTTGCGCGTGTGCGTGTGTGTGCACGCGTTCATTCTATTTTGTTTTCTTTTACCACCGCGGGTTATCTTCATGTATACAACTCTAGACAGATGTCCGCAGTCAGATACTGCCGTTGGGTTAATTTTAGCCGGGGTTCTTTTTTCAAGCAAAAAGTCGGTTTCAACGTGAACCTCGCAAACCTGGGCCCAGGTGTTCAGTATCGGGCTTTTTGATTCACACTCTCATTTGTGGAACAAGTTGAAACACTCACACGATCCAAACCGGTGCAGAGTTTGCTGCTTTTTGAGCTTGGCATCGAACGCCGACGAAACAAACAATTAACGAGTTAAATGTAGGTGTGGAGACAGCGACTGGACTGCTCCTTCTATCCGCGTGATCTTGAAGCGGATGGTTTCTCACAGTGCGTGGTATTGAGCTTTTTTCTGTTCTGTGCTCATGTGCGAGCTTACAATTCTACTGCGCACTTGCAGACAATTCTCATGGATAGACATATACAGCACAGGTCTATTATTCGGGACAAGACGTCGCCATTCAATAACAATGCAATTTGTCTCCCTGCTCAAATGAGTTATGGGTGGAGCTCTGGCTCCATTGATAGCCCTGCACCAACACTTACAACTCTACATTCCTATGTCCGAGACTAAACCTGTCCACAGAATGTGAGGACATACGTTGACGTTTAATAATAACAGCAACAACAACAAGACCATTGCTCAAACATCTGCGAGTCCTTCCCGTCTAGAAAGCGCCGTGCCTCTTCCAGAAAGTGTCCCAAGCGCCGGCAGGAGGATGCGAGGCTGGGGCGATTTCGAAACGGGCGGCAAGAAAGATCTTTGACAATCGACGAGGGCTCGTAATCTCCTGACGCCCGGCGGGGCCTTGCGACACTCCGTCTTCCTCCTACCCCCTGCGGCTGAGTTCCTCCTGGCGCGGCTCGGCTACCCCCCCCCCCACCACGGGGAACGAGAGCCCCCCGTGATGCACGAGGGGAGGCGCCGAGATCACGAATCGCGCGTGCTCGTCTCGAGGCTGCGACGGCAACCGGCGCGACAGCGCGGAGAGCAAAAAAAACACCGTAATGGCATCATCATCATCATATTCTTCTTCTTCGTAACAGTCTTTCGATGAAGAAGGGCCGTTGCCTGAAACGTCAGCTGTTGTACACTGACTCCAATTCAGCCGACGGGGTTGTTACAACTGTGACCCAAATCACGTTTAGTTATTGCCGCGTAATCAGCGCCGCTTGTGACGACGCTGGGAGAGTTGATTTAACACTTGTTGACGAATCTCGCTTTTGTACTAAAACATATATAGATAGATATACATTGTTATTACAATTTGTACTTCTCCATTAGACGGAAATAATTTCCGTGGAGTTGTTTGCGATGTGCATCGTGTTACTGCCGCCGCGGCGCGACACGATGACGACGTCTCGGTAGCAGCGAGGAGTGCACCACTGCGTGTCAAGTCCACCCCGTGTGTTGTGTGTGTTGTGTGTGTGTTGTGTGTGTAGTGTGTGTGTTGTGTGTGTGTTGTGTGTGTGTTGTGTGTGTGTGTGTTTGTTGTGTGTGTTGCATGTGTGTTGTTTGTGTTGTGTGTGTGTTGTGTGTGTGTTGTGTGTGTGTTGTGTGTGTTGTGTGTGTGTTGTGCGTGTTGTGTGTGTGTTGTGTGTGTTGCATGTGTGTTGTTTGTGTTGTGTGTGTGTTGTGTGTGTTGTGTGTGTGTTGTACGTGTTGTGTGTGTGTTGTGTGTGTTGCATGTGTGTTGTTTGTGTTGTGTGTGTGTTGTGCGTGTTGTGTGTGTTGTGTGTGTTGTGTGTGTGTTGTGTGTGTTTGATGTAACCTTGTCAGAGGTTCGCTCTCCCGGTGGCTCTTTTTAAAGCAAGGCTTATCGTTGTAACTTTGCCTTCTGATTTTATTCCAGAATCTTTATTGTACCATTCCATTCAAAGTTGCCTCCTTTTTTGTATGGTTCATAATTTACCAGTGTTCTTCCAATAGTTATAAACGTTTTGTTTTATCTGGTCTCCAACCTTGTGGTAGCGAGAGGGTTTCTATAATAATTATAATAATTAATGCAGGTGCAAGTCAAAACTGAAAATGTTAATTATCGCCATCAGTAAGCAGCTGTGTTAACTGAGAAGCCAAATGCAGAGCGATGGTGGTTGGTTGTCTTTGTGTGTTGGCCGGGCTGAGATGATCACCGCTCTCGTCACGGGCGGTTCAAACGCGGATTCGAACGCACGAGTCCATCAATAAACCGGCTCCGTGGCTGTGATCCCCTGAGCCAAAAACCAGCCACCTTGAATACACAGTTTACTTGGACGGAGTTTGAGAATGTACGCACAGAATGTTGAACTTCTTTCGCAACGTACGCAGCTTATCGAAGGTGCGGGAAAGGACGACACGCTGCTGTACTGTGTAAAGTTGTACACTTACAAACAACCCTGTTGTCAGCCACTGCTAGACGAGGGCTTGGTTGTTGGCCATACTTCACCATTCCGGTCACTCGGTGTGCTGTGTATGCTTCGCATTATACGACGCTGCGGAGATGTAATTCGGTCTCAGTAGTAATGCCCGTGTTGCTAATAAAGTTATACAATCCTGGCCAAAGACAACAATCCTCCGTGTAGCCTTCAACGGGAAGTGTGGGGCAAGTGCTGGTCGCGAGTAGCACCTCTGATGAGCACGAGTGGCTGAATCGGGTGCGAACGAAGCGGCACACGTTCAACACACAGACACGCAAGGCCGGCAAGGCGCATGATGGCGTGGGTGGCTAGCACCACGCCCTGCCACCTTTGTCTCCCAAGTTGAGATGTTTACATATCGCACCAGGTACTCATTTGAGGCTTAGTCAACCTACACACACGCACGCGCACGCGCTTATGGGAAACACCCAAGAGCAAAACTGACGAACGCGATCGAACAGTGATAATTGATACGTCAATAAGCAGAGTTAATTACCGCCCACGTGGGTTCTTACCAACGGTACATATCCAAAGGCACATGGGGCAATGCTGTTGTAGTGCGCGCGCGTGTGCGTGCGTGCCTGCCCACGTAATGCCAGTCGTGAGCGGTGGCGCAGCGGTTAGCGCGCTGCGATAAGAGCCCACGAGTTCGATTCCTGCTCACGGGCCAATACCGGTGACGAATATCAGAACCGGTCCCGGACCTCCCCTAGGTCGACTCGGCCTCGATTGAGTCCCTGGTGCGATGTGGAAACATCGCCACCCGGGAGACAAAGGCGGCCCGGCGTAGTGCCGGTCACCCCACACCCATCGCGTGGCGTACCAGCCTTAACAGGTGCTCGCTCCCAGCACTTGCCCCAATAGTCTGTTAAGGGACCATCCATTGAGTAGGAACGCATAAATCTGTCAAAACCTGACCCCTCCCCCCTCCCTGTACGCACGCGGACTTCTTACCCCCCCCCCCCCACCTGCGTACGTACGCCTGACGCCCCCCCCCCCCCCCCCCGCGAATCCTATAGAACGGCCGATATTTAATCCACGCAGAAACGACCAAGGATTAATAATATCCACGTGTTTAAGCAAACAGACAGTCCACCGCCGGACTATCTAACTCATTTGAAGGCCGATGTAGACAAATTATCGAGGTTTCACCCCCCCCCCGTTTTCTATGCAATGTACATTGTCAGTAGACCCACCATACGCAAGCGTACGCATTTGGGTTAACCCCTCTCCCCCCTCCATACGTACGTGCTAAATGGATGGCCCCTAAGGCTATTCGGGCGGTCTTTGTCTTTGTAGTGCGATCCACGGATTGACGCGCGCCGCTTTTGACTCGTGTCGCCACCTAGCGGCGAAGAGGACCGATCGGGATGAAACCCAAAGTTGCGTCTCAGTCTCCTAGTCTCTCGTCCCCTCTCGGCTCGTTAAAGTTATTTAAGTTGCTGGCGACGTCGTAATTGATAATGAGATGAATGCGATGCCCTTCGTGTATTCATTCGAAGGGGGTTATATTGGGGAAGTAGTTTATTCTGTGACTCAATGGCCGGACAAAACTGCCTCTTGTGTTGTATGATTCGGTACCAACGTCAACACTTATTTACTGGAAATTGAGAAAATTGTCCGCCGTCCAAGCGAACTCAAATGAATAATATCGCACAACGGCCTTGTGTGTGGACTATTCTCCGAGGCTGAAAGAGGCGCATTGATGATGATTACGACCCACTATTCATCGCAATATTTTACAACGTTTACAAACGTAATGGGTGTGCAGATGCACTTTAGTGATAATTTGCACGGTTGGCTACGTACGGCGCGAAAGAAGTTCAACATACAGGACGTAGCAATGCCGTGTAACGCGGCTGCGTGAGGAGGCGCCAATTGGGGTGGGTGGTCAGTGCACTGCGCTTCTCAACCCGGACAGGCCAAGTTCGATTCCCGATGACGACGAGCATCAGTGGCGCGTGACGTCTCACCGCCCCCCCCCTCCCACGTGCCACTTGCCTGCTTGGCCACGCTGGTGCAGTGTGGGTTGGTGGAGTATTTTATTGTCAAACAGCGGACACCGACTGCCTGGGTGGCGTGGGGAGCCCTTCCATGCATGGGTAGATCGTCCAAAAGCTGTGATTTGTTTGTTGTTGTTGTTTAAGAGTTGCGCATTGATTAGGCGCGTGAAGTGTTGACGCTTCCCCATGGCGGCGATGGTGACGAGAGATGCCTTAGACCCCGCAGCCGTCACCCCACGTGGCACGCCCGCCAGTGCGGAGCATCGGTTTGTTTTGGTGAAGTGTGTACGAAGCGTAACGCGTCGCGACTTCTTGTGCAATTGTGTACGGATAGATGACTTCATACCAATAATAAGCCTCTCCGTGGGTAGATCGTGGGCGTTGTTTCAGCATCATACTTTACCACTCGGGTCGGTGCGGGTTGACGTGGAAGGAGGTTGGATGGTAGTGGGGGGGGGGACAGGACTCGCCACTGATGTTGGCCATGCCTGGGAATCACTCAGGTTGCACAGTGCGCTAACCACTGCGCCACCGCTCCAACGACGCCTGCTTAAACATGTCATGAATTAAAAAAAAAATATGACAGTGATCGCTAAACGAACACTGCTCAACGCATCCAAAAGCTCAAACGCGCGGTTGCAATTCCACGTTCGTATGACAGGGCACAGGATATCCGACACAGTCTACTACCACCAAGCGAGCCGCCGTTACCAGACGGCACAGTCGTGTACCTATTTTAGCGACCCCGTATCGATGATAGGCTGAGACAACGACCGATATCCATAATGGACCGTCAGATCAATGACGATCAACTGTCGGGCGCAAGCTCGGACTTGCTGGAGCCGCTTGCAAGCCCACTGTGTGGAGAGAATGCACCGGCCAATAACATCCGGTAGGCCAGTCGTTCTTGCTTTGCCCTCCAGACTGCTGATGAGCAACTGAACAAAAAGAGGCGAATGCTGCTGCTGGTTAACAAACACCAAGAGGTGTGGAGGGGGCCAGGAGGCCGGTTGGACTACGTTATTGTGTCTCTGAATCGTGAGGTATGCCGAACGGAAGGTGACTCATGTCAATCCCAACAGACATTATTCATGATTACCACAGTCCTCTGTAGTCACCGACCGCCTTCTCCACACTACGAGACGCCCCGCAAGGCAATTACATGTGCGTGGTGTCAAATCAGCTACACAAACATAGACAAAGGTCCCCCGTGTAGTCCTAAAAGACTGTTGGGGCAAGGGCTGTTAGCGAGCACATATGAAGGCCGGCATTGTGGCACACGAGGGGGTGGGTGGCCAACACAACGCCCGACCGCCTTTGTCTCCCCAATGATGATGTCTTTACACACCTCACCAGGTACTCATTTGAGACTGAGTCGACCTAGGGGAGGCCCAGGACCGGTTCAGATCATCGTCACCGTGAGCGGGAATCGAACTCGGGTCTCCGGGTTCGTAGCGCAGCGTAGCGCTAACCGCTCCACCACCGCTCCCCATTTAAAACCACCGGGAGCTACAATCGGAGGACTGCGGTCTGTGCGATTACAACGCCAACTCCAGACAGAGAGACACTGGCGGTGTTGTCCGCGTCACTGAGCCGACCCCGCTGCTGATTCGCCACTCAGGAATGGAGAGAGAGCCGCGTGAGCGCGCAGTGCATCGCAGCGAGCAGTCACGGACTTTAAATCCGCCTGCACGCTCACCCCCAACTCGGCTATCCCATTGCCGTCACCGCGATGGCCGTGGTTAGTAATACACGCTCGGCCATGTCCATCCACTGCTGGATGTTAAGAGACCTTCCCGACGCGGCGCTGGTTAGTGCGGGGGGGGGGGGTCTTGGTCAATGTGTGGTGGCGGTTTGAGGGAGGGGATCCCCTGGACTCATTCAGACGTCCCTCGTCGCCGACGGGAGCTGCGGTTGCCAATTTGGGTCAGCGGTTTCAGAGCGTGGTGCGCTAACCGCCGCGCCACCGCTCCACGCTTGCGGGCTCGTACGGCAGCCTGCGAGAAGTGTTGTTTGTGAAGCCGCACGTTCGTTACGCAATCGAGCCCAGCTTGTTTATAGTCGGCGATTGAGTGGTGGCGCAGTGGTTAGCGCTACAAACCCGGTTCAACTGAGTGACCCGCCACGGCGAACATCAGCGGCGATTGATATCTCTACCGGGTCCTGCACAACGATCTCCCTTGACCCTGCCTCACCTCACTGGCCAGGCTGGTGAAGTATGGCGGAACAACCCCGATGTCCGCCACGGAAAACGTGCAAGCATTCGCCCATTAGAATGTTGCGGGTGCACGTGGGAATAGTCCAACGCCTCCGTGAAACCGACAATGCAGATGTGTGATGCGAGAGTTATTCGGTCGGCAGGGCGCATGCGGTGGGGTAAAGTGTGGGTACTGCCACTTCCTCCGAGACGTCTGAAAGCGCGGGCCAACATCCCTTCAACAGCGGGGCTCCCTTGAGCTGCCCGCTCGTGGTGGCAATGCCCTTCCGCACGCAGGGGCGCGGGCAAGCCATTGCAGGGCCGCGCTTGCGTGACGACGGCTACTGCTATGAACCCCGAGTCGAACGCAAGGCGGTTTACGAGGGCGGTGGATGCCAGACTGTTATGAATTTCTCTCTCTCACTCACTCATATATTTATTTTTTAGTTTTCCGAGAATCAAGCGCTGCTGGTATTTATTGAAAACCACGTGACCCCTCCACCCCCGAAGTACTGACGACTCCGCGATTTGAGAGGCCCACAGCTCCTTGCTCGGTGCAGTGGCGTGGGTAACGGCGTGGGTAACGACGTGGTGTGGGTAACGACATGGCGTGCGTAACGACGTGGCGTGGGTAACGACGTGGGTAACGGCGTGGCGTGGGTAACGACATGGCGTGGGTAACGGCGTGGCGTGGTAACGACGTTATCAGCTCAGGGGTAGCGGAAATCGCTCAGGTGGGGCCCCAATGTTTGATTCGTCTGGCACGCTCGCACCCGCGATGTTCCACACCGCGGCTCGTCGAGCCTCACCACGTCGCTGCGCTCACCGTCTCGGACATTCAGCTCTGTATGGGGCGCTCCGTCTTCGCAAAATGAGCGCTGTTGATGTTGTTGTTTGACACCGTTGTTGAAAACAGATCACACGGTGGTTTTCAATGGGGCCCCGACTCGTAGCTTTGGCCATTGGGGAGGGGGCAAGGCACCCCCCCTGCCCCCCCCCCCCCCTCTAAGCAGCGTGGAACATCGGCACGTCGAGGCGAGTGTGACGGACGTGTCAGCAGAGAGATGGAGCCCGTCACGAGATGCGAACCTCGTGCGGGTCAGCTCGTGTGCAGCCACTCTTCGTGGGCTTCTTGTTGTTGTTGATGTCGCATCGCACGAGGCCAAGGCATCGTGGCGTCGACGGCGAATTGACGACGTGTTCATCCAGCAGTGGATTAACCACGGATGACGACGATGACGTTCACACTGCGGGGAGCGGTGGGGCAGCTGTTAGCGCCACGCTGCGCTACGAACCCGGCGATCCCGAGTTCGATTCCCGCTCACGGCCAACACCGGTAACAATTATCTGAACCGGTCCAGGGCCTCTCCTAGGTCGACTCAGCCTCAAATGAGTACCTGGTGCGGTTTGTAAACATCGCCACTGTGGAGACAAAGGCGGTCGGGTGTAGTTTTGGCCACCCACCCCTCGTGTGCAGTGCCAGCCTTCATAAGTGCTCGCTAGCGGCCCTTGCCCCAACAGTCTGTTCAGGCTACACGGGGGATTTTGTTTTGTGTGGGAGTGTGGTGACTGTGGGGAGCGGTGGCGCAGTGGTGAGCGCATTGCGCTGCGTGAGTGTGCGTGTGAGTGTGTGTGCGTGCGTGTGAGTGCGTGTGTGTGTGAGTGCGCGTGTGTGTGTGTGAGTGCGTGTGTGTGCGCGTGTGTGTGTGCGTGTGTGTGCGCGTGTGTGTGTGCGTGTGTGAGTGCGTGTGTGTGCGCGTGTGTGTGCGTGTGTGTGTGAGTGCGTGTGAGAGCGTGTGTGTGTGCGCGTGTGTGTGAGTGCGTGTGTGTGTGTGCGTGCGTGTGTGTGTGAGTGCGTGTGTGTGTGCGTGTGTGCGCGTGTGTGTGCGTGTGTGTGAGAGCGTGTGTGTGTGCGCGTGTGTGTGTGCGTGTGGGTGTGCGTGTGTGTGTGTGCGTGTGTGTGTGCGCGTGTGTGTGTGTGTGTGCGTGTGTGTGAACATCAGCGGAGTCGTTCTCGATGTAAACGGCGCTCCCGAACTTGTGAGACTGCATGCCGGGCGAGAGGGAGGGGGAGGGGAGGCGATGGGGGTGATGCTTTGCTCCTGAGCGACTTTGCACGATGAGCGCCTGGCGGTGGTGACGATGCCTGGGCACGAGTGGCCAGCGAGCGGTGAGGCCCCCCCCCCCAACTGCGCCAGTCCCAGCTGACTCACTCGCCACGCGCGCCCTGAGTCGATGCCGAGTTGTGTCATCAGCCTCGTCTCGCTATCGCTGTGCACAAGGATGGGGGTGGGGTGGGGGGGCGGTCAGGAAGGGGAGGAGACGGATGGGTGGGGGCGAGTGGGTTGGAGAACGCACGGGCGAGCGGGTGGGGGGGTGCAGGCGAGGCGCGGCTGAGAAGTCCCCAACTCGTACAGCGCCGTCCCCCGCCCCTCCCTCCCTCTCTCCAAAACGCCTCCTTACACAGCCAGTCACGCATCCACCCGTCCCTCTCTCCCTCCCCTCCCTCCCCAATACATCCTCCACGCGCTGCCGGCTCGACCAGACTCGCCGGTAGCCGAGAAGCGCGGCTCGAATAGAATCGCCCGGGCAGCGTCCAAGTCGCGTCCACACCACCGCTCTCGGGCCTCAGCGCAGTGATCAGTCGCCCCCCCTCCCCGAACCCCCCCCCCCCCGCAACCGCGTGCGCCCTCACGCCCCCCCCCGCAAACCACAGCGACAGGGCGAACCGCAACCCCGAATGTGGTGGTTCTGGTGTTGAGGAGGGACACTCTCGGTCTGACAGCGAGGAAGCGAGATCGTTATTAATGTTACACGTCGGGCGCCAATTGAGTTATCCTACTTGTTGTTCTTGTTCTTCCTGGTGCTTGCGCAGAGTTTTTTTGTGCGTTACGAAGAGCGCGCACCGCGTAGCGAGGAGGATATTTTGTTGCTATTGGAAGAGTTGTCCTGAACACGCGCTTGTCGGTAACGGCGCGAAGAAGCCAGCGGCTCAACTTGTCAACAGTTGCGGCACAGCCAGCTGATAAACACGTGGACTATTACTGCTGCTGCGGCTGCGGCTGCTGCTGCTGCGGCTGCCACCATTCGTATTTGCTCTAAGTTTGTTTACTTTGAACATTTCTATTTCATCCAAGTCGCATGCGTCAAAGCTTTCGCCGTCACCGCCGTGCATCATCACATTCATTAATTCACTCGTTCTCATTCCTTCATTGACGTATTCATCTCTTCGATGACGCCAGAGTGAACTTTGAATTGGGTTTCAGCCGGAACGTCTCATCGTTCGCACGCCTGTACACCGCAGCATCACGACAGTCTATACATATACTGTCATCGTAGATGTATCTGGCGGCGTTAGTCTTGCATACAAGACGGCACCAGCGGTAGCAGCGTTTAAAGCGACCTGCCAATCTCGAGTCCCCACATCACCCGTGGACAGATAGTATTACTAATTCACAGCAGCTACTTGCTATTATTTTAAACCGCTTTACGGGAAGTGCCTCTTAGCTCGGCCTGACATTTCTCTCCCCCCTGTTTGGCTGCTCTCACGTCTGTGGTGGCTGAGGCGTGGGTGCCGGGTTCCGTGCACGCGGCGCAAGTGTTTTGGCTTTTCAATCAGGAAGGGCAGCAGCTGTGCTCGTACGCGCGCTCTGCACGCACAGACTGCGACGTGAGCGCGGCTGAGTCTGCCACAGACCACGACTGGAGCAGGTGTACGCCTCTCACAAGCAAGAGAGACACGTGCTGTGCATGAGGCGGGCAGGACAGCCAGGGAGATATCCAGACAGGCAACCATCCAGGCACGCCAATATCTAGACAGGAAGTCAGCCAGACACAGAGATATCCAGACAGCCACACATCGAGACCGCCTGCCTCTCAGCAGTCCAGGCAGACAGACAGCCCCTGCGGGCGTACGGGGAACCATCCAGACATCTCTCGCCCCGCACCGCTCGGCGCAGCGCGGACGACCCGCGAGGCGGACGCGCAGACGACTGAGACGATGCGCACTCTCTTAGAGACGGGAGGCGGTGCCGGGCGGCGCTTCGCGGCACCACCCGGAGCTGCCAAACTGGCGGCCGAGGGACTCGGCGGCTCCAGCGACGCGGCGCTGCTGCACCACCACCACCACCACCTGCAGCAGCAGCAGCTGGGCACGGGGGCTGCCGGGGCCATGGGGGTGCCTGCCGCCAACTGCCAAGACGCGGCCGCCGGAGCGGGGGCCGCCGGCTCGCTGCTGCACTCGAAGCGCGCCACGGCGGACGTGCTGGCCGACCACCCCGGGGAGCTGGTGCGCACGGACAGCCCCAACTTCCTGTGCTCCGTGCTGCCCTCACACTGGCGATGCAATAAAACTCTGCCCGTGGCGTTCAAGGTGAGTGGACGATGATGGGGAGGTGGTGGTGGTGCAGCTGGTGATTGTTGGTTGCGGCGGTGGTGGTGGTGTTCACGATGGCGGTGGTGGTGATGGTGGTGATGGTGTTCACGCTGGCAGTGGTGGTGGTGGTGTTCACGATGGCGGTGGTGGTGATGGTGTTCACGATGGCGGTGGTGGTGTTGGTGGTGATTGTGACGCTGTCCGCGATGGTGATCGGGTGGTGGTGATGGTGGCGAGGAAGGTGGAGGTGGTGATGGTGTGCGTACTATTGTAAAACGAATGTATGAAGTTGTTGTTGAATTGGTGGATTGCAGAGTGGATGTGTCGAGTACTGATTTGTGTGTGTGTGTGCATGTTGAGGTCGGGCAATGTCTCAGCTTGGGTTTGTAAAAGTGCAGCAGGCGTCCGACGTGGTGATGTTATGAGTTGCAATTCAGGTCGTTGTTTACGTTCGCATCATCATCTGCAGCAGCATCAGCACTACAACCATCGTGATTTAGTGGCGGGTAATATGACAGTCGATGCACCACTTTGGAATCCAATAACAGTTCTTTTTTAAAATGGATGTACTGGTCCCCGCCATAGGAATGTGGCATTGTTTAACCACCAACGGTGTGATTTAACCCGTTAGAGGACGCGACGTCCAGGCTTGCAGTTCGATTGTGACACTTAACACTGCGTCCATTGTGACCACAGCTAACTGGGTTCAAATGATTCCTGAATGAATGGGATGAGTGCGTGGATGACGTTGCGAGCGTGATGCTGTGATGTGACTGCGATGGCACAGGCGACGGGCGCGCCATCGTGACACCTGCGTAGTGACATCGCCCATCACCACCTCCAGGGTGTGCTCACCGTGTGCCATGGTTTATCTGCAGAACCCATGCACACACCGCTTCATGCACACATATGCCTTGTCTCCATACACACATACGTACACCCGCATTAACACACGCACCCTTATAGCCACATAAACTAGACATTCATCCACGCCCACATACACACACCTTCATTGGCACCCACCTCCTCGCCTTCATATCCACATACAAACGAACTACCCTTTTGTATACACACGTACGCACACACATCCCAATGTACACATAAACACACCCTCACATGCACACCCCTTCAAACGGATATTAATGTTTGCATACACTCGCTTGCAAGCGTAAATGTGCTTAGATTTGTTCATCATAATGCAATTATGTAAATGTCGGTGGTTGTATGCAACTGCGTGTATATGTACAGAGCAATACTACTGCAATACAAACGTGTATGAGCTAATGTCTGTATGTACAGAGTAATGTCCAACATACGCATATGCAAAGACAAAGATCCTTCGTTTAGACAATTGCAGAGAGTTTGACGGGGCAAGTGCTGTTAGCGAGCACCCATGGATGCCGGCGTGACACGCCACGGGGGGTGGCTGCCGTTATCTTCCCGATGTCACGTGTCCACACACGGCTGCCACGTGTTCGCACACCGATGGAACTCGGGTTGCCGGTTGTCGTGGGCGCAGCGCGCTAACCGCTTCGTGCGCCGCTCCTCACGAGATCGGCCCACGGCAGACGCTTGCGTGCGGGTATGTGCACTTTAGAGCAGCGAACACAAATCCAAGGGCGTCCACTGCCTACATCGAACAACCAGTGAAGAAGGCTGCACAACTACGCGGGTTGTGCGCGCAGCGGTCGTCAACAGGGGTCCCTCCCGTCCTCGTCACTTCGACAGGGGTTCTAAGGTTCCTTCTAAGAACCCTCCGAGGGACAATGACCGAGAGACAAAGGCTGAATGGTACATCTTTGCGTGACGAAGGCCGCATTGTTTGCGTGTCACGATCTTCATCAGGGATGCTAAGGCTCACACGTGTTAGGATTCCTCCCTTCGGAGCCATGGCTTAGACTGAGAGCCCCCTGATGACGGCTGCTTGGCTTGTGTGAACGGCACTCGCAGCAACGTCAATATCTGACGTCTCTGCTGCTGCTGTTTCCACTCAGTTGTAAACAGCACGTGGTAAACAACGCGCATCGCCCACTTCCTGGACGCATCGGTACAACGCTGTGAACGCAGTGGCACAACAGAGTGGTTAGACTCCACGATTTTTAAGCAGCAGCAGCCGTGTCCACTCCACTGCTGGATGAAGAGTCTCCTCCCCGAGCCCGTCATCAACCGCTCCTTCTCCGCTAGGGACCGCCCTCTCGGGCGCGCTTTCTCTCTGGGTGCAAACCCCGAAGCAAATTGAACCCTCGCTTCAAAGCACGTCACACGTACACATCGTAGATTCACTTTATTTTATGTTTAGATTGCTTCAATCGTATCTGTGATCCCACGTGTTCGATTGTGCAATTGATCGGTTAGGAACACGACTCCCTTTTCTCGCCATTCGTAGTTGATGCCTCCTCCTCCGCTCCCCAGTGAGTCAACAGGACGCGGATTAAAGGCCACGTGCAAAGCGGCCCCTGTGTGATGCTCACGCCGCGTCTCTCTGCCCGAATGGATCTGCGTCTGGGCGAACGGGGTCATTACCGCGACGTGATGACGCTTTGTCCCTAGCCCTAACATCACCAAGATATATAACACACACACGCAATACTCTTAGGTTTTTTCGGTAACGTCACGTAGGTAAAAAATTATAATAATAAAATAATAATACGTGAAAATAAATCAATTAAATCACGACGTTTCGGAGGCAACACAAGCTTCCTTCATCAGGTGTAAAAAGTCACAACAAAATAACTGTACACACACACTATACACACACACTATACACACACACTATATACACACACACACTTTATATACACACACACACAATGTATACACACACACTATATACACACACACACTATACACACACACTATATACACACACGAAAGATTGCACATTCCGACACGTAACAAAAAGATAAAATATCCTCGTTGGGGAAAGCGCTGTTATCGTGCACCTATTAACGCCAGGCCTCCGAGTTCGAAGTGCGCTAACCACAATGCCCCCGCCTCCCCAAGGTATATATGTGTAAATGTATTATATACACAACCCCCATGCATCACGACCAGTCGCCTGTATCTATAATTGATGATCCATAATAGGTTATTTTCGGGGTTAGATCGCGTAAATCTAAATGCGTCGTTAAACTCGCCACCACCCGACACCGCCACTTAGTATATTAGTATTGGCTGGGTGAAAACAATATTACGGATAATATTGGTCGCGAAAGCCTACGCGTTAAACAATTGTCACTGATGTTTACGCACCCAATCGCAGGTGCTTGTTTAAGGCCCAGTCGACCTAGAACAACAAAGATCCCCCGTATAGCCTTAACAGCCTGTAGGGGCAAGTGCTGTTAGCGAGCACCTATGAAGGCCAGAACGGTACGCGAGGGGGTGGGTTGGCCAGCACCACGCCCGGCCGCCTTTGTCTTCCCACTTGACGATGTTTACACACCACACCAGGTACTCATTTGAGGCTGAGTCGACCTAGGGGAGGCCCAGGACCGGTTCAGATAATCGTCACTGGTGTTGGCCGTGAGTGGGAATTGAACCCTGGTCGCCGGGTTCATAGCGCAGCGCGCTAACCGCTACACCAACGCACACACACACATGCACACACATACACACACACATACACACACATACACACATACACACACATTCGTGTAGCCGTCGTGTGTTTAAATGCGCGCTGTGACAGCCATCAGAGGTGGTCACTATCAGCACGTGCCTCTCGATATCCTTGGCGGGCTATGTCGGGTAGCAGAGCCGATCGAGGCAAGTGCTGTTAGCGAGTGTTTACTGCCAGTAACTGAATGAGTATAGGATGATCATATCGAATTAACATATGACTTCATGCTTGCAGGAATCTAGGTTACGGATTATCTTGTTATGGAGCATAATTGTTACTGATTATAAGAGTGCTATCCACCTGGTAAATTGGTGTAAATTGTCGGATAACACAATTATAATAACAACCGTCAACATCGCGTACCCAGGACAGCAACGAGGAGTCTCAAGATTAATTTTAAAGCGGCTGCTGCTGTGGGATAACGTATTTGCTCACTTCCGATATTAATGGTCATTATTACTGGGTAATAGGCGTCATCGCCATTTCATCCGTTTGTGCAGATAACAAAAGCAAAGACCCCCCGTGTAGCCTTAAAAGACTGTAGGGGCAAGTGCTGTTAGCGAGCACCCCATGCAGGCGGCACGGCCCACGTGGTGGCCTGCACCACGCCCGGCCGCTTTTGTCTCCCGAGTGGCGATGTTTACACACCGTACCATGTACTCATTTAAGGCTGAGTTGACCTAGGGGAGGCCCAGGATCGGTTCAAATATTCGTCACCGATGTTGGCTATGACCGGAAATCGGATTCTGGTGGCCAGATTCGTAATGCAGCGCGCTAACCACTGCACCACCGCTCCCCACCCATATATATACTCACAAAAACACCGCATATAGTTCAACTGGATGCATTACATTTACTATATATTAATGTAAATATCTCGTCATGTTGCGTGTGTTTTGATTTTTTTTTACATAAATAGGTCTATTTATAAATAAGTAATACATATTATAAAATATTTAAATAAAATATTTAAATATTTCATATAAAATTATATGCATAGTAAGCAAAGCTTAAATTACTCCGCATACAGCAAAGCAATGCGAAAAGTACTCCGGACGTGAAATCATCGCGTGATAATTGTATTAATGTGAGACACTGAAACATCGTGAATGCTTTGCTTAAGTGAATATGATAGTGACACAGGGGCTGGACCGAGAGTGTGTGATGGTGGCGGATGTAAAGGTTCGGGCTTGGCTCACGCTACCCCTCTACGGAAGATCAAACAGTTTGCTTTAATTGGTGCTCAAATCAAAGGCAATTCCTAAAGCTCTTATCACTGGAAACACTTTGAATTTAACATCCAGGTGGGGTGGCGTGTTACCAAATTGCTTGCCATTAAACGAACTCGCAAATGTTTGTTATATATTTATCCTCTAAATAATGCTCTGTACACTTTTATATATATATGCGTTCATCCAGCCAGCACCCAACACAGCGACACATTTATATATTTACGCGATTTAACACAAAAAACGCCTGTATCATTGATGATATACGTGTGTGTACGCATGTTTAGTGTGTCTGTGTGTACATGTTTGTATCTGCGTCTTGTCGATGTGCCTGTGTATATGATCGTGGTGATCATGACGCGGTGGTGAGTGAGTGAATGTCTGCATATCGCAACGTAGAGCAATTCATTATTCCTAATTTTCTGTAACATACATTGCACTATGTATCTAGACAGCATTCACGCAGCAAAATGTTGGTGTTTGTAGATGCAAACGTTGAAATGTAATATTGTGCACACACACAAATGTGCGATTGTGTATATGTGTTAGTATGTGTATGCGACATTGTGTGTAAGTGTCATTGTGTGTATGTGCTATTATGTGTGCCACCTCCGATTAGTACGGTTGGCAACATACGGTGCAAAAGAAGTTCAACATACATACATCGTGTATATGTCTACACGCATGTGAACATTCGTTGTACCAGTGTATGTGTGTGTTCACATGTACACATACACAGTGTATGCACATCTACACGCACAGCAATGCTTCACGTTGTGTACGTGAACATAGTGCTGTGTATGTTGTGTACGTGAACATCGTGGTCTATGTGTGTTGTGTAAGTGAACCGTGCTGTGTATGTTGTGTACGTGAACATCGTGGTCTATGTGTGTTGTGTAAGTGAACCGTGCTGTGTGTGTTGTGTAAGTGAACCGTGCTGTGTATGTTGTGTACGTGAACATCGTGGTCTGTGTGTGTTGTGTAAGTGAACCGTGCTGTGTGTGTTGTGTAAGTGAAGCGTGCTGTGTGTGTTGTGTAAGTGAACATCGTGGTCTATGTGTGTTGTGTAAGTGAACCCTGCTGTGTGTGTTGTGTAAGTGAACCGTGCTGTGTGTGTTGTGTAAGTGAACCCTGCTGTGTGTGTTGTGTAAGTGAACCGTGCTGTGTGTGTTGTGTAAGTGAAGCGTGCTGTGTGTGTTGTGTAAGTGAACATCGTGGTCTATGTGTGTTGTGTAAGTGAACCCTGCTGTGTGTGTTGTGTAAGTGAACCGTGCTGTGTGTGTTGTGTAAGTGAACCGTGCTGTGTGTGTTGTGTAAGTGAACCGTGCTGTGTGTGTTGTGTAAGTGAACCCTGCTGTGTGTGTTGTGTAAGTGAAGCGTGCTGTGTGTGTTGTGTAAGTGAACCGTGCTGTGTGTGTTGTGTAAGTGAACATCGTGGTCTATGTGTGTTGTGTAAGTGAACCCTGCTGTGTGTGTTGTGTAAGTGAACCGTGCTGTGTGTGTTGTGTGAGTGAACATCGTGGTCTGTGTGTGCTGTGTTCACGTTGTGACGTGTTGGGTTAACGCAAGCAAGTCAGAACACATCCATATCCACACGTGTTCTGGGTGTGTGTGCGTACTCTGTGCATTCACTATATCGATATATATACACATCACACGTATACGCCAGGTAATTATAATCGATTGTAGCCACTATTTTCTTGTTACAACACCGATTTATTTTAGAGAACATATGCACAGATTGTTGGTCTTTTTCAAGCCGCAGCTTCCACGGATGTCTCTTTCATAAAAGGCACGGGTTTTAAAAACAAGATCCCCAATGGCAATGCATCGCATGAACAATAGAAAATCGTTTTATTTGGAGAGAATGTGGCATAAAATCTTTGTGTGATACATATTTGTGCCAAGCGGTGTTACACACTGAAACCTACACGTATGTTGCACATGCAATACTCGTGGAGGAGAATGATTAATTACGATATAGGGTGCATGCTATTCTACACTTTCCATGTATCATTGTCCGTACCCGTAACCTTCTTGATAATAATAGAATAATCGGGTGCTTAAAACGGAAAATAAAATATTAAACCATAATAGTGGTTTATTTTGAGGGTTAGATCGCGTAAAATATATAAATGTGTCGTTAAACCCGCCACCACCCGACATAGCCAACTAGTAAGGTTTGTCACGTAAACAGAACGTGGACAATTCGTCACTCGTACAAACCTCTATTATAGGTAAGATATTAATCGACGAAAGCCTGCTACGTGTTAAAGAATATTAAATATGTAACATAATCATTTAATATTAATAGTACGTAGTAATTAACACATAAGCAAATATAGTTTAGTGTGGTCGCCGTATATATATGTGTATTTAAAACATGAACAACGAGTACAATAATAAAGACTGTAACTAAATATAATTATTGTATTTTAAAATAATATTATCAATGAACTAATGACCTAACCACAGAACCAAAGTGGCTTGTTGAGGCCTTCATCCAACAGTGGAATTGACAAAGCGCTGAACGTATTGTTGTTGTTATTGTTGTTTACTTGGCCCCGAAATACTAAATCAGAATTGTGGTTGGCACCACGTAGTATTCACGTCAGTATAACGACGACACGGGAAGGGATATTTAAAAACATAAATGTTTAATCTCAGTACGGGGAAAACTAAAGAAGTTGCGTGAACTCAAACGGTTTCGGCTTCACCGTTGGAGCTCACAGACACACACATACAAAGACAGCCCGTATAGCCTTTACTCGATTGTTGGGGCAAGTGCTGTTAGCGAGCACCTATTAAGGCCCGTACGGCAGCGTGGGGGGTGAGCACCACGCAGAGCGTGGCGCCGTCTCGCCGGTGGCGATGTTCACCACACACAGCACCAGCTTTGAGGCTAAGTCACACACGTACACACATATACATACACACACACACATATACATACACACCCACACACGTACACACATATACATACACACACATATACATACACACATATACATACACACACATACACACATATACACACATATACATACACACACACACGCACACACATATACATACACACATATACATACACACACATACAAACATATGCATACATACACACACGTACACACATACACACACGTACACACATATACATACACACATATACATACACGCATACATATACATACACATATATATACACACACATACACACATATACATACACACGTACACACACACATACACACGCACATACATACACATACATACACACATATACATACACACACATACACACACACGTACACACATATACATACACGTACACACACACACATACACACACACACGCGCATACCACACACATACACATGAATACATACGATGCGTTCACACCAACATGCACATACCACACACATACATACACAACGACACAACAACACATCCACAAATATACGTGTACACCTACGTAATACTGCAGGGTTGTTAATACCAAACAACCTGTAAACCGCCATTGGTACCTCATTTGCCAGTAAAAAATATGATAATTGGTTTTTTACCCTTTTATCTGGCAACACAACTGACACCTTTTTTACGAGGGGTCATAATGCAAACAAAAAACATAACTCTGATAATGTATGCACTGTATGCACTATACATTATCAGAGTTATGTTTTTGTTTGCATTATGACTGCAGGTATTGTGGTCTATGCAAACATGACTCCTCGTAAAAAAAAAGGTGTCAGTTTTGTTGCCAGATAGAAGGGTAAAAAAACAATTATCAACCTGTAAACCGGTTACCGTTTTCCACCTCCATACGTTTAACGCAACGTCCAGTTATTTAAAACGTGTTTTTTTTGTCGACGGCCGTGGTGGGCATGGTGGTTTTTATTTCAACATTTATTCCACCCTGCCCTAACCCGCCTCTTCACATCTCAGTGTTTCATCGCCCACCGCCTTTGTGGCGATATTTTACACACCGCACCGGGTACTGTAATAAATTTAAGTCTGAGTCGACCTAGGGGAGGCCCAGAGCCGGTGCAGATAATCGTCACCGGCGTTGGTGACCGTGAATTCGGATCGTTGGGATTGTAGCACAGCCCGTTCACCACAAACACAAATATCTTCCCGTGTCGCCTTTAACAGACTGTTCGGTCAAGCGAGGCCCGTAACACACTCACACACGCGCACAAATGCACGCACACCTACACACACAAACGCATACAAACTGCAAACTATGAACTCTAATCTGTTACATATTCAACTAAAAGTTCTCAACACATTGATCAGCATCAGGCAGGATTGTTTGTTCGCTGGGCGCTTTGCGTTGGTGGCCACGTTGGGTCTGTGCTTAGCAAACCACGATTTTGTAAACTAAACATCTCAAACACGGCGTCGCACGGGCTGTGACGACCATCAAGGAGAGCATCAATGCACCAAAGACGTTGGGCATTAACATGTAATAGTAATAATAAGAACAGTAATGATTTTAACCATTTATAGAAAAACAAAGATCGCTCCACCAACGGTGTGAACACGAAGAGAAAAATGAGTTTGAGAATACCAGGGCTTCATTTTCTCATGAAATAATATTGTTGTTGTTGTCTTCGGAAGCTCAGCCCTGGAGGGTGGGAGGGTGGACAGCTCCGGCTGAAACCATCTCCCCCTTCATGATCCCTCCCTCCATGATCCACCCCTCCCTTCATGATCCATCTCCCTCTTCATGATCCCTCCCTCCATGATCCACCCCTCCCTTCATGAACCATCTCCCCCTTCATGATCCCTCCCTCCATGATCCACCCCTCCCTTCATGATCCATCTCCCCCTTCATGATCCCTCCCTTCATGATCCATCTCCCCCTTCATGATCCATCCCTCCCTTCATGATCCATCCCTCCCTTCATGATCCATCTCCTCTTCATGATCCATCCCTCCCTCCATGATCCATCTCCCTCTTCATGATCCATCCCTCCCTCCATGATCCCTCTCTACATGATCCATCTCCCTCTTCATGATCCATCCCTCCCTTCATGATCCATCTCCCCCTTCATGATCCCTCTCTTCATGATCCATCCCTCCCTCCTTCCATGATCCATCTCCCCCTTCATGATCCATCCCTCCCTCCATGATCCATCTCCCCCTTCATGATCCCTCTCTTCATGATCCATCCCTCCCTCCTTCCATGATCCATCTCCCCCTTCATGATCCATCCCTCCCTTCATGATCCATTTCTTCATGATCCATCTCTCTTCATGATCCATCTCTCTTCATGATCCCTCTCTTCATGATCCATCCCCCTCTTCATGATCCATCTCCCTTCATGATCTCTCTCTTCATGATCCATCCCCCTCTTCATGATCCATCTCCCTTCATGATCCCTCTCTTCATGATCCATCCCTCCCTCCCTCCTTCCATGATCCATCTCCCCCTTCATGATCCATCCCTCCCTTCATGATCCATCTCTTCATGATCCATCTCTCTTCATGATCCCTCTCTTCATGATCCATCCCCCTCTTCATGATCCATCTCCCTTCATGATCCATCTCTTCATGATCCATCTCCCTTCATGATCCATCTCTCTTCATGATCCATCCCTCCCTTCATGATCCATCTCCCTTCATGATCCATCTCTTCATGATCCATCTCCCTTCATGATCCATCTCTTCATGATCCATCCCTCCCTCCCTCCTTCCATGATCCATCTCCCCCTTCATGATCCATCCCTCCCTCCCTCCTTCCATGATCCATCTCCCCCTTCATGATCCATCCCTCTCTTCATGATCCATCTCTTCATGATCCATCTCTCTTCATGATCCATCTCTCTTCATGATCCCTTTCTTCACGATCCATCCCCCTCTTCATGATCCATCTCCCTTCATGGTCCATCTCTTCATGATCCATCTCCCTTCATGATCCATCCCTCCCTTCATGATCCATCTCCCTTCATGATCCATCTCTTCATGATCCATCTCCCTTCATGATCCATCTCTTCATGATCCATCTCTTCATGATCCATCTCTTCCTTCATGTGGGCGCGCCGCTTCTCCGCGTAGGCGACGCCGCTTGGCCTGACCCGCACCCCGTGAGTCACCGAGACCGCAATGACTCCTCTCGGGTCTCGGCTCCCCGTAGAAGAGGAACCAGGCGCGAGTGGACGCAGACAGACTTCTGTCAGCAGGGCGTTTGGGGGCTTCTATAAACAGCGAGCGTGGCAGTGGGAACTGCGGCTGTTGCGGCGACCGTGCTGGGCCAGCGCTGATAACTCACACTAAAGAGGAAACCCAGTGGGACGCTTGTTGGAACTAAGCACGCACACACACACACGTGTATGTGCGTGTGCGTGCGTATGTGTGCGTGTGTGTGCTCGCTAACAGCATTTGCCCCAACTAGTCAAGGCTAGGGGGGGGGGGGATCTTTCTGTTTGCTCTTGTAGATCACGGGGAAGCGGTAGCGTAGTGGTTACCGCGCTGCGCTTAGAACCCGGCCACCCGAGTTCGATTCCCGCTCACGGCCACCACCGGTGACGATTATCTTCAACCGGTCCTGGGCCACCAATAGCTCAGCCTCAAACGGTGCGGTGTGTAAACATCGGCACTTGGGAGACAAAGGCGGCCAGGCGCAATGCTGGTCACCCACCCTCGCGTGTGCCGTTCCCGTCTTCATAGGTGCTCGCTAACAACAGTCTGTGAAGGCTATACGGGGGCTCGTTGTCTTTGTACATCACCGGTGCAGCCGAATCGCCACAGCACACAAGGGGGTGGGTGGCCAACACCAGGCCCGGCCGCCTTTGTATCCCGAATGGCGATGTTTACACATCACACCAGGCATTCATTTGAGGCTAAGTCGAGCTAGGGGAGGCCCAGATAATCGTCAGTGGCCTTTAGTGTGAAGGGGAATCGAATCGGGTCGCCGGATGGATTCGTTGCGCAGCGCGCTAACCGCTACACTACCACCCCCCACATGTACACATCGACACACGCGTACACTACACGCTTTCATATGCACACACATATATATACTTACACGCACTTTGATATGTGCTAAATGGCCCAAAAGTAAGGACAGATATGGCTATTCAATTTATTTTTATTAATTACATTATGTTATTTTAATAATTTGAGGTGACCCCCCAGATTAAGTCAGAACAAAACAGCGTTTAACAATGAAATGTAATGTTAACTTAAACGATGAACACATGTCAATGTCTGTGTTAAAATTAATAAAATAGCTGCATGTGTTCTGACTTTTGGGCCACCCTGTATGTACACACACAGATATATACAGACACAAACACGTATATACACACAGACACACGTGTGTACACACACAGACACACGCGTATACACACGCACAGACACATATATATAGACACACAGAGACACACATATATAAAGATAAAGATCCCCCGTATAGCCTTAACAGACTGTAGGGGCAAGTGCTGTTAGCGAGCACCTATGAAGGCCAGAACGGAACACGAGAGGGTGGGGGGCCAGCACCACGCCCGACCGCCTTTGTCTCCCTAGCGGCGATGTTTACACACCGCACAGGTACTCATTTGAGGCTGAGTCGACCTAGGGGAGGCCCAGGACCGGTTCAGATAATTGTCACTGGTGTTTGCCGTGAGCGGGACTCGAACCCGGGTCGCCAAGTTCGTAGTGCAGCGCGCTAACCACTACACTACCACTCCCCACTACACACATATATATACACACAGACACACACATGTATACACACACAGACACACGCGTATACACACACACACACACATATACACACACACATATAGACACACAGACACATATATATAGACACACAGAGACACACATATATATACACACAGACACACACATATATAGACACATACACACGTGTATATATAGACACAGACACACACGTATACACACATACACACACGTATACACACATACACACATGTATACACACACATACACACGTGTATATATATACACACATACACACGTGTATTGTGAACGATCCCTCCAGTGGGATTGCGAACGATGCCTCGCTGCTGATCTCTTCAAGGAGCATCGTGAACCATCATCACGCGAACTCCCCCACTCATCCTCGCAGCAGCAGCAGTAGCGGCAGCAGCGGCAGCAGCAGCAGCAGCGGCAGCAGCAGCAACAGCGGCAGCAGCAGCAGCGGCAGTAGCAGCAGCAGCAGCGGCAGTAGCAGCAGCAGCAGCGGCAGCAGCAGCAACAGCGGCAGCAGCAGCAGCGGCAGCAGCAACAGCGGCAGCAGCAGCGGCAGTAGCAGCAGCGGCAGCGGCAGCAGCAGCAACAGCGGCAGCAGCAGCAGAAGCGGCAGCAGCAGCGGCAGTAGCAGCAGCAGCAGCGGCAGTAGCAGCAGCAGCGGCGGCAGCGGCAGCAGCAGCGGCAGCAGCAGCAGCAGCAGCGGTTTCTGGCTCAGCCATCGAACAAAGGCGGTGGTCACCGCATCAGCGTCGCGCGCTTTCAGATGCGCTTCTACGGCCGTCTGGAACGCTCTTCGTTCCGATATTAGAAAGCCACTGGAGCGACGCATCATCTAGATCGAAAACGAATTCCTGTATAGGACTACGTTTTGTGCTTAGCTTCTTGACCTTCCACCCGCATCTCCGATTAGCGCGGGTTGGCTACGTACGGTGCGAAAGAAGTTTAACATGCAGTACAATGAAGCGATAATTTCATAAATAAGTGAATGAGCCCGCGTCTCTCTCTCTCTCTCTGCATAATGTTTAATTCAGTCGTGCCATGCAGCGTGGCTGTCCTGGACAAGCAAATTCTAATTGTTGTGGTAGTCACCAAGGGAAGTAAAATTTCGACTTTGTAGCAACTCCCTTGTTTATCCGTCTGTACTCGCCTCGCTAATGATGTCACCTCTTAATAAATGCTCTACATTATGTTGGCGATACTGCTGCTGTTGCGATGGCAGTGGTGCACACACACACACAGCCAACAGCAAAAACGCGATGCCCTCGCCAATGACACTGTGTGTGGCCTTAAAAAAAAATACACATTTAATGGGCGACGTTTCGGGCAACGGGCCTTCTCCACAGCACATAGAGGGACCAGAGAGAGAGATAGAGTTAAATATATAAAACGCAGTTGGTTATCTGGACGTGGCTCGCTGATAATTTCTAACGAGGGCGAAGCTTAACCGTGTCCCTCATGTTGCGAGATGCATTTTATATATAGATATTAATCACTCAACAGGCCAAAAAACGGCGAGCGATAAAACGGCGCTATTCGAGTTGAAATCGACAATAGCGGATGCGTCTTCTTTGAAGGCATCTGCAGGACATAAATGTTCGACGGCGGAATTGTGTTCGCGAGTGAAACGGTTCATTGATTTACCCGCACGCGTTCAGCTTCATCGCAATCGCCAACTCGCGTACCACCCGCGGCCGTAACGCAGCGGCCGCAAGTATTCACAGGTAGGTGCGCGTCGCGTTACGAATGAACTCACGCCAACGAAGAGCGAAACACAGTGGCGTTGTTTTTTTTGAACCGATACTTTGTTCAAACATCCCAAATTCAGCACGATCCTCCTGAAAGTCAAACGGATAGCATTGGTTCTGGAAACGGTTACCGGTTTATTGTTTGACGCGCCCGCTGTTTGGTTCACGGGATTAATGGGCTGTGTTGTGCTGCTGGCTGTTGTTGCAAACAGCCAACGCCACCGCTGTTGCTGCTGCTGCTGCTGTGCGTGTTGTGAGCAGATGTGCGTAGCCGCCTATATCGGCGGAAGGAAATTATGCAACGCGTCCCGCGTAGCGCAATTCCACTATGAGTTCATAAAGCTTCCACACACTACACGCAAAGGTCCCCCGTATAGCCTTGAACAGAGTGTGTGGGGAGGCGGGGGCAAGTGCTGTTAGCGAGCAGCACTTATGAAAGGCCGACACGGCACAAGAACGAGGGTGGGTAGCCACCAGCACCACGTCTGGCTCGCTGGGTTCGTAGTGCAGCGCGCTAACCACAGCGCCACCGTTCCCCATTACACACCACACACACATCATCAGCCTGGTACAGCCCTTAAAGGCAAGTGTTGTTAGCGAGCACCTGCCTAAACACTGCACGTACACACACACACGCGCGCGACAAACAATACAATGAACAGAGGTGCAATTAGCGCATTCTCCGAATTATAAGACGCTTCGGAAAGTAAGACCCGGCCCCAAACTTGTGGCCGGTGTCCATATAAGGTATACAAATATGGTCAAACATACAAGCCTTAACATACCTTTGGGGCGAGTACTAGTTTAAGTCTGTAGCCCAGAATCGTTTCAAATATCGGCCACTGATATATTTATTTGTGAGCGGGAATCGGAACTCGGGTGCCATGGTTCGAAGCGCGGTGCACTGACCGCTTCATTGGCGCTTTCCATACCTCGTCGCACACACACGCGGACACGAGGCGTGACACTACCTCGTTACATTTGAAGTGCATGAAGCACATTTCACAGTTATTTAGTGAGTGAAGTTGTTAAAAAAAAAAACATATATACAAATGTGGGCAAATGTCTGACTCGAGACCGCCTCTTACAGCTGATATTCCCCGCAAGGAGCAACACCGGTGTTTGCTGATTGTGTTCGAGTGCACGTCAGCCCAGCGCTGTGCCCCGGGACGGGTTTCAATCAGTGCATCGTGCACGCCAGCTATGACGTCTTGGATCAGATGCATAGAAACGGACAAAAAAAATAACCAGAAAAATAACTTGAAATCTTTCAAATAAGCGCGAAGAGAAACGCATTTCTTGGAATCAAGAGACGGGAAGAGACGCACACGAATTGGGAAACAAACGCAACCCAGCGACATCATTTCGCAAATCAGAGACATCATTGCCGACTTTTAATAAATAAATAAAATTCAGTAAGGGCCTTCGGCTGAACGCGGCTGGCGATGTGCGAGTCGGCTCACCGCGGAGTAGCGCAGCTGGAGGAGAGAGGACAACCAGACCGCGGAGATGGAGCGAACACGCGGCCATCAGCTGGTGTGCACGAGTCAGATGGGACGTGGGATAGTGAGGGGATAGCCACGACGCACGGGGAGGGGGGGAGGAGGACGATCTTCATCCAGCAGCGGAGAGAACATGGCCGGCGATTTTCAGCTCGTTCGCCGTGAGACCGACTTGGAGCGAAGGGGACTCGACTCGGGCTGCAGTCGGAGAACTGCGACGTGACGACGCCATTGGGGCCATCCTTGTCACGTGGTGTCGTTCATTGTCACGAGGTGTCGCAGCTGCAACCTGAGTATATTAAGATAAAACAACAACAACATTTGCCACAACTAAACAAATGACTTTGGAACCAGTCTCGCTCGAATTCATGAACAAAGGGAACGGTAGCCCCCGGAATAGCTTCAATCGACTGTTGGGGCAAGTGCTGTTCGCAAAGCCAGATCGGCAAACGAGGGGGTCGGTGACCAGCACCACGCCCGGCCGCCTTTGTCTCCCGAGTGGCGATGTTTAACGCATCCCACCAGATTAGTAATTTGAGGCTGAGTCGACCGAGCGGAAGGCCAGGACGGTTCATATTTTACACGACCGCTCCCCCTACCTTAGCAGGAACAATCTGGGGCGCCCATCCGGGAATAATAATGATAAACCTGTTTATGGGATTATAGAAATATAGGGCACAACATATTATAGTGTTTGTATGCATCGGGACACCTTGTATGTATGTTGAACTTCTTTCGCAACGTACGTAACCAACCGCGCTAATCGGAGATGCGAGGGAAGGACAACGAACTCAACACAAAAAATCACTTCCAAAGAAATACGTTTTCAATTTAGATTTAAACGTGCATAGCTCCAAGCGACTTCCTAGCATCGAAACGGAAAAGCGTCCTCGAGTGGTAGTCCCTTACGCCAATAACTCCTAATCCAAGCGCTGCTTACGACAGAAACGCAATGAGAACAAGACGTGGCATTATACCGCGATTAGCAACATAGGGCCGTGTCTCAAGACGCCGTACAGACACTGTGGGCACATCTACCACGTGCAGAGCCAAGCGTCGGTAGACTTGGGCAGGACACGTCATGGCTACAGCAGGGATAATGATGATGGTGGTAATGATGCCAGATGGTCAATCATCAATTACAAAGCGGCAGCCACGGGACGGGAAAGCGTCCGATAGAACGCACCATGAGAGATGGAGCGTGGATGGTTAACATCGCAGTATCGTGAGAGATGGCGGCGACTTTGGGGAGAGAGAGAGAGAGCCCTTCATGCAGCAGTGGAGAGATAGCGGCAAAAGCCGGGGGTGCGGTGCCTGGGGCAAATCTCGCCGCGTGTATTACATCTGACACCACCCGTGACGTCAAAGCGCGGGGCCCCCCAAAGCGCGGGGCCCGGGGCGGTTGCCCTGATTCGCCGTCCACTACTCAGCTCGCTCACCAACCTCGACATTAAAAAATAAGAGAGAAGCGAAATCTCGAAGACGCTTTGAGTTTCAGGTTCAATTGATTTTCAATGGACGGATCGCCGTGCCGTCGTCTGTCCGACGTTCCGGCCGGGCCTGCCTTTCGGGTTTACCATGGGGCCATACGTGCTCTCACACGAAAACACCACCACACCCACGAATACCTCTCTCCCGATGGCTACTTGCCAGGTGCCTACTACGACAAGCTAGCAGCGAAGCGGAAAAAAAACATTCAGAGAGCAATTCAGCCCTGGGTAATAACAACAACAACACAACACAGTGACAGAGTTATTTGTACGTCCGGGAAAGCCTCAACTGAGTCTCGTAACTTTTTTCACCACGGTCTTGCCGGGTCTCCCCCGTCGCAGACAATGATTGCTGTGTGTACTGTATTGCAAATTGACGACTGTAATCTGCCGGCACACAATGGTCTCACTCTTGCGAATGAAGCCACGGGATCTTTAAATTGTTTCCACTGAAGCAGATGGCGCGCGTAGAAATGATTACAGGACACATCCCGTAGTGGTCAACACAGGACACACACACACAGCAGTGGTCAACACAGGACACACACACACACACAGCAGTGGTCAACACAGGACACACACACACACAGCAGTGGTCAACACAGGACACACACACACACAGCAGTGGTCAACACAGGACACACACACACACAGCAGTGGTCAACACAGGACACACACACACCGTAGTAGTCAACACAGGACACACACACACACAGCAGTGGTCAACACAGGACACACACCCCGCAGTCGTATTGAGCGGGGCGGCCGCTGGAGCTCGAACCGTGAACCTGTGTAACAAAGCGGACGTGTCATCCGCCCGAGATGAAAGATGTTTTCCGCGGGCATCACCGATGGTTACATCACAACAGTGAACCGCGCTACAAATGGGATAGCCCGTTCCCGCGGGCCCTTGTGGAGATGGATCGGGGGGCCTCGCGGGTGGTGGTGGTGCTGGGGGGGGGGCGAGACAAGGCGATGGGAGGGGGTGAACAGCTGTCACAGTCTGTACACAGCAGGTCCGCAGGGAGACCTGCTGGACCATAGCCCGCGTTGTGTAACGCAAGGCTGCGCGGATGGATCGGGGTGATCATCGATTGAGCTGGGAGTTTGTTTCGCAAAAACAAGAGCCATTAACGAGGTATTCTCTTGTTCTCGCTCCGTGACACATGATGATGAATTACAGAGCTCCCATGTATAATGTAGTCGACGTGCGCGTGTGGTATAGAACTCTATGCGGCGACGGCGAGGGGCCACGTGGTTGATGTCGAGTTCGGGACGACTCTTGAGAGATGCGTTAAAATACAACTAAAGACAAAGCCCCTTTCTCACCCCAACGATCCGGTTCGCTCACGTCTACAGAGTGCGTCCGTGTACACACACACGGGGGGGGGAGGGAGGGGAGTGCGCGTGGTGTGTACGCCGCCAATTGATGCGAGTCTGTCCCCGTGCCGTGCTGGGCGAGGGTGCTGGTGGTTGTTGTGTCACCATACTTCTCCACGCTGGCACGGACTCCGCTCGCTAGAGCTGCGCGATGAAGCGCGTCTGTCGAGGACATCTGGAATCCACTTGAATACTCTCCGGACTGTGATAGTTGTCGTTCGGACATTATGTTTTGACGCGTACAAGCGCTTTGCGATCTATTGGTGAAAGGCGCTGTATAGAAACGTAAATGTTTGTTTTATTTTATAGATGATTGCCGGATGTGTTGAGTTTGTCATTTTTATTTTCTTGTGCGCCACCGGCTCACGCCGTCGTAGTAACAGCAGCAGCAGCAGCGTGTCACGCATCGCACGAGATGCCAGCGAAGTGAAAACATAATCGCACGTTATATCGACGCGACATTTTTTGTTTGCCGGTATGAACATGATGCCTCGCAAAATGTCTCTGTTTGTCGTGTGAACGTCTGAACGCCTGTTTCATTGTCAGAAAGGGTAAAACCCCTCGACGTATTTGTCATCATCGTCCTCTCTCTCTCTCTCCCCCCCATGTCCACGCAAGGTGGTGTCTCTGGGCGGCGTCCCCGACGGAACCGTGGTCACGGTGCTCGCCGGCAACGACGAGAACTACGCGGCCGAGCTGCGCAACGCCACGGCCGTGATGAAGCAGCAGGTGGCTCGCTTCAACGACCTGCGCTTCGTGGGCCGCAGCGGCAGAGGTCAGTGCGAGCTCTGCATGCTGATATGAGCTACCCGTCGGAGGCCGTCGGACTGCGAGAAGGACTGCGTGCAGAGCGAGAGAGAGAGAGCGAGAGAGAGAGAGCGAGAGGTGGGGGTTTACATAAAGCAAAGTAAAAAAAAATTACGAAATGATAAACGAAGCAAAGTGCCGACTACACCGAGCATCTTCTTGTTTCCACTGATCGTAAAAAAAAAGAGTTCAGCGCGTCGCATTTCGCCGTGTGCGTCCATCTGTGACTCGTCGTGTCCCCCCCGCCCCCCCGCCCGCCCCCTGTGAGAACGGATGAAGCTCCGGGCAGCTCACGTCCTCTCTCACTCCTTCTCTCTCTCTCTCTCTCCGTATCTTCCCTCCCCTCGCATCACCCTGTCACCCGCGACATCTTCACCTGCTCATTAATTCTCCTCTCCTTCCTGCCCGGCGCTCCGTCTTCTCTCTCTCTCGCTTCTCATCTCGAGCCGTGCTCTCCTCCTCTCCATCCCAGCATCACTTCCTTGTGCCGCTCACCTTGCCCTCTCTGCTGCCCCGTTTGCAAAACTGACTCTTTTTTTTTACGATCAGTGGAAACAAGAAGATGCTCGGTGTAGTCGGAACTTTGCTTCGTTCATCATTTCGTTTTTTTTTTAAACTTTGCTTTATGTAAACCCCCACCTATCGCTCACTCTCTCGGTCACTCTCTCGCTCACTCTCTCGCTCACTCTCTCGGTCACTCTCTCACTCTCTCGTTCTGCACGCAACGGACTCCTCCCTCCGTGGTGTACCACGGGTACGAAGTTTTACGTACTCTACATTTACGGGATTATTATTACAATCGCTAGCTATACGTGGAAATCTGATGTATATGGCTACGTCGGGTGGTGGGAGGGTCTGACGACATCACCTATCCAAAGAACAATGCGACTTATTCCAAAAGTCAATCGTGAATTGCTACATTTGTATTTTACAAGACGTACAGATAATTGGTATACGGGGGAAAACAAATCTCTGTTCCACACAACAGCAGGGTGCTGATGTGTGTTGAACTTCTTTCGCACCGTACGTAGCAAACCGCTCCAATCGGAGGTGCGAGTGCACACTGCACGCGCGCGTGTACACACACACACGTGGGTGCGCGCGTGTGTGTGTGTACACGCGCGTCTACGCACACCCACACACACACGTGGGTGCGCGCGTGTGTATGTCTGCACGCGCGTCTACGCACACACACACACACGTGGGTGCGCGCGTGTGTATGTCTGCACGCGCGTCTACGCACACACACACGTGGGTGCGTGTGTGTGTACACGCGCGTCTACGCACACACACACACGCGGGTGCGTACGTACACGCGGACACACTACCACCACAGCACCTCGCCGGCGTTCCTAGAGCCATACCCCTCGCTTTGTAAACCCCTGCTCCGCTGCGCGATTCATTGCCACGATCCCTATTCACGATGACAGTATGCAGTGTAGTATTCGAGAGTCCATTGTTGTTGTTGTTCCCATCGCGTTTGTTGCTGTCGTTCTGTCGCCCTGATAGCGACACACGTTCACCACCACATGGCAAGCCTAGAGCACGTGCACTCGCCGACTCTCGCACGCGCGACTCGAGCAGCGTCACCGATCTTAAGGATCGACGACGAGAACAATACGCGCCGATTGATGATTAATATCCCCAATCGCAATGAATATAATGAAGATCGATTGTCACATTTCGATAAGGACGCCGTGTCGCAGGAACGTGCCAAAAATCGAGCATAGCAAACGTCGTGTTAGCATGCGAACTCTGGGCTGTCAGAGCATGTTGGTTGGCATGTTCACCACAAGTACCCGCCTGTGGTTAATGAGAACTTTATTCCTTGCCACAAGTTTCTGATTTGGTGTTTGAACATCCTAACGCCTCCGGTTTTATTGCCGGAAAAGGTAAAAGTCTTCTTATTTTTTCACGCTTTGATACCGGCAAACGGGTCGCATGTTGAACTCTTGATTCGTTCACCGCTCAAGTGAAAGGTGATCGATCCTCCGTTCGCCGACCCCCCCAGCCATCGGAATCGCCGTTTGTGTTTTGATGAAGCGGTCGACTGCGGGGGTCGACGGGCGAGACATTCCCCCGGGGGGTCGCGGTGACTCAGCGCTGGGAAGGAGCGAGTCAGCGGCGAGTGGGACGGGGCTGTCTGGGATGTAGGAGGATTGCTTACAGGGGGAGCGCCAGTGTAGTGGTCAGCGCAAAGCGCTCACGGCCACCAACATCAGTGACGATCATCTGAAACGGTCCTGGGCCTCCCCTAGGTCGACTCGGCCTCAAATGAGTAGCTGGTGCCGTGTGTGAACATCGCCACCGGGGAGTCAACGGCGGCCGGGCGTGGTGTTGGCCACCCACCCACCCGCCCGCTCGTGTGCCGTGCGGGACTTTATCGAGGCGTTCGCTAGCAGCACTTGCCCCGACAGTGTGTCAAAGGCCATGCGGGGGACCGTTGTCTTTGTGATTGCTCATGCGGGCAGTTGGCACTGAAGTGTGACTTCCATGTCTCAAGCGACACGGCGATTACATTTGGTGACGGATGTCGTGGTTTATGCATTTCGTGTGATGTGTACTGTATATGATATCCACAGTCAGACTACATACTCTATATAGTTAACTACCTCGCCTGGTATACAGGAGTTCGTGGGTTCGATCCCGACCCTGACGCCTGTTGTGTATTTGGAGTTCGCGTGTCTCTCTCTCTCCGTGGTGGCGTCGATTTTTCTCCGGGTCCTCCGGGTTTTCCCTCCACATTTAGTAACACGCATTTAGAGTATTTGGCTGCTACACATTTCCACATGGTAAACCACTTCGATGGGCTATCATTTGTGTCCAGGTCGCTTCTTCAAAAGAGTTTCATAGCTAAGTGGGCCTTGCCTGGTAAATAATATGAAAAACAATAGTTTATAGTTTTACAGCTTATGCTGTGTATGGTGGGTTCTACGGGATCGGAATCATGGCACGGGACACAGCCTATGAAGTTGCAAACTCAAACGTTGTAATTTATCCTGATAATCGCAAAATGTAAGACGAGTTTATAAATTGTGCTTACACAGCAGGTCGGTGTGATAGACAATACAGGACAGCCAGTCTCACCAATATGCCTGAACAAAGGTTGTGTAACGCCGTTACCGTGGCATAGTGAATAGAAAAAGATGCCGTCTCCCTCGCCTCTAGCAGGCTGTTGGGGCAAGTGCTGTTAGCGAGCACCTGCCAAGGCCGACACGGCACCACGCCCGGCCGCCTTTGTCTCCCCAGTGCTGATGTTTACACACGGCACCAATTAAGGCTGAGCCGATCCTAGGGGAGGCCCAGGACGGGTTCAGATATTAGTCAATATTGGCTGTGAGCGGGAATCAAACTCGCGTGCGCAGTGCGCTAACCACTCCGCCTTTTAATAAAAAATGACACACTATCGGTGTGAAAACGTCAGTGAGGGCTTTAACTTAGTCCCGGGGCTGAGCTTCAGAAAACATCGCCTACTTGCTTACGCCTTGATCTGCACCGAAAAAAAAAACTAATTGTCAATGTGTGGATGAGGGGAATGGACCTGTTCACTGGTTGAGCGGTAGGGGCCCGGGGAAAATATTGAAAGAGAGTTTAAACCCTGGTAAAAACAAAACAACTACGAGAACAATGCGGTTTATTGATGCAGGAAAAAGCCTCGCTTTGTCTGAGGACCCACGTGGACATCACATTAACCACTTATTGAGTGACCACTTATTATTCACATTCGGGTGAAATTATATATATATATATTGCAGTACTGTCTATGCGTACAATTTAATTCTCAAACACGGAATATGTTTCACAATAAGTAAAATCGCACCTCCGATTTAAGCACGGTTGCCCTACGTACGGTGCAAAGGAAGTTCAGCGTACATACAGGCCGTGCGGTGTGGATGCAATGCCGCTACTGCGCGAGGGAGGGGGGGAGGGGTAATTTGCGCAGTAATTAAACACAAACACAAAACAAGGACGGTCCCTATTGCCCGGCCAGCCGTGATGAATGGAGGTCGTGGCCGGCAACCGTGTTCGTTGCGAGCTAATGGGACGGGGTTCTTAGGACTCGTTGGGCACGTCCTCTGAGCCTCTCATGGGGTCAAAGAATTGAACCCGGGACATCGTTAACCCTTTCCCGTCCCGAGACGCACTGCAAGTTGCAGGGTGGGCGTCCCGTTCACCGCTGAATCTCGAAACGCGCAAGCGGTGCGGCGTTAATTTTATTTAGAGACGCGTAGCGCCTTTGTTTTTAAAGACGTCGTTACTCACCGCAGAGAACCGTAGCAACACGCCCGCCGCATTCTACGACAGTTGGCGGCCAAACTGTGCCACACGCCCTCCCGCATGGCCTTGTGGGAGCCTCGGTACCGATGAAGCTGTTTCAATTTAGTCTTTCTTCAGATTCCGTTCCGAGGACGTGCACGTCATCGGAATGGAACCGGAAGAAAAACTGACGACTTATACGTACGTTCGGATGACGTACACGTACGTCATTGGAAGGGGAAAGGGATTCAAGCGACGCACGGAGCAGGGACGGCTGGCGAGTGGAGAGTGGGATGCGAGGGACGCGAGGCAAAGCGCCGCTGTGTGAACACGCACACGAGGGGACTTCTCAACGTCAGGGTTCGTTTTGTCTCACCTGGTGAGACCCCCCCGTCCCCCCTCCAAGAGGCTAGGATCGAGTGGCATTTGGCATTTGGCTCAGAGGGTTGACCTGGGTCACCAAAGTGACACAAGCAGGAATATACAAAAACAACAGCAACAATAACAACAACAACAACAACAATTGAACAATGAAGCAAATTGAAAGCATAGCACAGAAGTCAACCAAAAAGCAATTTATAGCAAAACAACGACTGTGTTACAGTGCGCAAACAATCAATATTAAATGCAATTATTTTGCCGTAACAAAAGTTGGCTTTGACGAATTACTATTAGGAATGATTAGGAGTAACTTTTAGCAAGGGGAGAAAAAACATACTTGGGGTGGTTATTACATTAGTGTGTACACTTTGATGACAGGCGTTTAGAAGTTAAAACACCAAATGGATACCTATTGCAAGTCAGACTTGATGCCCTGCCGGGTATATATACACACACACGCGGATTGCGCAGCGTTACACCGGGGCGGCGAGTGATTTATCGCAACGTTTGTGTGTATGTGTGTGTGTCAGTGTTATATAAATAGCACGCGTGCACACAACTCACGGTTATCTGCGCCGTTGTGGTATTTTATAACAGCGGTGGCCCCGAGCCACCGAAGATAACCACCCAGCCCGGCGTGGCGTGAGTGACCTGTGGCCTGAGCTATACTCGCAGCCGATTGTCGCGGTTATCGCGAGCGAGCTTCAAGATTTCACGCCAAAGCCACAGCGTGCAACGTGGCCCCGAGATTGTATTTAGAATTGCGTGTAACTCGCCCTTTAACAGAATGAACACGAAGGGAAGCAATGGCTAATTATAGCGTCTGTGAGAAATGATAGTCGAGTTATTATTGTAGGTGACGAAAACAACCACGATATAATTCGTAGGCGGTTTAACGAACCGTGAGGCCAAGCAAGTGGTTGTGTGGTGGAGTGGTTGTGTGGTGGAGTGGTTGTGTGGTGGAGTGGTTGTGTGGTGGAGTGGTTGTGTGGTGGAGTGGTTGTGTGGTGGGTAGCACGCGGTGCTGTGAACATCATCTGGCCAGTGATATCAGAACTGAGCGATATCCGAAACGGTCTTGGACCTTGCCCACTCCTCCTTCACCTAACCGGCACTGATGAAGGTGGGGAAGTATGGTCAAAGTATGGTCAGAGTATGGTCAAGTATGGTCAAACGACCGCCCATGACCGACACGGTAGGCCTTCGTCAAGCAGTAGATCGACATAGTGAGCTGTAAGTTATATCGTAGACAAATTAATTCATATTATCATCATCATAATACATTTCTTCAGCGTTTTTTTTCTCTTCACCAAAGCTACCCGGGACTATAGGATGCAAGGTGAATCTCATTCTATCACCTGCATCTCATGACGAGTTTAACAAGGGGGGGGGGGGGGGTCGCATCACCTGGCCTTGGTTCCACACTCGAGTGCGGTGGAAAACGGCGCACGCAGTGAACCGAGCCGGCCCAGCACGGCACGTCCTGCGACAGATGCGTTGAGAGACGAAGGCGCGCTCACCGTGGGCAGGAGTGGGAGCTTGCCAGCCTGGACCTGACCGAGGGCCGGCAGGCTAGCACCGGGGGGGGAGGGGGGGGGCCTCTGCCGGTGGGAGGGGTCAGAGTTTAGGGCCTCCCGTCCCCGTTGAGTCGATGTCGACTGAGGGCTTCCACAGACGGCATTGTGGGCTGCAACTTCAGATTTGTTTTTAATGGAAACTGCGATGGAGTGATAAGCCACGGCATTCACAGCCCGCTTGCTTGTTAAACCGCTCGCATGCAAAATGAAAATAGCTGCTTCGGTGATGCTATGCAGTACTTTGCCGTGCTTACAGTCGCGTTTTAAAAATTAACATTGTTACACCAGTTGAAATTACCAGTTTTTACTTAGTAACACACAGTTGAATACAAACGCACTCGGTGCAAACATCACACATAACGTACGCGTGTGTGTATATATATTATGTTGTTATTTTGATTGAAATGTGGTAACGGAAATACCACAAATGTGCACTAGAATCTATTTTTCGCAAATCTGCCTTATCTGTAAAACGTGCCCCCCCCGCCGCCATTAAAACGAAACGCTAGTTCCACGAAGCAATGTGGCATGCGGTTTAACGGACTTGTGCGATTAGCACGGTTGGATACGTACGGTGCGAAAGAAGGAAACCATGCATACATAAATAAGTTCATAATACAGGTTTTTTTAGGGGGGTTAGAACGCGTAAATATAAATGTGCCGTTAATCCCGCCACCACCCGACACAGCCAATTAAACAGAAGGTGCCAATTCGTTACTAGTACATCACACCGGCAAATCAACACACCGGTGTGCTGTACTAGTCACGAATTGGCACGTTCTGTGTACGTGACAAACCTTGCATACTTACATTATTACTTCGCCTGTTTATCCAGGAGAGTTTCGCTGAGTCTCATGACTGTTTCAGGAGGGTCCTGCCAGTTTTTTTTGCAGGCGGAGAGGGAGGTGATAATTGCAATGTATAATCCCAATCGAGTATACACGGACGTATGTTGAACTTAATTCGCACTCTACGTAGCCAACCTGGCTAATCGGAGGTGCGGTGGACGGACAACAAACTGAACAAACGGGGAAAAAAAAAAATTGCGGGTATTTTGTCAAGTTCCAACGCCACCGCTCCCCACAGCACACACACACATACACGCCGCCTTTGCCTAACCACACAGCCACATAACCGCGCACGCAGACCGCGTGAACGCACAGCGTGGACACGATCCTGAGGCCCAATGAAGATGAATGTTGTGATCATCTAAGAGGTGGCCGGGTGGCTCCGGAGATGAGAGCGTTGAGCCAGCGCTGCTGAGACACTCCTCGGTTTGAATGCAGATTTCAGCCACTGCCTGCGATTAAACCCAGTTCTCAAGTCTAGTGAGTTGATCGTCTCAGCCTTGTCAGCAATGACCACGTTAAATACAAACACCATGACGTTAAATCTGCTGTTGCATTTAATCAGAGTCTCATAGCAGTGCTTGTGGGGACGTGCGCCCTCTATTGTGTAGATAATGATACAAATTATACTTGAATGATTGTTTTTCTACAGCGGAGAAAAGTCAATAGAAATTCCATATCCATAAGAGAGATCGAGTGAAAAATTGCTTCTGTGTGGGCCATTACTGGACATCTGTGAAACACATTCTTGCGGAGGGAGCTGGTAGGAACGTTGGGTTGCTCGGTCAATGGCCAGGGTCAACGGCGGCGTGGTGTATTCCGCAAATATGCCCGACTGTGAGGGCGGGCACAAGCCGGCGTGAGTAGGTTAAACGTTGAGTTTTATAAGGGCACCACGGGGTGACCAGCCCCTCCCCACCCAGCCCCACCCCTCCCACCAGCCCCTCCCTGCACGACGGACGGACACAATAATCCCCTGTGAGCTGGTGTAACCAGGCGGTTCCTACCAGTAAAAGAGCTTTATAGCTCATAGGATTCCTTCAGTATAAATAAACATTCGGAGTCTGACATTCTCTGACAGATGGCGTTCACAGCTCTATGTGAACTTACGAATGGATTCTTCATCTTGTGCTGTAAGGCCAATTAGCACCAATTTAAATAAATTGGAATACAATTAAAGCAAGAAGCAGTTGCCTCGTAGTCGGCGAGTAGCAGCCCACTGTCCCACGGCACCGTTGTCTCAGCGCCGTCGTAAAAATCAATGACAGCTCAGCCGATGCGAGGCGTGTCTCATCATCTTTATTCCACATTAACTAGGATATTCGTTTCCAACAATAACGCTCAGCAAACTGGTTGATCAAATTTTGACAGTTTAATGTATGAATTCGATATTACGTATATGTGTGTGTGTGTGTGCGCTGGAAGTGTATTACTTCAGTTTCTGATTAATAATAATAGTAATTTACTTACCCTCTTGTCAATCCGCTGCTGCTATAGATGAAGGCCCTCTCCCACGCTGTGTCGGTCATGGGCGTTGATTGACCATACTTCACCACGCTGGTCAGTGCGGATTTGTGAACGGGGGTGCCCAGGTTTAGCTTTCACTCGCACGCCGACGATGTTACCTGTATAACACGTGGGAGGCTTTCGCGACCAATATTATTCATAATATAGGGTTTTGGGTCAGTCGCGCTATTTATAAATGTGTCGTAACCCTCCACCACCCGACACGGCCAAACAGTAAAAAGTGTGTCACGTTTTTCAAAGGACAAAATTATTCACTTCTTTAGCCCACCGGTGTGTCCATTCTTGCCCGATGAAGCTGATTGTAATTATTAGCGAAACGTCGTGCTACTCACATTTTAAAATGCTGTTGATTCTCTCTTCAGCACATCGGTGAGCTAAAGAAGCGAATTATTTTGTCTTTTGAAAAACGTGACACATTTTTTACTGTTTGGCCGTGTCGGGTGGTGGAGGGTTACGACACATTTATAAATAGCGCGATCTGACCCAAAAACCTATATTATGGATGTTACCTGTAGCCAGGAATCAAACTCATGCTGCTGGGCTCGTAACTTAGTGTGCACTCACCATTGCGCCACAGACTCCACTAGCGATCGGTGTGATTAACACCGTGTAAAAATCCTGTATTTAAAAAATGAAACAGTCAAATATGGATTATTAAACTAAACTATTTTTATTTCACCAGGTAAGGCCCCACTGAGCTATTTAGTTATTTGTAAGAAGCGACCTGGTCATCACAAATGATAGCTCAATGAAGTGGCTTGTCGGCACGTGGAGTTTTATAGCAGCAGCCAAATAGTCTGAATGCGTGGTGGTGTTGATTCTAATTGTGCAGGGAAAACCCGGAGGACCCGGAGAAACATACACACAACCACGGGGAAAACATGCAAACTCCTGATATACAGCAGCAGACGTTATGGTCGGGATCGAACCCACGACCTCCTGTATACCAGGCGAGGGAGTTAACATCTTGACACCGCGGCACCCAATAACAGTGGCGATTTGTACGCAGAGTTTAAAGCTATGCTATGAAGCTAACTTCCTCGTGCAGGTTCTAAGCGTTAAGAGTTAATTGTATTGAGTTGACCAAGCTGAGACCTGGGGAGCCACGGATGGGTCTGGCTTGCAAGGGTGACCCCTTGGCATCAGCGCAGGGTCGGCTACCAGAATAACAAGAAGAGCCATCTTCTTGGTTCTTTCGGTAAAGTCACGTGGAAGGGAAATAATAAAATAATAAAAAGAAAACATAATAAAATACAACTCTCACGACGTTTCGGCCACAACGCAAGCAGTGAGAATTGTATTTTATTATGTTTTCTTTTTATTATTTTATTATTTCCCTTCTACGTGACTTAACCGAAAGAACCAAGAAGATGAATCCCTGCAGTCACGAAAGCTTTAAATCGAAGAAGGAGCCATCTCTTTAGAATTCGGTAAAAAAAAAACCCGACTCAATATTTAAAGAAGCCGCATTGCCAAGTTAATACGAGATGGTGGTCCTTAGTAAATGACGTCACGAAGCAGTTCGTAAAGATACCGCGTGCGGCTGCGCAAGCAACAGGTTGTCAACACACGTGCTAGGAGAACGTCTTTACACCGCACGCTCGTGAGAGGGTGGCAGCAGCTCGGGGGAGGAGGCCTGTTCATCCAGCAGTGGATTGACCATGGCTGCTGGCGATGCTGCTGCTGCTGACCACGGAATGCGAGTGCATTGAGAACACGAGTCTCTTAGCAGGGGAGGCGTGGTGGGGATCGGGGCGACACTCCAGACAGCACACAAAGTCGATGCGACCAAGTCGACAATAATTCCTCTTGGCCCAGGTTAATGACCGCCGTGGATTTGCATCCAGAACGGGTTCCGAGGCTGCGTGTTGTGACGTGCACGTCTCGCGTTGCTGGCAACGAGACGCCTGGCTCACACGGCCACGTTCATCATCATCATCACATGCAAGTGGGGGAGCGGTGTGGTGCGGCGGTTAGTCAACTTGCACTATGAATCCAGAGACCTGAGTTTGATTCCCGCTCATGGGCAACATCAGTGCCGTTTAACTGAACTGGTCATGGGCCTCCCCTTGATCGACTCAAATGATGCGGTGCGTGAACGTCGCTACTGGCGAGACAAAGGCGGCCGGGCGTGGTCCTGGCCACCAAGCCCCTCGTGTGCCGTGTCGGCCTTCGTAGGTGCTCGCTAACAGCACTTGCCCCAATGGTCTGTTAAGGCTACACGGGCGATCGTTGTCACCCGCGCGTGCGAGCACTTGTATTCACACGCGCGTGTGTGTGCACGCGCGTTCGCTTGTGTGCCTGTGCAGGGAAAAGCTTCACGCTCACCATCACGGTGTTCACCAGCCCGCCGCAGGTGGCCACCTACCACCGTGCCATCAAGGTGACGGTGGACGGACCTCGCGAGCCACGGAGTGAGTATCCCGCTTCTCTGCACTCCTCCTTCACAACAAAACACAGACACCCTCCCGCCTCTCGCTCCCCCACCGCTCTCCAATTAAGCATCAGGGGCTGCCGTGGCGGGTGCCGTTAAAGAGCTGCCGCGAGGCAGGTTGGCACAGCGCACACGAGGTGGTGGCATGTGGTGGTGGTGGTGGCGGCGTGGTGGTGGCGTGTGGTGGTGGTGGTGGCGTGGCGGTGGGCATCGAGCACACCAGGCCGCCCTCGGTCTCTTGTCGGCCTCCTCCTCTTTGCATTCATGGGTGAGTTGACCTCGGGGGTGGGGGGGGGTGTCCGGGTGGGGGGTGCCCAAATCGAGGTTGGATCGCGCACCAATTGCAGCCGGCTTAGCGCTCGGCGTGCGCGTCGCGCCGATTAGGACGTTGCGAAGCACCGCGATGCACTCCGTCCACGCCTGCGGGCGCACCACGAAATGTGGAAGGAAACAAGAAGCGCGAGGGAAGACAGACGAGCACGTGGGGACACGCGCGGGGCTGGCAACGTCGAGCAGGCAAAGGGTTGAGAAGGAGCGATGCAGCGATTGCCGGCGAGAGAAAGGGGACCACGGCGGAATGTTGCTCGGCCCCCCTCGCCGTTCACGAGCGGTACGGAAGGGACTGACGGTGGCGGTGGACAGACACTTTGCTCTCCGTGCTCAGAGCACACGCGCGACGCACGTGCCTTGCAGTGTCGTCTCGTCACTCACGAACTTGCGATCCGCGGATTTTGTCTGTCCGCGAATCGCATCTGGAATTCTGCACGACTGCATCGAGTGAGAGAGAAAGTGGTGATATAATATGGCGAAGCTTTAGAAGCATCTGCAAGGCGTCGTGCGTACGATAGGAGGAGCAACGCTCACAACAACGAGCGGAGCGCCGGGTGGCTAAAGCACAGCAAAGTTGGCACAGTAGGGGGCACAGGTGGTGCATCAGCCAGTCATCTCGGTCATCTCAGTCAGTCGACCCGTGGCACCTGGGTCTGCCCGGTAACCTCCTGCCAGCGGGCGTTCGACACTTCACGTGGTCCCAACGTGCACACAGCCTGGCACAAGCGTTGTGGTGACGTCACCGTCACTTAGTGGCGAATGGCGGTTGTTGTTGTTGTATGTGTGTGGACTGCATGCGTGTGTGTGTGTTTGTAGGTGTGTGTGGGGAGCGGTAGTCTAGCTGTTAGCGCACTGCGGTACGAACTCAGCGACCCGAGTTCGATTCCCGCTCACGGCCAACACCAGTGACGATTATCTGAACCGGTCCTGGGCCTCCCTTAGGTCGATTTGGCCTCAAACGAGTACCTGGTGCGATGTGTTGTAAACATCGCCACTCGGGAGACAAAGGCGTCCGGGCGTGGTGCTGGCCACCCACCTCCTCGTGTGCCGTGTCGGCCTTCATAAGTGCTCGCTAACAACACTTGCCACAACAGTTTGTTGAAAGCTACACGGGTTGATGTTTGTGGGCCGCGTGAGTGCGTGCGTCCTCAGATGTGTGCTGCTTGCACAAGGAAATCATTGGGACAGTTTTTTTTCTCTGCAAGTGAAGGAGAGAGACTAAAAGAGAACCCCCCCCTCCACTCCTCCGCCACCCCTCCCGAAAAATCATTAAAGCATCGCATTTACGAAATTTATTGTTCAGGACAAGACATCAAACGCTTTTCAAAGGGGATGTACGCATAGACCCCCCCTCCTACCCACCACCACCCCTTAAGAGTCTTCAAAGTCCTGCCTTGAAAACTTGTTAACAAAATATGTCCTGCCGCCCCACTGGGTGATGTAAAAGGGTTTTTTGGGTGGCAGCGTGGGTGGGGGGGGGGGAGGCTGCGTGTTTTTTGGGGGGCATAAAAAAACGCGGAGCGGCGGTGGTGGTGGTGGTAATGATGGTGGTGGTGATGATGGTGGTGATTGTGGTGGTGATGGTGGTGATGGTGGTGGTGATTGTGGTGGTGATGGTGGTGGTGGTCATGGTGGTGATGGTGATGGCGGTGATGATGGTGGTGGTGATGATGGTGGTGGTGGTGATTGTGGTGGTGATGGTGGTGATGGTGGTGATGATGGTGGTGATGATGGTGGTGGTGGTGATGGTGGTGGTGATGGTGGTGGTGATAATGATGGTGGTGATGGTGGTGGTGGTGGTGGTGGTGATGGTGGTGGTGGTGGTGATAATGGTGGTGGTGGTGGTGGTGATGGTGGTGATGGTGGTGGTGGTGATGGTGGTGGTGATGGTGGTGGTGGTGATGGTGGTGGTGGTGATGGTGGTGGTGGTGATGGTGGTGGTGGTGATGGTGGTGGTGATGGTGGTGGTGGTGGTCCCGTCCGTCCGCTGAGGGGATGGTGGCAGAGCGCTTTTGTCTCCCCGCTCGCGCCGCGTGAGTCACGCACTTCCGCGGGCTCTCGCACAATTAGCACATTCCTCGCTCGCAGACCCAGACGTGAGTCAGCCGCCCCAGCCCATTCACTCGCAAAAAAAACATAATCTTCTCTCCCCCGTTCCGTCCCATCGGTCCCGTCCGCCCACCCACCCGCTCGCTCACTCACTCACTCACCCACCCACTCACTCGCTCGCTCGCTCGCTCACCCACCCACCCACCCACTCGCTCGCTCGCTCACTCACCCGCCCACCCACTCACTCGCTCGCTCGCTTGCTCACTCACTCACCCACCCACTCGCTCACTCACTCACTCAATCACCCACTCGCTCACTCACTCGCCCACCCACCCACTCACTCACTCGCCCCCATCGCCACCGTCAACCCACCCACCGCCCGCCTCATTTTACGCCCGTCGTAAAGCCGCCGTTCCATAACAACAACACTGATGTATTATTGGACGGGAATGGTTGAAAGATTGAGAAGAAGAAGAGGAAAGAGCGCGTGCGAGAGACGGTGGAACCTGGACGATACATCCGCCTCGCGCGACGTCTGCGGCGCACAGACCCGGGCTGTTTGAAGCGTCCGAGAATGTTCTCGGCGAACTGCGAAGCCCTGATATAAAACGATATATAATAGGCGACGTTTCGGGAGTGGCCCTTTTTCATGGCACGTGACGAAGGGTCATCTTGGTGTTGTCAAGAAAGTTCACTTCCCAAACCGTCACATATATATATATATATTTTGTTTAATTAAGGCCAAGGTGTTATCGAGGAACGTGTTGAAATCATTTGGTGTTAATCGTGCCTGTGCATCACGAGCAAACTCAGCAGCAGCAGCGGCATCGCCAAGTCGTGAGCGAGGCCCTGGGCACTCGGCTGCCCCTGCCGCCTTCTCTTCTCTCTTTTGTTTGACGGCTGCCGGGGAGCCCACATCACCTCCGAGAGCGACGACTCGGGAGAGAGGCTCATTCATTTAATTTGGACAAGGACGGATTCCGCTGGTAATGCCTCGAGTGGGAAATTGCGATGATTTAATTACGATTGTCAAAAATATCAAGCGCCTGCTCCGTTGTTTACGAGCGACGGCGTCCTCGGCGAGGCGACCCGGTCTGTCCTCCGCCGCGTTCGGAGTCGTCATTCATCCCGGGTGACTTCCCGGCTGGAGGGGGGGAAATACAATAACTGCTCCCCAATCAATTCCTCCAATGCGATTTCACCAGATTGTAACACCGATGGGGACAGTTACCAAAGACTAAATAACATTTTAAAAAGACAACCAAATGGGCCGCATCGATTTTAATTGTCAGGAGTTTTTGTTTTTGTTTTCGCATGGAAATCGATGGCGATGATGCAGAGCACGTTGGCAATTAATTCACACAGAAATTGTGAACATTGGCAACTTTTGCGATCGCATTAGTTCCAATTGGATTTGTCGAGACGTCCGATAATATGTAATTAATGTTTATTGTCAATCCTGGTGCCGCCGAGGTATGTGGCAGCAGAGCCCCGAATGTAACTTTCCCTAAACCGTACATCAGTTAGTTTAATCCAAATAAAAATGACACTTGCAAGCAACTCTTTTGAATGTCAAAGAGGTGAACGTTTCTCCGGTGTTTCAAACCGCGATTGGGGTCGTTGCTGCTCGGCTCCGTTAGCAGTTCCGACCAAGTGGTGGAAATTCCACATTCCAAAGACGTCCTCCGGAGCATTCAAAGAGCCATACTGAAAACAAACGGCATGAACTTCAAAGCAAGCGGTGTCCAGTTGCCCGAGGGCTACCACTGGCCACGTCAGAACCGCTGAGCCGGCTCTGCTGATATCCCGAGTTCAAATCCCGCTCCACGTACATGCAATGTGATTAAACCAACCGTAACATTAATGTTGTCTTTTTAATTAACCTAGCACATTACGACGCTGACGACAAATATCGGTGTCGTCGCCGCGTGACAAGAGCTCGTTACGGGCGGGGTGGTGGTGGTGGTGGTGGTGGCGGTGGGGTCATGAATGAACGCGACCGCCGCGCTGGTTGTGTCAGAGGCCCCGTCGAAGCGGCTGCAGAGAGAGAGAGAGGCGCTTCTCACGACGCCACAGTCCACGGACCTCTCCCCTGCGGCACCGGTGCTGAGTCGACCTTCAGTCGCCACCGGACCTCTCGAGATGTCTCCGTCTCGAGGCGGCACCACCACCACGACCACGCCGATTTAAAAACGGCGAAATCCCGCCAGAAAGACTCCGCCGTGCGCTGAGCGCCCCCCCCCCCCCCCCATTTGCTGTGGAACGCGGCAGACTTTTATTGGATCGGCGCACGCTGGGACTCGCATCAGCTCTCGGCGCATTCACAAACCGGCGGCGGTGGAGTTGTGTCGCTCGCGCGGGCCGCGTTGTTCCGTGCGCCGCAGCCATCGCCTGGCACGCGCGCGGAGATAACCCCAAACCTTCGGCCCGCGTTTGACTCCCCAACTCCCCCGTTGAAACCAGGATGATGAATTGAATAATGGACGGACGAAATGCGCGCTATGCGGCGAAGGCGTTAGTCCTCAGGCATTTCTGTCTTAAGTTGCGTTTATCATCTCTCGCTCTCTCCCTCTGTGTGCCTTACACCCACACTGCTCGATTGGTGCCAATAAGTGAGTGGCAGGCAGGCAGGTGGGTGGAAGCTGACACACATTTTTTATTGAATCTCTGCCAATTGCCCGGCTTACCACTGCAGTGGGGCATGGCTGACGCCACTGTCGGCGCTGTGCGTCTCTCACCCTGGGTTGCATTCTGTCCGGGTATCCGGGAAAGCCGCTTTAGGACTCGTTCTCAAAAGGGCCCCTGCGTTTGGGATTTGTGGTCAACGCAACCGTGGTGGGTGATGCCCATTCTCAAACTCGCACCGACCAGTGTGGTGAAGTATGGTCAAACGAACCCCCGATTACTATGATGGAATGGGAAGGGCTTGATGCGGCAATGGATTGACGAAGGCATGTCGATTATGATCGCCATTATTCGTAGTGATCGTGGACGCTGTGGTCAACGGAGAAACCCCAGTGGCACACGCACACAACTTCATAAATCCACTTGCGACGCTCCCGCATCCCAGCCTATGGCAGCTGAGTGGTTTTTGGGAGTTTCACAAATCTCTCCGTGATGCACCAACCCCCGCGTCCAGAGTGCTGGATCGCCGCTGTCCACCCAGCGGTCTAAATGGGCGACACCGCAGCTAGTCGATGGGTGGGTCACGTGTGGTGGGGTCGACATGTGGGACGACTCCCACCTCTGGACATCTATCGAAAAGAGCTGCAGAGCTCATCGGATTCCTCATGCAGGACAAATACATACTCAGATTCTTCCGAGACTTCTGGAAGAGTAGGCCAACGTACCCCCCGGCGAGAGAGGCTCTCTTGAGCTCCCTCGAAGCGGGGGCCTTCCGCCGGCGGTGGCATGAGCGAGCAATTGCAGGGCTGCGCCTTGACCTCTTACATAGCCGGAGACCCCCACGCGCCTATCGCGCGTGCGTCTTCCCGCCGTGCAAATGCGAAGGGGGCGCGGGGCGTGCTGGCAGCGGCGTCGCACTGCAGAGAATGGCGGGGGGGGGGGGGACTTTGTGCACCTGACGAGTAAGACGCCAACCGCAGGAGAAGGAGCCACCCAATGTTTATGTGCGGAGGGCGTGCGCGCATTCTAATCCCCCCCCCCTCCCCACCTGCCCCCCCCGTCTGGTTTGTCAGGAGGGTAGGCTGTGCCAAGCCCCGGCTGCCCAAAGCCAAGCCAAGCCAGTCAGTCTGTGGAACCTCCGGTGTCTAAACGCCCTGGCACGTGGCCAGCAAGAGTGCCTCTCGCGCGAACCCTTTAAAGTTTTAACCCTTCGAGCGCTGGGTGGTGGTAGCGATGTCCTTGGATCTGTACTGAACGTTCGGTTGGATGTGTGGTGGTAGTCGTGGTGGCGGTGGTGCTGGCCACCCACCCCTTCATGTGACGTTGCCGGCCTTCGTAGGTGAAACTCGCTAACAGCACTTGCCCCAACAGTCTGTCAAGGCTATACGGAGGGGGGGGGGGTCTTTGTCTTTTTGGTGGTAGCGGTGAGCGGTCGTGTCGTGGTTCAGCGCATTGCGCTAAAAATTCCGGCGATCCGAGTTCGAATCCCGCTCACAACCGACGCGGGTGACGAATATCTGATCCGGTGTTGGGCCTCCCCCTAGGTCGACTCAGCCTCAAAATGAATCACTGGTGCGGTGTGTAAGCTTCAGAAATTGGTGATACAAAGACGGCTGGACGTAGTGCTGGCCAACCCACTCCCTCGTGTGCTGTGCCGGCCTTAGCAGTTACTCGCTAACAGCACTTGCCCCAACAGTCTGGTAGATGCTATATCGGACATCTTGGTCTTGATGGTGGACGCCTGTGATCCAGCACTTTGGAGGTATGCATGCCGAACTTCTTTCGCACCGTTCGTATCCAACCGCGCTAATCAGAGGTGCGGAAGAAGGACAACACACTAAGCACAAAAATAAGTTCTAATGAAATGAGTTTTCAAACTAGATTAATTAAAAGTGCATAGCTCCAGTGGCTTCCTAATATCGGAAGGGAGAGCGTTCCAGACGGCCGCAGAAGCGCATCTGAAAGCGCGCGACGATGATGCGGTGACCGCCGCCTTTGTTCGATGGCTGAGCCAGAAGCTGCTGCTGCTGCTGCCGCTGCTGCTGCTGCTACTGCCGCTGCTGCTTCTGGTGCGAGGATGAGCGGGGGAGTTGGCGTGACGATGGTTCACGATGCTCCTTGACCAGAGAGGAGACGATTGAGAACGTCTGGCGGTCTCTTCTCTGCTCTGGGTGGCCGCGTATTGCAAGGGAGAACCGCCTTCCGTACAATTCTGAACAACCACATCAGTCAAACCACGCTTTCCCAGGAGGCAAAAGTGTTCTCCGGATGATTTGACGCAACCCGCAACTCTTGATTTAAAATACAGCGGCAGGGCAAACGCGCTACATGATCTCTTAGAAGCACAGCGCGATCTCCTTCGTGCGACTGATGGTGCTGTCGACTACAATTTTAATGTACGACAGCCACGATTTGACGTTGAAGTGGTTGAGCCAGATACTTGCGGTGGGAGCAGTGGAGTGTATCGCTCTGATGATGCCCCTTTTGCAATCGCGAATCGGGACATTGAGTCGCTATATGTTCCACGGCTCTGTTCTGGGCGGTGACCACAGGCATCGTGCATCGTGCATCGTACATCGTGCATCGTACATCGTGCATCGTGCATCGTACATCGTACATCGTGCATCGTACATCGTGCATCGTACATCGTGCATCGTGCATCGTACATCGTGCATCGTGCATCGTGCATCGTGCATCGTGCATCGTGCATCGTGCATCGTGCATCGTGCATCGTGCATCGTGCATCGTGCATCGTACATCGTGCATCGTGCATCGTGCATCGTGCATCGTGCATCGTGCATCGTACATCGTGCATCGTGCATCGTGCATCGTGCATCGTGCATCGTGCATCGTGCATCGTACATCGTGCATCGTGCATCGTACATCGTACATCGTACATCGTGCATCGTGCATCGTGCATCGTACATCGTGCATCGTGCATCGTGCATCGTGCATCGTGCATCGTACATCGTACATCGTGCATCGTACATCGTACATCGTGCATCGTGCATCGTACATCGTACATCGTACATCGTGCATCGTACATCGTACATCGTACATCGTGCATCGTGCATCGTACATCGTACATCGTACATCGTACATCGTGCATCGTACATCGTACATCGTGCATCGTGCATCGTGCATCGTACATCGTACATCGTACATCGTGCATCGTACATCGTGCATCGTGCATCGTACATCGTACATCGTGCATCGTGCATCGTGCATCGTGCATCGTACATCGTACATCGTACATTGGAGAGTTTTTTTTAAATATTCGTTTTTCCATTTGTGTACCGGCGAGTCTCCCCATCTGCTGCCACTGGCGTGGTTTGTGCAGCGCATGACGCAGTGCAGGGGTCGTGTGGCCCCCAGAAACTTGATCCCGGAGATCGAAGCCGGCGGGGGGGGGGGGTATCTCTCCTGCGCCGCCGCGTCTTTCACGAGCGGCGGGAGTTTCTTTCGTGATCTCTTGTGAACTCCGCTCGGCTTATGGCGACAACGTTGTATTGAAATGACGGATATTAAGAAAGGCTTACTTTCTTTTTTGTGATACAGACATTCCCCGAATTACGAACACTCCCACTGAGGAACGAACCTCTGTGAGATATTTATTTATCTTTGTTTCAACCCTCCGACTTGTGACCCGAACCACGGGAAAATTCTGTTCGGCGGAGCGATCCTAATTCTTGCCGATTCCTGTAACAGCAGCCCCCGCCCCCCCAACAGAAACACGAGAAATTGGGGGGGGGGGAGATTGGGGGGGAGATTTGGGGGGGGGGGGAGATTGGGGGGGTGGGAGCTTGGGGGGGGAGATTGGGGGGGGAGATTGGGGGAGGGGCGAGGCTGGAGGCTGCTAATGGAGCGAGCGCTCTCGGCGTGTTCCTCGAATGCGGCGGAGACGGAGGAGCGCGGCCGAGTTCTGACGGCCGCGCCGCGACAGACGCGAGAAGCTGCGGACGGTCACGGCTCGTCCATGGACGCCGTCGCCCCCACCCACTCCCACCAGACCCCCCCCGTCCACCCCCTCCAGACCCCCCCGCGCCCGCCGCCGTTGCGAGATGACTCCGCGTGGAGCGAGGCGAGATGTTGCCAGTCAGCTGGGCCCCGCCGCGTGTCCGTGTGCGGTGTTTCCAAAACGAAAAGCAGCAGCAGCAGTGGCATCAGCAGCATCAGCATCAGTAGTGGCATCGGCATCAGCAGCAGCAGTGGCAGCATCATCAGCCGCGTCGTCAGACGGGTGTGGCCGTGCGTGTGTACTCAGCCAGGCGGCCCATCCCAGCGCAGGTTCCTTTGCGAGCGAACGACAACTCGGCATTTGAATGGCGCTTTCATCGCGGCGCTGCTGGCGCGGCGTGACGCGCTCGAGTCGGAAAGCGCCTACAGAGGGCCGAGACTCGCCCGCTGCTCTGTCCACCCGCGTGGAAGTTTACAACCTGCACGGGCAAGTTGGCTTCGAAGCTTTAAACTCTACGGACAAATCGCCGCCGTTATGAGGGCGCCGCGGTGTTGACCACCTCGCCCGGTATGCAGGAGGTCGTGGATTCGATCCCGACCCTGACACCTGCACATTTAGAGTTTGGGTGTTTCTCTCCCCGTGGTCGCGTGGATTTTTCTTTGGATCCATTGGGTTTCCCCACCACATTTAGAATCAATGTGCCTCTGGAGTATTTTGCTGCTACAAATTTCGACGTGATAAGCTACTTCGTTGGGCTATAATGTGTGTCACTTCTAAAAAAACAGCTTCGTAGCTCAGTGAGCCTTACCTGATGAAAATAGAGTCACGCAAACTCCAAATAGACAGGCGTCAGGGTCGGTATCGAACCCACGACCTCCTGTATACCAGGCGAGGTAGTTAACATCTCGCCCCCGGGACCACTCGAGCGGAGAACTCCGCCCGCGCTACGTCCGACGGTACATCCGCACAGCACGACACGTGCGTGTGCACGAAGTTAAAATAATAAATACACGTACCGTAATGGGTAGCAATAACCAAAAAAATATGTCGAGCAGAAATAATTCTTCTTGCGGGTTGTTGTTATTTTGTTTTCCCCTCCTCCTCCTCCTCCCCATCTCCCACCGCTTGCCGCACGAGGGAAGGGGATTGAGTGGCGATGCGGAGCGACTTTGTGACCCAGCGGGCGTGCGTGCCGTGTGGCTGGCAGGCGTCGGCCGGTCTGTGCGCTGTTTGCCTTCGCTGTGCGCTCCGCTCGAGTGCTCACACAAAGTAGCACACACACACGCGCGTGCGGGCACACGTGTGTGTGCGTGTGCGAGCGAGCGGTGGAACGGTCTTCGGCCGATCCTGGGCCTCCTTGGGAGCCATCCATTGAGTACGTACGCATGGAGGGGGGAGGGGGGGTTAACCCAAATGCGTACGCTTGCGTATGGGGGGTCTACTGACAATGTACATCGCATAGGAAACGGGGGGGGGGGTGAAGCCTCGATAATAATGTGTCTACATTGGCCTTCACATGAGTTAGATAGTCCGGCGGTGGACTATCTGTTAATGTTATTAATCCTTGGTCGTTTCTGCGTGGATTAAATATCGGCCGTTCTATCGGATTCGGTGGGGGGGTGCGTCAGGCTTACGTAGGTAGGGGGGGGGTGTAAAAAATCCGCGTGCGTCCAGGGAGGGGGGGTCAAGTTTAGATAGATTTATGCGTACCTACTCAATGGATGGCCCCTTAAGGTCGACTCAGCCTCAAAAGAGTAGCTGGTGCGGTGTGTAAACAACATCGCCACGAGGGAGGCAAAGGCGGCCGGGCGTGGTGCTGGCCACCCACCCCCTCGTGTGCCATGGCAGCCTTCATCGGTGCTTTCTTAACAGCACTTGCCCCAAACATTGATTACAACTATATGGCGGACCTTTGTCTGTGTATATATTAACTCATTTGTGCGTGGATTTTTTTTAGTTATGTTTCGTTTTTTACAAGGATTGCGTTTCATTATACTCTTGAACCTTAGAAGGGGTCCTCATGAGCCAATGAAAGCGATGGAAACTCATGGGGAGCGTTTTTAAGGGTTTTGTTTTTGCTCACGCGGCTCAGAAATGCTCCCAGAGTTCCGGCGTTCCGTGTTCAACGCCCACCACATGTTGTTTGTTGTGTTGTTGTTGTTGATGTGGATACAACTGGCCTTGTTCTGCACTGGCGAATGATGGCGGAAACACGTGCAGGAGCTAAATACTCAGCATCCAGGTCTGGTGGCCACGACAAGAGGGCTTCAGTACGTACCTATACTGAACTTCTTTCGCACCGTACGTAGCCAACCACGCTAATCAAAGGTGCGGGGGGGGGGGAACAAACGAAATACAAACAAATCTTGATTTGAAGCTTTCGCGACTGCAGGAATCCATACTTTTTTGTTTAACAGTCTGCCTCAGCAGCAGACCACGCTTTCCCACCTGATGATGGATGCTTGTGTTGCGCCCGAAACATCTTCGTGATTTATTTTAATGAAAGTATTTGTCTGAAATCACTGCTAAGGATGCATTTACCCAAAGTTTCCCTGAGCAGTGGCACCGAGTGTGTCAGAGATTCACCGGTGGCTCGAGATTTGTGTTTTGTTTGTTACAGAACTTCTGAACGGGTTCCTCAAGTGGCCAATTTAAGTTTTCTCATTTAACAAAGCAGGATGTGTGCTTTGTCGCACACGACGGCGGTAAAACTTCATTAAATATTCGTAACTCTCAGAGGACTGAAATTTAGCCGGGAACAAAAAAACATCGATTGCAAAATCCAAATTTAATGTTATTTTTGTGTGTGCAGTCATCGGTGACTGGGCTGAGACCATCCACTCGCTGCATGTGACAACGCGGTTTAATCGCGGGAAGCTGCCCGGGTTGAGACCAGGAGCTCAGCGGTGCCAACTCGGCGCTCTGACCTCTGAGCTGCCCGGCCACCCCCTAGGTGACCGCGTTCGTCTCGATTGCCCTCGCAAACAACTCGGTGCCACGTGCACAGCGCGCACAGCAGCGCACACTCCGTGCCGCGTGCACGCGCACAACAGCGTTGATCGCGCAGACTGTGGCGCAACGCGACTCGCGCGTGTTGTCTAAGTGTGTGTGTGACGTGCACGACTTGAAACCGTGGGGGTTTTTACAGCACGATGGGGTGTTGTCACGTGTTGCGTCTTGTCGCGGGCCGCACTAAGAGCCACCAGGGCCTGCCAGTGGCCCCTCGGGCCTTGCAGTGAAGAACGCCGCTCTCAGGCCTCCCACACGGGCCACGTTGTAGCTACCCGGCCACCTACCCCGCTCTGCTCGTCAACACACGGGTTAATCACGGGCACTCGGATACCCAGGTGTGAACTCAGGAGCTCACCGGTACCGCGGCAGAGTTCCGTGAAAACCTCTCCCAGCTGGGACCCAACTGTTGGGAGAGGCCCTCACCGGCTCTGAGCGGCGTCCTGAACACTGACGATAAATTTACATAATGGATGCGGTCGTGGCAGTGAGCACGCCGTGGCCTCGCACCGTGCCGGCAGCTTCGTGAGCACGTGGACACTTTCCTGGTTGGTGTCTTGGCGGTTTTTTTGTTTGTTAAAGTTCGCATTGCCGTCCAGTTTACCATCGAATTCTGGCTAATTGTGGAGTCCGGCCTGGAGAGGCATCACTCACGAGGTGGCGTCCTCACTCGCCTGCCCCCGACCCTCTCCCCCCTCCCACTTCATGTCATGCGCCTCCGTGAATACAAGAATTTATTCAAGGACAAGTGATTCCAATACAACAACAACAATCGCCGTTTGCCACTAAGTGGTGGTGTTGTCACCACATAGCTTGTGCCAGGCTATGTGCACTTTAAGTCCACGTGAAGTGTTGTACACCCACTGGCAGGGGTCACGGGATAGACCCAGGTGCCATGGGTTGACTGACTGAGATGACCGGCAGTTGCACCGCTTGTGCCCCCTACTCTGCCAACTTGCTGTGTTTTATCCGCCCGTCGCACCGCTCGTTGTTGTGAGCGTCGCTCCCCTGCCCTCCGTTGTTGCTGGTGGTCGACGGTCTCCAACTGCCCAGTAGCGTCTTTCCAAAACGCACACAATGGCACCCGCACACACGTACACACGTACACACACACACGTATATCGAAATTACACCGTTATTGGCTCTGGACTGAAAGGCCACAGCGCTTCTGGTATTTTTCCCGTGCGTTTTCAAATCTACTTTCATGTGCAAGCAAAATGCTGTTGCGTCGCCAAAACAACACAACCGCACCACCAAAGTTCAGAGCCACCACCAACCGCCACCGCTCGCTTCCAAGAACCCGGCCAGAGCCCCCCACGGGAGGGGCGCCCGGGGGCACCCGCCCCACCCTCGCCCTGCCACCGGTTCCACCGCGCTCACCCCCCCCGTGCGCTCTCATCCAAATTGTGGCTCGCCGCTAAAGAACCGCTCCGCCACCCCCCCCCCCCCCATCTCTCTCTCTCTGCCGCCCCCCCCCCTTCCCCACGCAGGGCACAGGCAGCGGCTGGAGGACGCTGGCAAGGCGCTCTCCTTCTCCGAGCGGCTGAGTGAGTTGGAGCACCTGCGGCGCACGGCGCTGCGCGTGGGGGCGCACCACGTGCCGCCCCCAACGCCGGCCCTCCGCCCGCCTCTTAACCCTCCCCCCCACTACAATGCACAGACAGGTACACGACGGGCCCACAACCCCACCCCCTCCCCCCCCCTCCCTCTTTACCTACTTATCAAAATCAGAATATTTATTCATACTGGAGGAATCCGATGAGCTGTAAAGCTCTTTCTCATGGATGTCCCGTAGGGGCACGGGGCAAACAAATGGCCCAAACGCAGACAAATTCAACTCGGCCGTCCCCACCCTACCAGGCAGAGCCCCACCGACCTATTGCTGCACACCCACACGACCTCCCTCGCACCCGGCCTCCCTCTTGCACGCTCCTCCCTCGCTCAGCGATGCCGCAACACAGACCCCGGGGTGGGCACACGGCTCGGCAAGGTCACGAACGGGGTGGGGGGCTCGGGGTTTGATTTCGGGAAAGCGACTGAGAGGTCGCGCGTGGAGAGAGCGGAGAGACGCGCGCTCGCTTGCGGTGACGTCGAGAGACGGGCGGTGACGCGGCCCGGAGAGCGTGCGGGTCGATGGCGACGCTCGTCCTGCCGGGGTTGGGCAGGACCCGCCGCTGGAAGGGATCGTGGCCGGTAGTCAAGAAGAGTAGCGGGGGGGCAGCTGATGAACGAAATCCCTCGGAGATGGGGGGGGGGGGGGGGCGTCTTACCGGGGAGATGGAGTGATGACATCGGTCCACGTGCAGGTGCCAGGTGGATTATTACGACGCAGGATTACGAGAGCTTGACAAGCGGCTGTACATTATGATTGTTTATTATGTTAGTGAGGGTGGACGTCACTGCTCCAAGATAGAACCGATTTCACGTGCGAGGGAATGTGAACATCCAACACTCCCCGACGAACAGGTCGTGAACCCACTTGCTGTACTGCCACCTGGACAATTCACAGGTGGGGGGCGGTGGATGAAGATGATCCACCCCCCACATGAGAACCTGAACATCACCGGAGAAAATAAAGAGAATATATATCGTTATATATATAGATATATAGTTAAATAGGCTCCTAAACTAAAAGCGGTGAGTTCCGGGACGAGCCCTCCCGAGGGACGTTGCCTCTTGGCAGTCGCCGCCTGGCATCGCCGGGACCCCAGTCCCAGTTAGCAGCACTGCGGCGGACTTTCCACACGAGTACGGATTTTATAGACCCTGTAAGGATGATGGGTCAAGTTGAGCACCGACACACACTGGAACCAAGCGGCGGCGAGCGGACGAGGCCACGTCTGGCGGTCCGCCCAGTGCGGAGTGCCATTGGTGCACGTTCACGCGGCCAGCGCAGGCCGCGTGTGCAAGTGTCGTGGGCGAGCAGCTATGAAGGCCGTCACGACGCACCTGGGGTCGTGTGGCCGTCACGACGCACCCGGCCCACTTTGGCTGAATCCAACCGAGGGGAGGCTCACAACCGGTGCAGATATATGCCGGGAGTGGGAATTGGACCCGGGTCATCCCAAATGGACCTGGGTCATCCCAAATGATTTGAGCAATTCCTGCAGTCACGAAAGCGCCAAATCAAGTTTGATTTGGTGCGTCAGAGAACGCTCATCGCTACACACAAAGACAAAGATTCCCCTTATAGCCATAACAGACTGTTGGGGAAAGTGCTGTTAGCGAGCACCTATGAAGGCCAGGGGTGGGTGGCCAGCACCACGCCCAACCACCTTTTTTTGCTCCAAGCTGCGATATCACGTACACACTCGCGCTTACACGTGCGCGCATGCACACACGCACGAGCACGCTCGCACACACACGCTGTGCCCCGTGTTCCCTGCATGCAGAGGCACACACACGCCCGGGATGTGGTGAGCCGCATAACCCTTTAATGTCATAACCGCACAACCCCTGCCGCTTGCGTACGCGCGGTGCGCCACGCGCCCAATCGCCTCCTCACGTTTGAATCGCCGTCCCCGAAGCTCTCCGCGCAGCCTGACCGACCCTTAACGCCGAAGGCGTTCATCAAGGTGTCGCCCTCCGTAAGACATTTCGCTCTGCTCCCCTTTGTGTTTCTGCCGCTGACTTAAAACAAAAAAGAGAAACCGCTGGAAGCTTTGAAACGTTCACTTTCAATGGGAGCTCAACCAAAAGGGCAATCAGCTGACGATTTACACGGCTGAAGGAACGGGCACTTTTAAGTGAGCATGGACGGACGGACAGACCTGCGCTTCGATTATCCAGCCACGGATAACATCGGTGGCGAGTGACATCTGAACCGATCCTGGGCGACCTTCTGCAAGCCGCGCTACTGACTGCTCAAATAATCTCCATAATCGACATGGCATGGATAGGCCCTTCATCCAGCAAGGGCTTCACAAAGGGCTAAAAATTATAATTGTTGCTATTAATATGAGAATGCATGTCAATCCACTGCTGGATGACAGCCACTTCACGACGCCATCTTTGTCTATTGCTTGAACTTTTCCCAGCGGTTAACAAACCACGCACACGACGCCCTCCGTTCTCGAGTCGAAGTACTGGTTCAAAAAGTCCCACACAATCTACAGCATTCAACTGTGGCGGGGGACGCGTGTTGAGATCGCCGCTCGCGTGTAAGTTTTGAGCTTTCATTATTTAACAAAATAACAACCTGGGTGGGTTTTATTATAAAAAAAAAATTCTTTATGGAGTTCGGGGTAGGTCGTATCGTCAGTCACATTTTTTTCCTTTTTCTTTGGAGAAATGCAGACAGCCCTGTCGCGGTACCATAATCGAGAATGACTTAAATCCCATAATATGCGGTTGTTGTCGGGACAACTCAGACAGCACCAGACTTCACGCCCGTCGTCGGTATCGGCCTCGCCGCAGCGCCTGCCAAAAAAACGTCTGCGCCATCACCGAACACAATCTCTGGGAACCCGGGGCCTCGGCGTGCCAGCCAGACCCCTCGCAGGAAACAACGAGCACGGTCCGCGCTCGTATTTCAAATGGCCTTTTTTTGTGTAAAGAAACTCATTTCTTCGCAGGACAAATATGCGGTCTCGAAATGAAATGTGTAAGAAGGGCGTGCGGACAAAAAAAGTATCCGACAAGCAGCGCTCATCTCCCTTCTTTTGTGGCACCATACCAGCGATGGAAATTCCACATTACTATGTCAGAGGGGAGTGTCATCCATCGGATAACCACTGTTCGCTTGCCACAAACAGGATTTAGCTTTATCCCCCCCCCCCCGCCCGCCGGGATGAATAACGCGGTAATGGAATGATGATTCGATTCCTGGCCGGGATTTGACCTTCGTGACCCTACAATTCCCGGTCACGTTTAAGAGCGGGGAGCCGCTGCCACTGCCGCGCGAGTTGTCGCGGCAATCGCGGTCACGCCAGTTGCGCCGGTTGCGCGTTGCCGGACCGTGGCGAGGGGGCGCAACCCGAGAACGCATCGGGAGAGGGGTCGCTGTAGCCACGACGGCCGTTGCCGGCACCCCGACACGACGTCCCTCTGCGCCAACCGACTGGTGCACCGCGCTACGGTCGACGGCGCTCCCCGTGGGGTCGAGCGCCGCCCACGCCGCTCTTGGACTTCGCGCCGACGATCCGCGAGCTACGGCGACGGAAATTGCCCGAATCTTGGTCCGTCCGCCGAGTTTCTCACAGCTTTATCTAACAAGTGTTGGAGGCCGGCCAGACTTTTTCTTTGTTTTGTGACAGCCGAGCATCAGACTCGCCCTTTTAGGCTTTAGTGTGCGGTCCGACAGCTGTTTGACTAATGCACCCCCGGCTCCGTCTCTTGTGTGCCGTACCGGCGATGCACGGAGCGTAACTGCAGCCGGCGCTCAAACAAACATCTCCAGCTCGCCCGCGATAAAGTGTACAGCCGAGCCGGTTATTTCTTTACGAGCTGCGTAAAGTGGGGGTAACAACCGCTCGTTGTTTTCCTTCATATCATCTCCCCACACCAGTCGCTCGAAATCCGTTTGGCGCATTTAGTTTTCATCGACATTAACTCACGCGCCTCTCTGCGCGTCAAGTGTTCCGCACGCTGCATCCGCCGTTGGAGTGCAGAGGAGCTGCACTTGTTGGAGAGCGAAGTTCGCCTGAACCCTCCTACAAGTGCAGAGGAACTGCTCGAGGAGGAATGCAGCAGCGCTGTAGCGTGACCTTGTTTAAAAAATGGGTGGGGGGCCAGACAAAAACGTTGGGGGGGGGGGGGCGGTGAGGAGGCGGGGGGGGCGTGACACAGGCAACGTTGATCGCTGAGCAGGACGAGTAATGATACAATCTGCTTTTGTCCATCGTGCATTCCGCTGCAGCTCTCGCCGCCCCTAAGTATGCGAGGAACGGTTGTGATGCCCGCTGCTTAATTGTTAAATGTTGTACCAAATGTTTTAGTCAATTGTAATCATTTAGAAAGGACGGCGCCACGATGGCTGGGAGATGTTAACTACATCGCCTGGTATGCCGGAGGTCGTGGGTTCGAGCCCTACTCTGACACCTGCTGTATATTTGGAGTTTGCGTGTCTCTCTCCCCGTGATCGTTCGGATTTTTTCTCAGGGTCCTGCGGTTTTTGTCTCCACATTTAGAATCAGAATCACGCGTTTAGAGTATTTGGCTGCGATAGATTTCCACACGAAAAGCCACTTGGGTTGAGCTATGATTTGTGGCCAGGTCGCTCTTAAAAAATAGCTACATAGCTCAGTGGCCCTTACCTGGTAAAATAAAAATAGTTTGTTTCATAGTTTTAGTTCGCCTTCAGCGGGGGATGGGGGGGGCTCAGCCCCCTGCAACCCCCGCGACACTGCAGGTCTGGGTTACTGTGCGAGGGTGACCTTCCAAATGCCGAGTGGGTCACGGGCAGCCGATCTTGAGATACACAGAAAAAGAGGTACAGCTACACGCGAAATTTCCATCGACATCTTCCCACGCACAACAGGAGGGTCATGTCCCAAGCATGACCCACCTGAAAACAGGGATATTCCTGCAGTGGCTTTGCTATACGGTTGATAGTTTGGGTTGCATGTATCTCTATGTGTCTCTGTTGGTCACTATATATCTATACGAGCCTCTATGTATCTCTGTGTCTCTATGGGTCACTATCTCTATGGATCTCTGTGACGCCCTGTGTCTCCATGGGTCACTCTTTGTCTCCGTGGGTCTCTGTGTACCTCTATGAATATCTATGGGTTTACTACGAGGTGCATAGTTTGGATTTCACGGCCACAATCACACTGCTTTGGCTTGTGTTTCATGAACGAGGCTCACCGGTAACATCAGCAGCGCGTAGGCGTCTCGCGTGAACACTTCTCATCACAAATCGGCCACGTGCCACAACATTTCCCCGAAGAACAAACTCGTACATTACGCACAGCGCTTCGTTTCTGCCGGAACGCTCCGGAAACGCCGTCCCGGAAATCATTTTGGCATCCACCGCCGCATCCATCTCGCCATCTTAGATTGTCCTAAACCTGTGCAGAGGATTATGGGAATTAAGGTCATACAATGATGTGGGATTATAAAAGGGCCCCACGCCGATAATCCACAACCAAGAAACTGGGCCCCGATCGTGCATCACGGACTTGAGCAGCGGTGCGAAAATCAAATCGACAGCGCCGTGCCCCGTTGACGCCCTCAATCCGGCGCTGTCTTGATACTTTTAATAAATATTACTTATATTTGTATTTCTAAACACGAGCCGGGTACAGAGCACGAGAGACGGGGAGAGAGGAGGGGGCGTTACAGATGTTCCGCGGACGACAAGCCCGAGGCCAGGTGGTCGAGCTCCCTGCCCTGACCCTCACGTCGGGGCAACGTTCGCGAACGTGGTGGAGTTTCTTTTTTAGGGGAGGGGCAGATAAAGGAAGGGGCAGGAGGTTGGGCGCTGTCTGATATTTACTAAGTGTACGCTCTTTAATTCGTAATCAATAGCTGTTTCATTCGTGTTGGGGGCAGTGGCTGCCCGGTTAGGCTGACTGCAAGGGCCCATGTTTTGGCTTTTAGGCCACATTAAATATTAAAGCCGAGGCAGTAAATCCAGCGCAGACCGCCACCGGCCAGACACGTCGTCCCGTCTGCGTCCACGTGCCAGCAGAACAGTTTGGACCCCGTATTAAAAGCTTTCCAAATAACCCGCACAACTTCATTAATGTGAAATGTTAAGCAAAGCTTTTATGGAACTTCCCCATAAAGTTTACGGCGGAGCCATCAAAACCGGCATGAAACATTTAACGCGCGTCGGTTATTTAAGCAATAAAGATCCACCGCGAGGAATGGCCTCGTCCGCGCGCGCGAACGCCAAGCGCATCGGCGGTTGCCGATCAACCCTCCGGGTAGCCGGGGCGTGGAGCCAGGGGCGGGTTATGAGATTTCGAGTCACCTTAACCGTCTGCTCAGGGAGCCAAGTCACCTTAACCCTTTCCCGTTCCGAGATGTACTGTGAGTTGCGCGGTGGGTGGTGTCCCGTTCGCCGCTGAATCTCGGAACGCGCCAGCGGTTCAGGGTTCATGTTTCTTAGAGAGGCGTAGCGCCGTTGTTTTTAAAGACGTTGTTACTCACCGCGGAGAACCGTAGCGACACGACCGCACTCTTCGATAGTTGGCCCCAAACTGTGCCACACGCCCTCCCGCATGGCCGATAAAGCTATTTTATTTTAGTTTTTATTACAATCCAAAGGGTTAACCTGTCTGTTCAGAGAGCCGAGTCACCTTAGCCTATTTACTCAGAGAGCCGCGCTCTCCACATCCTCCGTAGCCTACCGTACGTCTGCATGCGCTGTACACGCGTGCACCGTGCACTCAGCCGTGATTGTCACTCCGCTGCTGGATGAGTGCCTCCCCACTCCGTGCGGGTTGCAGGGGGTCGTTTGACCACAGTTCAGACGACGTTGCTCGGTGCAGGTAGCTGAAGGCAGGGGGGAGCATAGACGCATACGCATAGTACGGTACAGCGACGGAGATTGTTGCCCTGCCATCTCCTGCCCATAACAGTAGCTGCCGCACCACAGCCTGAAGCACCTGGTTTATGCCCGGTGGTGGCGGTCGCACATCCGAGCACTGCCCAGGCTCAAGCCTGCTTGGCTTGCGATTTCTGATGAGATGGGTCGCGCTCCGGGTGCTTTAGTCATTAGCGCCTACGATTACTCGAACACAAACCGCCGCTCGAGTAATTGGTCAGACAATAGCCAATGCAGGACCCTCCTAAAAAAATAATCTTGAGACTCGGAGAGTCTTTACTCGATAAAAGACTAAAGGACAAACACATTCTCACTGCGAGAAGTGGAGCTTGGCAGTGGTCATAAATCAAACCACCTGAAATGCCTTTCCAAGGATGCTGGAGCAGGGCACGGCGGTCGCACGGGGCGACCACCGAGCCCTGCGGGCGCTGCGGGCGCTGCGGGCGCTGCGGGCGCTGCGGGCCCTGCGGGCCCTGCGGGCGCTGCGGGCGCTGCGGGCCCTGCGGGCCCTGCGGGCGCTGCGGGCCCTGCGGGCCCTGCGGGCGCTGCGGGCGCTGCGGGCGCTGCGGGCGCTGCGGGCGCTGCGGGCCCTGCGGGCCCTGCGGGCGCTGCGGGCGCTGCGGGCCCTGCGGGCCCTGCGGGCGCTGCGGGCGCTGCGGGCGCTGCGGGCGCTGCGGGCGCTGCGGGCGCTGCGGGCGCTGCGGGCGCTGCGGGCCCTGCGGGCGCTGCGGGCGCTGCGGGCGCTGCGGGCGCTGCGGGCGCTGCGGGCGCTGCGGGCCCTGCGGGCCCTGCGGGCGCTGCGGGCGCTGCGGGCGCTGCGGGCCCTGCGGGCCCTGCGGGCGCTGCGGGCGCTGCGGGCGCTGCGGGCGCTGCGGGCCCTGCGGGCGCTGCGGGCGCTGCGGGCGCTGCGGGCGCTGCGGGCCCTGCGGGCGCTGCGGGCCCTGCGGGCGCTGCGGGCCCTGCGGGCGCTGCGGGCGCTGCGGGCCCTGCGGGCGCTGCGGGCCCTGCGGGCGCTGCGGGCCCTGCGGGCGCTGCGGGCCCTGCGGGCGCTGCGGGCGCTGCGGGCGCTGCGGGCCCTGCGGGCGCTGCGGGCGCTGCGGGCGCTGCGGGCGCTGCGGGCGCTGCGGGCGCTGCGGGCGCTGCTTGCGTGGTCGTGGGCAGCAGAGGACGGCGCAGGAAAGAACCCCCGTTGCTGTGCATCCACATCCACGCTCGCTCGCTCCCTTCACCGACGCCTGTCGACTCGCGTCGTGAAGTTTGGCCACGTGGCTCTAGAGGCCCGCATGGCGGTGGACGGGGGGGGGGGCCCTAATCCTGCAGCGAGTTAACAAAAGGGGGGCTCCGCATGTATGTTTGGTGAACTTCTTCCGCGCCGTACGTAGCCATCAGCGTCGATGTAGCAGTGGAGGCATCCCCGGCGTGATTCTGCTGACTTTGTGTTTTGTAGTCATTAAAAAGAGGGTGGGGGGGGGGGGGGAAGAGGGGGGGGGGCGAGCATCCTTTGACCTGCGCCGTAGGAACTAGCGCAGAGGCACAACGCGGGAGAATGTCGTCACGTGGACCTCATCTTGGAACAATCGCTATTTCATGGGGCCTGATTAACAGCGAGGGACAGGAGGACAAGGCGAGGCTACGGGGCTGTGTCCAGCATTGTCTCTCCGGGCCCGGGGCGGCCAGCCAGGGGCACCGGCGTAATTTGCGAGCGGCGCTTTCAACTGCGGCGGGGTTGTGGGTTTTTTTGTTTGCCCCGGCGACGCGGCTGCCTCCCGAGGGCTGTCACACGCAACAATGCCCCTCTGTGGCCCGCGGCCCCGTCCGCGTGGCCACAGCAGTAGCACGGCGTCGCGTCAGGGGCTGGGTTCACAGAAGCGGGTTTCTTTCGTTGTTTCCCACCCCGCCACCCCGTGCACAATGAATTGGCATCGTCGTCGTTATTATTGTTGTTGTTGATGTTGTTGTTGTTCGACTTCGTACTGCGCGTGTGGGTTTTCTCCAGGGTCCTTTAGTTTACTCCCGGGAAGTGGATTAGCCAAACAAATCCTTGCGTAGGATCCTGCTGGACAACAATAATATCTTGATTCTGCAGGTGGAGTGGATTATCGTTATTGCTATGTCTGTGTGTTAGTCTCTGTGTGTGTGGTTGGTAAGTGGGGAGCAGTAGTGTAGCTGTTAGCGCGCTGCGCTATAAACCCGGCGACCCGGGTTCAATTCCCGCTCTCACGGCCAACACCAGTGACGATTATCCGAATCGGTCCTGGGCCTCAAGATGAGTACCTGGTGCGGTATGTAAACATCGCCACTGGGGAGACAAAGGCGGTCGGGCGTGGTGCTGGCCACCCACCCCCTCGTGTGCCGTTACCGGCCTTCATAGGTGCCCGCAAGCAGCACTTGCCCCTACATGCTGTTAAAGCCACATGGGGGATCTTTGTCCTTGGTTTTTGTAAAGAGATGAGCGTTTGTTGCGCAGTTGATGTGTGGCGGTCGTCTGACTAACGTTTGCGTTCGCTTTGCTTGTGTGCAATGTGGCCTAAATGCTAATCTGTGTTGCTTCTGTGTCTACCCCACCCCTGTTTGTGTGTGTGTCTCTCTCTGTCCATCTGTCTGTTTTACCCCCCTTCCTCTATATATTTATTTATAAACCACGATTAATGTATCTCTATTCCAACCCCCTCCACCCGCATTATCGTCCGTGCCATTCATTGTGCACCCTCTCTGCTTGTCAATTAAAATTATTCTCGAAACATTTCCGTAAAAAAAATCAACACCTATGTATTTTAATACTTCTTTGACCTGGGATGCTCCTTGGAATATTTGCGCGGAACTTAAAAACACTTTTCCGATTGCCCCATTTACGCATGCCGGTATTTCTCATCCCCATCTATTTACGTATATATATGTACACACATACATGTGTATACACACATACGGATGCATCTAACTTCTTCCATCTCCATCCAATACTTGTGCACGTCACCCCTGGCTCCACGCACGCGCGCGTGGCTCTACGCCCCCGCATGACTCCGTCCGTCCCTTACACCACCACCACTACCTCCTCCCCCCCCTCCTCCTCCTCTTCATCTCTCTCCGCGTGCCCCTTTCGCCGCCACGCCATCGCCGCGCACTCACGCGCGCGTCGCAGATGGCCAGCCGTCCCCTCCGTGGTCGTTTGACCAGCCCTACGGGCCCTACCTGAGCCAGATCGCGGCACCGGCGCTTCACACAAACGCGGGGCTCTCGCCGAGCCGCGCCGTGGGCATCGCAGGTAGGCGACGCCGCCGGCCACAACAACAACAAAACGCGCACGGCCCAGCCATGAGATTGACCCGTCCGTCCGTTCGTTCATCGTCACCGGCTCAATCGTTGGTTCATTCACTCGCCGCCAGGCGAAATCCCATTGCCGCCGCCACCACCACCGTCGCTTTCGCTTGATTTGTGTCGATCGGAAGGTCGCGTGCGGTGGGATAAAGTTTGGGTACCTCTACCTCTTCGAAGCCGTCTGGTCAGCGTAGAAGAGTAGACCAAAACATACCCTCTCGAAGGGCTCTCTAGAGCTTCCTCTCGCCAAGGAGCTTCCACCAGCGGTGGCGTGAGCAAGCAATTGCAGGGGCTGCACCTGTACCTGTGTGACTGCTCCTCACACGTCCTACCAGAGTCCATCGTAAGCTCGAACTGTGTGCCGCAGCCCACGAATGGCATTGACCCCGATGGGCAGCAGCACGTCCGTTGAGTCAGATCCCATGAGTCTCTCTTGCGACAGTAGATGCGCAATGGCTGACGACGACGACGACAACGAACTAAATAAATGGACTTACGTTGAGAGTATTTGGCAACTGCTATAAATATCCACGCGATGCGCCACTTCGTTGAGCTGTCAATTTGCGATGGGCAGGTCACTTCTGAAAAAGAGCTAAACGGCTCAGCGGGCCTTACCTGTTATTGAAAGTATATATATGTGTATATTTGACGACACGTATTCGCCGTTCTCTGTCGTGGCACAGGTGGCTCCGAGCTGGGTCCCTTTGGCGACCCGCGCCAGTTCCCCAGCCTCTCCTACCTGCCGGACCCGAGCCGCAACACGGACCCGCGCATGCACTACTCGGGCCCGCTGTCCGTCTACCCGACCCAGCAGGTGGGGGCGGGCTCCCTGGGGCTGCCCGTTCCAGCGCGCTACGCCTACCTGCCACCGCCCTACCCGGCGCACACCCCTCCGCACAGCCACCAAAGCTCCCCCTTCACCGGCTCCTCTCCCTTCACCACCGCCGGCTCTTCCCCCTTCAACGCCGCCTCCGCTCCGTTCACGTCGGGCTCCTCGCATTTCTCCGCCGGCCCCGCCCCCTTTCAAACGAGCTCCGCCTCCTTCCAGCCGGGCCCCGCCCACTTCCAGGCTAGCACCGCACCGTTCCAGTCGAGCTCCGCCTCCTTCCAGTCGGGCTTCAACCAGCTGTACTACGGCCACTCGGGCGGCCCCGCGTACTCGCTGTCCGTCATGGCCGGCGACGAGCGTCATTCCGCCGCCGGCGGGCGGATGGTCGCGACAGGCGTGGGCGTGTGCGTGGGCGCCGGGGACTCGGTGCTGCTCACGCCGGGACTGTCGAGTCCCGACGGGGACACGGCCGACGGAGGCGACGGCAGCTCCAGCAGCTCGCCCAGCAACGCCAACAGCCTGGCAGACGCGGTGCCCTCGCGGCTCGAGCCCGAGTCCGTGTGGAGGCCCTATTGAGTGGCGGCACGGGCCCCCGCGGGGCAGAGATGCGAGAGACTCGGGTTTGCTGGAGCGGAGGCCCCCGACAGAGGGCAGCCGGCACTCTCCACCAGCTGAGGGAGAAATCCACGTTTGCCAAGGGCTGGCTGCTTTGTCAACGTGGCAAATCTGCCGGGCAAATTCCGTTGCGAGAAAACACACACAGAACAATTAATTTTTCCCGACGTTTTTATTTTTACTACACCATGCTACCAATTACAGATTTAACGATGATGCCACGAAGCATTATTACTCGGATTGCTTGGCTTAAAAAGGTGGACGGAATTCCACGAGGAAATGAGCAGGCCTCGGAGCTTCCAACGCAGTTACCGTGTTTGCGCTACGAACGCGTTTCCCGGTCTCGCTGCAATGCCGATGCAGCTTCTCTGGATGGGTGAGTGCAAATTGTACGGTGAACATCGTGGCGAAAATATGGCAGATCTGAAATGACAGCTGCAGGGATAAGAAAACAAATATTTTCTGGACAAGTTGCTTTCATTTTCTGTTGCTACAATTCTGAAGATTTGTTTTTCAAGAATCTGACTGAGATGCTTCACAGGGCACACCAGTTGCCGACACAGCTTTCATCTTCTGCTGCTTCTTCTTGCGGAAGCTTTGCAGGTGTACGGGCAGTCCACTGGTGGATGAGGGCTTCCCCACGCATTAATTTTGGCGAATGCAGAAACGCCTAACAGGGACGGTCAAAGCGTTGAGATCCGTGACCTCCTCACTCGTGACAGCGTGGCCCCCTATTTTAAATGTTCAGTTGCCCCGTGGTTCATCTGACTTGCAGCTGATGGCATGCATTGACGCTGAGCCATTAGTACTATCGTCGTCATCGTGAGGTGCTTTAATGTGTGTGTTTTTATTAATTGAGTTTAGAAAGTTGCTTTTCAGTCACGTGATGTAAATACAAAGTGAATACCTGCCGGGCATCTTGTTAACGTCTTTTTTTTTAACACAGTAATAATCTTTGTGTACATGCATACATTAGTGTTACATTGTTACTGTTAGTGGATGTAAATGGTTAAGACGTTGCAGCAATTGTAAATGGATCCATTAGAAAGCAAAATATATTATTAAATACCTCCCACTTGCAATTGATATAGTTAAAAGCTTAATTGTTACTTTGAGTAGATAGATGCTCTTAATAGCACATTGAATGCAGAACCATTAATATCCATTGCTAGAGGGCACAAGTCAAACGGAATGCATTCAATTGTGAGTTTCAATGACGGGGCAATGCAATTATTGATCTCTATTGTAATCAGTTTTACTTTGGCATCGTCACGCAAGTATTTTCACCTCATCAGCTTCTCACCCAAGCCACACTTCCATATGATAGCGCACTTGTTCGGGAAAACTAAAACGTGTCAAATGAAGCAAATCGGAGGCAAAACGTAATACCAAAAGTGCATAATTGGTAGAAAAAAAACACAAATCAGAAAATTATGATCATCCAAAGATTGTTTTGAGCGTAATTTATGTTTAGCCCTCTCGTGGAAATTAGATAGCTCCTGAAAAATGCATCGTTAAAAAAAACACCACAGTTTTGACTGGTCTCTGTAACTGATTGTATTACCCATGGGAGTGCAGTCTGGCTGACCAAATAATGAAATTAGATTTATTGGCAAAAATACATCAATCTTATAATACATCTTGATAAAATACCACCCAATTCATAGCCTTGTCTTTAATCCATGCTTATATCGAAATGCAACCGCATGTTTTAAAACGAGTTTAGACAACATAACCTAGATTGTTTGTAGATTTTAACTTTTTTTACATTTTAAATTAATTTTCTCACAATTTAAATAGAATGAGTGAAATGATGGACCTATTTTCTTTGCGGCCATCTCATTTAACATTCTTGTGTAAACGTGTTTTCAATGCCAGTTAATATAATTTGTTTCCTCCAGTCTTCCGTGAGTGTTGTACATTTTCTAGCTTCCACTTTCGAGGTATATACATTGCTATTCTTTTGAAATTATTAGTCTGTTGTGTGGTCACCTAATAGGATTACAGAAAATGAATGAAAAAAGTTAAAACATTGTACAGTTGAAATTTTAGCATACAATTATCACTTCCTGTAATATTAACTGTACGTGCTTTTACATGTATTAACCGATGATTAATAATGAAAAGGTTAATTTCGAAGCAAAATAAAGAAAAACGCATTCTTGCTTTTGCACTAAGCCATATTTATGTAAACAATATTAGAATGGTCAAAAAAATACTTTATCATTAATGTCATTAATATTATTACGTGGCGTATGGCCCCGTTTCAACGACCGAAAACGATGAGTTCAAGTAAAAAATAATAGTGCCTTTTGTTTGCAAAAAGCCATATCTTTTTAAGGGGCCGTGTTCACGATGTCTCCGTGGCTCCGATCCAGTGGGCGGCCATTTCACGGCGGTAACCTCCCTGCCCGCCTCCCTCTTGCGTTGGCCATGAACTCAGCGGATTACAAATCGGGGTCATCCATATTTCCTGCAATTTCCACGGCATTTAATTGGGTTAACCGTTGTTACGTTTGCGGCGTGGCTTTCCCGGTTGTTATATCACGTTTATTTTAAGTTTTTGTTGTCACCATATTCACAATTCTCTTTTCGTACACTTGGTATTTTTTTAAAATTAAATTTCCATGGTTAAATATTATTTTAGAGTGGCATTTGTCACCATTACAGTAAACCTTCGACTTATAAAATAATACCCTGCGTTGTAAAAAAAAAACTAGTTAAGACTGCTTCCTCTCTTATTTCATTTAAAGTAATTACAGTTCACTGAGTGGGGCTGTGCCCGAGTTTTAATTCCGCTGGCACAGTCATTTAATTGATGAACTCACCCGCAATTACCCCCGTGTGGAATCACCTCGCACTACTCATTCTGCCAGATAATTCGCAAGTGATTATGGTGCATAACAAGTCACAGCATTGGCTCGGATAGCCGCTCATTTGTCGTGAATAATGGCGCTTATTTTCGTCTCATGTAGACCCATGCGAGTTCTACTCAACGCCCGCTATGAGTCAGGCGTTGAGCCCTATTAGCGAGAAGTCCAGCACCTGCGGCGTCTTAAGCCAACCACCACCATTTTGTCAATGACCGAGTGCTTTCTTTCAGCGAAGTAACCATCTCGTATAATTATAAAACGTCTGGCCAGCGTGGAGCAGAAAGGCCAAGAGCTCTCGAGACGGGCTGCACGGAGCATAGAGCTCCCTTTCGTGGAGGTCCTGTGACTAGAATTGGCGTGAGCAAAGCAAATGCAGGGGCTGCAGCTTTAACCTTTGATGTTACTATTCACAAACTTGAGTGTGTAAAAATTTGCTTAAAAAGTCAGATATGAGTAAAAAAAATCATTTGGGTCACGTTAATCCGAGGGTGCAAGCCACTTTTTTTTTTAATGAAAATCAGCCAGGACATGTTCTTCCTATGTTTCACAAAATAAGTGGGCGATTCGATGTGCTGCCTTTTGTAACAGCACCCTGGAAATTGAGACACACAGGTGCGCTTTATAATAATTATTATATATGTAATTTAGCTGAGGGTGGTTTCCAATTTTGAAATTTAGGCTGTGGCACTCACCTAAGGGTTTACTCCTTGAATTAATACTAATAACGATTAAGAGTGTGCAGCCCTTTGCCAATCTACTGCTGGATGAAGGCCTCCCTGAATCATCGCCGTATCTCGCAATCCTTTGACGTGACGAAGTATAGAGGGTGCCTTGGTAATGAACGATCAACTTCATGAGAACCGACTTGTTATAAAGCAGGCCTTGATTACGTTTGGTGGGGGGCTCGAGTTCTTTACATTTTTGGGGGGAGCTCTGCATTGTTTGGTCGGTTCCATCCCTTCACTCTTTTACCACCATCCATGTCCAATGTCAAATGCACCATCACTTTGGTTATTGCAGTTCTAGTTCCACAAATATGATATGTGAGTTGTAAAGCTGAATCAAAGTTAAAATGAACAAAACTAAAAAAATGTGGCACGTGACTGATAGTGATACACATCCTTATTATTTGGCTTTAATTACCAAATTACCTGCAGGGGTTAGTGCTACAGTATTGGTATTCTACTGTTTCAAAGCTAAATATACATACAGATGTATTTAGTTGGCCTCTCAATATCCACAGCCCTGAGCACTAGTGCAGCAAAGTTAATTAAAACTATATACTGAATATATATTCCATCAACAGCAGGGCATGCAATTTCCAGTTTGTACATCAACTGCATTTGGAGTCGGTCGATTCGTGTGGCACATCGAGACGTGTTTCTTGTTGACCCGCCCCTACTGTACGTCTGTGAAAAAGAGCTTCATAGCTCATCGGATTCTTCCAGTCGAAATGTGGTTGATGATTCTGACCGTGTCCGGTAGAAGCTTTTTAAAATGGTGCTGCATTGTATAAGTGCTTGTCACAAATGACCCACAATACCTTGCTAGTCTCATCAAGGAGCATAAACTATCTTGCGAACTCCGCTCATCCTCGCGGCAGCGGCTTTTGGCTCGCCACCGAACAAAGACGGTCACTGCATCGCGCGCTTTCAGATGTGCTTCTGCGGCCGTCTGGAACGCTCTTCCTTTCGATATTAGGTTGTGACTGGAGTTATGCACGTATAAATCATCTAGATTGAAAACTCATTCCTTTAGTGTTACGGTTGTTGTCCTTCTCCCGCACCTCCGATGAGCACGGCTGGCTACGTACGGTGCGAAAGAAGTTCCACATGCATACATACAGAGCTCTCGCCAAACCGGTCAGAGCACATCATGCTCTATTGAGTCTCCCATGATTAAACAAAAAAAAGGGGCACCCATCAAAAAACAAAACTATATTTAATACACGGGACGTGCAAATTTGGCAACAGTTTATGTGACAGCGATGCTTTGGATTCACGACATGTTTGTGCGGGAACATTTCAACGGCAGAACTTCAAACAGCTTCTGACGGGTAAACAACGCCCTGAGGATAACCCACAAAGGGAAGACATTTTTACGATAAACCCTTCGACGTATAAAGGAGGGAATTATTATTGTGCTTGCACCTGTTTATATTGCAGAGTTTATTTTCTTAAGCAGGCCTGCATGTGTCATTGAAATGTTTATTTTTATTTAGTCAAATAATGTTTGATTTCATTTCACGTTTTTTTTTGCATTAAGTAGAAATATGTTTTGAATGACACTGCCACACCATGAAGCCAGTATGAAAGATTTTTTTTAAAGACAACATTACTTTGCAGATGTATAATTTTGCTTTGCGACTACGGTTGCCACCTATCCTGGTTCCCCCGATATCCTGATCTCTTTGAGGGACATCTCCTGGGAAAATATCTTAAGTCTTGCAAGGAAAATCAAACTTCTGGTGTTTTGTCAATTGTGTTAAGATACACGGCTCAAGGCAGCGTATATTTTCATGTAGTTCTCCCCTCTGCTGGCATTGTGAGTACGTATTCTTTCCATGATAAGCCCCAAGGATTCTTTATACCTCAGAGGTGGCAACCCTACTTGCATCTATGAAGCAGAAGTGAGGAAATAAATGATTTAAGAATGAGAGTAAACACTGCTATTATTGAGATGCATTGGTCAGTCATTTTTATTTTTATTTCATTACTAAGATGCATTATACCACAGGATTATACAAATTTTAACAAGCTACTGTGGAAATTGATGTTTTAAAGTTTACAGAATTTTCTTTTAATATGCCTTCGATATGTATATTTTTTTATATATATAAAAATCACGTCTGTTGGTGGTTACCTTATGTTGGTCATAGTAAAAGTTAGTTTTTTCTTCTTCTTTCAACTGGCATTGTATCTGTTTTTATATAAATATTTTAAACGTTGGCACTAACTTGTTCATCCCATGTGCTCTGTGTATATTTGTACCCAACATTTTACTCGCAATGTCTTCGACAAAACTATTTACGAACCGTTCTAACAACGCGCCATCAATGTGATCAAATCGCAGTCGTACATCGTCAGGGCCGTCCGTGGGGAGTGGGGGGTGGGGGTGGGGGGTGGGCCCCCTTAAAAATAAACCGAAAGAATGACATCTGACACCGTGACGTCGAAGCGCGTTCCCCCCCTCACCCCCCAAAGTGCGGGGCCCGGGGCAGTCGCCTCAATTTGCCGTACCCTCGGGGCGGCTCTGGTCATCGTCGTCATCATCGCATCATCATCATCATCACCGCCAGCAGCCACGGCAAATCCAATGGCGGATCGAAGGCCTTCCTAACCCGTCTCTCGCGATCCGTTCTCGAGTTGGTGGCCACAGATTTGGCGACAACAACAATGTGCTTGACGTCCGATCGAAAAACAAACTGGTAGGAAATGTTCGGACAAGTTAATGGAGGCTCACAAGTTGGGCTCAGGATAAATACGAGCAGCAAACAAACTTAGAACAATGCAAGTGCAAAATATCGGTTTGCACCTGAATCTATCATTGGTTTGCGAATCGATTTTCCCAACACCCCCGCCCCCTATCAACTTAGTTAAAGTTATATGACTTGAGGACTTGAGATGAGACATTGGTGCAGAGCTGCCTTGGCCACGTGGGGAATAGAAGTATTCTGTTGTGGACTAGAGTGGGCCGAGACATCCCCTTTGTGTCTTTGTCTGACAAATTCTGGAGACATTTGGTAGGCAAATTGTTTGACAAAGTCTCACAAAGCCCTCCGCTGCAAAACGTACTTGAAATAAAATAATACAGCTTTCCCCCAAGCGTGACTCAAAAACAGCGGCCTTAACATGTATCAAACGAGCTGTCAATAAATGTAACGTTATAAATACGTAAAGTAGTTGAACGAGTTCATATCCACCTGGAAATGTGAACGGCAGCTGTTCTTCCACCATCCAAAGCATATGCCCCATCCGTGATACCTGTTGTGTGAGCATATACAGTCGCAAAGGCGCTTGGCAAAGAGTTTATCCTAAAGATATGCGGTACACTGATGGCTTCGCGCCCAGCATAAAACAACATCGCATTGATACTACTCATAAGTTTCAACTTTGTATAAAACCACTGCAGGATTAAGGCCCTCATCATGCCGTGTTCATCATGGGAGTGTTGTTTGGCCATACTTCGGGAATATCTTGATGAGCAGTGAAAATTTTTGTCATTCAACAGTTTGCATTTGCAGGCTCATTAACTCACAGAAGACCATGAGACACGGATCTCGAGCATGACTCCCAAAGCCAGTTTCATGAAATGTGTTTTTGTTATTACCCATCTACGAATGACATTGTATTTAATGCTAACGTACAAATATATATATACAGTCTAGTATAAATGGGAACTTTTTTTTGTTTACCAGTGATTGATGTACAAAGGTAAGCTTTTGTGTACATATAATGTTTTGTTAGCTCAGTATATGTGTATAATAGAACTCGGTGGTGTGTTCTTACGTGCGTACATAACAAGAATGGCTAAGATTGATGACTTCTGTACTCTCCATGCTAATAAAGCTCACTGCATTAAAGCTGGATGGTCGCATGACACTGATGTCAGTAGAAGGTATTGCACTTCCTCCGACACTGAAAATTATTTGCTTAAAAAGAAATCCTCCGCACGTTCGTCTACAATACTGCCCTATCTTATGGGACATTTTTTTGTCAGTATCAAAATTGTGAGAGAGAAAATATGTGAGAATAGGCTTTGCTCTTTCTGGGAATAAAACAGGTGTTAAATGTTAAAACACAAAATAGATGCCTATTGCAAGGGATCAAGTCTGCATTAACCACACATATTTGTGCCAAAAAATGCAAACAATCATGCTCTGATAATGTAAGCATTGTCTTTGAAACTGATTGCCCTACATCCTAAAAGAAAATAGATAACACTACCCTGAAATAAAATATATAATAGGCGACAGGGAAAGGGCCTTTCTTCATATATTGTGCTCAGTAGAAGGGCCGTTGCCCGAAACGTCACCTATTATAGGTAGTTCCTTCCAAGGCCACAACGTTCTTGATGGAACATGTTGAGATTGTTGTTGTTTGTGCTTGTGCACCACTGCCAACGCAGTGCCACCAAACAACGAGTTCAATTATTTACCCAGATCGCTGGTAGACTGGGACGTGGCACGTGACTTGAAGCTCCAACCGTATTGGAAGGCATCCTGGATGTTAACTTAGCTTTGTCATCAACCAGCTCAACTTCCGCCCCCTGCATCATAAAGCTTTAGTTTCAACTCCATGCGTACCTCCCAGCCCACACCCCGCCCCCACACTCACCCTCCCTACGATCTGTACCCCAATGTTGTGTCTGCCCAGGCTACCTCACTTCTCTTACCCTTATCTTAACTATTAATCAGCTAATTCCCCCTCCCCAACTCCTTGGCTCCTCCCCCCCCCTCTTACCCTATATAATCACGGTTCTCTAAACAGCTCTCTTTATTCACTACAGTAATTTTGCAGTGGCGGTTCCACCTGAAGACGGAGGCTTGTGTTGCTTCTGAAACGTCGTGATTTAATTTAGTTGTTTTCAATTTAATTTATTTTATTTTTTACCCACGTGACTTTACTGAAAAAAACTAAAAGTATGCATCCTGGATGTAGTGTGCCGGGGTGCAGAACTCGTCCTGGGTCACTGACCCAGACAGATCCAGCTGAAATTACGCACTGACAAGACAAAAACAATCATTTGTTGCTCCAGGGAGGCTCAAACTGCGTCTCAAGAGGGTCCTAGCTGCATTTGGATATTACGCTAATGCCATTTGTGAGTGTTTGGAATTCGGGAGGAAATGGGAGCTCCCGGAGAGAGCGAACACGCATTCAAGGGAGTGACACGTGGCACTGTCACGCCTACAAGACCTGGCAAGCCCTGGTGGTGGTTAAACTATCCAAGTACTAACTAGTATCGATCCTGCTTAGTGTCCGAATTCCGATGAGATCAGGCATATTTATAGCACATTAGTAGTATGCAATGACCTATATGATATACGATATTTAGTTTGGTTAATCAATATGCGTTTTACACACGAGGAGTGCGCTCCCAATTTTCAAATTTATCTGAAAAATGTGAACATCAGGTCTAGAAAAGACATTTCGGATGATCACAACAAAAACATTTTGTTGCAGATGTATCCACAGACCGCAGGGGATGTTGTATCGGTAACATCATTTCTGTGTTTTCCCACCAAAATGGGTGCCACGTGGTATCAAGTGACGACCCTTTCCCTATGACGGCGACTCGTTAATATGCGACAAAGTAAATGATTCTAACACCTGGAACAAGATGCCAAATTTACGAATATAATGAACAAAAAATTCGAATTACAAAACTGGGCACCGACGCACATATGTGTGGGCCATATGATTTCGTTAAAATAGAAATTCTCCGACTGCTGCTGCTGCTGCTGCTCGCGTCTGCACTTGCCACCCGGCGGACTGCACGAGCGGCTGGCAGAGCAGGTGTTGACCACGAGATTCTAATTCACCCACAGTGTTTGAAGGGGCAACCCCAACATTCGCCGATTTGTTTTTTATCAACCACATTTTATGAGCATGCATTTGAAGCCGAAGGATGTGGCGAATACAAACAGCTGATCCATCAGACGTGCGCAAAAACTCGACCGCGGTTCACACGTCTGTCCGTGTTGGATTTTGGGCTGCGTCGTGATGGCTCTCATCCACAGATGCTGGTAATGGGTCTCGTATACAATTTAAAACTCGGTGGAGGTGTCCGATACAACATATGTCTCGGGAACAACCTCGAAAGGCCACTGCAAAGCAACACATTTGATCATACGCATAGGTTTTTTTCGGTAAAGTCACGTAGGTAAAAATATATATCTAAAATAATAATAATAGATGAAAATAAATCAATTAAATCACGACGTTTCGGAGGCAACACAAGCTTCCTTCATCAGGTGTAAAAAGGCACAACAAAATAACTGTAGTGGGAGTTATTTGTGATGGGACATTATTATACAGTTATTTTACTTATTATACAGTTATTATTATTATTTTATATATATATTTTTTTTTTACCTACGTGACTTTACCGAAAAAACCTAAGAGTATGAATCCTTGCAGTCACGAAAGCTTCAAATTTAGAAAAACACATTTGATCCTCAACCGATGATCATTTCTGATAAACGAACAAGTGGAAGCCAGCATTTACCCGCGTAGCCCTTGTAAACTCATTGCCTTTCGTACAAGCGACAGAATGCAGCTGTTGCAGTGTATTTCTGAAGAGCGGTAAATTAAGAGGAAAACCACATTTTCCCCCCAGCGACACGGCCCGGGTACACATGTGCCCTTTCATTACCTGTCGATTTGCCCTTCGGCAACAGGAAACCACTACGCATGAGGGCGTTTATGGGGGTAGCACTCCAATTGACCTGCCGATACTTTCTCGTGCAGACAGGCCTTGCTATTGGTGGCCGAGTAGGTGAACTGCACGTTAATACAATCACCACATCTCAGTCAAACGCTGTCATTGTAAATGTTTGGGATTAAACTATAAAAACAACTGTATTTTACTGGTAGAAACCTCCTGGTTACACCAGCCCACGGGGATTATTGTGTCCGTCGTGCAGGGAGGGGCTGGGTGGGGAGGGAGGGGCTGGGTGGGGTGGGGGTGGGAGGGGTGGGGCTGGGTGGGGAGGGGCTGGTCACTCCGTGGTGCCCTTATAAAACTCAACGTTTAACCTACTCACGCCGGCTTGTGCCCGCCCTCACAGTCGGGCATATTTGCGGAATACACCACGCCGCCGTTGACCCTGGCCATTGACCGAGCAACCCAACGTTCCTACCAGCTCCCTCCGCAGGAATGTGTTTTATTTACCAGGTAAGGCCCACTGAGCTGTATAGCTCCTTTTCAGAAGCGACCTGGCCACAAATTATAGCTCAACAAAGTGGCTTATCATCGTGTGGACAGGCACAGCAGCCAGAGTTCTCGAAACGCGTGTTTGTAAATGTGGGGGGGGGGGGGGAACCCGGAGGGACCCGGAGAAAAATCCACGCGACCACGGGGAAAGAGAGAAATAGACGCAGACTCCAGATACACAGCAGCAGGCGTCAGTGGTCGGGATCGAACCCCCGACCACCTGTATACCGGGCGAGGTAGTTAACATCTCGCCACCGTGGCGCCCAGAGGCAAAATACAGAGGCACATTTGTGTACAGTGCTGTATATTCCAATCAAGGTATTGATAGCGTTAGCAAATATCCACATCGAGCCCTCAGTTCCACAATGTTTTGACACAAACTGTAACCGTTTGGTGCCGTGTTGCAACAGGGGGCGTGCCTCGCTTATGCAACCCAAAGTTGGCATTTTAGAGGCACCGCATGAATCCTCTCGAATTGTTTAAACGCAAATAAATCACCACGTGTTGAGTGGCGGAAAAGTGACTTTAGTCGGAGGAACTCCCCCCCTCACCCCACCCCTCCTCTAACTGGTGTCACGAACACGATGACCATGCCCATCGGGTCGTGCAAGCTGTGCTCTTCGCCAGATGTCAACCTGACCCCACTTTTACTGTCGCTACGACGGAACAGTTCACGTCCCAGCCCCGCGGGCTCGGAAAGCAAAACAACAGGAGGAGCCATTTCTTCTTCATCTTCTACCAAATTCGGTTCAACCCCCCCCCCCCTCAATATGTCAAGAGCCGCCATGCACTGTGGCACTGTGGTGAAGACGAGACGGTGGTGGTCCTTGATGAATAAGACCGTCACGAAGGGGTCACTGGAAGAGCCGCAGGTGTCCCACTCGAAGCGAGAACGTGTATACGCCCCGCGCCTGCGGTGCCACAAAGTCCACGGCCACACGTGGCCACTGTGCGTGGCACGGGCTCAGAGACAACCGCTTAATCCGCTCCGATGGTGGCTGATTCATTGTGTGCACGTGGAGGGCACACAGGCCTTTTTAAACAAACGTATCAGCGCATCTGTGACAGTTTCCGCCTGAGAATATCGCAAAGAATTTAGAATGCGAATATGATACTTTTTTTTTAAAGGCAGAGTTGTTCGGATGATTTCCTAGCCGCTGCTGGTAATCCGAACACGTGGTTCACTATTGTGTGAGCTCTGTTTCCCTGGCAGATGCAGTACGGGCTATGAGTTTTATAGCAACCAAATTGCTTGGGCAATCACAACCACATGAAGCGCTCTGGGTTTTTTTTTATGCGCACACCAATAATGTAATAAGCTTATACAATGCGGTATGACCGGTTGGGCTGTCAATCAGCACAAAGAGGCATAAAAGGCAAGTCTCAGACAATGCCATCTGAACTGCCTCTCCACTGTGCTGACTCTGTTGGGGCTTTTACAGTTGGCTCGGTTGCAAGTCTGGACCCCCCCGCCCGCTCAGCCCCAGACTTCTGGGAGGGGAGAATGGGCTTGGAAGGTAACTTCACACTTTCACGATGGGGCCTCGCACCTGTGCTGTTTGTGGTGCGGCACAGGTGTGGGGATTTAATTTGAGGGCGCCGTCTCCACACACGCATACACAGCGAGGCTTTTGTCAATCACGGATTCTTAAACCCGGCGATGCCAGCCCCAACTCTCTCCCCAACGCAAACATGTCTCACGTCTTCACGTCTGCAATCATCATTATTATTGCCTCGACAGATCTACAATCCTCATCGTCATCATCATCCATCTTAATTCTTGCCTCTGCAGATCTGCAATGAGCGTCATCGTCATCATAATTTTCGCCTCGAAAGATGCACAATCATCATCACCATCACTATGCACTGCTCTACATGCCGACAGTCATCACCATTCTCTCCTATCTTGATCCACACTAATCATCTTCATCATCATCATCTCCTCTTCAGATCTACAGTCATCATCACCCATTATCATCGTAGTGTTCTCATCTTCCGATCCAAAATCATCAAAGTTGTTGATCAACCGAGTCTCAACATTGTCTCCGTTGCCAATAGAACCATACGATAAAGGCGCAGCCTTGCAAATGCTTACTCACGCCACTGCTGGCATGACTCTGGTAGGCGCTTTGGCCTCCTCTTCCACGTTGATCAGACGTCCTTGAAGCGATGGGAGTACCCACACGCGACGCCATCACACGCATCCTTCCCAGTGACTGAGCGCTCGGTGGAGAGGCGCGGGGAGAAACTTCTCTTTTTGCTTCACCTGTCACGCCCGGAGATCGAATTGACCCGGTGACCTCTGCATTGCAGTTCCATTGTGCTCACCATTACACTTGTGGCAGCCTCCTGGTTATTGTATCTGTGGCCACAGTACAGGGTGGTCCAGATGTCGTGACTCCCAATTAATTGACCCCTAACATTTTTTCCTTTGCATATTAATATCTGTTTTAAATGAACCTTGCTTATTTATTTCAGAGAGCTTACAACAGTTTATATGCTATTGAAGAACGGCTCGTAGTGAGCATATGGGCTCATGAAAGATCACAAACAAGGAAATCTATGAAAGATGTTGGAAAGGACTTTTGTAAATCTGGAAATATGGCCTTTGAGTTCCAGTAAATTGCAAAAATGCAAAGATGTTAGTGTTGCTTTCACAGCGTCAGTCGTTATTTGCTAAATCAAATGCTGTTTGATCAAATTGTTTTGTAAAGTCAATACATAGGCTGATGGACTTTAACACGTTTAATTTATATGTGGAGAGACTAAATGGAGCTCTGCTTGTACATTATTCGTTTTGCATATTAAGCTCCATGTCAGCGCATTGTGTCTTTGTGTACGACGTTGCTTTTGTCGTGAAATGGGGATCTCATATTTTATGGGGTCTCGTGTGTTCTATGAAGTGCCCTTGTTAATAACGCGGTCACCCAGAAGAGCCTATATCACAATTCTCCATCTTCCGATGAGAGCCACTCGGGCAGACTCATTGACTCGCACCGACTCATTGACTCGCACCTCACTCGAACCGCTCTTTTGCAAGGACGACCAGATCCCAAGACCGTCGGCGGTGGACACCGCCCCAGAGTTTGGTAGCTTAGACAAACGCCGCTGGACAATGTTGGGTCCGGAAAGCCAAGGGTCCGATGGACGAAATCGTGTTATATTTATCTATTTATCCGTAGCGAGACTAAAATAAATTCTCCTTAGCTGTATCATCGTGGGGTCGTTTGATCAAATCCAAAAGCACCGCCAGGCAGAAGTAACACGAATACACTCGGTGTGAATGAAGAATTGAGGATCGCAATAAAAACCGAGCTCAGACGACCTCCACTTAAACGTCACCCTTGGCATTTCTAAAGAGACAATTCGGGGTCATCCACGGACGCTTTATGAGCGTGCATTGGCGCTTTAATGGCGTTTTAATGGTTTTCTGTTATTCGCAGTCGAGTTGTAAACTATCAGGATCGAAAATGAAGCCAATGCTCGCTCGCCTCTCTCGCACCGCGTCTATTAACCTGTCGCAGGTGTCTTCGACTTAGATGGGTCGCATTGGCTGACGCGGGATCTATGGACCTTCATTGATTCCATAGACTACCAGAGGACCCATACACTTACATTGGATCAATAGTCGGACAATAAGGCCCAGACTAACATAGCATCTATAGAATAGCACATAGATCTAACAGTAAAGTAAACCCAAACAAACTGAACCCAGAGTCTAATGTGCCGATGCGTACCACGGTGCAGCATTGTTCATCTTTGTCGGCGTGACAGAAGGGGCACTATGTTGATTCACACTCGCGTTATTCATTTTGCGTCACGTGTCCTCGCCACGCCATCGTTGCGTGTGGATCAATACCCCGGATGTGCATTTGCATGGACCTCCCATGAGCACGGTTGGCTACGTAACGGTGCGAAAGAAGTTTCAACGTACTGAGTAGACCTTCATCCAAGTTCAACATACGTGCATACACGCATGACGGTCGAGGCTAATAACGGAGCGGCAGCCAAACGAGGGAGCAGCGCCGACGAGTCAGACTGCCGAGGAGATGGAGCGATTAGGGGCACGTGCTCCCCAGCTCGTGGGCAGGAGTCAGATTGGTGTTGTTTTTGTTGTTGCAAAGATGGCAAGAGTTTGGGCAAGCGTTCATCCGACAGTGACGAAGGCTTCAGAAGCGTGCGTTCAGAGAATTTGGCTGCTGTGCATTTCCACATGATAAGCCACTTCGTTGAGCTATCATTTGTGGCCAGGTTGTTTATGAAAAAGATGCACAGTTCAGTGAGGCTTTACTTGCTAAAATAAATAAAATACAAAGTTTAAACTAAAAAATAAAATAATAATATAATACGACGTTTCGGTTGCAACACAAGCAGCCATCATCAGGTAAGAATGAATGATACAACACAGACACGGAAACAACAGAGGCAGACACACATGCAGAGACACACCGAGCGAGACACACACCAATTGTCTGTGCTTTATCATTCATTCTTACCCGATGATGGCTGCTTGTGTTGCAACCGAAACGTCGCATTCTATTATTATTTTATTTGATGTTCTACGTGACTTTACCGAAAAAACCAAAGGATAAAACGTTTAGTTTAGTTGAATAGATGATCCCGCACCTCCGATTAGCACGGTTCGCTTACGAATGGTGCCGAACAAGTTCAACGTATAGAGTGTATACATCACGGCTGGTGATAGCGATGAAGCAAGGACACTCTTCAATTAACCTACGCGGCCTGAGAGATGGGAGGAAGAGGAGGAGGAAGAGATGAAGGTGGTTAGGATTCGACAAGAGCTCTCGGCTTATCGGCGAAGTAAACAGCTGCTTCCGAATGACCCCAGCGGAAAACACGTGGGCCCACTTGAAGGTGGTTTGCAATGCAGACACGCCGAGTGGAACGCGCGCACGCACTCACACGGGAGGGAGAGCATCGCCCGCGATTGCCTGCGGCTCCGGTTCGAGCAGGGTGCAGGCGCACACTCGGGGGATCTCCACGTGTCACGTCACGGGGTGTAAATGGATGAGCTAATTATCATCACTAATTGCAATAATGCAAAGTGCCGGCCCAGCGACGAGAGAATGCATCAAAAGCACGCGTGACGGCAGTGCAGGGCATGTGCCGAATCTTCTTGGTTCTTTCGGTAAAGTCACGTAGAAGAGATATAATAAAATAATACAAATACAACATAATACAAATGTTTTATTTAAATAATAAAAATTACACGTAATTTTTTTTTTCCCTTCTACGTCACTTTACCGAAAGAACCAAGAAGATGAATCCCTGTTAGTCACGAAAGCGTTCAATCGAAATTCATCTGCCGAATGTCAGTGAAGGTGACAGCCCCGTCATGTGACGCTGTTTCAAGCTGCTGCTGCTGCTGCTGCAGCTTGCAAACTCACGAGTCGATGTCGCACGAACATTGCACGCCTAACACAGCGAGCCGCGCATGAGCCCTGCCTGCGTCCATGGTGCACTCTGCTCACGTTCTCACCCCCTTGTCGAGGGGTCCCTCGATTCACGACGTTGCCTTCACGCAACTCACGTTGTGTATCACACACACGCGCATCTTCGATAACACTGGGTAGTAAGTGTTATATCATAATTGATTATGCCTCAAATGTACAGAAAATGGCTATTATTCCCCACAAACTTTGCTTTTGTGGTCAGGACAGTTATATTTAGAATTTTGCCTATTTTCTATGATACAATTTGCCTATTTTTTATGAGAAAATTTTACTATTTTCTATGAGAAAATAGGCAAATTGAGAATGTGTGTCGTTCCTTCACTTAAAGTCCTGGTCACAGAAGCAAAGTTTGTGGGGAATAATAGCCATTTTCTACACTTTAGAGGCATAAGCAATTAGAAAGTGACACTTACTAGCCGTGAACAAAACTCGTGTTACAGAGTGGTGCAATTAGCGAAATCGAATTTCCGCGCGAACGAAATTTCTCCCGGGACACGTCACTTCCAGATGACGTCTCGACGTTTCGCGCCGCCGTCAGCAGGCTTCGTCATGGCAAGCGCCAACTCCCGCAACAACAAGCAACAATCTTTATAAGTCCACGGTCAAAGTCGTGGCTCTAATCCGGTTCGTGGCGTGGTTGGCCACTGCCATCTGCAGGCTGCAGCGCGAACTGCAGCGCTGTGCCCGGGGTCGTTACACGTGAAACACGCAGAGCGCAACACGCGGAGCACAACACGCAGAGCGAAATGTTGTTCACGTGATTTACCAACCCCCCCCCCTCCCCCATGTAACTCTTTGAACAGATTGTTGCTTAATTCTAGATTTGAAGTTTTTGATTAGAAGTTTTCGTATAGATTGTGGCTTCAGTGGACTTTTCAACAGCTTAATAGACACATTGGGTCGACATTTAGAGCTATTGCTGCTGCGTTCGCAGTGCTGCACACGCACAAATAACAACACACAAATAACAACACGCAAATATGATAATAGTTTTTTTACCCTTTTATCTGGCAACAAAACTGACACCTTTTTTTACAAGGCGTCATGTTTGCATAGACCACAATACCTGCAGTCATAATGCAAACAAAAAACATAACTCTGATAATGTATGCACTGTCCTTGAAGTTGATTGGTGCACACCCGAGACAGCTTTCCTTAGAGCCTAGTCTCACATGGTGTTGGACCAGATGACGCCAAAATAACAACACACACAGATAACAACACGTATAAAAGGCGACGTTTCAGGCAATGTCCCTTCTTTATGTGCAATGTAGAAGGGCCATTGCTGCAGCGTCATTGACGTGTGAATGAATTTGTGTACTTGGGAAGTCGGCTGACGTGGGACGAGGGCTGCAGGGCAGACAGAAGAACGAGGACCTCGAAGGCACAAGGAGTCGTGGGCAGGACTCAAGAACATCCGCAGCAAGACCCAACTGAACATGTTAAGAGCACGCGTGTTCGGGGCAGCTGTGAATGCCTGCGAGACTTGGACACTGAAAGAGGCCGACAGGGAAACGATGTTGACACTCGAACTGTGCTGCTACAGAAGGAGACTGCGTCTGAGCTGGATCCAAAGCGTGTCCAACGGTGAAATAAGAGAAATGTCGCACATAGAATAAGACGACCCGGTGATGAAGATGATGATGATGCAGGCAGTGACGAGAAGGAAACTGGCACGATGTGGACACTCGTGTAGGATGGACAACAACAACAGGGACATTAAAAGTGTCGTTGTTGTCGTTGTCGTTGTTGTTCTGGGTAAAAATGTCAGGAATCGGAACGAGAAGAAGAGCTCACAGAGAATGGGTTGACGACGACGCCATCAGAGATCGGTGCCGAGGGAGACGTGGCCACGACTGTAACCAGATTGGCAACCTGAAGACAGCGGAACGTGAAGAGACAAATGGCGACACCTCCTAGGGGCGATCTGCCCACGGATCGTGGTGACGGCGATGACTACAAGCGACGTTTCGGGCAATGTTCCGTCTCTCGTGTGCAATTGAGAGGACCAGAGCGCGAGGCGTGACCGACGAACGCGTTGGCGTCGTTCATTGGTCATCGAATGAAGCGAAGGGCGTGTTCACGCGTGACGTCACAGTCGGTGCGCGACGACGTCACGCGTCTCGACGTGACGTTGCGCATTACGTAACGCCGCGTTGCGCGATGACGTCACGGCGCGTTGCGCGATGCCGTCACGGCGCGTTGCGCGATGCCGTCACGGCGCGTTGCGCGATGCCGTCACGGCGCGTTGCGCGATGACGTGACCTCGCCGGGGTCTCCGTGGGCCGAGTGGTCGCAGTCCCAGGCGAGTCGCGGGTGTAAGTGCGACACGGTTTTGTTTTTCTCAGTTCAAAACATCGACACACACACACACACTTACACACACATCTATACACTTACGTGCATGATGTATCAACGCGTGAAAATGTATTAAACTGTATCGCGAGCTGAAGCGATGCCACGTGGTTTGGCTGCGCGCTCGTCCACAGTGCAGTCCGTACAGTGACGTTAACGACCCGCACTGTACCCGCGCTGCCTGCCGCCTGCTGTCGGGTCTCCAGGCGCGGTCGGCCGCGCAGCATGGGGCCCCACCGCCTCTGTCGGCGTGGAAGAGTAGGCCAAACACCCTGTGGAGGGGCCAACTCGAGAGCTCGCTCCTGGCAGACGCGCGATTCGTGCCTGAACTTGCAAGAACTTTTGAGGGCTGCACCGTCCTCTGTGGTTTACTGAACGCAGTGTTGCATCTCGCCTGCAGTGGTGTTTGAATGTCCATTGCATCGCTAAGACTGTTGGGGTCCGAGACAACGTCTTTCGAGGAGATGGAGCGGTGAAATCAGCTCGTTCATCGCATGATCGTGAGAGATATCGACGCTTTGATGCGGATTGACCTTGGCCGACGACGACGACGATGATGATGATGGCTGAGCATTCTTGGGTTATATGCATACGACTGTGATTGTACCCGTACCGCCAGGCTGGAGAAACGCGCGTGCCCATCGCAGCGTGGCCCTCCAACCCCCTCACTCAGCCGCGCGTCCACCAGGTGGCGTGGTCGCCACGCGTGTCTGGGGAGCGGTGGCGCAGTGGTTAGCGCGCTGCGATACGAACCCGTCAACCCGAGTTCGGTTACCGCTCAACGACGACCAATATTACTCGTGGCGAATTGTTTGAACAGGTTCCCGGTGGGCCCTCCCCTAGGTCGACTCGGCCTCAGATGAGTACACGGTGCTGTTGTCTACACATGCTGACGTGCACTGTGTACAATGACTATGCCGGCCTTCATAGATGCTCAATCGCAGCACTTGCCCCAACAGTCTGTTAATGCCATGCGGTGGCGGTGGGGTCTTTGTGTGACAGTAACATCCACACTCATTTGCAGGACCGTGTGTCTATTTTCTCTGTACTCAAGCATACACTTGAAACCATTCTTTTATTTGACCAGGCAAGGCCCACTGAGCTGTATAAATGATCGCCCAAGGATGTGGCTTATCACGTGGAAATGTATTTCAGTCAAATGCTCTCATAAAGCATGCTTCTAAATGTGGAGGCAAAAACTGTAGGACCTCGAGAAAAATCCACGCGTCCACGGGGAGAGAGAGAGCGACTCACACAAACTACAAATATGCAGGCAGCTGCTGCAATGCCGAGGTTTGTTTCGGCGCAGATGTGACGAGTGGATCGTTGTCATCGTCACCACCAAAACCAGGAGCACTCGCTCGAGGATGGGGAATGATATCTTCTAGACATGGTCGGCATCGTTATCATTGTATCAACACGAGTGTGTGTGTGTGTGATCCATACATTTTGTTTTGGGTTAGGCCACGTGGTAGATTTATGCCAAAATTCTTGCCGTTAAAATGTCCAGTTAATTTGTATTGATCGTGGTGTGGTTGATCCATATTATAGTTTTTTTGGTTTAAATCGCGTAAATATTAAAAACCTATATTATAGATGATATTTGTCGTGAATTTTGGACAATCCCACACAGTGGAAAACATTCTAGTTTGCAAAACACTGCTGCGATTGATAACAAATAAAATAAATGCAAGCATTGTCGATTATTACATGCAATTATATGTCACGGTTATTATTTAAACATTCCCACATCAGTAATGTTATTTATGTCATCCAGGAAACAATAATAATAATGCGCTTTTCCAAGTAAATCCTCAGAATTTCAATATATTTTTGGCAGAGGTTCGTGAATTGATATATGTGGCCAATTGAATTCATCAGTTTTTAGCTTAGGAGAGGAAACCCAGCTTCCGAGAGAAAGCACGTGCATTCCAGGGGCTAACATTCAGAGCTCTGCACAGATCAATTCACAATGTATTTTCTCTACTGCTATCTCCTGCCCACCTTAACAACACAGCGCACATGGGAGTTTTTCAAATCTCTGCGTGATCCACCAACCCTCATCTCCAAAAGCACAGGATCACAGGCATGTGCTGTACCCATGTGAGACCCATGTGTTCATAGCACTTAGTTTCTCGATTGGTTTTCGATTGGTTTGTGTGCTTTGCAGGTTGCCGTGTCAGTTAATAGAAGGGCCAGACACGGTACACATCCACCATGCTTTTAAATTATCCTGTAAATTACATCTCGAGCATCTGTGCATTGGTCAAAGCGTGAGGGTATGAATTGTGCCTGGCTCACGTCACCAGACGTCGTCCCCTCCATGCTGTACACATCCACGGAACCTGACGCCACGGGCAGACATGAGGCCAGATGCGCACAGCAGGCATACATTGCCAATATAAGACGCAGACTGTCATCTACTCAAGTTTTTTATATGTCAAATATCAATCAAACAAAGGTTATCTTAAAATAGGTGTGTTTTCTATTTGTTGGCGTCCCATCAATCTTCTGATAGGGTATTAGTACAAAGTTTAGAATGTGTTCGGTGTAAATATAGCTGGTTCATTTTGCAGTAACAGCACTTCTTAATCTCTGATTCACATGAACCCGTTCCGAGACGCACTGCAAGTTGCAGGGTGGGGTGTCACGTTCATCGCTGAATCTCTAGGAACATGCAAGCGGTTCATCGTTCATTGTATTTAGAGAGGCGTAACGACATTGTGCTCGCCGCAGCGAACTGTAGCGACACGACCACACTCTACGGTAGCTATGGCCAAACTGTGCCACACGCCCTCCTGCATGGCCTTTTCTTCTGGTTCCATTCCAATGACTTATACGATGACGTACATATAGGTCATCGGCATGGGAAGAGGTTAAGAAACAACTCACAATTATATTGGTAACATACATTTCATAATAAATATGTTTTACTCGTTAACATAATATGAGTAGGATATAGCTATAAGTAAATAATGTTAGTGAATGCTAGAAGACCAAAATACATTTTTAAGTAAATACATTATTTTTCAAATCAGAATATTAATTCAATGCTTGCAACAATACATTTGCATGGTTTTGTCTTTACCGTTAGAAAATCCCCTGCAAAGTTTAAACATGTTGTGTCCTCTAACTAAATACTAATGGCTCACAACCAACTTCAGACATTGTCGATTATCATATATGATCACATGTCAAGGTTATGATTATTCATTGTGCATTGTTAATGTAATATTGAATATATTTGTTTTAACACGTTTGGGATCTCGCCCAAACGCATTGTGAAGGAATTAGAATCGCCGTCGTCGACAACATCCAGCGACACGGTGGCAGAGTTTTACGAGGCCACCGCACCGAGCTCATTTAAGATGCGGCCAAAGCTCCTCTACGATCGCCATGCTTGAACACGTCCTCCTGGAACACGGTAGTCCGGACGAAAGCTCAGCAGCCGTCGGATTCAACGATATTTCCTTTCGGTTTAACTGCGCGACTTCTCCACGCCGCATCACGTGTCTCTGTGCGCGCGCCGCGTGGCTCCGCCGAGAGCCCGCCTGACCGAAGGTGGATATAAATAATCGCGTGCATGTGACGGGCTGCAGGTCCGCGATGTAAGCGCCCCGCGCTGTCGCCGAACACGAGGGCCCCATGGCAGAGTCTGGCGTGCGGACATTCCGTGTCCCGGCGCGTCACGGCTACTCCGTCAAGTTCTCTCCGTTCTTTCCCGCTCAGCTGGCGTGCGCCGCATCGCAGTACTTTGGCATCGCCGGTAAACGCCGGAGGCTACGCGGCACGCCGTTTTTTTTCTTCCCCCCGACAGCGAGACAATTGCGTTTTTGTCGCCTGAATTTGGTCCCTCTCCGCCATTGTGATTGTTGTTGTTATTCACGCGCTGCGAGAGATCACGTGAACTCCGTGACCCCTTTGGCAGGGTCGCACAGCATAGGGGTGCCTCCTGAAATAGTAACAGGTGCCAAATATACACCGAGCGGCAGCACACGGGGTGTGTGTGATCGTGTGATGTAAATCGTCCACTGCAGCTTCAGGAAATATAAAGTCTGCGTTGTGCGAGAGAGTGAAGTGATAGCTTCACCCTTGCACAATGACATTTAAATATAGTTTGCTTATACAGGCGGTATTTTATAGGTAAATTTCAACACTTATTTTCATTGCTTTCAACTGAGGTTGGCAGCGTCGATAGCTCGTTGGCACTGTTGGTCTATAACATGGGGTCATGATACATCTCAAAGATCATGGAATATATATGAAACTTAAGTTCAATGTTGCATTCCTATTGGGGACTTACTCTATAGAAAAATGGCCAAATTGTTTAAAGGGTTGCCCAAAAGCTGGACACACAATCCAGCACAAAAATGACTATTTCAGCGATGCGTTGTTTTCCCCTGACAGCAACTTACATTAAATGTCGTCCAGATACTTACAGGGACAGACGCATTTTGTGAAGCCTTACACAATCCATACACGTGCGTGATTTTATTGTTGTCTAATTGTTTGGCATGTGGGAGGAAACTGAAGGACCTTCAGAAAAACAACTTAATCGTTCGGGGTGTGGGGGATAACACTCAACAGGACAGACAGGTTCATGAACACATTGTGTTTTATTGCCAAAGTTAGGCAAGCGTCCGTTTATCCGGACGGTGCGTTTGGTTGTGCGACCAGGTTTGTTGGGAGTTATTGTTCGCAGATGACACATTTGGGCGTGCGCCGAACTTTCCGGAGCGAAAAGACGTGAGGGCTGAACTTAACCTCAACAGATGTTATCGCCAACATTCAATGGGTGTGACTTACCGGCAACTGGTAATCCTTTTGGAATGATTTACATTAGCACTGCTTGTTCTCTAAAACTGATGTCCCATTCCTGCATGGGGTGATTGAGAGGCATATTGTATTTATAATGTGGCTGCATTGCCTGCCTCGTGGACAATATCCAAGGCCAAACCTACCTGGGAAATTGCCCATCTCATATAAAAGATGCAAGGTCTTCTTACAAAGAACTGGTTGTTACCCCATTAGAGCTATTCATAGAAGAGGTCACTGTCATAGGCGCCTGTCGGGGAACACAAACAAATGAAGAGACATCATACTGGACGCACGTCCCTTTATGGTGTGATGGCTCATGGATGAAACGGGCGACGGAATGGTGGCCAAAGTGAGTAAGGAATCCACGCAGACCACCACTGCGGAGATGGAGCGACGAGATCAGTTGACATGCGGGAGTGAGATGGGTGGCACCAGCACTGGACCGTAAGGGACAGGTTTACGGCATGGGGAGGTCTTCATCTAGCGGTGGATAGACCATGCCTGATGGCAAGCAAAGTAGTGGATGGTGGCGAGATGTTATCTCCCTCGCCTAGGATGCAGGTGGCCCTGGGTTCGATCCCAACCCTGGACGAACTTTTATCAATAATATTGAGTAGATTTTTGACGATGTTCTTTATACCGCGTGTTGTTCAGTACGATGTCCGACGTTTCGCTCCGCCTGCCGGGACCTTCAACAGGTGCGTGTTGAAGCTTCCAGCACCGGACTGGGTTTAAGCTCCCAGAATGTGGAACGAATCGTCGGACATCAACATGCAGTGCAATACAAACACATCAGAGAGCTGTATTTTTATCAAACTCAATGCAGCGTCCCCTTTGGATTATAATCAGACGTCACATCTCGTTAGAATTTCCACCAGAGCCTGAATGACAACCACTTAAAAAAATGGCTGTGCAAATGCAGAAACCCCATGTGAACTCTTGTGCCTGAGCTCATGCGTGTGTGGCGTGTGGTTTGCACGCAGGGTCTGGGAGCCTCTTGATTCTGCACCAGACCCCAGAGGGAATTACCGAACTGCGGAGGTATGCCCACATGTGTCTGTACACACACCACATGTTGATCAAGAATCCTTCCACTTATAAAGCCCTTCGCAGTCTTGGGTCTTTATATTTATGGGAAAGGGTTAATGTCATCTGGCCCTTCTGTATGGGATAGAGTGTTTCTCCCTCGCACGCACGGGATTTCTCCAGGTGCTCTGGTTTCCTCCAGGTGCTCTGGTTTCCTCCTACACATATAAATCCTCATTGGGTGGCTGAAAACACGTGAATAAAAATGCACCTCCGTGGGTTGTGGATTGTGTAGAGTTGTTCTTGAGAAACAGATTGTTTTGCGTGAGTGACGCAGCTCTGTGAACGCACAAAGTTATTATGAAGCCAGGGAGTAATTCCTGAGCGGACCTTACCAGAGGGCGGGTGTCAAACATATAACAGCTGCGTGATCTATCACGCGGAAGCAAGCTATAGTGAGTTTGAGTCCAAATGGCATTCATGTAACAACTAAATACAACTGCATCTTTTGATGCTGTAGAAAAAAATGGGGCATGCACATCACGGGGACAAAAGGAAACTTAATATAATGTTTATATAATTCTAGATTTGAAGCTTTCGTGACTGCAAGGATTCATACGCTTAGGTTTTTTCGGTAAGGTCACGTAGGTAAAAAAAAATAGAAATAATAATAGAAATATTATTTTATTTCTATTATTTTTTACCTACGTGACTTTACGGACAAAACCTAAGAGTATGTTTATATGATGTCTTAAGTGAGGTGCGATTGCAATAATGCTGTGTACGGCTCGTAAGGTGACAAAGGTTGCAACGAAAAGGTTTCGGTGATCTAGTCTTGCGCATTGGGATCCTAGGATGGATTGCGAATTATAAATGTGAATTATTATTATTAGTAATGATAAAGCACCGTAAGTCATGCTCTGACGGATGTGTCTTTGTTTAAATGTCCTGTTTAATTATCACAGCAGTGAGCGCTCGGTTCCCAAATATTTTATGAACATCAATGGCCACTTTTATTAATATCATTGACCATCACAACCTCTTAAGCTCTTTATGTTCCACTCTATATGCACGTAAGAATCTCAACTTTGGTTATGTGGAATTTCCCACATGGGCTCAGGACTGCCAAATTGAGATGAGCATGATCCACCAATTAGGAACATGGATTTGAGAACACACGTTGGGTCAAGGCATAATTCAAACTGTAAATAAAAGTGAGTGGGCTTGGGCAGGATGTGTCCGCTGGCAGGGATGTACGCCGATGGTCAATATTAACAATGGGAGTAGCTGCCAGGGAGTGGAAGACGTCTTAGAGGACCTCCACGGAGGAGTCACAGTGATTGAAATCAACTCCAGTGCAGGTGTTGGGTGGAGTATCACATCGCAGGCTCGTGAGAGATGACGGTGGCTTGGGTAGGCCTTCATCTCGCTGTGGGTTTATCGTGGCCGAAGATGTTCATCATCAGCCACACCTCCGATGAGCACGGTTGGCTACGTACGGTTCGAAAGAAGTTCATATGCACATCCAGCAGTCGTCTGAGTGTGCAGACATGCGTGGACTTGAACGTGTTGTACGTTGAGCTTCTTTCGCACCGTAGGTAGCCAACCATGCTCATCGGAGGTGCAGGGGGAAGGGAAACTAACTCAACACAAAAAGCAGTTCTAGAGAAATGAGCTTTCAATCGATATTTAAAAGTGCGTAGCTCCAGTAGTCTCCTGAAATCGGACGGAAGAGCGTTCCAGACGGCCGCAGTTTTCAATCTACGCGGAACGCGCGTATGACGGCGGCGGCGCGTGCCGCTCGCGCAGGTTCGAGTGGAACGACAGCCTCTTCGACGTGGCGTGGAGCGAGGACAATGAGCACGTGCTGGTGACGGGCTCTGGCGACGGCTCCCTGCAGCTGTGGGACACGTCGCAGCCTGAGGGGCCCCTGCGAGTCTACCAGGGCCACAGCAAAGAGGTGCGGCTGGGGGATACGTGCAGGCGTGCTCGTGTGTTGTGTTTTTGCTGCTGTGAGAAAATGTGCTTACGTGGAATGTGCTTATATTTGTCGTGGGTTCAACCGAGGCGCACACTTGATCTTGGAGGCAACACATTTATTAACTTATCACCACAGGGTAACAAAGAACATTACGGGATAACGACTTAGGGTGGTGACCGCCACGGCTAACTACACGCACCCTCGATAGGATAACTCTTCAGTCGGACCAGGACAGCTTAGACGCTGCCTGGTCTACGTGCGCGAAGGCCGAGGAGCGAGGAACGAAGACAGCGGATTTCTTCCCAGAGATAAACAGCTTCGGTTGGGCCCGGGATTCGGCTTTTATGGGCTCCTTCTCGAAGCCTCTGGCCCCTACATCACGTGTCCCTCTCACCCCCTCCTGGGCCCCCCTTGCCACCTCGTCCGGTCACGTGCCCTCTCGGGTTCACTCAGAGTACCATGGCATCGCAAAAAAATAAGATGGTAATCGGCTTAACTCAGCTAATGCCCTGCCCAACCGCCCGCGACGCCACAGGCCTGCAGCATGCCCCCTCCCCGACCCCTTGGCTCCTCCCCCCCTAGTACCCGATATAAACACGTGTCTCTAAATAGCCCTCTTCATATGCTACAGTAATTTTTGCTGGAGCAGTCACACCTGATGACGGATGCTTGTGTTGCTTCCGAAACGTCGTGATTTAATTTAGTTTTATTTTTTATTTTGTTTTCACCTATGTGACTTTACCGAAAAAACCAAAAAGAGTATGGACCATGTCCTCGCCCGACCTCTCTCCCACCGTCACCAGGGCTATGCCCCCTAGAGAGACTTTCCATGGCATACTCGCTCTGGCGTTAGAGAGAGACTTTACACACGCAGTTCCACTCTTCTCTCGGTACTGGCGCTACACGACCGTGACTCCATATACATCGCCACATATTCACTACTACGCCTGCTATTTTTTTTTTTTATCAGATAAAGCCCACTGGGCTATATCGATCCTTTTCAGGAGCCACCTGGCCACAATTGATAACTTAATGTTGAAATGTATAGCAGCCAAATGCTCTAAATGCACGTTCATAAATGTGGAGGGAAAAACCGGAGGACCCGGATATAAAATCTACGCGACCATGGGAAAAGAGGCACGCAAACTCCAAATCTACAGCAGGCGTCAGGGTCGGGATCGCACCCACAACCTCCTGTAGACCAGGCGAGGTAGTCAATATCCAGCTTCTGTGCTGTATTAGCTTGTGAGCCGCGAGAGTTTAAAGTGAATGGGCGAGGGAAGTCTTGAGTTAATATCTCAGCGACTGTCAAACACTACTCGGCTCGGAGTTAAACGATATAAGGAGTTCAGACTTAGTTTGGCATGAGATGGCCAAACAAAAGTTACCGTTCTGGCAAAGATCCAGGATAGTACGCGGAAAGTGCTGAAAGGGACTTCTTCTCCTGTCGCTGGCAGGTCTTAAAAAAATGTGTTGAAGGAAATTTTACGACTGTGTTTGAAGGCACAGCTTTGTCAGCATGCGCTATCCCCACTACTGCTGCGTGGGTGGGTGGGAGACACTTGTCTTAGGAATGTTCATTCATCGTCACGTCACTGCGTCGCGTGCTTTCAGATGCGCTTCTGCAGCCGTGCGGAACGCTCTTCCGATATTAGGAAGCCACTGGCGCTATGCTTTTTAAAATCTAGATAAAAAAAAAGTCATTTTTTGAGAACTGCTTTTTGTGTTTTAGTTTGTTCAACCCCTGCATCTGCTATTATCACGGTTGGCTACGTACGGTGCGAAAGAAGTTCAACGTACACACATGCGTTCTCCATACCACTGCATGGGTGGGAGGAACCTGTATTGGGAATGTTAATTCATCACGAGGGCATCGTGGTTTCCGTGACCCACAGTGGCAGAGCTGGGATGAGACATTCATTCTGTGCGATGGGTTTATCGGCCTCCGTTACAGATAAGCGAGATTGAAAAACGTAAAAATGCATTAGCGGACGGGTCAAATCCTGAGGCACTATTAGCCGTTGGTGTAAGGGCCGCAGCGGCAAATGCCTTTTTCTGAAGTCAAAACAGATTGTGGAGATATGTGGTATTTATGCATTTATTTCCCCTATCAACCCATTAAAAACAACACGGCGATCTATAAGCTCCATTAGGGACCCAATTGTGTTGGCGTGAGCATTCACGTTTTATTTTTGAATGTTATTGGATGGCGCACCATTTAAGTTAATTGGATTACAAAGAGGTCAATAATATGGTTGATTTAAATCGCTTGAGTTCTGACCTCTGTTTGATGCACTGTTTTGTTTTGGGGTGATTATTGTTCTGTGGTCACTTTCCATGAATGCTTTAAACATTTTTCACTTCCCTTCATTCTTTGATTTGCCGGTAATATAAAATTTTAATTATGTATCGACTCGGGACATAATCTAAAATACAACGCAAGCAACCATTCAATACGTGCTCACCTTGCATTGCAGCGCGTTTCCGTTTGTGTGAATTTGTGACCGCTCGTTGATGATTACGACGACGATGATGATGATGATGATGATGGGCGCAGGTCTACAGCGTGGACTGGAGCCAGACCCGAGGGGAGAACCTCGTGGTGTCGGGATCATGGGACCATACGGCCAGAGTGGTGAGTGAGCACGTCTCGTTCACAATTAGTGTTGTTCCATTTCGGTTTATAGCGTTGTCGATAATCGCATGGAAGACAAAGAGACACGATCGATTTTGCCTTTTACCAACCTTCGCCAACCAGCGCTGACCATTTTGTACAATTTTACAATTGTTGTAAAGCGCCTTGGTGTATGGCGCTTTATAAATCTACTAGCTTTACTACCCGGCTTCGCCCGAGACTTGGATTCTTGTTTTGGATTAGTACACGGCCTACGCGGAGGGTGGGGGGGGGGGGATGCGTGACGTCAGCAGGCACACTGCGTGACGCTGCCGCATGTGGGTGACATCACAGATGTGACGTCACCGCTCACTTGCCGTGCAAAATATATCCATATATCCATTATTGCGCCCCCCCCCCCCCCCCCCCCAAAATGCAGAAGTAAATTTTTATACTTTTTGCATTGTGTGCAGTCTGGAAGCTACCCACATGCCAAATTTCAAGTTTGTTGCATGTCGGGAAGTATGCTAAACATTTCGAACAGTCACACATATTCACAAATTTCCCTTTTACATATATATTAAATCTATATAAGGGAAGATAAGAAGATATGATGCACGGTTATACAAGCTCCCTTAACCAATAGACCGTGACGAGGCCATTATCCGCTCGTGGGCAAGGCCTGTCAAATTTTCGAACCATGTATTTTGTATGTAATCGGTTGTCGTGTAACAAATCGAGTTTGAACATTCTCACATACCGATCGGTTCGCGAAACTGAGAGATGGGCGAGACGGCCCGGCGAGGCCTTCACGCAGCGCTGGATCGGTCGTGGCAACGACGACGGTATTATTTCGTGACGCGTGGCTCCGCTGAACGTGGCGTTGTTTACCGCCGCAGTGGGACCCCGCGGTCCCGTCGTCTCTGGCCGAGTATCGCGGGCACGAGGGCGTCGTGTACAGCACCGTGTGGTCTCCGCACATTCCGTCGTGCTTCGCCTCCGCGTCCGGTAGGCATTGTTCGGCTCGCGGAGGAACGCGCCGCGATGAGTTAACGCAAGGCCGCAAGGAGAGATCCGCTACATTTGTAATCGTTGATGAGGTGTGGAAGTGTTAAATGTCTTCTAGATTTGAAGCTTTCGTGACTGCAAGGATTCATACTCTTCGGTAAAGTCACGTAGAATAAAAATAATAGAAATAATAGAAATAATAATAGAAATAAAATTATAAATCACGACGTTTCGGAGGCAACACAAGTTTCCGTCATCAGGTGGGACCATCACAGCTAGATTGGATACAGTAAATCTAGCTGTGACGGTCCCACCTGATGACGGAGACTTGTGTTGCCTCCGAAACGTCGTGATTTATAATTTTATTTCTATTATTATTTCTATTATTTTTGTCATTTATTTTTACCTACGTGACTTTACCGAAAAAACCTAAGAGTATGTTAAATGTCTGTTTACTCAATAAATCTTTCTTTTACCTACCAATTTCGTCCTCAATAAAGTAGTGCATCGGTGCACATTACAGCAGGATGGGAACGGTACAACAGGGGGAACAGCAACAGGAATGAAACACCAGTATTTGGCTGCTTTAAATAAGCCACTTCGTTGAGCTATCATTTGTGGCCGGGTCACTTCTGAAAAATATCTCAATAGCTCAGTGGGCCTTACTTGGTTAAATAAAAAAAACTTTTCATATTCATCAGAGGCAAGCCTTTCCATAAGGCAACAGCTGTTGACATTCCAGAACGTGCTACTTTTTTTATCTATCCCAGGATCCCTCTGCTTTCTTTCCAAGCGCAATCTGCTTGCCGCAATCGCTGTGCTGCTCCGGCCGACCAGCTGGCCAGCCAGCAGGGGGGAGGGCGGGTGGCTTCCTTCCTGCGCGGACATTACTCACTGTCAGTTTAACACGTAGTGCTGTCGCCTGATGAGGCTGGTTGTAATTACCGGCGAAACGTCACGGTGCTGGAATTGTAAATGTTGTGGGTTTACTCCCCAACACACCGCTGTGCTGAACTAGAAACTAATTGGCACGTTTTGTTTACGTGACAAACCTTACTGATTGGTTGTGTCCGGTGCCGGCTGGTTTAACGACACATTTATATTCACGCGATCTAACCCCCCAAAATAAACTTTAATGGGTTGCTCGTTGGGCTGAATGTTCTCTCGCGCTGTGCGCGTGCGCGCCGCTTGCCAGGCGACCAGACGTTGCGAGTGTGGGACGTGAAGAGCCCGCACGCGGCGCGCATCGTCATCCCCGCCCACCAGGAGGAGGTCCTCAGCTGCGATTGGTGCAAGTACGACCAGGTGACCGCACGCGGTCGTGCAGCGCTACAGCCACCAGCTAAACGGAGATCCAGGTCCGAGGACGTGGCGCCGTTGAGATCTTGGGCTGGAATCCCGCGCATCCACCTGTGTTTAATCTGGGTTGTTAAGTAGAGAGAGTTGATGGTTACCGATGACCGCACAACTGAATAACTCCTTTAAAAAGTTTTTTTTAGACAACGGTTTAATTTGCGGTCGCCTGAGACACGTGGCGCCTGCTTCTTGGACGAAGCGATTCGAGAGTTTAGGGACCGCGGCGTTTTTGACCTACACACATATATTTACATAATAAGGCGCCCATACAAAATGTAAATTGCTTTAAAGTAGCGAATTAATTGATTAATTTATTCCGAGTTTGATACAGGCGTGCATTGTCAGCGGATTTGAGTACGTGTGCAAAATGTGGAATTTATTAGACAACAGGAAGTAGACTAAATGTTCATTACAAGATTTGACCATGGCACAGGAGTCAAGTTAAGTAAAACCGTTGAAAAAAAAACCTCACACCAGAGGTCACTTGAAGGGCTTTCAGAGGTAGCTCTGTGTTGTCCGCTTCCATGGACCGTTCTCTTAACATGAAGGATTACATTACTTCTGCGAGAGATCCAAATGGATGCTCCTTCTCATAACACGACGCCAATATAATCTGCATCTTAAATTTGAATGAAAAAACCCGGGTAATCACTCAAGCCAGACTGCTCTTGTGATGTCACGTCGATGCATCTTGTCGAACAACTTGGGGTAACGCCGCAGGTGTCTCTGCATCGCGAACCGTTGGGTTTTTGTTTTACTTGCATCTTTAATTAAAAATTAAAAATGTTTTCCCGTGAACGTTTCCAGAATCTGCTGGTCTCTGCCGCCGTGGATTGTGGCATCCGCGGCTGGGACCTGCGAAACATCCGGCAGCCGGTGTTTAGCCTGCTCGGACACTCGTATGCGATACGGAGAGTCAGGGTAAGGGTTTCAGATTCTAGGTTTTTATGGCGTTTGTTTAAATGGCTCGTTTGTATGTGTGTTTAAATGTTTTCACACCGTACGTAGCCAAACGCGCTTATCGGAGGTGTGGGGGAAGGACAGCAAACTAAACACAACAAGCAGTTGAAAAGAAATGAGCTTTCAATCTGTGATGATTTAAAAGTGCACAGCACTCCTATCGAAAGGAAGAGCGGTCCAGACGGCCGCAGAAGTGCATCTTAGAGCACGCAATGCAGTGACCATCTTTGTTCGACGGTTAGACAAAATCTGCTGCAAAGATGACTAGAGTCTGCATGATGGTTTATGCTCCCTGACGAGATCGGCAAGGTATTGTGGTTCATTTGTGGTCAGCGCTTTGTGTGTAATGAGTGTGACCTTTTCAACTCGGTTGCCTTCCATCGCAACTCATGTCAACTGCTCCAGTGCCCTAGTGCAGTCGAGCCAAGGAGATCCTCCACTGACAGCGTTTTCCCTGTTTGGCACACAAGGTACACGTTGCACCGGCCTGCAAATCGTTATGACCTGCCAGTAGGGGGTGATGCAGTACACACACAACGTTGTCGCACTTCCGACTGCATAGCCGCATGCGAGTGAATTAAACCCAGATGTAGCGAATTTTGGGTGGATATGGGTTAGCCGCATGTATGCAAAATCTCTAAAAAAATTACTCGTATAAAGCGAGGGAAACCTGTAATTGATTGACTATATTCACTGTTGCGTAAAAAAAAAAATCCTGAAATGGATCGCAAACCTGAACTAATCCAATTCAATCGCCAATGGGATACATGTTTACAACTCTCACAGCCATGGGTGGGTTAGGCCACGTGGTCGCGGTTTTGTTCCACAATTATTTCCATGAGCCCCTCCCCCACCCAACAAGATTATCACATTTACAAAGATATTTTCTATCCGTGCCGAAATCGAATCGTGACCGATGAACCGCCTCACTGGTGGCTAAAGACTTCATGACAAAGTTCAACATCAACGCATGACGGCGTTTCACTCTAACTTGCTTTGAGCTTAGTCAGGGCGTGAACTCCACTCAAGATCCGAGTTCATTACCTAGTGAAGCTCAACTGGGTTTTAGCAAACAGTTTGTCGTCCACTGAGTCGACCCCCCTAGCGAGGATTTGGGGCCTCCGGTTATGAGCGGAGCTTTCTGCCCCAGCTCCACGCTGGCTCATTAACGATCATCAGTCGCCACCGTAAAAGTGAGGCCACCAGCTCGTTTAACGCAACGTGTTTCTATTTTGCAGTGTTCTCCATTTCAGCCTACCGTCTTGGCTTCCTGCTCTTACGACTTCTCAGTGAGGTGAGCAGAAGCCTTGTCTCTCTCGCCACATCTTCTTTGTGTGGCTGCTGGTGTTGATGGAGGCCAACAGCTGTAATTGTGCGGTGAGGTGGTTGAACCCCCGGATGATTGCGTCAGGATTAGCGGAGTGGTGCATCGCCGTGACGATGCCTCCTTCATTTTTGTGAATCGGATATTGCGTTGTTCCATATTCCGTGCTCTGTTCTTATCTCTCTAATGACAGCAGTGGGGAGTAGATATTTAGAGGGGCTGGAGGTGGTTACATTGTTAACCTTTTAATACAGGTTTTTTGACTCTTAATGTTTAAATAATATTTTCATACGAACACATGAAACAATTCGACTATAGGCTAATTCATAAGAAGCTATTATTATAAGAATACAATTTAAACTTCAAGTCACGTTTGAGTCAATCAGAATTAAATTAAATAACGAGATGGGTGGTGTCGTCACAACCATCACCACTCGGCTGGTTAAATGTCTGCTTTTAATCAAATTAACAAAATGAATAACATAAAAGATGTATTTTTACACATCCCATCCTTCCCACAACTGTGGGAAGGAGAAGATACGGCCCCATTTGTATTTTGTTACTAACGCTGTATTCTCCACTTCAAAACATCGTGGATAAGATCACATTTTGAACGTGTAAGATCTTTGAATGCAACATTGTTGAAAATTTACAAAAAATATAAACACAGGTGTGCAGCATTGAATATTTACTCAATTAACACACGCGTTGGGCTTAATGTTTTTACTCGTAAAATGGAAAATAGCAACCTCAGATTACGGACGTGTTTAACGTTTAAAATGGGTTTTTTGTAAGTGATACGGCCCCTCTTTTATTTCGCGTCCGTTGTTGCGTGCGTGGGCTTCGGCGCAGATTGTTTTTCCGTCGCACTTCCACGCGACACGGGCGGCCGCGCTCTTCATTTGCGGAGGCTCTTTACCTCCGCGTGACATTTGGAACGATGAATGCACTGCCGGTATCGCCGCTACGGCGAGTGCCTTTTTATCTGCGGCGCTGACAAATGCGCCCACCCGGATCTTATTTCAGATGCGGGGAGGAGAGAGCTCGCCTTTGCGCTCGGTTTTTATCTTTTTTTGTCACAATGGATGCGCGGGACTCTCCGTTCTGGCTATGGGGGCTCTCTCGCACTCGAGTGCCCTCCGCGCTCATCATTTTGTCTTGGCCACATCGACCGTCGGACGGGGGTCTCGCTTCGCGCGCGTCTGTGCGTGCGGCACGGAGCGCAATGTCGCCATGGTAACGCCGCTCGCGCGCGAGCAGCAGCAGCAGCAGCAGCGGCGAGTCCCGAGTGCTCGTTCGTGGCTTTCATTGTTGAGCTTCCGTTTTGAAGCGAATTGTTACATTCGCCATCGTCGGGTGCAGTGGTTCGCGAGCGGCGCTTTGAAGCTGCAGACCCGAGTTCGATTCCCGGTCACGGCGGTGACGAGTGATATCTGAACCGGTCCAGGGTGCGTCCCCTTCTCTAACCGACACTGACTGATCAGCATGAAGTACGGTCAAACAGCCTCCTTGATTGACATGGCGTTGCTATTACTACACAGTACATGTAGAGGATTGTGACTGTGTGACCGAAACTCTGATGGTCTGAAATGTGGCATCACTATAAGCTTAGCCTATGGCCTGGTCGTTGATTGGTTTTACTCGTAGGGTGGGGACAGCCAAAACTTCCATTTTGCTTTACAATCTCCTGATAAACACCTAGAAGTCTACGGTTATGTTCATCAGTTGAGCAAGGGATTTGCCTCCCATGAATTTCCCGCACCTCCAATTAGCATGGTTGGCTACGTACGGTGGCAAAGAAGTTCAAAATACATGTAGCCAATATAAATCTAAGACTACTAGTATATACACTCTCAACTATAGAACATATCTGGGCTTCTGCCGTGGTGTGATTGCAGAGAAAGCTAAAACCCTCCACAGGGACTGTCTGGAGATCCCTCGAGTGGAGGTCCTCCAGCCAGCCTTGGCATGAGTTGAACATTGCAGGCCTGCACCTTTATCCGTGTAATATAGCTGCATTTTCTACACGTAAAGTGCAGCTCGAATGTTTTATTCCAACTATGTGAACTCATTCAGCCGCGACCGACTATTTTAATAGCAGTGCTATTAATATCAATATTCAGTGTTGTGTTTATTTTGTTTCTCTTCGCCACCTTGGCACCTTGAGAATTATTTCGTCCGAGGTCTCGTAACGATAAAAAATCCTTGATTAAACAATCAGGCAAACAGCCTCTCAACAACAGCAACTTGTGTCTCAACTATCACCAGCACGTGTGACTAAACTCCACTCCCTGTTGACATCAAGTGCAACCTTTTTACAGGACTATAAAAATACATTAACAAAATTATCGAAAAAAAACGTCAGTTCATACATGTAATGCTCAATGCACACTTAGTTGGTATTTTATATTTTCATATCAACAAGAGTGGCTATTCATGATATTTTTGAGCTTTCATCTTTGCCCCCCCCCCCCGCCCACTTCGTAAAACATGCATCTCTTCGCTCCAAGTCTTTTCTCACAGGTTCCGTTCTGAATGACTCTATTGTACTTTTCACATCTGCAGCCTTTTGCCGGGAGCTATTTTAATTTCACGGCCTACGAATATAATAATAATAAAAGCCCTTTGCTACGCGATACAAAGCCGTGAACAAATCCCGCGATCGTTGCATCCCGAAGCGGCAGCGGCGGCGGCGTTGTCCCGAGCCCTCTCTTTGCGTTGCTTCGCACCGCCGCCCACCGCCGCGCAGAACCACGGCGCCGGGAGCGCCGTTTGTGCCGTTTGCTTGAGCGCCGATCCGATGCCGGCACCTCGCGTCATTTTTCTTTCTCGCTCACGGACAACGGGGGAAGTTGCTTATCTCTCGGAGCAGGAAGCTGCCCCTTCCATGTCGCGAGACGCTTTTTTGAGCGGCCGGTGCGGCCGCATAAAAGGATAATAAACGAGCGTTGTCGCCTTCGCTGTGAATGGGCTCCATTTGTCACCGCCACCGATTTTTTTTGCAGTCGCAGCGTTCGGCATGGGAGAGAGCGCTGTCGGCGGCACACTGCACCACACCGGCGCGTTTTGCATTCCGTACGATTCGATGGACCAGACCGCTGACGGAGCGGCCGCTTGTCGGCCCATACTAAACTAAAGCTATTAAACTAAACCATTTTTATTTCACCAGGTAAGGCCCACTGAGCTATAAAGCTCTTTTTCAGAAGCGACCTGGCTATCACCAATGATTGCACAACGAAGTGGCTGATTTGTGGAAATTTAAGGCAGCCAACTATTCTTAATGCGTAATGTCGATTCTCAATGTGGGGAGGAAAACCGGAGGACCCGGAGAAAAATTCACGCGACCACAGGGAGAACACATGAACTTCAAATACTTCATCATCGTCCTAAGGGTTAAAAAGATAAACGTTTCACGCGAGACAAAGTTCGCAGATTTATGTTCCCACCGAGTCAGAATCATGACAGCGATGAATTCTGGCAAGCGAACGACTTCCACTTAACACAGTGTGCAATAAAACTCACTTAGCCATACCCAGGCCTCATGTATTATATCCCCATTCTCACAAGACCAGAGCGCAGATATGCACGCACTATGAATCGTCAATATCATCAGCCATTGTCTATCCACATCTGGACGAAGGCCTCCCCACGCCGTCACCATCCCAAATGCTCCAGCGGTGCGAGCAACTATCTCGCTCGGCACAACGACCGATCGATCTCATTGCTCTACCTCTGTGGCGATATGTTAACTTCCTCGCCTGATATGCAGGAGGTCGGGAGTTCGATCCAGACCCTGACGCCTGTAAGTTTGGAGTTTGGCTACGAAACATTTTCCCTTGATAAGCCACTTTGTTGAGCTATCATTTGTGGCCAGGTTGCTTCTGAAAAACAAGCTATATAGCTCATTGGGCCTTACCTGGTAAAATACAAACTAGTTTAGTTTTTTGACAGTTTAAGTGACAACATCAAATTTTTTCTTCTTCAAAAGCCGTAGATTATTCTTCTCGTTTGTAGTACTTGCACAAAATTGTGATTTTTAGCTCACAACTCGGATTCGGTGTGCCACCTTCGAAACACATTAAATCATTAATGCCCACAGCTGGACTCGATAACCCCAGAAAAATGGCCTTGAAATTGTATGATATCCCTCTCAAACAATACACACAGATCTTTTTTCTCCTTTATGTTAGCCGCTTAACCCCCACTTTTTCCCAGCCCTCTTTAGTTTATTAAAATGAAGAACTGCCTTAACATGAAATGCGTACAGCCTGTACAGTCGAGCAGTATGTTTTGTTATAGTGTGCCATGCGTCGGAAATGTGTATAAATACTTATTTTTAAATCCCTGATGTTAGTTCAACAAAAATGCATTTGTGTAATTGACATTTTTAAATAACAAGGAAGAAAAACCACGCGCACACATGGATTGGATTCTCTTAACCCTCTCCATCGTGCAACGGTCCTCGAATGTATTCGGTTGCTACTGTAGACGATATGTCCCAGCTTTCATCACGAGGTGATGTCGCGTGACGCCGCACCACGTGTGACGTCGCGGGGTGAGGTCACGTGTGATGACGTCATCGAGAGGGGGGGGGGCGAGCACATGTCGCGTGACGTCATCATCTTGGCCGCCAAGGATAATCCCTATAGTTCTGCTCTTCACTGCCAAGTTTTGGATAACTTTTTATTTTATAGGGCCTCAATGCCGACGTAATTTTACTCCAAAATTTGATTTTGGAGCGTGGACCAAGCTTAAATCTACGAACTAATATAAATACCTAAAACATGCTGACTTAATGAACACTGCTGGTGTGGTCACTTGGTCTGGTTTTGTCTCCTTTCGCAGGTTTTGGGATTTCCAGGCGCCCGTTCCCCTGCTCCAAACGGTGGAACACCACACGGAGTTTGTTTGTGGCCTCGACTTCAGCATTCACACACCTGGGCAGGTAACGTCGCGCATCAGGTGCTCAGCCTTAAACGATAAGAGGCCGTGGGAGCATGCGCTGCCAAACCCAGATGGCATGTTACATAGCCTGGGATGGCATGTTACATAGCCTGGGATGGCAATTATAATTAGAATATTTAGACTGGAGGAATCCGATAACCTATGCAGCTCTTCTTCACAGATGTCCAGTTTGGGCGGGTCAGCGATGTTTTGTGATTATCCATTCGTGGTTTTTCTATTTGGGCCCTGTCATGTGAATATGGAAGTTCCACTCCTGGCTTATGGCATCTCGTGGAGGTGATTTCCACCCAATTGCTCACTCGCGCATCGGGCAATTCTTTAGTCAGTGCTTGCCCATGAGCCAATTTTTGAGGTTCTGTGTGTTAACAAATTTTGATGGATTTTCAGGCCTTTGTTAATCCACTGCGAGATGAAGGCCTCCCAACAGCTTGTGTGTCATGGGAGTTGCCTGACCATACTTCACTGGACTGGTCACTATGAGTTGACAAAGCGGAAGCCCACGACAGGTCCAGATATCACGCGCCAATGCTGTTTACTGTGGTCGGGTATTGAATTTAGGTACATTGGGTTCATGGCGCAGAGCGATAACCACTACACCACCCCGTAACTAAATTCTTAATATAAAAAATGCACTTATGATAAAATCCATCTTTGAGGCTTGCCATTTATAGACAATTCTAATATAATTATACAGTCCCTTTTTCCTAATGCACTCTGTCATTCTTTGGTGTGTATAAAATATTATACTTTCCAGCCTTCTTTCAATCTACGACTAGATGAAAGCCTTTCCACACCTTGTGGTCATTCACGGTGTTTGACCATACTTCACCACGCTGGTCATTGTACCGTGGGGGGCGGTGATGTCAGCTGATTATAGCAATCAAACGCAGGCCACGTGGTTCGTCGTTCATAACAGTGTGCTAACCGCGGCACCACCGCTCCACCCTGTATGTACGTACAAGCATGGACATTTGTCAATCCACTGCTGGATTAGCCCCCCCTTCCCACGCCGTGCAGGTTGTGGGGGTTGTTTGACCGTACTTCACCACGCTGGTCGGTGTGGGTCGATGAAGGTGGGGGCCACAGTGGGGGTGGCACCATAGTAGCACTACAGCTTTATATTCTGCTCTATAGATGCTATTTCTCTGTATCAACATCTTTTCACCTCGATTGTCCCTTGAGATTGAACATCTCCTTTGTAAGCGTGTCCAGGGTATCAGTTAATAAATAATTATTTGTATTTGTAAGGCGCATTTCATCCGTAGATCCCAATGTGCCCCGTGCATGTTAAGCAGGAAGCAGACAGACCATGCAGGGTAAATGGCCAGAACTAGCCGGGGGAAAAGGCCAATCGAAAGAGTTGGGTTTTCAAGGCCGACTTAAACATATCTAATGGTTCTGATTGGCTTATTAGCAAAGGCAAATAATTCCAAAGCTTGGCAGCTGCACTCCAAAAAGCCCAATCACCCCAGGGAAATGAGGTTTGACCTTTGCTCGATCAGCAATCATGCACGGGTTTTTGTTGTTGTTTGGTATCACCGTTATAGTTAAAGGAAAGAGCCGATGACGTATTCATTCATTAATTTTAAACATCTTTAGTTTGGAACAATGCTCGTGCTGATGCGTCAAGAGGGATAGGATACGTGGCGGAGTGTTGTTTCTTTTCTCTTCTTGTGGCGTCGCTGCGCCCGGCTGACTGGCACCTGCGCCAGGTGCGCGGCAACGGGAGGACAAAAAGGGAATAAGTGAACGTCACCGCAGGAACAACATCGCGGTGATGTTGAAACAAGGATGAATCACAGCATCCGGGCAAATTGTCGCATTTGAAAAGGCCCTCTCCATTGTGCTCCGTACTCTGTTTCTATGTCGTAGTAATTGTTTTGCATTCAGCGGAAGAGGTTTTTAGCAGTGCGATCGTGGCCATGCGACACTGACTGTGGAGCGCATTGTAAACGACTGTAGCCTGCGCTGCTTCGACGGAGGAGGAATAGAAAAACTACACAGACTCACTCGTGATGCCCGCTCCTCGTGCCCAGCACACCTTGACGTGGTCATTTAGCTCCTAAATATATTGCCATACGAAATAATAGAATGGTTTCTAATCTGCATATAGACTCAAAAAATGTTTTACTTGTTAAGCTGTGATCAGCTAAGCAATTTTTATTATACCAGGTAAGGCCCACTCAGCTATAAAGCAATTTTTCTTTCAGAAGCAACCTGGCCACAAACTGATAGCTCAACGAAGTGGCTTATCACGTGGAAATTTATAGCAGCCAAATACTCTAAACACGTGATGTTGATTCAAAATGTGGAGGGAAAAAACCGGGCGACCCGGAGAAAAAATCCGCCGTGACAACGGGGAGAGAGACACGCTTTGTCTTCCTGCATACCAGGCGAGGTAGTTAACAGCTCGCATCAGCGAATGTAGCGGTGAGACCGTGATAGTTTCCGCCGCCCTTGGCTAGTCGTTTCCGGCAGGTTGTGTCCACGCGGCGCTCGCGAGCGGCCACGCATAGGCGGCTGGCGCTGGCCGGTGGCAGGCGAGGGGCACGTGTTGAAATATTTGCCAAGCGGCCGGGGAGCGCCGCCTCGCCGAACGGAACCGCCAGCCAGCGTTGGCGCGTCACCGCCCTTCCCGTTTGGCGCGGCTGGTAATTTAATTGGAAAACCGAGGCGAAGAGCCGTGGCGCTAAGAAAGACGCCTTTGAGGATTTTTGACAGGCGTTGACACATTGGAGTGATCCGTGCCGCGACAGGGGGGGCTGGGGCGAGGGGTGGAGGGGGTGGGGGTTGCTGTTCAAACACCGCTCGCGCGCTGCCTCGCTAGGCCAACACCGCCGGTCGCGTTTGTTGTGACGTTACTAAGGGTTGTCTTTTCTCTCTGCACCGGCAACAAGGTTTGAGCAGTGATAACACGCACGGCGATTCATCGATCTGCTCTCAGAGTGCAGGTGTTGCGCTCTGTGTGTCGTGGTCTAGGATATGAATTTGGCACGGTACTTTTTGAGTGGGGGGGCGGGGGGACACCGTTGATGGAAAGGTCATGTGGTCAGGTGGGGGCAGTGCCCACCAAAACATTTCCTTTAATTTTTTATGAAAGATGTTAGTTTTTTTTATTAATAACCATAACTGGTGAATCTAAATCGTTTTCAAGTGTTGTGACATTTCCAATAAATTTGAAGTGATTTAAGGTCCCCCTCGCAAAAGAGGGTTTTCAACCTCAAGGGGTTTTTTTTTTTAGCTGGTTGAATAAAAGTGAAACAATCTAAATATGGGGCGACCGGTTCGCATGGGGGGGGGACAGCCCAGTGTCGCTTCTGCCCTCCCTCCCACCGACTGCACACCACTGGGATTGCCCCGCCTAGTGCATTGAAAATCCAGAGGTGTTTTTGTAATGCAAAGTTGTATTTCAAATTTCGAGTTGTATTTTCACCACTTGACCTATGCTACTTTGGACAGCAAATAAAGGAAGCGCCCAATCTCGTGTGTTTCTGTAGCCACTTCCACGATTTCACGGGCTTCATTCAAATTCACGATTTCTCTGAGCGCTCTGTTGCGCCCCAACTCGCAGCCTTGGGGGTGGTGCCCGGCCAGATGATTCCCCACTGACAATGCCCCCCCCCTCCCTGTCTCCCTCTCTCCCTGTCTCCCTCTCTCCCTCTCTCCCTGTCTCCTTCCCTCTCGGGTGGTTGCAGGTGGCGGACTGCGCCTGGGATGAGACGGTGCGTGTGTACGTTCCTGGGTGTCTGAATACCGCTCCAAGCTGACCTATGGAACCAATGATCTATGACCGTCCTCTCTCCAACTCCCTCTCCCCCCGCCCCGTCTACATCGCAGTTGGCATTGCCGCTAAAATTGCCGTCACAGTCACTGCCATCAGTATTAGACTTGTTTCGCTCTTTTTATTCCGGGTGCTTCAAAAAATGTTAACACTCATATGGCACTATCGTTTTTAATGACAAATGAACGGATAATACTACACTGTGACGTGATAGCAAATGTCTGTTAATAGCTTCAAAAAGTCTCCACTTGTTCACCATCATTGTCAACGCGTGCCTGGAATCTTCTCCAGGTGGTCTCCAGAGCGCAGAGGCACATTTCTTGTGGTGTTGTTGCAAATTCCCCCTGTATATATAATCAAAGGAAAGATTATTGTGAGTTCACTCAGCCGTCGTTGTGAATGCCGTTACCGAGTACTGAGAAGTTTCCTCCACACATCGCGAGCGTGGCGACACGGGACGTGAGCGGTGGAGCGATGGGATCTCGTCGCGCGTGGGTTAACAACGAAATGGAACGCGGTGGCATTGCAGGACTCTGGTGACGACGTGGGGGGGGGGGAGGCCTTCATCCAACAGTGGAAAGAACACGTCTGATGATGATGGTGATGATGAAACATCAAGAGGAGTTAACCACGTGTGCGCGCGCGCGGTGGTGACGTCACTGCGCGCGTGGTGCCACCCGCGTCCCACAGCGTCGAACCCGGGTTCGTGCGACGCGTTGGCGTCACGCCTCTCCACCCACCCTCCACCCGGGCTGTGGATCACAGTCGGTGGTGGAAATTAAACAATCCACTGCTGGATGAAGACATGTTGGCGCAGTGGTAACACTCGTGCCTCGGAGAGATTAGCACGGTTGGCTACGTACGGTGTGAAAGAAGTTCAACGAGCATACAGAGAAGGGTTCAGGGTTCGTCACATAGCTAAAATAAATGACCCAATGGAACTGGTGTTGGGAAAAGATTCCAGTGCTGGAAATTTCTACCTGACAATTTACTCATTTGGGATCACACAGCAGCGCCATCGCCCCCTCCTGCAAAAAAATAAAGACTTGCCAGAGACGGCATGGGCCGCCACGGTGGCGAGATGTTGTCCGCCTCGCCTGGTGTTGCAGGAGTTTTCTTCGTGTTCTCCCCGTGGCGGCCTGGATTTGTCTCTTCTTACGAGGATTTGGCTGCTGTGAATTTCCCCATGATAAGCCACTTCGTTGAGCTATCAGTTTGTGGCCAGGTAGCTTATGAAAAAAGCGACGTATCTATGTGGACATTACCTGGTATAAAATAAAAATAAATAGGTTAATAGGTCGGGCTTTCCTGGCTAAGCACGCATAGTAATACATAATACCTCACCATGTCATATGGAGGTGGTTTGACCATACTTCACCATACTGGTCAGCAGAGGTGTGGACTCGAGTCATGTGACTTGGACTCGAGTCAGACTCGAGTCATGAATTTGATGACTTGCGACTCGACTTGGACTTGCATAACAATGACTTTGTCCCACCTATGAGATGTGGACTCGAGTCATGTGACTTGGACTCGAGTCAGACTCGAGTCATGAATTTGATGACTTGCGACTCGACTTGGACTTGCATAACAATGACTTTGTCCCACCTCTGCTGGTCAGTGCAGGTTGGAGAAGTGGGGGCCCAGGACCAATTCAGATATTGCTCGCTACCGATGGTGTCTGTAGCTGGGAATCCAACTCAGTCGTTGGGTTCGAAGCATATTGTGCTAATTACTGTTGCATCGATTCATCCCGTGGAAGTATTTCACAAATATGAATGTGGCCGAGAATCAGACTCTTGATTGCTGGATATGTTAAACTGATGAATGTTAATGAGGCGCAGATAATACAACATCATTGTGATATGATGGCGTGTGTAAAAAACATTTTTGAAAATTAAGTATTGGAAATAGAGATTAATTGTTTTTTGCCGAATTTTGTTTTGCATATGGTGACATTTAATGTCAGTAAAATTATTTATGTGATCGACACACAGAAGATGCTTTAAATGTACCTTGTGATGCACTTTAAATAAGTATAACTGTACCCTTTTAAAATACTACCCCCTTATCAAACTGCTGCAGTAAGAGAGCCTCTGTATACCTACCGTGTCTGTCGTCAGGTTTGAAGGGCCGTATTTCACCATTCCTGGTTGGTGTGCTTTGAAGGGAGCCCTGGACCAGTTCAGATAACGAGACAAAGCTCGCCACTGATGTTTATCGTGGCTGGAAATTGAACTGACTTCAATTGCCAGTGCGCTGACCACTGTGCCACCACTCCACCCAAGTACATACATATATATGCACCTTTTAATATATGTACATGGTATAGTCAGTCTTTTTTTCAATCGACTGCTAGATGGGGCCTTCCCACTACATCCTCACACTGGTTGGTGTAGTTTGGTGGAGGCATACAGCATAGACACGGGAGCATAGAAGTATGTTACAATTAAATTTGCTTCACTGGCCACTGCTGTCCATAAGGCAGTCCTACAACCGCTTTAACACCTGTTGTTGTGCATGGCGGTCGCTTATCCAAGAACTACCCATGCTTCACTCTGCTTCGCTTTCCAAGATCGGATACGATCAGGTGCATGATATACATGCAGTACATAAACAAGTCTTTTGGAATGTACAGCAGCAGAAATCACTAGATGTCAATGTGTGCCTTTCCCATTTGCTGTGTCAAAAAATCCATCCGTGAAATGTCCCGTAATCATCAGCTGGGCCCAGACCATGGCTACCATTATTCAGCAGCCAAAATAATTCCAGGGGCTTGGAGGCTGGCTGGCTTTCGACTTAGACCATGAGGCCGACACTGGTGAGAACATCTCCCAGTTATTAGGTGTAGCCCCTCCGAGCGCATGCTCACGCCAGCGCTGGCAGTAGGGCCTCTGTTCTAAGGAGCTCCAGAGAGCCTCTCTAGAGGGTATTGAGCTGACTGTCCATGCTGGCCACATCTTGGACATGTGGGAGTATCCCAACCTGATTTGACCACATTTTGTATCCACTAACTCGTGTTCCCATTCATACTTCTGGGAGGACGTAGGTGGAGGGTTTTTTAAATAAACTTGCACCACTTTCATCTGCCGCACTCCAGGAGATACAATCGGACATGTCATATTTGGCCAGTGTGGAAGGGAAGGTCAAATTACCCATTGTGCCAGCAGTGGCATGAGCCAGTGCCGGATTAAGCTGGTGTGGGGCCTGTAGCATATGTTATAAAGGGGCCCTAAAAACACATAAAAAAAAAATTTTCGTAGTAAAATAATTGTATTTTTTTATTTGCTATACAGCCAGATAATACGACAAATCGCTAACCTTAAACACCCAGTCGTTCGTAAAAGTTGAAGGCAATATAGTACTATAGTAATAGAACAAGTGCAGAATCACTGAACCTAAATTGATAGCTTGAAAGCATTTCGCGCGAGGTCCTTGAAAGTGCGGGGCCCGTAGCTACATATGTAGCTACTTGTGCTGCTGGGATAATCCGGCAGTGGCATGAGAGCAGGTAGGCAATCGCAGATCCGCAATACTAAAAGCGGCTTAAGTCCTGGCGTTCGGTGCGTTAGATGTACTGGACATCTCGTGGTGTTCGTGGGTGTGTGACGAGGTTCATTCTCTGAACAGCAAACGCTTCCTGCCCGATAATTGAAATTGTCAGTTTGGGTTGAGGCGCGGCCACGCGTTCCCATCGCGACGGGGTACGAGTGGCGCTCGGATCTCCCGGAGGGGAGGAGAGCTTTCAATTGTGTGCCGTCTCATCCAGATTCCGCAATAATGGGATGCATGATTCGTGGTGGCTTCTCGAATTTTCCGCGATGACACTTCCAGAATGCTCCCTCCCCTCCTCCTCCGCCCACCTCAAAAAGGAATTGCAGATTCCTTCATTAATTTTGGTGGCACGTAACAGTCAAATCGACGGCAGCTGAATATTTATCAAATTGGTTTAGACAGCACAACTCGTCTTATATTATATATGTAAATGTTATATTTAAAACCCTTGAGGACACGCGGTGTGCTTGCGAATGCCCCGGCATGCCAAGAGATGAACAATGATTTAGACATGAATAAAGCAAAGTATTGACCTGTTGTGTACTCTACCACAAGATAGTCCAACTGTACAGCCCTCTGTCCATCCGCTGGTGGATAAATGTCTCCCCGTGCCGTGTGGGTCTTAGGAGTTGTTGGACCATACTTCACCGTGCCTGTCGGTGCCTATGAGTGACAGGAGAGGGCCCAGAATTGAGCCAACTCCCTGCGCGCCACCGCTTCTGCCACGTGTGTCAGGAATTCAGCACCGGTTCAAATGTCACTCGCCACTGGTCAAAGGAATTGAACTCGTGTCGCCGGGATCATTGCACGGCACTGTCCACTAAACCACTACCCCACGGTCGTTTGTTTTGGCCACTGCACAGCTGCCGAAGCAACTCCCCCGTCGTTGACTCGGGAGTGTCGGAGCTTCTGGCCAACACGCCGTGACACACGGCGCTTGAACCTCTGAGAGATTAAGAGCGTTTATCGGAGCGGCTTAAACATTTCATTTCGGAGATAATCGTTTGACAGGCGCATCCTCGGCTCGTGCTCGCATCACCGTGAATGTCAATGGGGAAATTGAACGTTTTTGTTTGCCTGCAGTGGAGTGCGGCGTTGACATGCATGTTGCGCACAGCTTTGCCGCTACGTGAGCCCGCCTCCACGTCCTCGTCACTGGTGGGAGTGCTTTGGGGCCGTCCATATATGACGTCACGCACCTGGGGGGGGGGGGGGTCAGACATTTGTGACGATGTGTGACGAGGGGGGGGGGGGGTTGAGAAATGTGACGTCACGTAAAAAAGCGCAATTTTAAATAAATATAGACAACACGTTCTCTATTTAATTAAATTGACTTTTTGATAAATGTTTCTCCTACAACATCAGAGTGCAGCGGCACATTAAACACGCACTATAATGACAATAGTTTAAAGCGATTTGAAGCATGTTTTATTTTGGGGGGGCGCAGAGCTTTGTGACGTCATATTTGAGGGGGGGGGTCTGACTTTGTGACGCCGTGTGACGAGGGGGGGGGGGTCAAAAATCGTCCAAAATCGCGTGACGTCATTTATGGACGGCCCCTTTGCGCTTTGGGCACACTGACGGTCTCAAATCTAAAATGTGTTTCTTTAACGACCACCCTCGGGCACACTGGTATTACGAAATGCAGAAGTCGCCGTTTCGCTCTCTGAACGCGGCAGTTGAAGCAATGGGATGGGTCCCTTAAATCCCACCCGGCGGCGTGAAGGGGTACCACCCCAGTCGGTGACGTGTTTGGGGTAAAGCGTCGGTGCTCACACCTGTTTCAAGACATTTGGCCAACGTGGAAGAGTAGGCCAAGCATCCCTTACAACAGGGGTCCCCAACCCCCGGGCCTCACAGCAGCAGGAGGTGAGAGCGGTGAGTCCGCGCGTGCCCCCCCCCCCCCATTGTTGCATTATTGACCACTTCCATCCGCGCCTCTTTCCCGCACCGCGCACTCGTCTCAGTCACGGTGTTGGTGAGCCCACAAGCGCTAACCCCTAGTAGCCACAATGAGTAAAAAACAAACGTCGCTGGAGAGATTCTTTGAAAAGGGGGAGAGACCCAATGATGACCCCCCCCACCCCAGGCCGTGAAAAAATTGTCTTCCACGAAACCCGTCCCTGGTGCCAACAAGGTTGGGGGCCGCTGCTGGCTTCCAAGGATGCTCATGGCCGCTTGTTGTTGAGGCCTCCTGGCAGTGGCGTGAGTGAGAAATTCGCAGAATACACATTAATCTTGATATGCTGACGAACGAGTTCTCACAAATACGCTGCTTTTAAAGTTCAAGTCTCAAAACTGTTGAATGTCCCCTCGTTCACCGTGCAAGCATTTTTTTTATACGTGTGTGCATTTATACAATAATTATGTAATTTGTGCGCAATGTTCGTGCGGTGTGATATTTGGTTGTGTATATTACACGTGTCTGTAATAAAAACAGGTTCCACTCAGGAAACAAAAGATGTTTTTTTTTATCTGTAAGAAATTTGACCCCTGTATTGTAGCAATGAGCTTCCCTAGACAGCGCGGTTCCACAGTACACTGATTTATGTCAACATTAATACTGTACTTTCCCCCAAAATGCTGTTGTTTTTTTATTATAAATACAATAATTTCATAACGTGAAAGCATCTAAATATCTCAGGATCACATGATGCTGTACAAGGCCGTCCATATAAACACGGTATATACCGTTTAACACGTAGCAGGCTTTCGCGACCAATATTCATAATAAACGTTTTTGGGTCAGATCGCGTTATTTATAAATGTGTCGTAACCCTCCACCACCCGACACGGCCAATCAGTAAAAAAAAGTGTCACGTTGACAAAAGACAAATAGTTCACTGCTTTAGCCCACCGGTGTGTTGAAGAGTGAATCCACAACATTTACTTTTTTTGAGTACGAAGTTTCGCTGGTAATTACATCCGGCATCATCGGGCAATTTGCCAGAATGGTGAAGCCCTCACTTGCTCCCGGTCTTTTTCACTGATTGGCCGTGTCGGGTGGTGGACTGTTACGACATATTTATAAATAACGCGATCTAACCCAAAAACGTTTATTATGAACGGTACATACAAAAAATAATACTCGTGGACAAAACGGAAACTCGACTTGGGCAGATTGAGAAGGTAGTCAGAAGCACAACACAAAACCATCTCGAACGCGACTACCTTTGACAGCCCCTGTCAGCGCTCTCCGCCTTCACCAACCCGCACTGACCAGCTTGAAGTATCCATTAAATATTTGTTTTGGGTTAGATCGCGTAAATATAAAAGTGTCGTCAAAACCCGCCACCACCCGACACAGCCAACTAGTAAGGGTCAATTTGTTACTAGTACAGCACACCGGTGTGTTGGAGAGCAAATCCACAACATTTACAATCTGGAGTACGACGTTTCGCCAGTAATTACAACCAGCATCATCAGGCGGACAGCCAGATTTGTGAAGAAATCTTGTTTCGTTCTTTCGAGGGATAGATGTGATGACGTCACTTGCGAGCCATTCGCGTGCGAAGGGCTCGCAAGTGTTATGATATGTGGATGACACTGATGGTCTGGCCACAAGGCAAATATACACTTAACTAATTTATAAACATCTAAACTCGAAAAACCCGTCCATCCAGTTCACCATGGACGTGCACGTTGACAGAACTCACCCATGTCTGGATATTCTGCTCGGGCGCGGCCTAAATTGTAAAATAACAGGCAGCGTTTACCGAAAGAAATCAATACACTGGCGCCTATCTGAAAGCAGTCACACCATCACCCCGCAAAGAAATCCTCATGAAGATGCTCAAACATCGGGCTAAGAAAGTGTCAGATGGTCGTCGTCTGAGAAGTGAAATTAAACAACAGGTTGGCACTGAATACCAAAACTGGGTTAGAGGAGGAAGGGCGCCTTGACAAATAAATTTGCATATCAACATAGGAATTTGGCGCATTTATGGAAAGGTGAGAGACTCGATTAGCTGAGACTTCTTATCCCGGAGTTTGTTGAAGGATCTCAAAGTTATGTGGAATCCCACCCCGTAGTGGCGGTTAAATTTCCATTTAAAGCTTTCGTGACTGCAGGGATTCATCTTCTTAAATATACGCTGCCAAGCTTGGTGGTGTTCATTCAGACGCTGTCTTTCCGACAGACCTGTTCTTCACCTGAGGACGGCTGCTTGCGTTGTGGCCGAAATGTCGTGAGAATTGTATTTTATTACGTTTTATTTTTCTTATTTTATTATTTCCCTTCTACGTGACTTTACCGAAAGAACCAAGAAGATGAATCCCTGCAGTCACGAAAGCTTTTAATCGAAAATGATTATGACTTTATTTGTATTTATTTTTAGCAATATATTGGGGGGGAGGGGACATTTTGAGCATATTTGAATGTTGGGGGGGGGGGGATATGGCCCCCCTCCCAACATATATTATAATTACGGCCTTGGATTATGGTTGATGTGACTGGAAATTGATTTTTGGCAGGTAAATACAGGAGAAAATCGTAGCGTCAATATTTCTAAGAGGAATGGAAACCGTTTTAAGGAGACATGAAATGAACTAGAGAGCGAGTTTGGTGAGGAGAGATGTTTACCAGATTCTCCAAACACAGTTGCGCCCACGTTTAAGATATAATATTGTTCTAGATTTGAAGCTTTCGTGACTGCAAGGATTCATATTCTTAGGTTTTTTGGTAAAGTCACGTAGGTAAAAAATTAAAATTAATAAAAGTAAAATAAAAATATTTTTTTTTTTAGTTTTGTACCTACGTGACTTTACCGAAAAAAACCTAAGAATATATATTGTATCAATATATTATCAATATATATTTTTGTTATTTATCCGAGAAATGCGTGCTGAGACCGAAGTACTCTTTTCCATGAGCGTTTTTTACATTTGGGTTTTAAAAATATATATTTTCAGCCACTCAATTTGTCTTAAAGCGTGTGGGTGGAACCCGGAGCACCTGGAGATGGAAGCACTCTCTCCAATCTCCCTACAGATGGAGACAGATGGAGATTAGTCCACTTGACGTACCGGCTCTTCGTCTACGCCCACGGGAAGGAAGTGTCACGACGTTTGTGCGATCCAGCGACCCTCGCTGCCTCCACAGTGCTGCAGTACAGGCCACCACGTGCACGATAGCCCCCACGGTCCGGCATCTGTGATGACACGATCAATGGTACTCAACGTGAGATTGAGATTCTAAACAAACTAGGATGGTGAGAGAACCATGGTCAGAAAGTAACACGTTCCTGCGGAGTGAGCTGGTAGGAACGTTGGGTTGCTCGGTCAATGGCCAGGGTCAACGGCGGCGTGGTGTATTCCGCAAATATGCTCGACTATGAGGGCGGGCACAAGCCGGCGTGAGTAGGTTAAACGTTGAGTTTCATAAGGGCACCACGGGGTGAGCAGCCCCTCCCCACCCAGCCCCACCCCTCCCACCCCCCACCCAGCCCCACCCTCCCCACCCAGCCACTCCCCACCCTCCCCTCCCCACCCAGCCCCACCCAGCCCCACCCCTCCCATTTTTGGATGCACGACGGACGGACGGACACAATAATCCCCTGTGGGCTGGTGGAACCAGGTGGTTCCTACCAGTAAAAGCAAGGTGAGTGACGGTGTCGAATAGGTTCATTGGGGCGTCCATAAATGACGTCACGCGATTTTGGACGATTTTTAACCCCTCCCCCCTCGTCACACGGCGTCACAAAAAGTCAGACCCCCTCAAATATGACGTCACGAAGCTCTGCCCCCCCCAAACCATATTTCCATTTTGAAAATAAAACATGCTTCGAATCGCTTTAAACTATTGTCATTGTAGTGCCTATTTAATGTGGCACTGCGCTCTGATGTTGTATGAGTGTTGTTATAACAATTAGTGTTGTTATAACAATTCTATATTTATTTAAAGTTGCGCATTTTCATGTGACGTCACATTTCTCACCCCCGCCCCCCTCGTCACACATCGTCACAAATGTCTGACCCCCCCCCCAGGTGCGTGACGTCATTTATGGACGGCCCCTGTTCACCTGAATGTCCATGATAGGAGCTGGATTGAACTGGGTCGTGATGGTTGTGGAGAGAATTGTGATTTTGGAGAGAGCAGAGAAAAAAAAGACTCTTTCCAGGAATTTAGCGATGCGTGTGATATTTAGAGTGACATCCTTTTGGATGACACCCCACGATCATGATCCATGTCTGTGTGCGATGCAAAACAAATGGCACATCTTGAAACTCAAGTCGACCAAATCGTGGCTCGTATTGAACAAAGGTGTGCCGCCCACACACAGCAGGAAGGCACGACGCCCATAATGCATTGCGATGCAAGTCATGTAACTACTCCATTGCATCTGCCGTGCTCTCAGCCTTGTCTAGACCACCAACTCAAAATAACGTCCTTTACCCCAGCATACATCATTAGAGACTTGCTCCACTCACATCTGCCCCCAAGGCCTCTAAGATATGGTGGGGGATGCAGATCCTCTCTGCCTTCCCAGGTCATAGAAGCTTCTGCCCATGGGCGATCGAAGCCAGCCTGCCACACTCTCTCCTGCGGGATTTCAGGATCTCTGAGTCTGTGGACATTAAAAACACACTCACTCACACACACACTCTCGCCTTAAACCGTGTCTGTCCACTTCAGTTTATTTAACCTTTTAGCCAATTCAACAAATGGCGGTTTAGCTTTTTTATTTGACCTTTTCTACTTTAAAGTCTCACGTGCCCAGTGTCTACTGCTACTGTCTTGTACAGTGCGTCGAGACCCACGATGAGAGGCGCGTTTGGCTACGTACGGCGCGAAAGAAGTTCGACTCGCACACACGCACAGAGGCGCTTTGAAAAAAAACAGGGTGATTCTTCTGATCAAAAAGTCGAGTTGAGAAGTTGTGCACGTCCGTCCCGTCACGTCAAGGGGCACATTTCGGGCACCGTGGGTGGGTGGCCCACGTGAACGCGCATGCAAGGGGACGTGAGCCGCGCATCATCATCATCCCCTTGCCCCGCATTGCCAGCATCACGGCAATGTCGCCCCTTTGTCTAGATCTGGGGTTTCTGTTCCTTCGCGTTAGAAATTGGGATATTTACAGCACAATGCAACGGGCTGTTGACTCCGCTGGTCGCGCGTTTAATCGATTAACGCAGCCGCCGTGCCGAGGCTGAAATTCCAGGCGCGATAAACACATGCCAAATGTAACGAATCGCCCCCCCCCCCCCCCCAATCAGGGAAGTGATTGCCATCGGCCGGGTGAAACTGCTGGCTTACAGTGCTGGCCGCGTGGGCAATGACATTCTCGGTGAGATGGCGATGAGGTGGTGCATTGTTTTGCACCTCCTCGGGAATGCAAGCGAATCGTTCCACTCTCTGCCTCCATCTCGGCTCCCAGGTTGGCAGACATTCGCGCAGAAGTTAATGCCCCGCAGGCAACACGAATTGTGTCGTGATGGGGCAGCACAGCAAGTGGGTTTCAGGGACACGGATTTTCTCCAGCGACTCCGGGAGCACACAACCAACGGAAAAAATACGACCGCAAAAATTACGATTGGCTGAACATCTGAAGCAGGAAGCTCATGTAACGGAATCACAAGACTATCATGAGGTCTTCCTGCGAGAGTTGAATCATTGTGCAAAATCACTGCGCTTTGTGACAATTGTTTTGTTTTTCTAAATCCCGTCTCGTCATCTCGGACATGCCTTCCGTAGATCTGGACTGTCGTGCATTGGCCACTGTGAGAACAAACTCTGAGACAGCGAGTGGCACGACAGCACCCCCATTCCTCTTTTTAAATCCTTTATATTAAGTTCGCTTGCTTGCTTACGACCGTGCAAATCTTTCGGTCGTTTTTTAACCCACTTCCCGTGATCCAATCGAGCTGACATTTTCCACACAGACTCGTTGTGCGTGACAATTAATTTTTGTGAAACATTTTTTCCAAAATTTTACACTGTTTAGGGAATTTTTTTAAAATATTTAATTACCAATTGCTTAATGCTGGCAGACAATCATCTGACCCATAGGTGGCAGCCATCTCAAGCCAGAGGACGAGAGGACTCTAGCCGCCACGCATATAAAGGATTTAGAGTGAAAAACTTTGTTTTTACGGGTTAATTTTTTGCAAGCCATCCGCACCAATTCCCCACGTGGCTGACTTCTCATCGACTGCGATACGCCACTGAGCGGCTGTGGGAGTCCTCTGCCCCAACGCTCTCCTGCCCGTACGTCCGCATCTCCTCTCGTCGCCGACGCAGAGAACGCGGGTCGGGGTGGTCCTCGCCACGCTCCTCCGCCGTGCCGTGACAACGGCCACAATGGGCGAGATCGAGACGGATTAGGCGAGCGGGCATCGCGAAGCGCACTGCAAGCTTTAGGGGTAATTAGTTTGGCAAGCATCCTTGAGTGGGGGGGGGGCGTCGCTAGGCCACACCCCGAGTTAGCTTTTCGTTCCTCTATAAATGCGGCATTCATTAACTCGACGACCACTCATTCATTGAGAAATACACGTCCCACATCCATGGCAGCTGCATGTTCGTGCTACAGACATCACATCGGGTTCGACCAATTTGTCTGAAAATACGTTAAGTAATTGCATCATAAAATGACAGGGAGGAATAGAGATTGTTTTTATTAGCTAGTTTTTTTTTTGCACCGATAATCTCGTGGCGCCCAGTAGGTGGTACGTTCAGTGGTACGTTCAGGAGTTCGCTCGTCGCGAGAATGGTTAAAGCTTTGGAAGAGAAAAGTAGCTCACGGGTTCACCACCACCACCTCCTACTCCTCCGCCCAGGGCATTAACGCAGCGCATGCGGCATGTAGCAGCGGACGGCACCAGGCTACAGCACTCACAAGATGAGTTTGAATGGATCGTCCGGCCATTGAGACGATGAAATCAAATTGGTTTCCGTAAAAAAAAAGAGAGAAAAATACGAACCGCACATCAGAGCGAGGAGTCCGGGAGGGCAGAGGAAGAGCGAAGAAGTGGTCGCATCACAGTGCGCATTCTGCTGCAATCTCCACTCGAGGTAAAGTCCTCTCTCTCTCTCGCTCTTGAAACGGCGTGGTATTTGTTCAAGCGTGCGATGTGATATTCGCTACTGCATATCAGACACTGTCTTTCTTCATCTCTATTCAGGACTCCCTTTGCGTTCACCACCAATGAATGGCACCTCGCTGTATTAATTTGAATGACCGATATGATAACTAATTTTTGATAACGCCGCAGATTTGAATGACTGCGGCATTAATCCACACGTCTCGCCTTGAGCGGTGATACGTCTCCGCTGTTGAAGAGGAGAACTGTCTCTTGTTAATACATTTTTCAAGATACGTGCACAGTTTTAGGGCAGAAGCTCTGATTTAAATTGGTTTAGATTTGGTACTTATGGTTTGTTTCAATGAAATATCTGTATGTTGCAACTTTAGGTGTTTTTGACCTACAGCATTGAAATAAATAGAAATAGAGGTTATTTTGTTTAAGTTGCTTGGAATATAATTATATGGTTCCATGAATCGTGGTGCGTTTTGTCAACTGTATCTTTAGAATATCGCGCGCAATTAATGTGACGTTGAATTCACTGATGACAAGTCACCGGTGATGAGCTTTATTCGCCTACGTTGGCGCGTGTCAACAGCATCGCGATGTCAACGTGACAATCTGGTCATACTTCACCATCCTGGTCAGAGTGGGTCGGTGATGGTCAAAGGGGTAGTTCAGCACCGATGCACACGTCACTCATCACTGACCACGTATGTTGCCTCTGGGCAGAAACTCAAACGACGCGGTTACACCATCTCATCACACGCACATTTTTGCCAGTCTTGCACATACAGGGCATTCCACACTCTTCATTCTACCACCTCTGGTTGTCTCTCTACACTGTGTTCAAATATGAAGAGACTGTGCAAGAAAATAACACACCCATCCATCGTAAAATTGGACTGTAAATACACTTGGAAATTATTGCGACTTTAATTGAGTGTATTGCACTCGTGGTAATCAATGGCCATTGTCGCTCCACTGTTGGATGAAAGCTTTCCCCGTGACGTCACGACCCCTCGTGGTCCAGTGCTGCCACGATCGCATCTCGCAACAGTCCACGGACTGATTGACGATCTACCCGCTCCGTCTCTGCAGTGGCGCTCCCCTTGGATGCGCTCCCTCCATTGGCTGTCATTCCATGACCAGTCTCCACCCTCGTCCCGTCTAGCCAGTGGCGTGACGAGCATGGGGCAGAGGGGGGCAGGCAGGGGGGGCAGGCAGGGGGGGGGCAGGCAGGGGGGGCAGGGGGGGTGCCTTGCCCCCTCCCCCCCTGGTGGCCGAAGCTACGAGTTGGGGCCCCCTTGGCAACCACGATGAGATCTGTCATCAACAACGGTGCCAAAGAACATCAACACTTGTTTACAACGCGGTTTAAATTTACGTCTTAATGAAAATGCTGTCGTGTACGCATCGTGGGTGCGAGCGTGCGAGACGAAGCAAACATTGGGGCCCAATCTGACCGAGTGCCGCACCCCCTGAGCTGATAGGGTCGTTACCCACGCCACGTCGTTACCCACGCCACGTCGTTACCACGCCACTGCGCCTCGCCATCATGATGATGTCTCAAATGTGTCTTTGTCCCCTGATCCATGCATTACTCTTTGGGTCTCGGTGAAACTCCCAGCATGCATTTCACTCGGCAGGCGTTCGTATTTCTGATCCATCCAGCCGATTGAAAAAGATTGTACACGGTGGTCCAGATGTCTTGTATCCCCCCCCCCGCCCCCCAATTTTATCCTCTTTAACGTACTTTTATTTTTTAAGTAAGATTTATTTAAAACAGAAATGAATATGCAAAGGAAAAAAACATGTAAGTGGTCAATTCATTGTTGGTCACAAGACATCAGGAGCACCCAGTACAATGTACCGACATCCAATTTATTAAATTAAGTTTCATCGATGAACGTTAGCCGAGGCAGATTGCTTAATGAGCAAAATATTTTAAGACCGACAACTTTTTGTACGACGGGTAGCCGAGCGCTTGAACGTCGTACAGGGCTCGACCCGTAACGCTCCGGCTAACGCGCGCCTTGAATGAATATCCCTCCGTGCACGCAGTCCTGGCAAGAGCAGGGGAGTCATGAGAGTTTCAACTTGTGGTGGTGGCCACTACGTTTGGAAGACTGTGAACCGGTGACGTTGTATAACAACAACGCGGCCGGTCAGAAATGTCAATGTAAATTTTTTTTTAAAATATCCCGGTGCGAAATCTATCGCTCGTGCAGATGCATCGTGGCGCATAGCGATTGGAAGCATTGTTTGGTGGTCTGAGAAGTGGAGCCGCTGCGCGATGCGACTGGTGAAATGAGCGGTGAAGCAGACTTGTCCCGCCTTCTTTTAAATTAAGCGTCATACTCCGACGCTGAAGCTTCGTGTGAGATCTCCACCAGTGTGAAACCTTAGGTTGACCCTGCCCCTTGAGTCTAATAAATCAACCTCCGGACATTATATTTTTAGGGGGCTCAAATGATAAACGGTTGATTTCCGGGTTTTTTTTTCTTCTTTCTTTTTTACCAGTTAACAGTGTAGACTCGACTATATCTGTGACAAGTTGCAGCTATCCGGTTGCTTTAAAAGGCAACACACTTTACACTCCTGCAGAATATTCACTGCCGTTTCATCCTCTGCGGAAACCCAGCGATCACGCCAACATTCGCCCAACGTTGGACAACGGCCTAACGTTGCACGTTTACTGGGAACATTTAGCCACCAGAATCCAGAATGTACTGTATAACTTAAGTGAAACTTATTAGATTACTCAGTGAAACTGGCATACCATGGAACCAATGCGCAAAATGCGTGAACGAAAAAAACCAAGGAAAATCTCTTCAATTTTTTAAAGATTGTAAATCATTCGGTTGCAAGGCGCCTGCCCCTGCTGGTATCATCTTGGATGGCATCGCCACCCACAGCGGAGCATGCAGAGAGACGCTGGCCCTGGTCACATGCAGCCCAGCTTGGGGGCAGTAGCAGAAGGCGTGGATGACTCCATCACCGTGCCTCCTCGCATTGCCCCTCTGCGCCTACCCCCTCTGCACCTACCCCCTCTGCGCCTACCCCCTCTGCACCTACCCCCTCTGCACCTACCCCCTCTACACCTACCCCCTCTGCGCCTACTCCCCTCTACACCTACCCCCTCTGCACCTACCCCCTCTGCACCTACCCCCTCTGCGCTACCCCCTCTGCGCCTACCCCCTCTGCACCTACCCCCTCTGCACCTACCCCCTCTGCACCGACCATTCTCTTGTGATGGGTCGGCGAAACCGCTTCCCTGCTATGTGAATAATCTACACGCTCGTCTCCTCTTTTTCAATTTTCTACGTCTGATTACCCCCTTCTTATTATTATTCTATATTCATGAATCTTGGGACACCCTTCGTATTTACAGATACCCGAAACTCAGTTTGCCCGTGCCGAGAGCCACCCTTTGGCTACGCTCTCTTTACCCCCCTCTCGATACTTTTGCACACGCCTATATTTACGAACAAAGAGAGAAGGGTTAAACAAATGATAGTTAGAAAAATAAGAACATTTATATCCGCTTCTGCTTGGACGAGGCGGCGAGAAGGGCCCGGTGAGCACCGCCACCGGGGAGCGGTGGCGCAGCGGTTAGCGCGCTGCGCTACTGACCCGGCGACCCGAGTGCGATTCCTGCTCGCGGCAAACACCAGTGGCGATGATCTGAACCGGTCATGGGCCTCCCCTAGGTCGACTCAGATTGTGCGATATCAGGCAGGAAAAGAGATGCAGAGAAAGGAAGGGGAGAGAGAGCGAGAGAGGCAGAGCCAGAGAGACAGAGAAGAAGACTGAGTCGGGGTCAGTGCCGGTGTTAAGCTCGTGCGGGGCCTGTAGCCTTTGTTATAAAGGGGCCCTAAATATAAAAAAAACACGTAAATATGAAAACACACATTTGTTTTTCTTGCACAGAGAAGTAATTGTATTTTTTCATTTTTCTATACAGCCAGACAATACGACAAATCTCTAACCTTAAGCACCCACCCAGTCGTTCATAAAAGTTGAAGGCGGTATAGTACTATAGTGATAGAGCAAGTGCAGAATCACTGAACCGGAATTGATAGCTTAAAAGCATCTAGCGCAGGGCCCTTGAAAGTGTGGGGCCCGAAGCCACATCTGTAGCTACTTTTGCCACGAGGATAATCCGGCACTGGTAGGGGGCTCTGTTAGAGTTCACGGTGGGGGGCTAAATGGCCAAGCTGGCAAAGGGATGAACACGCGGGCGTCATCGCCCTCGATCCACCCTGGCAGCATTTCTTTCGCAAGCCTGATTTCTGCTGATGAGACCCAGAAGGCCGAAACCGGTGACAACGTTTGTTCTCTTAAAGACATTCTGCTTGGTAATATTGATTCAGAAAGCCGATATGCCCATGGACAAAAAACATTCACCATTTACACGTGGCGAGTTAGAATGGAGTTCTGCTCGTATATTTACTCTTCAGTTAAAGCTGATGTTCTGGGAAATCTGCAAAGCCTTCCCCCGGGTGATATCAACAGAGACATTGTTATAGTCAGTTACGCAATCACACGCCGCTCACAGTGATGCGTCCACACGATGTTCTCCCCTCTCCGGGTGTCGTGAGATGATGTCCTTCTTCCCGTGATGTGTCCCAGGTTTGTGAACCGAGGATGCGGTGACCGTGCGTGGCATGCAAACGTGGGATTCGCGTGAAAATGCTATCGCGATGCAAACAAGCGATGTCTGTTCAACCCGTCGGCTTTCGCGATTAATATCATCCATAATATATACAGCCGGATGTAGCTGTCGCCTGTTGAAGCTAGTTGCAATTACTGGCGAAACGTCGTACTCAGATTGTCAATGTTGTGGATTTGCTCTCCAACACACCGGTTAGTGCTGTACTGGTGACGAATTGGCGTGTTCTGTTTACGTGATGGGTGGTGGCGGGTTTAACGACACATTTCTATTTACGCGACCTAACCCCACATAACATATATTATAAGCGACGTCTGTTTCCACGGCTGCTTAAATCAAACCATCCCTGACTGCCTGTCGGCTCAAAACAAGCTGCACGATTTATCGACTTCGAGACAAGTGTGATTGTTCGTGTTGTTCACGCACATTCCACTGCCGAATGAGGGCCTCCCTACGGGCGTAGGGGGTTATTTTGACCATACTTCACCACTCTGGTCGGGTTGGTGAAGGTGAGACAGGAGAAGATGTTGCTGCTGCCCTCTCCTCCACTTAGGCCTCGGCAAGGTAAGGTAATTGTACCCTTTTTACCGGGTAACAGGGTAAAGGTAAAGGGTAAAGGTGTCGACATGCCAAGGGGTAAGGGTAAAGGGTAGGGTCAAAGGTAGGCTCGTTGCTTTTTACCTTTTAACTTACCTGCTAAAGGGTGAAAGGTAGGGTAGAGTGATTGTATTGTGGTAAGGTAAAAGGTAGGGTAAAGGTAGGCTCGTTGTTTTTACACTTTTACCTTACCTTGCCGAGGCCTACCTCCACTGCTCACGGCGCCTTTGACTAAACCGGTGATGACCCATCCAAGAACAATCCAGGGTCAACCTTACTTAGCCTTCTACATCTTGATAAGATTTGGCACATTCTGGGTAATTGGGATTCACAATTGGCTTCAAAGTTATCTTGCTATGTTGAAGTAAGACATTTGTGAGTTGTATTTTTTTCTCTCCAAATAAACCCGTGGATTTAAACAGTTTTATTATAAATATTTTGCAGAAAATTCGATTCCTGTTCACACCGTTGTGTTTATTTGTGACAAGGGGCAACGCTGCTGCTAAGAAATTGCACTTGAATGTCCTTACGTAGGTTAATGTAATTACGACTATGCCACTATTGATAAATACGGCCCGTGCCATTTGCCCGAGGTGTGCTCAAAAGGAAGCCTTGCAATTAGCTGATGGGTTGGTGATTTATTCGGAAATAAAACACTTGGGCTCGTCGGCCTGCGTGCAAGACGAAGCGTGGACGCTCCAGGCAACTCACGGTGTGACTCATATTGCTCTACGTTCAAAATAAAAACACAAATCTCGATACGTCAAGCAATTTTCAACATGCCAAAGTTCGTTTGAAGTTTGTTCAGCGTGAATGTGCATTTCAGGGGCCACCGGAAAGCCTCATTAAGTCAGAATTTTAAAAATGAATTTAGACGGTTAGTCTGAAGCGGCTTAGCGTAGCTGCTAATGCATATTAATGATGCCACAGAGAGTTTACACCACCGCAAAGAAAACGACAAAGGTCTCCCGTATAGCCTTGAGCAGACTGTTGGGGCAAGTGCTGTTCGCGAGCGCCTGCAAAGGCCGACACAAGGAGGTGGGTGGCCAATACCACGCCCGGCCGCCTTTGTCTCTCCATTGGCGGGGGGGGGGCAGTACGGGTTCAGATAATCGTCACTGGTGTTGGCCGTGAGCGTGAATTCAACTCGGGTCGCCGGGTTCGTAGCGCAGCGCGCTAACCGCTGCTCCACTGCTCCCCATTTATCATCCCCATTATACCACTGCGCACGCGCACACACACACAATCGCTCACCGCAGCGTGATTGTCATTATTCACATTCGTCGACCTTTATTCATGTGAACCCAATTGCACTCGAGCCATTGATCATTCAACGGCAGCCCCCCCTCCCCCTGCCCGACCCCCCTGCCACCACCCGACGCATGCGTCCCGACATCACTCTTCACGGCACTAATAACGGATCATGATCTCATCTTGATACCTTCACGGTCAAATATTTACATTCTCCATTCAAGGGGGATAGATGAACACCGCCCATTCATTTTTGACACCGCAGACAGAGGCCCGGTGATGTTTCAAGTGTTTACGTCATATGGTGAATGAATGTCTTCCCCAGCGCCATGCACGAGCTCATTGATGGCAACCTTGCTCATAGCGAAACACAACTATCCATGGTTGTTGCTGATATTCGCTTGTGAAGCCTCATTTAAATTATTATTTTTTGTAATGGGTTTAAATGGGACATGGATTTAAATACGACATGGCTTTCTTCCCAACTTCTAAATGAAAAAATACATCGATTCATTGACAGCTGAGTTTCTGAGATGAACGTTTATTGTTTCGAAGTAATTCCAAAGTGCATCCCAGTCCCAATGATTTGCTGAGTGGTGATCAAGTCAATATGTGGTCCTGAACCAGTGGTGCAAATTCCACAATCCCATGGCAGGAGCCATTCTCTCCAGAGGATGGAAACTGTTGAGTTCCCATAAAAAGTAAAACTCATGAAGAATAAAAAAAAATCCCCCAATTCTACCGCGGTTGTGTTTTCGGTGTTGCGCCATGAGACACAGTTTCCATTGAGATCTCTCGCAGAGCAGTGCAAACCTTCGTGGGAGAGAATATGGCCCACGGAGATGGATATGACCAAACTACATCTGAGATTTCTTCAAGTGCCCTCTGGTCCTCGCAGTAGGGGGCAGCACTTTCCAACCCACTCTGCCACCGAGAGTACGTTGTCTCGCGATGGCCAAACTGATTCTTAGAGTTGAAATGTTGCCAAATTAAGTGCAGAACCAAATTTAACATGATAGTGTTGTGTGTGTGTAAACGAATTGGCGACCAGGCTCAGATAATGCACACTTGAGAACGTGATTTAATCCCAGGTGGCTGCCTGGATTCGAAGCCAGGTGCCAGCGTGTTGGATGGCACTGCTGAGCTAATCTAAGTAAGAATTCCCCCACGTGTTATAGAATGTAACTGGCATTTCCCAACGTGCGTAATGGTCACAACACCAACATATTCTCTCTACGCGTAGCGGCACCTCTTTCAACCTGCCCCGCCTCCCCTGCGCCCACCCCAGGCTGCGACCTCCGGCGACCTCCGTGAGCCAGGATGGCCTTCGAGTGCGTCCGCGGGCGGCGCGCTCGCGGGGTGCTCACGGCCGTGGCCCACGGCCTCACCTCGGCGTCGCTCAACCTGCTGCTCAAGGTGCTGCTGTCGAGCCTGCACTTCCCGTACCTCACCCTCCTGCAGCTGTCCAGCTCCGTCCTCTCCGCCGTGACGCTCGAGTCGTTGCGCCGCTGCGGCCTGGCGACGCTGCCGCCGTTCGGGTCGGAGGCGGCGCGCGTCTTCGCGCCCGTCACGCTGCTCTCCGTGCTGCACTCCACGCTGACGCTGCTGTCGCTGCGCGGCCTCTCGCTGCCCACGTACGTCGTCTTCAAGCGCTGCCTGCCGCTCGTCACGCTGGCGCTGGGCGCGGCGCTGCTGCGCGGCGGGCGTCCCACGCTGGGCATCATCGCGTCGGTCGTCATCACGACGGCGGGCGCCGTGCTCGCAGGTACGCCGGTGGCGGTGGGTCCACACCGAGCCGGGTGCTGGCGGAGCGTGCGGGCGCGAGGGGGGGGCTCGTGTCGTCGACGGGCGCTGAGAGATCCCGTGACGTCACGTTTTCGGATGAATCCTCAAACAACGTTTTTGTTGGCTCGTTACATTGTGACAAAATGTAAATTATCCTAAAATCCTCCAAAAAGATCTGGAATTGTCCTTGAAAATCTGGATTAAAAACTAAACATTTGGAACTCATCCCAACTGCATTGTTCATTACATATATAGGCCCAATTTTTATGAACTTTTGGATTCAACCGAAATTCGGGAACGCATCCCTACAAAACAGCAACATTGCTGGAGGAGATGGAGGTGCTGCACAACCACCGATCGACCCTTGGGGAAGAAGACAGCACTTAGACGATGATCCGCAATCTGGTGAAACCAAAATAATGTCAAACACTGCGTGATGCTTCTATTCCTCCGCACGCTGGTAGACATTATCCCTTGTAGGCTGCCAAAGATGGGGCTGGATTGACTGCAAGGATGGCTGGGCACTCCGTGGCAGCGATTGCTTTCGATGAAGCAAGGCCCACTGCAATATCGCTTGGACCTAGGGCTGTCTCTGTTCACAGTTCATTACTCTTACAGCTCGCTCACAATTGCTCTGACTTTTACCATTATGGATTTTCATGGGTTTTTTTACTGAAGCACAAAACCATTCAAAGAAGATTAGTTGCCCATTCAGATGCTTAAAGGTGCTCCCGTTATTAATCTCACACATTAAACATGCTAAACACTTGAAATTTAATTATACGGTGAGGCAAAACAAAAACAAACTCAGAATAAAATAATTGTGCATCTAAAAACACAACGACAACAATGACGCTATTTTTGGCGTGTTGCATCAATTCGCATTTTTTAAGATAATGGACATATATGGGGAAAATAAATGGCTAGCCGGTGCGTTGAGTGCGATGTTTGTTTGCATAAATACTTGCCTCACAATGCACGCTACGGAACACAACATGAATATTGACTGCAGTGGTTAATGCACGCTGCATAGTTATTTGGAAGTAGCTCAGTGATCAGAGCGCTCAGCAATCACCAGCGGACATTCTGAGTTCGAATCTGGGCAACCATCCTGGATTGAGCCAGATCCACAAGGGGGAGCGGGGTTGACGGCCCCTGTCTGCTCACTGACGGATACACATGTTGAATTTGGTATTTGGCAATGTCTCTTTCACTGTCATGTGGCAAATAATCTCATATCAAAGGGAATGGATAAGTGTGTAAACACCTACCGTGTAAAAGGTATCGGGGGCCACGCAATTGAATTTTGGGATAATCCTTTCACCAACCCGCACTGACCAGCCGGTGCCGAAGCACTGTCTAACAATCACCATGGACAATACACTTCTTTTGTCCTATGAAAATACTTGTCCCTGTCGTAGAAGCGTGGAATTTCCACCAAATAGCAGAAGCAGATCCGTGCCATCAGATATTAGTATTCATATTTCACATCACGCAAGTGATGTTCACAAACAGCAGGAAGACACACACTCCAATCATGCCTAGTAGCACGCATGCCATGTGACCACCACATTGCATGCGCAATGCTCCCAGCCTTGCCTAAGCCACCAACGCGGAAGAGCTGAACATGTGGCCAGATTATTAATTAGGCTGCCAAATGAAACAGTTTAAAATTCGACCCAATAGACAGCGGTACATTAAAGAGACACGATAGTACAGTAACAGCACGGTCATCAACGAGTTAAGAGCATTTGGCGTGATTTTGCACATGCATGCAATGCGGTGACCACATTGCACGGGCGCAAGGTGTGATGGGAGTCGTGCGCCTTCGTGCCGTTTGCGAGCGGCACTCCTGAGCGCATTGATCACGTCGCGACGGGCTTTATCGTCTTTGCAGAAAGCGTCGGCTGTTAAAGACAAATGAGCAATGCCAAAAGGTGGCTCATCTGCGCAGCCAAAGGGACACTTCTGTTCATTTAATAAGAGTTCAGTGAAAAGTGCCCGCGTCACACCACGTGTGGATATCGCTGAAGGGAAGGCCGGCGCCGAATAAACAAAAGGTGACAGGCGGGTGGATGACTCTGCGCCGTGAGCACCAAGGAATGAAGGCGGGGAGATGAGGGAGATGGGAAACAGAGCACGGGCTGCCAGTGCCTTCATGGGTAATTGGGTTTTTCAATTTCGCCGCTGTTGACTGTGCCTTTCACACTCGATTCTTCAGCACACTCCTTTGAATTTTATTACATTATATAATACCGGCCCATGAGAGGTTTTTTTTTTAATGATGCGATGATTACGGTGAATATGATGATTACGATGATGATGAATCAATTTTGGCATCTCCCCCCCTCCCCTTTCCCCCCGAATGTATATGGATGCTACCACAGTGGTGTAATGGTTAGCAGCACGCTGCAATTGTCATGCAGAGGTCACCGGTTCAGTTTGACCTCCGGGCATAGCGGCTGAAACAATGGGAGAGTTTCTGAGATGCCCCACCCCCTCACCACCATCTGGGGTGCCGCGGTGGCTACGAGATGTTAACTCCCTCGCCTGGTATACAGGAGGTCGTGGGTTAGATTCCGACCCTGGAGTTTGCATGTTCTCCCCATGATCGCATATATTTTTCTCCGGATCCTCCGGTTTTTCCCTTCACATTTCGAATCAACGTGCATTTAGAGTATTTGGCTGCTTTACATTTCCACGTGATAAGCCACTTCGTTGAGCTATCATTGTGGCCAGGTCTGAAAAAGAGCTACATAGCTCAGTGGACCTTACCTGGTCAACACAAAAGTTAAATAGTTCGTGCCTCTGTCCACCCATTATGGTATAAATGGGTCTGCCACAGTGAGTCGATCTGCAGATCGCACGTGGTGGGATAAAGTGTGGGTACTCCCATCTCTTCCAAGATCTCAGGCCAGCACGCAAGAGTCGGCCAAATACTCTCTTAGAGGGGCTACTCAAGCGCTCCCTCCAGTGGTGTGGGTGAGCAATTTCAGGGCAGCACTCTTTACCCCGTATTCATATTGCCTCTGTTGGCACTCGGTGTTAAATACCGGCAACACAAACACTTTTTTGCATGCACCTGCAACAACGTGAAGAATCACCTGCCCAACTCATCGCTCCTTCCCCGGTTTCATAAAACCGTCGCGCGGTGCCGCCGTTTCACCACACGTGATCGCCGAGCGGTCGAGGAGGTGGGGTGGAGAAATCGTCGACGCGGCCAGGAGTGAAAAGGGTGTCCCCTGATTCACCGTCTCATTTGCACCACCCTCCGTGCGAGGAATTGTGGGTAATAGGGGGTTAATTGAAAGTGTCAGGCATGGGCGAGTCGAGTCCCGGATCTCTTCACGCTCCGCTCGGCATTCGTTCGCCGGCAGCTGCCAATTGTGGTCCCACAATGGCTCCGTCAATATTTGATGGCGCCTTTTAATGCCGTTTCATTTCCTGTCGCTTCGGTGAAATGCGGCCGAATGATTGAGGACAGCTGTGCCGATAGTGCGCTCCGTGCTCGATGGAGACTGCGAATGGACTAATTTATGTGGCTCGCGAGCCAATTCGTAAGAATCCTCGGCACGTGAATACACGGTGGTGGTGGTCGGTGGCAAAAGCCCCCAGAATGCCACACTCGGATATCGACGGCGTGAATTTACGGCGAATGTTTCCACGCATGTACCGCCATTAGTAATTGCATTGCCAAACATTTTTTTCACGGTCTCAGCAAAATAGTTCAAAAGTTGCCCGCCGGCTTCGGGGCCGCTGTTGGGAATTGTGCACCCGCAAAGCTTCCACGCTTGATCATGGGGACGATGATCACCGTAACCATACCACGGTTGATCGACTGGTGGCGACTCTTGAAAGCAGGATATTTACATAAATTTTATTATTATTATGACAGTAAAAATTTATCTGAATTGCTTCAGTCAGAGTTGGCAACCCTCATGACGATCAATGGGCAGATAGCCCCTAGTAGGTGCCCACTGCACATTTCGTCATTTTTTTCCCACTTTCCCCTGTCTGGTGCCAACATGCTCAAGTAGTGCCACATCTCTCTTGGTGTCGTCGTGAAGCCCATCCTCTGTTAGGTCTTCCGCACGTCGTCGTCCATCCCACACATGCTGGCAAACCCGACACAACGCAACACTAACACTCCGCTGCGTCTGCTGCCCCCGCCGCCATCGCAGGCATCGGGGACGTGACGAGCGACCCCGTGGCCTACGCGACGGGCGTGCTCGCGGTGCTCGTCCACGGCATCTTCCTGGTGCTCATCCAGCGCACGTGCACCGACAACTCGGGCGGCCCGCTCGCCGCCCAGTACGCCATATCCATCAGCGCCTCGCCGCTCTTGCTGGCCTACTCGCTGGCCAGCCAGGAAGCCATCCACGTGTGGGCCTTCCCCGGGTGGCACGACGGCGCCGTCGTGGCGGCCTTCCTCGGCAGCGCGGTCCTGGCCGCCCTTCTCGGCCTCACCACCGTGGCCTGCACGGCGTTCAACTCGGCCGTCACCACGAGCTTTGTCGGGGTGGTGAAGAGCGTGCTCACCATCTCGGTGGGGATGCTGGTGCTGCGCGACCCGGCCGCCGAGCCCCCGTCGGTGCTCTTCCTCTCGGGGCTGGCGCTCAACACGGTCGGCTCGATCTTCTACTGCGTCGCCAAGTACTGGGAGACGCGCGAGCGCAGGGACTACGACGAGCTGGAGGAGGCGCCGCTGTCGATGGCGCTGTCGCCGCAGGGAGGAGGAGGAGGAGGGGGAGGAGGGCAAGAGGAGGACGGGAGCGGTGGCAGTGGCGGCGGTGGCAAACATGTTACCGAGGGACAGGCCGGGGTGGCCATGGAGTGGCCGAGTGGTGACAAAGTGGACGGCGGCGGTGGAGGTGGTGGTGGTGGAGGTGGCGGTGAAAGCGCCGGAGGTGGCGTTGCTGATGACAGCGGCGGTGGTGGTGCCGCCGCTAGAGATGATGGCGCCGAGCAGAACATGAGCAGATTCCTCGCCGTGTGGAGGGTGCTGAAAGTAAAACGATTTCAAAATCACGAACCTTTAAAATGAGCCCTACAATATTAGTTCAGCCCTTTCCACGTGGATATTTAAAGCATCGCAAGGGAGGGGGGGGGGGTCGTTTGACCATCGTGGGGTCGTGACCATCGCCGACCTTGTGGCGTTATAAAGATACCTTGATGATTTTGATGCCTTTTTAAAAAAGCAATTGAGCTCAGGTTGTGATATTGTGCCAACGAGTGGTTGTGGTTGTTGTTGTAGCTCAAAAACGAATGGCTACACGTGTTCAGGGCCCACCTAGCTAGCAGTGCGAGCATGCGCACAGTGCCCACCGACCCACAAGAAGGTGACGCCTTTTTACTGGGACGTTGTCTGCGTTTGTTGTCCTTCCCTCGCCCCTCCGATTGGCTACGTACAGCGGTGCAAAAGAAGTTCAACATACACACAGTTTGTACAAAATAGTCGTGGGTCAAGGGCTTTATTTCTGGTGGAATGTTTTCCAGGGATTCACATCCCTCAAGCGCTCGCCCCCACCGGCAGGAGGGAAGGAGATGACCTGCTGAACTTCAGCCCTGACCGCTGTCCTTGTTTTATTGTTTATCAGCCTGCCACTCTCTGACCAAGCATGGACGATCACCGTACGGCCGTTTTGCACGATTTTTTGCTGTCGTCTTTTCTCCAGCGCCTCCTCTCGTTCGAAGCGAAACCACCGCTCGCTCCGTTGCGCCGCACACGATCACGGTGCGTCGCGAGCGGCTTGCCGCAAACCTCCGCCCGCGACGAATGAATTCGAGAACAGACACCTCCAGCCGTCAGCGTGGCGGCGTGGTCAACCCCACCGGGAAGCTGATGCTACGCACGCCAGTGACCTTCGCCCGTTAATAAATAAAATGTCACGGAAGATAAAACTTAACCGGCTTCTACTTATTCTTAAGTGCGTGCGTTCCTTTGGTTGCTCGCTAAGTCTTGCCTACGGTGTTGCCTCTGTGCGTCTGCCGCCGAATGAATTGCCTCTGCGGGGTCACTCGGATGGCCAGCGGCTGCCCTTTGCTGTCGGTGGTCTTTTTAAAAATTCCGAATGCTCGCTGACGCGCGGCATTTCACTTGTGACAGTGGTGCTGAGTCTATGCATGTCAAAGATGTGATATCCTGCCTGCCGAGGATTTTAAAGCTGCCTTTTTGACCTTGAACTATTTTGAATGATCTAAAATGCATGTTAATGCGATACATTTGAGTGCTTTGGTATTCTGTAAAACAGATGTGTTGTATTGTAACTTTGAATGCGTTCGATTATTCCCAGGACAATTATAAGGGCGTTCCAAATCAGATTGGTTAAAGCAATTATGTTGGATAATTCGGTCCACACGTTCATCTGGCATTCCACCACAATTTACGCATTATCCTTGCATGGGGTCCTTTTCTGGGTGAGGTTTGTAGTTTGTTCTTGCCAATTAAAATCCCATTGAGGAGTGGGTGTCTTGCCCAGAGATAGGCGGCATTTTCCACTTGAAACTCTCGCTGGAAGCAGCGTCACAACATTACCACCCCTCGGTCAGCCAACGCTCTGTGCGATCAGAATCAGAATATTGATTTATACCGGCAAAATACGGTGAGCTATAAAGCTCTTTTTCACAGATGTCCAGTAGAGGATGACGTTACAGAAAAAAATGAATCTTTGAGGTCCCTTCAATTGCCATTGATCCACATGAGGCCATGCTGCATCTTCTCGCATGCCCTCTTATGGAGGATTATTCATTTGGCTGGCAATTGCACTGTATATCTTACAGTCCTCAACAACTGAAGTGTGCCGAATGAGATTAAAAGCCAAATTGAATGAGAACGTCTTCTTGGTTCTTTCGGTAAAGTCACGTAGAAGGGAAGTAATAAAATAATAAAAATAAAACATAATAAAATAAAATAATTCTCACGACGTTTCGGCTACAACGCAAGCAGCCGTCTTCAGGTGAAGAATGAGACACTACCAAGCTAGGAGCTTATATATAAGCTGGGTTGGAGGTGGAAGAGCGCCTTAACAAAAAGAATGTGCATATAAAGAGGAATTTAGCATATTCATGGCAAATGCGTAGGAGGTGGGCGGGGGGGGTTTCAAAGGCATATTATGCCCATGCATTATGCAGGATCAGCAGCACCAAGGGGGGGTGCAGGGAGTAGCATTAACAAAGGAAAGGAATGTTAATGATATGTAGCTGCAGTTACTAAACAACCACGTAGAAAACTAAAGTATAAACTACATAAAAAAAACTAAAGTATAAACTGCATAGCACCATCAGTATACTTACTATACTCTACAATAAGCTGAGTTACTAACAGCAAGTAATACATTACAATTCTACGTCCATCGCAAAGAAATGTCTGAGTTGGATTGTTTTCGTTTTCTAAATAAAGTATTGCCTGGATTCTACACATGTTGCCTGTATTGCCTGGATTTGAATGCAGATTCTCAATGTTTTTGGCTCATTGCTTTGACATGGACAACCCGTTGGGTTCTGCAGGATTGGAAGGATGCCCAGGTGGTCCCCCTCTTGAAGAAGGGGGAGCGCACAGACTGTAACAACTCCAGGGGCATCTTCCTCCTCAGTATTTCGGGAAACGTCCTTGCAAGGATCATTCAACTTCACCTTGCCAGGCACGTTCAGGAAAAGCCTGTCCTGTTCAACAGTTGTTTTAGCTGTTGAACAGGACAGTTAAAGAATCAATGAATATTGCAATGCGCGTTTAGTTTGGAGTTCTGCTTTGAACATAAAATAATGGACCCCTTTAAATGTCCCTGGAACAATGTGATTTTGTACTCAAGACAGCAGTTTAGCAAGCGAGTTAATGCATTATTGCTGTAGGCTACATCACTTACAGATTACAACGTTTCGGATTTCGATTTTCACTTGTCTTAGAATAACGTCGGTAGTGCCACGTGTCTTTGTTGTTGTGTGCATCTCTTTGCTGGAGCCGAGACGCGGTGGTCTGCACATTACAATTGATGTCAGAGACCTGAGTTTGACCCCTGGAAACCCTAACATCAGTTGTGAGTGATATCTGCACCATTCATGGGTGCCCCAACCTCCTCCCCCTAGCCCCTCCCCCTTCACCAAGCCACATTGACCAGCGGGGTGAAGTATGATCAAACGACTGCCATCATGCGTGGCATATTGTGGCGAAGCCTTAATCCAGCAGTGGATTGACGTGGGGCTGAACAATAAAATAAATAATGTAGCTCGTAAGAAAAAAAGCAGGGACTCGCGAGATACAAATCACAATGGGCATTATTTAAAAAATAATTCCCATCGCAGCCTGTGAGAAAGCAACGTTGTATAATAATTCCCCTATGCTGTATTGCACTTGTATATTAAAAGGGCCTCACCCCACATTACTTGCAGAAGCTGTTAATGTGTATATTCCATCAAGGTCCTTAACATCTTCTGATCTTCAACTGCTCAGCACTCCCAGGTCTACAGGCTGCGCTCTTTTGGTGATCGGTGCTTTTGTTAGCGAGGCGCCCAAGCGATGGAACGCCTTGCCACTTGCAATCAGGCAATCGGAGTCGGTAGATAGATTTAAGTCTGCTTTGAAAACCCATCTCTTTAAAGTGGCATTGCCTCTTTAGTTCGGTCGGTTGCCCCTGGCTCTGTTATTGTTTCCTGCTCTTCATGCATTGCACTTTGGGATCCTAGGATAGAATGCACATGATTACTTATTATGATGAAATATGCATATAGATGCAATCTTGATTTTAAGAACCTACCATGGATTAACATAATAAAAACAAATACCATGCGAAACTATGCATTGACAATTACTATATGTAATTGCAGTTCGTTTGTACACTATATGTTTGAATAGCGATGTGATTACTTTACAATTCTTTCTCGAAAGTAAGAAGCACCCAAAGCGTTGTGCCCAATGTCACGAAAGTTACACAAATATAATCAGACGCAAACAAAACAAAGATAAAGATCCCATCGCCTGAACAGACTTTTGGAGCAAGTGCTTTTAACGAGCACCTATGAAGGTTATCCCGGCACACGAGGCAGGGATTTTTCCAGCACTACGCCGGGCCGCCTTTGTCTCCTTAGTGGCGACGTTGATCAAAAATACAAAGGCGCACACTTACCGGAACATAAGACAGGCTCTTAACCTTCAAAATTACGTAAAAAAATGTAATTTGTAACCCGGAGAATGTGGTCTTTATTGAGGATAAAGCCTCATGGTGCGTACGGGACCTGTATGCATTTGCCAAAGGGTCTCTCTGTGGTGTCGCTGGCATCAGACACATGCCCACGAATCGATGCGCTCACCATTTTGAGGCCCGAAATACACATAACTCGATAGCACGTCCACGGTCATTTGGATATCCTGTGTCCATTTCCCTCTATTGCGGTAGTTGTGTAATCGGAACGGGGCTATCTTACCAAATGTGTGCTGTGACATAACAGCGAGTTGGCTTGGGCTGGCACGCAAGAACAAATATGAAGCCTACGAGGCACCTAAACGGATGATGCAAACACTCTGTGACAACTCGCGATTTGAACTACACAGGCAGATAGGTTCTGGCCTTTAACCATTATCATCATCTTCAGCCATGATCTATCCCCTGCTGGAGGAAATTAAGGCCTTCCTACACCATCGCCATCGCTCCCGATCTTGCGAAGCTACAACCCATTTCAGCGGCTTTTGGGCGGCCGTAGAACAAAGGTGGTCACCGCATCGCGCGGCGCTTTCAGATGTGCTTCTGCGGCCGTCTGGAACGCTCTCCCTTCCGATATTAGGAAGCCACTGGAGCTACGCACTTTTAAATCATCTGCATTGACAAACTCGTTGCTTTATAACTGCGTTTTGTGTTAAGTTTGCTGTCCTTCCCCACGGTTGGCTACGTACGGTGTGAAAGAAGTTCAACATACACACCATGCAGGCGAGCTTATGCCATTGGCCCATCTGAACGGTGAGTGTCCTCCGAGGCGTATTCCCCTCCTTTGACTACCATTCTGTCACCAGTCTCGCCCATAGACCTTCATCTCTGCTAGTGATGGCTTCTGCAAGGCTCACTCACTTGTCTCTAATTTGTATTTGTTCTCGTGATCCATGTGTTCCTCTTTGTTTCTCTCAGTATAATTAAAGTAAAAGGAACTGTTTCTTTGACCAGGTAAGGCCCACTGAGCTATGTAGCTCTTTTTCAGACGTGGTCACAAATGACAACTCAATGAAGTGGGCTTATCATGTGGACATTCATAGCAGCAGCCAAATATGTACCCTTAACGCGTGATGTTGATTCTAAATGTAAAGGGAAAAGCACGGAGGACCCGGAGAAAAATCCACGTGACCACGGGGAGAGAGACAAGCAAGCTTCAAATAGACAGCAGCAGGCGTCGGGATGGAACCCACGACCTCCTGTATACCAGGCGAAGTAGTTAACATTTCGCCACCAGCATGCATCTCTCCATGCTTGTGTAATGTTTTGCCTTCTCTCATGTTATGTGTCCATGCGTCTGACCCTTGTCATAGCAGGCATATGCACTGATTCAACACTGTTTTTTCCAGCCATTGAACCACCAAAAAGAACCTTCTGGATCTGTGTCCGAGTGATTGCTTCAGCCCGAGCGGGAGTCTCAAGTTCAAGCGCCCTCATTGTGGCGTGTGACCAGAACGTCAGGCTTCACATTTAACGGGCGGAGGCAGGCGAGGGAGGGATTCCTTTAGACACGCGTGGCAGCATGCGGTCAAAGTCAGCAGACACGGGCTGGCTCGAATTAGCAACGGAGGCTGCCTTCAGCCGGGCACGACACCGAACCACGTGGCCCCTCCCGACTCCACGGCACCACCGCAAGGCGACGCGCGGATGCTGCCGCGTTGCGTGATCATCGCACCGAGGTTCAAGAAACCCACGTGCAACGACCCGCAGATTTCTGAAATACGTCCGCCTCTGTCCACCCCAGCGGTACGCCGCACGGTAAATGGTCACCGCCGCAGTTACGTCGAAGAATCGGTATGCAGGCAGCGTGTGGTGGGGTAGATAATGCGAAGTGTGTCTCGCCTGCGCGGAAGAGTAGGGCAAATACCAGAGGTGTGGACTCGAGTCATGTGACTTGGACTCGAGTCAGACTCGAGTCATGAATTTGATGACTTGCGACTCGACTTGGACTTGCATAACAATGACTTTGTCCCACCTATGAGATGTGGACTCGAGTCATGTGACTTGGACTCGAGTCAGACTCGAGTCATGTGACTTGGACTCGAGTCAGACTCGAGTCATGAATTTGATGACTTGCGACTCGACTTGGACTTGCATAACAATGACTTTGTCCCACCTCTGGCAAATACCCTCCAAGCGGAGTGCTCTAGAGCTCCCTCGAGTGGAGGCGTGACCACGCACCTTTACACGTTTAATTCTTTGATTACATTGTGTAAAAGAAAATGTGTTCCTGGGTAGTAAGTGTTATTTACTAATTGCTTATGCCTCATAAGCAATTATTCCCAACAAACTTTGCTTTTGTTACCAGGACATTGATATTTAGAAATTTAACTATTTTAAATGAGAAAACGTGGTGTGCATTTGTATCACACCTTCACCTAAAGTCCTGGTCACAAAAGCAAAGTTTGTTAGGAATAATTGCTTATGAGGCATAAGCAATTAGAAAATAACACTTACTACCCAGGGACAAAAATTGTGTTACATCGTGTTACCAGCAGAGTACATCTCGATGGAGATGGAAGGGTGTGTGTGTGTGCTACTGTCGGGAGGTTGAGTGACGACAGTCAAAAGATTTTGAGAACGATTGGCACACGTTTGGATGTATTGGTGTCATGCAGAGGGCCTGTCTTCAGAACGATACAGAATTATATTTATACGGCACCTTTTCAAGATGTTGTGAACCACAAAATAAATCAACAAATATTTCAACACAGTCATGCATCGGCCAAATGGGGCGAAGGGAAAAACGTGTAAATCACTCTGCCGCAGATCATGCTGATATTAGCCAATCTAATGGGGGCCTTTCACATGCCGCTATACTAACCAATGGTAATTACTCGATCAGTGGCTTGATTGGCAATGACTGGACACAGGGATTACAGCCGTGATAACAATAATTACAGCTGTGATAACAATTAGAATTGCATGGCTACTGCTGTGTGGCGTTATCAGCAGCTGCAGCTGCAGCAAGGCCCCTTGACCACCAGCACCAGCATCACACAAGCGTGCGGATGAGCCGCGTTCGGGGATGGACACCTCCGATGAGCACCGGTGGCTACGTACGGTGCGAAGGACGTTCAGCGTACAAGATGGAGACCTTCGGGATGGCCCAGCATGTCGACGTGACATGCTTAGCGATCACCACTCTCACCTCTGGAGCATAGCTCATCGGATTCCTCCTCCTGCAGCCTCAGTAAAGATTCAGGTTCTAAAGTGGGCTTGAGCAGGAGGCATCAGTCGATGGCTGCTGCTGCTGCTGAGACTAACGATGGCGTTGCAAGCCAGAGGAGCTTACACCAACCACACAGAGATGGGTCAAAGAAACCAGTTCTTGTGCAGCAGCGAGGCCCTGAGAGAGGCAAAAGCCTCTAATCCAGCAGTGGGTAGATCATGTCTGTTCATTGTTACGTGCCAGGCATACGACACAATTAGTGTACACAGGAGCACAGTAGTGAGAGTCAGGTGGTGTGTCTTACGTTATGTAGGCCTGACTGGGCATAATGCGGCATTGTAGTGGCATGCACTGGTGTACAAAATCATGATACCGGTAGGAACCCACTGGTTCCACCAGCCCAAAGGGGATTATTGTGTCCATCCGTCCGTCCGTAGTGCAGGGAGGGGCTGGGTTGGGAGGGAGGGGCTGGGTGAGGAGGGGAGGGTGGGGAGGGGCTGGGTGGGGAGGTTGGGGAGGGGCTGGGTGGGGGGTGGGAGGGGTGGGGCTGGGTGGGGAGGGGCTGGGTGGGGAGGGGCTGTGTGGGGAGGGTGGGGAGGGGCTGGGTGGGGAGGGTGTGGCTGGGTGGGGGCTGGGAGGGGTGGGGCTGGTTGGGGAGGGGCTGGTCACCCCGTGGTGCCCTTATAAAACTCAACGTTTAACCTACTCACGCCGGCTTGTGCCCGCCCTCACAGTCGGCCATATTTGCGGAATACACCACGCCGCCGTTGATCCTGGCCATTGACCGAGCAACCCAACGTTCCTACCGGCTCCCTCCGCAGGACAATGTGTTCTTGTTTTAAAAGTGGCGGTGTCCTGGTTGTAGAAGCGCGCCACCTCGTGGCGGCGAGGGGAAGCTCGCCTTCAGAGACGAGAGAATACAGCAGATCTTGTTTTGGGGTTTGGGGCCGTCCATAGATGAAGTATGGTCAATCAACCCCCCACGGCCGATACAGCGTGGGGGAGGCCTGCATTGAGGAGTGAAGTGATGAAGCGAGTAGCAATGTTTTTATTGTTATCGTACCACGATGGACCTTAAACCATCGACGTCTTCAGATTAAAAAATGCTTGTGCTGTACTACCATCTGCTGGCCACCTCGCATCCGTGCCAGTTAGAGAGTCTCGCTATACATCATAACCACGGTGCGGTCCGCCAATCTCCATCTCGAAACACTGGATAACAGGCGCTCTTTATTCAGCATCATAATAACAACAAAGAACATCTTTGTCACAGCCAGAAAAGCTTACAACGTTCTGTACAGTACGGAGTTCTGCTTATGCACTATGCGTTATTCCTCGACAAGTCTACCGTATAATGCAAGATGGAAACTCATCATTGATGCTGTGTACTGCGTTGATTTTTTTCCCCCGTTTAACGGGAGCTCGTAATTTATTTTCAGTGATCTCAGCTGGTAACCCATCAAGTGTTTGTTCAACAACTCCTCCACTCACTGTGCCGACCCATCGGACCCAGACCAAAGTTCGCTCCCTTAAACACATGCTGCTGGAACGTCAATAAACCCGATGGAGAAAAAACACGTTTTTCTTGTGGAAACACAACAAGGTCTGGCTGATAATTCCATTTGATACATCATGCCCCACCACAACGAACGAGTATGTGAATATCTAATGCATGCTACAGGGAATCGTGACCGGCTAGTGTAGATTATAATGATCTAAAGGGTTAGGAACGAAGCGTATGCTTAGAAAATCCTAAATATTTGTTTGTGGGTCCCTCAAATTGGTGTTATCAAAATATATTTGAACGATTTAATATTTTTTTAACCGAAGCCTGCCGCAATGTTAGCATCTGTAGGATCTGAAGTCTGTCGAATCCAAATAAATTTTCTTTTACAAACTATGAATTCGGGCCTCCAACAATCAGGACCTGCAGACAGATTGGTCTTACTCATTTGGTAAGGGCAGCCCAGTTGCTCTAAATTGCTTTAAATCTCGTGCCAAAACACATACAAGCACGGGTTACACAACCCCCTTCATCAGTGAAAAAAGCGATCCGCCTCGCTAGTAGATTATGACGCGAAAGGCAACTGCGTGGGAATGACTCCCTTCCACTGTGGTTTCCAGTCGAATGCACAGACGGTGACTGGAGCCTGACATTTTCACTCAGAAATGTCCCGGTCGCTTTGAGACTGGAGTTGGCCCGTTACCGGTAGCCACAGCCATTGCAAGAGGTATGCCGGATGGAGTGTGCCGGGGGGGGGGGTGGTCATATTCTCCGCACGGTGTAATTGCTAGCACGCTGGGCTTGCAATACACAGGTGTCGCCGGTTTGATCTCTCAGAGCGGCAGTTGAAACAATGGGCTTCTTTCTTGATTTGAAGCTTTCGTGACTGCAGGAATCTATACTCTTTGGTTCTTTCGGTAAAGTCACGAGGGGTAAAATGTGGGGTACTGCCACCTCTTCCTAGACGCCTGGCCGACGTGGGTGAGTGGGCCACAATACAATCGAGTGATGGCTGTCTACGGCAGTGCTGCGAGCAACTGCCCGTCATCTCAGTAAGTCAACCCACGGCACCTGGATCTGTTTCGTGACCGCTGAAGCTTTTATAGTAACAGTACTTACTGTGCTGTATTTTATCTATTCATTTTTGCCAGGACAACAATTTAAGGATAAATAAAAATTCTGATTCTGTACGTCATCTGCAACGAGCGTAACATCCCTTAACAAAGACGGCGCCGCAATTCAACCCTTAAGATGCAATGCCGAGCTTGCTTCCACACACCGTGCGTTGCCAACCGCGTCGGGCATCCTGACACCAGCGGGTGGCACAACGCCACGTGACCGACCGCTTTAGCTGCCAGTGGACGCGTGCGTGCGTGCCCAGGACCCCCGTGGCTTTGCGTGGAAAGTTCAGTACACGTGTGCTGCTGAGAACGGCACAATTAAAAGAGCGGTGAACCGAACACTGCCGGTGCGACCGAACAGATTTACGGGCCCGCATCGGAATACGGGCGACCTTCAGACGGCAATGAGATAGATAGCACGTGGTGGCAGAGTCGCTGGTGATGTGGAAATTTAGGTGATGAGGACACATGGGCCAGGTCATGTTTCCCAAGAGATCACATCCCATGGCCCGGTACCACGAGATCGGTGAGAGCCCAAGGAGCACGCCTAGTCATGTGTGAACGTCGCTTATTTTAAATATGTTTCCTCTAGGGCAGGGGTCGGAAACAATAACAAACACAAGACAATTTCGATTAATTTAGATTCAAGTTATCAGTCTAACTCTGTACGACAACAAACAAATATGGATTAGCCATATGTGTTTGTTGTTGTACAGATAATTGTTTTTTTACCCTTTTATCTGTCAACAAAACTGACACCTTTTTTAACAAGGAGTCATGTTTGCATTGACCACAATACCTGCGGTCGGAATGCAAACAAAAAACACAACTCTGATAATGTATGCACTGTCCTTGAAGTTGATTGGTCCACACCCGAGACAGCTTTCCTTAGAGCCTAGTCTCACATGGTGTTGGACCAGATGACGCCAAAAGGCGCACAACTCAAAGACAATGCACCATCAGAGTATGAGAGCCCGGGGTAAGCATTTACACCATTAAAAAAGGTGTCAGTTTTGTTGCCAGATAAAAGGGTAAAACAACAATTATCATATTTTGCTACTGGCAAAGGAGGTTCCAATTGTTGTACAGAATTAGACTGATAACTTTAATTTATATTGTCTTATGGTTGTTATTGTTTGACTTGCATCCCACTGGGATTTTGCACACAGCATTGATATACGGTGCTTTGTCTGGAAGACTTTGCTGCTTTTTCCTGGATTCTTCTTTTGCGCGCAGTCACTTTAAGATGTTCCTTGTTCATGTTTTTGTTTGTTGCGGTTGCACCCGATTCAAGAGCCGAATGGCTCTCAGGGCTATACCTCATCAATGAACTGAACCTTTCAAAGAAGAAGAGCCATTTTGTCTTTGATCAAAATAGTTCGATAGCCGCATCACACGCGGAGCTACACAAACACAGCAGCAGGTACGCAGCAGATGACAAACATTCTGAATTGAATACACAAAATAGGCGATGGTATAAATTGCGTCTATTTAGTTCAACTCCCTCCCCCCCCCTTAGTTATTCTTTAACAATGCAGTTTGATTGTTGTACATTTTTCTGTCACCAAGCCAATTCCATAGTGACCCATTCCCTGCCATATTTAATCAATTACTGTACCTTGACGTTCAATTATGTTTCAGACTTAATACAAAAAACGTCTGCTGCCCGAAAGGGGGAAGCCCAAAGTGCCGCATTCGGCTCTGGAGCCGCAGGTTACTTACCGACCCCTTCTCTAGGGCAATGTTATTGACGAATGCGTCGAGTTTTTTTGGGAACTTATACACCACTGTCAAAGCAGGACTAAAACAAACTTGAGCATCTTAAATTTTGATCTAAAGATTTCGTGACTGCAGGGATTCATGGTTCTTTCGGTAAAGTCACGTAGAAGGGAATTAATAAAATAATAAAAAGATCAACCGATTAAATTATCACGACGTTTCGACTGCAACACAAGCAATCATCATCAGGTGTGAAATCCACAGCAATAATTTTTTATACAGCAAGAACATTTTCTTGCTGTGGATTTCACACCTGATGATCATTGCTTGTGTTGCAGTCGAAACGTCGTGAGAATGTTGTTTGATATTTATATTATTTTATTATTTCCCTTCTACGTGACTTTACCGAAATAACCACGAATATGAGCATCTTAATTCAACGTTCTTTGGAAGAAAAAAAAACACTGGCTAGATATGTCTTTATTGCAGAGCTGATTATTACGGGTGTAATCATTCACTGGTCGCCCCATCGCGATTCAGTTCATCAGCAGCAGCAGCAGCAGCCAGCATCAATCCACTGCTGGACACGTGCATCCTCTCACGTCGTGTCGCTCATTGCGGTTTTTTGACCAAAGTGCACCGAGCATGGCACAAGCGGCGAACGGCGTTTGCCGTTGACCATACTTCACTAATCTGGTCATTACGAGTTGAAGGAGGTGGGTGAGTGCGAGGGGGGGCAGGATCTGACATTAACCGTGGCCTGCGATCGGACCCAACGGGTCATCGGGTTCATATCGCAACCATTGCACCACCGCTCCCCGCCCCACCGTCGTCACAAATATTCACAACACGGGCAATTTCCGCCCCGGGCCTTTCAAACACGTGGCGAAGTTTTTCCCGCGAGTTTCCCACCAATCACATCGCTACGTTTGGGCGACGCCCCCAAGCGAGCCAATCACCGCCCGCCGCTCTCAACCCCCACCTTCAACTCTAACCACGCCCACCGAGGGGGGAGCACGCGCTCGGTGACGTCACGCCCCATTGCCCCCTTCCCCCTCCTCCTCCACGTGGCTACGTCCAGTGCTGATGTCACCCCGCGCCCTGCGCTATTAAGCGGCTGCCGGAGACCCGGGCGGCCTCCACTTTGCTCGCTCTTCGCCGCCGGTGTCGAGGGGGTTGCTGGGTGGTCGCCGAGCGGGCAGCTTACGGGAACTGCTGGGTGGGTGGGCCTTCAGCTCCGCAGATTGATTACAATGGCAGCGACGGACAGACTGCAGCTGGGTCCGCTGGTGGGAGCCGTGGATCAAGGAACGAGTTCGACTCGATTTCTGGTAATTGCGATTGTTTTGTTGCAGGCCACGACTACCAAGCCGCAAGCTCCCCCAGCTACCGGTTATCATCATGAAGTGTTGTTTTCTGAAAGCATTGCACCAAGGTGCTTTGCTGATATGACGGAAGGGTGATGGAGCCCTCTGGTCGCCACGTGTTGTGCGCGCGATGTGCACACGCATTGATGTGGACACGGCTCGGGGTGGAGGCCTCCGTCCCAGCAGTGGATTGACCCCGTCCGGGTGCGCGGTCGGGGCATGCGGCGAGGGTGGCGGCCTCCGTTGTGCTTCCGAGTAAAACGCGGCCTCATGACCTTAGCACTGTACACACGGCGGCGGCGGCGGCATGCCGCACGTTACGCGCGTCGTGGGATCGGGCGTGGGGCAATGGATTGACGGCCAAACCGGTTGGTTGCTCTATCCTGCTAATGCCGGGGGTGTTGTGTGTGTGTGGGGGGAGCGGTGGCGTATTGGTTGGCGCGCTGCGTGGGCAAACCCGGCGGGCTCGATACGGTTCCCGCTCACGGCCAACATCTGAATCTGTGCCGGGGCTCTGGGAGGTTGTTGGCTCCGCCTTGGTTGAGTGCCCGGTGCGGCGCCGTGTGTAAAACATCCGCACTGGGGAGACAAAGGCGGCCGGGCGTCGTGTTGGCCACCAAAACCCCGCGTGCGCCATTGCCGGCCAACATAGCACTTGCCCCAATGGTCTGTTAGAGGCTACACGGGGGATCTTTGTCTTTGTGTGCGTATGCATGTGGGGTATGTCTCGGTTCATGTGTCCGCCAATGCGTTATTCCGTTGGTACCGCGTCGATTGGACAGCGACGGATGATGGTTGTCCACACGTGGGCTAGAGAGGGCATTTCATTGACACAACCCGAGAGAGAGGGTGGTGGTGGAGCGGTGGCGCAGCGGTTAGGGCGCTGGGCTCTGAACCCACGCCGCCTGCTCCCGCATTGATTTCCCGGACACATCCTGACTTGAGTGGCCGAGTTGACGATCTGTACCGGGTCCAGTGCAACGCATGCCTTGCCAGAGCAACGCATTCCTTCCTGCGGTGAAGTATGGTCTGATCTCTAACCCCCCCTCCCCCGCCTTCCCCGCTACCAAGACGGCGTGGGGAGACGTTCATCCAGCAGTGGATTGACAAAGATTCGTAAAAGAAAGCAAGCAAACAGGGGCATGGTAGTCGCGAGTGGAGAGGAGCGATTGCGCACGACGCAGTTGCTGTCAGATGAGCGCAGGAATTGAGCTCGCTTATTAACGTGAATTCAGAATTGGATCAATGTCTTGATTTATCCTGGAGAAATCCGATGAGCTATGAAGCTCTTTCATGGATGTCCAGGTAGGGGTGGGTAAAGACCGTTACCACAACAAAGCGATACAAACGAACGAGTGCAAAGCATAAGAAGTGTAATACAATCACTGAAATAAGTTTCCCCGGGCCTCTACCGTGTGCAGGTCAATTGAATTGAAGACGCGTGATTTTCTTTTTTTAAACAGAACCATCAATCTGATCGGCAAATCTCTTGTGCCCAGTCAGTAACGTGGGAAAACAAATGTAGTAAAAGCCAGGCCAAGGTGACTGTGTGCTCGTGTATGACGAACGTGCCACGCGTATCTGTCCAACACGATTCGTTTGCACATCCACGCGTGTCAACCCACACGGGTTCTACCTCGTAGCATTGTACAGGGAACGTGAGTTTGCAGGTCCATACGGGGCACGGCCGTTTCAATAGGGGCACAAAACATGTGTTTAGTCTGTGTGTGTTTCTTCTGCCCTGTGATGGGACTTTGTAGGACGAACGTTGAGGTTTATAAGGGGCACGGGGTGACCAATAAGGTCTGAATTGGTCTAATAATCAAGGGCACTGATAAGGGGTTTAGAGGTATGCACACTTATTCATCTCCCTCCCCCGTGTCAATGTTGCTGATCATTAACTACTGCAGCACAAACACAAATGTATGTTGCGTGAATTTGTGTGGCTGTCGTTAACTTATTGGGACTTTGATGAGCCAACGACGCATTGCCATGATTTGTTTGTTGAAAAATACAGTCAGCCAGTTGCCAATCACCTGTGTATGCAACAGCGAGTGTATTGCACAAACTTTGTATTGCGCATGCAAGTAGTGCGTTGCACAATTTGTATTATGCATGCAAATATTGCATTGCTCACTTTATTGCGCGTGCAAGTATTGCATTGCGCGTCATTTGTGCGACTCTGTATTCATCCAAATAGATGTAGAAGTTTGCCAAGCGCAGCCTGTGCAGTGGAATTGTCGCGTGTGGTTTATTTTTTGCTCTTGTGTCGTGCACAATGAAGTCTGTTCACCACCTCTGACGTACAATTAGCAGCAGCAAACACGGTCACACAAAGAACAACCCTGGGATGGCACAATTGTGTCATGGGAATGGATTGACAAGAGTTAGTTTCCTCTTTCTACAGTCCAGACTGGTCCCATTTATGAGCCATCATCCCACTGTTCTATAATGAGCTCATCTCATGCACTAACTGATTGGTGATAGAGACGGGCACGAGGCATTGATTCAGGCCGAGGTCAAGTCAGAGGACACTCATGGCAATAGATTTTAGAGAGACCCACTCATCATGCAGCAGGGGATTGCCCATGACTGATGATGACATGAACAGCCTGGACCGTTGTCTATTCTGCATTGTTTTTTGTGTTGTTTCGATTGCGTTTTTGGCCTCCACACAACAATAATTATAAAGGGCTTTAAAAAAAGCTGTTGTGTAATACTGTGCATAGAAAAAAAGACGACTCATCTCAAACTTGTTGAGCGAGGCTTTGAAAGCGCTCATTCGATTAGGCAACTTTAGACTTTGCCACAGCAATTTAGGCAGGGTCAGCTTACCCATTACATGTTAAAGATGTGTGTAATGTTTTACCCACGCTGTGCAAACAGTGTATTTTGTTCGAACTTTCCCCTTAATCTTGACATTAATGTGTCATCCCAAAAGCACGTGTGCTTGTGTAACATAAATGACTCATTCCTGACTGTCGAGTTTATTTTTGTAAGCATTCACAATACGAACATTCAGTTAATAACGCCGAGCTAAATAGAACAATATATAATAGATGACGTTTTAGGCAATACCCCTTCATATCAGATACCGAGAGAGGCCATGGAGGTAGAATTATCCATAGTTGGAGACTGCACAGTACAGTGGGGCCCTGATAACATTGTGATTTTAAGAGTTTTTTTTCGGAAAAAAATTAATTTTCCATCGTTGTGCTCCCCCCCCCCCCCCCCACATGGTATATTGTAGTGCAGTCCTTCCCGCTATCATTTACTCGTCTCTCCAGCCTCTACCTCGCTGCTAGGAAGAAAGGGGGCACCCTATACTTATTCCTTTATGGGGCAGTGTTCTCGACAAATGCGTGGAGCTTTTGTTATTTGTGCAGGTGCTCACGCATGCCAACGGATCATCGGCACATTTTCACGGATTATTCCACTCGCACCGTTCGTGTTTGCAAGAAGTACTTAATAGAGGAAAAAAAACACACACACGCCTCAGTAGATGATTGTGAAATCCCTTTGCAAGTTGTACAGGCCATGTTTACAGTGACACGAAGGGACCTTAATGAAGGCAGTTTTCACTTGTACAAAAATGCTGCCACGGGTATAATGATTAGCAAACACCGCACTTGCAACAGAGATGTCCACCGGTTCGATCTCCTGGCGCGGCAGTTGAAGCAATGGTAACAAAATGTTTTAATGCCCCAGCCTCTTGTCGTCCACCCAGCTGCACAAGTCGGGTCTGGTGGGGTAAAGTGCGGGTCTGCCACTGCTTCCAACACGTCTGGTCCGCGCCGAGGAGTAGGCAGAAACTGGCTTTTTAGAGGGGGCTCGCAAGATCCGCTCTGTGTTGGAGGCCCTTCCTTCACCGGAGGTGCGAGCGAGCAGTCTCGGGGCTTCGCCGTTATGGGAGCCGCACAGCCAAGGTGTAAAAATAAGCAAAGTGCCATGGCAAAACAAAAACAATTCCTGTCGTACTATGCATAATTTATGCATTGTCTTTGAAACTGATTGGACCAATCAGTTTCAAAGACAATGCATAAATTATCAGAGTATTGTTTTTTGTTTGCATTTGACTGCAAGTATTGTGGTTAATGTAAACATGATTCCTTGCAAAAGGTGTCAGTTTTGTTGCCAGAAAAGGGGAAAAACCCTATTAGTTTATTTTGGTACTGGCAAAGGAGGTCCCATGAAATTCCTGTCGTGTTTTTGTCTTGGTTGTTCTTGTTACTTTCTGACCTTCACCGATCTGTGGATATCTTTTGAAAAAAAGAGCTTTATAGCTCCTCGGATTCCTCCAGTATAAATAAAGATTCCGATTGTGGATACGAGGTAGAGCTTTATCGTTCGGCGCGTGCGTGCGTGTCTGCCAAGTCCATAGCCGAGGTCACATTTAGAACTGGAGCATCTACACCGAGTGGGCAGGCTCTGTGGAAAACGAGGGTCACGTGAATGTCGTGGGGTCGTTGCGAACATCGACATCGTCCATCCTTTTGCAAGCTCGCTTCTTTAGAACTACTTTTTGTATTTAGTTTGTCCTTCCTCCGCACCTCCGATTTTAGCACGGTTGGCTACGTACTGCGGTGCGAAAGAAGTCCAATGTACGTACGCACTTACCAGCTCGTCCCATTTATTATTATGAACTGACTTTGGCCGGATTGTTGTTTGACCCCTGCAAAGGTTCCACCCTGTTTGGACTTTGTCCTCGCCGTTTGGGTTCATGCCAGATGTGTCAAATGCTGTGTGTAAACGTAGTGTTGTTAAGAGCAGCAGACTGTTGTTTGTAATGCTGCGCAGGGCAGGGCAGGCGACCGTTGTGAAATTGGCTCGCATGTTCATTTGCACGCGCGCACACTGATATAGATGGTGGATTTATTTGCATAGTTATTCCCCAGAGGCAGAAGCATTCCTGGAATAATTAGGTCACGGATTAATAATTCACATTTACATTTGCCTTTTATAGTGGGCAAAAGTTGTTTCTCAGATTGAAAGCATAAAAGCACTCCCAAACATTTAATGTGCCCCACCTCCTTACTGACCGACACTGGCCATGTGGTCAATTAACCCCCCCACCCCTCCGAACGGCGTGGGCATGGCCTCATCCAGCAGTGCGTTGTTTTAGCTCGAGTGGAAAACATCGATGTTTTTGTCTGGTTTGTTGGGTTTTACGTTTCAATGCCAATATATATCCAATTTCCCTTCATAAAGAATACTTGCAACATCCTCTGTCAAAAGACGCTTTGTCTATACATACACACACACACTATCTTGGTTATTGGAGGCGGTAATGGATGGATTAACATTTGGAATTTCATCCAGAGGCTGCATTAGCGAGACCGTGCAACTTGCAGCCAGGAGGGTTTCAAATATCAATCCACGCTGGGAGTCTACTTGACCCATCAACTCCATCGAGTAACATTTTTGTACCATTTAGTCAGTCCATCGCCGAGGTCACAATTTGAACTGGAGGATCCACTTTGAATGACGATGCACTCGTGTTCTCTCCTGTCTCTGCAGGTTTTCAATGCGAAGACTGCTGAGCTTTTGAGCCACCACCAAGTGGAGATAACGCAGATCTTCCCGAAAGAGGGGTGAGTGAGCAACGCATAGGCTGTGCACGCGAGCTGTTTGTCTCCCTCCCTCTATACCCCTTGTGTGTATACGTAGTGTAACGTTGGGGGTGATCATCGGCTTGCCAAGGATAATGTCAGCATTAAATAGGATCGTGCATGGTTTGTTTGCCTAAAGCCCTTTTTGAATGTGTATCTTTGCAAGTACGAAACCGGAGCTCCCCGCATAGGATGCAAACATTTGCTCGTGGGATGAACCGCTGTTACTTTTGATACGTGGACCACACGGCCAGGAACGCTTTTACAACTTGCGTGGGGGTTTTGTTTTTTGCGATGCGCTCTTAACAACTCCCGTGTGCTTTCGGTTTTTTGCACTATACGTAGCCAACCATTCCAATGTTGGGCGATCCGAGTTCGATTCCCGCTCACGATCAACACCGGTGACGATTATCTGAAATCAGTCCTGGGTCTCGCCTAGGTTGACTCCGCTTTAAACGAGTACCTGGTGCGGTGTGTAGTAAACATCACCACTGGGGATACAAAAGCGGCCGGGCGTGGTGCTGGCCACCCACCCCCTCGTGTGCCGTGCCGGCCTTCATAGGTGTTGCTCGCTACTAGCACTTGCCCCAACAGTCTGTGTAAGGCTACACGGGAGGGGGGGGATCTTTGTCTTTGTGTGCCCGTGTGTGACAGGTGGGTGGAGCAGGACCCTCACCAGCTCCTCTCCTCGGTGCACGAGTGCATCGAGCAGACGTGCAGAAAGCTGGGACAGCTCGACATCGACATCTCCCTGCTCAAAGGTTCGTCTCCGTGACGTGGCGGGGGGGCGGGGGGGGGGGGGGCCCCCATTCGTGACGAGTCTGGTTTGAATGCTGCCCGTCACACGTTAGAGACCGCCCCCCCCCCTGCCGGGTCTGGTGTCGCCAGGATGCTCACCTTGATACTCGCGGTGGGGTCAACCCAGCCCCAGCCAGAATCAGAACCCCAGGGTCTTTATTTGGACTGGAGGAGGAATCCAATGAGCCGTTGTGAAGCTCCTTTTCACAGATGTCTCCAATAGGGGCACGGGGTCAGAACGTGAGAACAAACAGTGCAAAAACACAATAGCAGTGGCAAGTACAGGAAAGGTACACAAATCACTTTAAAAAAATATGCAAGTAAAACTAAGATTTTTTTTTATCTTAACGGGCAAAGCCCACTGAGGTATTAACTTATTGTTTTTAGAAGCCACCTGGCCACAAATGATAGCGCAACAAAGTAGCTTATCATGTGAAAATGTATCGTTGCCAAATAATCTAAATGCACGTGGCGGAGCTCTTAGCCCTCCCCACTCTGCCTTCTATTTTCCCAACCCTTCCGGGCAAGCTCGGCCAAACGCTGTCACATCCCAACAATGAACTCTGTAAATAAGAACGCGTGTGTCCTGTACCGCGGGGCCCGTGTGTGTGTGTGTGTTGTCGTTGGGACGTACAACGCGTCAGAAATGTGAATGAATAAAAAGTTTTGGCTTTGGTGTCTACGCGTCCCATCCATGTCATCGCTGTTTCAATAACCGTAAATCCCTATTGTGATTGTTCCCCCCGTTTTCTGCTCGGACAGCTGTTCACGATCTGGGCCGGTTGACGTTGCGGTTAGATTACAAAACCCACGATTAGAAAGTTACGAGTTCTTTTTTCGCCCGTTGCCCATCGGGGATTGATACAAATGAGAAACAGCTCTGTGGTACTGTGTTATCGAGAGACTGACTGGCGCCTTCAGTAGAAACGTTTGAAATTCCACTGCTGTCTTGGAGGCACCAATGGAGATATGAGTGCCGTCAAATGCTCGTTTGTGCACAGCACATGCAAACAACTTTCTTGGTGTTTTAGGGCAATTCTACATCAATGCAAATCTGACATTGATTAAAAGCCATTCGTTAAAATTCTGGCTCCCTTTTTTAAAGTTCTGGCCCCCTTACTGTGCATGCAGCAGAGGTAATTTTGAAGGGATTTGACTGTGTGTGCCGTATTCTTTGCTTTGGTGTGCCGTTCTTCAACACGAAAGGTCAACAAGTGCTCTGCGGGAGATCCCCGAGCGGCTTCGCCGTCTGCTGACAAACGTTCACCGATAGCACGACCGGCTTGACGTTTTGGGTGAAAAAAGAAATACAACCCGGGCGTAATCGCTCGAGCCAAAGAGCGTGACGTTGTCATGTCGCAGAGCGTGTTTGTCGCCGACGCCGATACCACAACGAGGATAGAATCGGGGGGCGGTGAGGAGGGTGGAAATCCAGGAATTAAATCGGTTACACAAGCACAGTTGAGTATGGAAGAATAAAAAAAACCAAAACGTCGCTTCGGAGAGGTGTTGGCAACGCTTTCGTGTTTGTGAAACTCCGTGTTTGTGAATTGTGCAGCGATCGGGATCTGCAACCAGCGGGAGACGACCATCGTGTGGGACCGCCTCTCGGGAGAGCCGCTGCACAACGCCATCGGTACGGCCGCTGTCCCCCCCTCCCCCGCACGCGTCCCCCACCACCCACCGCTCCTCCGGCATCGTATTTTGAACAAGTTCAAATAATATATTTTTTATAATACACTCTATTCGGTGTCTGAACAAGTTTACATACGACTCCGAACCGGCCAAACTCAAGAATTCAACGAGGAACAAATTTGAAGGCGTGTTTTAAATCGTCTGAAGATCAAATGTAATATGACTCTACAACAGTAATAGAAGACTGACAATCGTATGTGTCTGAACCCAAATGGATCACACAATTTAATGAAATATGCTGTTCTGCAATTGGAACAATCGGTTTACTTCCTATATAAAGCTCTCACAACCCAGCCAACTCCTCCGGCACCGTCACCATCTCCATCATCGCCCATCGTAACACGTGGCGCACTATTCCATCATCGTCGTCATCCTCGTCCGCCGTGGTCTATTCACTGCTGGATGAAGGCCTCCCCAAGCCGTCACCGTCTCTCACGCTCCTGCAGTGTAGCCACCTGTGTTGCGCACGAGTTGATTTCGTGGGTCCATCTCCGCGGCGGACGTGTTCTCTCGGGCTCGTTTCCATCCTTGCGCTGCCACTCGACGGCTTTATTTCGGCCACAGTCCATCGTCCCCGCTAGCGATGGGCCCGCTTATTTTCCCCCGTCAATTTGTTTCAAGCTCGCGTCTGTCAAGGGGGGGCTGTTTGACCGTACATCGCCCGACTATTTGCTGTGGCGTAGTGAACGACAGGCCAACGGACCAGGTTCGGATATCACTCTCCCACTGATGTTACCCTCGGCCCGCACGTGAACTTGGGTCATGGGTTTTTGCAGAACATTGTGCGAATCGGTGCGCCACCACCGAGGTTGTTACAGACTCGTAGCCCTTACGATGTCGGCACATATTTATATTTTTTTACCCAATCCACTGATTTGTTAACTCTTATGGGCTATCGGGAGGGGATCGTGAATTCCTCGCATTCCCGTTTTGCATTTACCTGCATTTGTCTTGCAAGTGGAAGCATTAAGCCTCTGAAACTTGGACAAAAAGACATTAATGCCCACACCATGCCTGTTAGGTTTCGGAGAAATCTGTTTATCTGTGCCCCAGGTTACAGAGAGTTCTGCCTTGTTTATTTGGTGTTGCCGCTGCCTAATCTGCCAGTGGCGTTGTGTTAATTGTCCCTTTACGATCCGTCGCACGCACAGTATGGCTGGACCTTCGCACTCAGACCACAGTGGAGAGGCTCATCAAATGCACGCCCGGCCAAAACAAAAACTTTTACAAGGTGAGGGCGCACGCACGCACTCACTCGCGCACGTACACACACGTGTGCTTGAATTCTTTGCGCACCGTACGTTGTCAGCCGTGCTAATGGAGAGGTTCGCACGCGCCCCCACGCCTCCTGTGTCGTGCAGAAAAAAACAGGCCTCCCGATCAGCACATACTTCAGCGCGGTGAAGATGCGCTGGCTGCTCGACAACTCGGACGCCGTGAAGCTGGCCGTGGCGGAGGGGCGAGCCCTTTTCGGCACCGTTGATTCGTGGCTCATTTGGGTACGTCGACGCGGCCGGGTGGCCCGGCGGCCGTGCGGTGCGGAGGTTTGCGGTTCGAGCCCGGTGCAAATCATCCATAGTTATATACTGCACACGCACATACGTATGTATGGTGAACTTCTTTCGTACAGTATGTAGCTAGCTGGGCTCACCGGAGGTGCGGGGAAGGACAACAAACTAAATACAAAAAGCACTTATAAATACGTAATTTTTTTTAATCTAGATTTAAGAGTGCATAGCTTCAGTTGCTTGCTCGTATAGGAAAGAAGAACGTTCCAGATGGCCGCAAAAGTGCATCTAAAAGCGCGTGATGCAGCGACAGTCTTTGTTCGATGGCTAATCCATAAGCTGCTGCGAGGATGCCTGGGGTTTGCGTGATATGCATTGCATGTTTATTCCCCACGAGATGTCACCGTGTATTCAAGTCTGATGGTTGGCTACCTGGGCACGGTGGTGACGAGATGTTAACTACCTTGCCTGGTATGCAGGAGGTCGTGGGTTCGATACCGACCCTGAAGCATGTACATTTGTAGTTTGCATGGCTCTCTCCCAATGGTCGCGTGACATTTTCTCCGGTTTTTCCCTCCACATTTAGAATCAACATTGCGCGTTTTAAGTGTTTTTGACTGCTGTTTCTACGTGATGATAAGCTATCATTGGTGGCCAGGTCACTTCTGATGAAGAGTTATACAGCTCAGGTGGGCCTTACCTGGTAAAATAAAAAATAGTTTAGTTCACAGTTTAGAGTACGGATGCGGTCCACCACCAGTAGATTGGGGACCCGCGTCGCAAGCGAGTGTGAGACGCGACTAGCCACCGAGTACGCAGCTCACACGGCGCGGTGGGCCACGAGGGGGGCCCCGTGTCGAGCGACGCCCCGACCTGCCGCTGACCTCTCTTCCGCTTGGGCAGAATCTGACGGGAGGCAAGCACGGCGGGGTGCACTGTACCGACGTGACCAACGCCAGCCGCACGATGCTCTTCAACATCCACACGCAGGAGTGGGACCCCGAGCTGTGCAGGTGAGCTGCTGCTCGTGGAGCCGCTTTCTGCTTGTGCCCGTGGTGCTGCTGGTGCTAGTGCTGCCGCGAGGCCTAGTGCCGCTACTTGTGCTGCTGGTGCTAGTGCCGCCGCTAGGCCTAGTGCTGGTGCTAGTGCTGCCGCGAGGCCTAGTGCTGCGACATGTGCTGCTACTTGTGCTACTGCTGCTGCTGTTCGTGTTGCAAGTGCTGTTGCTCATGCCCCTACTGATAGTGCTGCTGCTTGTACTAGTGCTGCTTGGGCTCGTGCTGCTGCTCTTGCTGCTGTAAGTGCTGGTGCTGCTGCTAGTGCTGATGCTGTTCGTGATATTGATAGTGCAGGTGCTGCAAGTGCTGCTGCTCCTAGTGCTGCCGACATCAGTCTTCAGAGTCTTAATAAACTAAGTTTGTACCTCAGCAAAGCGTAGGTCTCTTCCAGCCTCTCTACGAAGGCCGCTGGGTCCACAAACATCTGGCAGCAGCAGCAACAGCTGCCAATTGTCGCTTCCCATCTGTTGCGGATGTTTAATAATAATAATCATCATAATAATTAAATGTTATATCGCATCATTCGTGCAAAACTTCATTCAGCAACCCTGTACAAGACAGTAGAAAAAAACTAATGTATTGTCCCTCGCAATGAAACAAACATAGCACAACCAGAGCCAGGTCGATTTAATTGAAGGCTGTAGTCGGCAACCCGGTTTGTAAATTGGACTTGACTGGAGGAAGGGACTTAATTTGACGAATACGGAGGAGGAGTGTGGTCCACACCATCGTTCCATGTCATTGCTCTCCGTCTCGGCTCCCATCAGTCCACTCATTCCTGTCCTTCACAGTGCCTCCTATCTCAGCTCCGTCAGTCCACTCATTCCTCTCCTTCACAGTGCCTCCTATCTCAGCTCCGTCAGTCCACTCATTCCTCTCCTTCACAGTGCCTCCTCTCTCAGCTCCGTCAGTCACCTCATTCCTCTCCTTCACAGTGCCTCCTATCTCAGCTCCGTCAATCCACTCATTCCTCTCCTTCACAGTGCCTCCTCTCTCAGCTCCGTCAGTCCACTCATTCCTGTCCTTCACAGTGCCTCCTCTCTCAGCTCCGTCAGTCACCTCATTCCTCTCCTTCACAGTGCCTCCTCTCTCAGCTCCGTCAATCCACTCATTCCTCTCCTTCACAGTGCCTCCTCTCTCAGCTCCGTCAGTCACCTCATTCCTCTCCTTCACAGTGCCTCCTATCTCAGCTCCGTCAGTTCACTCATTCCTCTCCTTCACAGTGCCTCCTCTCTCAGCTCCGTCAGTCCACTCATTCCTGTCCTTCACAGTGCCTCCTCTCTCAGCTCCGTCAGTCACCTCAATCCTCTCCTTCACAGTGCCTCCTATCTCAGCTCCGTCAATCCACTCATTCCTCTCCTTCACAGTGCCTCCTATCTCAGCTCCGTCAGTCCACTCATTCCTCTCCTTCACAGTGCCTCCTATCTCAGCTCCGTCAGTCCAATTATCTCTCGGCGTCCATGGCCTCTCACTTTCCACTCGCGTTGCCATTGCTTTTGCTGCATTGCTGTTTGGCGGCGTTCTTCTGACGGTGCCTCTTTTCCTGTACTTGACATCGTAAAAAAAGGAGCTTCATAGCTAATCGGATTCCCCCAGTATAGATACATACTCTTAATCTGATAACCATACCATAGCGGTCCATTTTTCTCAGTTTTTTCTCGTCGTGTTCATTCTTCCAACTTTTTTTTATAATGTCTAGCTAGGTATGTGTAGGTAACCGTCCACAAAATAAAACAAAACAAATGTGGGTTTTGTGTCCTCCTTCAAATGATGTGGCGGGTTGTTTTGTACGTTGAGCGCGCGTCGTGAATGCGACTCGCCGTTAGTTTTGACGTGAAGGGACGGGCGGGGGAGCCCCGCCGGGCAGTTTGCCAGGGGTACTTAAGAGCCTACATCTTGAATCTCTCCCTCACTTGATGCAGCTAATCTGGCTGTGACGGTCCCACCTGATGACGGAGACTTGTGTTGCCTCCGAAACGTCGTGATTTTCATTGTTTTATTTTATTATTTTTTATTTCATTTTTTTGCCTACGTGACTTTACCAAAAGAACTAAGAGTATGATGACAATCGTCTCGTCAGCCCCGTGAACCCCCAGTGCCCTGCTCCCCACACACTCACCTTTGTTCACCCTTCAGCCACGCACTTGTGTGCAGTGGAAGGGATGTAGGTCATAGGCTGAATGGATGATGATGATGATGATGATTCTGTTAATGCTTCAACTTTTTAATTGTTATATTTTTTTTTACTGCCAAGTCTTTTTTTTATTTAAGTGAGAAACGAAGAAATCAAAGCGAAATAAGCGTTGTGCAGATTTCCATTTCGCAGCGGTATCAATAAAAATCCTCGTTTCTGGGACAAAGTCCATTCTCGTTATGTCCCACTGTTGGCTTCCCACAAAGTGGCAGCGAGCTCTTCGTACAGGTCATGATTCATAGGCCACGACAAGGGCCATTGCCCGAAACGTCGCCTCTTATATTTTCATTTTAAGGCCAGAGCGTAATCGGTGGGTATTGAAATTGACGGGTGTTGAAATCTTGTTCTCGATGGTCCTCCCAAGCCCATCATCCCTCTAGGTGCAGAAATGCCACTTGGTGAGTGGTCCACAGCAGTTGTTCCGTGAGGAGAGATTTGGCGGATGCGGCATTTCCACCCCTGGCTCAGATCTGTTGGTGGACGTGTGTCTGTCTGTGTGTGTGTGCGAGGGGAGCGGTGGTGTAGCGGTTAGCGCACTGCGCTACAAACCTGGCGACCCGAGTTCGATTCCCGCTCACGGTCGCACACCAGTGATGATTATCTGAACCGGTTCTGGGCCTCCCCTAGGTCGACTCGGACTAAAATAAGTACCTGGTGCAGTGTGTAAACATAGGTACTGGGGAGGCGAAGGCGGTCGGGCGTAATGCTGGTCACCCACCCCATCGTGTACCGTTCCGGCCTTTGTAGGTGTTCGCTAACAGCACTTGGCCCAACAATCTGTTAAGGCTATACGGGGGAGCTTCGCCTTTTTTCTGTCACGGCACTCATCTCGGCAAGCAAGATGTTTTCACTCGAGTCACGTACAACTGCAACCTGTTTACAAATCCACTGCCGAATGAGGGGTCCCGCCCCCCCTCCACGCCTTATGGGCCATGAGGGATATTTGACCATACTTCACTACGCTGGTCAGTGCGGGTCTGTGAAGGTGAGGGGCGGGGGGAGGGGAGGTGGCGGAGTGCAAAACAGCGATGGAGGTTGCTGCTCTCTTGGCTATTGAGTTGCGTATACACGAGGGTCTGTCGGACATCACCGGCCGCCATCGATCTGGCCAGTGTGAATGTGTGTGTGTCACTTCACTGGCTGGGTGTCGTCCCCCTCCGCCCCTCCGTCCGTGTCACAGGTTCTTTGAAATTCCCAGCGACATCCTGCCCAAGGTTCGCAGCTCCTCCGAAATCTACGGCCTCCTGGTACGAACGCCGCCACCGGTCTCGTCTTCTCCGTCTCCGTCTCCCTTTCCTCTCCTTGCCCCCTCCTCCTAGCCCCCCCCCCCCCCCCCCCCGTGTTGCTTTGCCCTCTCGCGTAGAACTCGCAGATAACAACGGAGCGCTTTTGTTTTGCGACCCTTTAATGGCTTTCGAGGGCGATAAGCGCAGGTATTTTTTTTACGTTTACAACTTTTGGTTACGGCGCTGGTGTGAAGTCTTTTAAAGGTCGTCGGGTTAACTAGTTCTGAAGCCCCCTTTTTCTTGGCCCAATAATATTGCTGGCACCGTGTCAAAACATTCACTGTGTGCGTGTGTGCGCGCCAGCAAATGGGAAAACGCTATAAAATTTTCATGGATATATACACAAACACAGTAACGCATATTGCTTTGTTTTGCGTGTCAGCATTGTTGTGTGGCCCAGTTTTTTCAAACGTGCCTTGCACTGTGAACAAACTCGGCCATGAGTGGCGACGATTCACCAACCCAGTGAAGCGGTTGCTTGCTCCGTAAAACCGTCGTGACCAATTGCGATTTGAGTTATTGGCTGAAGTTAACAAAACACGGGGGGAGCTTTTCGGATAGTTTTGAAAATGCAGCTACGTTGATGAGAGGTGATGCTGGTTCGTGATGATGATGTCGATGATGATGATGATCTCTTGGATAAGCAAGCTTTTTTGTCCATTTATTTCCCTCTGCGGCACGCATGCACAAATTTGGCTCTAGAAACTCGATCCGACCACAGTAAGTTTGCATTTGTAAAAGTGCTGTTGCTCCGTGATTTGTGTTTCACAATCACATTTGTGCACCGCATCCGTTCGCTTTTGCTGGACGGCAAATTGATTGTTAAATCGTTCCCTAATGCGGCGATTAATTTGTGTTTCAGAAATCTGGCCCTCTCAGCGGACTGCCCATATCTGGGGTGAGCATCCTGCACTGGAACGGCGTTGTGTTGTAAGCCTCGTGTTCTCGTCCAACGTCCTTCGACGCGACACAATTGCGTGGCGGTGCCGCGTCGGCAGTGGGTGCTGATGTGGCATCGTTCGTAGCACGGTTGGCGACGTACGGCGTGGAAGAAGTTCAACTTGCGTATGTAGAACTAGCACGGCACATGAGCGGGGTGGGTGGCCACCACCACGCCCGTTGGCCTTCGTTTTAAATTGGGCGATTTTAAATATTTTTCTGCGTTTTTTTTTTTTTGCGTGCGCAGTGCCTGGGTGACCAATCCGCAGCGCTGGTTGGACAGATGTGCCTGAGCGACGGACAAGCCAAAAACACGTGAGCGTGTGCGTGTGTGTGTGTGTGTGCGTGCGTGCGAGTGTGTGTGTGTGTGTGTGCGTGCGCTCCTCCGTCTCGGACGACGCGCGTGCGGCGAGCGCTCGTCCGTCGGAGGTCTCCGGTCGCCTCCTGAAGTGCCCCTCCCTTGGGGCGCGCGCGGGGGGGACTGAAGCGGATGAGCCGTGATGGTCAGTGATTGTGGAAAACTACTCTCACTTAGCTTAGACGGCTGCCCCATTAGATCATGCTGTTGCGAAGAAATATTTTTGAAACCAAACTTATATACTGATTAAACAGAAGCAGAAATGTACTTCTGTATATGTACGGTTAGCCACGGTTGGCCACGTACGGTGTACAATAATTTCTACCTAAGTACAATATGTAGGAGCGATGGTGCAGCGGCTCATGCCCTGGGCTACGAACCCATGTGACATGAGTTCGATTCCCACTCACAGCCACCAACACCAGTGACGATTATCTGAACTGCTCCTGGGCCTCCCCTAGGTCGACTCGGCCTCAAATGAGTACCTGGTGCAGTGTGTAAAAATCGCCACCGTGGAGACTAAGGCCGCTGGGCGTGGTGCTGGCCACCCATCCCCTCGTGTGCCGTGCTGGCCTTCAATAGGTGCTCATTTACAGAACTTGCCCCAACAGTCTGTTAAAGACTACATGGGGAATCGTTGTCTAAATATATATATTAAACGGGCTATTAATCTTCTTGGTTCTTTCGGTAAAGTCATGTAAAGGGAAATAATAAAATAATAAAAATAAAACATAATAAAATACAATTCTCACGACGTTCCGGCCACAACGCAAGCAGCCGTCCTCGGGTGAAGAACAGGTCTGTCGGAAAGACAGCTGCTTGCGTTGTGGCCGAACGTCGTGAGAATTGTATTTTATTATGTTTTATTTGTATTCTTTTATTATTTCCCTTCTACGTGACTTTACCGAAAGAACCAAGAAGATGAATCCCTGCAGTCACGAAAGCTTTAAATGGGGCTATTAATTTTTCAAATTTGCAATGCCTTTGTGCTCTTTTCCTTTTGACATTCTCTGGTCTAATACCGTTGAGACAAGGCCATTAAGGAGGCTGTCTCTGGTGTAGGCCAATCACATCAATCAATTTGGTGGAAGGGGTTAAGCCTATTCTCTTTGAACACGTTCAAATACGATTCTTGCAGCCAAACTCGAGAATTAAACTCGGTACAAATTCAAAGGCGTGTTTCACAGTGCCTGGAGATCATCACGAGCCCACTCGTGTTTATCTCGATGCATCTTCAGTGTCGCTGTGATAAAAGGAAGAATGTTATGAATGATGAGGGCATTCTACTGATGTGCGTAATGGATGATTGTTGTTTTGCCTTTAGGTACGGAACGGGCTGTTTCCTTTTGCATAACACGGGGACAAAGGTGAGATGCGCACACTCTGCTTTGGGCTTTTATTTTTGTTTTAAAATTCCGCCGGCAGCGACGTCGCCTAAAGCGTGCCGTGAATGAAAGAGAATGGAGGGATACTCTTAGGTTTTTTCGGTAAAGTCACGTAGGTAAAAAACTTTTAAAAACTTTACCGATAAAACCTAAGCGTATGAATCCTTGCAGTCACGAAAGCTTCAAATCTAGAAAGAATGGAGGGAGGACGATATATAGAGAAGAGCTATAAGAGATGGGCATCTAATCAGAAGAGCAGAGGGATGTACAGTAAAGTGATAAAGCACATGCCTGAGACTACCCTTGATTGTTTCGTACACCTTAAGCTAAAATAAATGAACCTTTATTAAAATCTATGATGGGCCACGTTTAAATGTAAGTTTACTCGTTGCTGCGAGCCAAATTAAACGACACTCCGCTTAAAAAATCCTATGCAGACCTTATGATTGAGGCAAGGAAACACAACTGCAAAGGACTGAAAAAGCAACGTATTAGCCTTGCGTTACTGCGACAATGTCACGGGTCCCCGCGATTCACTGCGGAAGGCTCACCGCGTCGTCTGCAATTCCCCTTGGCCAGCCGGTGCTCTCGGAACACGGCCTGTTGACGACCGTGGCCTACAAGCTGGGACGGGACAAGCCCACGTACTACGCTCTGGAGGTAACGCACGCAGTTCCACCCCCCCCTCGCACGGCTCTCTGTCATCTGGCGGCCCCCGACGCACCCTGGCGTGCCGTCAAACCCCGACGCTTTCAAAATGTGTGGCGGTCCTCGCACAGATGATGTCTTGTCGTCGAAAGTGGACCCCCCCCCCGCCCCCTCTGAAATAAGTGAAGAACACTGCTTTAGAGCAGTTGACTGCCATCAATTTTCCACGTGCTAAGCCACGTGGTTGGGCTGTCATTCGTGGTGGCCAGGTCGCTTCTGAGCTGTATATAGCTTGGTGGCCCTTACCTGGTCATGAAAAAATCCGCACTTTCTCCCTCTGCAACCTCAGTTTCTCCGTGTCCTCGCGAATATAAAAATAAACAGGAAACTTATCAGGGGGAAGAAGGATTGCGCGCAGTTACAGAGAGGGGAGAACTGCCTGTAAAGGCATCGTCTTCAGAACCGAAGTAAAAACTACAAATATACCAAGGCAATGGGCGTCAGCCGTCAGAATTATATTTTGTATGAAATAGAGATTTGAAAAGAAAGTGTATTTGTGCAAAACACCGACATTCGCGACGATTCAGCGGCCGAGACGGATTACCGCCGCAGTCCGGTTGAGAAGCAGGGAGCTCTCCGCCCGTACCATGGCTGCAATTGCCACGAGTGGCGTGTTTTGTTATTACGCAACTGACAAACTAAATCGATACCTTTTGAATTTATTTCCGGAAGACTTGAAGATTTCCCAGGAACGGCTCGCCAGGATAAGGTGGCGGCAACCCTGTGTGAGCCTGATGCTGCACAGTGCCTTGACGCGCGCGTGCGTGCGTTTATTTCCGCCCAGGGATCGGTGGCGATCGCCGGAGCGATGGTTTCGTGGCTGCGAGACAACCTGGGCATCATACAGACCGCCGCAGACATCGGTGAGGGACTGGACCCTGAACCTTTGACCTCTGACCTGCCGTAACTGTAAAACGAAAGGATTTATGGGGGGGGGGGTTAAAAATAGAAATGATATAATCTCGTCAAGGTGGTGGGTGGTGTCCCAAGCACAAGGCTTGGCCATTGGGAAGGTCGGGAGGTCAAATATTTATTGGAGGATTGGATCGGCCAATCCAAACCTGAGGCCAGTAAAATGAAACCCAATAAATTTCAATGATGAAAGAGATAATGAGCAGTTGTCCCATGAAATGAACACCAATAAAAAAAAGATATATAACGGTTACCGATCGTAGTGCTAATTTTTATGTACGTATATAAAATTTGTCGTGTCTCTGTTTGTTATGCCTGTCCCTGTCATAGGAATGTGGAATTTCCACTGTTGTCTCCTAGCCACCTTTGGAGACGAGTGTCGCCCCGCGTGCTCGTAATGAGGCAGTTTGACTTGATTTCAACTTTTGATCGACTGATGAACGAGCACAGTTTGTACGCAACAACAACAACAACTTGAAAACCATTGGCGCGTAACCAAGGCGATGATGCGCTATGTGCGTGGTTTGGCGACGGCTCTCACCGCGCCCTGCCGCTCCTCTTGTCTCTCGCCCCAAACAGAGAAGATGGCGCAGCTCGCGGGGACGTCGTACGGATGCTATTTTGTTCCGGCGTTCTCCGGGCTGTACGCGCCCTACTGGGAACCCAGCGCTCGCGGGTGAGCGCTGCGCACGTCACTCTGCACCCCCCTCCCCAGCCTCACCCCCCTCGCCACCCCAGTCCACCACGCCCCACCGATTCGATGAACGTACCAAGATTTAGCGCGCTAATTTATTCAAGATGTAGCTTTTTGTATGATTGTTTTTAACTAGGGTGTTGGTACTCTGTTTTTTTCTTGGGTTTCGTTGGTCCCATTTTGGTCGCTCCGTTGGCCATGTAAAATTCAACATTAGTAATGTGTCATTTGCATCCATTAACCATAGTTATACACCCACCTCTGGCTCGGTACCTCTAACAGATAGGAGTAGCGACAGGAGAGTCGTCACGCTCCACGGGCAGATAGCCCCTAGTAGGTGTCTACTGCACATTTCGTCATTTGTTTCCACTTTCCTCTGTTGTGCCAATATGGCTCAAGTAGTGGCCACATCGCTCTGGCACCAATCTCTTACAATGTCGTCAGCAAGCCATTCTCTTTTAGGTCTTCCTCTCTTTCCGGTTCCTTCCTTTTTTCCCCGAACAACAACAACACACTTAAAATGTTTCTGTTATTGTCCATCCTACTTCACATGTGTCCAAATAGTGCCAGTTTCTTTCTCATCACTGCCTGCATCATCATCATCGTCGTCTTGTGTTCTTCTATGTGCAACATTTGTCTTACTTTGGCCACGTGTCATAATTTACAGTCCTTTGTCAATCCACTGCCAGATGAAGGCCTCCCTATGCCACGTAGATCACGGGGTTTTGTTGACCATGCTTCCGCGATGCTGGTCGCCGCGTGACCCCGTCGTGGATCCCTTGCTGCCGTTATCTTCGCAGAATCATCTGCGGCCTCACGCAGTTCACGAACAAGTCCCACATCGCCTTCGCCGCCCTCGAGGCCATCTGCTTCCAGACGCGAGAGGTGAGAGAGCGCAGCGTCTCCTCGATTGGAGAGAGCGACAGTCGATGAAACATAGTAGAGTGTAAATAAATGTCGTGAGGAATAGTCCTGCCCACGGATCGTTTCTCCAGCGAGGCCTGTGCGGTTCACAAACGAGGAAAATGCGTATGTAGTTGTGTGTGTATGTTGAACTTGTTTTGCACCGTACATAGCCAACCGTGCTCATAATCTGAGGTGTGGGAGAAGGACAACAAACTAATCCCAAACAGCAGCGAGCTCCTAAAGAAATGAGTTTTCAATCGAGATGTAAGAAAATGTTCAACGTACGTACGTACAGCCAACACGGCCGCTCGCGCCGTACGGTCTCGACGCCGTCTCACCACCCCCCGCCCGCTTGCCCCCCCCCCCCCCCGCAGCTCATAGACGCCATGAACCAGGACAGCGGCTACGTTCTGACAGCGCTGCAGGTGGACGGTGGGATGACGGTGAACCGCGTGCTCATGCAGCTGCAGGCCGACATCCTGAGCATCCCTGTCGGTGCGGTTACGCAACTCCACCCCCTCCCCACAATCCCACAACCCCTCGACTCAACATGCATAGAGAGCCACTTTCCCGAGCCCCATTGTCTCACGGCGGCGTGCGGACATCCCGCTCGCTGCACGGCCGGCGCAAGTGCCGCCGGTGTCGTCGCTAATTTAGGACTTCCGAGGAGAAATGCCTGTTGGAGGGCGCTTTCCAGAACGCAGACGTGCACGTGATTTTCTGTTATTGTTATTTTTCCCATCATTATCGTCATGTATATATGTACATTGAACTTCTTTCGCACTTTAGCCAACTACGATAATCGGACATGCGGGGGAAGGACAACAAACTAAACACGATGAACAGTTCTAAAGAAATTCGTTTTCATTCTGGATTTAAAAGTGCATAGCTCCAGTGGCTTCCTACTATTATCATCACCGGTGCAGTTCGCCCGACGATGCCGGAGACGACGGCGCTGGGCGCGGCGATGGCGGCCGGCTCAGCGGAGGGCGTGGGGGTGTGGAGCCTGGAGGCAGATGACCTCACGGCCGTCACTGTGGAGCGCTTCGAGCCGCAGATCAACACCGAGGGTGAGCGAGCGTGTGAGCGAGCGTGTCTAGGAGGGAGCGGTGGTGTAGCGAGTTAGCACGCTGCGCTACGAAGCCGGCGACCCGAGTGCGATCCCCGCTCGTGGCCAACATCGAATATCTGAAGTGGTCCTGATCCCTCCCCTAGGTCGACTCGGCCTGAAATGAGCACCTGGTGCGGTGTGTAAACATCACCACTGGGGAGACAAACGCTCTTGCAAACAGTACTTGCCCCAACAGTCTGTTAAAGGCTATATTGGAGATCTTTGCCTCTCTGTGCGGGCGGAGCGGTAGTGGTTGGTGGCCTGCGCTACTAATTCGGCAACCCGAGTTTCATTCCTGTTAATGGCCAACGTCGGTGATAATAACTGAACTGGTCCTGGATCTCCCCTAGTTTGACTCGGCCTTAAATGAGTACCTGGTGTGGTGTGCAAACATCAGCACTGGGGAGACAAAGAAACCCCATGTCACTTTGTTGATTCATGTCTGTTATTTAGAAGTAGGTGAGGGCACATTGAGATGCCAGGTTTCTTTTGCAAGGGTGCCAAGTCAAAGTGTGTTCCCATAAAAGAGAAATATTCTTTACAAAACCCATTGGCCCCGCGGCCTTCTGGGCCTCAGGGTTTCAGTACAGGAAAATTCTGGACTCAGGACCGGTTTCTACATTAATTGTCTCATCAGCGGAGTCAGGTTTCGCTTGAATTAATGCTTTGCCGAACTGCCGGATGTTAAAGGCCAAGGACGCTGTCTTCACAACATGGATCCGCTGGCGTGAATCTGTTTGCGATACGTAGTCATGAGCTTTTGCACCTCTCGCAGAGAGCCAAGTGCGATACATGCGCTGGAAGAAAGCGGTGCAGTGCTCCATGGGCTGGGAGATCGGGGATCCTCCGATGAACAGCAACGGTGAGGCTGACATCCCTGCCCTTCTCGAGCCGCGACGCGTGTCTCTCCGTCCGTATGTGTGTGTAACGCCTACGCACTGAGCACTCGAGTGTTTCTGTAGGGGGGGGCGCGGTGTGTGGAGGGGTGGCATGGATACAGCACAACACATGGGATAGGAACAAAAAATGTATTTATTGATTTAGCGACGTAGAAAGGGCATGTGAACGTGTAGAATGCGTCGTCCGTTTCATCGTTGGTTAAAGTTATCGATCGCGAGTGAGGAGCGGCTTGGCCAAGACCGGCACGCCGCACACAGGGCGCCGATGATCGTGAAACAACACCACGTTTTTTATTCCTTAATATTCACACGTACGGTTAATCTGCCCACGATAGCAGAGAGTTGACTCTACAAGTTTATGCGTTTGTGAATGCAGATATATGTGCAGTGTATAGGCGTGTGCCCGAATGCGATATCAGAGTCTTGGGTTAAACTGATTGCCTAAAATTGGAGGTGACCGGGTCATTTAAAGTCGCAGTGCTGAGCTGCTGCCACTAAGGCCCTGGATTCGAATCCAGGTGATGGGCACTTTTGCCTAAACAAAACAACAGACTTGGTGGTTCACTTACATTTGCAAAAATTACAGCTCTGAGCTTTGAACAATTTTTTTTTCATTTTGGCTGCCATGTAATGGACATCTATCCACAAGGGAAAATAGAAAAAAAATATTTGTTGTGTTTGTATAAGAGGCCACACTTAGAAGTGCTCTCAGAACTAGTTCTACATTATCACCTTCCCAGGCGATGCACCGTTTTTCTGTGAGCACATCTGGTCTCATCACATGGCGCCATTACCACAATGCGGAGTGAAATTGGAGACGACGCTAATTTTATTGAGAGAGTGGCGTAGCACCGTCGACATTGTACTCGCCGCAGAGAACCGTAGCGACACGACCGCATTCTGATAGGCTGGTGCCAGACTGTGCCACACGCCCTCCGGGGGAGGCTCGGTACGTACACGTGCGTCATCGGAACAGAATCAGAATCGGGTTAAGCAGGCGGTTTAGTGATGTTAACCAATGAGCATCGGAATCGCTACTAACCTCGCGTAAAGGCGTATTGCGCCTGTGGGTGGCAGGCGATGGCCAACTACTCCGCATGTGCTTTCCCGCTCTGATTGAACGCGATTGGCTGAAGCACCATGGCCAGCCGAGTCCCCTCCCCCGAGGCCTTGTCAAGGTTGGCGACCTTCGCCGGCGTTGGCGGCCGTGCTTGCGGCGGCTTTCTCCGATGCGTTGCCCGGTTCTAACCGCGCGTGTAGTTCGGCACGGCGCGTTTCGCTGCACGTGCAGGGAAGCCGGGAGGCTACTTGAATAAAAGCGACGAGCGGGCACATCGCGCCCACCGACATCCGGGCGTGACCCGAGAGCACGTTGGAGAGCTACGGCCGTAAACGTTGCCGTCGCGCTGACCCTGCAAATACGGCCGGGGGGGGCGGGGTGGGAACCTCAAATCTCAATCTGGCGGATTTCACCGAATCCCACGCGCGCGTGCGAAGGGGACACCTCCCGTGCGGTGCACGACGGGACGGCGCTAGCGTGCCGTCGATGAGCTTGATTTTGCTAACACGTCGATTTCCTGACGTTGATCCGCGCAATTTTCCCCCCCTCCTCCCCCTCCCTCTCTCTGTCGTACCAACCCCTGCTCCCAATACGCCGGCTCGGCCACACAGAAGAGCTTAACATGTTTACGAGCATCCCCCTGGGGTCTTATATTCTGGGCAGTATGATAATGCTTATTGGAGCACGCTACATCTCAGGTTAGTTTTCTCCCGGGCTTGCCGCAGCGTGCTGCTTCGAACGGAGGGAGGGGGGGGTGTCTTCATTAACCCAATCCCCTTTGCATGAGCCACCCCTAACCTTGCGCGTCTTGTGTTGCGCGATGATGCCGAGGTCTGCATTCTCTTGCACCCAGAAGGAAGGATGTGTGCATTGACCCCACCTGGGAGTGTGAAGATGCACGGGGCCCACCTAATAAATAAATACGACCAAACTAAGACTTGACGCCTGTACAGTGGGAAAAGTGTTATAATCTAGAGAATACGGTTATTAGATTTCTAGCGTATTAGTAGTAAAAAATAATCTACATTATTCTGCAGTGAGATAGTGGCAGGTCCCTGCGTGGACGTGAGGAGTCCTTTATAGTGCTCTAGTGGTAGATATTTTAATAACTGTTTGAAAATGTAAATTCCTTTACCCAAGAAAGCCTCACTTTCTTGGGAGGGTCCTGCGTTCGGTCGATTCGCCGGCCCCTTCGTATTTTCCCAATTGGAACGATTTGCGGGAGATATTAACTTTTTAATTCTTGCCGTGCATTGTGGGTGTGCTTTGGGCACAGTACAACTCGCACCCTGTCCACGACGGCATGGCGGGGTGGAACAGACTGCAGCGGCGAGGTGGCAGCAGCCCGTGTGATAAATAGAGCAGGCCAACGGTGGATTTAGCACAATAAACACTTCCTATAATACATTTCCTTCCCTTTCGCTCAATATATGTGCACGTACCTCTATATGTCTGTGTGATATGAGCATTGTATGCGAACATGCACGCACGCGTACAATATGCACATGCGCAAATTGACATACAGGATATCTGTACGGTTATCATCCGCTGTTAAAGATTTACGGTTGGGCTGCAGTTTGAACTGCATGTTTGATTGGTAGGGTGTGCCAAAAAACTGAATTCAAAAAATCTTCAGCGATTTTTTTTAGTTTAATTTCAACAGCGCGGAAACAGAAGCGTTTGAATTAATTTTGCCAGAGTTGTCGGAGGACACGTAGGACCCTCACATCTCGACGCGTGTCGCCAACCCCCTGGAGGGCACGTGGAGGTTTAGAGGGGGTAACGTCATCACACGACCGAGCGTGTGTAGTGTAATAGTGGGCAGCTGCGCTAAGAAGCCCAGCGGCGTGGCGAGTGATATCAGAACCCGGCCTGGGTCTCTCCTATGTCAGCTCGGCCATAAATGAGCAGTGCCGACGGCAGTGGGTAAACATCGCTACTGGGGATGACGAAGGCTGTCTGGCCGTGGTGCTGGCCACGCACCACCCAATCGAGCCACGTGCCGGTCTCCATAGGCGCTCGCTAACTGCACTTGTCCCAACAGTCTACAGAGCAGCTATGAGGGCGGTATTGTTCTCGTTTTATTGACCAATCCGAAAGTGATTAAAACCGGCGTATATGCAGCACAACATTGATTGTCCCCGAAACAACTACAGGCCGCAAATTGCAGTGAATTGCCAGCTCGGTTCCTCATTGAAGATGTCGCTTATGATAACCGTCCCAGAGTGGTGTCTCATTATAATTCTTTCATTGTGGATGATACATGTATGGATGATGACCCTGTCTGCGATGTTTGTATAAATACAAATAAGGAAACGGTCGCCCGCTGGCTTGGCCTCCGGCTGCTATCGCTTGCTGCGAGCGTGCGTTCTATCCCGCTCTTGCCTCTAACCCCTACGCCCCTTGCCACTGTTGCGTCCGCTTGGCCAGCAAACGTGCAACGTTGACTCAACGTTGCACGTTTGCTGGGTAACATGCCTTGTACTGGGTACAAAGTGTCGCCCTCTCTCCAAAGCCTTGTATGGGTATGTGTCACGCACGGGGGAAATGATTTACACACACAACGCTACACACAACGCTACACACAACAACAGCCCCTTACGTCTGTCGTCTTCGCTCCTCTGTCTCTGCTGTGTGTTGTCTCCTCTGTTACTCACTTTAGGCAGACACATTTCCTTGTAACCATTGACTGTCCCGGGGCACGGCAAAGAGGAACTTGGGTTTTTGAGTTGCTTAAAGTTTTCGCGACACCGTGCGTCATGAGCTGCACACTGGCGTCTTGAATCGAGGGTGCTACACTAAGGGTTACATTTTGAGTAATTGGCCACGATTGTGCCTGTGATGTAAATAGTGTAGGATTGTGCCGGTGTTCCAATACTTTGTTAAGTAATATATTTAAACCCATATACATCTTGGACATTTTACTGCCGTTACGAACGGAATACAGTTCTGAAACACGAGTTCCTCTTGTGCAATTGCTACGCACTTGTATGTTGAAATAATAATTTCCTACACGTGTGGTGATGTCTCCGAACCTTGTCAGAAAATGTAACTTCCTAAAACACTAAGCGCCATGACACAAGATGGCTCCACCGTGACGGCAACAGCTGAATCATGTGCGTGTGTGTGTGTTTGTGTGTGTGTGTTTGTGCGTGTGTGTGTTTGTGTGTGTTTGTACAGGCTTACGCAACTGAGGAAAGAAGATTGTGAAGTCTAATGGCTGGTAACGACAAGAAAATTTGAATTAATAAGGATATAACAAATTATATTGATCATGTTAGCAATCCTGAAGTCTTGAAAATGCTACTTTAAGTACTGTACTGTACACCTTACTTTCTGAGGTGGCGGTGTTGCAGTCACAGTATCGATCACATTTCACCAACTGTCAAATTCTACCGATGCACTCCTCTCATGTGGAACTGAACTGCATTGTTTAAATTGAAAATTCAGTCTCGGGAGACGTATGCATGTTGAACGTCTTTCTCACCGTACGTAGCCAACCGTGCTAATCGGAGGTGCGGGGAAAGGACAACAAACTAAACACAACAATGTGTAAACGTGCATTGTGGGCCTCGGAACGAAATTGGAATTGGCCGTGAAAGTGTCAAATGTTTTCACAGAAATTTCAGTATTCGAGCCTTCCTTTTTTGACACGTCATTTAAAAACTAGCTCATCGACACGGTTTGTCTTGCTTAAAAAAAAGTTATTTTAGCTCTTGTTATTTAAACGTTTTGTAAAGTCTACTATTACTTTGGCAGCCCATTAATTTATACCGAAGTTGTGACCCTCCATCATCACTGTCGATCTGAGGCGAGGACTGCTTGTGGACATGACAGCATCGCTGAAAAAATCCGTAATTTCTCTCATTCCACAAAGTTGTCCGAATCGGTTTTCTGCCAAAGTTGCGCAATTGCCACGGTTTAGGCATGGTGCCCACACACTTTATATCGCAAATGGAGTCCGCTTTGAACTTTTAAATCGACACGCTTGCTTTTCACTGTGACTCCAACATTTCCTTGCTGCGAGCGGTAATTCTTTTTCACAGACCTTTGCACAACCCGTTACACACGGGTGTGATTAAATGGATGGACGTCTGTTCTGGAATGGAAGGTAGATGAGACTGTTGTGTGATTTGAAATATGTTTACCGAGGTCAGGGGTCGGCAACTTGCGGCGCCGTAGCCACATGCGGTGGCTCTTGAAGGACTGCTGCTTCGTGACATTATTCACTCGTTTTGAGGCTCTTGAAATATTTTCGTTTTTTACCGAATTCTTAAAATAAAATGGCTCCTGGTATGTCGATTGCCGACCCCCTACCCTCGGTGATTGATGTAAATATAGACGGGCGTGGTTTTGACGCCGTGTGTTCCAGCCATCGTTGCCCTTTTGCGCCATCCAGATAATCGCGTTCCGAACAAGTGTCTCTAGAACAAATATATAAAGGGGGTAAAAGTGTGATGCTGTTTTCTGTGGCGGCGAAATAAGCACATCTCTTGAAAGCGGACAGAAGTATTCCTTAAGAGGGGTGCCATCGAAATGTATGGATAATTAATTGTTGCCATTCGTTGTACCACCTTGGTCTGCATCAATTGTACCACAGTTCCTTAATCCACCACCGCAAATGTTACGCTTATGCGCCAAGCCTTGTGCAGCTTGGTACAGCGGTGTGCGGTCGTGTATGTACGTTGAACTTCTTTCGCACCGTGCGTGTGAGCTAATCACAGTCCTGTTTTTGTCATAGCTCAATGATCTGGCAATGTCTCTAATACAGTGTTTTTGCACAATGCACATTGCGTCTTGCTGCCAGTAACCGTGTGTTGCTCCTGCTTAAGGAGTCTCGATTCACCACGATGCGAGGGTATGTTGGAAGGGTGCCTGTTTGACTTGCATTCACTGGACTCCAGATCAGGGCTTCTATTCTCATGGAATATTTTCCATGGGGAGGGCAGTGATGGTGGTGGGGGCAAGCCCCGACTTAAATTTAGCCCTGGTTCAGATGCAAGGTTGCGTGCACCGGTTGCTTTTGTTTTTGTTCACTCCCAATATGCGCCCCGATGGCTAAGCTGGGTTTTCTCGCGATTCCATATCCGGTGTGGCCGAAGCAACCCAGTGCAATTCACGCTCGAGGTATATTTCCCTATTCTTTCAATTACATTATTCATCGTATTGGCCACACCTGACAACGGTAAGCTACAACACCTGCAAGTGGAGTCTGCGCTTGAACGTCGTTTAGGAAAAGGTACAGCCCTGCAATTGTTTATCACGCCACTGCTGTCATAAGGGCCCTCCACTCGAGTTTACTGGGGCCCTTTGAAGAGGTGGAATTACCCACACTTCACCTCACTGTGTGCAGCTTGCCGATCGACTGTGGTATAACCATCGATCGACTGTGGTATAACCATCGATCGACTGTGGTATAACCATCGATCGACTGTGGTATAACCATCGATCGACTGTGGTATAACCATCGATCGACTGCTGGATGGATAGAGGCGGTAGGGGTGGAATTTAATAAACTCGTGTAGCTTCCAGTGCCGTGCTGGGATATCGAACTGATGGAGTCTGGATTTGCAAGACCATTGTACTAAACATTGCAACAACGGCAGCATCCCTCTTGGGTTATGGTCCACACTGCCGGTGGCTGAAAGGGGATGATAGATACCATTGGGATGTTTCGGTCTGAAATCCATTTAAATGTGACTAGATTCTGTTGTGCCGTCTCGTGAGTAAGTATGAGGCAGGTGATATGATATTCCCGCGATTGATCCCTGTCCCATGTCACTGTCAACAGCGACACAACCAGTAATTTAAACTTTGGAGCTCCCAAGTGCTGCGTTTGTGTATTCCATAAGCAAACAATGTTCCGATTCGCAGATTTTATTCGATGATTGTGCTCTTGATACATGCAATCTACATACCGATATTGCATGTATGGTAATGTATACAATATAATCGTACACGTTGGACAATTAAAACAAGGAAATAATACGTGCGACATGGTAACAATGAGATTAAAAAAAGGTTTTTTTCTTTCGTCACGACCACATCACGGCTTGAATCACCGGGGATTGTGGTGGATGTGTTACGTTCGTTAATAAAAAAAAAATGTGTACGGTGTATAAAACCGGTGGCATGTATCGCGTTTGGCATTGAGTCCACAGATGTCAGTACTCGTCCAGAATTAAAGTCCCACTGTATGGTTGTGACAGCATTATTTCCAATTAAGCATCAAGGCAGCGATGCTTCAGAGCAGTGCCAAATTTTATTATTTCACAAACGTATATCTCTGAAAACGCACGTCCGATATTGATATTAGTATTGAAAATTATTTAAAATTAACTCGCTTCAGATTGCTGTAAAGGTAAATATAAATAGACACGTTTTAGAAGCACTCTTGATTCAATTAGATATTGATGTGTGTGTGCCATAATATGTACATATAAAAGAAATGGCACTGAATAATCACTTGAATTGCATCAGCGTGATATGTCAATGATGCTGAAGGATTAATGAATGCTGTATTTGTAGGGTATTTTGTAGGGAAACTTAGAAATATGTGATGCTAATGTAAGTGTTAATAAATGATGCAATTAAATGAAATTATTTGTCTTTGTGGTACATTTATACACTTACTTGCCGTTCCCCCCAACTTCACAGAACTACTTCTGATATTTCTTAAAATGGCCTCGTGATTATCACGAGGCTTCACGATTTCCCGACCGACCTTGCAACCATCACGTGACGGTCAAACCAATGTGTTTAATCATAATTATCAGAGCCGGAATTGTACCAAATTGCAAAAATAATTGGTATGATTATTTGTATGCAATCATCATCGCTGACCAGAACGACCCGGCGAAAACTCGGTACACTTGAGAACCAACCCAGCGTTGTGGGCAGCTGTTCTCGGTCTCAAAACACCCAAGAAAGTCTCCGAGTCTCAAGACTTTTTTCAGGATCCGTGTTCTTCATTGCAAGGCCCCACGGGCCGCTGGTAGCCACTGGTGGCCTTTAGTGTGGCCCCTGACGTGCGGGCCCCCGACAATCCATAAATGTGGACACCCTCCCCTCCCCCCATCATCGTGCTGCTGTCAACCCCAATGGTATCAAATGTGTGTCGGCCTTCACAATGATGATTGATGTCTTCTCGGCGAAAGTGGCACCGCTCTGAAAATTTGTGAGAAAAAAACACTTCAGGAGGATCCTGCTATGAAAAGTGTGGTGGCCATTACTGTGACTATCTGTGACTAATTTTGCTACGTGGGTGAAAACAGGCGTGCTCAAAGAAAACCCCAGATATATCCAGTAATAATGGTGCGTGTGGTCCCAAGTAGGGTGCAGCAGTGGTTTGCACGCTTCAGCTTAGAACTTGGCCACCTGAGGTTCGATTCTGGGCAAGGCTCGCGTCCGTGGCGAGTGAAGTGTGACGTGTTCTGGGCCCTCGTTTGTCACCAAACTGCACTCGGCAGCCTGGTGAGGTGTGGACAAACAACTTGGCGTGGAGAGAGGCCTTCATCCAGCAGTGGATTTACAGGGGCCGTGTAAACTATTCATGACGATACTCTTTGTTTCTTTCGGTAAAGTCACGTAGGTAAAAATAATAATAAAATAATAAATGAAAATAACTAAATTAAATCACGACGTATCGGAAGCAACACAAGCCTCCGTCATCAGGTGTAACTGCTCCAGTAATTTAATTAATATAAAAAAAACATGTCTTGAATAGCTCTCTTCACACGCTGCAGTAATTTTACTGGAGCAGTTACACCTGATGACGGAGGCTTGTGTTGCTTCTAGTTATTTTTATCTATTATTATTCTATTATATTTTTATCTACGTGACTTTACCGAAAAACCCTAAGAGTATGAATCCTTGCAGTCACGAAAGCTTCAAATCTAGTATTCATGACGAGTGTTATTTTGCATCATGACGGGTTCATACAATTGAATAAAAAAGACAATTTTAAAATTGCATTGAATTTATTTAATAAAAAAATCTATCACATTTGGTGTAAATTGGCGATCATCTCCCAAAAGTGTATTATTCTTGTAACACGTATTAGTCAATTTGAATAAGCCTTTCATGAAAATCTAAAAAAATGTAAAATCCACGTAACCTACCCAACGTTACACAGCCTATGGTGTCAGGCGTTAGGTACAGATCACCAAAACTTTGTGTATAATGAAATTAACACACCACATGTCACAAATTAACTTGCTGCACTGCCTTCTGTGATTCTAGGCAGCCAGTGCGTGGCCGTTTGAGTTGCCAACCCAGTTAAGAAATTAGGGTTTTATGTGGCTTTCAAAGAAGGGCCATTTCTCGAAACGTCATCCAACAGATATGTTTAGGCGGGCGGTGGTAATCCACGCACCGGATCAGTGAATCGTCCACGTGTTGTGAAACCATCCTGTAAGCAAACATAGTTTGGCCATGTTTGTTTGTTGTAGTACGGAGTTCGACTGATGGCCTTAATCTAAGTTGTCAACATAATGGTTGTTGTTTGACTTGCATCCCACTGGGATTTTTGCACACAGCGTTGGTGTACGGTGCTTTTTCTGAAATATTATGCTGTCTTTTCTTGGATTTTCTGTTTGCACATAGTCACATAGTCACTGTAAGATGTTTTCTTGTTCATGTTTTAGTTTTTTGTTTGTTGCGGTTGCACCCGATTCAAGAGCCGAATGGCTCACAGGGCTATACCTAATAAATTAAACTGAAAACTGAAACTGAGGTGTCGTACCCTGGCTCGCCAGAAGAAGGCGGTACATCAACAAATGTGGCCTTCACCTGCTCCGTATGTCTGGGATACGAGCGTTAATCCCCCCCCTCTCGCACGCGTGTTTTTTTTTCTCAGGGTGCTACGGTTTCCTCCCACATGTAAACACTCGTTCATTAATTGACGGATGTAACGCCTTCATTTGTAGAGGATCGCAGAGCTTGGGAAATTGTTGGCGCCGGCTCATCACGCGTGGCGGCTGCTGCTGCTGCCTTTTCCCGCTCGTCTCTGGTTCCTCCTCGTGCCCCTGAATCGTTCTCTCTCGATGAGAGCGAGAGAAGACTGCGCGCGTTACAAGTTGAAGTTGTATATTACACATTCCTGCGGAGGGAGCTGGTAGGAACGTTGGGTTGCACGGTCAATGGCCAGGGTCAACGGCGGCGTGGTGTATTCCGCAAATATGGCCGACTGTGAGGGCGGGCACAAGCCGGCGTGAGTAGGTTAAACGTTGAGTTTTATAAGGGCACCACGGGGTGACCAGCCCCTCCCCACCCAGCCCCATCCCTCCCCACCCAGCCCCTCCCCACCCAGCCCCACCCTCCCCACCCAGCCCCTCCTTGCACGACGGACACAATAATCCCCTGTGGGCTGGTGTCACCAGGAGGTTCCTACCAGTTATGGACGGATGTGTTGAGATTTGTCTAAGGGGCCGTCCATAAATGACTTCACGCACCTAGGGGGCGGGGGGGGTCAGACATTTGTGACAATGTGTGACGAGGGGGATGGGGCAAAAATCGTCCACAATCGCGTGACGTCATTTATGGACGGCCCCGAACTGCACGATGCACTTCTCTACGGGGGTTCTGAGTTGACGGTCGTCTCGTTTCCTTGGTTTATTTCCCACTAGAGACGCAATCATACAGTGCCCTTAATTAAACACAGTGCTCGCCTTTTGCCCGTCCAAGGACGGGTGTGTGTCAGTAAATCTGAAACTTGCAAGCGAAAAGCAGACCGCGACGTGAGATATTCATTGCATCAATTCGCGTGCAATTTGTAAGGCCGCGGTGACACAGACCTATTTCATTTTAAGGTTATAATCCCTTGTTCATCATGCCGTCCTTTTTACTTCGATGTCTCAACAGCGTGACGGAGATCACGTGACGTGTGAGGGTTGTAAGTTGACGCCGAGGAGGGGGGGAGGAGGCGCCTCCCCCCCCCATGTGGAGTGACGTCAGCCGCTAATTAATATTAATGGTGGGCGGCGTGTCCATTTGGAAGACGTCACCTCTTCATGAGTATTGATCTGGGGGGCTGCTCGATGTGGAGTGACGTCACCCGCTCATGATTATTAATGAGGGGGGGGGGGGTCCATGTGGAGGACGTCGCCTGTTCATGATTATTAATGAGGGGGGCTGGCCGACGTGGAGTGACGTCACGCGCGGGACACACAGACATTCTTTGCTCATTATCGTAGTAAATGGGGAGGTCTTTAAACCAGAACACGTGCTCTTAGGTTTTTTCGGTAAAGTCACGTAGGTTAAAATAATAATAATAATAATAATAAAATAAATGAAAATAACTAAATTAAATCACGACGTTTCGGAGGCAACACAAGTCTCCGTCTTCAGGTGGGACCGTCACAGCCAAATTTACTGTATTTGTGATATTATTTAGTTATTTTCATTTATTATTATTTTATTATTATTATTTTACCTACGTGACTTTACCGAAAAAACTTAAGAGTATGAATCCTTGCAGTCACAAAAGCTTCAAATCTAGAACCAGAACAGAACCAAATGTGAAGGATCCAAATCTCCACTCCACCCCCCAGACGAGCGTCCACTTGGAACATTCCAAAACGTGCGTAACGCCACCAGAGCCAATTATTTAAACTTATTTAATCGTCAAACGTTAGTCGAAGTACAACTTGCTGGCAAATTTCACGAATAGGGATTAGTTCTTGAGAACAAATCGCACGCTTTCAATTGTAATGTAACACGTTATAATATCGCTTCAAGAGTATAAATAAATTACCCCCCCCCCATCCAGCGTGCAGCGTTGGACTCGTCTAACTCAAGGGCGTTTGACGCTCCGTGTTTGTTTTTTGCGTAGCAGCGTTAATTTTCGCTTAAAACTTAAACATTTGTGCAGGTTTTTCGTCGTAAATCCCGAGGAACATGTTCGTGAGGGTTCTGTCCGTGTGCAGGTTGGTCCTTTCCTTGCAAAGTCTCTCGGTTTTGGCGTCGTCACAGGAGAAAGTTGTTATTTTGCTGCGTGCTGTGGTGGTGATAGTCACAGGCCGCTATTGAGACTAATGGCACAAACACAAACTTTTAGAGTACATTGAGCGCGATTAGGTTTTTAGTTTCTCGTCGTTAGGAAAGACAGTGCCTTGTTTGCGTGCGTTTTTAAATTGCTTTTCATGGCGTTTAGACCTTTAAATCAAAATGACATTGTAATGTAGGCGATGGTTAATAGATCGAACCGCGTGGGATATACCAGCGCTCGGATGCTGAGCAGATGTTGCGCCAGTATACAGTAGTTGTCATTGGGTGGTACATAGTTGAACAGCGGAAAGGCAAGTGCATCAACATCGGTTGTTGTATTGTGCGTGCTGTGCTCCCACGTCAATGATTGCCTTCATTGGACCAGCGAGGTGAAGTACGGTTGACTGCCACGACTCGCCCCAACGTAGTCAAGATGTGGATTGACGACGGCATTGTACATGAGCAGTGGCGCTAGTTGCCCAAGTGCTGTGTGTGTGTGTGCCATGTGTGTGTGCCATGTGTCTGTGAAGGGTATGTGTTGTTGGTGCACTGGTTATTATTGATATAATTATCTTGCCCTAGCCGCTTGCGCGGGCTCTCCGCACTGCGCTGCCAGAAATCGGAATGATGATTTGTCTCATGACAGGCCACATGGGTCTTCGGCACTTCACATGGCCTCAAAGCTGCACCTGGCCTCGTGCAAATGCCATGGGGATGTCGCCTGAACTCTTCATGAAATGGCGGCTCTTGTTTGTGTGCGGTCGGCGAGGAGTGGATAGTCGGCGCAGTGCTTGGATTGGTATTGCAAGTTGAAGTGGGATTGGTATTGCAAGTTGAAGTGGAATTGGTATTGCAAGTTGAAGTGGAATTGCACACGGGTGGTGGTGGTGGTGGCCTTTAGCCACCGTTGTTGTTGCCAGCAACCTGCCCATGCCAAGCAGCAGGGTTACCTATTGGAGAGACATTTTAATTAGAATAAAGCTATTCATTTAATTTTAATAAATCGGTTATTTTCTCGTATTATGAAAACCATAGTGAGTGATAACAGTGGTGTAAAATACTTTGAGCTGTGATGTTGCACCACCACCGGCGCATTCCCTGAAATGCCACTCATTGCGAATGCAGGTCAGAGGGCCTTAGGGTTGCCCTCAGGCCTGCGCTTCTGGCCCCGGTGGCCACCCACAAGAGCCGAGCTGCCCTGCACACGCTGCCGGACCTCCCCTATGACTACGGGGCGCTGGAGCCCCACATCAACGCCAACATAATGCAGCTGCATCACAGCAAGCATCACGCCACGTACGTCAACAACCTCAACGTGGCCGAACAGAAGCTAGCAGAGGCCGCGGCAAAAGGTATCCGCAGCTTGTTGCACGTCCGATTGTAGCAAACCGTATTGCCTCTAAAATATTGACTACAGTGGTGAAGGTGTAGTCCTGCAATTGCTTGCTCACTCCACTGTTGGTGGAAGGTTCTCCACTCAAGAGGTAATTTTGACCCACTCTTCTACCCTGGCCATATGTCTAAGAAGTGGTAGGACTTCCCACACTTTACCTCGCCCCATGTTACCTGCCGATTGTCTAATTGTTGCATATTGGGAAGCTTGATTGGTTGGTTGTGTTGAGTTGCTCTAAAAACAGACATTTTGTGGGTCTCCGGCTCCAGGTGATGTCACTGCAGAGATTGCACTCCAGCCTGCCATCAAGTTCAATGGTGGTGGCCACATTAACCACTCCATCTTCTGGACCAACCTCTCGCCCAATGGTGGTGGAGCACCCACTGGTATGGTACTTGTTTCAGTTACTTCATTTTATCTTCGTTGAAAAGAATAATCTTTATCCACATCGCAACTAACTGGTGCTTTAGTCATACATTGAGCAGACACGTAGTCTTGTCTGCTATATTGCAGCATTGTTGATCTCCAGAAAGCATTTTGAAAGTAAAGTTATGTGCAGATGGTCCATGCTGTGTTTAAGGTAGGTAATTTAAAGGGTAATTTTGAAATTATGACGAGACGCTCACATCTGCGAGCCTACTCTTGTAATAACCTGCTTTTTTTCTCAGGTGATTTGCAGAAGGCAATTGAGGCGGATTTTGGGTCATTCACGAAACTTCAGGAGAAGATGAGCGCGGCGTCTGTCGCAGTGCAGGTGGGCCAGGGAGTCGCTGCACGAGCATCTACGCAAAACCATAAACTAAAACACACAATCATCTTTGCATCATAACATTAAGTGAGCATAGTAGGTGGCTCTCAACGTAGGTTTTTAGGGAGCAGCTTGATTTCCTTCGTCTCGCGCAGGGCTCTGGATGGGGCTGGCTGGGCTACGATAAGGAAACCGGGAGGCTTCGAATCGCTGCGTGTGCCAACCAAGACCCTCTGCAGGCCACAACAGGTATTGATGTGCTTGTTCACGCTGAAGATTGGCAGGAAGCACATTGTCAACTATGAATTGATACTGGTAGGAACCTCCTGGTTACACCAGCCCACAGGGGATTATTGTGTCCGTCTGTCCGTCGTGCATCCAAAAAATGGGACGGGCTGGGTGGAGAGGGGAGGGTGGGGAGGGGCTGGGTGGGGAGGGGCTGGGTGGGGAGGGGCTGGGTGGGAGGTGGGAGGGGTGGAGCTGGGTGGGGAGGGGCTGGTCACCCCGTGGTGCCCTTATACAACTCAACGTTTAACCTACTCACGCCGGCTTGTGCCCGCCCTCACAGTCGGCCATATTTGCGGAATACACCACGCCGCCGTTGACCCTGGCCATTGACCAAGCAACCCAACGTTCCTACCAGCTCCCTCCGCAGGAATGTGTTTAGTGCCTCCCCATTTCGTCTCCATCTCTTGGACTTACAATCCAATAAATCATCTGGCTCCAGCCCACGAACTGAACTCATCACTCCGTCTTGGCATTGCACTGTTAATCATAAGTTGCAAATTGGTATTCAAGCAAAATGAATATCTTAATTAATTTTGGTTTTTCCACTAGATTTTGATTATTCTACCTTCAGGGATAACACATTCAGGTTGAACACATGGGACGAACACTCTATGCAGGTAATATAAAAGGCGCATTTCGCGTGTGGATTAATAGACCTACTCAAATGACCAATATATTAGCTCTCTGACGATATCTTCCAAGGGAGCCCTTTGATACGGTGGTGCACTGCTTGCTCGAAGGATTCAAAATGTCAATTTCTTTGTTTCATGACATTGCACTGGGCAGTCGAAGAATATAATCAGGGCAAAAACATATACCTTTTTGAAAACTATTCCTCGTTTCATCTTTCTTGTGCAGGTTTAATCCCACTGCTGGGCATTGATGTGTGGGAGCATGCCTACTACCTGCAGTATAAGAATGTGCGGCCCGACTACCTCAAGGCCATCTGGAACGTGGTCAACTGGACAAATGTGGCCGAGAGGCTGGCCGCAGCTAAAAAATGAGCACAGCACAACTGTGGCTGCACCCTTTCCTTACTCCTCGACTACAAAGTAGGATGGTAGCAAGGCCAGAATTCATCTCAAAAGCTGTGGTGCAATCGTGTTGCCCACACATTGAGATATGGACTTTCCAAATGGTGTAGTTTTGGCATTCAATAATTAATCAGTCCGTTCTTTGGCTTACAACCAAATATCATTAGCTCATGTTTAGGACATCTTAGCTTGTTTGACTGAAAGTTATCTTTAAGTACAGAAAATATGGGTTTTGACTGCCGATTTCATTGAACTTATGAATTACACATGTATCCTTATGTGTTGTGCTCATTGTGATTTGGAATTTTGATGTATAATGGGATTCTTGCTTTGCTACTCATTCTGACTAGATCCCTTGAGCCACATGCAAACACATGTCGTAGCCAGATAGAGTGGCATGCATATGAATTATTTATCTGACAGATTTGTTGCTCGTATTTGATTTTTGGGTTGGGCCACATTTGTCATTAATACCCTCCACCACCTGTCACAGCCAAACAAAGGAGGATCCCCTAATGACACATGGTTTGGCCAGATCGTTGTGCCATCACCCAATATATCAATTGTGAGTCATAATAAAAGATATAATAGTGTGCATAGTTTGCGCACTCTAAAACTGCTTGGGCATTGAAATAAAGTATCTGAACATGCTCATGTAAACGAATGTAGCACTTGGCTGAACTGAAAAGGCACTTATATTTAGCGCGTTAAAGAGGTTGTTTGTTGCATAATGCACCGAAAGATATCGTTCTTGTTCTCATCTGTAGTTGATCGAATCGCTATTGGCAAACCACCAATGTTGGCATTTACAACTTAATTTGTGAAGGGTAGGGTGTCAATTCTTGAATTGTGATATGAAAGTGTGCCAGTGTTGGGTGTTGGTGGGGAACTAAAGCATTTCCTCTCGCCCTGCATTGTGCCATTCGGGCTTGGTCTGCTGTTTTGCTTTGTCGAAGAGTGTTTTATTTTCACAAAGAGGTTTTGTTGGGTTGATTTACAATACAATAAAATCCGTTGCAAATTATTTTCCTTTCACACGGTGTACTTTTGATACAAATGTATAAAAACAAACATTTCCTCGTTTTAAATTAAGTTCGTTCTGAGAACAAACACTGTTGTGAGATGGGAAACGGCAAGGAAATCCTTGGCAGAGATCTTCAACCGACGTAGTAAGGCAGCTGGAAATGTCGACGTTGTTTTATGCAGTATCAGGGAAACCCCATTGTTAAATGCTTACGGTAAGTGCATTGAATGGAATAACTGATTTCAACATTAGGAGGAAGTCATAACTGGCTTCACATCACTCGTGTTTAGTGCGAGTGCTTTTTATACAGCATATGCTCTGCAAGTCAACCTGTATCGCCACATAAAAATATGATTTAGTCTTAATACTTTTGGCCTTTCGCACGTGTTAAGCAGCTTTTATTTAATTGTGTAAACGATGGATCAGTTTTTCCCTCTAGGGCTCATCAGCAGAGTCCCGCATGCAAAATACCCACTGATGGTTTATCCGATGTTAATTGTCCTATACACCAAGGTCCATCTGCATGATAATATAACGTGTGTAAAACCACCAGCGCACTGCAGTTGATTGTTCTGGGTAATAACCTTCATTTCCATGTGCACATCAAAAATAATATACTGCAGGTAATCAGCCTGTCGGCCTTCCAGACTGGTCTAAACAAATGGTGCTGGTTGACAAATCGGCACGCCCACGAGGACACGAGACCAGAGGGGTGTTTTTTTATTATCAAGTTACAGATGCAGAAGAAGACTTTCGATCTGTTTCGCTGCAGTGGTCGGGGGTAAGCTTTTATACAAGCTCCACTTTATTGAAACACGATTGCAGTGTTATCGAGAGTTATAATTTTAAATGTGCATGTGCAATTCCTTAAGTTGCCAAACTGTATCAACGCACGCACGCCCACCGACTTGTGGACTGCAAGATTGATAAAGGTTTGCACAACGGCCTGACTGCTCATCATCGCTGTGTCACTCGGTTCACCGCAGAAGGTTTGCACAACACGTCCCCTCCGGGCGGGCCTGAACACACTGCTGGTGTTGTTTGTGATCGACTTTGATGCCAAAGACAACGCTCAGTCCTCTTGACGATACACCATTGATGGTGCGTGTTGGCATTAAGATCGGAATGGTAAAAGTGGCAACGTGGGTGTCGTGTATGAAGTGAGCCACCGGTTAAGGAGAAATTCAATCTTTGCTCATTCGCATCGCGGCTAAACCTACGGACACTTTATGAAACGTTCGACTGGAGACAAATTTTCGGAGTGGTCAAACGTGGTACGCTCGTGGCTGGTGGCGAGGTATAACCTGCAGTCTTAAGAAAACTTTGCGATGCATGCGGAAGGGTTTGACATGAGCTTCCTTGTGTAATGGCAATAGAGCCTGCATGCGGTGTGAGTGGACTAGTGGCCACGGGAGGTAATGACGGGAGTCAGCCTGCAGTGCAAATGCACTAGTGGCCACGGGAGGTAATGTCAGGGGAGTCAGCTGTGAGTGCGAAGGGACTGGTGGCTACGGGAATGTTCGAGAAGGGAGCGTGGTCAGGCGACGGAAGGGGACGGTGGAGTCTGCCGGTGGAGCGAACGTCCAGAGTCAGTGAGAAGGTTCGAGAAGGGGGGCGTGGCCTGGTGTTGGTATAAAAGGGGGAGACGCGCGGGAGACTCGGGGCTGTCGCAGTGGGGGTCTTCGCCTGATGTCAAGTGGACGTGTCTTCAATAAAATGCCATCTCAAGAGAAGTGTGTCAAGTCGTCATTACATCTTGTATTCAGTGTTCATTTCAGTCAGCATTTTTATTTGAGTATTTTTGTTTAGCCAAGACATACGACTCTGGATTTCATTTTGGCAGTCTTAGTCTACCTAACTAAAGCAGTCAAACACCTAGTCCACGCTGAGTTATTGTTGGCGTGGGGGGCACGCAATCCCGCAGCCCCCAAAATATCAGTGAACAGTAATTATTTTATACGCAAATAGCTCATTCCTATCGTCTTCCTCGGTGCACTGCCGTATTACAGCAAATGCTGTAAATAAATGAACACATTCATCAATAACACGTCCGCCAAAAAAGAAAAAAAAACACGAGATATCAGACTGGTAAATGTTCACGTCCTCGCCTATTATATATTATTCCTTTTAGGAGGGCAGTGTTAGTGTGGTGCTGAGTTGTTTTATTAGTTATCCTTGCGCATCACTGTATGTATTATGTATGTTGAACTTCGTTCGCACCGTACGTAGCCAACCTTGCAAACGCGGCGTCAACAAATTAATGTTGTGTTCCAAGTTAGGGCATTGACTGTTGCCACACTGAGCTGTAGATGGCAGCATTGTTAAACTCGGTTATTTAAAACGATGGAGAGTCGTTGGCTTTCGTTTTATGGCCACTGCGTTCAAGCGTGTGCCAAGTACTAGACTCGATGCATGATATTCTTGGTTCTTTCGGTGAAGTCATCACGTAGAAGGGAAATAATAAAATAATAAAAATGAAACATAATAAAATACAATTCTCACGACGTTTCGGCCACAACGCAAGCAGCCGTCCTCAGGTGAAGAACAAGCCTGTTGGAAAGACACCGTCTGAATGACGCTGTCTTTCCGACAGACCTGTCTGAATGACGCTGTCTTTCCGACAGCCCTGTTCTTCACCTGAGGACGGCTGCTTGCGTTGTGGCCGAAACGTCGTGAGAATTGTATTTTATTATGTTTTATTATTATTTTATTATTTCCCTTCTACGTGATGACTTTACCGAAAGAACCAAGAAGATAAATCCCTGCAGTCACGAAAGCTTTAAATCGAAAAATTCGATGCATGATATTCCCGTTTTTAAGGATTCATCTTTCATTGATCCTTCTATCAAAGCCTTCAGGCTGGACACATGCTATGAAGTCGATCAGTTTGCTTAGCCCAATGCTGGATAAATAAAGGGCTTAATTTTGAATGCATTTTGTGAAATAAGCGATCAGAGCCAGAGAAATGTGGCGTTCAGTTGGAAGCTAACTTCATGACTTGATTAATTAATTTCTGATGACCAAATAAGCAGAAATACACCCCGTCTTGTCAAATCTCGAGAGCTAAGCAGTGCTGAGTCTGGTTAGAGCTTGAATGGGGTCAGTAGCAGATGGCCGTGCGACAAAATCCATGTTTGTACTCTACTTTACTTACACATATGTGATCTCCGCCTTCACCGACTTACACTGACCAGGGTAGTGAAGTATTGTCAAACAACCCTTACCATCCAGCATTAGATTTCTACCTGGGAGTCCTACGCTACAGTAGCTACATTCTATGCCTTGGTTTCATTTGAGGTTGCGTCACCGGTTGAAACTCAGATTCTCAGTCGTGTTGCCCTGAGGCTCTGACATGGCCAGTGGGAGTCCTCTTAACCATCTTGGCCACAGCATTACACCGCTAGACATTGACTACATCGCCTGGTGTACAGGAGGTCGTGGTTTCGATCCCAGCCCTTAACGCCTGCTGTGTATTTGGAGTTTGCGTGACTCTCTCCTCGTGGTTAGCGTGGATTTTTCTCCGGGTCCTTCGGTTTTTTCCCTCCACATGTTTAATCAACATCACGCGGTTAGATTATTCGGTTGCTGTCAATTTCCGCACAATACGCCACTTCGTTCGGCTATCATTTGTAGCCAGGTCGCATCTGAAAAACAGCAATATGGCTCAGTGGGCATTACCTGGTCAAAAGTTGCCAGTGCTTTCGCAACCGGGGGGTGAGTCGCGCAACAGTTCCAGGTGCGTTGCGATATTTTCGGAATCGCGGAGAGGAAATAACCTGAAGACTCCATAATACAGGGTCTTTTTGGCGTTAGATCGCGATCTAACCCCCCCCCAAAAAAAATCTGTGTTATGAATGATATTGGTCGCGAAAGCCTACGTGTTAAACTAAGCTGAAGCCTCTCCACACCGCACTAACCGTCAGCCCCCGGCGCTCACAACTTACTCGGTCGGGAAAGCGGCGATTGGGCAAACAAACGGAGAGACGTGCATAGGCACAGACAGAGACAACAAAAAGATCCACCCTATAGTCTTAATAGACTGTTGGGGCAAGTGCTGTTGGTGAGCAACTATGAAGGCCGGCACGGCGCACGAGGGGGTGAGTGGCCAGCACCACGCCCGGCCGCCTTTGTCTCCCCAGTGGCGATGTTTACACACTGCACCAGGCACTCATTTGAGGCTGAGTCGACCTAGGGGATGTCCCGAACCGGTTCAGATAATCGTCACCGGTTTTGGCCCTGAGCGGGAAGCTAACTCGGGTGGCCAGGTTCGTATCACAATGCGCTAACAGCCACACAATCGCTCCCCACACACAGAGGCATACAAAGACACACACACAGACACGGACAAACACAGAGACACACATACACAGTGGCATAGAGAGACAGACACGAATACACACAGACGCACTCACGGACACGGAGACACACACGGAGACGAATACACTTACACGCAGACACAGAGGTACAGAGACACAGAGACACATGGAGACACTCAGGCACGAACACGATTACACATTTGGACAAATTCTTGTCACGAATTTTGGCAGCGCGCCAATTTATTTCCCTGTTGTCCATAAGATGAGCATCAGCAAGGGGTCGTGGATTCTCTCTCGGCCACAACGCAATCCCACCCGCTCACTCACTCACCCACAGCGAGGTTAGGGTTCGGTGTGGCCGCGCAGATGGAGCAAGGTCGAACGTGATCCGTGGATTGAAAGTGGTTGAGGAAGCACTTGCCCTCTGATCCACTTCTTCAAGTGGAAAGTCACCAAAAGAAGCATCAAAAGGGTGGCTGGATATTGAGTAGACGGACTTTTTGAAAGTCGTAAGCAAATCTTCTTGGTTCTTTCGGTAAAGTCACGTAAAAGGGAAGTAATACAATAATATTTTTATTATTATTTTATTACTTCCCTACGTGACTTTACCGAAAAAACTAAGAAGATGAATCCCTGCAGTCACGAAAGCTTTAAATGGAAATCGTAAGCAAATGTCACAATGCAAGTCAGCGAATAATTGCGCATATTAGTCAGAGACATGCGGGGAGTGGTCGTGTAGTGGTTTAGCGCGCCGCGCGACAAACCCGGACCACCCTCGTACGGTGCTGAAAATCTGAAGCGGTCCTGGCCCTCCCCTCGGTAGACTCAGCCTCAAATAAATAGTGCTGTGTTTAAAGCTGAGCGCTGGGGAGTCAAAGTCGGCTGGGTGTGTGCCGTCTCGGCCTTCACAGGTGCTCACAAACAGCACTTGACTCAGCAGTCGTGTTAAGGATATAGAGGGGATATGCCAGCACATGTTCCTCAATGCACATGCAAACGCTCTCCCAAATCTGCATCATTTTTACTGCAGTGCAGTTCGCCAGATTTCATCGAAAATATCGTGTTTTATACGTTGGAAACACTGATTTGTGAGGGTCACCGCGATATCGTTTTTGACGATACGATATCAGATGTCACGATATGACGATTATCGCAAAACTGCATCGCTTTCCCACGACTTTATAATTGTGTTTCTCAATTTTAATGCGCCCTTTTGTGCTTTTGTTATTGTACTTCAAGGGCCGAATATGGATTGTTTTAAACGTTATTCAACCTCCTTTCACTCAACATAAACCTCCCATAAGCATTGTTAATCATTAACATCAATAACTCTTATCACGCCCATCATCCTGTCAGTTGCACGAATGTAATTATAATCAAATACATTGACGTATTAAACTGATGAAAGTCATACAATGCCCTTGCTTATTACTCCAGAGCAATATTTTACAACGCATTAATTTCACGGATCTATCAGAGTATGTGCAACTTTATTTTCAGAGTTGTTACATTAACGTAAATATTTTTTTCAAGAAATTAAACATTAAAATAGAGCAACGAGCAACGCCGACATTAGTAACAATATTAAGCGAAACAGATGATTAGATTATTTATTGGTGGCCCTCATATCCTAGGATAATACATCATTTGTACGGGCTTACATTACGTATTTCTGCGACAACCCGAGTTCCAGTTCGGGGAGCAGTGCTCTTGAGTAGGAAGCGGTAAACCACACTGCCATCTCTGGCCAGATCGCCTTCATGAATGTAAAACATAAAGATACCAGCCACGGCAGTGCGATTGTGGACATGCACCCCAAACCGTGGACCATTTAGTAAACCCACTGTAGCCTTTGCTCCTTCAAGATTACACAAACTCTCTTCTTAAGCCATCTCGTGGCTAGCAGACCACGCCATTTGTGTCTAGCTCCTAAACATGTTGTCATACGCAAGAATAAGAATGCTCTCTGGACAATGTTAGTCTGTGTGCAACGTAGGTCTATGGGACACATAGAGGAACTAGCAAAACTACACGAGCAATCAACTCCTGAAAGTCCTCTCGTCGTGGCGAACAGACCTCGAACTTGGCATCTGACCCCCCCCCCCGGACTTACTACGCCTGCCAATTCGCAAGCATAGACACCTCTGGGCGTGGATAACGTTTATAGCAGCCAGCTGGTAGCATGAGCAGCTGGTGGCTGGGTATGTAGGTAAGCAGGCAGGCGGGAGGACGTTGTTGTTGTTTCACTCGTCCAGTCGTTTCTCTCTCATTGGGGAGGGGTGGGGGTTGCGACTTTGCCTGTGGTTGGGGACTTTATGGGCGTGAGGGTCTGCGAGCGAGAGGAGGCAAGGCACAGAGAGAGAGAGTGGCGATATCTGCAGCGGGCAGCAGGGTGGACCGCACAATGTGCGGGGCGAGATAAAAGTCGCCGGGCTTCCACGCGGACTGGCGGGGTGCCGCTCGGCTCGAGGCGTTCCACAGTCGCCAGCGAAGGGGTCGTGCGTTGTGCGCGCGACGTTTCCCGGATTCGTTGTACTTGGTTCAAGTGTGTCACAGTGCCCCCGGGGATGTGATTGTGCGTCGTTAGTCATCGTTTTTGTGTGTCCCAAGCGATTTGGTGCGGTGTGGTCAACACTGTGCCGTGTGTGCGTTTCCACCACCACCACCACAGTTTTGTCATCCGTGTGGATGTTTAAGCATAGTACAGTACTGGAGTAATACTCGTACAGAAATGGCCCAGAGTGTACGTGTGGATACTTTGTAAACAAAAGACGTTGATGTCCATATGGAGGTGCTGGTGCCTCTGGATATGCATACGTTAAGCAGATCTACACATGGACACAAGATTACAAGCAAGGTGAGAGTGTTCATTATTATTGATATTATGCATCACTTATACAATGTTCTTGGGTCTTTCGGTAAAGTCGCGGAGATAGATTCAACGAAAATAACAAAATATAACAAAAAAACTACGGCGCTTGCGATCGAAACGTAGTTTTTTTTGTTATTTTATTTGAACCTATCTACGTGACTTTACCGAAAGACCAAAGAATTTGAATTCTTGCAGTCACGAAAGCTTTAAGTCAACACTTTTCCAATGTCCACAACTTATCATATTTAACGCTTATTCTAATTTCCAGAAAGGCATGTTGTACAAATGCAGCATTTACCGACTACCACTTAATAGTGGATGGACCACGGCTGGTGATAATGATGATGGGTAATCATTGCTGCCAAATTGCATCTTGGTTACTGTATTATGACTTTAAATCGGGTCAGATTTTGTGAGTTTCTTGACAGCGTCCATTGCCAATCCACTACTGAATTGTTACTTGGAACCTGATGTTGTTTAAGCCAAACGCCGGCCTCGACTCTAGGGCCATGTGGCGTAACAATGCCACCACATTACCGTTGTCTATATTATCTACGTTGTTAAATCGCTAGGGAACAACATTGTTTGGAGTGGGACGGTAGCCAACGAGCCAAACAAATTTGTGCTTTATAGGCAAAAAAAGTTTGCACGGCGGTAACTTCACGTACACACACAAGTGTCACGCGAAGCGTGTTTATGTAATGGTCGCGTGAATATTCTGTCACTCCCAAATGCGGCTGAACAAATTTTGTTTTGTGTGTTCGTCTGCCAAGTTCTCGCGCGTACAAAGCCTAACTGCGATGTACGTTCTAGGAAGAGAAGCGTAGTAGCGACGCGACCTATACCCATCACGACAAGCGTGTTCTTGCTGCGTGAGCTCTTAGCCACGGCATGCCTTTCCCAGATAACGACAACGAACAGCTCGCTGGCAAGGGCCGTGACAGATATAAAAAATAATTTCCGTTTGTGGGAAAGTAGAAAACAAAGAACTCCGATGGTTAATGGGCTTAGGAGACGTAATTATAGAGCACATATCAACACAAACAGCTTAGTTGTCATCTGCATCATCGAATGCCAGATGAGATCGGGTTACCCAGATTGACAACTTGAGTGGTTTCCAATTAAGTGGGCGAGCTTGGAGCGCTGTCACAAGCTAACAACGCCACTTAACCGGGTACAACTGTAGACTACACGGGAGGACACGTTCTTTGTGAGGGTGTCTGCGAGTATGACACTCAAATGAGTACCTGGTGCGGTGCGTAGAAAAATGTCCACTGGGGAGACAAAGGTGGCCGGGCGTGGTGCTGGCCACTCACCCCCTCGTGTGTGCCATTCTGGCCTGCGTAGGTGCTCGCTAACAGCACTTGCCGCAACAGTGGGTTAAGGCTATACGGGGGATCTTTGTCTTTGTCATTGTCAGGTGGTTAGCGCACTGCGCTACAAACCCGGCGACCCGTTGTACATATCAACAAGTGTGCACCAAAACATTAAATTATAATGATCAAACAGCTCAGTCGGTAGAGTGGCTGTTACCCCCCCCCCCCCCATTGGCAGAGTTGACCTGGCTCCATCATCATCACCACCACCCCTTCAGGGTTGCCACGTTGAGTAACCGCACGGTGAGACACTGAGAAGGTGCCTGCAGTGAAGGATGTTGCAGAGTGACGTCTCGCGACGTGGAGCCACAGCCACACGTGGAACACACAGTAAACACGTCGACTGTGTCTACCACCGTATACCATATACCTGTCAACACCTTATCAGTGGCCTACTTTATTACAGATCAAGTAGACCTTATTGCTCACCCTGTGCCCCTTATGAATCTCAAAGTTCATCCTGCAAAGCCCCATCACAATCAAATAGACCTGAAAACTCACTTTCCCTGTACAAAAACCACGGGCTACACCGCGTGTGTGTACGCGCCGTGGGCTTTCGCGTGTTCGGCCTCCATGCGTGTTCGGCAAGAGCACACGCGCGCCTGGAGAGAGGACGCCACCATCGCGGAGATGAAGCGATGGGGTCGGCTGCGGGAGCGAGACGGACGGTCGCGTCCCGAGACCGCGAAGCTCGTCCAAGAGGCAGGGGGGGGGGGGGTACGCCCGGGAGATGGAGCGGTGAAATCGGGATCATGTGCGCGAGTTTAGTTTTGTTGTCCTGTGCTGAGTGCGTTGCTCCTTCCCCCGCACCTCCGCTCAGCACGGTTGGCTACGTGCGGTGCGAAAGAAGTTCAACGTGCACCAGGTGTTGGGTGGGTGGATCGTTACACTGCGGAAATGTATTTAAAGATGCGTCGACCGCATGGGGGAGGCCTTCATCCAGCAGTGGATTGGTCATGGCTGCTGGTGGCGATGGTGGATGGGCACCCCTGTATTTGTGAACACGTTGTATACGATGAATTGTAATGTTAACTCGCCGATAATTATATAATCTGGCTGTCCGCTGATGGTGCTTGTTGTAAATACTGGCGAAACGTCGTACTCGGATTGTAAATGTGTATTTGCTCTCCAACACACCGGTGTGCTGTACTCATAACGAATTGGCATGTTCTGTGAACGTGACAAACCTTATTAATTGGCTGTGTCGGGTGATGGCGGGTTTAACGACACATTTATATTTACGCGATCTAACCCCAACAAAAACTATATGATGGAATATAATTTCCCTGTATTTTAATTATGAATTATTGTGCAAGGCATGCATTTGCATTGACGTCATTAGGTGTTGCACTAAATAAGCTGTCGTATGGAAAACCATCTGCGTGGATACAATTTGTGGGACTGCAGTTTCTATGTTATTTTATTATTTGCCCATTCCACATATGATCACGTGACTGGGAATGCATCCGACAACGTCAGATCTCCGAATGCTGAAGCCTGGATCGCGCTTGGATGGGTGATGACCATGTACAACGGGGCATCATAGCTTTTGAGACTATATTGTGAGCAGTATAAATTAGTGCGGCAAAATGCCATTGTTGTCATGTGCGGTACATGTATGCTGTCATGTCTATGCTGCCCGGTTTTGCCAACCCGCAAGTAACCAGCGTGGTGAAGTATAGTCACACCGTCATGGCGTGGGGAAGGCCTTCATCCAGCAGTGGATTAACAACAGGACTGTACATGGAGAGTACTGTTTATTCAAGTGGTCTCTTAGTATTGTGTCACGAGACATTAATGTTGGCTGAAAGCAACAATCCGTCACCCCATGTCAGGGTTACGGGCCTGAGAAAGTGATGTTACAGAACGACTTCTGAGGGCACCTCAAAGGCACTTTTTAATCCACCACTTTTTATGCACTCGCCTTTTGCCCGTCCAAGGACGAGTGTGTTTCAGTAAATCTGAAACTTGCAAGCGAAAAGCAGACCGCGACGTGAGATATTCATTGCATCAATTCGCGTGCAATTTGTAAGGCCGCGGTGACACAGACCTATTTCATTTTAAGGTTATAATCCCTTGTTCATCATGACGTCCTTTTTACTTCGATGTCTCAACAGCGTCACGGAGATCGCGTGACGTAGTGAGGGTTCTGCCTTTGTAGTGAGGGTTGGAAGTTGACGCCGAGGAGGGGGGAGGAGGCGCCTCGCCCCCCCATGTGGAGTGACGTCAGCCGCTAATTAATATTGATGGCAGGGGTGTCCATTTGGAAGACGTCACCTGCTCATGATTATTAATGAGGGGTGCTACATGTGGAGTGACGTCACCTGGTCACCTGCTCATGATTATTAATGAAGGCGCAGTCTATGTGGAGAACAGGAGAACGTCACCTGTTCATGATTATTAATGAGGGGGGCTGGTCGACGTGGAGTGACGTCACGCGCGGGACACAGACATTATTGGCTCATAGCAGTAAATTCCTTGCAAATATTGATTGCCCCGTGAAGATGAGTGCTAACAAACCAGTGAGTAGTTTTCTGTTAGTCACTATCTACACCAGAAGCTAACCCATAATTTATTCCCAGTGATATGCCATACAGAACCATTTGCTACACACTACGATGCACGTGTGCATAGTAAAGGTGCAGCCCTTCAACTGCTTTCCCGCGCCTCTGCTGACGGAAGGGCCTCCACTTAGAGGCAGATCTAGAGAGCCCCTGTAGACTCTCTAGTGTGCGTTGGTCTTCTCTTCCATGCTGGCCAGACAACTTGGAGGATATCGGAGTAACCGCACTTTACCCTACCAAAGGCAACTTGCCAATGGACTAACTGTGGTGGTACTCGAACCGGCGACCTGACGATCCCAAGTCCAGTGCACTGACCACTGCACCGCAGCAGCATCCCAAGAATACAGGACATGCTCCTTAGGCCTCCTCTCTGAACATTTGTACTTGTCATAATGCTACCGGCGGCTTGTACGTACGTACATTGAGCTTCTTTCGCAGCATACGTAGCCAGCCGTGGTAATCGCAGGTGCGGGGGGAGAAGGATGACGAACTGCGTTGGCTCCTGTGGTGTTGGTGGTGATGCGCTGCCGTGCCGGTGTTGTCTGCGTTTGTTGCACAAGACGAGGAAGATGCTGCTGCAGCGCCGGAAATCGGCACCCGCGCTCAACGACAAGCGCTACGCCGGCTTCAGGCAAGCCTCTCCACGCCGTCACGCACATCACACAGCGACCCGGCTGGCCACCTCCAATTTAATTTCGATAATTTGCTAAGTCTCCATCTCGTCTGGGGACGATTAGTCTTATTGAGCCGATTGATTGGGCGGAAAGATGAATAATGTATTAGTTTTTTTTATTCAAGAAAAAATGCGTGGCCACTAGCTTGGCAGTGGTGCAGAAGCGTAGGTCGCAAACACTTAACACTGTCGTCACTAACTCTGCCCTAAAATAGGAAAATATATTGAATTAACAATATATATATGATTGGTGCTGTTTTTCTTCTTGGTTTTTTCGGTAAAGCCACGTAGAAGGAAAATAATAAAATAAAACAATAAAATAATTCTCACGACGTTTCGGCCACAACGCAAGCAGCCGTCAGGTGAAGAACAGGTCTGTCGGGAAGGTGAAGAACAGGTCTGTCGGGAAGACAGAGTCTGTCTTCCCGACAGACCTGTTTAATTTTTATTATTTTGTTATTTCCATTGTACATGACTTTACCGAAAGAACCAAGAAGATGAATCCCTGCAGTCACGAAAAATGGTGCTGTTTTGTTTCTTTAAATGACACGTGTCATGGTTGATTACTCGGGGGCCCCTTTAAAAATGGCGGCTTCCTTTGGAAGCCACGCTCGGCATGACGTGTGTCCGATGATGCCAGTGACGTGATCAAACGCCCACCCATCACCTCCCGACCAGCGGCACACATGGCAACGGACGGACGTGAGAATTTTTGTTCCCAAATATTTTCGTGTTATCCGAATCAATAATCAGTAGAGTAATCGATTAGGTAAATAATCTGGAGTACCCAACTCTGCGTTCCGTTGACAGCCAACTCGGGTTCAGTTAAGTGCACTTGAGTTGACTCGACTCGAGTGGCCTTTTCGTGGTGGTTACTTGAGTTCGTACTCGGGTTCGTAGGCTCGCGGAAATATACGGTATGAGAACGCGCAAAACTACCGCAATAACATATTTAATTGTAACCGCCTTTCCGTTCGTTATCTCCACGTAACGGTGAAACAACTGAATGTCTTGTCGGCCATTGAGGCTTTTGGACTTAGGTTAAACAGCAGCATGTGTTTGACCAAGAACATTCCGGAGCGGCCTCTTCCTGCTGGGTCTCCCGATGATAAAGCGCCCTTAAACTGCGTCATTTGTATGGGTTAGCATTGTCGAAGAGTTCTGGTAGAAACGGGAGGTTATGAGTTGAAGTCTCGGTCAAGGTCAACCCAGCCCACTATCTCATCCCTGGGGTCAGTAAATGAGTCATATGAATAGACTGGCCACTGCCATAGGCACGTGGAGTTCACACAATCATGGCCACAAATCAAATCCGTCGGCATTCTTTCATACAAATAGCTCGTGAAGATCATTTGGAACAGAATAATGAACAAGGCTAACCGACCAGTTGAACAAGCCAGATCCATACTATTAATCAAATGCAGGAAAAGACCAAATCAATGGAAATCAAATAACATTATTCATAGCCACTGCAGACTATAACTTGGCATTTTACTCTGTAGAAAATGATGCGGTCGTCCAAGCTCTCAAAACCATGGCTTAAATAAGTAAATAAAGTGTTGGGAAGTTATGAAACAAAAAACATTTTGTCTCAAGCAAATTGCATATCAGGGGGGAAGTCAGGCAAGGAGATACGCTGCTGCCTCAAAGTTATTCACGGCAACATTATAAGTTGTTTTGTGAAGAATTAGTTTAGAGCTACGAGGGCAAACACAAACGTGTAGCATTATGAACCATCTCATTTGCTGATAACAAAACAATCGTCAATCTGGCAACCTTTTGGGAAAACATTTCTGGGGATTGATCGAAGAACTCGGTTATGAAGGCCGTCCAGTTGGGCTCAAGATGGAACCGCTTCGTGGAACAAATGAAGGTCATTGTTGGAGGGCCGCACCGAGCACACCACGTGGCTGGGCCTTGAAGGCATTTCCGGATCAAATTGGCGAAGTAAAGGGGCGGATGAGAACAAAACATCTTCTTGGTTCTTTCGGTAAAGTCAAGTAGAAGGGAAATAATAAAATAATAAAAATACAACATAATAAAATAATTCTCACGACGTTTCGGCCACAACGCAAGCAGCCGTCCTCAGGTGAAGAACAGGTCTGTCGGAAAGACAGCGTCTGAATGAAACACCACCAGGCTTGGAGCGTATATTTAAGCTGGGTTGGAGGGGGAAGAGCGCCTTGACAAAAGAATTTGCAAATCAAGAGAACAAAACACTCGTTTATTTTTTTATTTTACCATGGAAGGGCCACTGAGCGATAGAGCTCTTTTTCAGAAGCGAACCCGTCACAGATTATAGCTCAACGAAGTGGCTTATCACGTGGAAATTTATAGCTGCAAAATTCTCTAAACGCGTGTTTCTAAATGTGGAAGGAAAACCCGGAGGACCCGGATACAAATCCATCGGATGGGGGGGGGCGAGAGCGACGCAAACTCCAAATACACAGCAGGCATCTGGGTTGAGATGGAACCCATGACCTCCCGTATACCAGGCGAGGTAGTTAACTTCTCGCCACCGTGGCGACATGTTAACAGGTTGGGCAGTTTCTTAAAATAAAAAAACTTGAATGGTAACCATGAATGTGTATGGCTGAAGCAGAGTTACTTTTAAACTGGCTTCTTCATTGACCAACAATCGACGTTACCTTCTTCCTCAAAGAACAGCCTCGACCGGGTTTTGGGTAAGAGTGAGTTGATAGGGTTGCAATTAATCATATTATTGTCAGCGCAGCAGCAGCTCGGTTCAAATATGAGGCCATTTCAGCTTAATTAGGATTGTGGCAGCGGTTAAGTTGAAACACGTAGAGAAATAATTAGAATTGTTGCGCTTGATTGGCGGATTGGATGAACAAAAAACTCTTATTGCAGCCTAATTATCCGCTTGCCTAGAATTAATAAAGTACCGCAGGCAGATCCATTAGTCAAGTTAATGGTATATTTAAACCACGACAAGCATTTTCATCACTAGTATCAAGACGACTACATCGCCTTGTGCATTTTTACACAGGGTTATTAAAGGGTGATTTAAAGGCAGGCGAGTGGCTTATAATTCTTCAAATGTGTCTTTTGTTGCACAGTTTGCGCCTTGATGTGTGGCGAGCTCGTTATTCTTTTTTTTAGTTTTTATAAATCCTGTGGCTCTTGGGGGCGGTTAGAAGGCGGTTTTACAGAGAGGCGTTGTACCCTGCCGATAACCGGCCTCGCACAAGGAAGTCACGTTCCTGCAGGCCCCGACAGAAACGCAATCGTGAACGTTTGCCCGACGCTCCCACATCTGCGCGTGCCTGCCGTCGTTTTGAGACGTTCCCGGAGCCGTTTGCCGCCATGTGTCGCTCCTCGCACTGAACGTTGCTGTTCCCTCACTGGATTTATTCTCGATCGATCGATCGGACGAGAGTTGCCTTCATTACGATGAGGTACGTCTGAAAGTTTGTGGGGGGGGGGGGTATTCCTCGCTCATTATCGTGCTTTTTTTTTTTAAGGAACAGAGCTGTTTGTTAAATGGATTTGATCAAAACATTATGGAAAAAGGCAAAGGTGCAGCCCTGCAATTGCTCGTCATTGCTGGCGGAAGGGCCTCCACAACAGTGTGAGTTGAGGGCCCCTCTACAGGGTTTTCTGGCCTAATTCACACTATCCAGATGTGGGAATTACCCACACTATCCCATCTAACTTGTCCTGCCAAAGCACAATGGGCTGAAGTGGCCAAGACAAATGAGTGGTGTGTCGTTTTCATTAATCCCGAGGAAGCCCAGCTATTTAGCACTGCAGTCAGCCAATACAAATATTGCATATTGGAAACACAGGTGTCTGTGTCAGTGTGGCTTTCTTGCATTACCCACATACACAGAGTCTTTGCTAACCTGGCGCCTTTCGCAACCAAACCTTGTTACTCAACGCGATCATAAAAAATAAAATTATGCAATATTTAAAAGGAAATATTGACACTTGTTTAAACAAATATCAACATTTTTTTGAATGCCAAATTAAATGAACACAAAGCAGATATATGTGTATATGTCATAGTTTTTAAAATAAAGTTAAACTCTGTGCAGTTGCGCAGTCGTTTAAAAATATTGTTGTACAAGACTTTAATATACCTTGTCTGAGTGTACACATGTATATATAATGTGTTAGTTTGCCAGTGGATTTGCACAATAGATTGTGGGAAATTACAATGAAATCCCACACTTTTCCGTCTGCCGCTGAGTAAAATAAGATGTTGATGTTTTGACTGATTCCTTGCTGAGAAAAAAAAGATCTTCCTTTCTGCTGCTTTGTGACAAAATCCTGTTTTCATTTTACTTCACCTCTTACTTATTCCATACGCGTTATATGTAGACATGAAATATGCATGCAATTCTCATTTCTTTAGCATAATACTTCTGGGCTTAAATTATCACCGAATATTTTGCGGGTTCCTGGTCGACTGGAGGAGGCTGCATAGTATGAGCAGCCTCAGCCGCCTCTGAGTAGTATACTGGATGTGGTGTGCAGGGTGCTGAACGTGTTTTTCTCTCTTAGGCAACCAACCCAGGCAGACCCAGCTGAAATTAAACCCCGATCACACTTGCAAAGCATTTTGCGTATATCTGTACATTTGAAACGGCTGCACTAGAATAAAATAAACAACATTCGTTTGCGACGCACCCTTAACGTTACAAACATCTCAGGATTTAGAATTACACCCAAAGCGTGGCAGGGAGTGGGAGCGGGAGAGCATGGTAGCAATGAGCGGAGTCCAAAGGCACCGTTGACGAGGTCGGTTCTGTGGAGAGGCTTGAAAGCAAGAGAGAGAGAGGGGTGGGGGGCACATGGAGTGAACTGAGGAGGGTGCTGCGGTGATGAGAAGTTCACTACCTCGCCTGGTATACAGGAGGTCATGGCTTCGATCCCAACCCAGACGCTTGTATATATGGAGTTTGCGTGTCTCTCTCCCCCCGGTCGCTTGGATCTTTCTCCGGGTTTTCCCTCCACATTTAGAATCAACATCACCACGTGTTTAGAGTATATGGCTGCTACACAATTCCATGTGATAAGCCACTTAATTGAGCTATAATTTGTGGTCAGATCGCTTCTAAAAAGTAGTTGTACAGCTCCGTGGGCATTACATGGTAAACAAAAAGGTAATTCCAGAGGGTGGGAGGCCATAATGGCTAAGAGAGAGTGGCCACGAGCATCATGATTTGCTAATCTTAACTTCTTTGACCTTCTGATTAATTCGCTTGCAGCGACGGCGTCCTGTCGCAGAGCTCGCCGCTCCAGTTGGGCCCGTGGAGGCTTGGGGAGGCCGGGACCACGGCCTCGCCTAGCAGCCCTCTCCCCAACAGCGTGAAACCGCGCTGGACGGACCTCCTGGCGCCGATGCAGCCAGGGGTGGACGGAGTGCGGCTCGTCAGCCACGTGACGCTGCACGTGGGCCTGCAGTCCCAGGAGCGGTGCCTCATCCTCTTCCCCAGCACCTTGATCGTCGCAAAATACAAGTAAGCGAAGCTGGTCATTTCGGATTGTGGTGAATTTGTTTGTTGTTGTAGCCTCTAGAAGCATCCAGCAGCATCCCGCCTCGTGTGATGTTACACCGAGGCAGCCCAACAACCGCTTATTTCTACTGGCGCGACGTAGTTCTGTTCATTCAATCGCGTTATATCTAATTCGCATCCGCGTTATAAAAAATGTGTTCCCCAATAAATCCATCGCGTTGTGTTAAATTCGCATAATGAAAACGTGGCGTCATAGGGGAAGTGACTGTATGTATGTGTGTATGTATGTTGAACTTCTTTCGCACTGTACGTAGCCAACCATGCTAATCCGAGGTGCGTGGGAAGGACAACAAACTAAATGCAAAAAATCACTTGTAAGGAAACGAGTTGTCAATCCGAGTTGATTTAAAAGTGCATAGCTCCCTGTGGCTTCCTTTATATCGGAAGGAAGAGCGTTCCAGACGGCCGCAGAAGCGCACCTCAAAGCGCCGTGTGACGCGGTGCCCGCCATCTTGCTGCTGCATTGTTCGTCTTGACCAATCATCTGTCCCTCATAGCTATCACGTGTCCCACCTAAGCTCGCTTACATGTGAACAATGACGTGTTCGTTCCTGTGCTGTCTCTCAATGCAATTCGAAGCTTGCAATCTCGCCATTGAATTTGGCTTCTGAGCACCAGTCTTTTCAAGTGGGATGGTAAAGCGGCAAGGTCAGTTAATTAGAAAATATTACATTATTCTGAATAATTAATACTCTGATGATGTCCATCAGGGAGTCAGTGAAGTCCTTTGCGAAATGCTGACCATGCGGTAGAGAAGATTAGGCTGCACGAAAAAACGGGCTGTGTAAGGAACGCAAGTCACCGCATCGACCTTTCATAACGATGACGATGATTAAATAAAATTGGGGCATTAATCATTGGCTCATGTTAAGAGCATTGTTGCAGGCTAAGATGTTCAGGAATTGTGCTCAGCACTGTACCACCGGGACGACAAAACAAATGATAGTGTGACCCTGAAATCTCTGCCAACTCTGCCAATTTAAATCTTTTTATAATGGCGTAGCAGTTTCTCAAAGCTAAAATTAGAACAAAAAATGTATTATATTTTTTTATATATACTGCGTATATAAAGCACTCTCATTATCTTTGAAAATCGGTGTGCACGAAAAGGGTTTAAAAATCTGCAGCTTTTTGCTTCAATTGTTTTGGTTCACAGCAAAAGGTTAAAGCCGCAGCCATGCAACTGCTTGCTCGCTCCACTGCTGGCAGAAGGGCATCCACCAGAGGGAGCTCTTGAGAGCCCCTGCCAGCACCGTGCTAATCGCACCTCCGATTAGCACGGTTCGCTCCATACAGTGTGAAAGAAGCTCTACGTACATACATACTGAAGGAGGGTGTTTTTCCCTAGTCTTCCACACTGGTTCAACATCTTTCACCCCACCACACGACTCACTCTGGTGATCGACTCACTCCGGTGGACACATTTATACTGCTCGGTGGACAGAGGCGGGGGAGTTAGAAGAAAAAAAACTCCTGCTGGGGGATCCACCCGGCCAACCTCTGGATTGCGATTCCATTGCGGGAGACCATTACACCTCCACGGCTGTCGTAACTCGCTGATCCACCCATACTGGACGTCTGTGAAAAAAAGAGCTTCTTGGCTCATCGGATTCCTCCGGCCTAAATAATCATCTCTGATCCTGAGGTCACGGTAATGGCGCTAACAAGGGTTTACAACAACAACTGGATCCCGTGCGTTGCCGGTGTTGGGGGACGATCTCTGCAGGTCGGGCGGCGTGAAGCCCAAGACGGCCGTGCGTCTCTGCGAGATGTGGACGGCCTCCTGCCTGGGCGACGTGTGCGAGGCCACCGTGCCGCCGCTCGCCTCCTTCGTCATGGGGTGGCCCACCACCAACCACGTCGTCACCTTCAGGTTTGGCGACGCTCACGGAGAAACCCGCCGCGTCCCTGGGGATCTCATCCGGGACGCGCGTTGAGCTGTCGGCTCCCTCACATCGTCTCGGTTGTTTTTTTTCAAGGTTTTTATTATCTGGTTTTTACGGCTTTTTTTTTTGGGCTTCAAAGAAATTAACGTGAACGCCATTGTGTACTGCTACTGCTGCGTTCACATACACAACAACAAAAACACCCTCAAATACCCATCCCCTGCGTCAGCCCCATCACACACGAGAGCATCTTCTGTGGCCCAACGCGTCAAAAAGAATGGAACGCTCCCCCCCCACCGTCCCCCCCCCCACCATCCCCCCCCACCATCCCCCCCCACCTTCTTGTTACCTCCCGTCAACTGAGCGTGGCGAAATTCCAGCCAAATTATAACATCTCCCTGCCCACATTTACACTCAATCACGAGCACCGCGCACACAGTGAGCGGCGGCCTCACTCTCTCTGATGTTTGCTACTCCAATAGGCCCCCACTTACGCCTCTGCCATCCCCACCCCCTACTCGGACAGCCCCTCCCTTGGCCCGTAGCACGAGTCGAGCACTAGGCCAGAATTGTCAAACCGGGGCAAATTTCCGCCCGTGAAAATGGGACTGCCAAAGCCGGGATATACCTTGCCACGCTTTAGCTCACACCGCGTGAGACCAGGAGTCTAGTTGACGGATTACTCTGGGTTTCTTAGCGGTTACAGTGGGTTGTCCTATTGACTTACCCCTGTCCATAGGAATGTGGAGTCTTCACTGCCAGGCTCGGGGTTGTAAACATGAGATGAGATACCCTGCCTGTGTTCACTTGATTAGGATATCACTTCGTCTTTTCACTCTCGAATACGTAGTTCCAGTTTTCAGCGTTTGATTGTGAATAGCTAAGGAGAAGTTTGGTTAACCGCAGTCACCCCTCGCAGTGAGGTGACGCACTGAGAGAGCCAAATTACGGAGAATCGCGTGTGAATGTTCACGTCTGTAGTAATAAAAACAACACACACACAAAGTGGTGGGAAAAAACTGTCAGCGGCCGTCCACTTCTGCCGGCCACTTCGTGGCTCTTTGTTCACCAAGTTTACCAAACACAGGCCCCACATGCCAAGCGACCGGCAACATCAAACAGCACTCTCCAAGAAGATTTATTGAATGACGGATGATCATTTGCTTACATTTGAGCCAGGTTTATTAAAATAATTTGAGGAAAAAGAAGCGATGGGTGGGAGTGGATCGGTGTGCGGGAAGCAGGAGAGGTGTTGCTGCCGACAGCGGGCATGGTGGTTCGAGGCAGTCAGTCTGGTAGACCGTGTTCTCAACTTGGGTGGAAGAATCGATGAGCGAAGCTCATGGGAACAGGAACCATGATCGTAGCGATAGAAGAGTGATGAGGCGAATGACCGCCCGGTTGAGTGGATGACCGCATGGAATTGGAGTGAACAGTCTCGTTTCTGTATATGCATTGCATGTGACCAAATCATCACCTCCGATTAGCACGGCTGGCTATGTACTGTGCGAAAGAAGTTCAACATACATGCATCCACACTCCAGGACGCGTTCCATCTTGGTAACACGTTAATATCAAATTGGAGTGGAACAACGCGGACGCCCAGACAAACACATCATTCAAGACCCAAACATCTCACCTCCTGGCTTTCACTTCGTTCCTCAGAGTCGCCGGTGGTGGAACCATCAAGGGCATCAGAACATCAACAGCCCACTGCGCACAACTCCTTCACGATAAGAAAATTAAAGATACGAGCCACAGTAATTTAATTGTGGCCATGCAATCAAAACTATTGACCGTATAGTAAACCACTGTAGTCTGTGCTCCTTTACAATCAGAATATTTATTTTATACCGGAGGAATCCGATGAGCTATGAAGCTCTTTTCCACAGATGTCCAGTAGGCGCATGGGGTAAGAACGTTGTTATAACAACAAACAACACAAACACACGATGTTAGTGCAAAGTACAAGAAAGGTAAACAAATCACCCAAACACATTCAACGGAGGAGGAAGAGCAAAACTACACATTCTCTGATGCAGGCCTCTCGTGGCTGGCAGATCTCGACATTGGCATTGAGCTCTTGAACATATTGCCATCGTACGCAGGAACAGAATCGTAATATCTAATTCAATCTCAAAGCAAGTCTCCTTCTCCACAAGCTGTCGGGATATTCACCACCCCACTGCGCCGCTCAGTGCAGATCCGCTGTTAAACCATGGAAATACTTTGCCTTGGGTCAGTTTGCGGTTAATTAAATTGTGTTCTCGCCATCTGTGACGAATCGCATCCTGCAGTGGGCACGCTGTGGTATGGCGAACGTTGATATCTTCGTTACGGATCAAAAAGTTGTTTTGACAAACTCTCGCGCTATTTTTCGCTGAAGCTAAACCATCTTTTTCCTTATTTATTGGTCAGGAACAAAACAAAAAAAGCAAGCCAAAACAAGCATTCGTCTTCGACGGATAAGTTAGCCTGACCTTTTTACGTATGATATTTGAGTCTGCGGTAAATATTTTGGGTGCGTTCTCACTTGTACGGCGCACACCCTCCAGCGTAAAATGCGCTTGCCAAGTGGACCGGGTGTGCTCATAACGTATCACTTATCACGGTTTACTTTCACGTTTCTCTCTCGGAGCGCCGATCCACCAGAAATCCATGTCATGCGACTTAATTACACTGCCGCGTTTCTCTCAACCGTGAAGGGAATGGCGTTGGCACGTCTCTGCCCTTGTAAACGTGTCCGTCTGTCACAGCGGGCGGTTGCTCTCTGCCCGGGAGGGTGTCGGGATTGGCGATGCGGTCATGGAGAAAATAAATGTTGGAAAGAAGCAGTGAGAGAGACGCACGCTTGAAATGACATTGAGGAAGAGAGAGAGAGACGGAGGGGCACGCAGAGATGAGAGAACATACCCCGGTTGCCTTTGTTTATTCAGAATCAGAATCTTTATTTAGACTCCAGGAGGAAATCCGATGAGCCATGAAGTTCTTTTTCACAGATGTCCAGTATGGGACAGGTCAGCGAGTTACAACAACAATCAATACAACAAAAACGATAGAAGTGAAAAATAGAGAGAAAGTTTAGATCACTAAATATAAATACATAATAAATAAATTGATGTTTGCCACGCTTGGGCAAGGCAGCAAAAACAACAACAAAACATTTGCAGACCTCACCAAGATACCGCCACATAGCAGTAGCAGTCCCTCAATCAAGTGGCACATTCACATTGCACTGTCCATATTACACAGGTCGGGATCACAGTTATCAATCACTTGCGCAAATGTGACGCCGTTCAAAGCTTGTGCAGGGCACACATCGCGAGAAGGGATTGGTGGCGGGCGCTTTACGCGGGAGAACGCGCCAGAGAGGATGCGTCGCTGCGGGGATGCAGCGATGGAACGAGGTCCTGTGCAGGCGTTGCATCGCAGGATTCGTGAGAGATGGTGGCAGCCTTGGGGGCGAGCCTTCATCCAGCAGTGGATTGACCATGGCCGACGAGAATAATGTGCGCGCAACTACGGCACCGAGTGGCTTTCTCTTATTTTTGCCGGCAACATTTGTCCACCTGCGTTGGCACTGCTGGCTTTTAGCGCCCGTTCATGTGTGTATGTTGAACTTCTTTTGCACCGTACGTAGCCAACCGTGCTCATCGTTCAGAGGCCGCAATATATCAATGGAAGTAGCCGCAGTGTAGCGGTGACAATTTTGAAGAGATTTTGGAAAGGCAGGCTCTCAGTTTGGTAAACTTTTTTTTTTTGGCGATAGCCGGTGCACAGTATACAGCGTCACATGGCCCATATTTCGTTTTCATGGCCCTTAGTTGAGTAAACAGCGTTGCCTTCTGGGTCACAATCAGAATGTCTGCGGAAAATTATCGGTCGTGTGGGGTTTTTTTTTTCTCGGGACCTACTCGGGGTTCGAGAGTCTGCGGCTTGTGACGTCAAAACTTTACCGAAATCTGATCCAAACAAAGCGAGGCGAGGCGGGGTGGGTTGGGCTGTCGTAAAAAAGAATCGCACGTCAAAGAGAAATATCCGGCGGGCCTGTAAACAGAGCCCCGGGGGAATGGAAGGGTTCAGCTGTAAAGAAGATGAAGTTGCAGAGAAGGATCAGTGCTGGGGGTGGCGGCAGTGGTGGCGCTATCCGAGTAAAAGCAGCTCGATGGACTGCGGGCTCACGAAAATAGATTGTGGGTGAATTAAATACCAGGGTCGTATTCAAACATTCGTATCAACATACTCAACACATGCATCGATAGTGCTGCTTTAAAAGGAATACTACACATATGACAAATGTCACTTCAGGCATTGGCCCCCCCAGCAGAGAAATATTATTGGCTAGTTTGCCCAATTTATATATGTGGTATATGTGTATTTTTTTCACTTTTAGTTGTTAGCGCATGTGCTGAGTTGTGTTTTTTTTTGGTGTTATGCGCCACTGCCAATGCATTGTTTGTCCCATACCAGTAACGAGGTAATCAACTTGAAAAGAAAAGGAAATGCCCTCATCTCGAATCTTGTCCGCGTCTCTCTCCTCTCACCTCAACTCATCGCCACCTCTTGCCGATAGCTCTTCTGTCTTCTCACTAAGATTTTATGATTTTTAAGGGTAGTGGGGCTGGGGGGGGGCTAGCCCCCCAAAAGGAATCTCTGCCTTAGGGCCCCCGATGGGCAACGCGCAAACACCGCGTGTGTCAGCTGCTGCCCGCCCCAAACGGTGTTTTTGCGAAATCCTCCTCCTCCTGACTCGTTTTTTTTTCTCTTCCCTCCAAAAGCAGTGCTACTTTAGAAATGTGGACGTGAAACGGGGCTTCCTAAGTAAACAGCAGCAGCTGACTTTTTTGTTATTTTTGATGAGATCCCATGGAACAAATTGCGCCCACCCCCACCACCTCCATCGCCACCGCCGTCTCCATAATAGGAAGAGAAAGTGAACCGACTCCAAGAGCAACATCGCCGGGCTCCGGCATTCCGCGGCGTTCACGGATCGAGCGGCGTTGCGACTGTCGTCTGGTTTCCTGCGATAACGGCGGGACTAAAAAAAAGTCCCCCTGGGAAAGGGGGGGAGGGGTGGGGGTGCGAGGCAGGGGGGCACTGGGGGGGGGGGGGCACGAGGTGGAAGAAGAGTGGGGGGGGGGTAGCAGCAGAGAAAGGGCTTCAGGGTTCAACAGGACAGGTTTCTGCAGCTGCCTGAATTTCCCTTGAGAAGTGCGATTGCAAGTATGGCCATGGTGCTCTCTCGCTCACTCGCACGCTCTCGCTCACACTCTCTCACTCGCACTCTCTCACTCGCTCTCTCACTCGCACTCTCTCACTCGCTCTCTCACTCGCACGCTCTCGCTCTCATTCGCTCGCACTCTCTCACTTTCTCTCACGTGCTCTCTCTCATTCGCTCACTCGCACTCTCTCGCTCGCACGCTCTCTCTCATTCGCTCGCTCTCTCTCGCCTCACGCTCTCATGATGACGGTGCTGTCGGTCCGAATTGCAATTCCAATGGGCGGAAGGATTCCGCGGCCCGTGGGAACAGTTTGTGGAATGAAGCGGACCAGGCTCGGAGCGAGGCACGCAATCTGCCGCGTCAGCGACGAGCACACATCCTGGCCACCCTGGCAACCAATTCAGTCATCGTTAATAATAAGAAATCGTTATTAACAATAATACATCGTTATTAACAATAATAGAGGCACTGGGAAATTGAACGCGAGCGTTATGCAATCGCACGGCGATGTGTTTTTGTTGTTGGTGATGAAGCAATGCTCATAAATTAAATCAATTGAAGCGAATCAATCTCTGCATAAGATTGAATTCCATTCCCTGAGGCCAGTCCAAAAGAAGCATTGCGGTTATTTATGTTTTAGAGGTTTCATTATTTACTCATGTTGTGCATGCTGACGTGGTGCGGTGGTGAGCGCGCTGGACCCAAGTCCAACAACATCGAGTCCAAACTCGATGTTGTTCGTTCGATTTCCTGGCGCGGCAGCTGAAAGAGCAGTAGTTGCGGTGGCTAGGAGATGTTAACTCCCTCGGCTGGTATGCAGGAGGTCGTGGGTTCGATCCTGATCCAGACCCTGACGCCTGTATATTTGGAGTTTGCGTGTCTCTCTCACTGTGGTCGCGTGGATTTTTTCCGGGAGCATTTGACTGCTAAAAATTTCCACGTGATAAGCCACTTCGTCGAGCTATCATTTGTGATAGCCATGTCACTTCTGAAAAAGAGCGATACATCTCAATGGGCTGTTACCTAATAAAATAATAAACACAAAATTTAATATTCTTGGTTCTTTCGGTAAAGTCACGTACAAGGGAAATAATAAAATAATAAAAATTTAACATAATAAAATACAATTCTCACGACGTTTCGGCCACAACGCAAGCAGCCGTCCTCAGGTGAAGAACAGGGCTGTCGATAGACAGCGTTTAAATCGAAAAAGTTTAATAGTTTAGTCTTTTAAAGGTAATCAACGCATTCACCGCAGCGAGTCGATCGGTAGGTCGCGCATGTGGTGGGGTAAAGCGTGGGTGCTCCCCACCTCCTCCACGACGTGTGTCCCTGCGTGGAAGAGTAGGCCACAGATACCCTCCAGAGCGGCTCTCGTGAGCTCCCTCCCTCTCGAGGTGATCACGTTTTGTCAGCAGTCGCTGGCATCGCTCTACCTTTCACGTTAAAGTGATTCCGTGACGTTTTAACAAACAGGGAGTACAGGTTATGTCCCTAATCAAAGGCTTCTCATGATTTGCCTCAGCAAAGGTTTCTTATTTTGTATATACGTATGTGGGGAGCGGTGGTGTAGCGGTCAGCGCGCTGCGCTACGAACCTGGCGACCCGGGTTCGATTCCCGCTCACGGCTAACACCAGTGATGATTATCTGAACCGGTCCTGGGCCTCCCCTAGGTCGACTCACCCTTAAATGAATACCTGGTGCGGTGTGTAAACATCACCACTGGGGAGACAAAGGCGGTCGGGCGTGGTGCTGGCCACCCACCCCCTCGTGTACCGTTCCGGCCTTCATAGGTGCTCGCTAACAGCACTTGCCCCCTCAGTCTTTTAAAGCTATACGGGGGATCTTTATCTTCATATACGTATGTGCGCGGGCATGTTTACCTTCTGGCACATGTTTGTTGCTGATGCATGCGAATGGTCTTCTTGCACCGATCACCTATTTATGAATACTCCAGTAAGTTTGTACATGCCTGTGCATATTTGCATCTGCGCTCGTGGGTGCATGTGTAAATTCACCAAGGATTTTTGTTCACAAGAATATTCGCAGACAAATGTCATTTCCACTCAATATCACGGACACGTGTTTTTTTTTTCCGGCGGAAGTGATGATGTGGGAGCTTTCAACGCTTCGGCTGTGACATAGAAACCGGACATTAATCAGCTGTTTTCACAGGTATTGAAGCATTTTGGCGGAGGATATTGTGGTTCATACCATTGCACAGCGCTTTTGCCCTTGGGAAAAGATATGTTGCCAGTGCTGATTCAGTCAACATTTTATTTGTATTCTAGTTTTAGCCTGAGTCGAGTCGAGGACAACCTATTGATTTTTAGCCAAGTCTGCGCTTTAAATTGAGTCATTCCCTTAGTCCGTGTACGAAGCGCATGCCTTAAATGACTCTGAACCAGGCAAACTGAGTTTGATTCCCTGCCAAGGCGAACATCAGTGGTGAGTGTTATCTGAACCGGCACTGATCAACAGGATGACGTATCATCACATGACCCCCGTGACTGAACACGGATTGGGGAGATTTTCTTGCAACAGCAGCAGCAGATTGATAAAGGGCTGCAATTTATGACGACGGTGATGATGAGGATGACGACGACGGTGATGATGCATGCTCCTCTGTGTCGCCTACCCGATAGGTCTGAAGAGGACAAAGACGTATGGTTCGCCGAGCTCACCAGGTACGGCAGCTCTCACCGTTCGTGCCTCATACCCCCCCCCCCTCCCCCATCGGCAAGGGGAGCAACCCAGAACTTCGTCCGCACGCTTCGGTGCGTGAAGTTCGGGCAAGACTCGGTCGTCCGCCAGAAGCCCGAGGCTGTGTGCGTGATCGACACCACGTGATCGACACCGCGTGTGATCGACACCACGTGATCGACACCGCGTGTGATCGACACCACGTGATTGACACCACGTGATCGACAACGCACGCGATCGACACCACGTGATCGACACCGCACGCGCAAGGATAGATTGTCGTCTGGCCGACCGCGCCACCAAGCCGTGTCACCTTTACCTCTGCCCGTGCCCCCCACTTCACGTCGCCAGCCGTGTACTCGGCTGCCCCGTTTCTCCGACTCGTGAACGCAGGTGGAGACGTTTCCTTTGCCGTTGCCACTGCCGCGAGCGCGGATCAAACAAACAGAACGGCCGCCGCGACGTTTGCCGTCTCTCTTCTCCGCGCCGTAGCTGCGCGGTGAGGTAGCCGTGACCCCGCTAATTGGCGAGCTCGTTAGCTCGGCGGCGTGAGTTATGGCCGCGAGAATTGAGCCGACTCGCGCGCGTCGCGTTGCTTATCGCCGCTCGGTGTTAGTTTCAAACCAAAGCGTGCATTGCACCGATTTGGCCAACTTACATTTTATCCGCTAAAACACTTTAGATGCCTACAAAATATACAACGATCGTTAGATGAGTTTTTATTTTTATTTTACAACTTGCTGTGGGTATTTGGAGTTTTTATTTTTTTTAATGTGGGTTAAACAAAAAAATCTCGCGTTGGCCTTTCGCCGTCGGTATCCTGTTTGCCCAGACTAACGTTATCTAATATCCCCCTATACATTTACTGTAGATGAAAAAACAATGACCCTCCCATATATCCGTACGAGACTGGAGGGGCTGAGTGCTGTTCTGGAAGCCCGCTGTTAGGACCACTCCGCCCCTGGAGGTGGTACTCACACCGCTGATTATCACGGTTCGCTATATACAGTGCGAAAGACGTTAAACAAACACGATGGGATAGCACGGTCAGCACTGATATCACCACATTACTCATTTTAGTCTGAAATTGACATCGAGAGAGGTCCAGGACGTGAATCGACGGTGGTCGCTGATGCGTGCGGCTCGAGATGGAACTCTTGATCGCCGGGACCGGAGCGCAGCATGCCAATCATCGTAACGAGTGCGACAGCTCTGTGAGAAAAGGACGAAAGTTTCCCCCCTCTATCTCTACAGACTGTTGGGGCAAGTGTTGTTATCGATTATATCGACGAGGTACTCATTTAAGGCTGAGTTGACCTTGAGAAGGCCCCTGACCGGTTCAGGTATCCGCCGCTGATTTTAGCCGTGGCCTGGAATCGAACTCGGGATGTTAACAACCGTGCACTAATCGCTACGCCACCACTCCCCACAACACATATATGCACACGCGCACACACACACACTTATCAACCACTCTTACAAGACGTCCGGCTAGCGTTTCAGAGTCGGCCATATACCCTTCAGAGGGGCTCTCTGAAGCTCTGTCGAGTGGAAGCTGCACCGCCAGCATTGGCGTAGGCGAGCAAGCGCACACCTGCACCCTCTACATTTATATCCACTACTATTTTAATTTTTTTTTACCAGGTAAGGCTCACCGAGCTATAAAGCCCCTTTTTCAGAAGCGACCTGACCACCAGTGATAGCTGAACGAAAGTGGCTCATCGCGTGGACATGTGGGCAGGGCAGGTATTGAACACATCCAACCCACGTGTGCTCGCATGCAAACGTTAAAGGGCCGCGCTCATTTGCTGCCCGCAGGAGAATTGAAGCGGAGAAAGCCAAAGAGGAGCCGAAATCCATCCCGCTGAAGATCCTGGTGCAGGACATCCCGACGCCGGCTTTTGTGAGTCACCCAGCGTCTCTGTGCGCGATCGCGTGGCACAGCGTGCGATGTCTGCTGCTGCTGCCGCTGCTGCCGCCTTCGCTTCGCTGGACACGCTCTGCCTGGGTATCTGGGGACTCCCTCGACCTCGAAGACTTTGTGGTTTCGCATAACAGGCTGCGGCCTACACATACGGAAAAATTACGGATAGCTTTTGCACATGTAAACTAAACTTACACGACAAGATTTTGTATTTTACCAGCGAAGGCCCCGTTGAGCTGTTATAGTTCTTTTTCAGAAGCGACCTGGCCACAAATGATGGGTTACCATCACGTGGACATTTACGGCAGCCAAATACTCTAAACGCGTGTTGATTCTAAACGTGGAGGGAATGAAAACGGAGGACCCGGATATAAATCCACGCGACCACAAGCAGAATATGCAAACTCCAAATATCAAGGCGTCAGGGTTGGAATCAAACCCACGACCTCCTGCATAGCAGGCGAGGTAGTTAACATCTCGCCACTGCGTTGCCCCCGGAGGCTCAAGGACACTCCACGGTAGTGCGGTTGATGCGGCGAACATCTTCGCACGGTGGAACATCGAGTGAGCAACTCTGCACTGTCGCTCATTCCCCAGAAACGTCGGTGACGATCGCTCACTCTGTGCCTCCTGAAGCTCTTGGCTGGATGTCAAAACGTGTTGCGTAAAATGTTGTTGTTCCTCCAAACGATGTCATCGCCTAAGTGAAAATATGATGGCACTGGCTTGCAATTCAGTCTTAGTGCTATGAATAGTTGTTTTTGTCTTTTACCACATTTACAAAGTTGTTTGGGGAGTGGTGGTGCAGTGGTAATTGCATTGCGTCGTGAACACGACGACCCGACTTTCATTCCCGTCCGTGGCTGACACGAGTGGCGATTAATGTCTGAACCAGTCCTGGGTGCCCCCCCCCCCAACACTTAACCAACCTGCACTGACCAGAGTGGTGAAGTATGTTCAAACAACCCCCATGACCAACAGTGCATGGGGAGACCTTGTATCCAGCGGTGAAATAACAATGGCTGTGGAGAAATATTAAAAGGGAAAAAAATAATGCACATCAGCTATGTTGGCACCTTGTCATTTGGAACTCTGGCAGAAAGCAGCCGCATCTGCCAACCCACGTGGGAAGTACGGTCTCTGAAGGGTGATGTCACACGACTACTTCCGAATTCCTCGCAATTGATTCTACTATTGGGAACGTCCGTCGCACGGCGATGAAACTTGAAACATTTTTCGTCGAGTGAAGTCAAAGACGACGGTTTGCCATCCTTGGTGGCCGGGCTGAGACCACCATTAGCTCGTCGTCTTTACCGATCACCGTGATCATAGTGCCATCATCCTCCTCCGTCTACGAATCATCAGTGTCATCTTTGTTGACCATGTGACCATCCCTCCATTGTGGTGTTTAGCGTATAAACGTTAGAAAAGTCATTTCCTGCCCTAATGAGCATTCAGGCGTTGCTCATCTCCGGTTTACAGTGCTCAGCACAGTGGTGGAAATCCCACATTCCTATGGCAGGGCCGGGGGGGGGGTGGGAGTCTACGGGGAAAGTTTATATAACCAAGAACCTCATGGAAAAGTTTCCAACTTAATAACCTGGCTTGTTCATGGGGAGCAGAAATCCGGATTCCACTCCGAATGCCGATCCAGGTTTTCCAGCTTTGCTGGCGCGGTGTTCTCACGCATCAGATTATCCATCTGAGGCACGTGGCTGCCACCTCCATTGCAGATGTTACATTTTTAACGACTGCTGGCCATCGTCAAGGAGTCTGCGGCAGCTCCATGAGAGCCACAGGGCAAGCTGAGTCAGCCAGAGGCACCGCCGGTGTGAACAATGGCAACGTCTCTTGACAAACACCAAAATATTTCCCATTGTGGCTTGAAGATATGAGAAAGGTAAGCTGTAAATAAAGCACCCATTTTCTTTGAGCTAGTAAGTACATTTAAGGATAAACTTTAGCATCTCTCATGCCAATGTGACATTACAGTTGTCGATAGATCGCCAGGTTTATTTCGGTCGTTTCTTTATTTCGCCCCCCCTCCGTCCGCCCCCTACCAATGACTTTTGCGGCGCGTTAGTGCTCCAAGGCTGCCATTGCCCCGCGGTCTGCGTAAACACCCTCGCGCGATAACACCGCGTCGGCTCGACGTGGGCTGCCAGTGGCGGCAGGGGGCGGGTCGTCCTCAACCTCGTTTCCCTGCCACCGCTCCCCCCTGCTCTGTTGTGGCCGTGGCCGTGAGTGCGAGACGCTCAAGTCCGCCGTCAAAAACACTGCGGAGCCCGAACCCACTTCCTGCCGGCCACAAAGGGGGGAATGAGCGGCGGTGAATGCACGCTGACTCGCGTCAAAATTCGCCTTCCCTCCGTTTCCCTCTTTGTTGGCGTTCGTTTGCACTAACCTTCGGCCCCATGGCTGCCGGCGCGGGTCGCGTGGAGTCGCCCACGCCGACACGCCGACCCGCAAGTAGGCAGCGAGATGCCTGCAGGAGGCGGTGCAAAGCCGTCGGTGGCCGACCTGTCGTCGTAACGGGGAGCTTTTGATTCCTCGTCATGAGAATGGAATGTTACCTTACTTGCGCACGTGTGGGTGTTCTTCTGGAACTCGAGTTTCACGCCATTCTGAAAATATACTCGAGGTGGCACAGTTGCATTTTGGATGCTTGGTCAATCCAAATTGTAGCGTTGCTGTAATGAGGCATTGGACGGACATCTCGTGAAGAAGAGACTTGGCAGCCATTGAGGCCTTCCTGGATGAAGGACAATTGTATATGGGGGGGGGGGAAGAGGCACAGCAGGGGGGGGAGTGGTGGCACAGCGGTTTGCACACTGCTCTATGAACCCCGGCAGTCTTGAGTTGCGTGCATGGCTGACATCAGTGGCGAGTGATAGCCGAATTGGTCCTGGGGTTCCCCCTTGATCAACCTGGGCTGACCAGCATGGTGAAGTATGATCAAACAAACCTCGAAAGCATGGCCTAACAAGATGCGATTACCGATACGACATTGGGAGGTCTTCATACAGCAGCAGATTGACGAAGGGGCAGTAAATGATAATCGTTAATACGGAATGTACCAAACATCCAATAGCAGAAACTCCCTGAAAACGAGTCTTCAGACCCAGTTTTTTCTGGGTGAAGTACTATTTGTATATATGTACTGTTAATCGACAGACCCATGCAGCATACAGATTGCCATCCTCATCATCGACAGCCATTCTCTACCCGCTGATAGATGGAGGCCACACCAGGTTGCTGCGGTGGCGCGATGTTAACTCCCTCGCCTGGTATGCAGGAGGTTGTAGGTTCGATCCCGACCACGATGCTTATATGTTTGGAGTTTGCATGTCCTCCCCATGGTCACGTTGATTTTTCTCCAGGTCCTCCGGGTTTTTCTCCACATTTAGAAACAAGCGTTTAGAGCATTTGGCTGCTATAAATTTCCACGTGATAAGCCACTTGATTGAGCTGTCATCTGTGGCCAGGTCGCTTCTAGAAAAGAGCTGTATCGCTCATTGGGCTTTACCTGGTATATAACATTAACATGATTTAGTTGAAAGCAGTGTTCAGTGCTGAGCGCGTGCAAACCCTCACACTCCCTGCCCATTTGCGCTCTGCTTGTTTTCATTCCTGCTCGAAGGTTGTCCCCTTGACCCTCTTTCGGCTGCTGCTTTGTCATTGTATTTTGTCCGTGGTGTTTGGTTGTTGACGGTCCTCCGTCTGGACAAAACGGGAAACTCCTCTCTGCCGCCCCGCATGGCTCATTTACGCCGTCATTAAAGAGGGTGTGAATGTGAGGCACCGCATGACGACCACGTGTTCGGTAGGGGCCGATGCCTGTTGAAATAACACTAAAACTATTTGTTATTCTACCAGGTAAGGCCCACTGAGCTACACAGCTCTTTGTCAGAAGAGACTTGGCTGGAAGTGATAGCTCAACGAAGTGGCTCAGCATCACCTGGAAATGTAAAGCAGCGGCCAAATACTGTAAACGCGCGTTTATAAATGTGGAGGGGTAATCCGGAGGAGCCGGATAAAAATCTACGCGACCACGGGGAGAGAGACTCGCACACTCCAAATATACAGCAGGTGTCAGGGTCGGGATCGAACCCACGACCTCCTGCATACCAGGCGAGGTAGTTGACATCTCGCCACTGTGGCGTCCCCATACAAGTGTATAGGCGTTTAGATGTACCCTGAAGCTGGACGGACAGACAAACATGCAAACAGCTGTACGATAAAATCTTGATTTGAAGCTTTCGTGACTGCAGGAATCCATCCTCTGTGGTTCTTTCGGTAAAGTCACGTAGGTAGAAAAAAGCTGTACGAGAACCGGATTTCTGAATGTGCATTTTGAAACCGTACATTTACTTGGCTTCTGTATTTCTTTTCGCTTCGTTGTTGCGCTGGACTTGTGTTTATGTTGTTGCCTTTGTCCTATTTGTGACCCAGGTCACTCTTGCAAATGTGAGACTCATCCTGGTCTCGTGAGTTCTCACCTGTCTTCTTGGTTATTTCGGTAATGTCACGTAGAAGGGAAGTAATAAAATAATAAAAATAAAACATAATAAAATAATTTTATGTTTTATTTTTTTATTATTTTATTACTTCCCTTCTACGTGACTTTACCGAAAGAACCAAGAAGATGAATCCCTGCAGTCACGAAAGCTTTAAATCGAAATATAGTTCTCACCTGGTTCAACGAAATCAACTTGAAACCTGAAACCTTGCCATCATCGTCCTCCGTTGTCTGCAGGCTAAGACCCTGTGCGTTGGCAACACGGACACAGCACAGGAGGTGATCGCCATGGCCCTCAAGCAGTTCTCCATCACGGTGAGCGACGCGCACGCATTACGCACTTGGAATGGGCAGACGAACGCCACGGTACGATGGGCTATATTCAAGTCCCGTCTTGAAAACTCGCCCCTTTCAACTGGCCTTTACCCACAAGTTCTGAGCGTGAACCCTGCAGTTTCTGTTCATTTTCTGCTTTCTATGCATGGCACATTGGGATCTGTGGATGAAATGCGCCACTTTACAAATGTAAATTATTATAATCATTGTTACGATGTGGCCAAATCGCTTGGAATGCGCCCCTGATCTCGTCAGATTTTGGAAGCTAAGCCGGTTTGAGCCTGGATAACGCTTTCAAAGGGCGACCACTGTGTATACAGGGTTGGTGTAGGCTGCTGTGGAATTATGCGGTGCACAGGAGAGGGTAGTGCAGAAACATCCGTTGTCGCACCATACTTCTGTGCTCCCCGCCTTCGCCAACTCGCACTGACCCAGAGTGGTGAAGTATGGTCGAATAACCGCTCCGATCCGCACATTGTCCGGGACCTGGAGTCAACTTACACATTCCTGCGGAGGGAGCTGGTAGGAACGTTGGGTTGCTCGGTCAATGGCCAGGGTCAACGGCGGCGTGGTGTATTCCGCAAATATGCCCGACTGTGAGGGCGGGCACAAGCCGGCGTGAGTAGGTTAAACGTTGAGTTTCATAAGGGCACCACGGGGTGACCAGCCCCACCCTCCCCACCCAGCCCCTCCCCACCCTCCCCACCCTCCCCACCCAGCCCCTCCCCACCCTCCCCTCTTCACCCAGCCCTACCCCTCCCATTTTTAGATGCACGACGGACGGACACAATAATCCCCTGTGGGCTGGTGGAACCAGGTGGTTCCTACCAGTATAATTACTATTACAGCAGCTGGATTATCTAATATTGCCCTCATGTTGTAATTGCAATCTCATTACGAATGGCACAGTTAGGATGGTAATTGCGCTGTCGCGTCTGCTGGGGCCTGGGTGTGGTGGAACGTGCTGACGTGTGTGCATATTCTTTTCAGGGCCAATCCAGCGATTTCAAGCTGTGGGTTTACTCTGGCAAAGATGGGACTCCTTATCCACTCATAGGTAACGTTTGTTCTTTTCTATTTATAGCACCTGTTTAAAATATCGGACAGTATGACATGATTGCGATTTTTTTTATTCTATTTGCAGTTTGTGTACAAGGGTAATTCGAGGTTAAACTCTACCTATTTGTTCTAGATAATCGTAGGAGGGTGACGTCTTGATCATGTCGGCTGAGCGCTAGTGGCAATATTTATTAGCAACCTCTGTGTGAAATGATGCCACAGCTGCTGTGCAAAGCAGTTTGGGTATTTCCGAGATGACATTGTAGTGAAATTGTGATTCTACTAAAAGGATAATTTGGAAGAAAAAAATGAAAATTTTTAAACATTTTTGTATTAATGTTTGTGAAACACTTTAGTATGTAAATTCATATAAATTCAACTTGTTGACAATGTTGTTATCAGCGTTTTTGAGTGTTTACCCCTGGTGCCGTGGCTCACCCTGCAAGGGGGCAGGGGGGACGCCACTGCCACTTGTTGCAGGGGTGGCTCGTCACGTGGAGATGTCTTACAGCCAAATACTCAAAACGCGTTGTTCTAAATGTGGAGGGAAAATCCGGAGGATCCGGAGAAAATCCACGTGACCACGGGGAGAACATGGAAAAGCCAAATATACAGTAGGCTTCAGGGTCGGGATTGAACCCACCACCTCCTGTATACCGGGCAAGGTAGTAAACATCTCACCACTGCAGCACCCCTACTGGCAGACCATGTCCACCTGTTAAACATTGTGCCTTCGTGATAGCCTCTGCGCCACAGGACTGTTTGCATGCTCCTGAAAAAGTGGTTTTACTCTCTGGCATGCGCTAAATTCTCATTCAGAGTTCAGCCCAACATCCCAACGCAGTGTCCCTCGGCAAGAGAGCCTTGAAACACATTACAAGACTTGCTGGATAAATTAGAACCCCGTGGAGTGTTTCTGAATAAATAATGCGTTTGTGTATTCTCAAATTTTCCCAACACTGCACTATAACTGCACTCCCGCTCTCAGGCACGGACAGGTTGCGTTTTGCATTGTTAATCTTGGAGTCATTTTTCAATTCCGTATTCATTCTCTCCTCCCTGTAGGCATTGAACCACTCGCAGCCTTCTCTTGCAATGGTTTATATTTAGCATTAATCTAACGTTTTATCGCTTCGAAAAAAAAGAAGACAAAAACATTGCAAGCTGCTGCAACAGAGCGGCAGTAGAGATGCGCGTGTAATTTAGTCGATGTAACAAACGTTGGGCAGCATGGGCGATGGCGCAACGTGCTGCGCGCAAGTCACCACAGCCACCGCATTCGATCGCAACATTTGTATGTTGAACTTCTTTCGCACCGTACGTAGCCAACCGTGCTAAATTACTGGATAATAATAATGTTTTAACCAGGTTAGGCCCACTGAGCTTTTTATATATCCAGAAGCGACCTGGCCACGGATGATGATAGCGCGGCGATGACGACGGCACCCTCGTCGTTGTTGCGCAACCCCTGGTGGGGGCCGTGGAGAGACCGGGGGGGGGGCGGGGGGGGGGGCAGGATGTGTGCTCTCACTTCTTGTTCCTCTTTTATTTATTTTTTTGCTTTGCTTATCAAAAACAACGCACGCTTGCGTCGTCGTATCGGAGTATGTATGTATATTTTTTAAACGACCAAGAAATGGGGGGGAGGGGGTGTGTGGAGGGGCAGTGGGGGGAAGGGATGGGGAAGAGTAAAGGGGGCACGTGACAAGTAGACGCACAAACGGAAAAGAAATATAGGGCAAGTGTGATGTGATTAAGGAATCAACATCTGTTACAACACAAAACTCAGAGGCTCCAAGACCCTCTAGACTAACCAAATTTCCTTTTTTTATTCAGTAAGGCGCACTGAGCTACACGGCTCTTTTTACAGAAACAACGTGGCCACAAGTGATGGCTCGGCGAAGTGGCTTTTCAAGTGGCAATTTATAGCAGCCAAATACTTGATTCTAACGGTGGAGGTAAAAAACGGACCACGGGGAGAACGTGCAAACTCCAGATATACAGGCGTCAGGGTCGGGATCGAACACACGACCTCCTGCATACCAGGCGAGGTAGTTAACATCTCGCCACCGCGGTGCCTACAAACATTCTATCTGGGTGTTTTTCGGGTTGTGCCGTTGTTGCGCGTCATTGTTCGCGGTTGACTTCTGACCATTTCGCTCCCAAGTGCTGGCGGCTTCTTTCGGAACCGAATTGAAAAGCCTTGCAGGGGGTGGGGTGGAAGCGAAACGTCGGGATGGCACGCCGAGCGACGCAGGGGCCCGACCGGTAAAATGCCATGGGGCAAAACCGTAGCGAAAACCTCTATGCAAGTGGTTCCCGAACTGTGGTCCACGAAGCTCTAGTGGTCCCCTCATGAGCCCCTCGTGGGCCCCTCGTGGGCCCCTGGTGGGCCCCTGGTGGTCCCCTGGTGGGTCCCTAATGGGCCCCTGGTGGGCCTCTCGTGGGCCCCTGGTGGGCCCCTGGTGGTCCCCTGGTGGGCCCCTGGTGGGCACCTGGTGGTCCGCGGGCCTACTACCGGGGCAGGGGGGCCCACTGAAAAGAAGACAAACACTGTACTATCATCCTCACCAGGGAAATGTACAGCTTGAAACAACTAGTCGGACGCGGTGGTCCGCAACATTTTTGGAGGTTGAAGAGGCGGTCCGCGCACTCGACGAGGCTGGGAACTGTTGCTCCGCGCGGTCGCGTTCGTTGAGTAGACACAACGCCCACAGACCTCCAGTTCCCCTAAACGCGTTTCCGCGTGCACCTTCCCCCCCCCACCCCCCTCCCCCTGCTGTGCCCCACCAGGGCACGAGCAGCCGTACAGCGTGCGCATGAGGCACGTCCGCGACGCCGTCCAGTGCCTGGGCTCGGACGTCCGCGTGGGCGGCAGCTCCTTCCCCGTGGACGCTCGCTTCCCGGACGAGAGCCTGCCCCCCGACCTCCGCTGCCACTTCGTGCTCCGGGCCACGCAGCGGCGGCCATCGCAGCCGCCGCCAGCCGCGACCTCCGTTCGGGACGAGGCCGTCGGTGAGGGGAACGTGCGACCGCCGCTCGTGTGCGTGCGTGTGTGTGTGCGTGTCGACTTGCCGTTGGTCGACTCGGCCTCAATTGAGTACCTGTGAACATCGCAACCGGTGAGGCAAGGTCGGCCGGGCGTGGTGCTGGCCAACCACTCCCTCGCGTGCCGTGCCGGCCTTCGTAGGTGCTCGCTAACAGCACTTGCCCCAGTAGTCTGTTAAGGCTATACGGGGAGGATCTTTGTATTTGCGGTGGCGTAGAGGTTAGCGCGTTGCACTACGAACCCTGCAACCCGAGTTCTATTCCCGCTCACGGCCAACACCAGCGACGATTATCATGGGCACCGACACCAGTTCCAACACTGTCTGGCCAGCATGCCAGAGGAGGCCAAAATTCCCTCGACAGACGGGGGAGAGGGCTCTCTGGAGCTTCGTCTCGTCTAGGCCCTTCCGCCAGCAGTGCAAGTGCAGGGCTGCCCCTTTGGGCCTCGTACGTACGTGGAACCCCTTGCACGCCGTACGTAGCCCAACCGTGCTAAACGGAGGCGCGGTGGCGGCCTGCGTGTGTGCGCGCAGACTCGAGTGGCGGCAAGCTGAGGAGGAAGCGGTCGCTGATGTCGTGGACGCTGCGACGGAGCTCCTCGCGCTCCGACTCGGACGCCCCCCTCTCGCCCCTCTCCCCCGCCGCCCCCTCCGCCGCCGGCGTCTTCGGGGTTCCCTTGTCCCTGCTGTGCCCGGATGGGGCGCCCCCCAGATCGATCATGGTACAGTCCACGTTTCAGTTAAACCAATGCCACGAATGCACGCGCTTGTTTAATAGAGTTGAAAAGAAAACGTCAAAAAAGATTAAAAGAAATGCAGGTAAAATATTTTGTTTGCAATGGCTTTAATGAAAGAATGACACTTCAGGCATCCCACTGTTCAGCTATTGCTCTTCTCGGGAATGTTTTGTCTATCCAATCCACCTGTCCGTCCTGCCGAGCACACCTCAGATGGGTTCACGAAAAACCCCAAGACGAAACGCTCTCCACCTTACTGCAAAGCTCACCAATAATAATAATGCCCACGTCGGTTTATGTTTTTTTTTCGGACAAGATTCGCAATTAACTACCGTAAAAAAACTGCATACTTTTTTAAAGAAATGTCAAGCTGCCGTAGCAACACGGATACAACTCGGGTACATTTATCACTGCAGTGGCAAGGACGCGGCCTTGTCCACGGGAGTGATAAACTTCTCTCTCGGATTCGATTTTAAAATAAAGAGATGGGACTGTAACCCGGACAGATTTAATCTGTTTTAAGCAAATAAAGCAAAGTGGGGACTCAAGATAAATACGAGTAAAACAAAAGTCACGTACAAACATTTTTTCGTGAAACATTTGGGAGGTATCTCTCCAAGATACACGGCAACAACGAGGAAACACACCAGACTATACATTATATACACGTTACATTTGAGGTGGAAACATGATGGGGTTATTTGTTAAGGCTGGTGGCCTTTGCCCATAACCCTGACCCTCTTACTGTTTGAAGGAACAAAGCGGTTTAATTTGACCGTGTGAAGTTCTACAACAAAGCGATGACGCGTATAAATGTGTACACAATAGCACTCGCCCCTTGTGCATTCTGCAAAGAGCATCGAAAGTTTCTAAAGAACTGCATTGTGGTTCTTCTTGTCTGAGGTCACCCTCGAAGAACGCTGAGCAAATGTGACCGACTTACAGGTAGCAGTTAGATGGAGACACAACTGTCGACCGGTTTTGTCCCTTTTAGGACTCATCAGCTGAGTACCATCACCAGTGCTCGCTGATGCAAAGTCTGCCTCTGGGAACCATATATGTTGCAGCACCCACTTCTACAGACTTGGGTCCATAGCTTGGCTAATGCCAACCAACATTACATGTGTACATGACGAGAAAGCCCATCATAATTGCGTTGCGATGGGTTTTCGTGTCATCTACGGACACGCTCAATCGCGACGACACTGGTCTCTGTGCCGCAGCTAGATGGAGAGTGGCATTGCGGTACTGTGAGAGACGGCTACTGCATGGGGAAGCCTTCATCCAGCAGTTGATAAAGCTTGACTGATGATAATTTGAATGAAGACGGAAAATTAAATCGATCGCACGTTTAGTTTTTTCTTATCCTACGTAGCGCCGCAACGTCACGAGTCCCTTTAACGATGGCTTTACTAATCCCCCCCCCCCACCCGAAACTTAGGCCTTGCTGTCGGCAATATTCCGGGAGGGCCCCTTCACCCGGGGGATTTTCCGGAAGTCTGCGAACATGCGGCACTGCCGGACGCTGAGGGAGAGGCTGGCCTCTGGGGAGCACGTGGATTGGACGCAAGAGACGCCGCACGTCGCTGCGGCAGTCTTCACGGTAACTGGGAGAGAGCCAAGCAAATACTGGCCTGGAAGGATGCCGAGAGGTCGATGGACTAAAATTTGCAATTACGGGAAGTCGTACCGCACCCCCCGCCCCCCCCCCCCCCCGATTTAGGAACGGGTTCCGTTCCCCCGAGAGCCGTTCGTAAGTCGGAACGGTCCGTTAGTCGCAACAAAACCACGTGCCGTATTTAAATGCACGTGCGGTCAGTGTCATAAAATGTGTTACGGTTCAACAGACAAAAGTGAAGGATTGTTAAACTCATAAATAAGGAGAAATATTTAACAATTGCACGTTTTCCAAACCAAATAGTTCCACGGTTCGCAAGTGTGAGTTCACGTTCGCAAGTCGGATGGTTAAAAAAGAGTGTCTCATGGTAGCTCGTTCGCAAGTGTGGATATTTGTAAGTTAGGCGTTTGAAATTCGGGGACTGCCTGTAATACCTCGGTATACAAAGTAGATGCGTTCCCAGAGCTTTGTTCGTATTTTGAAACCTCGTAGATAGAATAAATTATAACATAAGTACTATGAGGATGCATTCCCAGCCTTCGAGACTTACCATGTAATACTGTAACACTTCGTAAATTACCATTCATATTGTAAACAAAGACAATTAATATGGAAAATAATATAATATACCGTACAGTATTTTATATTTAGATGTTTTTTACAAAGAGTGCAGATTTGATGGTAGTTCCTTTATAGTTGCTTCCAGGTAACAGGGGTTAGTTTAGAAATTAATATTTTTTTTATGTCGTATTTGTTAAATTCAATATTATTGAGCCCTGCGGCCTTATTCATAGCAGGTGCTTTTGGCTTCACTACACAGGAGGCATAGTTAACCTAGGCGCCTGGCAATAATTAGCTCTGTGATTAATAATTGCACAGCTGCGTAAACAGACGTTGATTCATGAGGGAATGTCGGTATTTTTATGCCTCGTCACCTGTAAACACCTCCGCTGATTCAATTTGGTCACCACATCTAGAGGTAGGCTGCTTATTGCGGTGATATTGTGGAAATCATTTCGGATAAATATCGGCCATAAGAAGTGAGTGTGGGAGACAGAGAGAAGGTCACGTGGATTGGAGAACATACACCGGTGACAATCTTGCTGACCATTCAGAAAATACTCATCGGCTTGGGGCAGGGCCCGTTGTGGGCTGGGACGATGGCCGGTGATGGTCAAGACTGACGACAGTGGCATCCAAAGGAGGGAACGTCGCAGAGATGGAGCAATGAGATCAGCTCGTGCGTGCAGGAGCTTGGGGAGGCCTTCCCCCTGCAGTGGCGAGATGTTAACTCCCTCGCCTGGTATGAGCCAGGGAGGGGTTAAGTAGTGGAGCGTGGGTTCGATCCCGACCCTGATGCCTATATATTTGGAGTTGCATTTTCTCCCTGGAGTCGTGTGGATTTTTCTCCCGGTTCTCCGGTTTTTCCCTCCACATTTAGAAACGTGTGTTCAGAGTATTTTGGCTGCAATAAATTTCCACGTGATGAGCCACTTCGTTCAGCTTGTATTTGTGGCCGGGTCCCATCTGAAAAAGAGCAACATAGCTCAGTGGGCCTTACCTGGTTAGAATAGAAATAGATGGTGGCCGACAATGATGATGAAAGGCCACAAATTGCAAACAATTAATAACACTCAGGGTTAAGATAATGTTGCAGGAGGATTATGCTTCGGATGTTTGAACCAAGTTTTTATTCATTCATTTTTGCTTGTGCGAGTGCCTGGAGAAAAGCCACGCATAGGAGGCGATGACGCCACTCAAAACCTGCGCATTAATCGCGAGGTACCTGCTCCACTGCCTCCTACAGGAAGATGCTGTCCGTGGTGGAACGTCCATCCCTGTGTTGACTCGACGCTGGTTCCCCGTGTCGTGTGTCGTGTGTCGTGTGTCGTGTGTCGTGTGTCGTGTGTCGTGTGCGCGACCGCCGCAGGACTTCCTGCGCAATGTGCCCGGGAGTCTCCTCTGCTCGGAGCTGTACCACGGCTGGCTCGAGGGCATTTCAGAGGAGCACCCCCAGGAGAGACTGCAGAGCGTACAAAGGTAAATAATTACAACCCTGGCCAAGTGGCTCAGGGGTTTAGAGCACTGAGGATGAAACTGCTGAAACCCGGGTTCTAATCCGTGAAGCCGCCTGTCGTTTAACCAGGTTTTTAAGTGTATCGGGGTAATGGACTTTGCCTGGTCACAATTTATTACGGATGATGGCGATATGTTTAGGAGCTAAATGCCAATGTCCAGGTTTGCTGGCCACGATGAGGGGGCTTCAGGAGAGAGTTCCTGTAGTTTTGCTATTCTTCCGTTGAAGGAGCGCAGACTGCAGTGGGTTTACAACATGGTTCGTAGTTTGGGTTGCTTGGCCACATTCCCACTGCTATTGTTTGTCTTTCATTTTCCATTCATGAAGAAGGGCGCATCGGCCTGTTCTGATGGGGGTTGATGGTTACGCCACCAGAGTGTTCGATTAGCAATGTCAAAGCCAGGAGGTGCGGTGTTTGGGTCTCGAAGGACGTGTTTATTCTGGTCAATGACCGTACAATAAAAACATCCATCAGGTAATCTACAATGTTTGGTTTAACTGCCATGTGACATATCTCCATAATGGGCCATATTTGTGAAAGTGCAGTGCCCCGAGTGTGGACGAGGCAAAGGAATTAACCTCAGAAGCAGTTCTGCGTTATGGCTTTTTTCAGGTTGTTCTTTGACACAGGGCGATGCACCATTGTCCGCAGTCGTTCCAAATGGATGTGTTGCATCTCATGACGTAATGCCGATGAGCGTAATTGGAATGTAATTCGGATAAAGTGGAATTAAATTGGTCTATCCCCTAAATCCATTATTAAAAGTGTCAATGTCAAAGTGTTTACACTCGTAAATGAGCAATGGACAGCGTATATCTCCAACATCTGTTCTGAGGCAGTAATACGAATTCCACGTAACTGTGGCAAGGGCCAGTCTCTCTCCATATGCAATACCCGCTGCTGTATACCCACAAAGCGGTCGTCGTTTTATTGACCAAGCATTGGCTCAACGTGCCGAGACCTCCGAAATGATTTCCTAGCAACATCTGAAGGCGTGTTTACGGAAATGGCAGTTTGCTATCGCTGCGATCTGCTGGCTCGCAATAAATTTTATAAACAAAACATGAACAGATTAAATACCATTATTTTTTTTCTACTCCAGATCATTTGCTACGTTTTGCCGACCCATTATTCGGTTTGCCCTGCCGGGGTTGCCGCGACACCGTTTTTCACGACGCCACGCGACACAAATGTCTCTTAACCCGGCCCGCCGCCGCCGCCGCCCCCCCGCAGTCGGTCTATCAGCAGGTCACGTGCGGTGGGGCAAAGTGTGGGTACTCCCACCTCTTCCAAGACGTCTGGCCAGCGTGGAAGAGTAGGCCAAGTTACGCTCCAGAGCGGCTGTCTAGAGCTTCCGCCAGCGTCGCCGTGAGCAGGCAATGCAGGGCTGAAATGGGGTGCCGCTGTGGCCAGATGTTAACTCCCTCGCCTGGTATGCAGGAGATCGTGGGTTCGATCCCGACCCTGACACCTGCTGTATATTTGGAGTTTGCACGTTCTCCCTGTGGCCGCGTTGTTTTTTCTCTGGGTCCTCTGGTTTTCCCCTCCACATTTAGAATCAACATCGCGTTCAGAGTATTTCGCTGCTATAAATATCCACGTGATAAGCCACTTCGTTGAGCTATCGGTTGTTGCCAGGGTGCTTCTGAAAAAGAGCCATATCGCTCATTGGGCCTTACCTTGAAAAATGAAAATTAGTTTAGTTTCGAGGGTTTTGGAGCCCCTCAGAGTTTAGTTTTGTTACAGATGTAGTATCCTTAATCGTTGACCTTTTATTCCTCCAATTACCACGGTTGGCTACGTTTAGTTTTATTTTAGCTCACGTTGAGCTGAAATGTGGCCTGTACACTGTCCGATTCGGGGGTTGGTGGCGGTGGAGGAGGGGGGTGGAGGGGTGGGGATGTGCTCACGTGGGACCGTAGTACCACGATCGATTAGTTGAGATTAACCTTTTCATTCATCGCTTTCTTCCGCGAAGTATTCGCCACCGTTGTCGTGCAAACCAACCCGGAGTGAGTTCAACCCCCCTCCCTCCCTGCCCCCCCCTCCCCCCTCACCGCCCCCGGCGCAGGCTGCTGCGCCGCGTGCCGCCGTGCCACCACCTCTTGCTGCGTGCGCTGCTCTGCGTGCTGCACCACGTCGCGGCGCTGGCGCAGCACAACCACATGACGGCGGCGAACCTGGCGCGGTGTGTCGCGCCCAGCCTGCTGTGGCCGAGCTGTGGGGGGGAGCAGCAGCAGCAGCGCAGCGACACGCTGCAGGTAACGACGATGACGACGGCGGCGGCGACTAGGAACGACGTCGACGACAACATCGACAGCTCTCTCCGCGTGCTCGCATCGTCGCGTTGGCTCCCCCCGTGTTCCCTCCAGACGAGTGGAATTCAAGATCGTGCTGCTTGTCTTCGTAGGCCTTACGGAGGCTGTGGCTCCACGTTGTGTTGAGGAGCTACTTGTCAAGTGGCTTCACACAAAAACGAGGGACTACTTTTCGGTTTCGTGCCTTCGGTTTTTACTCGCCGCCGTCGCCGCCGCCGCCACCGAGCGTGTTCCGTGTGCCGTGTTGCCAGGTGGTGGAGCTGGTGGAGTTCCTGATCTGCCACTGCCAGGAGCTGTTCGGAGAGGACGTGACGACGATCTTCGGTCCTTTGCCCGAGCCGAGCCAAACGGACACCGACAATTCCGACTCATCAGGTTTGGGGAGCGCGCGAGTAATTAGAAATTTTCAACTATAGAACAGAGTCGGCCATATACCTTTCAGAGGGGCTCTCTTGAGCAAGCTTGCTCCCTCTACACTTCTATCCACTACTATCAGGGAAGGCCACGCTGAACTAGACAGCTCTTTTTCAGAAGCGAACTGGCCACAAATGATAGCTCAACTAAGTGGCTTATCGTCATGTGGAAATTTATTGCAGTCAAATTCTCTAAACGCATGATGTTGATTCTAAATGTGGAGGGAAAAAACGGAGGAGGACCCGGAGGAAAGTCCACGCCACCACGGGGAGAGAGAGAGAAATGAAAATTCCAAATAGACAGCAGGCGTCAGGGTTGGGATCGAACCACGACCTCCTGTATACCAGGCGAGGTAGTTCACATCTCACCACCATGGCACCAACTGAAGGGACAGTTTCACATCTTGATGAAAACAATGCAAACACACGGCCGTGGCTATTTGCGCCGTCATTGGTAAGGGACACAAAAAAGGGACAAAATAAAACATTCACCTAACGCCTGAATTGGGCCTTGTTGTTTCTGCAGGGTTCGTAGTCTGGGCGTTGACGGCGTATGTCTTGTAATGCACGGGCCTTGAAAACATCAGATCTGGACATTGCATTTCAATGAGTTATAATGAAGTGTTAAATGTATACGTGTGTGTGTGTCATTCAGTGGGGAGCGGTAGTGCAGCGGTTAGCGTGCCACTACGAACCCGGCGAAGCAAGTTCGATTCCCACTCAACGATTATTTGAACTGGTCCTGGGCCTCTCCTAGGTCGACTCGGCCTCAAATGGGTACTTGGTGCAGTTTGCAGTTAAAAATCGCCACTGAGGAAACAAAGGCGGCCGGGCGTGGTGCCGGCCTTCACGGCCGCTGCTCGCTAACAGCGCTTGCCCCAACAGTCTGCTACAGGCTACACGGGGGTGGACCTTTGTGACATTCGGTAAGCCCGCCTCTCGTCAGATGTTCCGAACGACGTGAATTAATTGTAAGTGGCACGCTCCCGCTGACGCCACCGGCACGCCGTCTTCTCCGTGTCCCCCGTGACCGCGCTAGACGCCTCCTCGTCCTTGCGCCAGCGCGACTCGTTGTGCGACGGAGTGCCCGCGGACCTTCACGACGACGGCCGTGGCGACGACGACTCCCAGCTGCTGTCTGAGTGCCTGCGGGCGCTCAGCTTCAGCCGCACGGCGCAGGCCCTCTTCCCCGACATGCTCTGCCACCTCGGCGTCAACCGGTGGCCGAACGCCGGCGGCTCGCGGCTCGACGCCTCCCCGGTCGGCGGCGACGACGGCGATGACGGCGCTCGCGGCCGGAGCCTCGACAACCCTAACAGCGGCGACAGCCCCGAGAAGAGCGGGCGTCGGCGCGTCGTCGGCAACGACCGCAACGGCAACGTGGAGTACGGCGACGGCGGCGACGACGACGACGACGTGTTTCGCGCCAACGGCATCGGGGGCCGTCCCCCGGCGAGCGCGGACACCCCCGCGAGCCGGGCGGCCAGGAGCCGCGTGCCGTTGTCCAGGCCGGCGTCGCTGAGGCTGAACTTCCCCTCCTACGGGCCGGGCTCGTCCTCCAACCTGTCGACGGGCGGAATGTCGACGTCCTCGCAAAGCTCGGCGGAGAGCCTCCTCTGCCTCTCGACGTCTCCCGACTCGCCGTCCGCGCCCAAGCTCGCCGACGGCCGGACCCGGGGTCGCGACGCCGCCGCAGCCGCCGAGCCGCTGAAGCGCTCGCTGTCCGCCAGCGGCCCCGGGCTCAACCTGTCGTTCGACTCCGCGTCGACGTTCTACCGAACCGAGAAGGCGGCCGCGTGGCCCGTGACGAGCGAAATGCGGAGGCGGCTGTTGAAGTCGTCGCAGAGCCTGAGCCCGGGGCCGCACGAGCCCACGCGGTCGGCCATCTTTTACCGGAACCGCTGCACCCCGCCCCCCTCCTCCTCCTGCTCCGTTGATTCGCTGCACTCCGACCACCCCGCCGCCGACCGCCCCCGCCCAGGAGCGAGCGTCGCCGGAGAGAGACGGCACGCGTGGTCCGCGGGGGCCTTGAACTCTCCCGAACGGCGGAGGACGCCCGGGCAGGATGGCTCCATGCAGGGCGTGGTGGAGTCGCTGCTCAGCCCGCTGGTGAACCGCTCCTGGTTCCGCACGGGCTCTTACACGTTCAAGAGGATGCCGAGCGGAGACGGGCGGCGGGGCACGGTGGTGCCGCGACGGGGGGAGGAGTCGCCGCTCTTCAGGGGCGACTGCGGGATCCTGGAGGCCGGAGCGGCCGGTCGCAGCGCCGGGACGCGCCCCCTCCCCTCGCTCTCGGATTCTCCCCGCAGGGGGGCCGCCCGTGGATTTGCCCCAGAAGGGTTGTTCTTTAGTGGACAGCGCTCGCCTGACCAGGAGTTGGACGCTCGTCTCCTGGCGAGCGGTGGTCGCGGTGGCGGTGGTGGCGGTGGTGGCGGTGATGGTTGCGGTGGTGGTGGCGGTGGCGGTGATGGCCGTGGCTGCTGTGCTCGGTGTCAGGACGGCGGATTGGCGGCCTGCCGCGGGTCGCCAGCGTGCGCCGGTTGTGGCCAAACGTGGACGGACGGCCCGGGCGACGGTGCAGTGGAGAGCCACGATTTGGAACGCAAAGCTTAACCCCCCCGCCGCAGGTGCATTGAGCATGCGGTGCATTCCTAGGCGTGTATACAACACGTGTGTTCTCACACACGTGTGTGTATACATACACACGTCCAGTGAAAGGTGAAGGCGCAGCCCTGCAGTGTCTTGCTGAGGCCACTGCTGGCTCAAAGGCCTCCGCTTGAGGGAGCTCTGAAGAGCCGTCTGGAAGGTAGTTTGGGCTGATCTATCGCTCTGGCCAGACTTCTCAGTGGGGGCGAGAGTACCCACACTTTACGCCACCTGCGGACCGACTGTGACGTACCTGTTTCATGCCGCAGAACGACACACGGTGATGTGTATGCTTGTGTGGTTTTTCAAGAGTGACACGGCACTGGGTGCACGGCTAGCTTGTGCGCTCACGCTTGTGCCTTCCAAGCCAAATCAGGTTGTTGGCGTGCTCGGCATCGGCGCCTTCCTTGGAGCGCAGCGCTCACGCGAGCGCAATCTATTCCGCAGAATTGTGGCGTCTGCGGTAGTTTAAAAGGGACGGAGCGATGTTGCTAAGTGACTTCACCAAATTAGGTAACTTGTGAGGTTTTTTTCTCTCCCAAATCTGGCAAATTTGGGCTGCGGCACCAGCATACACGGTCTACGCGCATGTACCTCTGAGTGAAAATCACTCGCTTGGGGCCAATGTTCCGGTGTCTTTGCAAGATCCAGCCCTTTTAATTTAACAATTTGGCGGCATTGTACATTTTTGTCAGGATTTTATGAACCATTGTATTTTCATTTCAAGCTTAGCCTGAATCCAGTATTGTTGTTCTAAGTGTTCGTAATTATTTTTCTTTATTACGAATTGACCGCATCAGAACGTCAACTGGCCGATGGACACAACTCCTTCGTGAATGGAAGATTAAAGACAAGCCACAGCATTGCGGCTGTGGCCACGCAACCCAAACTGTGGACCATTTAGTCAACCCACTGTCGTCTGCACTCCTCCAATGTAGGAGGAGCAGCAACACGACACAAACTCTCTCCTGAAGCCCTCTCACTGCTGGCAGATCTCAACATTGGCATTTATCTCCTGAACATATTGCCAAATGCAAGAAGAAAATAATGACAATTTATCGGAGGCACGTAACAACAGTCTTTAAAACTTGGCAAATGTCATGTCAATTTAATTAACGTCTTGGAATTAAAAAAATGGCATTTACCATATTTCAGTTATTTTGTAATTGCCACAGCTGCGCTTGACGATTAAAATGTAACACACTTTGGATGGTATTAAAAAGAAAATAACTTAAGTAACTAGAAAAGAACGTTAACTGACTGTGTCAATCCACTGCTGGATGAAAACCGTCCCCTGCTGGGTGGATGAAGGAGATTGTTTGAAGGGGGAATGCCTGGGACCAGTGGTTAGGATATCACTCGCTACTCACTTGACCCACGGCCAGCAATCAAATTTCTGGTCACCAGGTTTGGAGCGCAGCGCACAAAACCACTGCATCACAAAATTGCAACTGCAAGATTTGTATAACTTTTTAAATCACGATTTGCTTTGAATAGTTTTAAATATGGTACTGTACATTTGCGTGTTTTACATAAATTACAAATTGTAATCTATGCGGTTTTGAAAAAAGCACGCTTGGCTTGAATGTTTAAGTATCTCTTGTTTTACTTAATCATGGTTGGCTGGTCCAAGAACATTTATATTCACGATATTTACATTTAAATGCTTGTGTTAATGTTCATATTTCGAGAAAATGTAATTTGCATAAATATATTTTCTTACGTAACTGTAAGTCATATTTGTACTACTTTAAAGCCAATAAATCCTTGTTTGAACCTTTGAAATTAGAATATATTTTAAATGTGAATTTGCATTCCGCGCCATTCCACCACTACGTAGATCCGGGCCGGCGTTTGCAGCACGCTCTCGTATTCGGTAAATCCTGGAATGGAGACTGTTCTTTACAGAGTGGAGTTGTGCTTGTCATACACGTGTGCGTCTTTCCTCGGGTTTGAAGTTGCTGTGTAGTGCTCTGCGTTGTCAGAGGAGGGAGCCATAGCATTGTCAGGCTGGGTAAGTTCACACAGATCACACCAACGCCCGGCCGTAACCAGTCAAGTTGAAGGCATGAAGACTGAAAGTAGTCCCTCGATTAAAAAACACGTGTTTTAGGAGACGGTTGCAATCAGATAAAGTCGCCATCATCAGTCATGGATGAAGGCCTGCCGCTTTTCCCTTGCGAAATGGAGTCATTGTCATTTCATGCCCATCAATAGGGGCTACTGTACTTGTTTTTTTTCCCACTGCTGCTGTTACAACTCTGTGTCGTCATGTTGCTTATTGTTCACCCGGGTGTCTTGAAGCATCTCCGTTGCTCTGTTTGGACATTCCGAGTGCCGTTTCTTGCTCTCATCTCTTTCATTGCCCTCTTTACCCTTGCGACGGTAATAACCTCTGCCGTGTTTTACCATCTTCGTGCATGCGATGATCTGTGCCTTGTAAATATCGCAAACTTGTGTCCGTTTGCCATGGTTCTACCTGGGCTTGGACTGCTGGTTTTAAATATTTGAGTTTGAAATGGGTTTGTATTTTTTCATATTTAAGTTTAAATCCCGGGTAGTTTCCTGGGTTTAAACTCAGGATCTCAACGGAACTTGTCAAGCCACCCGGCCGACGCTGACGTGGATTGTTTCAAACAAGGGAGTGTTCCGCCTCTTGTTGTCGATGGCTGTCAACACACGCGATTTGAATGCGTGCCTTTTAAAGCCACCGGTTTACCGTCAATGTCGCCATGTCTGGGGACACTTTGTGAACCCCGTCGCCCTCGTAAACAGGGTGGAACCGCCACCTAAAGTTGACTGTGTAGGGCCGAGTTGCTTAACAAGTGTTTACAAAAAAAAATATTGAATGTAGGTGTTTACACGGAGATGTCAATTGTGTTTTACGTCTTGGGGTGGAGCGGTGACGCCGCGGTTATTTTCGCATCATCGCTGTCAAGATGAACGTGGCAACCCCACCAAGGCAGTGCTGGATTAGCCTCGTAGCACAAGTAGCTACACGTGTAGTAGCTACACGTGTAGTAGCTACACGTGTAGCAGCTACAACACGTGCAGCAGCTACACCACGTGCAGCAGCTACACCACGTGCAGCAGCTACAACACGTGCAGCAGCTACAACACGTGCAGCAGCTACAACACGTGCAGCAGCTACACCACGTGCAGCAGCTACACAACGTGCAGCAGCTACACAACGTGCAGCAGCTACACCACGTGCAGCAGCTACACCACGTGCAGCAGCTACACCACGTGCAGCAGCTACAACACGTGCAGCAGCTACACCACGTGCAGCAGCTACAACACGTGCAGCAGCTACAACACGTGTAGTAGCTACTATATAGTCGCTACGGCCCCAGCACTTTCAAGGGCCCCGCGCTAAATGCTTTCAAGCTATCAATTCCGGTTCAGTGATTATGCACTTGCTCTATTATTATAGTACTATACCGCCTTCAACTTTGATGAACGACTGGGTGTTTAAGGTCAGCGATTTGTCATATTATATGGCTGTATGCCAAATGAAAAAAACACAATTACTTTACTATGCAAGTGAAAAATTTGTGTTTTAATATTTGTGTTATTTTTATTTAGGGCCCCTTTAACACATTCCTGTGGAGGGAGCTGGTAGGAACGTTGGGTTGCTCGGTCAATGGCCAGGGTCAACGGCGGCGTGGTGTATTCCGCAAATATGCCCGACTGTGAGGGCGGGCACAAGCCGGCGTGAGTAGGTTAAACGTTGAGTTTTATAAGGGCACCACGGGGTGACCAGCCCCTCCCCTCCCACCTCCACCCTCCCCACCCAGCCCGTCCCTCCCCACCCAGCCCCTCCCTGCACGACGGACGGACGGACACAATAATCCCCTGTGGGCTGGTGTAACCAGGAGGTTCCTACCAGTATAACAAACTCGCCTATAGCCCGTCCAAGCACGGGTGGACAATGCAGTTAATCTGAAATATGCAATCGACAATAGTGACTCGCTCATGATTATTAATGAGGGGGTGCCCCATGTGGTTTGACGTCACCCGCTCATGATTATTAATGAGGGGTGCGGCATGTGGAGTGACGTCATGCGCGGGACACATTCTTGGCTTATTACCGACTACACCCAGAAATGTCTCTCCGTCCTGCGCGTGACGTCACTCCACATGAGCCCCCCCCCCCCCCACCATTAATATTCATGCCCGCGTGGAAATTCACACTAACGCACAAGAAGGTCGCGCACTGCACATGCCGCACCCCTCCCCTCATTAATAATCATGGTATGGTGACGTCACTCCACATGCCGCACCCCTCCACAATAACGATTAGCGGGTGACGTCACTCCACATGCCGCACCCCTCCACAATAACGATTAGCGGGTGACGTCACTCCACATGCCGCACCCCTCCACAATAACCATTAGCGGGTGACGTCACTCCACATGCCGCACCCCTCCACAATAACGATTAGCGGGTGACGTCACTCCACATGCCGCACCCCTCCACAATAACGATTAGCGGGTGACGTCACTCCACATGCCGCACCCCTCCACAATAACCATTAGCGGGTGACGTCACTCCACATGGGGCACCACCCCCCCCCTCGTTAATAATCATGAGCTGAACAATTTTTCTGTTGAATATTTCAGATTGACTGCAATCTCCACCCGTCCTCGGACGGGCACGAAAGCTGGTGTTAGTAATGCTCCTGGCACCGCACGAGATGAATCCGGCACTGCACCAAGTGGCGAGTGATGTCTGGACTGGTCTTACCTCCATCCCCCCTTCTTTTCGCCCCCCCCCCCCCACTCGCTAGCTCATCATTGCTTCCAAAATGCACGCTGTTGATAACGCACAAAGGACGTGTAACTATACAAACGTTTAACTATTGTTTATTTTACCAGGTAAGGCCCACTGAGCTATGTAGGTCTTTTTCAGAAGCGGCGACCTGGCTATTACAAATGATAGCTCAACGAAGTGGCTTATCACGTGGACATTTCAAGCAGCCGAATACTCTAAACGCGTGGCGTTTATTCTAAATGTGGAGGGAAATACCGGGAGGTCCTGGAGAAAAATCTACGGGAAAAACATACAAACTCCAAATTTACAGCAGGCATCAAGGTCGGGATCGAACCCACAACCTCCTGCATACCAGGCGAGGGAATAAACGTCTCGCTTACACGCGATCAAGGACGTCCACTAATTGTGAAGGGGAAACCCCCGTTGATCGCAGAGATTTAGCGATGAGATCGACTCTCACTTGGAGCGAGATGAAATTAATAATCGTAACTGCAATGTATACAGCGTCTTTAAAAAAACACCGTGGACATCTCCAAGGTGATGTCCCAGGCAGTACGACAGCACGCACATCACGTTCAGATTAAAGAGGTGAAACGATTCAAAACGAAAACAGGAGCTGGGCAGATGGACCGGTGGCGCAACTCCCCTGTGGCACAAGCCCTATCAACCACCAGATTGTAAATGTTGCGGGTTTACTCCCCAACACACCGGTGGTGCTGTACTCGTAACGAATTTGCATGTTTTGTTTACGCGACAAACCTTACTAATTGGCCGTGCCGGGTGGTGGCGGGTTTAACGACACATTTATTTTTAAGCGATCTAACCCAAAACACTTCTTATCAACCACAATAGCTCGAAACAAAACTTTTATTTTACCAGGTAAAGCCCACCGAATTATTAGAAGCTCACTGCGCTGTGACCCTGACGACCCGAGTTCGATTCCTGGCCCACGTCTCGCATCAGGTGGGGAGTGAAACCGGTGCCAGTGCTGGCAGGGCCCTGCCATCGAATTCCCCCTCCACCGACCGCCACTTGCCGGCCAGGTGATGTAATGATCAAAGAAACATCGCTCATCCAGCAGTGAATTCACAAAGGGGCTGAAAATAGTAAATTTATATCATGAATATGCCACTGGTCGAAACAACGATTCATTCAAGAGGACACAAATTTTTTGATAAATTGTGTTTATGCCCGAATAAGTTGTCTACTCTCCCAGGTTGCGGACAACAACCCTGGGCTCCAGTCAACTACTTTTATATGGGTGCAGTGATTAGCAGAAAAAAAAGTCAGAGTTTCTGTGGGGCGAGCTGAACTGCACTCTGGCGAACAATCCTATTAGGACGGTCACGATAAAGCCACCCCCACCCCGTGACCTAAGAAACCCCAGGGTTCGCGATTAAATTCAAGAGTCAATTACTTTGTGAACATCGTGGTGCATAGTATCCTTGCGTTTACGCACTGCAGGATCGCCTAGGAATCGCAATGACACTGGACCTTCGTGAAGTGGTGGATAGATGGTGGATGATGATGATGATGAAGACGACAGGTTTATTCTGTTTGTGAGTAGGATGCCTTGTGTGGCGATACTCTCAACTCTTCCAAAATGCATGAGCCAGCATGGAAGAGTAGGCCAAATCTCCTCTGGAAGGGCTCTCCAGAGCTCCCTCTGCTCGTGGAGAGGCCCTGATGGCAACAGTGGGGTGAGCGAGTAATTTAAGGGCTGCACCCAATACATTTGTATTTGTCCGACCAATTTCGAAAGCAATGTATCTATGCATGAACGGAACTTCCTCGAATAAGAAGGTGAAATGTATTTAGTGTTGACATTATTCACCTACGAGTAGAGTGAGTGCACTTGCACTCAGTCGAGTGACGGTGTGGGTAAATATCTGCTACTTCTAACCAACCTGGGCAGAATTGCAGGCAAATTATTCAGACCACGCCTTCAAATCCAAACTGGTGTCCCTCGATTTGACGAACGTTCGGTTGAATAAATTTCGCGTTCACGCAGTTTAACGAAATCGAATTTCCGCGTGAACGAAATTTCCCCACGGAAAGCTGCGGCGTCAATCCCTCCACGATAGCGTCACGGTGTCCCTGTGGTGCCACAGGGAACAACACCTCCACATCGCCTTGCCAGTCAACCCAACATGCAGCCGATCGTTTGGTGACTTCCCTGAAAAAGGTCAACTATTTTTTTGTTTTAAACCTTAAAATGGATATAGGTGTACAGGAATATTTATATGCTATAAGAGAATAGTTGGAATGTAAGTCAGAAACACATTCCTAATGTTTAATGTGACATGAATAGGACATTTCGTTTTCCACGTTTTTTTTTATGAACGCATCCCTTTCGTAAATCGGGAGATGCCTGTATACTCTACATGCTCTCAAATATCTTAATTGCCATATATGTTTTTGAATTGACACATTAATTATGTGAACGGCTATGTTGCTATGTTTCTCATCGAAAACCTACGCAACGGACCGATCTAGCAGTTGTGCTTTAATATTACACGTTCAAATGTCATCCTTTGTGTCAATCCACCGCTGGATGATGGCCTCCCCACGCCGGATCGGTCACGGATCGGTCACGGGGGTTGTTTGACCCTACTTCACCACGCTTGTCCGTGTGGGTTGATGATGGGAGGTGAGAAGGCCGAGACCAATTCAGATTTCACCTGTCACTGATATTATCCGTGGCCAGTAATTGACTTCAGGTACCAGGTGTTCGTAACAGCGTCCTCACCGCTACGCCAACGCGGTCCCATGAGTATACTATTAGGCTTGTAAAAGCAAAAAAAATACCGTGCAAAATCGGAATTAAGTTTTTATCCAAATCTAGAATTACGTCTGTGCCACATGAACTGCAATGGATAGGAATCAATTGCCATTTCAAGGGGGAAAACATAGTTTTGATTATGTTGAAAAGTATACTACAACCATTTGATGGAAACATTTTAGAACTCCAAGGTACAGCGAAATATTGCTGCGGGAGGGAACTTTGCATTTTCAAAGGGCATACGAGATGGCATGTGGTCACATGTCGAAACGTCCCAGTGCTAACCAGGTGGGTGCCCTTTGATATACAAATAGTTCTTCCAAAAGGCATGTGGGGGTCTTCCAAGCACAATCAATAGATTGATTTCTTTATTCAAAAAGCAAGTTGCGGCTCTCTTTGGATAGAACATCTCATTTTGCAAGAGAGATACCTGAATCTTTTATATAGACTCGATCGATTGTGTGTTTTATTCACAGAGAGGCATGTGTGTGCTTTGCAATCGAGATAAAAGGGGGTGGGGGTGGGGTGAATACAATATATAAAAAACCTTTCAAATCAAGCAAACTCGGATGACCCGGCAGTATGAACTCACTCTCACCTGGTCTAACCCGCTCGAGGCAGTCATTGCCCGTGTCACGTTTGCACGATCGTTTGCCGATTGTGCTGTCGGCATCGCGCCGCGAGACGCGGAATTCATCGCGATCTCTCGCCGAGAGGTGCTCGCTGGCACGGTAAGGGAACGGCCCGTGGAAGTGGACATCAAAGAGCCACCTCTCAGATCTCTTCACGTCACCGGCTGGTCTCTCGCTGCCCTTCATATAAGTAAGGATTGTCACGTGACATGTCAACCCGATATTCAACGTACCACAATTAATGTTCGATGCTTATATGTCTGATACAGTCGTTGGTGACCTGGCCGAGACCATCAGCTCGCTGACACTTGAGAACCCGGCTTAATCACGGGCGGCTGAAACCTGGAATCGAACACCAGTTTATCAGCGGTGCTGGCTGAGCGTATCACACCTCTCATAGCCGCACAGCCACATTGCGGGAGACATTCATCCACGTTTCTCTCGCCGATTGAGAGACACAACGCGGTTGTTTACCGTCGCCGTCTCGCCCCGGTGAATGCGATCTGTCGTAATTAATCTGGGACCTTCAGTGGCACATCAGCAGCAAGGGGAGGTAGGGGGCGTCATCTCACGACGTGATAGATTTTTTTCTTCACTCACTCGTTTAGCTCGCAGTGCAAAAGAAGCAAATTGTCGAGATAAGAAATTCAAAAACAACATATATATATTTTTTATGGGGTATTTTTTTCTTATCTCTGTTATTTGTGCGGGTTGTACCGTGGTGTCGTTCGGCATGATGTCACGAGTATCATTTCACATGTCTGGTTAGCGCTGGGATGTTGAACGGTGACCACATCACGCCACCTTATATAAAGTAAACAAAAATAACTTTAATATTTTACCAAGTAGGGCCCACTGAACTATACAGCTCTTTTCATAAGCCACCTGGCCACAAATGATAGCTCAACGAAGTGGCTTATCATCGTGTGGAAATTTATAGCAGCCAAATACTCTAAATGTGCAGGGGGAAAAACGGAGGACCCGGAGAAAATTCCACGCGACCACAGGGAGAGAGATGGACACGCAAACTCCAAATATACAGCAGCTGGTGTCAGGGTTGGGAGCGAACCCACAACTTCGCGCATACCAGGCGAGGCCAGCATGGCGTCCCTATATGCCCCTTGAAGAAACAATTTCCCTCCAGCAGGATTGTTTTTCAGTTCCCTGGAGTTATAATTTGTTTCGGTTTTTTTCTAAACGGTTGTGGCATACTTTTCAAAAGAACAAAAAACATTTTTTCTAAGAATGCCGTCATGCCACTGGATCCCTAACCATTGCGGTTAATGTACCACAGATGCAATTATATATTTGCATAGAAACGTAAAACCGTTTTCGCATCGTAATTGTTTGTTTTGCTTATTGCGTGATAATGTAACATGCACACACACGCACACAAAAACACGTGGTAAATAAAACCTTCTCACGGTCGATTCGTTCGCACGTTTCAACGGATGCAGACCGTTCACGGCACCACTTTGTCGACGCGGAGGTGAGGATGTCAGCAGCGTCAACCCGTTTAGGGCCGACACATCACCACCCCGCGTTCTCCGGGAAAACACGCACCACAGAACAGCGCGGTGGGCCACGTACGGTGGGAAAGAAGTTGAACATGCGTACAGCGCAAATGTCCCACACACTGCCGCGTGCCTCGAGCCGTCGAATCGACGCCTAGATCGTAAAACGTTCGAGTGACTGAGGTATCCGGACGGACGCCAAAACTGGGGGCGTTGATTGGTTGACCATGTGGATAAGTCGAGGAACGGGGAGCGAGGGGTCCGCTGGAGTCAGTGTCAGGGGCGAGCGCTGAGCGCGAGATGAATGGACGCTGGGGTTTTGTGTTGAGGTGAAATAAAAAAATGAAGAGAGTGCGCGCGCACAGACATGGAGGGCGACTAAGCATCCTTAAGTACAATACCAAGGCGGGAAATGTTGTAGAATTAGTTCAATAAAGAGGGAGGGGGTGATCATTAGGGACCCAGGAACGCAATCCTCTTTTCCCCATAAGGTCTATCATTCTCTTTGTTTTTTTTAGGTAAAGTCACGTGACTTTACCGCAAAAAAAACAAAAAAAAACAAAGAGTATGAATCCTTACAGTCACGAAAGTTTCAAATCTAGGTCTATCATTATTTGTCGAACGCGGTTTTGCCCAACGCGGCGTTTTACAGGAACGTAACCCCCCGCACGATCGGCGAGGTATCATATCCAGGACCTCAAAGGTCGCTGAGTGCAACATTAACTGTGCCACGTGATCCCTGGAGCTGATTCTGCATTTAGAGAAATCATGGCGCGCACACAATCAAACAACAAAGATCCCCCATATAGCTTGAACAGACTACTGGGGCAAGTGCTGTTAGCGAGCACCTATGAAGGCTGGCACGCGACACGAGGGGGTGGGTTGCCAACACCACACCCGGCCGCCTTTGTCTCCCGATGTTTACACACCGCACCAGGTACTCATTTGAGGCTGGGTCGACCTAGGGGAGGCCCATGACTGGTTCAGATACTCGTCACTGGTGTTGGCCGTGAGTGGGAATTGAACCCTGGTCGCCGGGTTCATAGCGCAGCGTAGCGCTCACCGCTACACCGCCGCTCCCCCCCACACATACAACCACACACAACCACACGCACACGCTAAATGTTAAATGACACCGTCCATATTCACCGCGACAACATCTGTCGGGCCACGCGCGAGGCGTCTCGACGACACGGCGAGATGTGACCGCGCGAGGACTGCGTTGTGCGTGGGGAGGGTCCTCCTGTCGGATCCAACCACGCCCGCGCATCATCGTCTGCCATCTGCCTACGGAGGGCCCCGCGGGATTGACACGATATGCCGGTTTGTGTCACATTCCTGCAGATGCTGGACATTCCTTGAGCTTTCATTTAAAACGCCGGAGCCCCTTTGGGGAGCTGAGATCATCGTTAAGTTCCCCGCCTGCTATGTGACCGGCCGCAACCCCCGTCCCACTTCTGCGCAAAAACAACAAAGAACAACAAACAACAAAATAAAACATTTCTACGCGTGTCCAAAACGGTACCGGAGCGACGGCGTGTCGAGAGATGCGCGCAGCCTGGAGCGGAGCGTGGGTCTCGCTGTGACCTACGAGCCGGTGACGGAGCGGCTCTGCACTTCTGCTCCTTCGACTGCTGCTGCTGCTGCTGCGAGGGCGTCTGCTCGAGCAGTGTCTCTCGAACTTTTGAGTTTGGGATGCCGGCCGCTCGGCCGATGCAAAAGATTTCCCCGGACCACCCAGCCAGCCCCACACCCCTGGTGACAAAGCGCATTCAACTTCTCTCTCTAAATACCACTCATGCAAAATTATTCATATAGCCAAACACGGATATTTTTTAAACACGGAGATACTTTTTTTGTTAGGGGTGGCATGTAGATCTTACGATGAGGGTAGTTTACTCAGGGTAGTTTACACCGTTTGAGACTAGGCTCGAAAGAAAGCTGTCTCTGGTGTGGACCAATCAGTTTCAAAGACAATGCATATACTGTCAGAGTATGTTTTTGTTTGCATTCTGGCCACAGGCATTGTGGTAAATGCAGACATGATTCCTTGTAAAAGGTTTCAGTTTGGTGTTTTAACATCTTAACACCTGTTTTGTTTTCAGAAAAAAGTGGAAAACCTCATAGTTTACCTAACTTCATTTTTTTTAAAGATCATAAATTTTATATTAAATAATGTCCGAAACAAAGGGGGGTATTAACACGTAGGCTTTCGCGACCAATATTATTCATAATAAACGTTTATGGGTTAGATCGCGTTATTTATAAATGTGTCGTAACCCTCCACCACCCGACACGGCCAATCAGCAAAAAAGTGTCACGTTGACAAAAGACAAATAGTTCACTCCTCTAGCCCACCGGTGTGTTGAAGAGTGAAACCATGTTGTCTTTGTCAACGTGCCACTTTTTTGCTGATTGGCCGTGTCGGGTGGTGGAGGGTTACGACACATTTATAAATAACGCGATCTAACCCAAAAACGTTGATTATGAAGGGGGGTATAATAATATAATCGTTGCCGCTGTTGTCGGGATCAAGCTGCGTTCGCATCGCAGCCCCGCGGACCACCTGGAGGAGGCGTCCACGTGGCCCGCCACCCGCCCACTCTGTCGGCCACGCGCGTCGTGTGAACATTCTTCATGCGGCCCAGCGCAGGAGACCTCTGGGTTTACTCTTCCACGAAGCTCATGGTCCACCCTAAACCGCATCCACTGCACAAACCGTGACGGCAGATGCGGATACCTGATGATGCACAAATGGAAAATTAAAAACTCTCCAGCAGCAGTGTGCGACTTTAAACATCCAGACTAAACCGTAACAGCTTATAACGACACAATGCTCCGATCAACAAAGACAAAGGAGACATCACAGCGATGATGATACACTCCGCTACTGCTCCTGACGCTGTGGTTATCTGGGTCCTGACCACCCGAATGTGAATCACTGTAGTGGCTGCTCGGCCAGACGCGTGTTCCTGGCGCGATGCGCTAACCACTGTGCCACCACTCCACCGCCTTCCAAATTATCAAATCGAGATGGAATTTCGGTCGGGGATGGGGAGGGGGGGATTGTGTCAGCCAATCATCCCTCAAGGGTCGATAAAACGCATACCATCGTGGGGAGTCAACGGCGGTCATCCTATACATAGACTTGGCTCCTATTAATAGACGAGAATGTGGAACGCTCACGAATGGCTCAGAGACACCAGTGACTGAGTGCCTCCCTCTTGGCTGCCTTTGAACCGGGGAGCCACTCTGCCACTTTCACGAACTTCTCAACACCAATTTTTCGATTTAAAGCTTTCGTGACTGCAGGGATTCATCTTCTTGGTTCTTTCGGTAAAGTCACGTAGAAGGGAAGTAATAAAATAATAAAAATAAAAATAAATTGTTTTATTATGTTTTATTTTTATTATTTTATTACTTCTCAACACCAATCGATCTGCAGCGATCAACTCTCTAATTAGCCGGTTCACCTAATCAACTGTGGCTATACCAGCGAAACATACAATACGCACATCGCGCTATCTATATAAATATAAAGACCTTAATCTGTGTGTACGTCTCTACAACCTCGGGGATGCTTGCCGACAAGGTAGCAAGCTGAAATTGTGCACATAGGTAGCTGTTAGGACACAAACAACAGTAGGGGAAACCAGAGGTGTGGACTCGAGTCATGTGACTTGGACTCGAGTCAGACTCGAGTCATGAATTTGATGACTTGCGACTCGACTTGGACTTGCATAACAATGACTTTGTCCCACCTATGAGATGTGGACTCGAGTCATGTGACTTGGACTCGAGTCAGACTCGAGTCATGAATTTGATGACTTGCGACTCGACTTGGACTTGCATAACAATGACTTTGTCCCACCTCTGGGGGAAACACATACTAATTGACTGATTACTAACGTAGTTCTAGATTTGAAGCTTTCGTGACTGCAATGAGTCATATTCTTAGGTTTTTTCGGTAACGTAGTATACAATTACAATAACCCCACCTCCGCCACCTCTGATTTCTGCACCTGATTGGGTTTAGTGATTGGGTTCACTAATTAAATAATACACATTACGACTAATTACTAATCTACAACTGATTACTAATCATACCAATTAACCGATTACTAATCTATTATATAATTACAATATCCCCCCCCCTCTCCACATCTGATCTCTGCGCCTGATTGGGTTAAACGATGACGTCACCCTGCTGCTGCTCTATTTAAGACCGGGAGCAAGTGGAGGGCTTCACTATTCTGGAAAATCGCCTGATGATGCCGGATGTAATTACCAGCGAAACGTCGTACTCAAAAATTGTAAATGTTGTGGATCCACTCTTCAACGCACCGGTGGGCTAAAGTAGTGAACTATTTGTCTGTTGTCAACGTGACACTTTTTTTACTGATTGGCCGTGTAGGGTGGTGGAGGGATACGACACATTTATAAATGACGCAATTTAACCTAAAAACCTTTATTATGAATAATATTGGTCGCGAAAGCCTACGTGTTAAACTGAGGACATCTGAAATTTCGAGATTTTTCATTTTAAGGTCCCCAAATCTCGATTTTGTGCCCCATAAACAGGTTTGTGCGTGGTGTCATTCAGAAATCGTTCAAAATATAAGATTGCGTGTTTTGTTTCGTTTGATAGAGCGTTAAACCGCAAATAAAGTGACAAACATTGTTCTATCTTTTTTGAACGAAAAGATACGCATTTATGATATTCAAATCTGAATAATTCGAAAACGGTAAAAAGATAGGAGCCTCCCCTCACAGATTATTTAAGTTGATAACTTTTTGTTCTTTATAATAAAAAAATAACGGAATCTTTAAATTGAGCGGTTTCCAATGGGTACGTCGTTAAATATAACAAGTTGAATCAAGTCGTCAAAAATGTGTTTTCCGTGGAAAAATACATTTTTGGAGTAGTTGTCAGTGTCTGATTGCAGATAAAAATAGTGAAGAAAAGTCACAAGGTTGCTTATTACATTAAAACGTTTTCGTGTCAAAGACAGGCTTCGTGAACTCGTATATTATTTATTATTATCATATAATATATCGTTCTTCCCACACGCAAGGCTGACCATGACCCGGGGTGCAGGTGGGCTGGGATCGGTGAGGTCACCACCACCTTGCCACGTGGTGACGTCACCTTGCCACGTGGTGAGGTCCCCGTCACCTTGCCACGTGGTGAGTCTCCCGAAAGTTTGGAGGCCGGTTTCGGCCCCCAGGACGCGACGTTTTTTTCGTTGGCTTACGTCGGGGGGTGGGGGAGGTTTAACGTTGCTTGAACGTTGCTTGAACGTTGGGCCGATATCAACCCAATGTTGGAACCGACAACGTTTGGCACGTTCACTTGAATCGTCGCTGCTGCAGGGTGCTCGGTTCGTTTCGCGCGCGTCGTGGCGACGAGACGCGTGCAGGTGAGACTCACCCGGCCCGCTCGAGTTCCCGCCCGGCTCGGCCGAGATGAGCGTGAGACCGCGCTGCCTTTGTCCCGGTGGCAGGACGGCGATAGGACACTTCTGGTGACATCCACAGCTCGCCCTTGCTACCAAGGTATGTGCGGATATTCAGTTTCTACCGTCATAAAACACACACACACACTTTATTGCAATAAATATAAACCGACCGTTCGATTTAACCGAGTGTTTGTTTTAGCCCTACTCAACAGATGGCAATCAATTCACCTTGAACACATTCCTGCGGAGGGAGCTGGTAGGAACGTTGGGTTGCTCGGTTAATGGCCAGGGTCAACGGCGGCGTGGTGTATTCCGCAAATATGGCCGACTGTGAGGGCGGCCCAAGCCGGCGTGAGTAGGTTAAACGTTGAGTTTCATAAGGGCACCACGGGGTGACCAGCCCCTCCCCACCCAGCCCCACCCACCCCCCACCCAGCCCCTCCCCACCCTCCCCACCCAGCCCCTCCCCACCCTCCCCTCTCCACCCAGCCCCACCCCTCCCATTTTTGGATCCACGACGGACGGACGGACACAATAATCCCATGTGGGCTGGTGTAACCAGGAGGTTCCTACTGGTATTAAGTTCATTAAATAAATCACGCGGGGTTTTCTGCTCTTTACTGCAGTTACAGAGACCTCCGCCTGTGGGTGGCGCTGTAGCCCCAATTGTCTTACACCGTGCACGGGGCGATCCATTCGTAGATACCCCACTAAAATAATAATGATTAATACCATGCAGATCTTGCAGACAATGTGACTTTTCACGACAAATATTTCACGCGTCTACCACAAATCCCAATACAACCGATTACATCGTTTGACGCTCCGCTCACGCGGCTTTATCGATAGTAAATCACAATGTCCAATCATCCGTGGACAAGGAAGCCAAGGGGGGGGGGGGTCGTTGACATCAGTGGGACGTCTATAAATGGATCACCCTATATATGTCACTGCGTACATATTACTCATTTACATATTCCTCGGCAACTCGTGCCTTCTAGGAAATAAATAATATGGCCATGACTTTCTGTTCTGATGAAGGTCCCATCGCCCGATATAGACTATTACCGAGTTATGAATTGGAGGCATGGTCGTCGCAAGATCTCGCAGCTTTCTGCATCGACTGGGACCGCAGCTGCGCTAAGCAGCCTGGGTATTTTCAAGAGGGCAGCACGCGTGATGTCATGTGCTGTGTTTGCGGGGGGGGGGGGGCAGCAGCGTTGTGTAAACACAGTGTCATTGGTGAAGAATAATCTCACTGCAGAGCCGACGACTGTGGGGGCCGCAGGCAGCCACGTCCCAACAACAACAACATCCATGTCCCAACAACAACCACTTCCCAACAACAACAACAACCACGTCCCAACAACAACAACATCCATGTCCCAACAACAACAACAACAACCACTTCCCAACAACAACCACGTCCCAACAACAACAACGTCCCAACAACAACAACATCCACGTCCCAACAACAACAACATCCACGTCCCAACAACAACAACCACGTCCCAACAACAACCACGTCCCAACAACATCCACATCCCAACAACAACAACCGTGCCCCAACAGCAACCACCACATCCCAACAAAAAACAACTTCCCAACAACAACAACAACCATGTTCCAACAACAACAACATCCATATCCCAACAACAACGTCCCAACAACAAGAACCCTGACACAACCACGCGTACTGTGGTGGAACAAGCGGACTGCTCCACTCCGCTATCACCACGGATGCCGTCGAATGGCTCACAACACCAAACACACAATTGTGGCCTTGCGTTGAAACCTCGTGTAAAGAGAAGAATTGGTGAAGGATAAATGTCAAATCAGCTGAAATTACAGAAGGTTAGGGTTGGGTTGTCAGGCAGGGTTAGGGGGCTGTATGTAGGATTGAGTGGAATGTGTGTGTCTCTTGTGAACGAGTTTTGCGCAGATTTACAGCGGGGTAGTGGTAAAAATGCGATGATGTTAAAAAAAAACGACCTGAAATGGCTGCATACGCGGCGCTAAATGACCTCAATAATTATCTTGCCTTGTTGGCATTAAGACGTCGCAACACCGATGGAACACGTGTGCGCGTGTAGCACGGGAATACTCATCCGCGACAACGCAACACAACTGGAGGGGCGAGTTTTGTAGGCTTCACTTTATTTTCACAATTTATTCGACTAAAACTGCAGCTTCACCTCGAGACAACCTCCCTCGTGATTTGTACGCGTGATTGGATTTTTAAGAGTGGGGCGCCCGAGTGCGTTTTCCATGACCGAGAGTCTCACACGATCCTCCCACGTGGTGCACGACAAAAACAAGCAAATAAATGCATCGAGAGCCCCCGGACTTAGATGTCGAGTGTACAGGCGGTGCAACTACACGAGGGGTTGCCACCTGTCCCGGATTGACTCCCCAAGTTCTCTCGTCGTCGTCTTCTTCTTAACGTGTGTGCCAGTCTCTTGCACTGCAGAGGGTGGCAACCCCAACCCCATGGGCCGCAGGGCTCCAAAGCACCTGGCTCTGATGAGGGGTAGAATTTAGACAGAGGGGCCACCAATTCGTTCCCTTTTGCCCGATACCAACCACGCTATGCTACTGACGACAAGCAAACGCAATTCTTACTACTATTATTATAAGAGTCGCTGTTTCGCTGTTTAATGACGCAACCTTGAGAAATTATTTCGTAAGCGCTTGTCCCTGGGTGTAAAGGTACGAGTCTTAAAGTCTATCGGTGTGCGCGTATTAGACGCTTGATTATTAATACGACGCGTACCGAGTGACTTATGTGCAGTAATTGGCAAAACGCGCGCCACTAAAGAACGCCTACAGGACACGAGCCTGCGGTTACCACCGTATGCTAATGGCTCAAATGAGTTATAACACATCCGTGACATTTCCACTATTGGCGGTAATCATTCTTTATTATGATGAATTAATTTCCCTGGGACATGCCGTAAAAAGCCACTCAGTGCAATATCTGTTCAACGAGCATTGGTGACAAATAAATGTTTTCTCTCGCACGTCCGCAGACCACAGTCCTCCGTCAGCAACAGCTTGTAAGGGGTTTCAGCTCATTACTGCAGGTAACAAAAAACAACAACTTTATTTATAGGTTTTATGTCTTGGAATTCTAAAGCACAGGTGTGCAGGCATGTTGAAAGGCGCGTGCCGTCGTCCTCGTGGCACGCTTTTTTCGTGGCTCTATCGTATTTATTGCCGATAGTTAAATCGACAATTTACACCACCGCACAATGGCCCGGGCTGATGGAGTAAGGCAATGCGTCCTTAATGACCAAAGCAGGCAGATGTGGCCATTCGAGGCGTTTTTATTGAGCAATTCGTGGGATTTTTGACCCAGGCTACGAGGTCAACCCACCTGGCGGGCACATTAAGCAGCTCCCGCGGGATGACGGGTCTCCTCGTCCTCCACAGTAGACGGGACCTCTGTTCAATCACATCTCGTTTCGCACACCCACAGCGCCCTTCTGTGCGAGTGTGGGCGAGAGGGCCTCTGCTCTCCGAGACGGGACGAGTGCAGACAGCTGATCATTGCTGAGCAAAGTGAGCAATTGACAACGGACAGCAAACGAGGCTCTATCCCCCGTGCTGTCGCCGATCTCGAGTACATTCCTCTGTTCCCAGAGGCAATTACGGCTCTGCCTTGCTGCTGGCTTTGAGTCTCCCGTTCAGAGTGTCGTAAATTCACTCCTCAATTTAACAATGGCTATTATGTGGTGTTTACGGGCAGCGTGTGCGTGGAATGCGATGATTAATTACGTAGGAAATAGAAGTGGCCGACAGTTTTTGTTTTATTATCAGCAATGCAATGTTCCGCAGCTCGCAAAAAAAACAACCCAAATGAGAAGCGGGAATGGGAACGTGAAGAATAATTTACGGTCCTTATTTGTGAACCATTTCTGGATGAAGGTCTCCTCGAGCCGTCTCGGTTATGGGGGTGGGGAGCGGTTTGACCATACTTCACCACGCTCTTGAGTGCATCTTGGTATAAATGGCGTGGGGGGGGGGGCAGCAGAATATCGCTCGCCACTGATGATAGCCGTGGCCAGGAATCGAACTCGGGCTGAATGCACAGCGCCCTAACCGAATCCGATTACCGTACTTTCAGACGCGCTTTCTGCGGCCGTCTGGAACGCTCTGCCTTCCGATATTAGGAAGCCACTCGGAGCTATGCACTTTCAAATGATCTCGCTTAAAAACTAATTTATTTTAGAACTGCGTTTTTGTGTCTAGTTTGTACCCCCCCACCCCTCCAATCATCGCCGTTGGCTACGCACGGTGCGAAAGAAGTTCAACATACATACATGCGTACTGATGACTTCATTAGGTAAACAAACAAAAAAATCCCCATTGGAAGAACACGTGCAATTAGGAGCTTGCCAAAAGGCCACCGCGGCGCTGCGGTCATAGGCGGCACAGATCCAAACATTGCTCACACAGCAGAGAGAGAGAGAGGCAGATCTCATTATTCCGTAGCTGCTGCAGAGTTAAAATTAACGATGACATCTCTACGGATCGAGCGAGCCCAGGGAGACGACACACACACACATCGCGCGGCCAAAAGTCGACACACACACGCACATGAGTACATCAGTAGTCCGAGGCCCTTTTAAAATCGCGGTCCTGATGATGCCAGCCCAAACACACGCGGCTTGGACATATACATACACACAGAGACACGCAATATACACCTGCAAGCGACGCACGTTGGGGACACGTTTAAAAGTTTAGGCGTTCAAAACCACGGCGCGCCCCTTGCGTCCACGTATCTCGAGAGGGCTTTTGAGTCGTTACACGCACGCCCGCCCGCCCGCCTGCCTGACTGTCCTGCCTGCATGCCTCCTCCACGACACCTACCTCGCCAGGCGCGCGCTATGTATTTATATAGCCGGGCTATTTTTAGACGGCTGCCAGCCATTGGCGGGTCCCGAAAGCCGTGGGATTGGCGCTGCTGCCTTTGGTGTGACGCCGGGGCCCTCCCGGGCGATGATTCATTGTCCCGCGAGGCACAGAGCCGCCGACGTCGTGCACGACGCGGGCGGGCGGGGGGTGGTGGTGGTGGTGCAACGCGGCCGTCGACGGCGAACCGAAGCCACCACCCCCGAGGGCAAGGGGAGACCGCTCCCCACATCGCACACCGACACGCAGTCTGTGACACACCCAAACACGTGTGTCCCCATTCCTCAGTGCGCACAAAGACGCGCCCCCCCTCCCCCCCACTATCGCAATGCAACTGTCGGGGGGGGGGGGTGTTAGCGAGTGGCACCAGATGAAGGTCAATGACGACCAGGCGGTGGTGGTGGTGGTGCGGCTGACTCGTGTCACCCCCCACCAGCCCCCCCCCATCGTTGATGATGTTTCAACGCGTCACGTGCACCACGTGTGCTCATTTACGGCTGAGTTAACCCAGGGGGAACCCAGGTGGGGGGGGGGGGCGGAGAGATGTTCGCCCCACCTTGACCTTGCCCGTGAGCAGGTGGATCGAGATCGGCTCAGCGCCGATCTCGGCGCTAACCTCTGCGCCACGCGGCTACACCCACGTCGTTCAAAGACCCCCCCCCCCGCACTGAACAAGTGCTGTTAGATCTTCATTTGAAGCTTTCGTGACTGCAGGCATCCATACTCTTTGGTTCTTTCGGTAAAGTCACGTAGATATAAATAAAATCAAATAACAAATTAAACAAATCACGACGTTTCGATCGCAACACAAGCGGTGTTGCGATCGAGACGTCGTGATTTTTTTACTTTTACGTGACTTTACCGAAAGAACCAAACAGCAAGTGCTGTGAGGCAGTGGCACCTATGAAGGCCGGTACGGCACACGAGGGCGTGGGTGGTCAGCACCACGCCCGGCCGCCTTTGTCTCCCGCTAACCGCTACGCCACCGCTCCTGGTAGAGACACCCCCCCAGAGTCGACTGCGCGCTCATTACCAAGTGGAATGTGCTCAATATGCCTTGTGACGCACACAACACGCACAACTATTTAACATTCCAAGCCGATGTGCATTTGTGTATACAGTACATACCGTACGCCCATAACCTACGTGGTGTATGGCTACGGCCCAGGAGTCGTGTTTATCAATGTAATTATTGGAAGCATGATAGAGATTTCCCTTTAGGGGGGGGTGGAGGAAGGATAAATAATAATAATAAAGTGTCACTGTCAGATCTTTCAATGTACAGGTCACGCACCAGTGGTGGATATTCCACATTCCCATGGCAAGAGACTGGTTGGTCTCCTAAAAACTCCCACTGTTGATGAACCTTGCTTAAGAGTTACACTTGCAGTCTTACCAGAAGCCCCATCTGGTAAAGTCTTAGGTCCTACCAGCTGAGGTGTATCTTGGGAATGTTTAAACCAGCGGGGGTTGTGGTGTATGTGCAGTAAACACAAAGCGGTACCCAGATCATATAATGCTGAAAATCGATTCAGATGGCTTGGCCATGTCATTAGTAGAGAGGAACACCGCATTGGAAGGAAGGCGATTGACGTGGAAGCACCAGGGCCCCAAAGTGAGAGGCAGGCTTGGGGAGAGGTGGGTACAAAGCAGTGAACCTGGATATGAAGGAATGTGGAGTGGACGTAGAGGTGACGACTCAGGAAAGGAGATGGTTGGGAAATCGGGACTGGGCAGAGGAAACTCCACTCGATTTGAGAAATACCTGAAAGAAGTTGATATTTTTCTCGACAATACTCGATAATATTTGCATATGATTTTGAAGAGATGTTGAACGCTTCGTTCCGTGTCTGTGTTTGGGATAGGAGCCATACTATGTAAATGAGCTCAACACTGAGTGAATTATGCCAAAATCAGGCATCTTGCCAGATCTCCAGATATCTGCAGATTTACTGAGACATGTTTACACTCCTAGTACTTGAAACATCCATTTATTCTGATCATTTTAACATTCCATTTATTGTAGTGATGAATTACAAGCTCTGCCGTAGTTACCATGATGCTACATTACATAACAATGGTGTACACGCACGTGCACGCAGCTTAGCCAGGATTTATTTCATATTGCATTTGATGACGCTGGTACCAGGCTATTTGCCGAGTGGTGATGAAATGTATAAAATCTTTGTCAGATGACAGAAGAGATATTAACGAGAGAGAGATAGAAAGATGCAGTGAGGTGAGAAAGATATACACAAAAAACCGAGATGTCATGCGATTCGAGAAGAGAGATTCAGAAAAGATAGCATTTACAGAGAGAAGTTTACTTTTTAACTTTAGTCCTGATGTGTATTCATACATTAATTTGAGCTGATATTTTAACCCTTATTTGGCTCATGGCGAGATGTTAACTACCTCGCCTGGTATGCAGGAGATCGTGGGTTCGATCCCGACCCTGACGCCTGCTGCTGTGTATTTAGAGTTTGCGTGTCTCTCTCCCCGTGGTCGCGTGGATTTGTATCCGGGTCCTCCTCCGGTTTACCCCTCCACATTCAGAATCAACGTCACGCGTTTCGAGTATTTGGCTGCTAAACATTTCCACATGATAAGCCACTTCGTTGAGCTATCGTAAGTGGCTAGGTCGCTTCTGAAAATATCTATATAGCTCAGTGGACCTTACCTGGTAACATATAAAGAAAAAAAACTTCAAATCATGATAAAAAAAACAATTGCTTTGTTTTCGTTCACTTGGTGCGTTTTCTTGATTTGCTTATACTGCGCCTTTCGTTGCTGCCGGCAAGGTGGACCCAGATTAAAAGACTTGGGCCACACAGCACAAGGCAGGGATTCACACATTGGTGACATTGCCCTTGTATCTGTCGTGACCGATCAAAACCGAGGGCACGTTGCTAGCTCTCATCTACGCCTTGAGGCAGCCGAGTTAATGCGGAGATGCCTGTGTTTGATCATTGCCTTTGGCAGGATCGCAATGATGATGGTCGGCAAGACGAGAGGGCCTCCGTGAGAGAGGTTAAACCGGTGGCACTTCATGTTTTCTCAAAAAAAGAGCAAGGCCAGTTTTGATGTTAGCTACCTCGTGCCTTTCGCACTGCCCATTAAAACAAATCCACCGACCAATCATGAGTGCTCATCATCATGTTGAGCCATGATCAACTCACTGCTGGATGAAGTCTCCCATATCGGCCTTCCCCAACTCTCAATGTGAAGTAGCAATCCGCCTAGCACCTGCACGCGAGTAGATGGCATCGCTCCATGTCACACGTCTGCCCTAGACATCTTCTGGAGCACGGTATTCTCCCTTGGTTGACACAGTGAGGAGTGAGAGCTATAGGCGGATGACATGCGATACAATCTTCATACTGCAGCATGTGCGTTTGTATAGTTTTAACAGCCTAGCTCCAACTTCTAAGTATAACAGTTTTAAAGAGGAAGGCCCCTTTTTATGACACACTATAATATCCGATGGGGCGGCACTGCTTGAGTCACGAAAGTAACGCATCCTTGCTTACGTGAGACCTCGTTTATAGGTGTTGGCCTGCAGTAACATTTGCTTTAATTATCACCTCTTTATGTCACCACGGGCATAATATTTTTTTTAAACGACGCCGTGGCCGTGTGACATGTTTCCAGTCTCCGTATCCTCTGCGAACCGAGTGACGTCTCAATAACGGGCCCGCTTCTGCCAGTGCACGAAAAGCGTTTCCAATTTTAGAGGCAATCGCACGGAAACGGGTGAAGCAGAGACACGCGCGAAGGGCAGTTGGAGGTGGAATTTTTTGTTGTTGTGGTGTGTAAAAAATATAAAAAAAAATTGGCGCGATGTTTTTGGCTATGTGGTGGTCGAGGGATAGAAAATTAATCGCTGACATTTCACGTTTAACCCCTCTGCCGCCGGCGCCAAGGACCTTCCCAATGGCACCGGGTATTTCGGCGGAACGCTATCGATTTCTCTCCCATTCAATATGCTACTTTTGCTTCAGAGGCGAGCAATTGGTTCATGGTGCCACTGCAAAAGAGCCAAAGGAACTTCTTCCCTTCGGGCGATGGTTGATGCATTGAAGCAAAAGTCACGGAGTGTCAAGTATAAATCTCTTGAGATTATTTTCAAGAATGGTTTTTTTTTTTTAAATTGTCTTGTGCCCCGTCCAAACCACCTCAATGCCCCGTTTCATCTGCTCTGCCGTTATCTCGTTCCAGGCCCCTGCCTGCGACGGCAGATTCGGCTGCGCCTCCCAAGACAGAATCCACAAGGTCACGGCTCACATCAGATGACCCCGAAACGCAGAAGCTGTCCCAGTTGACTCCTCGTACATCGATCAACTCTGTGCTGAGCCATGGGGGAGGCCGTCACATTTTGTGGTTCTGCTCAGCCTAAGCATGGGTCAAAAGATTCTTGGAATCAAAGGTTAAAATCTTGACCTCCCCGTGCCATCGGGAACGACACTCGCACATCTTTCGGGCGAGGTGTATTTTCCACATTAAAACTTTTGTAAAGTTTTAGACTTGTACTCTGAGTGTTTGTGGTACGATTCAGAATACTAATAATAACATTTTCTATATTTCCAGCCCTCTGCCAATCCACTGCGAGATGAAGGCATCTTCATGCCGCTGTGTCCGTCACGGGCGTTGCTTGGCGGTGCTTCACCGCACTGCTCCGTGTGGGCTCGTCAAGTGGGAGGGGGACCAGAGGCTGTTCTAGTTGTTTTTGTTGTTGCTGTTTTAGTCGTCACTCTCCACTCCAGTTAGCCGGAGCTGGGAATTGAACTCGGCCTGCACGGTTCATCGCTCGGTCCGCCAACTACCGCACCATTGGTCCCCATGATTAAGAATGTTACACCTTATATTAATTGGCACGTGACTTCGCAGATGTGTAAATGCGTGTGTGTCTTTGTTTAAATGTTAACAACGGCAATGGGCGTTGAGACCTAACATTGGTAACCAGGTGGTTTAGAAACGAGACGTCTTTAAGGCGGACACCGACACTAATTTTGGAAATCACCACAGATATTGTCCTGTGACCGCGGTATAAAGAATTTTATAGCAATTACAAATGGTTATTCTGCGTGTGTTTTGACTATGGGTTTTGATTATTTTTTGAACCACTGGCTAATCCTGCAGACCGCTGGTGATTCGTATAACAAATTAAGTCTAGAAACACGTCTTTTAAAGTTACATGATACTGCAGCCGCACAAACATTCATGATAGCAGCGCCTTTTCTGTACAATTGGGGGAATACCATTGACACTAAATATGTAGTGGTTATTTATGAGCAGGGGTTGATCTCATTTAATTTCTCCTCAGTGACGTGAAAGGGCAACTTTAGAGGTCCTCCGTCCAAAGAATGTTCATCGCGCCTCTCGCTAAACGAGGCTTTGCCCTTGCACAGGATACATTTGACACCCTACAGACTTCACCGCCCTGTTAGAACATGATCTTAGACCTTGACTCTGGGAATCTATGGCAGAGTCAGCGTACAAAGCGATATCCTCGCTCAATAAATATGCATTGACCCACTGCTAAGCTGCTGCTTGCAGCCCCTGTAAGCTGTGGTGGAAATTGTACATTCCTTTGCCAGGGACGAATCTCTCCATTGCGACAACCGCTGGTTGACTTTCCCACCTAAAGTGGTACTAATTGTATCGACCCCGGAGTGAGGGATGATGGGCTCAGTCAGACTGCGCCCCCCCCCCCCCCCCGCTCACCCTCACTTCCACCCACAACCAGGAATTGAACTCGCCACGTTCCGATTGTGAGCCGTGGCTTGTCCTGCCGCTTGACGATGCTCGTACCGCAACTACGGCACGGTACAGGGCGATCCACTTACAGACGCCCCACTAATAGAACGTGACAAAATAAATGGCAGAGAAAAACAACTCGGGATCCATCGCCGTTCAATCAGCTGGTGATAATAAAGGTATGGGGGGGGGGATTTGAAATCATGGGTGTATCTATTAATGGATCACCTGTATGGCACAGTGCATTTTCACTTTGGGCAGGGTCGGTGTTTTTCGATCGGCGTTGCGCTCACCTCCCAGACTCGCTTGACCGGCTTCGTCACATATCTTTAAAAAACTTAAATTTGCATGATTTTCCTTTGCGCGAGCGAGTTCCGTAATTTGCCTGCGTTACATCAAATCGTGCAGCGGTGGCATTATTCGCTTAGGCCACAGAACCCGTCGCCTCTATCTAGAACTGGCTGCGCGGTTGCGTTCACATTCCATCATTCTCATTCACGTCACCGGCCGTGTTCGTACGAACGGCGAGTGAACCCGGGAAGACATCGAAGGCTTTGTTTGCACGCTTTTGGAGAATTCTGGCACTGACCGGACATTTCCTTAAAAGCGATTTCGCCGAATTCGTTGGGCAGGTTTTGGTCAGATTCTCTGTGCAGAGTGAGTTGAGCCAGAATTCGCATTCTATTCACATTCTGATAATAGTTTTTCCACTTTTTTCTGGCTACAAAACAGGTGTTAAGATGTTAAACCACCAAACTGAAATCTTTAACAAGGAATCATGTCTGCATTAGCCACAATGTTTGCGGTCAGAATGCAAACAAAAAACATACTCTGATAATACATGCATTGCACTATGATAATAGGGGGAAAAACATATTTTGGTACTGGCAAAGGAGATCCCATGATGTATTCCCATTCTGGCTGGCCATAGGAAGAAAGACGCTCAGTGCATCGCACGCTCTCAGATGCACTTCTGCGGCCGTCTGGAATGCTCTTCCGTACGATGTTAGGAAGCTATGCCTTTTTGAAATCTAGCTTGAAAATTAATCTCTTTAGAACTGCTTCTTGTGTTTCGTTTGTCGGCTTTCCCTCGCACCTCTGATTCGCAAGGTTGGCTACGTACGGCGCGAAAGAAGTTCTACATACACACAATACTCTTTGTTTTTTTCGGTAAAGTCATGTAGGTAATACATGAAAAAACTAAATTAAATCCCGACGTTTCGGGCGCAACACAAGCGTCCTTCTTCAGGTAGGGACAACGTAGCGAAAGCACAACCGCTTGCAGCAGCCGATTTTCTCCACCATCAAGCCTCCTAGCGACGTATCCTGCCCCAGCCCTCTGCTCTGAACGGCCACTGTGATGCCCCATGATGCTCTATCCACTGCTGCATGAAGATAAAACGTGTCTAGCTACGGCTCAGTCCGTCTCACTCGCTCCGTACTCATGCTTTCGTGCTTTACTGAACCTCCAACTTCCTTTTTTTGCTGCGTTCAAACTCATATCGCTTGTCATCACATCGCCATTCCTTTTGTGACAATGTGTTATGATTCCTTTCCTCATTCTTCATGCGTTGACAGTTTTGTATATTTCTCAACGTGTACAGATCGTTTGCCATTCGTTCCCCTTTCCAGATCTCCACTCTCCTCCCACGTGCTTTTAATACTTCCAGATAACGTTTTGCCCTTTGTCTTGTAAACTGAATTTGCTTTGCATGTAATTCGTGTTTGTCTCCCTCTGGCTACGTCGAAGTTGAATGTGCATTGTGATCAACAAGTTCCTGTGTTGGATTTGTCAAGGAGAGAGACGTCCCTCGCACAAGCCGGGAAGGTGCTGGCCACCCACGCCCTCGCGTGCCGTGCCCTCGTAGGTGCTCGCGAAGGAGCACTTCCTGCCCACAGTGTGTTAAGGCTGCACGGAGGATCTTTGTCTTGGTTTGTGTGTGTATGTGAGACTTTGAGTCAATCTCGTTCCTTAGGGTCGGTCAAGGAGCAGAGATGAGAAGATGATCGGTCAATTTTGCGTCGGGAGGCAGGTGAAAGGGAGGAGGATGTCTATCAGAGCTGCGAGCACGTGACGATAATTAACTTGAAATGTTTTCGATTTAAAGCTTTCGTGACTGCAGGGATTCATCTCCTTGGTTCTTTCGGTAAAGTCACGTAGAATGGACATAATAAAATAATAAAAATAAAACATTATAACGTAAAAATTCTCACGTGCAAGCAGCCGTCCTCAGGTGGAGAACAGTCTCCTCGACAGACCTGTTCTCCACCTGAGGACGGCTGCTTGCGTTGTGGCCGAAACGTCGTGAGAATTATTTTTATTATGTTTTATTTTTATTATTTCCATTCTACGTGACTTTACCGAAAGAACCAAGAAGTTTAATTTTTCTTCCAAAAAATAGAGATTCTAATCGATGGGTATGTTTTGACGGGGGTAGTGTGGGACGGTGTGGACCGCGTTCCTTTAACACCGCAGCGCAGCGGAAGGGAAGGGGAGCGTGCCTCACACCCACATCGTTATAATAACGAAACTATTCTTCTTGCTTTTTATTTCACCAGGTAAGGCTCACTGAGCTACGTAGCTCGTTTTCCGATGCGACCTGGCCACAAATGATAGGTCAACGAAGTGGCTCATACTCATAGGTTTTTTCGGTAAAGTCACGTAGGTAAAAAATAAATAATCAAAAATAAATAATAATAATAATAAATAATAGAATAAAATCACTTGATACAGCAATTGTGCTGTGACGATTCCACCTGAAGACGGAAGCTTGTGTTGCCTCCGAAACGTCGTGATTTATTATTTTATTTCTATTATTTATTCTATTATTTTTTATTATTTTTTATTTTTATTATTTATTTTTTACCTACGTGACTTTACCGGAAAAACCTAAGAGTATGAATCCTTGCAGTCACGAAAGCTTCAAATCTAGAAGTGGCTTATCACGCGGAAATGTATAGCAGTCAAATACTCTAAACGCATGTTTCTAAATGTGGTGGGAAAAACCGGAGGACCCAGAGAAAAGTCCACGCGATCACGGGGAGAGAGACACGAAAACTCCAAAAATACCAGCGTCAGGGTCGGGATCGAACCCACGCCCATCCTGTATCGAGGGACTGGGCATTTCGCCCCCGTGTTCGTCAAGGTCAAGTCGGCACGCGTGCGGGAGTTGGGCTCTGCCTGGCCAGGCTGTTGGCGACAGCATCGGAGACCCGGCTGCGCACAGAATCAACAATGGCGAAGTCGTTCTCATTACCCATGCCCCCGGATGGGCCCCTGAATGTCCATTAGGATTTTTTTTTGGGGGGGGGGGGGAATAGTGAGCGCTGTGTTCCTGTTCCCCCGCTGGCTGCAAGCTCTAAAAGACATCCTACACTCTCTCTCGTACCCCGCTCCCATCTCTGCTCAATTTACCTGCTTTTGTTGTCAAGTGCTCTGCCCTGATATATATTTTTATGTGTCTAAGAATTCCACGCTGAGTCGTAGCAATAATTTTTTTCAGGCGTTGTCCTGCATTTGGTTTATATTTTAAGATATTTTCAGCCAATTAATGACGAGTGTTTATTCTACAGCGTGGGAGGAAGCCCACGCCTTGCGCGACTGGGTTACAGTCAGCAGGCACGTGCAGCAGCGAAGCCACCGCCACGCTTCATAGATTTGGTCCGTCTCTATGGCTCAGTGTTGAAACGTACAGTTGAATTAACTTTAACTTGTTAACTTGTCTTTAAAAAGCCTTGATGAGAGCCGGGAAACTCTTATCGGAAGTGCTGTTGAGTCCTACAAACTCACATCTCTGTCGACGCTCTCTCTACGCTAGCAAAGATTTCCACTTTTTTTATGCGAATGATGTGGTCCCGTCCTCTTTCTTGTTAGAATGTCACACGTGTCTGGTGAGCCCCAGTCAGTTCGAAGCTCATGAATAAAGCCCCTTTGTGCTTGTGCATGAAGGATTACGCCGTCATACATCCCTCTGCATGGAAAGTTTCGCCTCTGGCATGTTTCACTCAGAGCAGCACATCGAAGGCCCTTTAATGTCTCAAAGCGAACACAAAAGTTTATCGGGGGAGGGAAAAAAACCCACCGTGGGCGTTGTAGGATGTCAGCGGACGCAATGGGATTTCTAGGAATGTCAAGGCCTGGTCGCATTCCCACACACGCGGCCTCTGTCACGTTTTGCCGATCTTACGAAGCGTTTCGCAAATCCACACTCCGATGGAGAGGACGGGAATGGGTGGACGCAGCTTTCTTGTATCGAAGAGAACGCCTCTCCTGACTCAGCACAGCTCGGTGGCGGGCACCCCGAGCGCAGTAGATTCATTGGAGGGTGGGAGGAGGGTGGAGTGTAACAATGCATGGACTCATCGTTTAAAAGTGGAATCTTGGGCTCTCGGTACATCCATTGAATTGTGAGAAATTATTAATTTCGATTCTAGGGTGGAGTGGTGGCGCAGCTGTTGTCGCACCGTGCCACAAACTCCCACGGCTTGGGTTTCATAGGCGGTCACGGCTCGTGGTGAGTGATGAGAGTTATCTGAATCATTCCTGTACCCCGCACAACCCCGCCTTCCCGCTCACACATTAACCAGCGTGGTGAAGTATGTCCAAACAACACCCACGGCCTACGTGGTGCGTGGAGACCTTTGTCCAATAGTCGATTTACAAAGACCAGCAAATTATTATTATATCGGAATGCCGTAGTGTAATGGTGAGCATGCTCGATCGGCAATCCAGAGGACTTTGGTTCAGCCCAATTTCCGGGTATGTCGGTTGAAACAACGGTGCGAGTTTTTCAATTCCCCCCGCCCCCCCCCCCAACAATTCTCTGTCCACCCGGTACTACAAATGGGTCGCACACAACGGCAGAGGGCGGTGCAGTATGTGGACTCGTCGCCATCTGTTGTCCATCTGGACGGAGCTGGCGCGTTGTCCCCAGCTGTGCGTGGGGTTTTTGTTTTCTCCGGGTGCTCCGGTGTCCGCTCACAAACAACTCGTTCGTTGGCTGACAAAGTACGAAGCTAAAACCCAAGGCAAAAAAGAAACTTCTGAAAAAAGGGCATACGATGCAAGTGTGGCTTTTTATGGCTAAACAAGTACATTGCCATATTAAATATACATTATTATAACGTATTATGAAGTGGAGGGTCCTTTACTCCCACAGCGGCATGAGCAGCAATTGCAGGGCTGCGCATTCCCCTTCATACTGCGAAAAAAAAGTTTTGCTGGCTGGATTCCTGGCTCGCGGGCACCACGGTGGCGACGGAAGGGCGTTTAGAGGGTATTTGGCCACAGATGTGATGCGAAGAGGTGGGAATACCCACACTTTACCCCACTCCACATGAAACGCCAAGTGATTGTCTGTGGTGTTTGCGCTCCTGTGCGCTGCTGGGAGGACCAGAAGGAAAAATCTGCCCCGCCGTTTTGACGTTTCAGTTCTGGCGCCGGTAGATGGAATCGAACCGATGTCCTGTTGGTTCGCCGAGTTCGGTGCGCTAACCAATCGCACCGTGCCGGCAGACGCATCAATATCGCGCGTCCAAATAACCACGCCTGAGGGCGCCCTCCATTCTCGATCAGTCCGTACGCGAGTTAAGCGAATGGCTTTGACCTCCGAGTATCCCCCGCGTGTGATTTTCATTCCGAGTGACTCACTCTGCGAGCGAGCGAGCCAGCCAGCCCGGCTTAGCGCCACGTGGGATGCACGTGAAACCGAATGCTGTATTTGCTCAGGGAACAGAGCCGGCCGGGTGAGTGGGCAGTGAACTCTTCAGTTTAACACACACACACAAAGCACACGTAGGACATATTTACCGTACTGTATATCATGACGTGAAATTAATATCACGCGGTCTTTTTTTTGTAATTAGGGGCCGTCCATTAATGACGTCACGCACCTAGGGGGGGGGGGGTGGTCAGACATTTGTGACGATGTGTGACGAGGGGGGGGGGAGTTGAGAAATGTGACGTCACATCAAAATGCGCAACTTTAATTAAATATAGACAACACGTTCTACTTAATTAAATAGACGTTTTAATAAATGTTTTCTCCTACAACATCAGAGTGCAGCGCCACATCAAATACGCACTACAATTACAATAGTTTAAAGCGATTTGAAGCATGTTTTTTTTTTGGGGGGGGGGGGCAGAGCTTTGTGACGTCATATTTAATGGGAGGTCTGACTTTTTGTGACGCCGTGTGACGAAGGAGGGGAGGGGTTCAAAAACCGTCCACAATCGCGTGACGTCATTTATGGGCGCCCCCTTTGTAAAGAGAACAACGGCACAAATCTGGACACCGCGGCGCGCAGTCGCTGTGGTCACTTCGACGTGGCGATGACCGTTGAGGTCTCGGGTCACCTGTGGGCGGACGAGAGTCGTAAAGCATCAAGCACGTGGGCTCCTGGCCACCGTTACCCCTCTGCGGATTCATACAAACAAACACAGCTGCAACCCAAAGACCTCTGTCATCCCCCAACCCACCGCCGCAACGGCCAACACGGAGAAACACCCATGGCTACGCATGTGCTCGCTCCCATTAAAATCAAGCAGCGAAAACAACCCTCGTCTCCAAGGGGACATGGGGGGGGGGGGGTGTGGAGGTGGTGGGGGGGGACAGGCGAACTGAGTCGGCCTACAGGGCGGGGATCTCCGCAGCGCAGCCCCGGTGATGCAATCACCTCGGTGACGCTCCACGCCACCAGGTGTCGGTGCGCAGCTGGGCGTGGACACGCGGGAGGAGGGGGAGGGGGGGTCGTGGGTCGTGGCTCAACATCGCCTGGTGTGCAGGGGGGGCCCCGCACGATCGGACAGTGAGGACAGGTGGGAAGGAGGTGGGGTGGAGATGCGTGGGATGGTTGGGGGGGGGGCAGGAGATGGTGGAGGGGGGGGGAGGGTGTGGCCGCATGTCCCTTTAACCACGGCGCTCCGTCCCACAGGTGCAGTCAGAGTGCTTGGAAGGTCGAGTGTTTGGAGGTGCAGCGGAGCGCATCGTCGTGCAGGCTACGTTCTTCGTCGAGGTCGCGTCGGCACGCGTGTGGGAGTGCGGCTTTTGTCTGGCCGGGCCAGTTGGCAAGAAAGCATCGGGAAAAGCGGCCGTGACCAGAATCAAAAATGCCTAAGCCGGTAAGTTGGAGACGTCGGTCTCTGCCCAGCTCAATGCTACGTGTATTTGCTGTGAGTGATATGATGAGTGTTCGCACTTTCAGGTAGCACCTTGTTTCTCGCAGTGTGTTTGTCCATAAACATCTCAACCTTCAACAAGTGTGTGCGCGTTTGTTTATTATATAGATCCAGCGGGTGGGATTTTTTTCTCAATTTTATCACGTTTAATATATTACCTGTGCTTGCTACATTGTATATGAATTTATATACTTCATATTATTTATTTTTCGTGCTTTGATTTATACTTTGCATTCCTATCGCTGTTTGTATTGTTATAACTTTTTGACCCTCCTCTGCTGAATGTATGTTGAAAAAGAGCTTCATAGCTCATCAGATTTCTCCAGGATAAATAAAGATTCTGATTCTGATTCTCTACATGGAGTCCGGATTATTAGAAACGCGTTTTAAAAAAAAATGCTTATTTAGCAATGGGGAGGCGCTCCTCCAACAGTGAATGTTGGTTTAAATATTTGTGCAATGGCTGGTCAGAAAGCCACTAAACTGGTTAGACGATGTAGGCACCCCCCCCCCCCCTCTGTATTCCTGGAATGGAAGCTGAGAACATCGCTGTGAAATTTACTTTGACGAGAGAGCGAAGTGGCAGTCCAAACCACACTTTTCAAATTCCATTCTCAAAAAAAGCGTTCGAAACTTGTGTAAAGAAGTAAGCGCGTGTGTGGACAAATATTCAGAAGACTTACTCTTCGGTTCTTTCGGTAAAGTCACGTAGGTATAAAATAAAATAAATTAAATCAAGACGTTTCGGGCGCAACACAATTGTCCGTCATCAGGTGGGACAACCACAGCAAGAAACAATGGCTGAAGTTATTTTAACTGAACTTAAAAAAAAATACCTACGTGACTTTACCGAAAGAACCAAAGAGTATGGATCCCTGCAGTCAAGAAAACTTCAATTCTAGATTCAGAAGGACTTGTTTTTTCGCACAGAGTTGCTCGCCACAAGGCAGCTCTGTCGATGTTTATCGCAATTGGCGCCCTTGCGCTGACAGCTTTTTAAAGTGGCCGCATTTTTGCAAAAACTAAAATTGTTCGACAATAACATTTTACCTTTTCCATACATTCATATTCGTGCCATCAATGTTTTTAAAGTGCGCACTTAAAAAAAAGCAAGTATTCCACTCATGCACCAACGATCACATTGAGCTTTCCTGCTTTATTATAACAGCGCGCGTACATTGTTGGGTACGTTCTGCAAAAAAAAACAGGTTTCCTTAATTACGTGTTTGACAAAGCATATCATATTTGCACAGTGCACTGTCATGTACACTCCCGTATCATTTGTTCTACGAGCACACACATAAAACACGCAGATCTCCCTGATAACCATGCAGAACAATTGGGGCAAATGCTGTTAGCGAGCACCTATTAAGGCCAAGCGGGTTGCGTCCCCCAGTGTTTATGTTAACACGCACACAGTGCACAAGGGCACTCTGTAAGCCTGAGTTGACCAACGTCCAGTGCAGCTAATTGCCACTATTGTCATCCGTGCTGCCAATTTATGGGGCTACGGTATCTGGTTTGTTGCGCTAACCACTGCTCTGCTGCTCCCTACACACCCACACACAAAAATAAAGTTGAAATATTGTTGTTGCTTTTGCTCTACAATGGGGAAAGCTGTTTTAGCAAGCGGCAGTTATGCTGGCGCTGTGTTCCAAGGCCATGTACGGCCACAAAAACCTGCACGGCTGCCTGCATCTGCTCAGCGCCGGTGTTGACTTGGTAATGTAAGGTCCATCCGTGCCAGCTACGGACACCAATTTCCACTGAACTTGCAGGTTTTTCTGGTCGCCTTCTGAACGCTCATAAACACGCTCCCCTTGGGGGAAGGTTGATGCCGCTGTTGCTGTTGCTGCTATTCTGCCAAAACCGATGTTTCGTACGTGTCTCTCCTTAATAAAGTTGCAACATAACCGGTTGTCGGGCTTTTAACGAGGGTCAGAACAACCCAACCCCGAGGCCGAATCGCGCGCGTCAATCCCTTTTGGTAGAGAAAAAAACAAGTGTAAAGTCGATCCGTGTTGCATCGCGTCTGGCAATTTACCTTTAAAAGAAAATGCCGCGAGATCAAGAAAGGCACTTTTGATTATTTTATTCTGAGCGTCGTGAAGTTTCATTCACTCGCCCGAAGCGCCCGTTTACGTTTACGACGAGAGATACGTTTCCAGCGTACGAGGAAAAAAAAGTATTTCGCAGAAACTATGCGCCGAGGAGGAAAAAAAATAACACGGGGGGGGGGGGGTGGGAGGGGCCCTTTTGTTGTTGTTGTAAACGCAGTGGAAATCCACCGAATTCAGCAGTTGTCAAAAAATGGCATGGTATATGCCTCGTCCCGCAGCGGTGCGTCTCATAATTGGTACAAGTCTCCAGATGGCCGTGTGTGCTTTCGTAGTGATTTTCAAACACTTTTAATCGAATAATGAAATGTACAGCTGTCAAGCAGGTGCTCAATAATCTACTCATTTGGCTACAATCGTCTGCCCACGTGCCTCCACTTGTTTATCGGTCATTTCTATTCGAATGCAATCTTTTAGCGGTAAAGGACACCCACGTGTTGACTTAACAAACGTGGGATTTCAACAGTGGCACATGAAGTGGGCAGCTCTTGAAAATCCATACACGAGACTCCAGCTTAACTATCACAAACGATAGCAATCACAACGTACAGCCCTTGGTCAATCCACTGCTGCATGAGGACTTCTCCCCACACCGCGTCAGCGATGAGGGTCGTTTGGCCGTGCCTCGGTGAAGCTGAGACAGAGTCAACCCGTTTTGATTCGGCTCAGCCAGGGGTTGTCAGCCTGGACGAGCGGCTCTTCAATGACTGCTTCGTGACGTTACTTATTAAGCACCCACCGTCTCCTATTCACGTCCATTGAGACTCTTGAACATCTTCTTGGTTCTTTCGGTAAAGTCACGTAGAATGGAAATAATAAAATAATAAAAATAAAACATAATAAAATAATTCTCACGACGTTTCGGCCACAACGCAAGCAGCCGTCCTCAGGTGAAGAACAGGTCTGTCGATAAGACTCTGTCGATAAGACTCCGTCCTCAGGTGAAGAACAGGTCTGTCGATAAGACTCTGTCAGGTGAAGAACAGGTCTGTCGATAAGACAGAGTCTTAGACAGAGTCTTATCGACAGACCTGTTCTTCACCTGAGGACGGCTGCTTGCGTTGTGGCCGAAACGTCGTGAGCATTATTTGATTATGTTTTATTTTTATTATTTGATTATTTCCATTCTACGTGACTTTACCGAAAGAACCAAGAAGATGAATCCCTGCAGTCACGAAAGCTTTAAATCGAAATTTAACTCTTGAAAATATTGAGAGGATTTTTTAGGTCTGGTTATTTTGATAGCCGATTCCTGCGCTAATCATTTAACATCTATTACTCACCTTGGAAATGTACAGGGGTATTTCTTTTTTCTTTTCTTTTAAATATGCTTTTTGGGTAAATGCGACAAATGTAATGTGAACTTGCTCCCTGATGTGAATGATGTCAAGGGGCAACCTCGTTTCCACTCGCTGAAAATGCTGACAGTGCACTTTGAGAAGTCCTTGTGGAAGTTCAAAGTAAGCGTAGGGTTAGAAGGTTTCCGTGGCCAGGCACTTGTTAAAGACTTGTAGGGGATAAAGAGGTCCTCTCGTGCCAGGCATCTGAAAATCGTACCCTTCGTATCCTTTGCGATGGACAACGAACGAATCCAATACTAAGAATATGAATCCAATAATAGTTTAAAAGCCATGGAAACTTAATTTAAACTCCGTACACAAATTAGCCTAGCTGGGTGTTGAGCCATGGGTGGCAATGTCACGTTCCTATGGCAGGGTCCAGTCCGTATGTTACTGTAGTTTAAAATTGTACCTTTATGAGTGAGTTGAGAATACAACCACAGCACTGCGCAGCTGGAAAACAATAATAATAATAATGGTAATTACAGTAATTCATAAGTTTACAGACTACCGCTGCGTCTGGATAGACACATAATGCTTTCATCTGTTCGTGTTAATTTATGCATTCATTAAATCTTTATGCATTCATTTCACTTGGTGCACAATTCTAATGATAATTGTTTACGCTCAGGGGTGAAGGCGCTGAATTAAAGTATAAACCCTTGGACGCAGCACGAGGTAACGCAGTCGTTTGCGTGCCGTGCTCTGAACCTGGCGGCCTGAGTTCTATTCCTGGCCATGCCTGACATCATACTGTGGATAGGGATGTCAGAACTGTTCTTGGGCTGGAACGGTGAAGTGTCGTTAAACAACCCCGTGACCAACAGCATGGAGATACCATCATCCAGCACTGTATTATCAAGGATTTTATTAATATTCACTTGACACTAGTGAATCACTACCACCCTGTTGTAAATATCCTAAACTAGCCACTCGTTAAAAAGCACGTGACATTTGGGGTGCATCTCAACAAATGTATTAGCTCATGAATGGGAGCACAAAAAATATTTGCTTTGGATCACAAAAATATTTACGAGCTAACATACGGGTGAATTTGCAGCCCTGAAATGTCTCGCTCAACGCCACGGCCGACGTCAGGGCCTCCACTAGAGGGAGTGCTAGCGGGGCTCTGAAGAGGCCCTCTCGTGGTTATGGGGCCTTCTCTCCCATGCTGGCCAGATGGCTTTGAAGAGGTGGGCTTACCCACATTTTACCCCACCACAGGTGGCATGCCAATTGACTACCTGTGGTGGACCCGTTTATAGTGCTAGGTGAGCAGAGGCAAGGTGGGATTTAAGAAGCTCGCACCCATATTTCAACTCCCATGCCAACGATCTCTGGATTGCAAGTCTTGTGTGTTGCTAACCAACATCGCCAAATACCGTCTGGCAATATCTTCTCAAATGCCCTCTCAATTCCGTTCATCGTTTGATACTTAACTTTGCTTTATTTGTGATTGCAATCACTGTGTCACGTGTGTGCCGAGCAGAAGTACAAACGTGTGACTTCTCTTCATGGATCGGGACATATTAAAGGGTATTTGATATTTAAATGCAAGATGTCTCACGTAGTTATTTGTTTTTACCTGTTCTTAATTGGGTCAGGTTTTACATCGGTCCGACGTTTGTTTTGTGGCAGCTTATTTTAGGAGCCAAAACGCCCAGCCAGGAATACCCCTGGCAAATAAAATCCAGTAAATGCAAACAACAACTGCACATCAATGATAACACGAAAATAATGCTGTACTAATGCTCACATTGCAATAACTGCATGAGAAAATTATAATAAAGATGACGTAGAGTGCTTCGGGAAATCCCCGCTGGATGAAGGCACAGTGTCAGTTAAGGTAAAGTTTTTTTTACCATAATTCACCATGCCGGTCAATGTGGGTTGGTGAAGGGGAGAGGGGTGTGTGGCAGGACCAGTTGAGATATCCACTCATTGTTAGCCACGGTCGATAATTATCAAACTCAAGTCTCAGGTCGCCGGGTTCAAAGCGGCATTATTTTAGTGGTTTAAAATTAGCGTTTAAGCGACCTTGTTCTCAGCGATCACGCGACACTCATTCGGATTTAAGAAGGAAGGATCTCAAAGGGCACTAGCGTCGTTTAATAAAGGACATCGATGAATAATAGTCACGCACCATACAACATGAAACGGATGGCACGGCAGTGGATACAATGAGCCCGTTTATTGAATCCCGCCGACCTCGTGGGCACACCGAGGCACACGTGGGCACACCGAGGCACACGTGGGCACACCGAGGCACACGTGGGCACACCGAGGCACACGTGGGCACACCGAGGCACACGTGGGCACACCGAGGCACACGTGGGCACACCGAGGCACACGTGGGCACACCGAGGCACACGTGGGCACACCGAGGCACACGTGGGCACACCGAGGCACACGTGGGCACACCGAGGCACACGTGGGCACACCGAGGCACACGGGGGCACACGTGGGCACACGGGGGCACACGTGGGCACACGGGGGCACACGTGGGCACACGGGGGCACACGTGGGCACACGGGGGCACACGGGGGCACACGTGGGCACACGGGGGCACACGTGGGCACACGGGGGCACACGTGGGCACACGGGGGCACACGGGGGCACACCACACCGAGGCACACGTGGGCACACGGGGGCACGTCGATTGGCAGGTTGCGTTTGGTGGGGGAAGTGTGGGTACGTCCACCCCATCGAAGACGTCTATCCAGCGTTGCAGAGGAGGCCAAAAATATCCTTGACGAAGCAGCTCTCTAGAACTCTTCCAACGGCAGTGCTATGAGCAAGTCATTGCAGGGCTGTACCTTTTTTGAGTATAATTGATATAACATTGAGAACGACGAATTTACGTAAGTATTTTTTTTATCGGAGTCCGACTGTAATGCTAAAGGAGTGGAGCCACTCGAGTGAGTGAGCGGTGTGAGTGTGTGAGCGAGTGTGTGGTTGGCCGTGTTCTAAATGGCAAGGTCTTCCACGCAAGAGCGGCGATCACATTCCTGCGCCAGGTGTGGTAAACAGCCCTGGAGGGTCTGGCCACTCGTGGGAGCAGTGTTGAGAAAGAGCCCCTTGAGTAACTGCTCCAGGCCGAGGATTAAAATAAACTCCAGCTCCACCTCCTTGACGTTTTGGGGGATAAAACTGTTCTTGTTGTTTCTTCCCGGCTTGTTCCGTAGCGCCGATGTCAGCTTTTTTCAACCGCACCCGTCTGTAATATTTACAGCACGTACATTTGCCAAAAATTCTAGTGCCCGTACCTTTGTGGTTAACTTGCCGCTGTGAGTCAAATATTAACGTGGCCTCCTTGCTCAAACAATAATGGAGTAATCATCTTGGCCGAAAGTCCTGATGCAATGGTGGAAATTTTGAATTCATAATGACAAGGCCTGTGGGCATGCCCTGCGCTACATACATCCGGCACATGAGTTTGAATCCTGGCCGAGGCTACCGCCGTTAACGAATGACACCTGAATCGGTCCTTGCCAGTGCCGGATTAAGCTAGCGCGGGGCCTGTAGTATATGTTATGAAGGGGCACTAAATAAATAAATAAAACACGTACATTTTAAAACACACATTTTTTTTACTTGCATAGTAAAGTAATTGTATTTTTTCATTTGCTATACAGCCAGATAATACGACAAATCGCTAACCTTAAACACCCAGTCGTTCATAAAAGTTGAAGGCGGTATAGCACTATAGTAATAAAGCAAGTGCAGAATCACTGAACCGGAATTGATAGCTCGAAAGCATTTAGCGCGGGGCCTTTGAAAGTGCGGGGCCCGTAGCTACTACATAGTAGCTACTACACATGTAGCAGCTACTACACGTGTATCAGCTACTACACGTGTAGTAGCTACTACATGTGTAGCTACTACACATGTTGTTGCTACTTGTGCTACTTGGAGAATCCGGCACTGCTCCTTGCCTCCTCTTCACCTTCACCAACCCGCACTGACCAGCATGGTGAAGTATGGTCAGTCAAACCCCGTGAACTACAGGATGGAGAGACCTTCATCCAACAGTGGATTGACAAAGGGCTGTAATATATAAATACAAACTCTTTGGTTATTTCGCTAAAGTCACGTAGGTAGAAATAATAATAGATCACGACATTTCGATCGCAACGAAAGCAATCGTCATCCGCCTGATGACGTCGTGATCTATTATATTTTCTACCTACGTGACTTTGCCGAAAGAACCAAAGAGTATGGATTCCTGCTGCAGTCACGAAAGCTTCAAATCAAGATATAAATACAAATTTAACACGTAGGCTTTCGCGAATAATAATATTATAAATTATGCCAAATCGCCCGATGAATCTGGTTGTAATCACCAGCGAAACGTCGTGCTCAATTGTAAATGTTGTGGGTTTACTCGCCATCACACCGATGTGCTGAAGTTATAGCGAATTGCCACGTTTAATTCACGTGACAAACCTTACTAATTGGCTGTGGTCGGGTGGTGGTGGGCTAACGACACAGCTTTTATATTTACGCGATCTAACCTAAAAAAAGCCTTTTATCGTGAATAAATACAAATCTTCATCCTTACAAGTCACATCAATTTGGACCGCAGAATAACTCGGAGAAGCCAGCGACGGGTTCCAGGTTGGAACCAACGTCCAACTTTTAGCGTTGAACGAGGCCCACGTTCCCAGCGGCGACGCCGACGATTTCGCTCTCCCTGGCTCCGTGCGGTCGTTCCCCAGGCGCGCCCTCTGCGCCATTCGCAACCATCCGCTTGGGCGTGGTGCTGTTGTTGACGTAATTCAGTGGTGAAGGGTCGGAGGAGTTATTCAAACACCAATGTAAAGGAACAATGACAGTCAATAGAAGTCTTAAGTGTCCCCCGTCGCTCGATCGAGAATTGGGGCGGTGCCCAACTCAGGTTGTTTGGTATCCGGGACAGTGGTGGAAATCCCAGGTTTTCTGCGGCAGGTGCGTGCGTGTGTGTACGTTGAACTTCTCTCGCACCATACACAGCCAACCGTGCTGAATCGCAGAGTAAACGCCACAATGTAATTTGCGCTCGGATGCGTTTAAGCGCTTGCCACAAGCGTTGGTCGGCAAGGTGTCCTACGGTTCGCTATGCGTTGTACAACCCGAAAACGCGTCGACACGAAGAATAACACCTGCAGGGTATCATTGTATTATTATTCAGGAAAGCCAAGTCAATTCCGTACAGTCTTTAACAGGAAGGAGCTGCATCGGTCAATTCTTTAGCGATCTGTTTTGCATGTGGGAGAGAAATGGGAGTGCCCTGTGAAAATTCACACTCAGAAATCTGTACAAACAGGTCTGGTCATTTATCGTCTGTGCTGATATATTGTGCCCTGCAGCTAGTCCAACATCCTGGGAGTCTTACACGTAAGATAACACCTCCGTGATCCGCCAACCCTGCATCTAAAGTGTTTTATGTAGCCCAGGAGAGCCTGACTGAGTTTCAAGAATCCTGCACTGGGAAGTTTTTGAAAAATTCCATTTGATAAGCATTTGGCTTGAGGAGGTGTAACACTCAAAGCTCTGCATGGGCCGGTTGAACAATCCATTGCTGTGCTTCCACCTCCTGGTCACCCTCGTAGCTCGAGTCTACAGCACTTCGGATTGACAGTCAGGTGCTGAACCTCCACAGCTCCAGCTTACAGGGATATATAGTAAGAAGGTAAAGATGCAGTCCTGAAATTGTTTGAACATGTCACCGCTCACAGAAGGGCCTCCATTAAAGGGAGCTCTAGAGCAGTGTTCTTCAGAGGGGGGCACTTTCACCGATCAGACATCATCGGCTTGAGGGCCCCCACACCACCTGCAAGGGCCGCTTTCACTCGTTGCGGATTGTCGGGAGGCCGCGCGCCCGGGGCTGCACTCAAGGCCACCAGGGGCAGCCAGTGGCCCACGGGCCTTGCGATGAAGAACACCGCTCTACTCTTCCATGCTGGGCGCCACGGTGGCGAGATGTTAACTACCTCGCCTTGTATACAGGAGATCGTGGGTTGGATCCCGACCCTGACGCCTGCTGTGTATTTGAAGTTTACATGTGGTCCCCGTTCTCTCGTGGATTTTTCCCTGGGTTCTTTTAAAAACATGCGTTTTGAGTATTTGGCTGCAATATGTTTCCCCATGATAAGCGCCTAAGGTGAGCTATAATTTGTGGCCAGGTCGCTTCTGAAAAAGAGCCACATAGCTCAGTGGGCCTTACCTGGGAATATAAAAACAGTAAATAAATGGGAGTACCCAGTGTTTACCCAACCACATTGGACCAGACGATTTGACTTGTGTGCCCCTTCGTATCCTGCTGAAAGGACAGAGGTGAGGGGGGGGGGTTTAAGAAACTTATACCATTGTTTCAACTGCAATATTCATGTAAAATTATAGAGATACAACTGCTTTAATAATATCGCCGTGTTTTGGAGTTTACATGCGGAATCCCCAAGTTGGCAAAGAAGCATACGTTTGATGATTTAAGAAGCATACATTTGATTGAAACGGTACGATCTGTGTCTCGGACAAAACAAACTTTCTTTGTAAAGTTGTTTTTGCGTTCGTCAAAATACCTAAACTGCTTTGAGGTTCATAGCGACTTTTCTAATGTGCACACACACTTTGTTTTCCAGAAACAATGGAGTTTGGCATCTTAATTCGATCACCGTGTGAATAAATGATTGACTTTTTTTATTCGAATATCGTAATTATTACTCTATGCTAACCATGGCAAGTTGAAATATATATTCCACACACTTATAATTGCAAAAGAGCAATTATTTGAATAAACATATTTTACGGTGGAGATAAAAGCGTGTGCGAAATTATTGTTCGTTCTTCATTTTTACAAAGCATTGTTTTAATCACTCTTGTCAACAGGAGCAAATGGCTGCTGTACAACTATATTTTACAGTTATGGCGTTATTGTTAGGCTTGGTTACAGACTTTATGAATATTTTACACGGCAGAGCATAAAGCAAAAAGTTCCATAAAATATGGAGCAGGTGGCTAACTTTGAAAATTGCTCAGCCAAATGCAGGCGGCGTCCAAGATCCCGTTAATTATTTAGATGGGACACATTAGTTGTGAACCCACGTGTTATACACAGAATAAGCCACTGAATGTTTGATCCACAGATAAAAGGAGGTTTGTCTCTTCAAGCGGTGGGGAGGGTGAGGCTGTGTTGTGAGACTGTTGTTGATCTCCATGAGAACTAAAACCACGGTTTATTACATGACACACAGTCCTATATGTATGGATGGGTATTCAACGTCTTTCGCACCGTGCGAATATGATGTGTGGGGGGGGGGGAGGAAACAAAAAATTCAAGACTATAAAACAATGAAAAAAAGATTTTAAAAGTTATATATAGCTTCTCGGCAAATAAGAGATGAAACAAAACAACGGAGCGTCTTTAATACAATGGCGCGAACGAGCGTACATTCACATAATAATATAAAGCAACTGAACCGTCGACGTTGTTAAATTGGGTGAGAAACGCAGGAGCGCTGGGCGAGTCTCATTAGCAAGCGTGGCCTGGGCCACCAGCATGACGCAGGCAAAGTACATCGTGGTCCCCGCCTGTCTTGTGACCTTCAATTAATTAATCCCTACCGTTTTTTGGCTTTTGTATATTCATTTCTGAGATGCTAACTACCTCGCCCGGTGTACATGAGGTCATGGGTTCGATCCCGACTCTGACGCCTGCTGCTGTATATTTGGAGTTTGCGTGTCTCTCTCCTCGTGGTCGCGTGGATTTTTCTCGGGGTCCTCTGGTTTTTCCTTCAACATTTCTAAATCAGCATTAACGCGATTTTATAGTATTTGGCTGCTATAGATTTCCACGTGATCAGCAACTTCGTTGAGCTATCATTTGTAGCCAGGTCGCTTCTGGAAAATAGCTATATAACTCAGTGGGCCCTACCATTGTAAAAAATAGTTAAGTTTTCTGTTTGAAATAAACCTTACTTTAAAATAATATATATTAAGCTTCAAAGAGTTAAATGTGGGTCACAAGACATCTGGACCACGCTGTCGAATACAGTGATTAAGTGAAGTGTTGCCCCCCATGCTGAGATGGCAACTTTCGCTGTCTGGGATCTGTGGATCGACGTGGCAGTAAATACCAGTGGGGAACCACCCCCAGACCGTGTGGGACCTGCGCTGGCACGGCTCGCTTGTGCCAGTGGAGAAAAGGGGGTGTTTGAGTTTGTTCATAAAAATGAAAAAAATAATGTATAAATTGTGTTGCACTGTGGAGTTAAAGCCACTCCATGGTCAGGCAGTAAATCCAGTTGCGTTGTGGGGTGTAAATCGGCTGCAATGTAATGGAAGTTCAAGGCTCACATTTAATATACAGCCCAGAGTGTTTGAGCTTAACTCTACAGCAAGGCGAATTATATTATGGGACCTCCTGCAGACACTACTGAATACTGTATCGGAACAATATTTTCCGTGATAATCTGAACTCATTCCTGTTAGTTGCCGGTGCTGCGCATACAAATTTCATGGACGTCCAACGACTTTCACACATTGCGTAGCCAATCGTGCTAATCGGCGGTGCGGGGCATGGCGAATAAATAAACTTCGTCATGTTACATAAGAATGGTGCATTTTCAAGCGCCGAGTGAATTGATGGCGCGATATTTGAGTGCCTTTCTAGCCTTTGGCAAACTGTCTGGTTTTAGTGGGGAACGTCTTTAACGCGAACACTTCGTGCGGCATCATCGCAGGAAAATATCGAATGGCGTCGGTGTTGCCATCACCTGCAGCGAACAGCGGCTTGTTTCGCGACTTCACGCGATTGAAAGTGATCGTAGATCGTTTTTTAGCCACCAGTTTACGACGGCGATCTCGCGCCATCTGTTGATCTCGTTCACACAACCTCGACAAGCATTCGTCAATAACACAGTGACCTTCAAAGGGAAATAATATATATAATAGGTGACATTTAGGGTTATTGTCCTTTCTTCAGAGCACATGATGTACCCTAAACTGCGCCTATTGTAAATACAAATGTTTCTTGTTAAGGCCACAGTGTTATTGCCGAACGTGAGTTTGTTGTTATTAATTGTGCTTGTGCATCGCTGCCAATGCATCGCTGCCAATGCATCGCCAAATAATAATCGTAATAAGTGCATCTCTGTACTATGCGCGAATCGCTAAAGGTGATCTTGGTGAAACACACACGGCGCGTGATTGTGTTCGAGAAATCTTACACGCACGCTGCCCTGCCCATCTTTGGTAACCTGCTCATCTGGTTTGGGTGCCAGTTCAGTTTTGCCTTTGGCTTAATCAGAGGAGGGGGGGGGGGTAGGAAAAAAACACCGTCCATCGGAGGTTGTTGGCTGGTTCGATGGATAAAAGAGCGATATAGCGTCGACTTGGTCTCAGAGTCACGTACTCTGACCACACTTGTCATCATAGCATCACCATCATCATCATATGCCGGACGAATGGCTTCTCAAGCCGTCGCAATCACTTGAGCGGCACTTCAATGCAACAATCCAGGGTGCTGCTGGCTGCATACCTCTCGACACGTCTGTGCACTGTAACAATGCACCCGGTACCATCGGGTGTCGGAAGCTAAGGCGGTTTGAGTCTGGATAGTGCTTGATGAAAGCCATGCGTAAAATAGCTGTTGTGGGGGGTGGGGGGGTGGGCAGGTCAATTTCAGCAAAATCAATTGTGTTATATATCTTGCTACGCTCCAACGTCTACGTGTGCACTTTGAACTTCTTTCGCACCGTACGTAGCCGACCGTGCTAATCGGAGGTCTACAATTCCCCACCGAGAGCACGCGGCAGTGACCCGCGCGGTGAAGAATTCACGGCGCTTGGCAATCCGCTGCTAGATGGAGGCTCCCCTCCGCACACTCTGCGCAAACTGTGTGAGTGCGAGCGGGGGCAGCTGTAAACTTCCAAGGGTCCGATAGCTACGGGCTTGCCAGGAGGCACTGCCAACTCTCACTGAAGCTATTCCAGAATATGATTATAAAAAAAAATCTCAAAATATCCAATCATTAAAATCTCCCCGGAATTGCTTTCGATGGTCACCCGGTAAGGAGGCTGACACCCATCCTGCTGGAGACTCCCGGACAGTCCGGGAGGGGCTGCTGACCCCGGCTGCCACACGGACATCGCCAGGGAAGAACTGCGCACGTGCTTGTTGCACTGGAGGGCGAGTGCGAGCATCTGGTTGTGACTTCCGAGTCCAGAATTTAGCCCCCCCCCCCAAACTCGCACTTCCCCCCCGAGAGGCTGTCAATCATTCATCTCTCTGGCCTCGCATATCTCGCATCAGGAATGTGGCAGGCAGGGCCGCGTTAAGATCCTCTTCCGCCTGAGCTCGCGAGGCAACAGGAAGGAATGCAATGTCGACATGCCGCGGTACATTCCGTCAGAAATGGAGACATCTCGTGGAGACCGCCAAGACGATTAAACCCGCACCTAAAGTACCACAGAACAATATAAAAAGGTAACTGGTATTTCATTGTCAAGCTTACAATGAAATATCCCAATGCTGACAAAAATATCTTGCGAATCACTCAATTGGGATAGTCTTAGTAGACTGTTGGGGCCTTTGTCTTCCCAGTGGTGATGTTTACACACCGCACCAGGCACTCATTTCAGGCTGATTCGACCTAGGGGAGGCCCAGAACCGGTGCATGTATTTGTCAACTGGTGTTGGCTGTGAGCGGGAATCGAACTCTGGTTGCCAGGTTTGTAGTGCAGCGCGCTAACCGCTGAACCACCGCTCCCCATATTGGGATCACGCAGTAGCAGCAAGATTGCCCCCCCCCCCCCCCGTGAAAACTTGGCAAAAGAGTCTTGGGACTCGGTGAGGCTTTCCTGGGCAAAACGAGCGCGACGATGGTCATCTTAATCTTAACAACAAAACGCAGCCAAAGATCGATCAGAGACGAACAGAGATGAACAGAGCCGAGGGATGCTGCCACGGTGGTGTTAGCGGTCAGCACGCTGGACTTGCAATCCAGAGGTCACTGGATATAATCTCCCGGCGCGGTTATGTTGAAGCAACGGCGCGGGTTGCACACACCCACGGGCTCTGTCCAGCCAGCGGTATCAATGTGCACGGTGGGGCAGAGTGTGGGTACTCCCATTTTTTCCGAGACGTCGGGACCTCTCTTGATGTTGCTCTCGAGCTGAGGATCATCATCTCGATTGATACTGGTGGAATCTGAAGAGCTATAAAGCACTTCTTTCCCCCTACAGATGTTCCCGTAGACGAGCTCCCTCTAGTGGAGAGGCAGGCCCCTTCCGTCACAGAGTGGCGTTTGCAAGCGATTGCATCTTTACTTTATTACAGAGAGAGGAACACGCGTATTGGTGGAACAAACGCTGGCTAATGACATCGCACTGACTGCTCAAGAAAATCGATTGGGCAGGATCGCACGTCGCTAGCAAGGATGATGGCCCACTAGTCGAGATTCACGATGGAGCGACAGTCGAGGGCAGGAACGCGCTCGAGGTGGAGCGATAGAATAAATTAATCCGCGTGCAGACGCTGGGGTGGATTTGCAATAGCTTGGGGAGGGAAGGCCTTCATCCAGCAGTTGATTGATCACGGCTCATAATTGGAACCAAGACGCACCCGGGCTGTTGGTGAGAACGCTTTCTACGCTCTGCGGCGTTTGCCATTCATTTGAACGCCGACCCGAAACGGCATGACCGCATGCCGCATGACAAACACCGCCGGTGAGATCGCAGATCAGCAGCTTTATTCAAATCCCGTTCAAACGAATGGCAGTACAAACATGTCTACAAAGACAAAGAGCCCCCGCATAGCCTGTAACAGACTGCTGGGGCAAGTGCTGTCAGCGAGAAACCTATGAAGGCCGGCGCCGCACACGAAGGGGTGGCTGGCCAGCACCACGCCTGCCCATTTATGTCTCCCTATTGGCGATGTTTACACACCGCGCCAGGTACTTATTTGTGGCCGAGTCGATCTGGGGGAGGCCCATGGCCGGTTCAGACAATCGTCACTGATGTTGGCCATGAGCGGGATTTGAATTTTAGTCGTCAGGTTCGTAGCGCAGTGCGCTAACCGCTACGCCACCGCTCCCCACAAACATGCTTACGCCCACACACACACAAGGCAGCACCCGAAATAAAGAATGCACCGGGCCGCACACACGGGCACACGCATCGCACGCACGCCCTGCCACCTGTGCAGAGCAGAGACCCACGATGCAAATGGAGCCCGGATATCCGATTTCATCAAGCAATGGATTTCCCTATTAATTGCCGGTTCGAGTATTCGACTAATTGGACAACACGAAAATGGGTTGTGGGGGGCGGGGGCGGAGTCTCACCTCAGGTGCACACGTGTGCCGCTGGCCGGGAGGTGTGTTGGGCAGAGCTTGGTAACAAGATGGGAATCAATAGCCACGTGGATTTTGCGTTGGGGCTCCGACCTTCTAGGGGCAGGAGGTCTGGGCTGCCCCCCATTTTTGAAAGGGGGGTCGAGTAATTTACCACAAATAAGAAGTAGTCGATTACAATCTTAAGTCGACTAATCCACTCATCGCCCCCCCCCCCTCTATATGTGTCTATAAGTGGACACAACTACCGCTGCACATCGCATTTCATTTAAGTACATGAAGCCAAGCCGAGCTCAGAAGCCAAATTCTTTGGGTCTTTTCGGTAAAGTCACGTTGATAGAACGTTTTGCAACTTTGTCCCTTGGGGGAAATGCTTACGCTGTGTTGAGCGACTGTGAAGAGAACATACAAACTCCAAAAAGGGGCCTTAATCCAGCAGTGAATAGGTCACGGCTGCTGCTGCTGCTCATGATGATGACAAAGGGGCAGCATGATATCCTTGCTCCAACGAGGATTAGGTGGGTGCTCCTCTCTTCTTTAGTGGTGCCGAGTCAGTGGTCGACATCCCACGTTCAGCAACATCGTGCCACTGCCAGCAACCCGACAGACGACGTCCACTCGGCTGCACTCGCCCCCCCTCATTCTTTTCTTTGGCCAGCGCCTCGGCTGCGTCCAGCCCACGGCGTCAGCAATTGCACAACGTGGGCACGAATGACGGATCGCTACACTGCTGAGACGCGCCTCGACTCGGCTGTCCGCCCAAAAAAGACCCACCCCCCCCTCCCACTCGGCCACCCAGTTGTGCGAGGTGTGAGACAATAACATGGAGTCTCAAGCGACGAACCTCACTGAACACCCGACGCAGGGACAGAGCCCCTGGGTTCTCTCTGCTGCCTCAGTGACAGCGGGGACCGCTCTCAAACGTGTCCCGACAACAACAGCAGCAGCCACACATGGAAGAAGAAGGTGCGAGGGTATTTTATTCATAGATGGAAAGCCACGGAGACGACCAGACTGTGAACGTGTCGAGGTGCAAACCACCCCTGCTGACTGCCCCATGCAGCACGCGTACTCTGGTGGGATGAGCGGACTTCCCCACTGAGCTATCCCACACGATGCCATGGAATGGATAACAACATTAAACATACAGTTGTAGGATGTTGGGTTTTTTTCAAACGCCATATGAATGAAGAAGACCGTTGAAAAATTCCCCAGCTCTCAGCGGCTTCAAATAGAAGTCTTTAACAACAAAGGAAACGTTTATCGCAGATTTCCATCCATGCCGCCAATTACTTTTATATTTTACTCCAAAAACGATATTTTTATGTCATATTTCAGTATTTTTTCTTGCGACTGTCCAATTTACGTAGTCAAACATTAAGAGCAGACTCCTATTTGGTGACTTCAAGGATCACATGTTTGCCCGTCGTCCCACGCACGGTATGTGACGTATGCCCTCCAAGTGGATTTGTCGTCTCCCACGGAGTTGTGGAATATTCAATTTCAAGCACGAGTGACGCAATCATGTTGGGGGATGTGCTTCCGGAAATTTTTCGGATTAACAAAACCATCCGAATATCAGGAACAGACATAACATTTTTGACTGTCAACCCCCCCTCCCCAACAACATTACTGTCAACCCATATGGGTTATTCCGTATTCTTATGCAGGGAAATTGAGTTTTCATGTCCATTCAGCTGAGAGCTGTTTCAATAGGGGCAAAAAACATTAGTTTTTGTCTTTGTGTTTCTCCCTTGTGATGGGACTTTGTAGGATGAACGTTGAGATGTATAAGGGCGCGGGGTGGCCAATAAGGTCTGAATTGGTGTAATAAGGTAGGCACTGATAAGGGGTTGACAAGTATGCAACAATAACTGATAATTTTGAAGGGAAGTGATGTAAATTAAATGGTAGCAACTTCCACTGTTTTCCCGCCGACAATTGTGTCACGTGGCATCATTTGATGTCACCTTTGCGGGTCAAACAATGCATTAAATAAATAACTTTAAGTAAGATATCTTTTTTTAATATCAAGCATTTTCCTTAAAATCCCAAATACTTTAAAATCCAAAAACTCATTCCAAAAGCATATGCATACATTACTTCAGGTTCTAGTCCTCATAATGAAATGTGACCTATTGATTTCAGACAAACACTTTACCCCTCTGACGATTCCTTCAAACCGGTCCCCATAACAACATCAGTATCCCGCGGTGTGAGGATATGTGATTATTGGTGGCGGGAGATGAGGAGACATGGTCCGAGATGTGACGACATGTGATTGGCGGCTGGGAATCGTGTGGCGGGGGATGGAAGGGGGTGAAATGAGAGAAGGCGACTGTGGGGGGAATAAGCTAGTGCGGGGCCTGTAGCATACGTTATAAAGGGGCCCTAAATAAATAAAAAAGCACAAATATTAAAACACAAATGTTTTACTTGTGTAGTGACAGATAATCGGTCACTTAGCAGCATAGCGCTGGCTGCTGGCAGGGAAGGGGATCTGCAGCTTGCAGCAGCCCTGACTGACAGCAAGCCACGTGATCGACCCGAGAGCGATCGAGGGGAAAGGTCACTGAAGGGGCACATCGAGAACCCGCTAGAAGGTTCCAGAAGGGGGGCGTGTCCAGGGGCGGAGCCAGCAGGCCACGCTGGCAGTAGAAGAGGGGACCCGGAAGGGATCTCGGGGCTGTCGTTTGGAGTGGGGTCCCCGTCGTGCTGCTGCTGGAGTCTTCACCGTCTCGGCGTCGCCAGTCAGGCAGTCTGCCAGCCGTGCTGACTGGGAACTTTAGTCACCAAGTGTGAACTGTTAAGGGCGTTTAATAAACAGAGTGCCTCCTACTCTTAGTGTCCCTAAGTCACTACACTTGCATAGTAAAGTAATTTTATTTTTCCATTTGCTATACAGCCAGATAATACGACAAATCGCTAACCTTAAACACCCAGTCGTTCCTAAAAGTTTAAAGCGGTATAGTACTATAGCAATAGAGCAAGTGCAAAATCACTGAACCGGAATTGATAGCTTGAAAGCATTTAGCGCGGGGCCCTTGAAAGTGCGGGGCCCGTAGCTACATGTGTAGCTGCTTGTGCTACTAGGATAGTCCGGCGCTGGGTAAGGGTGCACGTCGTAGGAGGGACTGGAGGAGAGAGCGGGGGGTGAAGGAGGGAGCTGCGTGCTAGGGAGGTGTTGGCGAGGAGAGAGGTCCGCTAGGCCCCCGCGACACGCGAATTGCCAATCCGGTAACTGTGAACTCGTTTATTCAGCTGGGTGGACAGAGCTGTGAAGGAATTTAAGAACCTCGCTCCCCCCCCACCATCTCTTTTTTTCCCAACTGCCGCGCCATCAGTTTTAAACGCCTACGTGGCTATTATTCATCGATGTCCATTGCTTAGCCAGTTTTGGTGCCCTTCGGAGGTCCGTCCTTCCCAAATCCAAATGAGTTGTCGCATGAACGCTTAGCGCAAGGTCACTTAAACGTGAATTTTACACCACTTAATTATGCCGCTATGAGCCCCCGTCGACCTGAAACTTGAGTTTGATGACCGGCCATGGCAAACAATGAGTGGTATCTCAGCTTGTCTTGTCACAGCGCCTCACCCCCCACCCCGAGCGTGGTGAAGTATGGCGGAATGATGCAAAGGTGCAGGTGGCCCTCATCCAGCAGTTGTGACAACATGGCAGTACGTGTGATTGTATTGCACACTAAAAAAAAAAGACGAAGATCCCCCGTACAGCCTGGACAGACTGTTGGGGTAAGTGCTTTCAGCAAGCACCAATGAAGGCCGCACTATACACCACACTACACACACATGCACACATACTTGTGTGTGTGTATGTGTGTATGACTCACGTCTGAATACTGAGCCAGTACTTCTCCGTGCCTGGTTCTCAGTCCCAGAAAAGGAACGTGATTTATTTGCTGTTATATTTATTATTTTAATATTTTAAAGCCCTTAGCAAAGCGCCCATAACAGGCAGTGACAAAATGAAAAATCTTCACTTTTTACCCAAAGCGGCCCCCAGAGTCGCGAGCGTCTCTCTCTATTGAGAGATTACGGGACTCCTCACAACATTTAATCAACATGCTCCATTACCCAACCCTCCTGCGTGCACCCAACTAGCAGGGGTCAGTAATTTCCATTTTCACTCTTGGTTGTCCTCCGTCACCTCCTGAGCTGAACCTGACCCAAGTCAAGTGACCCCCCCCCCCATGCAATCTCGAGACGGTTTTGTGCGCGATGGTCAGTGACCAAGCCCAGATCATCAAACACACACTTGCGCACACAAAATGGCCCTTTTTTTTGCCGAGCAGAGGGAGCGGTGCTAATTTTTCGCTTGTCTGCCCCATGGGATCTCCAAGGGGGGGGCTGAATCGGTACCCTTACATGGAGGGGCATTGCTTCCTTGAGCCTGCCCAGTCACAGCAGTGGGTGGGGGGATAGTAGGGGGGGGGGGTGAAGATTTATAGCGATGTATTTCTCTCCGGCGGATCTTAAAGGGACGTCTCGCGTGGAAAACGCCTGATGGCCTCGGCCCAGTCGCTCGCAACGAGCGAGAGGGGAGAGATTGAGAGAGGGCCGTGCAGTGCAGAGCTCTCCCCTAGGTTGTGAAATTTGCACTTAATTCAGCCGCCCTAGATCAGAGAGGTCAAATGAGGCTACGGGGATGTCACGGCGGGAATTTATCTTCGGCGGCGGTAAATGTTGAGGATTTTAGGGATCGGCGTACTGTATATTGGTAGGCCATGCCTGCGAGAGAACAAACGCCGTGGAGATGGAGTGATGAAAATCAGCTCGTGCGCAGGTGCCACGGTGGATTACTACATTGTAGGATTGTGGAAGAGGGTGGCGGTTTTGGGGGAATCCCTTCATCCAGCAATGGATGGACCATGGCTGGTGATGGTGGTGACGATAGGGTCCCATAAAATTCCTTCCGAGGTAACGGATGGCTCGTTTTCCGCGGCGTAACGCTCGAATAGCGATACAAATGTGTGCTCGAATATCATTTACACCGAGTCTTCTCTGCGAGAGTGATCGTGCAGCCGCGTGTTGCAGACAGATCTAATGCGTTGATGCTTTCAACCTCGTTGCCTGCACATCTCGTGTTATGAATATGAGGTCGAAGCGAATTTGTTTGAACAAACGTGGACCGTCGCCGCATTAAAAATGTGCAGTGTTGTTTCGAGTCTCGATTTAATGGCTCCGACATCTTACCCCGCAACACCCGAGCTCGCTCCGGACACTTAAGACGGCGCTCGTTACGGGCGAATCCGCCATCGGTCCGCTGATGCGTATTGTGTCGTACAACAGGTGACCCTTGTTCCTGCACATAATTGAGCGGCTTCTGTTCATCCAATGTCACTCTATACTGTAGAGTGTCGTCAAGTTGCTCCTAATAGGTAAACAAAACACATTAGCCTTCGGTGCAAACAGATGCCCGTGCGTCAACGATCATTCGATAAACACCGTGTTATTCTTACATACAGCAATTGTTCGATATCCGCTAATGAGGATGTTCTTACAAACACAACATGTCAGCGTTTGCCCGCGTTATCGTATTCTTGCACGTTTTCAAAAGGCCCTCGACGGTAAGGAGAAGCTCGTAAGTGTGATGGGACGTACACGTTGCACCGTGTGCGTGTTTGTGTGCGTGGCCTTTGTGCAACAATGTTAAGATTGCGTTGTGCTGTTTGTCAGTGTTTGGCATGACCGCACGCATCTACGAAAACCCATCTGCTAAAACTTTGATGCCTGCATTTTTTGTGTTTTTTTTTCTTTCCCCGATGCCAACATGAACTTAATTCCCTTTGCTAGCCGGTTTTTTGAGCCACCAAACATTGATACACCAACTAGACTGACAACTGTATTGTTATGCACAACAATGTGTTGATCGCCGATACCCAATAACCCGTTTCCGTGAGGGTCGTTAGTTTGAAATAAAGGTTGACTTCAGGTCATAGGCTTGAAGGCTTTTGTGCCAAAACCACGTTTGTCATTTTGAATGCGTGGGGTTATTATTTAGTGTAAACGTACGCATTGTGCATTCGCAAGATTTTTTTATGGGTGATAAAAGTCAAAGTCTCACAAGCAGAATGTCTGGCCGAATTGTTTATTGCCTCTGACCAAATCACCCTCGAGGTGCCCAATCCCCGACGGATCTCAAAAGCTAAGCAGGTTCGAGCCCAGCCAAGCCCTGGATATAGGTGGCGATGAAGGCTTGCCAGGTGTTGTAGGTGTTGGAGCAGTGGAGATGGCAGTGATGGGTGTTACTACCTCAATGTGTGTAGGATGTTCTCCGTGTTCCTCAGCTCCCTGCAGTAACAAGAATAGCAACATCCCAATGCAGAATCCTCCTGAAAGAGAATCTTGAGACTTGGCATGGCTTCCCGGATAAATAATTATTCAATATTTTGATGGCCCCCTTTCTTGCTCGTAACGCGTACACGTGACGTACCAAATGCGTGGACGACCACATGCAAAGCGGCGTGTGGTTATTATCCGTATGCGGCTAGAGCACACAGAGTATTGTGTAGAAACATTTTGTCCAGCGGCAAAACACGAGATCACGATTATTGGAATTCATGGGCTGACGAGGTTCTTCTGTGCTCTGTGCTCTCTGTGTCTGTTTGCAGATCAATGTTCGGGTGACCACCCTGGATGCGGAGATGGAATTCTCCATCCTGCACACCATTTACGGTCGGCAGCTCTTCGACCAGGTAACTCGCGGGTGTCTGTTGGTGGACGTGCGGTCTGCAGTTGGGAAGGGTGGGGGGGGGTGTGAGCGGTGGCGCAGTATGCACGGCAAGGAATGCTTGTCCGCATCGTCTCCTAAGGCTCAAGTGTGGGCTCTGTGCATCTGGTTCGTTGTGTCTGCGTGCGTGCGTGCGTGTGCGGTAGAAATTGTTGCATTAATCATTCGCCTTTTTTACCATCAAGTTCATGAAGAATAATAGCAGTGGCCCGCTCGCTGCCCATGCCTCCCAAACCTGGGCCGCCGTAACAGGACGGCCGAGCTCGCGTCCCTGCATGCGCATCGGTGCTTTAGCATCCACGTGCACATAGCCTGGCACCCGCGCCGTGGCGACATCACCAAGGCCACTCTATTAAAAAAAAATGTTTACCAGGTAAGGCCCACTGAGCTATATAGCTGTTTTCAGAAGTAACCTGGCTATCACAAATGATAGCTCAACGAAGGGGTTTATCGCGCGGAAATGTTTAGCAGCCAAATACTCAAAACGCATGTTGATTCAAAATGTGGAGGGAAAACCCCGGATTACCCGGAGAAAAATCCACGCGACCACGTGGAGAGAGAGAGAGACACGCAAACTCCAAACCAATACACTCAACAGGCGTCGGGGTCGGGATCGAACCCACGACCACCCGTACACCAGGCTAGGTAGTTAACATCTCGCCACCGTGGCGCCATTCACTCTCAAATGGCGGCGGTTGTTGTTCTGGTGGCGTCCACGTTAACCCCGAAGCCGCCACTACCCTCACAATGCACTCCACCTGCATCCCGCCCCCCACCGCAACTCCCCACTTCCCCATCTCCTCTCCACCCACCTAAAGGGCATCACCCACATTAACCCTGCAGCAGCTGCAGCTGCTGCTGCTGCTGAAGCTGCTGCTGCTGCTGCTGAAGCTGCTGCTGCTGCTGCTGATGGCAGCCGCCGCACTATTTACCTCCTCCTGCCCTTGCCGCCACTTCCCTTGCATCCGCTGCTCGCCCTTTGCAGCGCACACAACCCATCCCGTGCGCGGCAAGCACGCGGAACGGAACGATGAGGATCTCCCGGGGTCCATCCGGACGAGCGGGGGGTTTTATTAGAAATGAATGAATGACGTTCAGAACGGACGTTGTTCGTTGTTGGCGAGAGGCAAGATGACGTCCATGTTCTTGGCAGATTTGAACTTTTTCCGCAAAATTATCGAGTGACGGGAAAATATCATATTTAATTAAAACGTATTGCATTCGCATATTTTGATCAAATCGCCTGGCATGCAACCGATGCCATATGATTTCAGAAGCTAAGCAGGTTTGGAGCCTGGAATTGGGCTTGAATGGGTGACCACCACCGTGCATCACCAGGACCTACCACCCACCCACCTGCACCCCCTCCGCCTCATCCCAATTCACAATCTGCACTGACCAGCGTGGTGAAGTATGGTCAAACAACTCCCCTGACCGACACGGCCTGGCGAGTGATATTAGTGATACGAGAACAACGAGGCGTTCATTCGGCAGCGGGTTGACAAACGTCTGTAAATTATTATTATTAGTTGATGATACGCATTGAGACGACTGTGCACGTGGGTTACTAGACGGTAGGGATGCCACCTACACGCAACATTTATTAGGCAATGGGCAGCGCATAATTCGGGTGGAAAGTCCACCCTCCTCCGCACTAATTAGACGAATGAAAGAGCTCGTGAAGGAGTTGTTGACTCGATTGTCCCACACGCAATTGCCGGCCAGGATGCGCGTCTCTGCGTCGTCGTTGCCTGAATTTTGTTCAATCCGAGGGCGATAACCCGACAGGAGGGACAAATCGTTTTGCACTTAACTCTGCGACTCTGGATTATGTCCACACCCTGACCCCAAACGACCCAGAGGATTGGGCCCCCCCATTTTGCTTCCCCCTTTCGTCCTTCCTCGGCGGTGGCAGCGGCAGAAGAAGAAGAATGGTGCTGGGAAACTCAGAAGTCGCACCGCGTGAAGCGGTCATGGCGTTCGCCGAAGAATGAAACAAATAGCGACGCTCGCAAATAAATAAAGAAGAACACAAAGACGCACGCACACACGAATGCTTGCTCACAAGTCACGACTTATGAGATTATACCGGTTTGGCTGGAGGCACACCTAGGGCGTGCTTATTCTCAAACAAAGCCCCTTGGAGCCGCTGAGGCCTGCCATCGCCTGCTGTGGCTGGCGTCAAGAATAGCCAACCTCCTAACCCCCCCCCCCCCTTACTGCTGCCCGCTCACCCGCCCCTCACGTCCACTCCCAGTCGTGTGCCTCCCAGTTGCCATTTCACGGTCACCGCACCTCACCGCGTCGCACGGAGCTTCCAGGTGCACTTCTGCGGCCGTCTGGAACTCTCTTCCTTCCGATGTTAGGAAACCACTGGAGCTGTGCACTTTTAAATCATCGTCATCATCTGGATTGAAAACTCGTTTTTTTTTACTGCTTCGTTGTGTTTAGTTTGTTGTCCTTCCCCCCGCACCTCCGATTGGCACGCTTGGCTACGTACGGTGCGAAAGAAGTTCAACGTACACACGTACAGGTCACAGTTGTCTCTCTGTGTGTGTCACTGCTGCAGCCAGTCGCTTGAGAGGACCACAGTGCAAGATTAAAGTGTGGCATCTTTGAAAAAATAAAGCCCATTCGAGGGTTCACTTGTAACTTGCTGACGTGACCTGACTATAGACATTTGTGAAAAAGAGCTTCATAACCCATCGGATTCCTCTTCTAGTATAAATAAATATCCTGACTTCTAGCAGCCACGCTACTTGACACGAGCCCAGGGTTTTGTGTACGTGTGTACGTGTGTACGTGTGTAAGTGCTTGGGGAGTGGTGGTGCCGTGACTCGCATGATGCGCTACGAACCCAGCAAACCGAGTTCGATTCCCGCTCATGGCCAACGCAAGTGACAATTATCTGAACCGGTTCTGGGCCTCCCCGTGGTCGACTCGGCCTCAAATGAGCACCTGGTGCAGTGAGTAAACATTGCCACTCAGCAGACAATCGTGGTCGGGCATGGTGCTGGCAACCAACCCCCTCGTGCTCCGTTGTGGTCTTAATAGGTGCTCGCTAACAGCACTTGCCCCAAAAGTTTGTTGTGGCTAAACAGGGAATCTTTGCCTACAAGAATAAATTTGTATAATTTTGTGAGCGATTTAATCTATCAGAAGCACGATACATAACAACGCTGCCGCTTGCATAAACGTGTCGGATAAGTAAGCGCATAAAATTACGAATATTTGAAAATCCACTTTATCCGTCCGCTCGTCTATAAATCGCTTAACGTTTCCCCGTCCCGTGGCTCTTGACATTGGCAAAGAAACGAGAAAAGTTTTGCGTTTAATCAACTACTTGGTGAGTCGCATTGTAGCCAAGCCTCTGACGGGCTGACAAGTCCATGAGTAAACATTTGCTTTAAAAAATGACATCGCGTTCTCTCTCCCTTGAACGAGATAACGCCGCTGCCGCCGGATTACAGCAAATCCAGCAGGAGGGCAGTGCCCCGAGATTAAAATGTTCACGAAGTTGTGCATTGTTTAAAGGGCTGATTGAGGTTTTGCCGTAAAGCGGAGTAGATCAAATGAGCAGTTTAACACTTTCGCGACCGATGTTATTCATCACAATGGGTTTTTCGGGTTAGATCGCGTAAATATGAACGCTGTGTCGTTAACCTACTAACACCAAACCACTGCCAATTAGTAAGGTTTGTCACGTAAACAAAACGTGGCAATTAGTTACTGCTTCAGTACACCGCCGGTGTGTTGGAGAGTAAACCCAGCACAACATTTACAATGCTGGTTGTTATGACCAGTGTCGTACCCAAATTGTTAATGTTGTGGGTTTACTTTCCAACACACCGGCGGTGTGCTGACGTAGTAACTAATTGGCAGGTTTTGTTAACGTGACAAATCTTACTAATTGGCTGTGTCGAGTGGTGGAGGGTTTAGGACACATTTATATTTGCGCGATCTAACCCAAAACCCTTTATCGCGAAAATGAGCAGATTGAAATAGCAAATTGATTGTGTACCCTAAGTTCTATTCAATTTCTCTCAAACGATATTAACGTGGCCTATTTCTAGTTTCCTTTCACGTTCATTTAGCAAGAATGCCCTTGTATTTATCGGCCGCACGTTCAATTGCATTAGTATCAACTTTCAACACCACGCACCAAAAAAAAAAGAACCGAGTGAGTTCCGTGTCTCTGAAATATTGAGGTTTGCAACGCTTAACATTTGTTTTTTCGAAAACTACTTTACAAAAAAATTTGTACACAACTATATAAAAAAAAAACTGCCCCATAAAATTCGGAGCTGAAATGACAACCACACCTCCATCCCCAATGGATGCTAGAGTTGCAGCCCTCTGTGGAGGTTTACATCCTGCTCAGGTTTTACGAGCCCGATCCGCCATTGGGAAGCACGTGTGGGTAGGATTTTTAATCGACGAGCTACAAAGAAAAAAAAGCCAGGGACATATCGTCGGAAGAACCGGGAGAGTTCAAACATGTAAACACTTTGCATCGAGTGTCTTATCATCCATCACCGTCGGCCGTGATCACTCCACTGCTGGATGAAGGCGATCCTGGAAAAAGCAGGACGGGTGGCAACACCCTGACCTGTGGGATCAGTGGTGGTGTTTCGATGTAAAGCTTTCGTGACTGCAGGGATTCATCTTCTTGGTTCTTTCGGTAAAGTCACGTAGAATGGAAATAATAAATACATAAAAATAAATAACATTTATTGTATTATGTTTTATTTTTATTATTTTATTATTTCCATTCTACGTGACTTTACCGAAAGAACCAAGAAGATGAGTGGTGGTGTTGTTGGCCCAATTGGGGGCACCCTCGGGGATAGGAATGAGACGGGGATGTTGGTGCAAGGTGAGCGAGATTTCGTGAGATGAGAGAAGAGGGCTGCACATCAAATAGAACTGAGAGGGTCTATTTATCTTCTCCGTGTTCATTTTCTCATGTTCAGATCTGAATTAGAGCGAAATGTTTTGGTGCATTCCGATTCAAAATGTAATTTATCCGGAGGCCCCCTTGAGCCGCCTGGTTTTGCTTCGCCCCTCGTGCCGCCACTGTGCGGGAGCGCTGGGTGTCATGGCAGAGTTGAGGTGCTGACGGGGTCTCCTCTCTGTGCGCACGCGTGTGTGTGCGCATGTGTGTGTGTCCACGTGTGTGAGTGTGTGTGCACGTGTATGTTTGAGAATGTGTCTGTGTGCACGTGTGTGTGTGCATGTTTGTGTATGTGCATGTGTGTGTGCACGTGTGTGTTCACGTGTGTGTGTTTCTGCGTGCGCATGTGTGTGTGTGCGCGTGTGTGCACGTGTGTGTGCACGTGTGTGTGCACGTGTGTGTGCACGTGTGTGTGCATGTGTGTGTGCACGTGTGTGTGTTTGTGCATGTGTGTGTGCATGTGTGTGTGCATGTGTGTGGGTGTGCATGCGTGTATGTGTGTGTGCGTGTGTGTGTGTGTGCACGTGTGTGGTCCGCAGTGTGGAGTGATAGTGTAGTGGTTAGCGCTATGCTGCGCTACGAACCTGGCGACCCGAGTTCGATTCCCGCTCACGGTCAATACCAGTGACGATTATCTGAACCGGTCCTGGGCCTCCCTGAGGAAGACTCTGCCTCAAATGAGTACCTGGTGCAGCGTATAAAAACATCGCCACTAGGGAAACAAAGGTGGTCGGGCGTGGTGCTGGTCACCCACCCCCTCGTGCGCCGTGCCGGTCTTCACAGGTGCTACTCGCTAACAGCACTTGCCCCAACAGTCTGTCAAGGCTAAACGGGGGATCTTTGTCTTTGTATTCCGCAAGGTCGTGCGCACCATCGGACTCCGCGAGGTCTGGTTCTTCGGCCTCCAGTACACGGACCTCAAGGGCTCCATCGGATGGCTCAAGATGGACAAGAAGGTACTTGCACACGTGACATCTCCCAGAAGCCCACGCAGCAGGGCCGCGTTATCCAATTTAAATAATGAAGTGATCGAGTAGCCGGCCGATTTTATCGATCGGATCGCTCGCAAATTAGTTGGGGAAGAGTTGCACCCCTGTTCCCACGTCGAGTGCCGCTTCACGGAAGCCTGACATGGAGCGTGGCTTGGGGACGTCGTCGGCGTCGTCGTGAATTGCATGACGCACGGCGTCGCTCGCCGGGGCTCTCCTACCTTTGTTGAGGCAGCAAGGTGCATTGTGTGGGACGGCTTCCAAGTAATGGACCACAATAAAACAAAAACGTAATCCATTACAATCGTTAGTCGATTAATCTATGTAATCAACATCACCGTATAATGGTCCCTGCTCTACGACCACAGCCTGCATGGCACACAGGCAAATAAACTCACCCACACTTCATTAAGCAGTGTCGCGTGTGCTCACAGCTGCTGCTTGTAATGTTGTTGTTTTTCTCAATTCTCATTTCGGCTGTGTCCAGCGAAGATTTCCCAAGTGAAAATGGTGCTTGTGAGCGCACAAGTCAACCGTAATGTTTGGCCGGTCTTTTGGATTCGTACAAGGGTGAGAATTTCTAGAGATGACTGCTGCAATGGCCCAGCCCGAGTGGTGGCCAGCATCGTCGCTTTCGAGTTCTCATTCCCTCACTTCGTTGGCGACATCAGCATTCGCCCGTGAAGGCTTTCGCAGCAAGAGGAATAGCCGGTATCGTAAAAGTAATTTATTTTTAAATGTTTGTAAATTATGCCGGCTGCGTTGTCCTCATTAAAATTCCGCCTGTGCCGTCAGCTTCCTGCCATGCACTGAACAACAATTCTATTTGGAACTCTAGTTGTGCCAGAGTACGGCCCCAGAATATGATGAAACAAAACTTCTTCCTTATCACCACAGTGTTGCTTCCTTATATTCCCTGCAAAAAACCCATCTTTGTCGCATGGCAATCAAACCAACATTTCGACATCTCGGAGCTGAAACGTGCCGAATTAAAGTGGAAAAACGAAAATTGGATGTGTTGGACACTGGCGAGACCATCAACGCACTACCCTTGTGTGTCCAGTTTAGTCACGGACGGATGAAACCTGAATTCAAACCCAGACGCCAGCAGTGTTGGCAACGTGCTATGACCCATTAGCCACTCTGTCGCTACCTGAGTGTGCTTATTTTTGTGAAACGTGAGTTTGTATTGAGCGGCTAAACTGGTATGCCCTCATTTGCCTTCTAGATACTACCGGCTAGCCGCTGTTGCTATGGAGATTGCACAAATATGTTTTGCTTGGGAAGAATCTGAAATATGATGGCCGTTTCGGCGCATACAAGTGGGTTCGAGTGACCGTGCATTTCCCTCCCAGGTGAACTTGAGAGACAAAGAGTTTCCAAAATGTATAGCTCTATTAACGTGTAAATACTATGGGCATTGTGAGGCTCGGAGTACGATTTCTTCAGCTGCAGTGGCGTTAAACCCTGCACTCATGAAACAAATGCGGTTCAAAGCGATACCACTGTTCACGATGAAATTAGATTTTTTTTTGGTCTGCATTAATTTTCTTATCCAGTAATTATCTCAAACATGCCTTTGTTCTGGCGCCTCTGTGTACTGTACGGGTGGCGTGGTATCAATAATAAATGATGGCATCCCCGAACTGCCAAATATACTTATTTAAGCTTGTTACGTGGTCACAGTCCACCAGCCAGTGACAACAACACAGGCATCCTGGAAGAAACATCCCATCACTCTCAGCTCAGCCACCACCAATGACTGCACACACACAAACAAACAAATGACCCATTGTTATTCAATTTGGTTGGGCACAATTTGGCTCCATCACAGCTCTGGTAATGTAACATTACATAGGGTTTGATTGTCAGGCAGAGTGTTTTAGAAAGTGTGTGTTAAAGATACGCAGGCGACGAAGATGCTCTGTCAAATATTTGTTGTGCAGTCAATCACGGACACGTGGGGGTAGGATATTTTTCAAAATTGGATTTTTTTTCGTGTCGGTGACTCAACGCTGATAGAGCACCAGGAATAGTGTTGAGGAGAAGAGAAAAAAAAATCACCCAAAAATATAGAAGCAAAATAAAATGTGGACGAGCCGAACAGTGTGATAAATTATTTTTTAATATTTTCTGAAGATTGAAAATATTGGATGTCACGCGATGCTCTGCTGGCTTTGAAATCCGCTCGGGAATTATTCTCATGACATGCTTGATTGGCATTGTAATTCGTAAAGAAGTCCAGAGACACGTATTATAAAAAGAAGAGGCAGTCGCCTGGAAAAATAAAAAACTCCATTAACGAATCTGTTTAGTTCTCTCGTTGTGGAGCGCTGTTCTCCCATTATAGCAACAACAACAAAGCAATCGAAACTCCTCATTTTTTTAAGATGGCCATTAAGAACCACATTAAGGAGATGATACTCATTTAGGAGGCATACTTATTTTTAAAAGCCCTCGCTGCATTCCATAAGCAACGGCTACACGAATCCTCCGATTGGCTATTAGGGAGCGCCAATTAGCCTGACAGCACCGTGCCGTTGCTGTACTCTCCGCTGTGCCTCTTTAAAAGACCCAGGTGTGTTACGGTGCGCGCAAAACGGCCGCGTGGTGTTCGGAGCGGGAGGCCGTCGTCCGGGGGGCAGAGAAGGCGACGAGCGATGGGCGCCTCCCGGGGGCGTTCGCATTTCTCAGGGGGCAGTTGGGGCCTGTCGGGGAGTGAGCCCGGACCCCAAATCGCCTGGCATGCAACCGATGCCATATGATTTCAGAAGCTAAGCAGGTTTGGAGCCTGGAATAGGGCTTGAATGGGTGACCACCACCGTGCGTCACCAGGACCTACCACCCACCCACCTGCACCCCCTCCGCCTCATCCCAATTCACAATCCGCACTGACCAGCGTGGTGAAGTATGGTCAAACAACTTCCCTGACCGACACGGCCTGGCGAGTGATATTAGTGATACGAGGACAACGAGGCGTTCATTCGGCAGCGGGTTGACAAACGTCTCTAAATTATTATTAGTTGATGATACGCATTGCGGCGACTGTGAACGTGGGTTATTAGATGGTAGGGATGCCACCTGCACGCAACATTTATTAGGCACAGTTAGCTGCTTCGCCGGAGTATATCGAGTGTCACCACGACACAGTCCGTTGAACGCTCGTTGGACACAATCCGAGCTCTGTGCAGCAGGAGAGTGACACTGAATAGCTCTGCAGGGGGTGATCTGGCATCGATGGCTGCGTGGTATCTAGCCGGCTGCTCTTCCTCGCTTAATGCCCTCCCTGTGAACTCCTGAGGGTAACGCCAAAAGTTTCAGGGCATCTTGCTTTGATGTTGATGAAAAGGTGAAGATTAAGGGGCACCCCTGTAATTGCTTGTTCACGCCACTGCTGGCGGAAGAGGCCCTCGCGCTCGTTGCACACAAAGTGCTCGCCACAAATTAACCACGATCTCAGCTAGGAGCATAAACCATCACGCGAACTTTGGTCACCCTCGCAGCAGCAGCTTTTGGCTGGCCGTCGAAGAAAGACGGTCAGCGCATCGCACGCTTTCAGATGCGCTTCTGCGGCCGTCTGGAACGCTCTTCCTTCACAGATTAGGAAGCCACTGAAGCTATGCACTTTTAAATCATTTAGATTGAAAACTCACTTCTTTAGAACTGCTTTTTGTGTTTAGTTTGTTGTCCTTCCCTCCCGCACCTCCAATTAGCACGGTTGGCTACGTACAGTACGAAAGAAGTTCAGCATACATAGCAAACAGGAGAGAACACTTTCTCGAGCTAAATCTTTTCCTACTCTGCCACATGAGACCTGTCGATAGTCTAGAGGTGGTGGTGGGCGAGTTATTACTGCTGGGTGGAGAGAGGTGGGGGTATTTTAGAAACTGGCGCCATTATTTCAATTGCTGTGCCCAAATATTGAACCGGTGACCTGGATTGCAAGTCCGGCTTGCTAACCATGACATTCCAGCAGCATCCATCGCCTTTGAAATTGATGAGGCCTTATAATAACGCTGCTAGGCAGTAGTTTATTATTGTTTCTGAGGATAACATTTAATATTCTATAACTTTATCAACAACATAAAATTAAAAGTCCCGTGTGAGGGTGAAAAGTCAGTGTTGTAAATTACAATTTGTACTCATGTCTGATACACTTTTGGTATTTAAAGTTCACAAACATAAAATAGATAAAAACTTTGAGGCACATATTAACCTGATAAACTTTTTTAGGAGTGTAAATAATTCCTGAACACACAGCTACCAGCACTCAAAGATGCTAAAATATTTAGACTGGAAATGTGTTTAACTTTGTATTAATTTTAAAAATATTTTTTGTCAGTTTCATGAGGGGAAATATTGTTATTCCATCCTAGTGAGCTCCATTTCACATAAATCCCACGTAGTCGTTTTGGTTATTTTTTTCACCTCTTAAATGTCAAAAGAAAAGGTCTTGGGTGTGAGATTATTTTAAAATGGCGGTGGCAGCTGTCTCATTCTGAAACAACAGTATTGCCTCGTGCGATACTCGCAGCAAACTGCGAGCTCTTCCATGAAATATGTGCTTGCCATCTGCACTTACCCTTCACATTGTCTTGGGCTATTTTATTTATGAAATGTCCCCATTGGGGAAACAATTCGGCGAACACACTCGTGTAAGCTCACAGGTCTTACTCGACTCAGTCCTTTTAAAAAAATATGTAACAAATGGGAACTCTTCCCCATGGACGTTCACTAAGTGCATTTTAGAAAACGGGAAAAAATAATTCGAATACTTTTTCCTCGCTGTTGAAGCCAGATAAGTAATATTTAACACGAATGCACATTCCCATTTGTCAGAGATCACCAAAGTGCATCGCGTTAGTTTGCCGGCTCAGCAGGAAAATCCGAGGCTTGTCTCGAGTAGCAATGTTTCATTTTCTAAAACTGCTCTCTTTCAAAAAGAGATTATTATGGACAGTTGTGAAAAAAATACTGCAAGGCCTCGTTGTGGAAGTGAAGCGTCTCTTTGATGTCACCTGTTAATCCATCAAAGGCCGGCTCTGAGCCTTGGCAAAACCAAGGTAACTTAGACAAAATACAAACCACGCATGCTGCTACTGCTATGATAATTCTACAAGTCACTGGAATATATATTTATTACCAAACCAGAAATATCTAGCTTCAACATCGTCGTGCTCCAATGGGCCAGTGCACCGGACTTGCAATCCAGAGGTGGTGACCAGTTTGATTTTATCTCCTGCCATGGCAGTTTAAATATTTGAGCCTGTTGTGTTGTGAACCACCCCCTGCATCTCACACCATCTGCGCACCCAGCAGTACGCCAAAGTCATGGGTGGTGGGGTTAAAGTGTGGCACAATAGCCCAAAAACACCTTCTAGAGGTGCTGTCGAGTCGGTGCTCTGCCTAGTGAAGGCCCTTCTGCCAGCAGTGACATTATCAAGGCATTTTAGGGCTGCACCTTTACCTTTTACCATACGCAAACGTTTGAAGAAAACAAAATATGACAATCAACTAAGGCAGATGTAACAGCATCTAAATACGGATTGCAGCACTGTACACACTGTCCTGCCGTAGGAGGAGCTAATACTTGGCCTTCAGGTATTTATTTGAAATCTGGTGCTTGTGACCTAACTGCATTCCACTAAAATATGTCGCAGAACTGCATGTTTAGAATGTTTTCTAACCCAAGTTTATTGCCGTGCAAAGATGCCTAACGATCTTTTGACTATGACAGATGTTGAAAACAGCCTCGGGCTTCTGTTGTCTCAGCACACGTTTTAGCTGTGGTTGCTCCACACAATAGCAGCAGTGCGGCCTACATCAGGATATTGTTCCTGGGTTTCTGCGCTGTACAAAGGAACTTGCCGATAGAGGCATGAGTAGCAAAGTACATTGATCCTGCGTGAATGGCTCGATTTGACATGGAGGGTAATCGGTGGGCAGTAGAGGCCACAGTAGAGGTTTTTTTGGGGGTTAGATCGCGTAAATATAAATGTGTCTTTAAACCCACAACCACCCAACACGGCCAATTGGTAAGGGTTGTCACACAAACAAAAAGGCCAATTCGTTACTAGCAGTGGCGGCTCCTGCAAAATCTCTCAGGGGGGGCAAATGTCTGGATGATTGATAAGGATAAGGTCCACCCATGCAATGGATAAATTAACAGCTTAAGCATGTAAAGGCAACTTCACTTCTTTAATATTAATGAAAAATAAAGTGACTCTTACAATACATCTTGTTTGTTTCTATACTCACTATTAATACAATCCACTCCAGTTTCTTTTATTAAAGATTCCACTAGGTGGCGACAAATAATTTTGTTGGATGAAACGTGCTTACGTATGATGACGTAAGCACGTATGATGACGTAAGCACGTATGATGACGTAAGCACGTTAGTGCGAGCCCTCCCGGAAGCCATAGAGAATGCATTGCAGCGCCCCCCGTTCGAAAAAAAAACATCTTTGAATGTAAGTCTATGCGACCACTCTGGGCGATTCTCAGCCGGAATGAAATCGCCCAAAAAGAGGCGGTACTCCACAGAACGGGACATGACGCTGATTGGACTATATCCAGAGGCACAGTGGCTGCTAGCGTGACTCTGTGGTTGAATGACATTGGTGGTGCGTCGCCCAATCGCCCTAATGAAGAAACCGCCCCTGGTTACTAGTACGGCACACTGGTGTGTTGGAGAGTAAAGCCACAATATTTACAAAATGTTCTGCACTTCGAAACACCCATGTCAATGTGCCACACCTTTCCCAACCAATGCCACTGACCAGCATGGTGAAGTATGGTTAAATATCACCCACAACCCCACCCCACCCCCACCCTGTGTGGTGTGGGGAAGACCCTACTCCACCAGCGGATGAAGCAAAGGGCAGTTCTGTGTGTTATTCAACAACGTTTAAAAAAAGAAACATTACAAGTCAGTTGTTTTAGTTAGAAAATAAAATGTCGTATTTTTCGCTTCGGCATCGGCACATTTTTTTGTCGTTGCGTCGGTGTGGGTTGCAAAACCCTCTTACGGGGTCGTCACCAGTTGGAGGGTGTGGTACCCAGAGGTATGTTGCCCCGAGGTATGCTGCAAGGGTTGGTGGATGTGGTCCAAAGGCCGCCCGTTTTGTGTTTTGTCTCTTCACGTAAGTCGTGAAAAGGAATGCGCCATCGTCACCGTCCCAGCATCGGCACGTCCCAGTGCATCCGACGCTCTGATATTTTACAAGCGTTTTGAAACGCAACTAAAACTATTTTTATTTTGCCAGGTAAGTGCCCGCTGAGCTATATGGCTCTTTTCAGAAACGACCTGGCTGTCACAAATGATAGCTCAAGGAAGTGGCGTATCACGAGGACATTTATAGGGGCCGAATACCCTAAACGCTCGTATCTCCCATATAGAGACAGGCACTCAGCCCAACTGTGCTCATATTTTTCTTGAGTTCAGGTCACTCTCAACAACACTAATATGCGGAGAGAACGTACGGATAAATCATTTACATTTTTCCCTCCGTTTCAGCCAGTGGAGGAGCTGATGACTCTACAAAGTCTCTTTTTCAAGTAGAATTTATAATGAACAATAATGTGCATTGTTCTTTATAATAAAAACTATAACACCCAGAAATAACCCATGTTTACAGATACCTGCATATTGATATGTCGTAGAAATCCACACGGAGGAATCCAGAGCCTACTTGGTGGACTAACAGGTGGCGGCTGCTCCAAGGGCCTACTCTTTGAGAGATCTCACGATGATTATTGCACCGTGAAACTCTACTTTACAGTCCTAAAAACTATGCCAAAGTAAATAAGCCACTTTCACGATTATACGAATGATTGATAATTACCAAACAACTTTACATTGCCTGAATAATCCTGGAACTGGCCACATGCACTTCCACTACTGGCCACCGGATTAGTTCCCCCCCCCCCGTCTCCACGGGCACATTCGAGCCGTGTCAAGACAGGAACCTCGCAGTATTTTGCCGAGTTGGGAACCGAACCAAAGCGCGAAACTCTGGCCTCACGGGACGCGTGTGAATGTGGCTCGGAGGGGCCCAGCGGGGCCAGGCGTGGAATAGGAATGCCTTTTTAATGTCGGCGGCTCTAGATTATTTTTCACACTGCAGAACGCGCCACCACCACCATCCCGGCGTGGATGACCAAGTCGGCACGGCCGAGTACATCCGATGGCGCCTTCTGCAGTAGGAAAAAACAATCTACAGCCAACATCCCGATCTGCGCCGGGCCGGCACAGTACGGGTCCCGGGCACGGCTCGGTTGTGTGGTGGAAAAAGAAAGGTGATGAGAGGGTGCCCACCTGGCCTGACGGAGCCGGCTAATTTCTCACCCCCCCCCGCCCCAACCTCCCCTCCAAGGTCTCCTCGCATGACATCCGCAAGGAGAACCCCGTGCAGTTCCGCTTTCGCGCCAAGTACTTCCCGGAGGACGTGTCTGAGGAGCTGATCCAGGAGGCCACGCAGCGACTCTTCTACCTGCAGATCAAGGAGGGCATCCTATCGGAGGAGATCTACTGCCCGCCTGAGACCGGCGTGCTGCTCGCCTCCTACGCCGTGCAGGCCAAGTACGGCGACTACAGCAAGGAGAAGAACCAGCCGGGGTACCTGGCCAATGAGAAGCTGCTGCCCTCACGGTGAGAGAGCGTTTTGTGTTTGCGCGTGTGTCCGTGTGTGTGTGCGGTAGTGAGGTCGATTTCAGCCTTACACGAGTACCTGGCATGGTGTGTAAAGAGCAGCACAGCCTATGTTGATGACATGGGGATGTTTGCCTTTGTTCTACATCTGCCTATTACCTCGCCAACCGTGCTAAACGGAGGTGCGGGGAAGGACAACACGGCATGTTTGCCCACGTGACAACTTGATTTTATTGGCTCTGTCGGACGGTGGAGGGTTATAGTTAAATTTTTAAAAATGACATTATCCCTACACCATCTAGCCCAAAATAAACTATGAATCAAAGTATTTGTTGTGAAAGCCCGTGTAAGGTTAAGGTCATTGGAACAAAGGGTGTCAAATATAAGCACACGATGCTAATGGTAGAGTAACAATAACAACAACAGCAACAAGGGTGACGAGGGAGACCCGTTGAAGGTAGGCTACGAACGCTGTCAATTTAACATTTTACATGGTGGTCAGTCTACAGCTTGCGTGGGGTAAATTGTGGGTACTCTCACATCTTCCGAGATGTCTCGCCAATGTGAAAGAGAAGGCCAAATTATCTCTATAGGGGCTCTCCCTAGAGATCCCTGTAATGTAGCTGTGTCCCTTCTGCCAGCAGCAGCGGCAATAGCAGTAATTATTAGGGCTGCCCCTTTGCCATTCACGTGCCAAACTTGTGGAGCGCACTGTGGGTCGTAGGATGACAAAGGCAATGTCATGCGCGGGCTATCTACACGATCGCGCTTCTATTTCAATGTGCTGACACGACAGACTATGTTGATGGCGTAATAATTGCCCAGGGACTATGCCGTTCAATTAGACTGGCGTTGTCGTCCACAGGAAGGCACGCATTTCCGAGACATAATCCGGTTTATGTGCAAAGTAATTACGCTCTCTGTCGCCTTCGCGGTTACAACCCAGAGTGGGTGGGTGGGCAGGGCGGGGGCGGGTCGGTGGGGTGGCTGGGATTTTAAATGAAAGGTTCTGTCATACGACCGCTTGCCGCTCTCGCAGGCAAAACCGGGCCACGCGGCCGCCGTGAATTTGTGGGGCGAGGCGGCGCGGGCGGCAGTCGCTTGAACGCGGTCGCGCCATGCGGTAGCCCGTTTGTGTTTTTTTGTGCTCCCGTCGTAAAACGAGAAAATCGAGTGCAACGCTCAGCCGTTGGCGCCGCTCTTAAAACGCCGTTGCATAAAATGTGAACTCTGGCTTGGAGCGTGGGTGCCGGGACTCTAGGCCCGTTTCTGGGCGCGTTCCCCTGTTCCCTGTAAACCTCGCAGCGATGAACGCCGAGGCTTGCAGTAGTAGCAAGCCCACGCTGCTAACACGGCACCGCGCTGACCGATTTACAAGACGAATGCAGTGGGGCTCTGTAAGTGAAACGATAATTATCGTTTAATACTTCACCTACACGCACCACTTATTAGTGGTGCGTGTAGGTGAAGTATTAAACTTCAGATTTAGTTTTTTAAATGATCGTTTCTTTTATTTTAAATTTGGCTTTCACATAAGCGACCCAATAAATTTTTTTTAACCGCCGAGTGTATCACGGAATTGTTTTAGCTGTCGCAGCTATTAAAAGGAGTGCCCGCAACTTCAACGGCATAGTTGGCGTGTATAATTGCATGTGCTCGTGTCTTCGCTGTGAGTGAGGATTGTGTTACTTGTGCGTGCATCCCATTGTGGAATTGAATCGCAACACCTGCCATGCAGACCCCCACATTCAGTATGCGTACAGCAATTTGGCTGGCTTACACGATATGTTCTTCATGCAGAATTGATGTCATGCTGTAATGTAACCTTGGAAAGATTGACAATTGCTGCTTTGCACGGTTGTGTTATTGTATTTAATTGAATGCTGTGCCTCAATTAAGACGTCCGTTTGGTTTGGCGAGGCTCTGAAAAGCTAACGCGTATGCATTACAATGATTAAAATGCGAAATTATATTTGGCATAGAAAAATGTATATACGTATTACAAAAAAAACCTAATTAATATAATCTTCTGTCGCTACACTACAGGATCTTAGCAATCGAGCGCAATGGCGATTGCAATGCTGCTCCGTCACCGACGCTGCCCCACGGTGGCCTCGTGGTCAGATCACTGGACTAGCCATCCAGAGGTCGCCGGTTAGATTCTAGCTCCCAGCGCGGCAGTTTAAAACAATGATGCGAGTTTCTTAAATAACCTCTGTCCACCCAACGGTGTTTACATGGGTATGTTTACACGGGTATGCCCGCAGTTAGTCGGTCGACTGGTCGCGTGTGGCCGGATAAAATGTGGGTACTCCCACCCATTCCATGGCTTCTGACCAGCGTGAAAGAGTAGGCCAAAATACCCTCTAGACGGGCCGTCTAGACCTGCATCCAAGTGGGAGGCACCTTCCGCTAGCAGTTGCGTGAGCCACCAATTTTCCATGCCGGGGATTGAGCAAGCAGGAAATATCTTTGCCACGAGAAGCCAAATTTTACTTTCAAATCGGACATCTGGAAAGTGTCACGCAAATAAGCGGCAGACGGGTTAGCGCATTTGACCTCCTGTCGTGCCATCCAGATTCCTGCCGAAATCCCACGTCGCTTGTCCAAATGCCGCAGGTGTTAGATTTGCGTGGAGGGTTTTCTTTCAGCAGAATTGAACCGATTTATGTCGCGTCTCTTCCTGTTCACGTGAGATGCTCTGTCGCATTACCGCTGACCCGCTTGCGTACGTTTCGTTTACGGAGAACGTATATAATCATTTATGGCGGGCGTGCATGTGTTTTGGCTAACCGCTACACCGGCCGCTACAAACGCGCCGGTCCGAATTTCATGCCCGCCCACCGGGACAACATCTGCGGTGAACGTCTCAACCAGTCCCGGCCCACCTTTAGGTTGACTCGACCTTAAAAAATGAGTACCTGGTTTGGTGTGGGGAAAAGAAACCACCCCCCAAACTGAGGAGATGAAGGTGACCGGGCATGAGCACTGGCCACACTCGCACCCTTGCGATGTGCTGTACCAACCTTCGTAGGGGTGCTCGCTGACAACACTCGCTGCCCCCACAGCTTGGGTGGGCTACGTGGGGGGAGGCGGGGGGGGGGGCAATTGGTCTCTCTTTTGCGTGTGACAAACATCCCACTGTTGAGCGAGCGGAGCCATTTCATTTTTTAGCGCGGCATTTTCCGTTTGCGCCTCCGTTTTGAAAGGTCAGGGGTGCACCCATTTTTGTGTCACCTCGCACAACGCCTCCAGGTGTTGACCATGGTAAGTAGCCATGACAATCGAGCGGCATTGTCACACCCGGATTGAAGGCCCCGTAGAAGCGCGACACAGTGGCACACCGTTCCAAGAATTTATGGGCAGCATGAAACGATACATCCCGAACGTTGAGTAAGCGTTGTGCACAGCGCAAGAAGCCGCTTGCGATCGTTGCAGAGTGAATCGGCCAACTCCGCATTACTCCAAAACGGCAGCGTGGCACCGTCTTGGAACGTTACCTTGTTAGCGCAAACATCCCGCAATGTCGATCCCACTCACTGGCACGTGGGTTCCAATGTCTAAAAGCGTGCAATGCAATGTGCTCTTTTGCGTGTGTGTGTGCGCGTGTGCGCGTGAGTGTGTGCACGTATATGTGTGTGTGCGCGCACGTGTGCGCGGGGAGGTTTTAATAAACTAAACCTTTTTCTTTCTCCTTCCCCCTACTCTTTGAATGTGCAGTGTGTTGGAGCAGCACAAGCTATCAAATGCCCAGTGGGAGGAGAGGATTCAAGCGTGGCATTCGGAGCACAATGGGATGTTGCGGTAAGAGAATCGTTCCGCTGCGTGCGCGTCGGGGACCGTGGTGGAAAGCTGCGGCATCGGGGTTTGCGCCCCAGACCCAAGTTCAATTCCCGCTCGCCGTCAACACCAGTGGCGAACATCTGAGGCCCTCTTCAATGAGTACTTGGCGCGCTGTATAAACGCTAGCACTGGGAGACGAAGGTGGCTGGGCATGGTGATGGCCACACGATATATACATTTGATAAGCTGGCCTTAATCGGTGCTTCATAATGAAGGTTTTTGGGTTAGATCGCGTTATTATAAATGTGTCGCAACACTCCACCACCCGACACGGCCAATCAGTCAAAAATGTGTCACGTTAACAAAACGCCAATTCGGTGCTTATCTACCACATTGTTATTACAGTTCTCTGTCAATCTACTGCTGGATGAAGTGCCTCGTCCATGCCGTGTAGGGCCATGCCATGTAGACCATGACGGTTGTTTGACGACACTTCAATGCACCATGAACCCTGGTGACCCTGACTTCGATTCCCGGCCACAAGCTAAGATCCAGCGGTGAGTGACATCTGGACTGATCCTCGACACCTGCCCTCAGACAATCCACGCTACCCAGCGTGGTGAAGTATGGTCATGCGACTCTCATAACCACATTACATTCATCCACCCATCCATCGGCGAATTGTGACAATGGGCTCTAAACTCGGAAGGTGTTATTGGAACGTGACCAGAAGCGGCCGCTACGAGGGGTGACGTGCACGATCCAAACGTACTGACACAGAACGCGTTTATCCGTTAATGATGTTTTCATAATTCGTGTTCTTGATGGAGCGCCTCGGAGCGCTTTACACGGACACGCGATGGGCAACTTGCATCACATCTCATCTCAACACATTTGAAAGGGCACTCCCAGTGGCAGATGTCCCGGTGTGGCGCAAGGTGACGTGGCACCTGGCCCTGCAAGCGTTCGTTCCTTAGTCGGCCAGTCGGGGGCGATGGTTGCTATGTGGTTTAGCCTAGGGGCACCCCCAGTGGCAGCTGTCCCTAAGGCACAAGGTGACGCAGCACCTGGCCTGCAAGCGGGCCAGTAAGGGGCCGATGATTGCTGTTATGTTTAATCTCAATTGATTATATTTGCTTGGTCAAATATGCGCAGATGAATGAACGTGCATACTGTGCAATGTGGCTGGAAATATAAATATGCATGACAACAAGATGGGGGGGGGGAGGGGTTGGAGGTGGGGGGGGGGTCCTTCCAAGCCTTTTATTTAAACGAGCAAACCGACATCTGAGACTAGAGCAAGGAGATCGTAGTCATCGTCCGTCCCAGGAAATGTGCTGGCTTCGTTCGTGGCCTCGGTTCGGAGAGCCGGCCCTGCGTTTTCACGGCGGTGGCTGCCCTGCCAATCCCGGACGCGGGGAGCGGCCTTGGTGAGGCGGCTCGCTCGGCTCCTTCGAAGTGCGGGAGCCACGCGCTTCACCCTGGGTCAACCGCCAAACCAGTTGTGAGGTCACGGGGTCAACGCAGAAACGGGATGCGCGCCTTCCAATGACGCCGCTTAATCAAGCGTGTGAGGGATTGCGTGAGTGCACAAATTCTATTTTCTATTTTATTTTTTATACACCATGGGGAATTTGCTCAAATAATAGTGAAGCAGCCCGACCTAATCAAATGCGGGTTCATAGCACAGTCGTGCGCCGTCAATACGTTCACATTCAAAGCTGCATGGAGACCTGACACAAGACGATATTCTCACTGCTCAATCAGCAGTCCTGCTCCTCCGTGCCACTTTCCCGCAAGGCTCATATCTCTAGCCTCAAGTGTTGACCGCTATAGTACGACGGCGATGCGGTTTGATAATTTAAAAAGTGAGATTATGGAGGTGACTGTGGTGGTGGCGACGGGGTCAGAGCGTTGAGCCGGCACGGCTGAGAATCGAATCCCGGGTGTGTGTGGGGAGCTTTCAGCAGCTCCTAATTCTAACTGGGCTCTCCAGTGCAAGCTCCCGGACCAGTCACACCAACGGCTTGCACAATAAAAACCATCAATGCATTTGCTTTTGCACTTTAATACCTTGGAAGATAAAAAAAACGAATTTGGTTTCAATGTTATGCACAAAAAAAGCAATCTCTTATAGGGAAACTGCAACAGCAACTGTGTGAGGGATTCTAGATTTGAAGCTTTCGTGACTGCAAGGATTCATACTCTTAGGGTTTTTTTCGGTAAAGTCACGTAGGTAAAAAATAAAAATAGAATAAGAAAAATAATAGATGTATTATTTTTATCTCTATTATTTCTATTATTTGTATTTTTTATTTTTACCCACGTGACTTTACCGAAAAAAAACCTAAGAGTATGTGTGAGGGGTGAAGATGCCGCTCCAAGGAATCTTTTTTGAGGCGAAGCCCCGCGAAAAACGCCTTCCACGGCCGTCCTCTGATGCATGGGTTTCAAGTTGGTGATGAGGTGCAGAGATGAGGATACGTCACTTCCCATTAGCACGGTGGGCTACGTACGGTGCGAAAGAAGTTCCACGTGCAGTGGCAGCAGCCTTAATTTGCGACGGCGACGTGAGCCGTTAGTGTGCCGGTAGGGGGCGATGTTTGCTGCCGCGTGTGTGCGCTTTAGCCCGACCACCGAGTGATTTGCGTTGCGACTTTCGGATGGGGCAACGTTGGAACCCTGACGCCCGCCTACTCCAGCCCGTGGCATCGGTGGATCTTTCGAGTCCGCCGCGAGGCAGACGGTGTGCGGAGTGGTCACAGGATCTTTATGGCTATTGCACTCACAGCGGTCGCCATCGGGGTGGCCGAAACGCGCTGCCACCGGTCACTCCACCGCCAATGGCTCTGCGAGATTCCGAATGGATTTCTTCATCTCACGACACAACGCCCATCGTAGGATAATAACACATTGGTAAATAAACCAATATAACATATCCATTATTTATAAATGTGTCGTAACCCTCCACCACCCGACACGGCCAATCAGTAAAAAAGTGTCACGTTGACAAAAGACAAATAGTTCACTGGCGAATTGCCCGATGATGCTGGATGCAATTACTAGCGAAACGTCGTACTCAAACATTTTAAATGTTGTGGTTTCACGCTTCAACACACCGGTGGGCTAAAGCAGTGAACTATTTGTCTTTTGTCAGCGAGACACTTTTTTTTACTGATTGGCCGTGTCGGGTGGTGGAGGGTTATGACACATTTATAAATAACGCGATCTAACCCAAAAACGTTGATTATGAATAACATATCCATGCGAAGTAAATCGCACTTTGTGTGTCATTTATCTTGTGACGAGCATTGTCCACAACGACACCCAATGATCATTTTTTCGTAACAACAAAGGAAGGTTGTGCATCTCATCTGAAGCGCATCTGAAGGTGCACATGTACGTGCAGAATGCACTTGCACGCCCTCAGATGTACAATCACACACGCACATACGATAGATCGTGTGGTTTGGTGGGAAGCTGAGCACAAGCCTTTGGCCCTGAATAAAATAGAAACACAACCGCTCCGTGGTATTTCTAAAGGGAGTGAACTTTTCATTACGACCGTGCACAGAACATTAGTCAAGGGGGCACTGGAGTGAAATGGTTAACGCGTTGTGGTGTCCATTTGTGTTTTGGGTTGATGTTCCATTACATGACTTGTCTGTTTTTTTGCGGAGGCGGTCTTCAATTGATAATGTATTACGCCGGTGTGCGTTCATCCCCTAGGTCAGGGGTCGGCAACCAAAATAACAAGTAGAGCCATTTCTTTCCAATTCGGTACACAATTCAGTATTTCAAGAGCCGCAATGCATCTGAGTACATACTGTACATACGTACATATCGTCAAGAAGCAGCCCGTAAAGAGCCGCAGGTTGCCGACCCCTGCCCTAGGTGTTAAAGTTTGTGTGTGTGTGTGTCTGGTCATATATGTGTGTGCTGTATATATTTGTGGGGAGCGGTGGGGGCAGTGGTTGGCCCGATGCACTACGAATCAATCAACTCCAAGTTTAATTCCCAGCCACGGCTGTCACCAGTGAGGAGTGATGTTAAGAGTAATTCTGGACAATTCTCTAACAAAATAAACGATCGGACAATGTGCATCCTTCACATGTTTTTACATAAATGCCACCTTCCCATATATAATCCCTGCACGTACCATATTTTAAAAGTATTTTTTAACGCATCTCATCAGCCACACACACGGCTGTCTCCGAGAACATAGCTTCCACAGCAACACAAGCAAACCCTGGACCGTCTTCAACGTTCATTGCTTCACCAGCAAAGCCAGACCATCGCTACGTTGAATCGGCCTTACATGTTCGCCTGGCGCTGCATTTGCACGTAAGCACTGGGGAGGCGACAACGGTGGCTGGGTGCGTTGGCGTGTACATCAACCACACGTGGACGTAAGAGGTGTTCGTTTCAGCGTTATTTATTTATTTACCCCCACGGTTTGTTAAAGACGACAACTTGTGGGTGGACTTTGTCTTGTTTTTGTTCGTGTAAACCGCGTGCCAACCCAAAATGCATTGCTATAATCCACGTGAGTATAATTAATGTGGTTATTATTTTATTCTTAGGTTTTTTCGGTAAAGTCACGTGACTTTACCGAAAAAACCTCAGAATATGATTCCTTGCAGTCACGAAAGCTTCAAATCTGTGGTTATTATTATTCGGATTGTTGACACTTGATGCCAAGGACGGGTTGAACTGGAGCCAAGAAATACTGCTGCTGCTGCTGCCTGCACTTTTGCATTGCTCCTCCCTGTTTTGATTTGATAACAGTTGGGGGGCCTTGGCATAAGTGCTTATTATTGCACTGTGCCTTATGAAATACAGCTACCTGAGTTAGATTGCCAGCCATGGCTGGCATCGGTGCGTATCTCAAACAAATTCACGGCCCGCTATTTCACGAACTCTCAATGACCAGCACGGTGAAGTATGGTCAAACAACCCCCCTTTGACTGACACAGTCTGGGGAAGGCATTCGTCCAGCAGTAGCTTGATTAAGGGCTGTGAAATGTGAATTATGATATCGCCTGCTCTGCATCAACCGAAACTAAATGCGCAGATCCTCACGAACGTGACCTAAAGTTTGTGGCTAGGTGTTCTAATTTTCAATTTGAGGCGTTACAAAGTAAAGGGACACTTTGTTTTTGCTGGGAGCGTCATTGTCCCAATTAACGGCTGAAGCTTTAATCTTAGCTTTGTTTCGTTTCGCTTGTGTTGTGGGCATGCTTTTACAGAACCGCATCACCCGCTCAACAGATCATATACATATTTTTTCCATCCAATCGCCATTATTTGCCGTTTAGCAAATGCATTACGTTAGATCATTGGCAAATACTTCAAAGCTCTAACCGATACGCATTAAAGAAGAATTTGCACTTTAATACAATAGGGATGGATAAGTACAAATATAACTGCACGGGGATTAAATTAAATCCATTACCGTTGCGCAGAGATGAGAGCCGTGGGTTTGAGCTGTTTAAACCTTCCCCTTTGCAATAAGATACTTTATTAAACGGCCTTTCTGATTCTCCCAGCAGACATGCAAATGCCCCATTATGCGGAAAGCCACCGGTGATGCCGACGGTCCCTTGTAGTGTATTTTATTTGGTTTTCAAATGAGGGTATTACCACCCCTCGCGCGGGGAGAGAGGAGAGTGCTTGCGTGAAGAATGCACGGAATACATGTTCTTATTTCAACCCCCTCCCTGCCCACTGCCTTACCCCACCTTCCTGGCATCGTAGCGCATGCTTCCAATTCGGTGCTTTGGAATTGGTGGTGGGGGTGGTTGGTGGCTCACACAGGGATCGTTTTGTGTTTGAGACTCCCCACTTTGCTGGGCCTAACGATGATGTTTATAGTATTTGGCTGCTATAAAATATCCACGCGATGAGCCGCTTCGTCGAGCTTTCATGTGTGGCGAGGTCGCTTCTGAGACAGAGCTACCTTACTCAGTGGGCCTTAACCTGGTCGGATAATTATAACTAGCGCCACGGAGATTGCAGCGCCAATAACATCGTGAGCGCCGTCTTTTCGCCCGCGCACGAGTCTCGCTCCACTTGATCCCGGTTTCCTCCCCCGTGCAATCTACTCGCTAAGCGGGCGATCACACGACCGGTTTGTTGCAGAGGTTCGTGGTTGAAGCTCAGCGGCAGCCCTGGTTAATGCTGCGGGGGTATTAACCGGCCACGTTGGGGGCCATCCCGTGACGTTATTTGAAAAAAGAAGATCAAGCCATGTGTTGGTCCCAGCATCACTTTCTGACTTTATCAAGTTCAAAAATGACGCACGCAAATTAGCCAATTGGGTAAAGCCACAGAGCAGCAACACCATCATAGTTGATGATGATGACGACCTGATGTTTGTCTGTTATTGTTATGTTTTTCACTCGCGTTTGTATTTGAGGAGTGAGACAGAGGAAATAATCACACAAACAAATATTCATTGTATATCTTTAGACCAAATGTCAGGACACATACGTTTAATTAATGTAAGTTAACACTGCCACTAAAACATTTAAATTATTAATTTAAGGGTAAACATTCTAATATAATGAATATCTATTTTTCTTTTTCCTTTTAAAATCACATTTGAAAATGGACAGAAAATGACTCAAGACGAACGAGTTAAATTAGTTTTTAAAAATCCTAACTTCATTGCAAAAGATAATTCATATTTGCGTGAATGTTAATAGAAGTCAGTTTAAACATTTGTTAAAATAAATGAAAAACCCTGCTTGATTTCTTACAATAAATATAAGAACTCCTGTACAATAACCCGACGTGTCCTGACTTTCGGGCCACGCTGTCCAAGCGCCCGATATGAGGCTGGCCACGGCACGCGAGAGCGTGGCAAGCGCCGTGCCTCCGGTGCGTTCCCCAGTGTTGCCCAGTCCGTGATGGCGCAGCGATTCACTGGGTCGTGCCCTCGGTGTCTTGCAGAGAGGACGCCATCATGGAGTACATGAAGATTGCTCAGGACCTGGAGATGTACGGGGTCAACTACTTTGACATCAAGAACAAGAAGGGCACCGACCTTCAGCTGGGCGTCGACGCGCTCGGCCTCAACATCTACGAGAAGAACGACAAGTACGACCCCCGCGCTCCCCCTGCTTGCTAAAGGGGGACAGTTTCGTTCGCGATCCCCCTGCTTGCTAAAGGGGGACAGTTTCGTTCGCGATCCCCCTGCTTGCTAAGGGGGACAGTTTCGTTCGGCCCGTTTGGCGATCCACCGCGGCCGTACGGAAACTCCCGCGTGCCGGGCCGATTAATTAATAATCGTGTGAAAATAATTATAAAGTCGGTTTTCTACAGCGTAATTCGCGCAAAGGCCTTCAAAGCGCCTGACATGATTCTTAAGGTTACGGAAAAGCCTGTTGTAAAAACAGGTGAGATTTAAGACAACGACACATTTATATTTACGCGATCGAACCCGAGTAAAAACCCCTGTATTTTGGATTTACGATGCGGTTTAAAAATCGTAACAGACTCGGGTTCCCTCGTGTACTGAGGAGGAAGGGAATGTCACTTCCGTGGGCCCTGGCTTCACTTCTTCAGCTGGGTCTGTCCGGGTCTCCGGACCCATAAAGCTACTTCTACACCCGGCACACCACGCCCAGTATACCCGCAGCTACGACTGTGGCTACCAATCGTGTGCCCGCTCCAGCCTATTGCCGTGCCAGTGGTATCCACAGCTGCAATCAGCTGCCAGTGATATGAGGGGCAATGACGTCGCAAGTGGTTAGTGCACCGCGCTGTCAGCTGCCTCAAGTTCGATCCCCAGCCATGGCTAACACGGTGACGAGAGTGACCATATGAAATGGGTTCTGGCACTGCCCCGTTCACCAGACCCGTCACCGCCCCCCTCGCCACAACCCGCACGACACCAGAGCGGTGAAGCATTGGTCGAAACGACCCTCTGGAGTGCACTCAGAGATAATGCCCTCGGTGTGATCTCTCCACACGCGACTGCCTCCGCGGCTCCGTTCCTTCCATTCACGAGGCATCCGGTCCGGGCTTTGCAGTGAGCCGGTACGCGTGTCGGTGTGTGCAGGTTGATTGTCGTAAAACATTCACGAGCGGATGGAGAGCGCTAATTAGGGGCGCGTGAAAATGACAATCAGCGGTGCGCGCGTGCAGTATTCATCATGGGCTGCTGGGTATTCAGCGTGACCTGGCGGGATATAGTGCTGCGCAACATGAAGAGGCATATATTTTGTATTCAACATGTTCTATGTTTATTGGCACACCGAATCATTAAATAATTTGCAACCAGACAGTAGTTTGAGCTAGGACGATGGAAGTGCAGTGCGCACGCACCTGGCCAGCGGTGTGAAGGCGGTGTAACTGCACCGGAGCCCACTGCCCCCAGGTGGGAGGGATACAAATAGTGGGGCGGGGATGGAGGAGGTGGGACTGGGCCCCGGTTTGGTGGGGGGGGGGGGGCATTTAATTCCTTGTACCAGGGCCCTACACCAACCGTGCCGTGCCAGTGTGCCACTGGGCACCGCGAAGGATTTATCGCGTCGAGATCGGAAGAGGGTCCCTCGCATTGGTCAGCAACCGCGACTGCGGCTGCTTCCCCAACGCCTTGCGGTTTCTTCCAGTGCTTCTGCTGCACGCTGTTGAAAATGACGTTGTTTGCGGTTCACACAAACGTTTCGCGTGCATAAGGGAAATGTTGCCGAAGTTTGAAGTTGCTCAGTTCAAACTCGGTCGAATTGTAGTTTGTTCAATATTGGACGATACCTTTTTTATGGACAACCCTGGACTATATATTCGTAGGGGTGCCACAGTGGTGAGATGTTCACTACCTCGCCTGGTAGGATCGATCCTAACCCTGACACCTGTATATTTGGGGTGTGCGTATTCTCTCTCTGGTCACGTGGATTTTTTTCTCCGGGTCCTCCAGTTTTCCCCTCCACTTTTAGAATCAACATCACGCATTCAGAGTATTTGGCTGCTATAGATTTCCACGTGATAAGCCACTTCGTTGAGCTCTCATTTGTGGCCAGGTCGCTTCTGAAAAACGAACTGCATAGCTCAGTGGGCATTACCTGGTAAAAAATTAGTAGATATATTTGTGGGCGTCTGCTTTAGTTCCCTTCCGGCTTTGTTTCGAGACACTGGGGTCTCTCCACCTCTGCCCATCTTGCGCCAGCTGTGCGGCTTCCTTGGAGATAATTTTCTTCAAACTCAAGACGCACGTTGTGTGCCGGGCCCCACGTGACCTTTTTTTCATATCGTTGTTTCAAGAAGCTTACTGTTATTTGTGCGCAAATTATAAAACGTTTTATTTGTTGCCTCCCTTGTGAAGTTCACATTTCTAATAACGTCCACATTTCCAGCAAGCGGTGTATGTCGCAGAGTGACACGTTGTTATTTGAGCAAGGTCTTCCGACTGCAGAGGGTGATTTCTCCTTATTACTGGTAAGCCTCAGCTTTATCCGATCTTGCACACAGGCTGACTCCAAAGATCGGTTTTCCGTGGAGTGAGATCCGAAACATCTCCTTCACGGATAAGAAGTTCTGCATCAGACCCATCGACAAGAAGGCCCCGGTGAGTTTCCCTCTCAAGCCTCCTGATCTGCCACTTACACGGCTTGTTGACTTGACAGATTTAATGACTAAGTCAATTCTGTGTGTGTGTATATATATTTGCGGGGAGGGGTGGTGAAGTGGTTAGAGCACTGCGCTATGAACCCGGCGACCTGAGTTCGATTACTGCTCATGGCCAACATTGGTGACAATTATCGCTTACCTGAACCAGTCCTGGGCCTCCGCTAGGTTGACTCAGCCTAAAATGAGTACCTGGTATGGTGTGTAAACATCGCCACTAAAGGCGGCCGGGCGTGGTGTTGGCCACCCACTCCCTCGTGTGCCGTGCTGGCCTTCATAAGTGCTCGCTAACAGCACTTGCCCCAACAGTCTGTTAAGGCTATACTGGGGAATTGTTGTCTGTATATATGTAAAGCGATATGTTTACTGAAGTGGGAAGAGCCAGCAAGGTGACTCGGCAATAGAGCGAGAAGCAACTTACGATCGTAAGGCTGCGAGTTCAAATCCTAGTTGGGGGTTGACTCGGCCCATAATTCCTCTGGGGTCGATACAATGAGTACCTGTACCACTTGTTTGGGAAAGTCAGCAGCGGGTATTCTTTGAAGAGACTCCATCCACACTTTGGGAATGTGGAATTTCCACCGCCGTGTTCAGGGCTGTAGACAGGCAATGAGTACCACCACCTTGATGCTCATTTGATGAAGAGAATCACTTTCAAGACCATTTTCATTCTAATCAATACAAAACCATTCACCCTGAATCTGCCTATTCTCTTCTGGTCTCAGAAGCTAAGCAGCACAAGTGTCTGGTTTGTAGGTGGATGAGCGGTTACTTGGGAATTCTGGATTCTTGAATCTATCTGTGTGGAACTTTGGTGGGTTTTCTCTGCTTTCCCAGTCTTCCTCCCACATGGCACCAAACTCTCAATCCTGGCATTGAGCAAACGCCTCGTTTCAGGGCCCTACTGAAATGTTTGAGACTGAGTGAGGCTTTTATGGATAAATATGTGGCACAATTACCATTATTATTTTTCTGCCCATTGTTGTAATTAGTCATTTCTACAATGTCACTTTGAGAGTGCTGCTTTCGGCTCATTAGAGCAGTGAGACTTTTTTTATTTTAATTTGGCAATTGCCCCAATTTTAAAATAGCCCATTAAAAGCTCGTGCAAATGGCACCAAATTAAAGGGATAAAAGTCGCCACGGGTTTGGAAATATAATTTCACTGAAGCATTTGGCGACGCAGCATTGTAGATATTATCAGCGAGTGGAGATTGAGAGGAACGAGGCAAGTGCAGGAAGGAGGAGGGCAGATTATTGAGACAGCCATTGGAGTGACACTGGGGGAGGGGGTCGAGCAAAGGGAAGACACAAAGCTGGATGGTTAGATACTGTGAGAACGGACCATGAAGGTCGGGTACAAACTACTAAAACGTTTTTTATTTTACCAGATAAGGCCCACTGAGCGATATAGATTGTTTTCAGAAGCGACTGGGCCACAAATGATAGCCCAATGAACTGGGCCTATCACGTAGAAATTCATAGCAGCCTGGTAAAAATAAAAATAGTTTATAGTTAATATTGGCATAAAGGGAATTATGCTCGTCACAACTGACCCCTAATTGACGGAACAGTTGCGAGCACATTGAGACCCAAACCGAGGACGGACGCACGTTGAAGATGGCCGCGTCAGCCCGTGCGCAAAGCGTCGGTGATTCTCGTGGTGTACTGACCGTGCCCCCCCCCCCCACTCCGCGCAGGACTTTGTGTTCTACTCGCCGCGTCTGCAGACCAACAAGCGCATCCTGGCGCTGTGCATGGGCAACCACGAGCTGTACATGCGGCGGCGGCAGCCCGACTCCATCGAGGTGCAGCAGATGAGGGCGCAGGCCAAGGAGGAGAAGCACGTGAAGCTACAGGAGAGGTGCGTGCGCCCTGCGCAATCGAAACCCGTCGGTCCGCCGTGTTGCCACGGAGTTTTGTGAGGCCACTCGGGAAGTGGTCGGGGGTACAGCCGGTGTCAATAAAGTTGTGCAAATCTGGTGGCTCGCGCGCACGGACACACGCGCGTGCCCGCGCGCCTACCGGATTATGAGTGCATCATAATTCAGAGAATGTGGTGGATGATGGAGGGAGTGATGGTGGGGAGGGTGCAGGGTTGACGAAGGTTCACCCTCTGCATAGGACCGGCTGCCCTTCAGGCTTCATGATAAGAAACTTCATTTGTCAGCGAGTCGGTCTGTTAGTCACGCGCTTGCTTCGGTAATTTTCATAACATAAAGTCCAGCAAGGGCTCTTTTTATAATTGGAAGGAATCGTGAACTCGCGGTATTTGATGATCATCATAATGATGATTCACAATCTGACGTTATTACCTAGGTCACAAAAACCTTGGCAAAACAATTTCACCGTCTTGAGCTTTTCCGGTTTAAACCGTTTCTAGACTCCCTTTTAATTCTCCTGATTTTTAAGTTGAGAGTTGGGAATAATTTTGTAAAATGAAGACAATGTAGGGCCCACGATTATTGGAGGAGGAACTAAACTGTAAGATTGTAGAGGAATTAAGGCCCTTAAATGTTTGGTGACAAATATATTGAACTTTACTTTGTTTGTTTTTTGAACCAAGGGGTTAGAACTTTTTTTTTTACTCGGATGCTTTCTGGGTTGCCGAATCGAAAAATTCCGGCGTCATCACACTTTTAAGACTCCAGTTTTTCAGGCGCTCGTTGTAAGTGTGTGACTTCGAAGCCAATGGAAAGCGGGCGAAGCCCAGCGCTCGTTAGGAGCATGAGCGCACAAGAGGACGTGAACTTTGGAATGACACCCAGAGGTTGTGACCACGTCCATGTGATCAGTGTGCCCCCTGTCTGCAGAACTAATGTCTCTAGCAAGCAATACATCAACTTTACTTTTAGCCCTAACCTGCTGTCTGTTTTTTTAACCTTGGCCTATTTAAATACGTTGTTATTGTAATTATTAACGATCTGTTTTTTTACACTGAAGGTTAAGTGTAACTTTTAATTGGGGTGGTGAGGCATCATGTCAGCTAGTGTACTTGGCAGATTTGGAAAGGTGCATCTATGGGTCCTTTTTTGCCAGTTTCAAAATTACAAAAAAATATAAGAATAGGCTTTACCCTTTCTGGCAATAAAACGCCGAATAGATACCTTTTTTCAAGGCATCATGTCTGCATTAACCACACATATTTGTGGCAAAAACATTAGCCTACATCTCGTAACGTCTCTCTCCGTCGTGCCTTCCGAACGTTGCCACGTGTTGTTCGGCACGATGTCCGACGTTTCGCAGCACAGTGCTGAGAGCTTCTTGAAGAAGCTTCCAGCACGCCGTTGTTTTTACACAAACAACGACAACAACAACCAAACAACAACAACGTCGGAGAGTCGAGCCGATCGGCAGCATCAACAGCGGCCGTCAATCCGATGTTATCGAGGGATGAAGTGAGCGGCTCATTTCGCCTTCCGAAGGAGCACGTGGAGCGAAGTGTCGGATCTCTCGCGGCGAGCAGCGCGCACGCGCGGTACCGACCTGGAGAGGCATCGGTAGACAGCTGCAGAGCAGCACAATGGCCAAAACCCCCACAAAGGTTGTGTCGTGTAACATCAAATGTAACACGAGGTCGTGATTTCCGTCTAAGTCCATATCCCATCATTAAAAACAATCTCTCGCGAAACAGCAGCACATTAATAACCGCGTTCAACACTGAGGCTTCCCTTTTTGAGGGACAATGGGCCTTAATAGCCTCCCAGCCGGGTAAATGAAAGTGCAATTGAATTATAAACTGCTACGTGTTGAGACGAGACAGATGGTCAGGCATATTTTTTTTAAAGACTCTAATTCGATTACAACTCTTTGCCTGCTGGTTCAGTGCGAGAGTTCCAGACTTGCGATCAGAAGGCAGCGAGTGCGAGTTCACATGCCAGCCGAGGGTCAGATCAGGCCACCATTCATCTAGGATGATTAAAATGGGTGCTGCTTTTAAGGAAGTCAAGAGCTGTTCGAAAACGAGGAGACGGGTTCATGGCCTGAGGTCGCCATGTGGCTCAGAGCTCAGGAGCAGCCCAACCTAATCAAATGCGGGTTCATAGCACAGTCGTGCGGTCAATACGTTCACATTCAAAGCTGCATGGAGACCTGACCCAAGACGATATTCTCACTGCTCAATCACCAGTCCTGCTCCGCCGTACCACTTTCCCGCAAGGCTAATCTCTCTAGCCTCAAGCATTGACCGGTGTAGTACGACGGCGATGCGGTTTGATAATTTAAAAAGTGAGATTATGGAGGGTGATTGTGGCACGGCTGATAATCTTTGGGTGTGTGGGGAGCTTCCAGCAGCTCCAGATTTAAACTGGGCTCTCAGGTGTGGAGAGTTGAAGGTCCTCAGATGAGTCGCACCAACGACTGCGAAGGGAAAAAACGGGTGTGAGAGAGATCAGCGATTGTCACATGACAGTCGAGCCGTTATTCTTACTTCCTAGGGTTAGAAGTTCGGTGTGTGTTTCGTGCTGTTAATGGTGACCATTATTTCACTACACTCAAAAACCTGAATTAATAACGGGGCAGTGGAAACCTGGATTCAAACCCAGTTCAGGCTCCGCGCTCTGACCACTTGGCCGCTTTTGCCACACCTGACGGCTTCGCACGGATGATGATTATTATTATTTTACGAGCGGTGTAAATGTGTCGACCCCCATCCTGGCGCCGCAGGGCTTTCCTGGAGAACGAGAAGAAGAAGCGCGAGAATGCCGAGGTGGAGCGGCAGCAGTCGGAGAGGGAGAAGCGGGAGCTCATGGTTCGCCTGCAGCACGTGGAGGAGCAGACACGCATCGCCCAGAAAGGTGACGGGGGAGCGCTCGACGCGGGGTTGTTGTGTGCACAGCAACAACCGCCATTCACCACTAAGTGGCGGTGACGCCAGTTATGCGCGTGATTAACTTGCGTGCACTTTGAGGCCACGTGAAATGTCGAACGCCCGCCGGTGGAAGGTCACGGGGCTGACTGAGATTACCAGCACATGCACATGCGCTCCTTACTTACGCCGCACGCGCAAAGACAAAGATCCCCCGTGTAGTTCTTAGCAGACTGTTAGGGCAAGAGCTGTTAGCGATCACCTACGAAGGCCGGCACGACACACGTGGGGGCGGGTGGCCAGCACCGCGCCCAGCCGCCTTTGTCTCCCGAGGTGGTGACGCCGACACCGTCTGCTTCACGGCGGACTTTAAAGATCCATCGACACCATTGGCAGGAGTAGGCAATTGTGTGGCGAGCGTCAGGGTTCCAACGTTGCTCCATCCGAAAGTCGCACCCCAAATCACTCCATGGGGGACTAACGCGCACACACGCGGCAGCAAACATCACCCCCTACCGGCACACTAACGGCTCACGTCGCCATCGCAAATTAAGGCTGCTGCCACTGCACGTGGAACTTCTTTCGCACCGTACGTAGCCCACCGTGCTAATCCGAGGTGCGTGTTCCACGAACAAAAGATCTGGCCACACCAAACTTCCCAGTGCAGGGGGCCCTCCGTGAACCGTGCCACCTGTCCTTCCCCACGTAGAGCTGGACGAACAGATGCAGCGTGCCGCCCGCCTGGAGGAGGAGCGACGCAAGGCCCTGCAGGAGGCCAAGAAGCTGGAGGACCAGAAGAGGGCGGCCGAGGAGGCCAGGGCCAGGCTGGAGCACGAGACTCACAACCAGAGGATGTCTCAGGAGCAGCTGGTGAGACGCGTTCAAGAGGTCGACTAGTCAGGGGCCCAGAGGGAGTTTGGGAGTTTGAAGGGGGGGGGGGTGTCTGACGTGAATTGTTCCCAGGAGGGATGTGTTCCCGATATTCTGATGAATCATTGTTTGGAAAAAAACTAAAATAGTAGTTTTGGATTGATCACGAAATGTTACGTGACTTGACAGGAAGTGACATCACTCCCATGATTTCATGTGCGCGCTTTTCCCGCCAAAGTTACCGTCATGCGATGTCGCTTTTGCTTAAATGATCAAACTGTAAAATGCGTAGACTAAAAAAAGGTAAAATTTTTAAAAGCTATTTACATATTTAAACAGATCATATTTCACAATGAAAGTTAATACAACTTTAAGAATTCAAATCTAAAAGTGTAACATCTTATCTGTGTATTGGGCCAAGAAAGTCAAACATTCAAGATCTAAAAAAGTGACATCCAATATACATTCTGAGTTGACGGTGGTTTTTAGTTCCATTACTGATAGGAGTACGGGAAGTTTGCCTCCTCCCACTCCATTGCAGATAAGAGAAATTCTACAGAACGAAAATTAAATTGACTTCACTCCACTACTGGCTACTGACTCGGTACCGAGTCTGCTCTTTTTGTGCTACGCACAAATCGTCAGGATTTCTGTCACTTTGTTGAAAGTAGAAAAAAAAAGACTCGTAAATATCACTTTTTTTTTTCAAATTGTGCCGGTGTCGCTTGGCCGCTTGTAAAGATGTTGGGGTTGTCTGTGATCCCACGACACCCACACTGTGGCTGTGCTCGTGCTGTTTAGCAACACTGCTCCGCTTACCCCACCACCGCACGCTTGCTAGAGAACATCACGCGCGGTGTCAGAAACGACGCGCTTCCGTGGAATTAATTAACTTATTCATCGATTTTTGTCGACTGCCTGGTTCGTCGCCTGATTGCATTGAGAGATTTGTTTGATTGATTTCGAGCGACTGTGGATTTGACCGATTGCAAAATCTTTACTCGGGGCGGCTCCGTTAATTTTCATGGAGCCTGGCTGGTGATGAGCGCTTGCATCGTGTTTTGTGCCTCGGTCCCAAACCGCTACTTATTTGTTGCAGATAGAATGCTAATTCGCCCGTGAAATTCAGCACGCAAAATAATACCATTTCAGGTTCTAAGATCCATTGCATAGGCAAGACATTATCGCGAAAAACGCATCACTCTGTGGTTTGTCATTGCGGAGGGCCGAAGGGCCCATGACCTCTCAGAGTATTGACCTCGTGTCGTCGCCCTCCTAAGTGCCCTCCATAAAGAGGTCACAATCCTGCAGACACGCCTCTGTGCACTTCAATTACTTAAGGATTCCTGAACCAAAAAATTCATATTTCTTGATTCGATTAATCCGTTTAGTGGTATGAATAAATAACGGCCATCTCAGTGAGCGGCTTGCAATTGGAAGGTTCCGAGTTCAATTCCTGGTTGGGGTTGACTCAACCCATCATCTCTCCTGGGTCAAGAAAATGGGTACCGCTTTGTTGAAATTTCAGCAATGGTTGTCATATGGACATACTTGACCCTTGTCATAGGAATGTGGAATTCGAGCGTTGTAAACGGGGTATGAGCACGTCTCAACGCTCATTTGAGCAGGACATCGCTTTTTTAACGTGATAGTTGTTTTGTAGAAGCGTGGGCGTGTGTTGCTGTGTGTGTGTGTGTCTACAGGTCGTGTTGTTTAATTTATTATTTTAAAGTTATCCCTCGCTGCCATCAGAGATTAATTTAGATTGGGAATCAGTTATTTGGTAAATAAGCCAAATACATTTTGTAATTGCTGTAAGCAGTTAAAACAGTGATAACAAAACAAGATAAAAGCTCACAATATGGAACACCACATTATATATTTCGATTCTGCTTGTAGATTAAATACAATGTTTAGACTGGGAAATGTTGAGGTGCAAGCAAATTAAGGACCCAAGTAATTTGAACAATTCGATGCAACTGGGAGTATCGAATGCGAAGTAGTTCTTGAGTAAATTTCATGAACGGAGCTAAATGGAAGGCCGCGATCGCTGGCGTCATTGAGAAAGGATGTGGCACATGGAGATAGATTCCTTTTTAAGCAACCACGGCTAATCTACAACTCTGGTAATAATCCGTCAGCGGAAGATTGAGCGTTATCTGTGTGTGTTCGTCTGTGTAACGGGTGTGCGGGTTTGAGAGTGGGCACTGGTTGTAATGCGAACGGCCTCACGGTAAGTAATGAGTACGCGCGTGAGTGTTGCGTGCTTTCAAACAGCCTCTTGCCCCCTCTGCAGCCTTGATGGACCGATGGACCTTTTCCCTTTCGTTTGCAGGCAATCGAGTTGGCTCAGTACACGCAGCAGATCTCCTTGCTCGAACAGGCCAAGCAGAACAAGGAGATGGAGGCCAAGGAGTGGCAACAGCAGGTACACGGCACAGACAAACACACACCGATCCAACAGCCAAGTCCACCCACCACGCTGAAAAACAGTGGTATAATCCGAATCGTATAAACCAGCGTATGTGCGGCAAAGCAGTGTATTGGATTTGGAGTGTACCATTATTTTTGTTTGTTATTGCAGGAGCGACAGGAATTCAATTGCGTCCGTAAATGATCGTTTGATTTGCTGTTATTTGACCCCTCGAGTCACCGCATTGCATTCCAAACTCAGTTCCGTGTTTATTGGCCCACAGGGCTTTGGGCATAAGACAGCCCCCTTAAGCTTGTGCGATGGATGATGTATGAATGCAGAAATTGTGTTTAGCTATTCAACGATGATGACCACCGAATTTAAATCGGCTATTTAAATCGGCTAACTGTTGGTGAATGCCAACACTTGGACCCCCTGATTACACGTGACCTCTAGATGCCAATGAATGGGAAACTCACCAGATGGGCGTGGGGGGAGGGTCTATTAAATGATATATTGGGAATGCGGGCTATATAAATGATTGGTAGTGCTTTTGAATTGTAGCAAATTGTGCAATTCTCGTGTGTGCCTGAACGCCGTCTGTTAGCTAAACACAATTGTTACGTTACGGCTGAGTAGGCCTTAGATTAAGCACATTTGGAAGTTGCACCATTACAATTTTGAAATATTCACGTTAAAATGAAATAATGTTCTCATCCGAAGCACATTTAATCCTTGTTTTATTCTGGTTGAACCAACTTGGCCAAGGTCTTTGATTTGAATGAGTTCTGCTTTGTGGAGGTGGCTGGGTGAGAGGTCACAGACACTAAGCTGACAATGGTTGAAATCATAGATTCAACTTCAGTCAACCTGAAATTTGTCAGGCTCCTCAAGTCTGTGGATTGTCTCATCCCAGTCACCGATGACTTCAAAACAACATCAGCCTTGTTTTTAAAGTTATGGAGGTGTGGCTCTGTGATTAGAGTACTTAACTTACAAATAGATCACATTACATTCCGATACATTCCAGCTCTCAGAATTAAAAACATCAGTTTGGCTGTCATGCTATGAACATTACCCAGGGCGAGTGGGAAAGTGCTGTCCCCTATTGCACGGACCAGAGATCAATTGAAGGGATCTCAGTAGTAGCTCTGTATCCGCTTCCTTCTGCCATTATCTATCTCATACAAAGGGTTGCACTCATCTGCGAGGTATCCAATCTAATGGTTGTCTCACGACACCGATAACACCCTCGCGATGAAACTGCTGGTAAAATAACGCCGTGCGTTTTTGTAACTTTCGTTTCGCTTTGACCATTCGTAGGCCGAGCTTGCTCAGGACAACCTCCTGAAAACCAAGAAGGAGCTTGACGAAGTGATGAAGGCCCCCAAGGTGGTGCCGCACAACAACTCGGCTCCCGCCCAGACCCTCATCCTCGTGGGCCAGCCCAACGTCCACTCGCCCGCTCCGCACGAGAAACAGTTCGGCTTCTCAGACCATGACATGATGTACGAAAACGCCCACGGCCGAAACGGAGGCTACGTGCAGCAGCACCAGCAGCAGCACCAGAATCAGATGCCTGGCCTGCCCAACCCACCGTCACCCTCCGACCTCTACGGGGACTACCAGGAGGACGGGGACGAGGGCAGTGCCGAGCTGCCCTCGTACGGCTACGGCTTCAACAACGACCGCAACGAGGAGAGGCGCGTCACCGAGATGATGAAGAACGAGCGCGTCAAGTTGCAGCTGCAGGTCCGTACAAAGACAAAGATTCCACCCTCCCTGTGTAGCCTTCGACGAGCCGTTAAGGGAACAAGTGGTGTTTGCAGGTTGGGCGTCGTGGTGGCGAAATGTTAACTCTCTCGCATGGTGAACAGGAAGTTGTGGGTTTGATCCCTATTTGTATATTTGGAGTTTGCGTGTCTTTCTCCTCGTGGTCAAGTGGATTTTTCTCCGGGTCCTCCATTTTTCCTCTTCACATTGAGAATCAAAGTGCGTTTAGAGTATTTGGCTGCTGCTATCAATGTCCCACGTGACAAGCCACTTCGTTGAGCCATCAGTTATGACCAGGTCGCTTCCTAAAAATAGCTGTATAGCTCAACGGACCTTACCTGGTAAAATAAAAAATAAATGTTGAAAATGGTTAGTTTAAGCTGAACAGAGGTGCCCTGTTGGAGAGATTGGAAATTACCAGACAAAGTTGGGCTAATGACAGCTTTCCGGTTTGATGGGGAATGATAGCAGAAGAGATGGGGGCAGGTGTGCAGATTTTTTAAGTGACTGAAGCATGGTATTTCAATTACCAGCTCCACTTGGTATATACACATCTATACGTGCTGTAAATGTGCTGAATATGTATTGGCATGTTGCCTTAAGGACGGCGGAGTGTATATTTACTTTTGAAGTGATATTTACACGCCTCTTCAGCAGTCACGCCGGTAACAGAAAACGGTGTTGCGTAAATATCGGTTACGGCTACATTAGGTTGAAGAGAAGCCGAATAAATTATCGCAAAATTGACAGGCCTTCCCCACAAGGGCAACCACTTTTTTTTACTTCAACGTACTCTGGCACAGAGATCTCATAAATTATTTTGTGCTTGCCTGTGTGCGAGCGTGCCTGCGGGTGTGGCGCCCTTGACCTGTGTGATTAAATTTTTTTGTTATTCTGTTTGTGCGTGTGCGCGTGCGTGCGTGCGTGGCTGACCTCAGGCACTCAATGACGAGCTGGCCAAGGCACGGGACGAGACGAAAAAGAATCAGATGGACATCCTGCACAGCGAGAACGTGAAGGCGGGCCGCGATAAGTACAAGACGCTCCGGCAGATCCGCCAGGGCAACACGAAGCAGCGCATCGACGAGTTCGAGGCCATGTGACGGGATTTCACGAACACAAAACGATTGCACAGCCCACACGAGCACCGACGTGGGAACACGCGCGCATCGCCAACGTGCCGTGACGGTGTGAGCACTCAAATTCATTCCGCACGCCGGTTGATTCAGATACTCGCAATGCACGTCCGCTAAAATGAGACTTGTCCTGGTTGCTTACGTTCACACCGGGTGAAACAAAATATAACCTTGGACCAATCGCATTATGTTGGAGTAGTGTACATGACATATCCCGTAGTGATTCTAGGACATACTAAACAGGGGGCACGAACAGGGCTACCAGCTAATGCAGTGCTTGCGACGCGGACTCATTTATATATTGTGTACATGCAAATTGTATTGTAATGCAAGCTGGGGTAGTGGTGGGGGTAGAGGAGGCACCTATGTACTCGGTGTGAAACTTCCTGAACATTTTCCCGTTCCGATGATGTACGTGTACGTCATCAGTTTTTCTTCCGGCTCTGTTCCAATGACGTTTCCAATGATGTACGTGAACGGAACAGGAAGAAAAATCTAATAACGTAACTTGATCGGTACTGAGGCTCCCACAAGGCCATGCGGGAGGGTGTGTAGCACTGTTTTGCGCAAGCTTTCGTAGAGTGCGGTCGTGTCGCTACGGTTCTCTGCGGTGAGTAACAATGTGTTTTAAAAACAACGGCGCTACCCCTCTCAATAAAATGAACAGTGAGCCGCTTGCGCGTTCTGAGATTCGGGTAGGGACGTCTCGGAATGGGAAAGGGTTAGGTGGGGGAAGTCTTTAACAGCAGACATTGGTGATGTTGTCTGCTGTGCGCCTGCAGCAAGATCTTGGAGGAGGAAGGAAGTGATGGAGACATTTGGTAGCCCTCAGCCACACTGTGACCCCTTGATGACCTTTTTAGATTTCACTATAGTGCCTTCCCATCCTTCGTGGTAGCATGTTTGCTCCTGCTGCAGAGGTTCACGGTTCGAATCCAGCGGGCTGCCCTGGATATTACTGCAATTGTATAAACCATACTACCCGTCGTCTGCTTCACAGTGGACTTGTAATTCGCAAGACTAGGCCATCGTGTACCGGCGTCATTGTCAAACATTGGTCACTTGTTTATTTTAACCTTCAAATTACTCAGTTAGTGACTATCCCTAGCAATCATTGCTCCCCCTACTGCGAATAATGTGGCAGTACCCTCTTGAACTATAGTCATGAGACTCGGAGAGGCTTTTCTGGGTTAAACAAGCGTAATAATAATATGAATACACCAAGAGGAGATCTTTCTGAATTTGGGGGGGTGGGCGGTTTAAGTTGGGGGGGGGGTACTGATCTTCATTTTAGAGAGGAGGCATGTGAGGCCCCCCCCACCCCCCATTAGAATCGCCACTCGCGCTAAATTGCATCACGTAGGTTCCCACGCGCGCTTGCACGAGTAATCGCGCTGCTGCACAATGCAAAACAGTGCGAGTGTTTACGCTTTGCTCCCGTCCATGTAATCTGAGCAGTGAATTTATGAGAGTGGGCTAGCAGGGGCATATGTTTGCGCGTGAACCACGTTGTGCTGTGCCTGTGCAAATACCGTTCGGCTAAGAAGAAGTAAGGTTGAAAATTGTCCGATGCATCAATTGCATTGCATGCATGCGATATCGTTGTGCCTGCATACACACACCACCAATGGCCTTTCAAGTAACCAAAAATTATGAACATTGTATGCAATTTGTCCTATTTGGTTATAATATTTATATGTTCGTTTGGGTTTTACGGTGTATAATAGTTCACATTAAGAAATGTGGTTTTTTTAAATATAGCTTTTATATATGTTTCTGTTGGTTTAGTAGAATTAAGGGCTTTCAAATGGTTTCATTTCCTATTCGGGTCTAGCCATTAATATAAATCCTCCACTAAACGTAAGATAATTATTATATCCAGACTCAGTACAATATATAGCATTGGGTAAATGTGTACATACACAGCATGCATGTACATTAAAACTGTGTCTATGCTTGCCTATATATGTGAGGAGCAGTCAAAAAGATGTTTAAAATCAAACCCCTAAAATAAAGTTGCAATTACCTAATGATAAGCTTATGTTAATACTCACGTTTGTATGTTATGGTATAACTTAAGTGAATATTTTTTGACTTTCTCGTGTTTACACACACATTTATGTACCCTAACTCCAATACTGTAATAATAAAGGGCTTCTCAGGCCATGTCGGATAAGGCAGTTGTTTTACCATACTTCACCATCCTGGACAGCGCAGATTGGGGCAACCCAAAACCTATTCAGGTATCATTCACCACGTATTAGTTGTGGCCAGGAATCGAACTCGGGTCGCTGGGTTCATAGTGCAGTGGTGCGCTAACCACTGAGCCATCACTCCACCAACATATCCTTTGTGTGCTATTGCCCAGATGATCTGCTTCTAATATTTGATTAATTACTTTAAAAAACACATTAAAAATATTTTAAATATTTGCTAACATTTGTGGGAGCTAATGGGTTTAATCAACGATATATTTCTGTTTTTTATTGTAAAGTTAAATATTTTACAAATAACTTGATGATTAAGAACATTTTATTTTAACTATACGATGGTTTTTATGCAAATATATGATACTGTTAAAGTAACATTGATGATGATGATGATGTTGGCAATGAATTGAACAATATCATAACATGAGATCATCCGAGGTCCCAACGGTCTTAGCACCCCTCTACGAGTCTGACAGGCACAATCCATATTTCATGACTGTCAACTACAAGAATGTTACAATGATGACGTGCCTACTTGCACACGGGGGTGATTGTAGTATCGCCGTGTCTCCTTAAGAGATAGCAGTGACATTCTTACCCCTAGCAAGTGTAATGTGATCAGCACATCCTATTGACCAATGCCAAACAGCGCATGTATCATTTATTCCCCAACCTTGTCAAAAGGCTGCCAAAAACAGTGTAAATGTTTAATGCTTTGATTTGGTTTTTACTACTTTTTACGTGCATTCAATCGTCTATGACATGTACCGTCGTATTTCATCAATAAATGATGGCTTGGCATGCATATAATTACGAGTGGCACTAATGCTTTGTCGTTGCAAAGAGAGGGAGTTTGTTATTTTGCTACTGCTGTGATTTCGCGGCCAGACGGGCTACAAACACAATGCAGACCTCTGGAAGAGAACGTTGCAGGAGGTATGCGTTTGTAGATGTGATTAGGTGAGAAGTAATACACTGTGTAGCAAATACGTGCAGGCTCGAGCAGGGCTGATTACACTGGTCAACACACTTTTTCTGGCATAAGGTATTCCAACGGTGTGCTGATTCAAAATCTGGCATCAGTTTTTGTCTATCATATCAGGTTTTTGAGATATCAAATATTGCATTTTCAATAAAAACTGCAGAAGAAAAATATTAAATAAATGTGGATATCTACATAAAATTATATTATAAACACACTATCCTAAAAATACAGCACCATATTTTAACACTAAAGCAGTCACTGACTCGCAACAACTTGCAATCATAAGTGACAGAGTTAATTTCGGGTAAAATCAATGAAAATGGGGTATGCCGATAGCATAAAAATGATGTGATAGAGCAAATCTGAGATGAGATTTGGAATCAACACCCTGAAATTAGTCTAAAACAGCTGCAAAAGTCCAGGCCAGAATTTTTTTTTTTTGACCATTGTTATTAAGACAGGTATTTGAGTCGTCTTGTCGAGTGCAGCGACCTCGGAGCAGACATGTGTCTATATGTAATGCGAGCAAGGATTGAGGGGGGGGGGAGTCTGGGTCACGTGGGGAGTGGGCGGAGTTAGGGTCACGTGGGAGAGAGGATTTAGGGGGAGAACCGGAAGGGGAAAGGGGAGTTGAGACGGAGTGAAACAGGAGGAGGCCACGCTGGGCAGGACGGAGAGAGTGGCGCGGTCGCCACGCGGTGGGAGACGTCGACACCGTCAGCCATCGGTGTCAGACGCAGAGAGCTAGCGGCTGTGGGAGGCTAGCTGTATACGGGGCAGCAGTGAAGCTAGAGAGCAGAGCAGCGGTGTGGCTGCAAGGCGGAGCAGCAGGGAGACTGCATATCGGAGCAGCAGGGAGACTGCCTAACGGAGCAGCAGGGAGACTGCATATCGGAGCAGCCGAGTGGCTGTGGAGAGATCGTCGGAAGGGACGCGGGCCTGAGCGAGGACGCCGTGGTAACGAGATTCTACGAACCCAATAAAGGACAACGGAGATCGACATCTGAGAGAGAGTCCTTTATTACATATATATCTAAAATTATGTGTGTGTATGTAAAACTGATTGGCCGTGCAAACGTGTTTTTGAATCGAGGTAGTTAACGGTATTGTCTTGAAATGGCACAATTTGCAAATACCTCAATTCTATCTCCCCGGTTTTCCGTGTTAGGGGCCGTCCATAAATGATGTCACGCGATTTTGGACGATTTTTGACCCCCCCCCCTCGTCACACGGCGTCACAAAAAGTCAGACCCCCCTCAAATATGACGTCACAAAGCTCTGCCCCCCTCCCCCCCCCCAAAAAAAACATGCTTCAAATCGCTTTAAACTATTGTCATTGTAGTGCGTATTTAATGTGGCGCTGCACTCTGATGTTGTAGGAGAAAACATTTATTAAAAAGTCTATTTAATTAAGTAGAACGTGTTGTCTATATTTATTTAAAGTTGCGCATTTTGATGTGACGTCACGTTTCTCAACCCCCCCTCGTCACACATCGTCACAAATGTCTGACCCCCCCCGCCCCCCTAGGTTCGTGAGGTCATTTATGGACGGCCCCTTAGCATATACACCAATCTACCAATTAAATAGGGCATTACACACTGTTGATTGGCAGGTCATTTGCCTGCTAGCAACAACGGTATTTTACATGCCTGCCAAAAGATAGGATGGGCAAAGTGCGACATTTTTACCTCGTACAAAAGAGGACGTCACAATGAGCCTGGTGTTTTTTGCCTTTAACGAATAAGGGCGAGGGGCGTGGTTCTCTTCCTTGTGCATCCACTAACCTGTGGACAGCCCTGGTCGTTTCTGAATTACCTTTATCAGTGTGTAATGTGACTGGTTTGCACAAGCAGGCCTGTGACATTACATCTAGGGGGTGTGCGTGCGTGCTGTGAATGCGGTGGTTCGTGCCGAATGTTACCCCCGGACGCGTGTAACTTTTGGCAAGTTTACAAATGCACATGAGGATTTAATTTAATCCCGACCCACAGCAAGAAAAATAAGTGCACCGCACCATATGTTTACGTGTTGGCTTTAAGCTTCGTGCGTTCAAGTTTGCTTGCCCCTTCGGGGCCGTCCATAAATGACGTCACGCGATTTTGGACGATTTTTGACCCCCCCCCTCGTCACACGGCGTCACAAAAAGTCAGACCCCCCCTAAAATATGACGTCACAAAGCTCTGCCCCCCCCCCCTCCAAATAAAATATGCTTCAAATCGCTTTAAACTATTGTCATTGTAGTGCGTATTTAATGTGGCGCTGCCCTCTGATGTTTACCCCCCCTCGTCACACATTGTCACAAATGTCTGACCCCCCCCCTAGGTGCGTGACGTCATTTATGGACGGCCCCTTCAACATTCTTCTCCCGAAACTGGACCGCTCTGTTGTTGAATTTTAAGGCCGAAGCTGTCCTGTAATTCTCTGTTTGGGTGCGTGTGTGGAAGGCGCAAGGCAATAACCTTAAACACTATCAGCTGGAGTACACCACGGATCCAGAGATATTGGTCATTGCTCTTGTTTTAAGAGATTCACCATAAAGAGAAAGAGGCTATTAGATTTTTTTTTTTTGCAACTCACCCCCCCCCCCATCAAATATTGATTTTCCCCGTACAGTAGTAGGTGGAGCAAATGATGATTTGTGTGCGCGCACCTTCCATAAACTGGATTAGCAGAAAATATACGATAACTGACTTGCATACATGATGGGGCACCCTTTGTGATGTATGCATGTTGAACTTCTTTCGCACCGTTATGGCAATCCTGTCAAGATGGTTATCGGGTCTTGTCAATAGAGTTTGGGGACTTTAACCTTAAGCAACTGCAATTCTGTGAATAAATTACAGCAATGAACTTGACCACATTTAGAATTACAATACAACGGTTTAACACACCAATGAAGGCATGCATTGTGTAGCTAAGTAAATTAATTAATATGAATTAATACTTCGGCATGTGAATGAATGCTAAATATATTTCTAATAATAATGCAATTTATAACTCGCGCAAATTTGCGGATGTAACGGCCGCAACTCAGAGGCGCGGAGCCAAGCTCAGAGTCGCTCGAAAGCATGATTAAAGAGGTGAGTCTTTAAGTGTCTCTTGAAGGAGGCGATTGAGGTGATGCTGCGAATGTGCAGAGGGATGGCGTTCCAGACTGTTGGGGCTGCCACCGAGAAGCGGCGCATAGACGTGACCATCCTGGATCTTGGTATCAAGAGCAGGTCGTTAGTCGCGCTGCGCAGGCATCTGCCGTGTGCCAAGCTGCAAGTTGTCAATAATGAAGAGAGGTACGGCGGGCAGGCAGATGTGAAGGCATTGTGGCAGAGGCAGGCGATCTTGTATATGACCCTACTGGCGATGGGTAGCCAGTTGAGGGCACGGAGACAGGCAAGTGAGTCGAGACGGGGATGAGTGTGGCCAATGATGACGCGTGCTAGGTTGTTTTGTAGTCTTTGAAGTTTTTTTTAGTTTAAAGTAAATGTGCAGCTTTACAATTGCTTGCTTATGCCACCACTTTTGGTAGAAGGGCCTTGCCTTGAGCGAGATCTATTGAGCCCATCTAGAGAGCATTTCTCTTACTGTTTCACGCAGGCTGGATATATTAAATTAAATTATTGTTTATTTGATCAGATAATTCTAGATTTGAAGCTTTCGTGACTGCAAGGATTCATATTCTTAGGTTTTTTCGGTAAAGTCACGTAGGTAAAACATCAAAATTAATAAAAAATAAAATAAAGATCACGACGTTTCGGAGGCAACACAAGTCTCCGTCATCAGGTGGGACCGTCACAGCCAGATTAGCTGCATCAAGTGAGGCAATGATTCAAGATGTAATCCCTTAAAAGCGAATTGAGGGGGGAGGAGAGGGAGGGGGGAGCTCATCAGAATGTGGTAGCCAATGAATGGAACGTATCGGGAGGGAGGGGGGGCGGGGCCAAAAGGGTGGGCGACGGCGTGGAAGCGATTGTGCGCAAGCGACAAACTGCTGCACACGCCAACGCATTGGACAATGCAGCAGTTTGTCGCTTGCGCACAATCGCTTCCACGCCGTCGCCCACCCTTTTGGCCCCGCCCCCCCTCCCTCCCGATACGTTCTATTCATTGGCTACCACATTCTGATGAGCTCCCCCCTCCCTCTCCTCCCCCCTCAACTCGCTTTTAAGGGATTACATCTTGAATCATTGCCTCACTTGATGCAGCTAATCTTGCTGTGACGGTCCCACCTGATGACGGAGACTTGTGTTGCCTCCGAAACGTCGTGATCTTTATTTTATTTTTTATTAATTTTGATGTTTTACCTACGTGACTTGATCAGATAAGGCCCACTGAGCTATATCGCTCTTTTTCAGAAGTGACCTGGCCACAGATGATAGCTGAACGAAGTGGCTTATCATGTAGAAATGTATAGCAGCCCAATACTATAAAAACATGTTTCAAAATGTGGAGGGAAAAACCGGAGAACCCAGAGAAATATCCACGCGACCATGGGGCGAACATGCAAACTCCAAATATACAGGCATCAGGGTCAGGGTTAGGATTGAACCCACGACCTCCTGTATACCAGGTGAGGTAAATAACATCTCGCCACTGCGGCGCCCATCATTAGAAAGGTGAGGATTACCCACGCTTTACCCCAACACACGCGGCCTGTCGATCGACTAACTGTTGGTCATAACGTTTTTGGGTTAGATCGCGTTATTTATAAATGTGTCGTAACCCTCCACCACCCGACACGGCCAATCAGCAAAAAAGTGTCACGTTGACAAAAGACAAATAGTTCACTACTTTACCCTGGCCAGAGTGGATTGGTGAAGGAATTGAACTGAGGTAGCTGAGTTTATAGCGGGCATAGCACTATCCATTACGCTACCAGACCAATGCTGTACAGTACGTGACGAGTGGTTGAAAAACAATTCTGTGAGTACATTCTGTGAGCGTAATGAAAGGTTAGAGACAAGTCTTTGAAGGATGGCACTTTAATTATTCATGACATGCAGTAACACCCACACATGTACACACACATTCAAAAGTATGCACACATTGTAGCAAGAACGGATAACTACGTCTTAAATGCAATTAGCTCTCAATTTCAACCATGGATCTGTGTTTGAGAGTTGGGCAAATTGAAAATCCGTCTATTAATTCCGTTATACTTTCTAACATTAAGCAATACATTGGATAGTTCAATTGATTAGCACTGTGCAGTTACTGTAGTGGCAGCTAATGAAACGGTGTTTAATCAATGCATTTTTTTCATTCATTTATGTATACATACAATTAGAAACACATAATAGATCGTTTCATTATTTTTTCATTCATCCAGTTTTTGGGTAATTCTATTATTTACTTGTCATTCGCGCAATTAACGATGTCTTATAAATGTTGCTTAATCTTTCACGAATGTATTTTGTTCAAGCCACTTGAACCATTCAGAAATGACACTGCAATTTTACACACAAACATGGCCAAACGGAGGTAACAACTTCTGAAACAAATCTTACATGTGCAACGATTGGGTAATGCGTTCCAAACGCATTTGTCATTGGAAGCATTTCATTCCCATTACGAAGGCAGTCAGGGGCAAAACCGTTTGCAAATATTAGCTGTTGACGGCCCATACTGACGTCTGTGGAAAAAAGCTGCACAGCTCATCGGATTCATGCAGTCTAAATGAAGATTATGATATTTGAACACAGCCCTCTTTGCTCTGGTTTATGTCCACAAATTTGGTGCAACCGTTTGATCAATATGGCCGGTTGTCAATGGGGTAAGTCCCTAATAGCGACACAACTTCATACGATAGTTGGGTGCATATTGGACCATCATGAAGAGAGTTATTGTGTCCTCCGTTACAGATGGATGGAGCAAGGTGATGCAAAAACGATTTCAACCTTGGTTGCAAAATGTTAAAGGCTCCACATCATTTCCTCCCAGGAGTTATTTTGCGAGTGTCCACGGTGTCATTTAGACGAATGTCCTCTTTCAAAGAGTATGCAGCGGCAGGCGCTCGAGCAAACTTTGCATGCATGGCTTGGCGACGATGAGGGAGACGATGACTGCGATTGCTGAATGAGTGCCTTATAAGTAAATGTCACTGAATGGTTAATGGTGTAGGTATGTGGCAGTGTGCAATGATAATCATGACTGATTGGCTGTGTAAAAGTGTGAACATGACGGTGCTGATTACGGCATTTGGTCACCTTTTCAGTTGCTACAAAATGAATGATGTCGTAACGATGATTCATTCTATGGGCATTTGATCGTAGAAAAGATAATAACGGCGATGTTAATTGTTATGGAATCCTGTACTTACAAAAAAAATATTCACAATTACGAATGAACGCATTTAAATAATTTTACATTAGAAATTATTTGGATGATTAAATTAAATATCCTTCTGACGGATTTTAGTTTTTACAAGAAGTATAATTGATTGCACACTGCCAAATAATGAATGGCTGGATTAAGAAAAGATAGAATCAATGCAAGCATGATGTAACATCCTTTAATAAACGTCCACAATTATGATACTTAATACGGGAATGAATTAAACGTTCCTCGTAATTATCACAAAGTGCATGATTCTTATGAATGGTGGAACATTTGAACTACTGGGTTAATTAATGACTGAACGACTTAAATAGTTACGGTGTTAAAACCGACAGCATGTACATTCATGAATTAATCTGTGACTAAATGCATGTTATTATTAAATAACTTAAGTAACGACTGAAAAAGGCTGAACAACGAAAAACGCCACACAATATATAACAAATGTTACTAATTACGTGAATAAATAATTTACTGACTAAATCCATCAGCGACTGATTGCATCAATTAAACACTCCTTTATAACTGCCACGAAATGCATGATACCAGTGAAAGAACCATTGAATGAATTGCAAATCTTAAACGTGAACAAAAAAATCAATAAATTATCAAAATACCAAATAATTACTTGATTAACACGTTGGCTTTCGTGACCAAATATGGCTGCCGCCTGATGATGCTGGTTGTAATTACTGGCGAGACGCCGTAATTTAATTGTAAATACTCTATGGTTCTTTCGGTAAAGTCACGTAGGTAGAAAATAATAGATCACGACGTTTCCATCGCAACACAAGCAACCGTCAGCAGTTTCCCTGCTGTGATTGTCCCACCTGATGATGGTCGCTTGTGTTGCGATCGAAACGTCGTGATCTATTATTTTCTACCTACGTAACTTTACCGAAAGAACCAAAGAGTATGGATTCCTGTAGTCACGAAAGCTTCAAATCAAGATTGAATTGTAAATGTTGAGGGTTTACTCTTCAACACAGCGGTGTGCTGAACTAGTAACGAATTGTCACGTTTTGTTTATGTAACAAACCTTGCTAATTGGCTGTGTCGGGTGGTGGTGGGTTTAATGACACATTTTCTTTTATAGATTTGAAGCTTTCGTGACTGCAAGGATTTATACGCTTAGGTTTTTTCGGTAAAGTCACGTAGGTACAAAATAATAGAAATAAAATAATATAAAATGAATCAATAAATTTAATTGATTTATTTTCATTTATTATTATTATTTTATTTCGATTATTTTTTTACCTAAGTGACTTTACCGAAAAAACCCAAGAGTATTAATGACACATTTATATTTACGCAATCTAACCCAAAAACCGGTATTTATTAATGCCTTGACAAATTGATTGCACATATCAATAACTTTTAATTAATACATACATTAATGGAACACAATTCAAACAACTTTCAATCATCACATGAACGTTCCACGAATGTTGAAATGCCTTGAGGTGAATAAACGAGATACCAATTGACGGAATAACTGAACGACAGAAGGGCTGAACAGATTAATGAATGACCGAATGAAGGACTGGAAAAACAAAAAACCCGAACCAATTAACCCACCAATTAACACCGTAAGCTGATGAATAAAGAAGTCGTCAGTGACAAACCGCGTGCGCCAATGGGGAGGGCCCGTGTCGGTCACGTGCCCCCCCCCCCCCCTTGTACACCACGAGGGGGGAGAGGGAGGAGGTAGAGGAAGCCCCTAAAGCCGTCTTCGCCGGCTACAACAGCGACGCTCTCCCGCGTATCCCCCCCCCCGCCTCGTCATTACCGTCCTCCCCTCCCGTCTCCTTTCCACCCCGCGTAAGCCTCGGGACGTTGGTGGAACGTATGCGCCATCGCGCCACGTTGAGTGCAACTCGCTGCGAGGTAAAGCGGAACTTTTGTGGCGTGCGGCCTTGCACGGGGCGCAGGTTGTGACGGGCCTCGGATAAATTCCCCCGCCGGGCAATGTGCGTCCTGGTCCGGCCGCCGAGCACCCCCTACAAGGGGTGGTGTTGCCAATCGCCCTGGTGGTCGCGCCTTTGTGATAATCTTTGTGTTCTGTCGGCTGCTATGCGAAGTAATTCATACGAGCGAATTAAGCTCGTATCGGGTACGGTTAATTGCGGGTTTCACTGAAAACTGGTGCAGTTTAAGAGCCCTTGTTACTTTTTTTTTCGATGCTGTATGCAGTGACAGGCGAGCTGAACCACGGGTCCACCGGTTTAACGCCCTCTTGAGTCCTGTTGGTTGTGATTGGCTCCAGAGTAAGGGTTATATATGTTTGTGCGACTTGTGTACATTTAGATTGGTTTTTCTTAATAGTAATGTCACTTCTATTTCAATACTGTATATGCTTTCATTAGGAGTTATTCAGTCAAATTAAGGACTCAAAGTTAAGTCATTCGGAATGTTTTACTGCTCAAATGAGCAGTCCTCAACTCTGTTGGATACCCAAAGCGTCATGGTGGAAATTACACATTCACACGGCATTAATCAGTCTATCAATAGGGCAAACAATGTGGTCGTCTTAGCCACATTGGAGCGGTGGCGCAGTGGGTTGCGCATTGCGCTCTGAACCACGAGGACAACGCCGTCAATGGCGAGTGACGACATATGATCCAGTCCACTGACCGGCGTGAAGTACTTTAGTCGATCGAACAACACCAACCAACCACGCCAGTGTTGGCAGGCATGGAGCAGTGGATTGGTAGAAACATGGCTGAAGAATGGCACCCAAATTTACTTTTCATTTTAAACTTTTATGTAATTTTGGAAGAAATGTGGCTATGCAGTATCACCACGCCCCAATAATCGCAAACGTTATTTTGCATTTTATATTTTACTTTGATAAAATGAAAGGTCATGTTAGTTTGAAGCATGTAGAGATGCATACTTGGAATCGTCCTAAGATAATGAACACTTGCTTCAGTGAACACACACAAATCAGACATCTTTAAGTAAAGTGGGTATGGCAGGACACATCATTATAAATGGTGGTGGCTGACAGATAAGAGTAATGATGGGATGGCAACTGAAGAAGAGGATGCACCTCAGAAGGAGGCTGTCGCAGAGATGGAGCAATGAGATCAGTAAATGTGCAGGAGTAAGATGGATTGTATCATCACGGTACTTTCAAGGATTGCAGTGGAAAACATTACTTTGAGACCAATTTGTCGAGTCGTGCATGATAAGTGAAGTACGTAGTCTGTCTATGAACGGATTCTGTAAGCTCTTGACTCCCATTATTCCATGTCCTGGGGTAAGTCACTGAATCACCTTCACAGCCAGACTACCGCTACACAAAAGGGCTATATCAAAATAGAACATTGCACCCAATAGAAAAGCGAATGATGCTCTCATAGGGAATTTCATGTTCAGAAACTTGTAAGATTCGTTGCTCATTTGTGGAATTGAGTTGTACATTTGCATGTGTAGAAACGTTTCTTTATTCGTGTGCAATGGATTAGTCTGCTTCCCTTTAGAATGTTGCATAAGACATGAGAATCAACTCCATACCCTTTTGACGAAAAATGGTACGGATTTTAACAAAGCGAACGCTACTTGGCCACTGAGGTTTCATGGGTTATATACTATAGTTTATTTATATCTAGCCCTTGCGATTCACCAAATGTATTGCCTTCATCGAGAAATTAAGTACTAACAATTTGAAATTAAGAGGTACGTTATGTTTTCAGTGATGTCCGATTCATCTTCATGGGGAAGACAGGCTGACAATTTTCTATCATCAATTACTTTAGCTCAATTGCTTGGCCTGGACATGACCAACACCGCTTAGCTCAGTTGCTGGTATCCGGCCAGTACTTGGTAATACTTTACAACGGCAGCCAGGGATTAGACACATGAATATACATGCGAATAGTGAGTATCACTATTTATCAATTGTAATCTTCATCAACCATCGTATTTCCCTGCTGGACGAAGGCTTCCTCCCTATGGCATTGCCATGTCTCACTGCACCGATCTTCTACAATCCATCTCACTCTCCTGCACATGAACTGATCTTATCGCTCCCATTTCTACTGTAGTTATCGTCTTGAGCACGTTTTCACCTTACCTTTGCCTTTCTGTCTCTAGTCTTGTTCATCAATCAGCCATCGTCTCTTTTTGCGATGTATCGTGCTCAAGCCCACATTGTTAGCAGTCGTGGTGTCTGATTTGCGTTTTCATTAATTCCGTGCTTCTCAAACTCCACGCATCTGCTGCACAATTCTTTGTGCCCTTTTTCAGCTTTTGTTCCCTTTTCTTTGTCAATGGCCATGTTTCAGGGCCATAAGTCAGAATGCAATGATAGACGATTTTCTTGTCAAGACACATCAGTGTGCTCTGTTCATGAAGCTAACGTTTACAATACATTTTAAATAACATAGGAATGTATACTGTGCAGGGCATAACGTACAGTACTGTATCTCAAGATAGTACACGAAGAGTCGGCTTTCCAAAATCTCTCAATCTTGCTCTTGTTTGCCTCTATTTAATAACTCCGATCCCAGTTCATCTTCAGTAGTTGCCCTCTAAATATTTTTTTTTTCATATATTCATCATCACCGCCATTAAGTCGACATTGTTAATTCAACTTTTCACATCAGCAATGCAATTTTCACCACGTACATTAACTTCCGTTACAAATTTGGTTTGTTTATAGAAAAGTAGATATGCGGTGACTACTTAGGTCTATCATTGTTACAGTTCTCTCAATTGATTCACTTAGGGCTTTCCATTATGGATTCAAGTGCGGCAGTATGTTTAAAGGGTCATATATGTTGCTGATGCTTTGAGAAAATTTACTTGCACAGCATATGTTTTCTCTCGCGTCTTTCCAATTCGCTTCATTGGCTTTCTGAAACTAGTCCACTTGAACCTTCATGATCTTTATCGAAGAGCAATTTAACTTGCACTAGTTGGCTTTAGTTTTCCCCACCCCACTCCCGTATAGAGTATATTAAAATCAACTTTCTAAGGCCAGTGTTTGGAGACTTGCAGCTTTTGGTACCAACAGCCGACTTGTACACAGCCACCTTCGGATCATAGCTTTAAGTTTGCTGTTGTCTGCTTGTTTTAAATTTACTGAACCTTTATAGGGGAAATAAATACAAGTTTACTTATGTTTTGAAGACTCTATTCACAGCTTAGCTTCCTTTTGCCATCGGTGTTGTTCAAGCGAAGCATTTAATTCTCACACTTTTACATAAGAAAGGCAGCATACATTTTTATCTGGTTTATTTTTAAAGTTGTTTGGTTGCGGAAGTGCTATACGTCACGTACTCCAAACCATTTCTAATATTAGCTTAGCACGCACTCATAAATTAAGTGTCAACGGGGTTATACCTCCCCACCTCTCATGTTAAAGTGAGTGTGGATCAGAGCGCATCTCCATTGGCAGTCCCAAGGCAGTGGAGGATATTCCACACTCCTATGCTGGGGCCAGACTCTTTATAGAACAACTTCAAAGTGATACGTTATTTAATACAATAACAGGTTATTTGTGTGGGCAGGGTGTGTCACTAATATTAAATCCGAGGTTGCGACATACCGATGAATCACCATCACTCACGTGCTTGACTTGGTTCGGACTGGTTATAGTATTCACACGCTACCCTCTGAACAAAATGTCCTGTGACCATGAGAGGCTGAGCTAGTAACCTCTTGCCAAGCGTCACACTTTATTATTTGTTACCCTCCTTCATACGGTGTGAGCATGTGTTGGTGGTGTGTGTTGTAGTGAGTGGGGAGTCGTGGAGCCGTTCGCGCTGCGCTACGAACCGGGCGACCCGAGTTCGATTCCCGCTCACGGCCATCACTGGTCACGATTATCTGAACCGGTCCTGGGCCTCCCCTATATCAACTCGGCCTCAAATGAGTACCTAGTGCGGTGTGTAAAACATCGCCACTGGAGAGACAAAGGCGGCCGGGCGTGGTTTTGGCCACCCAAGCCCTCTCGTGTGCCGTGCCGGCCTTTAAAGGTGCTCGCTACGAACAGCACTTGCCCAACAGTCTGCCAGGGCTATACGGGGGATCTTTGTCTTTCTGTTGAAGCGATTAGCGCTCCGAACCGGGCAAGCCACGAGTTCGGTTTGAGCACATGGCCAGCATCAGCTGCGAGATTGTGTGAACTGCTCTTGAACCTGTTCTCTGGTCGACTTGGCCTCGTATGGGTGTGACTGGAGCGGTGTGTAAACATCGGTAAAGTCCTGGGGAAATGCCGGGGGTGTGATGCTGATCACACAGCCTTAATAGCTGCTCACTAACAACACTTGCTCCGACAGCTTGTTAAAGTTTAACACGTAGGATTACGCGATCAATATCATCCATAATACAGGGGTTTTTTGGGGGGGGGGGGGGTAGATCGCGTAAATATCTAAATGTGTAACGACACATTTATATATTTGTGTAATGACACTATTATATATGGTCCGTGATCTAACCCAGAAAAGCTTGTTAAAGGCAATTCGGGGGGGGGTCTTTTTGTGTACGTATTGTCGGCTGATAACTTGACCGAGACAATGCCGAGTTAAGGATTAATGAAGCAGATGCATGAGTATTGATTTTCGCTAAGAATGTAACATTTCAATCCCTCCCATGAGTCATTGAATGTTCATGATTTGGGTTCGTTGCTTGAGTCACAAAGCGAAAAGGTGTGTTTTAGTGTTGGGCGAGTGGGGTGCATGTAAGATGTAGAGGCTGCAGGGTTTATATGAACCGATGGCATGAAATATATATAAGAATACAAAATAATTGATTCTTGCACGCACTATTCAGTGTTAGTATGTGTTATGAGTGCTCGAATTGATTTTAGTTGAGGAATTATAATTAGATACGTTATGGCAGGCTTATCTAAATATAACTATATTTGAAGACATTTTAAGTGATCTTATGCATACTAGATGTACATAACAGTACAAACCATGTATGTACATGTTTAAAAAAAAGTTATTGGAAATGTATATCTTGATGATCGTGACTTTTAAATGCGGTGTCGTATCGTATTGTGTCAAATGATAGCGCAGCAGCCCGAGTGGTGGACGTGTTAGGGACAGCGCTTTGCTGAAACGCGCACACTTAAGTCCGCTTCATCGAGATGTTCTGTTATTGGAATGTTCGTAGTTGTAGGACACTGATTATATATCAGGATGCCGCTTGCCTTTTAACGGTTGGATGATCTGTAAAGAAAATAGTTCCTCCTTAATTAAGGTTGGCGACTTATTAACGTGACGCTTCCCACCCCCATACATTTTTTTCGGCGCCGCTTCGTTTCAAAATCGGGTCACAAATGGAACGAAAACAAACGACGTAAGTCAACATTCTGTGGGTGATTGCCGCCTGTGACTCTAACCACACCCACGTGTTGTACAGCGCATGGACATGGCGTTGCCAACGGGGGCCGGTTGCACAACTTGAGATGTTATAAGTGCCCAGGAGTGTTCGTCACCCTTTGTACAAAAAGGTAAAAATGTCTTGCAAGAATTGTGAACGGCACCCACAGTGCTGGCTCGAGTAAGCGCAGGGCTCTGAGTCGGTGAGGGTGGGCACGGTTGGTAGAATTTGACGAACGATGGCGAAATGAGTTTGTAGCTGCGAGCCCAGCCGACATCTGGAAAAGATGGTTTTCCCAGTATTGGCGCAGAGGCCTTCTTATTTAAAGCCAATAATTTGTTTTATTTTTTATATACGTTTATCAGAATGTGGTCAAATGGTGTTTTTTTACAAACTGTTGATTTGTTTCCAACCTGCACACACTTTTCTTTCTGAGCTTTTGATAATGTACGCCAAGTGTTAGAATATAATCAGTTCGAGTACTTATTCGAAATTGTATATTCTTAATTGTAACCACGAAAGCGCACATCAATGCATGATTTGTATTTAAGATTAGCCTTGACATTAAGCAGATCTGTTGGAGAGACACCAGATGTTATTTTTGTGCTGTTATCCCTTAAGATTATTTCTGATGAAGATGTCACTTTTCTCTGAGTACATGTATATCTGCAGCGCTTTTGTAAATCCGCTGCTGGATGAGAGTCTCTCCATGCCGTTCATGTCATCCGGGTTATTTTACTGTACTTGCTCAGCCTGGTCGGTGTGGGATGGTGAAGGCGAGTAGAATACACATTGGAGCATAGTACAGTACAACAAACAATGTTGCTTCTTATGCCCTCGGTTGCCGACAATGCAGGCCAAACAACAACAACAACAACAACCGCCATTCGCCACTAAGTGGCGGAGACGTCACAACTGCGCTTGTGCCAGGCTATGGTCACGTTAAGGCCGCGTGAAGTGTCGAACGCCCGCTGGCAGGAGGTCATGGACAGACCCAGGTGCCATGAGTTGCCTGACTGAGATGACTGGCTGATGCACCACCTGTTCCCCCTATTGTGTCCCAACTTGCTGTGCTTTAACCACCCGGCACTCCGCTCTTTGTTGTGAGAGTCGCTCCTCTGCCCTCCGTTGTTGTTGGAGGGCGACCGCCTCCAACTGCCCAGTAGCAGCGTCCTTCACGAGCCTTCCACAGAGGTTGATCTTGACACCGCTTGTACCAGTCATCGGCAAGTCCACTCAGCTCCACATCCTCCTGTACCACGTCAATCCATCTCTTCTCTAGCCCATGCCGTACCTGTTTAGCCACCTCTATCCGGCCAAACAAAATCTGTTTAGGCATGCGGTGGCTGGGCATGTGAACGACATGACCCAGCCTACAACACACACATCTGAAATGTGATTACTTTGAGTGCTGTGGTGGCGATGTTAACTACCTCACCTGATATACAGGAGGCTGTGGGTTCGATCCCGACTGACGCCTGCATACTTGGAGTTTGCATGTTCTACCCGTGGTCGTGTGGATTTTTCTCCGGGTCCTCCGGTTTTTCCCTCCACATTTAGAAACACGCCTTCAGAGTATTTGGCTGCTATACATTTCCACAAGAGAAGCCACTTCAGCAATAATTTTTGGCCAGGTCACTTTAGAAAAAGCGCTATATAGCTCTGTGGGCCTTACCTGGTAAAATATTAATAGCATTCTGAGTGATTTGGTCATAGGCTTGTTTCTGTCAGTAATGGACCAGAATAAACAACTTTCATATAGTTCAAAATTAGTTTAAATGGCTCTGTACTCAGATGTGCTGAGGAGTTGTTGTGTGTGCGGTTTGATTATGTGATTGAGGTGATTGGAGATTGGTGATGTCATTGTGATAGGTGGACATAGTTGATGTTATTTCAGTGGGTGGAGATTATTGTTGTAATCCAAGTGGATGCGAATAGATGTCCTCGTCGTCACTGTGTCACTCTGGGCGTGCATCGTGGTGACTTTGCTGCGTTTTGGTGGCCAGGTTCCCAGTGGCTGCCAAGTGGCCGTTATTAAATTAGAAGATATGTAATATATGAACGATTGCTCACTTGAATCCAAGAATCGTGACTTATAACAAAAACATGTTAAAATTGGCTTTTTAAAAGAATTGCAAACCTATTTTACCAGCTGTGATGTATACGTGGGTGTGTGTGTATACCGAGTTAGCTAGTCCTGTTATTTTATCTTTGTGGTCATCTCTCTCACCACTTTGGGAGCGATGCAACAGATTGGTTGGCATCTTGGCCGAACAGAATTTTGAATCGCGGCCAACAATAACAACACACATTAATACTAGCCAGATGGAGTGGCTTGAAGGCACACACGCACACAAAAACTGCCAGCGTGCTTTGAGCTATTTCTGTATTATTTTGGTGTATGTGGCAAGAGCCACAGATGCCTGTGCGCTCGCATCTGTTTATCATGAGCGGCAATGCTGGCTCGCCCCGACCAAGTGGTGGCAGAAACAAATGTCTTCAGTTGGAAACTGTCAGGCTATAAGTGATCAAGCTCACTTGGTTGGCTGGTGTTGACTGATTGGATAGCACTGTTAATAATTGATGCCAAGTGTCAATTCACAAAACCGTTGGTTACTATGCATGGTGATTGCAACCACAAGGGATGTAGAGGCGTGCGCGTGTTTGGTCTTTGGACAACTCGTCAATTAAATGTATTGATCGACTGATCATTTTAATTGACGACCCTTTGTGGTCAGTTATTCGAACGTTTTTAAAAATGGTGGCCACCCTGACATGCTGTATCCTGGAGGTGGGAAACCCCTGACAAGCCACGCCCAGCATGACACGGCTTGTGATGTTGTTCATGTCACCTCCCGTCCAGCGCCACGTGGGAGAACAGAGATGTGCCTTTTTTTTCCCCAACCATTTTCACGTTATCCTACCAGTCGGATAATTGGTAGGGTAATTGCTTGCTTGTATGAACGGATAGGCCCCGCTATAATTTGATCTGAGTGCTAAATTGAACAGAATGTGGGCTCGGCATAACCTTTGCTTGCTTTGTGACCTGTATGAGAAAAGTGCCACCAAGGCATTTTCGTTTTAGTTGGAAAACAGCAAAAATGTAATGGCAGATTGTGTTTTTTTGGCGAACATAAAAATAAAAGCCGGTAACAAATACTATTTAAAGAACTGCATAAAAAAAACTTGCGTTTTAAAAAATGCACATTTTAGTGTAGTTAAAGTATCTACTTTTTTTGTTGAATGCCATTGAAGACTCTACTGCTTTTTAGAAATGTGGTCGTGCCATTTTAAATTTTGTCCTTCTGGATAAGGGAACCCTGACACCATCTCTTCAATTTATGTATGGGCAATATATATTCTGTCTCTTCTACTTTCTCTCCTGTAACCCTGAAAGATAGCGCTACATAAACACACCCCAACGATCCTCATAACCTCACATTGTTTTTTTTTCAGAAACTTGCTTCGCCACCACAGCGTTTACTTTCCTGAAATTGTGTTTAGGTTTACTTGAATAATACGCGTTTATTTAACATTTCTCATTTAAGCACCAAAATGGTCATGGCTGATTGCTGTTTAAAAAACCGTATCCAAGTGGCATGCTCCATCACTATTAAAAATGTTCCGATAGAACTCTGCGTGTCCGTTCATTATTACAATAGTGGATGCGCACCATTGAGAATTGGGCCACGTTTCAGTCCCTGGAGTCTTAGCAGTTGAGGACACGAGGAGGAGGAGGAGGGCCTTGCTATGTGGATTTTATGATGGGTCAGCAGCCCGCTGTGATGGTAGCCTCTCAGCTTCTGCCACGGAGTCGCCCACAAGTCTTTATGCCTCTACACATATAATAACAGCAATAACCACAGTAATTACTCTTAAATGCCAGTGAAATTGAATTATGCTTGCGTGTGTGTGTCCTCGCCGGGAATGACAAAGGCAGCCGGGCGAAGTGCTGGTCACACCACCCTGTGTGCCACGATGGCCCTCGTGTATGTATGTTGAACTTCTTCCGCTGTGCAATTCGGAGGTGCTCGTAAACAGCACTTGCCCTCTATGGCTATACAGGGCATCTTTGTCTTGGTGTCTTTGACCGATGTGTATGTACTGTACTGTTGGTGTGGACAAAACAAAAGCTGTTCAAACTGCCCACCCATTTGAGCAATGTGTGTTGTACGTGTAGGACAGTATACGCACACAATGGGGAGTGCGAGCCAGACTCTGGGATGCCAGTGGCACAGGTTTGAGACTTGGTCATCCACACACAAGTTGGATTCGGAATCTAAATCTGACCTGGGCAACGATTAGGTTAACTCCCGCTTAAAATAAGTTACCTGTGCTGTGTGACAAACACTGGTGCTGGAGAGACAAAGGCAAACTGGACGAGATGTTGGCTAAATGTACTCTGCTGATGATGAAGCCAAACGTGGTTTGTATAATTATAAAAACAAGCCTCTGTTGCTTGTAATGATATTGACCTTGGTGATTGGTGAAGGTCCATTAACTTTGGAGTCCATTTAATCTACGCTCGTGTAACTGTATCTTGTATATAGCTCAACAAACGTCGTTTATTTGAGAAGGTTGTATTTGTATTATTATTTAAGGTCATTATGCCAGTATTGTATATCAACTAAATTTAGAAAAGCTTGACGAGAGGGTGCCCCATTAATTTATTCTGGCTGTTTAAAATAACCAAACGAGGAACCCTCATTGATCGCGGAATGCCGATGAAGCAATTGCGGGAAGTTCACACAGTCTCTGGCGCCCTGCACGTTTCTAACAGGGTTCACCTCATGGCCACGTGCATGTAAATATAGTGCATCGTGCAACTAAGCGGGGGGGAGGTTGTGATGCAGCATGATTAATGGGGGCATATATCGGGGGTTTTATTAAAAGCCTGGTCCGTGGGCTTGGAGCCTGACTCCATAATTTTAAACCTGGCCAAGGAGCACTTAACCGCTTGTGCTGCACGCAGCTGTTTGCGTTAGACCGCCGGTGACGGTAAACCATTGGAAGTGCGGTGTGTGTGCCGTTTGCACCGATACTTTTGGAGAACATGGTTTACATACAGGCTGTTGTCGGATTCGGGTTTTACATTAATAAATGAAAACCATGTGTGTTTTGTGTTATGGCGTCTTATTGTACCACAACAACAACCGAGGTTATTGCATTCTCAGAAATCAAATACCGTGTTAATTATTTAGTGAATCGTTAAAAGTAAAAGATCATCAGGTCAAGTCAACCATTGTTTCTCCAAAGAGGGAAGTAAAGGGATGGTTGTGTGACACTGGAGCGTCAGGTTTGCCTACATTTATAGACGTACACACACCATACGCGTTGGCACAAATGTTTGCACAACTTCTCTTGCCACAGTGCGTTCCATGCAACAAGCAGTGGCCACACAAAAACAAATAAAACACATCACCCAGGGTACAAGAATCTAATTCTAGATTTGAAGCTTTCGTGACAGCAAGGATTCGTATTCTTGGGTTTTTTCGGTAAAGTCACGTAGGTAAAAAATTAAAATTAATAAAATTAAATAAAAGAAAATTTATTTTTATTTTACTTTTATAAATTTTAATTTAAAATATAATTTATTTTTATTTAACTTTTATTAATTTTAATTTTTTACCTACGTGACTTTACCGAAAAAACCCAAGAATCTAAACGGTCACAGTTGGTAGGAACGACCCATCCTGCTTCCTATTTTCTTAATATTTTGTGACGTGAATGTTGAGGTCTTCTGACCAAGTATAGCTCAGTTGTAACAAGGTTGTTTTTATTTTTGTAAACTGAACACGGTTCAAACTAAGACTTGCAGAGTGCCGTGTGGCCGAGTGACGAGAGTGTACGTGCAGTATTTAAGACTTAAGAGGAAGTGTGCTTTCACGCGAGGCTGCCCCGATAAGCCCTTGGGGGCTGAGGCTTCCGTGGCGATGAGGCCTCGTGACAGCTGCACTCGATGGGCCGCCAAGTGACTGATATCGCTCCGCACGTAGAGGCCACGGACCCACACACACAGGATGTGGGGGGGGGGCGGTGCAGGGGCGGCATCTGTAGCAGTCCTGCCAGACGCAGAAGAATATTAGGGTACATATTTAGCCCATTGATTCGTTTTGTTACGTGGACTTATTATGCCACGGTGTATTGCTTCACACAGTGGACTTGCAATCCAGGGGTCATCGGTTTGATCCAACTTTCCGTGGCACCGCAGTTAAAACAACGGTGCAAGTTTCTTCTATCACACCCCCCTCCCCGTCTCTGTGTACTGACACCGCAGTTAGTCGATTGGCAAGTCGCGTGCGGTGGAGTAAAATGTGGGGGTACTTGCGCATCATCGAAGACGTGTTTAGCCGGCATGGTAGCGTAGGCCAAATGCCCTCTACATGGGCTCTCTAGAGCTCCCTTTAGTGTACGCCTTTGATTCAGCAGTGGTGTGAGTGAGACATTTCAGGGCTGCAACTTTGTCACTCTTACCTTTTTATGTATAGTGATAGCAGCGTTGTACAATACTTATAAGGGCCCATATGTTTGTGTGACTGATCATCACATTAGCAGCTGGACGATGCAATCTAGTTCAATAATGTTTGGCCCAGTTTTAAATGTAGACAAGAAAGACTGATGGTGGGTTTTATTCCTGGGCTCCTTGCCGAGAACAAATGAATTTAGAATTAAAATCTAAACTGGTTCATATTCTTGTTTCTTTCGGTAAAGGCATGTAAATAGAAAACAAATACAAAATAATAAGACGAAATTTAAAATAAAATAATTAAATAAAAATAATAAATTTAAAATAATAAAAGAAAAAACCCACGACGTTTCGATCGCAACACACGTGGTCTTCATCAGGCGGCGGCGAGATGAAGACCGCTTGTGTTGCGATCGAAACGTCGTGGGTTTTTTGCTTTTATTATTTTCAATTTTTTAATTTTCATATTTTTATTTTATCTTATTATTTTTATTGTATTTTTTGTGTTCTATCTACGTGACTTTACCAAAAGAACCAAGAATATGAATTCCTACAGTCACAGAAGTTTTAAGTCTAAATCTCAACTGGTTGTCATGGAAATGTGTAAGTCTTCGATGCTAGGGACCAGTTAACAACACACAGCTTGGAAATTATTTTACAATCCATGGAAAATAATGTTTTTAATTTGCACTATGTTATTCTCTTTGGTTGCTTTGAGTGAGTGTTTCTTAGAACATGCCACAATATTTATAATGAGGCATTTGAAATGATCCTTCGTCAAAGATTATCCCATTAGGCTGTTGTATCAGACAGATATTCAAACTTAAAAAATTGTTCATGAATGAAAGTTGGTTGCATTTGTACCTCGGTTTAAAATGGAATTTTAGGATTATTTCTATTTTAAACAAAGGTGGTGATTTTCCAAGTAAAATTTTGTCTCAGAATTGAACCATGTTCAATTACATTTAACAAATACATAATTTTGGTCACAGACGGATTTAGGATTTAAAAGTTGCAACTTGGATGTTTTCCGAGTCAAAATTATTTTTTTTAAGTGTTTGAAATGTATTAAAACTAAACTTTTCTGGTAGTATAACTGAAATATTGAGTGGTGTTAAGTAAGATGTATATATTCTATATTTCCACTGTCATATGTGCCAAACATCCTAATTGAGGGCCACAGAGCTTGGGACATTGTTGGTGCCAATTCTGGCTGCCCTTTCCTGCTTGTATGTGGTGTCTCGCTTCTCTGTATCTAAGGAAAACTGCGTTTTACAAAATTTGCGTAATATACACCCTTTTTACCATATTACGGTATATAATGTTCACACATTATGTACCACATGCTGGTACGTTGTGTTTATCGGCCCACTACCGTACACTGTAGAAAACCAATGATAATTAAGTTACAAATGAAGAAAAGTGCTTTGTCGCTACAGTTATTAAATAACATAAAATCATGTTACTGCATTGCCAGTGATGTACAAGCATACATAACAAAAAAATTCGTCACGTTTTTCAATACAATTGCCCTTAAAATTGGAAAAAAATAGATAATAGGCTGAGTTTTGGGCCATGGCCCTTAACATGAATGGCCGTTCTCTTGTGTGAAGATAAGCCATTGTCCAAAATATGTCCTATTACAGAGGTATTGAGTTTTCCCTCTGCAGTGTTTAACTTAAATGAATATAATATTATACTCTTGGGTGTTTGCTTAGAAATATATTGTTTGTGAAATGAGCACTTCCAAAAAAGTGATAGTTGATGATTTGTCCGCGATGCTCGTATGGTCCTAATCAGTCTCGAGTCCTCGACCAGGCTGCAGCCCGGAGCTGGGATGGTCTCACAGCTCTTGGTCTTAATGCCTCATGGATGTGGCCTCGGTCCCAGGGATTGGCTTCGAGGCACTGGCCTTCATGCCGTCCCTCAGTCTAGATGATCTATGAACTAAACTATTGTGAGAAAGTAATTTGCATGACCAATTGCCCGTTCGTGCCACAGCTATAGCAGAAGGGCCTCCAGTCGAGGGAGTTCATGAGAGCCTCCCTCAAGGGTATTTGGCCTACTCCTCCACACTGGCCAGATGTCTTGGAAGATGTAGAAGTCGTCTAAACCGATACACAGCTCTCTTTCAGAAGCGACCTGGCCACAGCTGATAGCTCAACGAAGTGGCTTATCACGTGGACTTTTATAGGAGCCAAATACTCTAAACGCTTGTTGTTGATTCTAAATGTGGAAGGTAAAACCGGAGGACCCAGAGAAAAAAATCTACTCGACCACGTGGAGAAAATGCAAACTCCAAATATACAGGCGTCAGGGGTCGGTATCAAACCCACGACCTCCTGTATACCAGGCGAGGTAGTTAACATCTCGCCTCTGTGGCACCCCAATCTGGTGTTAATTGACTGACTTTGACACTAGCCTCCTGCACCTTGGCCACGTGATGTTCAGCCTCATCGTCACTTGGCCTCATGGATTCTGTTCTTCAATCCAAGACCGGAATTAATAAAGTAGAATTACTGCAAACGATCAACATTTTTAACCTGTAAGTTTCACAATGAAGTTAGCTGCAAAGTAATTGCTGTATGCTAATGCAGTATGTTAAAGGCATTTGTTGTTTTTTGGCAAATTAACACACTCACAGATGATTTAAGTATAAGATTTTAGGCTTTTAACAAAAGTTTGATTACTTTTGTGGTGCGGACATGATTTCCATGTGAATTTTAAAAATGTAAAACAAACATTAGTATGTACTCATACATTTTAATTAGGGTCTGATTGCAATGAATGTCTTTATTCATTGACCAATGTAACATTGCACTTGTTATTTTTTGTTTACTAGGCAACTAACTTGTAATAGTGTGTGCTTTTTGTGGTTAAAATATACAATATTTGTGTATTGTCAAAATCTATACGAAGAATACTAATGTATCCGAGTCTCATTTGGAGTACCAGAGCGTAACAATAATATCCAGTCTGTCTCGTGTATATAAGCTGATGCGAGTTTCCTCTTCCTCTTGTACATACATGGTAAGCTAAACAAAACACCCATGCTAGATTAATAATACATATGTTGAATAATACTGTTGTCATGTTTTATTTGAAGGTTCTGCATTCGGACACGTGTGCATGAAGAGAGCTGCTCCCTCTGACAAATGAACTGCACCGCTTGCAGTTTTGATATGCCAAGGAGTAAAGTCTAAATAGGTCACCAAGAAAGAAGGAGGTAAGCATGGCGCTGCGTCTTTACTCTCTCGGCGATGCATAGTGTATTTCTCTTTCGAGTGTGCTTCTGTCACAAGGTATCGAAGGGGGCTTTGAAGACAGCCCGTTGCAAGCTCAAATGTAGTGTCCGTAAATGTGAATTTGTGAAATTAACCAACGAAACGAACGCATGCTGTACCCATTTGTACTCTATGGGTGGGCGGGCAGAGGCGTTAAAGAGAATTGGGAAACTTGCTCACGAGTGAAAATGTATTTCTAGATTGAAAACTGATTTCTTTAGAATTGATTTTTGTGTTCAGTTGTCATTCCCCCGCATCTTCGACGGCGTGAACGAAGTTCAACATGCCTACGTAATCATTTACAGCCTTGGGGGGGATTGTTTGACCATTCTTCAACATACAAATCGGTGTGGGTTGGTGAAGGGGAACGTGTGAGGTCAAGATCGATTCGGATATCACTGATCAACGGTGTTCGCTAAAACCCGCTAAGCAAACCTCTGTTTGCGAGATGCACAGTACAGTGTGATAACCAATGCATCGCTGTTCTCTTTGATCTTGCTATATGTATGTGAAGTACAGCATTGATGCAAGTTACAATGTAATTTGCATAAAAAATAAGTTTCCATTCTATCAGTCCCATTCTCTAGACTAATTTTTTATGCACATGAATATTTTCTTTCTATCATTATGTCAGTGTGATAGCCCACCTCCCCCCCCCATAATTATTCTCATTCAAGCTATTAAATGAGGTGCAAAAAAGCGGAGGTGATTTTGACATCCATTCTATTATCTGCACGGGAGAAGAATAAGTTCCGTGGAGAGAATGGAGAAATCACTGATGGGGCTGTGTGGCTTTCATTGTGTTCCTGTGTCGAAATCCCCTGGGGACTTGGCTGAGTTTAAAGACGTTTCTGAGCTTCCCAGAAAACGCCACGGAGCTCGATAATGGCACGTCATGTGGCAGCAGCAGCTCAGCAGTTTTCAAGGATTTGTATTTTTGTGATCATTAAAATAAAAATAAAATTTAGTTTAAACACCGTCTGGCTTGTCAATCATTTGGTCTGCAAAGCTGTGTTTGTGTCTGGCTTTAATACTTTTTTTACAATGATTCATACTTAAATAGGTTTATTATTATTATCACACATGCCCTCTTTGTACAAGCCAGAAAAAAAAATACAAATGAATGTATTTTTAAAAAATCCCATCGAAATGATCTTTTCTATTTATTTTAATTATTTGCTACTTACACCGAATGCAAATCCATGCTGTGCTCCATGTTTTGGAAAGCAATCTCAAGTGAAATAGCGTCTGCCCAAGTCCACACTCCTCATCGTAAGGTTTTATAATTGGCTTCTAAATTAAAATTGCTCCGAGTTTGTGAGCGCCATTCCCAATACGCATATCGTTCTGTCAGACCGGCACATTGTAGAACTACCGCAGCAAAGCCCCCGTTGAGTAATCCTACATTTTAAATTATCGTCATTTCATCCAGGGGAGCCTAGCTTAAATTATGCAAGTCCTTCTGATCTGCTCCCCTTTTAAAAACAAATACACGAATAACATTGACTTTTGGGAGACGTAAGTATGTATGTACCGGAGCGTGAAAACACACATACAATGAGAGTTCATGTTTTTCCCCACCGTTGGCAATGCCTGCCAATCGATAAGCTACAGTTTAAGCTTTGAGATGTTTTTTTTTGCCTCTGGGATGATTCGGTCACAGAAGCAGCAGCAGCAGCAGTCTCAGACAGATTGAGAGATTACGTGAAGGAATACCAATACCCCCTCTGTGAACCCTGTTTGTGCAGACACCCCATAGTATGCCAATTTAATACCAGTTGAAGGTATCCATTTGCTTGCTGCTAATCCTTTTGTTTGCAGACATGAGCATGTAGTTCTGAGATGTTGCACAAGTTGCATTTTTTGTTGTAACGCTGTGCAGTTTGATATATTTTTTTATAGTCTTCAAACAAAACATGTCCCATGCTGAATCGTTCGAAAATGGTGGTCTCTGTTGGGGTTACTGGAGCCATTGGTTGAAATTCCATATTTGTGGGATAAGTCTGCCACCTTATCATGACCACTTTCATTCATTACCACGACCAGTTCCCACCAAGTGGTGCCCAGCTGTTTGTGCTCGTGTTATTGACCCCAAGGGGTTTATGGTTCGCTTTGACTCTGGCCATGAATTGAACTCGTGAGCGCTCATGTTTGCAAGCGCCAACCTAACTCTCTGTCCTGACTCGTGTGAAGCCATATGAAGCTAGAATTTCTAACGTTCTATCCAAGCGGGTCTGGCAGCACTCTGCATTTCAGAAATACATTTCTAAATGTCTAGGCTGAGAACAAGCTCGATATTTAACATCACAACTTATATTAGCCCAGCTATACGAGGTTGAGATTTTTTACGCTGGAAATTTACTATTATCGTAAAAAATGATATGGAATTCCTGCATAGTCTTGCCTCAAACATGAATAAGGCTGAATTAATATTGTGAAGAGGGATATAATTATTATTATTATTTAAAATGTTAATGTTTAAAAAAAATGAGCCTCTATAAGAGTCACTGTTGCAAGTGACCTGCTTGAAATTTTTAGTCATGAGGCACAATCACAGAAGCGATTCATGCGTGCACCACTGCTATGGCAACAGTTTTATGAATCCGCCTTCTTGGTGATGAGGTCATAACCGAGGCAGTAAAGTTTTATTAATAGTCGTTATCTGCATATTCCCTGCTTCATATCTGCACATCCAATGTAGAAATTTGACTCGTGTGGATATGGGCCTGGGTGGTGGATAGTGTTGAACATATAAATCGCGTAACGTAATTCCCTTTGATAGCTAAGCGACATTGAATTTCAAGCCTAAATTGCTTAGGATTATATTTTATGAGTTCATTTTGATCAATGCTGGAGGTGCTAAGATTGTTGAGAAATGTAGCACACGTAGCAGTCCTTTTTCTGAACTTTAAAAACCCATTGCCTTTGTGTGAGTTGGGAGAGCCATTGTTTTCATTGTGAAAAAATCATTTGCACGACCAAATTTTGTGCTCATGCCACAGCTAGAAAAAGGGGCCTCCAGTCGAGGGAGTTCAAGAGAGCCTCTCAAGGGTATTTGGCCTACTTCTCCACACTGGCCAGACGTCTTGGAAGATGTGAGAGTCGTCTAAAACTAAACCAATTTTATTTTACCATGTAAGGCCCACTGAGCTATAGAGACCTTTTTCAGAAGGGACCTGGACACAAACGATAGCTGAACGAAGTGGCTTATCACGTGCACATTTATAGCAGCCAAATACTCTAAAGGCGTGTTGGTGTTGATTATAATTACGGAGGGAAAAACTGGAGGACCCAGAGAAAAATCCACGCCACCATGGGGAGAACATGCAAACTCCAAATATACAGGCCTCAGGGTTGGGTTCGAATCCACGACCTGCATACCAGGCAAGGCAGTTAACACTTTGCCACCTTGACTTGCTTATCAACTAAGTGTGGTGTAGTCCAATTTATACTGGACGTACAGAGGTGTGAGGTATTTAAGAAATTTGCGCTATTGCTTCAACTGTCGGGCCACGAGATTGAATAGACCCAACGACCTCTGGTTTGTAAATTCGGTGTGCTAACCATTCCACCGTGGTAGCATCCATCTCCCAACCCCCCCAGTGAAGAAGTTTCCTTGCGTAAAGCCGTATAATAGACTGCAAGTCTTTCAGCTGATTAGTTATTCCATTAACATTGTGGTAAGGCAATTTCAGTTATCGAGTTCACATTACGATCATTAATATTTAACGCTGCTAATCAATTTAATTTATCTACTTGGTCAAAAGTTAAATCACCCTTAGGTGTCAAAAATCGAAACTTGCTTCAAGAACCAAAACCATAACATACTTATAGAAGTTAAAGACCCCCCCCCCCCTTCCCTGCGTGTATTCTACTAGGCTGTTGGGGAAAATTCTGTTAGTGAGCACATATTAAGGCTTGCCTGGTGCTAGTGTGTAGTGTGCCAGCACCACACCTGACCACCTTTGTCTCCCAAGTCCTGGTTAAACACTGCACCAGGTATGTTTTGAAGGTCGAGTCGACCTGGAGGTGCTCCAGGACCGTTTCGTATAGCATTTGCCACTGATATTAGCGATGGCTGAGGATTGAACCCAGGTTTCTGGGTTCGTAGTGCACTACGTTAACCACTACGCTACCACCCTACATACGCGCTCGCACACAACGACAGCTTCCCTGTATAGCCATTACACACTGTTGGAAAGTAGTGTTGGCGAGCACCTATAAAGGCTGGCACGGCACGCAAGAGGGTGGTACGGCCAGCACCACACTCAAGTACACGGTGTCATTGACCAATTGCTCTGCGCTTTTTGAACAGTGGTGAGGGTTGTCCATTGAGAATAAAGACACACTGCCATGGCCCCCCAGTGACTTTTCTGGCATTGCCCACTGCGGGGAGAGCATGGCATTCATTCCCAGCGCAGTGTTGGTGTTGTACCCCTTCATTTCCAGGTGACCCCATCGCAGGGCACGTATTATGTCAACTTCTCGTCTTACGGCACTTGCTGGGTATTTTTGGCGTTATCCTCGCGTCTCGGTTGTGGTGGTTTGGGGGAGGGGGAAATGCAGAGGGGCGCGTTAGGTAGTTCACGCGCGCGCGGAGATATCCTCTGCAGAATCCTTCAGCGGCTGTGTATCAGTGGGTTGTCACCTGAAGTGGCCCGTTCAATAATGAGAAGCTAAATATAACGGGGGGGGAGTGGAGGGAGTGGTTGGCCGAGTCGCTGTGGGGGGGGGAGGCTGGTGAAGTGCGTAGGCAACATGGGAGGGGGGTGCTCGTGTTGGTGGAAGCAGTGGTTGTTACCAAGGGGGAGTGGCAGCCAGGGCATGTTGGTGCACGGTCCATAAGTGTCAGTCTGACATTTTCCAACTTTAATCTCCAAAGCAGCTTACCAGTCATAAACCATAACATTGCTTTCCGTATCATAGGGGTTATTAGGGGGGGGGGGGAGGATGGGGTGGGTTGTGTTTACGTTTCCTTTTGAAGGCTTATTTATTATCTTTGCTGCTTTTACGAGTACACTTGCATCTTTATTTCGGTATTCAATGTAAGGGATATTCTTCCGAAATGTGCAGTGATAACGGCTAAGCACTGCTATCACATGACGTGCGACAGGAGCCTGTTTGGCAGATTTGGGTCACGTAACAATGCTCTTTAGAGATATTGCGTGTTGAAGGCACACTCCATAAAATGACGATGGCATTGTAACTGATGTCGATATTTAACAATATTCTCAAGAAGAAACAGTATATATATTTCTCGTAAATGCCATGAAATATTATTCCATTGGGTTTCGAAAGGTGATTATTTCATTAACGAAAACATTGGAATTGCTCCTAAAAATTAAACAAGGGCTCTCTGAAAGATGCCTGAACATGAAGTGGCAACAATACACGACACTTGAGTCCTGTAGGCCCAGAGATGATCTATATCGGAGCAGGTACATATCGTGGACTGGTGAGTCCCACTCTCTGAGCTGGACCAGAGACGTCTTCTGATCGCGGTGGAATTGTCCCGGTGAGGGTGGAAATTGAGCGGCCACGGCGCTGGCCAGGATAGTGCCGCCACACTGCTGCCCTGGTGCCTTGATATGCATCCTCCGCCGCCTTATCGAACGCCGGCCGCTTGTCTTTTTTTTTTATTCCAGCGCTCCTCGTCTCGCAGAAAGAGGTGGGGGCACAAGCGTGCGATATTTGCCCCCCACCCGCCTACCGCTCGATGGGCTCCACCTGGGCTTGGGGCTCACGGCATCGCGTCTCCATGCACTGCGCCGCGATTGTTTTGTCCGTTGCCTGTGTTTTGCGAGCGTGCCTGGCGTACCGTCCGCGGCAAAACGGCTTGGTCCTGCCGTGCCTCGGCTATTGGGAATACAGTGAGGCAAGCATTTGGCTTGCTAGGGGGCTATGACTCTGCTTAAGTCGAGCTTAAAATAGGCCATATTTCCGTGATGCCGCATTGCTGTAATGTCTCCTACTGTCTCAGGGGCCCACCGCTCGGAATATGCGTGGTGGTGTTGTTGTTGGTCGTCTAATACCTGATTCTTATCAAATTTAATGACGCCACAACCTACATTCGATAGATCAGTGGCGTAAGGTAACAATGGTCACGCGTCGCCGGTGACGGAGCTTTTGGAGGTTTGTCACCAGAATGCACCTGGTCTGTAGAAGTGCTGCTCCCAGCCCTGCACCGTGTCTGCCTATTCCATGGAAGCTGTTGCATTCTTGAAGCATTTTTTTTCCATTTCATTTCCTGCCCAGTATTAATCAGTGTTAGAGCGAAATGACAGGAAAGTGACCTTGCTATGTTCCCACTTTGAAAACATAGTTTGTTTTTTTTCACGAGAAAATCAACAATATTTGTGCAATCTAACATGATGGCAGTGCTGATCAATGTTGCTTTGTTGCCTTGAGTCGGGCCATTATTCAGGTTTTTCGTTTGTAAATACATTCAGCATTTTTTATGACACGCGAGACATGTTATCAATCACCTTAATACCACCATGCATCATGGGCTACAGACGGGCACAGCGCTGTGCTTCTGAATTGGATAGGTCAAGTCCAATCAGGCGGGGTTGGGGGGGGGTCATCCCTATTCATGAGCAGGGTCAGATCCCAGCCGCCTGGGTCTGATGGTCACGCGACTCTTCGCATCCTCCTCTACGAGTTGCTTTTCACAAATAGACCTTTGCCAAAGGGGGCGGGGCGTGAGTGGCAAATTGATTGAAGTTGGGACTGAACGCAAATAAACCACGCTGAACCGGGCATGCTTTCCCTGCACGCAAAGTCACCCTCGGTTCTCGCTATGAAATATTTACGTTGCAGAAACATTCTTAGGCAGACTTTTATACATAAGGTCAAATTGTCTCCCATGCTAAAATGCGCGCAAGTGTGGCACCCTATCTCAATTGGTGGCCCCCGACCAAGCTCGCGGTGGAAATTCCTCGTTCCCATGGCCGGCGGCGGGGGGGGGGCATTCTTTCAACAGGATGACCACAGGTTAACTCCTCTCCCGTTCTGAGATGCCTGCAAGTGTCCCGTTCACCACTGAATCTCGGAACAAGCAAGCGGCTCGGCGTAAATTTTATTTAGAGGCATAGCGCTGTTATTGTTAAAGACCTTGTCCGCCCCGCAGATAACTGTAGCGAAACGACCGCACTCTTCGATATCTGGAGCCAAACTGTGCCACGCGCCCTCCTGCATGGCCTTGTGGGAGCCTCGGTACCCATAAAGTAATTTTTTTTTTTCTGATTCTCTTCCGATGACATGCGTCGTCACACGTCATCTGAATGGAATCGGAAGAAAAAAACCGACGACGTACGAGTACGTACACGTACGTCGTCGGAATGGCGAAGGGTTAAACGTGTGCCGTCCAAAGCAATGCTCGTTTTTACCGACAACCGGCGAGTCCGAGCGCTGCACCAGCAATGCTACCTGGCCCTGAGAGAGAGAGAGAGAGCCCTTGAGGTGGCAGCGGTGGCAGCAGCGGTGGCGGCAGCGGTGGCGGCAGCGGTGGCGGCAGCGTCGTACACGTCGACCGTAAAGATGGGCCTTGCTAATGGTGATGACTCGTGCGTCCCCGGCGTTCTCCCCTGTAATGTTGATGGATGTCTCTGCACGGCTTTGTTGATCGTGCACAAGTGTGCACAACTCATGTTGTGCCTGTGTACAGACGCGGAGATTGCGTCCACAGCAATCACACCATCTGGCCTCCTGCGCATTGTGTTTATTGCCTCTTATCTAGGAGTGATCCCCGCTGAAATTCAGATGTCGGCTGTAATGGGTTTTATGCAAATGCGTGGCGCTACGCTACCTGTGAAGGAGGACGATGTAATCATCTTACTAGGAAGGCGCTGCTATTAAAAAGCGCAAGTGAAGGTTAACATAAATGCTTAGAATTGAAACTCCTGGGGATAATTAATTAATTGTATGGCATATAGAGGTACTGTATTCCAATGCGTCATCTGTGCAACGAACGCTTGCTTTTCCACTCAATTAAAAGTATATTTACTGCGCAGACCAGTGTATAATATCCGTGTACTTGCTGCTATCCATTTGCTAATAAATTGGAATGTTCATATTGAATACATTTGTAAGTGTCTTGTAATGAATAACGATGAAATATTTCCTACCTCTATTTTAACACGAAGGTCTCTCCTCCCAGTGCAGTCATTCGAATTCAATCTCCGACTTTGTTTCGAACGTGAAGATTTTTTTTATAAAAAAAGCACCGATGTTTTAGTTGGTAAGACATTTCCCAACATCATCCAATTGTAATGGCATGTGTTGGCAAGGATTTGCATTAAAACGAAAACAAAATGTTTAATTTAGATGTTAATGTTTAACACCTTCGCAGATCAATTATTATGATATAGCGTTAAATGTGTTCACTAAGGTAAATTTGAAATGTTGTGAGATGATTTAATTTAGAGGAATTTTTTCGAGAATATACTGCAACTATGCGTCAATACCTTTTTCTCAGAGTTTTTAATTGCTATTTATGCGATAACATGTAATTAAAGGCTGAGAGACCTTGCAAATGGCAGGTATTTGCTCATTTCAAATATATCTGTGTAATTCATATTCCTCACTTTTATAATAAGCAATGCATCTCGTACCAACTAATTAACTTTTTCGCCGCACCAAGCAACTTGAACGATTTTATAATTTTAATGCTTCCCAATTTATGAAAAAAATTACTACAGCCTCATTCATAATGCAGTATACGTTAATTGATTTTTTTTTTACATAAAGTCAATTTATTGGCATCCTTAGATTTGTGCCTGGCCAGCTGCCCCATGATTAAAAGCCATATTCTCAAGTGTAGCAAGTTGATGGTCCTCAACCTGGTGACCAGTGGCTGTACAGAAATCATTGTGTGACATCTCGTTTCGCATTTGATATGGCCACAGTCCAGTTCTGAGCAAAACTAACAAAATATCGACGTGACTGTCATGTGACTAACATTCTCTTCGCGGAGCCGGTTGGAATAGTGCACCCTCTTGCTATGTAGAGGGTAAAAAACATGAAGAATGCAATTTGTAGCACGCACAATGTTTCACGGACATAATCGACCGTACCTCTAAAGCGAGGACCCAAGCTCAGGCAGGAGGTGAGCCCTTTAAGTGTTTCTTAGAAGTCACAGTGGATTGAATGCTGCTGCTTTTTATGTCTATATTTTGAACTTAGCCAACCATGCTAATCTGAGGTGCGGGTGAAGGATAACAAACTAAACACAAACAGCAGTTCTAAATAAACAAGTTTTCAGTCGAGATGTAAACGTGCATAGCTCCAGTGACTTCCTAATATCGGAAGGAAGAGCGTTCCAGACGGCCGCAGAAGCGCATCTAAAAGCGTGCAATGCGGTGACCACCTTTGTTCGATGGCTAGCCAAAAGTCGCTGCTGCTGCTGCTGCTGCTGCGAGGATTACCGGAATTCGCTTGCTGGTTTATACTCCTTGACGATATCAGCAAGGTATTGTGGTTCGTTTGTGGCATGCACTTTGTGTGTAATGCTTGCGACCTCGTAATGTATTCGTTCGGCGACCGAAATCCATTGCAGCTATGAATGTGCAGCAGCACCAGTAGGATGATGATGATGATGGCCACGTTCCAGATGGCGGTGGCTGCCGCGGGGAAACGACGGCCGGCTGTGATGACGGCCCTGCTTTGGGGTGTAGAGACGAGCGTGTGAGTTGCGCTGCGGAGAGTTGAAAGAGGCCAGTTGAATTATGTTTTTTTTACGGAGAGTGCCGTGAAACCTCACTTTTGCGGGACCCATTCTGACCACGGCTTGCGCTGCCGTGCGAGATTTAGAATCGAATTCTTTATCTCGTTACCAGACGCTGATTGCTTGATTGTTATCAATTGGGAAACAATGAAATCATAAATTAAGGCGTAGATTATGTGGTTTTGTTTGGAAATATACAAAACTAGAGGTATGCGTGCTAAGTTTAGAACCCACAATTTTTTCCAAGTTATATTTTGCAAAGGCATAAGACTCCGCCCCCCCCGATTTGGGGGATGCTAGACATCATAATTATGGATTTTCTTTACTTACATGGGTGGCAATGTTCTGAGTGATTCGCACGTCTTGTGTGCATCTTCCTGCACAGAATCTGAATATGTATTTATACTGGAGGAATCCGATGAGCTATAAAGCTCTTTCACAGATGTCTGATAGGGTCACGGGATCAGAAACTTACAACAACAAACAATTCAGAACATCACAGGAGTGCAAAGTACAGGAAAGGTAAACAAATCACTTAAAAATATGCAAATAAAACGTAACAATTGTTTATCTTACCAGGTAAAGCCCACTGAGCTATTTGCTTTTTATCAGAAGCGACTTGGCCACAAATGATAGCTGAACGAAGTGGCTTATGTTGTAATTTATAGCAGCCAAATACTCTTAAACGCATGGTTCTAAATGTCGATGGAAAAACCAAAGGACCTGGAGAAAAAATCCACGTAACCATGGGGAGAACATGCAAACTAGGTGTCAGGGTCGAGTTTGAACTCCAGACCTCCTGCATACCAGGCGAGGTCGTTAACATCTCGCCACCGTGGCACATCTACCACTGACTTGTGCCCGTGCGTGAGTACGGCCGTTCGTGAATGCACACCAACCCGCCGGAATGCATTTGCAGCCATGTCCACCGAGCAAGGGATTTGTTTCGAGCCGTTTAGCAGCATCGTCAGGTTGCCTGCGCTGCGTGCGAGCGCACAGACCGTTTAGCGCCATCCGTGTGCCGTGGGAATCCGGGGCAGCGAGAAGTGGCACCCGCGTCGACCGCCTCTTATATTTAGCCGTGTGAAGTCACCAGTGCACATGCTGGCTACCTGAGCTTATATATATAAACCCACTCTTTCTGCCCTGCAGCCTTTCAGCCCGGGGAAAAAGCACTTCGCCGTGATTTCTTGCCACACGTCGTGTTGTTGGGCGCTGTGTTCGTAGGGCTCCAGCAGTGGGACAGATCGACCGCACTTGCAGACTCCGAACCTTGTCGAAGTGAGGTCAGCAACAACACAAGGGGGGGGGGGGGGGGAGTTGAGTATTTTTTTTTGACGACCGCAGAAGTCCGTTTTGTGAGCGAGCAGCTCCGTTCGCGCAGGAACGGCTCTTTGAAAACCCATCTCCTTATCTCTCGCTGCCTGTGTAACCTTCACCGCCCCCCCCCCCCATCCTTTCTTCCTTTCTCTTTCAGCGCCACGAATGAACGCAGCTGCTCAGGACGCTCAGCGGGATTTTCTTCTTAACCCGCGGCGGAAATACTGGCGCACTGGAGTTCCTCTGAGCGCCGTGAGTACGAGGCAATTAGAGCAAAAACGCACAGCACGCGGTCCTCGGCGGAGCCGGCGTGCACGCGAGCACGGCCGCTGACGTACGCTCCTATCGATCCGTGCCCTCCTTCCTCTACTCGTGCGCACGCACGCACATGCTCTGCATGCACATGCATGCTGTAACGACAAAAACTAAACGCGCGCATTGCCGGCCAGTGAACACTGTTGATATTGCCGGAGTTTGACGTTTGGTGCGCGTGTTCGTTTGAATGCAAGTTTTTTTCGCGCATTCGATAAATTGGCCTCCGATTTCAAAGTGTGCGGCCTTTTCACTAAAATGTCAACGACATTGAGTTGTAACGTGAAATAATTGCCGTCATTTCCTCCCGTCGGTCTCATTGGTACATCGTTCAGCGACGTCTTGCGGGGTATGCACCTAGGATTTTTTCGCATCTGGAAGCGTTGCCAACAACTGACACTCGGCACTTTGGCAAGGCGGGAGACAAAAGGATTCCGTCTTAATGTAATTGCATGGATACCGTTTTATGATGCAGCGCAATGAGTGAGCGAGTTTTGGACTGTGTCGATCCTCGTGAAAGAAATTTCCCAATTAGGGGAAAAAACTTGATGCATTGACCCAAAGCCTTTAATGCCAATAGCTTGATGTTGTTGTATGACAGTGTTTGCATTCGGTTAAAACCAACAGCAAAGTGAGGGTCAATATCTTTCACTTGTGGGATGGTGCTCATTCGTACCCCCACGAAAGGTCACCATCCGTGTGGCAGGGGCAAGGTTATCCTGAGCACGACGACTCCTGTCAGTGGGTTGGTCCGCGGGACGAACCGATGATTGGGATTTTGTATTTGCGACCTACACATGGGGTCAAGTCTCCCAGCCATAGCTCACCCAGCTGCATCGATCTTTAGTTGGCGGCATTTCTGATTCGCAGAGATGAGCTGTTCTTCTCGAACTGTCTCTCGTCAGTGCTTCAGTGGCACAAAGGGCTCGTTGGGATCCTGGTGCACACGTGACCAGCGGTGCCCGGTGCCCAGCGAATTAACGTGATCTTATCTTCTTATCTTAAGGGAATGTATATGGCGCCTTAATCAGGCGCTTTACAAAAGGAATTAACAACGCTGCAACATATGAATGTAATGGCGGCGATGAGGTGGATGAAATAGATGAGAGGAAGCAATCTGTGGCGCGTGAATTCGGTGAAAGCGAAATTGATGACGGTAGATTATGATGATGATGAATGGATTGAATGAATGGCGAATGAGTGAGCGAGAGCCATATAATGAGACTATGAAGAGGGAAGAGTATAACGGTGGTGGTTGAGGGGGAGATTAAGGGGGGTCGTGGGGTGAGCTAGAGAACAAGTGAGTTTTGAGTGAGGGGTGGAAACTAGTGAGTGAAGGTGACTTTAAGAAGAGAGAGAGAGAGAGAGATTGAGCGTGATTGAGCGTGAGAAGGAGAAACGGACAGAGACGGCAAATTATTGGGCGGTGTGCGGTAGTTTGCTCGCGATCCACTCGCGGCTTTGGCTGACAAATGTGAGGTCGCAGTGCTCTTGAAAGTATGGGCAAAGCTCGTCTATAACTCCGCAAGTGGACTCGTGAAGGTTGAAACCTGTTGTGCGTGCACGGTGTCGGCATCTCGTGTATAAATAATTATAATCCCCGCATCACTTACCCCGTCGTGAATTGCATCGATTCGGTCAAATTGGCCTGTCGTTCATTGACCGTCCTACAACCTCGTGTGGTATTTTTTGTTTCTGTATTTTTGTTGTCTCGTGTATAACTATTGTTCTTTGATTCTTGAGCCTTCAGCGGTCTACTGCGAAGTGAAACCACCAGAGCTGTGCGCCTTTAAATTTAGATTGAAAACGGATTTCTATAGAGCTGCTTTTTGTGTTTAGTTTGTGCTTCCACCGCACCTCCGATTCGCTCTGTTGGCTACGTACGGTGCGAAAGAAGTTATACACACATACATACATTTGTGGGGCTAAATTCATGCGTTCATTCTGTGAAGGTTCACAGACATCTGATAAATGTATTCCAAATGCATAAGTGAGTGAAGCCAAGCTGTGGCCAAGTTGAGGGTGCTTGTGAACACGAACGTCACCGTCCAGCAAGATGAAGGTTTGTCTGACAGAGAATTCAATGTCATCGTCGTCGTCATCACTATACTCGGCAATGATCAATCCACTGCTAGATGAAGGCCCCTTCAAACTGTCGGCATCTCTTATTACGGTCCTGTGGTGCAACAATGGACCTAGCACCTGCGCTCGAGCTGATTTCATCGCTCCATCTCCGCAGCGGACGTCCTCTTGGGCACAAGTCCTCGCTTAGCTGCCACCGTCCTTGGTCTCGAACGCCAATCGTCGTCCCGTCCAGCGACCAAGTGTGCTGCCGAAGCCCGTTTACTTTTCTCAGTGCTCAAGAGTGCCTTTATTTACTAACTTTAAGATGAAGAATAACACCTTTGGGACGTGCTGATTTTTGACATGTTTTCCAAATTAGTTTTTTTTTTATCAAAAGCAATTCAGAAGTGTCAGAACATGCTAGGATATTGCTCAAAACATCCGTCCGAGAGCTTTTCAGATGAGATATTGATCAGAACGGTCAAGTAGTTGTGCAGAGTGAGATTCGTACAAAGATTAAAACTTCACCGTTACAGTACTTCATTGCTGTCATCATCATCATCCTGATTCTTGTCATCAATACATCATTTATCACAGCAGTTTCGCAGACGGATTGCAAATTGCTATAAGTAATTTCAACCATCGATTCAATTTAAAGTAATCATAGTGTAATACAGCTAAGCTGTGTTCAATTCATTCGCTGTCCAACTCAGTTTTTACTTTAATGTACCCTGTGGAATACATTTTTTTAATGTTTCCAACGGAGATGGAAACTGTTGAGGTATTAGCTCTGTCCATCTGCCTAAACCGTTGGGGGGGGGGGGGGGCGGGAGACACGGTTACTCTTGTGAAGACGATCCAATAGGCAACAACAACTTCAGTTGCTATCAGGGTCTTACCCTGCAGAAATCCGGCCACATTGATCAAAGGGTTGCAAGAAACATGAAGAGGAAAGCAGCACCACGAGGATCCGCCTTGCCGTTGATGCATTCTCTCGTTATTCGCGGTGAGGAATACGTTTTGGACATGTTTGTGATTTTAACACGGAGGCTTTCGCGACCAATATTATTCATAATATAGGTTTTTGGGTCAGATCGCGTTATTTATAAATGTGTCGTAACCCTCCACCACCCGACACGGCCAAACAGTAAAAAATGTGTCACGTTTTTCAAAGGACAAAATAATTCACTTCTTTAGCCCACCGGTGTGCTGAAGAGAGAATCAACAGCATTTTGAAATTTGAGTAGCACGACGTTTCGCTGATAATTACAATCAGCTTCATCGGGCAAGAATGAAGTCACCCTGATGCTGCTCTATTTAAGACCGGAAGCAACAGGAGAGCTTCACCATTCTTGCCCGATGAAGCTGATTGTAATTATCAGCGAAACGTCGTACTACTCAAATTTCAAAATGCTGTTGATTCTCTCTTCAGCACACCGGTGGGCTAAAGAAGTGAATAATTTTGTCCTTTGAAAAACGTGACACATTTTTTACTGTTTGGCCGTGTCGGGTGGTGGAGGGTTACGACACATTTATAAATAACGCGATCTGGCCCAAAAACCTATATTATGAATGCTTGTGAATAGCAAATTTCGCAGATTATGATATTGGCCTAGGAAAACGTTTTATTGAATACATGAAAATGACATATCACTTAATCTCATCAATGTCTCGCATCACTTTATCTCTCATCACTTTACGCTCCCCATGCAGTGGTATGTAGTTCCGCATGCGGTTCGCGGGGAGCCAAAATTGCGGCTCGCAGGTTCGTGAATATCGAGGGAATACTGCGCTGTGCATGCCTCATCATCGTGTGTGATGTCTCGTGACGTCACACTTCAGTCCTCCCTTCCCCGCGTTCCCGACGACGTCGTTACGTGCAATGTTCACACGCTCGCGCGCTGTTTGACATCTCGTTGCGCAGTCGTCAGTCCGAATTAAATACTCCATAGGACGTAATGCGTGCTATAAATTGTTACAGATTGATTGCACGGGCGCGATATTGTATCCTATGTTTTTAATTTTGCGTGGGGCTAATTGGTCCTTGACCTTTGCACACCACCGAATGCTTCCTGTGGCGACGGAGGGGGGTTGTGCTGTTCCAAGCAAGCACAACAATCGGCTGAGCCCATCCCCCTTCAGAGGATGAAGCAGCCTTTGATTCGGTGCCTGTTTTGCATGACCGAGGGGTAGCCCAAGCACGTGTTGTTGTTGACCTTTTGTTTGTTGTTGATTTTGCGTTCCCATGCTGCACACCTCCGGGGCCGCACCCCTGGGGAGTCTAGACAAAACGTGTTCATTTGCCCTGTTAATGTCTCTTGCATTCCGTGATTCATAAGGAGGATTTTTGTTTTAATTCCACGCAGTTTAAGCGTTTATTCACGCCGACGTTGGCAGTGCGCGTCTTACGCGAGTATCGTTGCTGTTGCTCTCCGTTTATTGTTGCGTTGTTGTTGCAATTAAAATTCCATTAGTTCACACTTGGGCTGATAAATACAAATCACACAGCGCGCAGAAAGTTCATTTTCAGTACGTATATTGGGGGATGGTGAATGTGGTTTTTATTGGGAAGCAACAATTAAACTTGTGGTCAAACAACACACATACCAATCGGCCCTGACCAGCACGGTGAAGTATGGTCAAACAACCCCATCCACATGCCGTGACTGATACATTTACTGCCCATAGTAAAATCAATGCCGGGTAAAATTCTGTCCAAGTTGGTCGTGTGGGTTGTTTGACCATACTTCACCTCGCTGGTCAGTGGGGATTGGTGAAGGCCTGGCTGTGGCCATACTGGGTTCTATTGTAAACTAGCATTTTGCCCATCCTAGCACGGAAGCTGTAATATTAAAGAAAATTGTATCTTGTGTAAAAAATTTATGGCAGTGAATCTTGCACGAAAGTATGTCATCAAACACTTCACTGCATTTCACTGTAGCACTGTATTAATGGCAGTGAATCCAGCACAAAACGAAGTACTAAAACACTTCACTGCAGTTCACTGTAGCACTGTATATAACTGACCTTCAATTTGTTCAAATTCACTGCTCTGATACTTTATTCTCTTCTGCTTTCGGTCGCTGGGGTTTAAATAATTTGGAATTCGATACAATATCTGGAAAATCACCGAGAAATGTCTATTTTACCATAACGTAGAAGCATAAATTAGACTTATCTTTTGGCTCAAGTGCTGAAGAAATAAATAAAGACACTAAATCCACTTTGTTGCTGCGTAGATTTGTTTATTAGATTCACTTTCAATAAAGAAACGTCAAAACTTAAAGCGAATTTGCGACTTTTTTTATATTTCCGCTCCACCTTCTACGTGAGTTTAATAATCCACCCGCTCATGAATATTAATGACCGGGGGGATGGGGGGGGTGCGGCATGTGGAGTGACGTCACGCGCGTTACACACAAACATACATTCTTGGCTCATCAAAGTAGCAATTGCCAGTAATGCAAGATGTAGCCAGAAACTGAACTCGGGCTACCGGGTTCATAGGGCAGTGGACGTACGACTACCCCACTGCCACCCCATCATATTGGAATATAAAATACTCATTAAATGTATTTAAAATCACTCATTTTATGTTTAAACATGTATACATGTACATAATGCTCATTTGTGTGTATTTAGAGTGTTTTTTTTTCTCCTTCATACCATGCACTTTCATCAAGAATTAAATTGGTAGAGACAATATATACGTGCATTACTAGGCAAACACTAATATCGGTATTGTTTAAGTTTTGGATGACATTTCCAAGACCCATGCAGGAGCCTCTGTTCCCTTGTGTTGTTTTTTTGTCCCCATCTACCTTTGCACAGGATCACTTGATGCGTAACCCGCTCCCCGCTCTTACGCCCGGGCATCTTTATTACGGCAATGCACAGCAGCGCGATCTGCAGCTGGGGGGCCAGCCGCTCGCCATGAAGCTTAACCTCCAACCTTGAAGCAGCGCCACGGGCCACGCTGCCCCCATCGCTTCCCCCCGGCTCTCGTGCGGCGAGCTATCAAGAGCGCCAGCGCCTACGTCTCTTCCACTCGGGTGAGCTGGCGCCGCCGTCATTGCACCTCGCCGCGGCATTGACGAGCTCTGTGGATTTTACCCCGTGCCGGGTCGGTAGATTGAACCGCGGGGTTGTGAGGTAATGTTTCGGAAGCGTGCTCCGAACGGAGGGACGCCGCGGGTTGGCGATTCAGAGCCCATGGTACGTGGGGTGTGCGGGAATGGGAAAAAAAGATGGTCAGACAAATCAAATGGAGCCGTCGCTGAGATGTGGTTTTGCTCGTTAACCTCGGTGACTCCCCTTCTCTGAATGCATGCGGAAATATAGTTGTAATGGCTTACATTGGCAGCTGCAACCGGTTTTCATTTTTTATTTCTTTATATGCCACAGCAAACTGTTCTTGAACCTGCATCCATCATTAGACACGCTTATTCGCTTGCGAGCGCTTGATAATAGACACATGCAGCAGGCATTTAAGTCCAATCGTATTCATTTTCCCTTCTGTTGCTCGGGAAAATGTAAGCACAGATGGCGGGAGAGGAAATAAAAACGGTGCCGTACGAGAAACGGTTAAACCCGCGTTAGTCCTGGGGCAGCCGTGTCACATGCGTTCTGTCCGACGTTAATTAAACGTGCCTCGGAGCCACCGTTTCATTGGGGGCAAATTGGACGATGTTGTCTTCGTCTCGGCTAGCGGTGCTGGGGCCATACTCGGAGGCTCTCTCCCTCATTGGGGAAAAATGCGCAGATGGTGCTCATTCCCATTTCCCCGTCGCACGCTTGCTCGCGCGTGCAGAAGCATGAAAGAAAAAAAATTGGGGCGCGGCTCCGACGGATGAGTCGCGTTCACGCAGAGAATAGTGAGGAGGGCTGCCTTCGAAAGCCCTTTCCGTGACGATGCCTTCGGCAAAAGGCTCAATTGCGAGACCTCCCCGGCGGTCCCGGCGGACTGAAGGCGATTCGTATTCAACTCCGGGAACCGCTCGTAAAAGGCGGCAGATATGGGGGAGAAGGACAGACCCCCCGCCCCCAGCAACCTCCACTCCCGCCACCTCCACCGACAAGTAAGCAAATAAATTCATAATGCTATAAATAAAAGGGGACAAAATGGCTTTGAACCATCTCGACTATGATAAAAAGCAATAATTTATATTTCGTCTCCGTGCTCACCATAAGCTTCAATTCTCTTAAGCCTCATTGCAGCTTGCCCATGATTCGACTTGCGAGATAAATCAGATGTTGGCGGCTGGCAAATGCCACTGTTTGGGGCTTGTGGCTGGCCTCCCTGGCAAGGTGGAATGCTTCCGGCAGGCTTTCGAGATCACACTGCTGCCTGCTCGCACTTGCACAATGTCGGTGATCTTTTGCCAAAATCAGAAGATATGTTTTTCTATTCATCATTGAAGGCAAAAAAATCCCCAAAACTAATATTTTATTCGGATTGATATGTCCCGTAAGCTCAATTTGGTATTCCTTTGGTTCAATATGTAATTACGTTGTGAAACTTGATGAGGTGTGTGTCTTGTTTACGGTGGTCATTTCAATTAAGTATTTATTTTTCTTCAGCTGTACATTTCTTCTGCATTGCCTCAAAAAGCACATTAACTCAAGCACTGCATTACCACTGGCAGAAAGATAACAACAACAACAAGATCAACAAAACATCTCCTTTGTATTTAATGCACATAGAAAAACAGGTCACGTCTGAATTCCGCTTACGTACCGTCTACCTCATGCGTAACAAGCTTGCGTCTGATGCAAATGAGATGTGACATCTTCAGTCTGATTATGAAAAGAAACTGCATAGAAAGAAATCTCTCAAGGGTTATACATGAAAACTAGAACCAAGCTGCCTAATTAGGAAGCTTTGATGCACAGCATTTTCACTCGTTTAAAAATTAAACCGTTTTCTTCATTTTAACTTTGTATGCATTTTTTTAGTAAAAAAAAATCCCAATAAAAATTAAGATTATACCTGCCAACTTGGGATTGTTGGCAGGCATGTAAACTAAACAATTGTATTTCACTGAACTATTTTTTTTTATTTTACCAGGTAAGGCTCACTGAGCTGTACAGCTCTTTTTCAGAAGCGATCTAGCCACAAATGATAGCCCAATGAAGTGGCTTATCACTGTTGCGGTTTAAATTTGTGCCCTTCATGAGGTTGGCACACCCTTCAACAGTGGGATGGTGGGCTTGGGTTAGTAAAGATGAAAACAAATCTGTACAAAAAATAAAAGGACTAATGGAGATAATCTGTAACAGGTGACTAGCCTTATAGTGGTCACCCTAACTCCCTCGTGCACACAGTAGGCATAAGTGTAGTGTGTGGTCTTCTGTGTGTAGGGATTACGCTTCTGTATGTTGTTATTTTAAAAGGCTCAGGACCTGCAATTTCTTGCTCATGCCACTGCTGCCAAAAGGGCCTCCGCTAGTGGGAGCTCTGGAGAGCCTCACGATAGGGTATTTTGACCTGCGATTCCACGCTGGCCAGATGTGTCCCACACTTTACCCCACCACACGCGGTCTTGCCGATTGACTGACCCAGTTATATACTGCCGGGTGGACAGAGGTCGGGGGGGATTTAAGGAACGTGCGCCGTTGTTTCGGCTGCCATGCCGGGAGGTTGAACCGGCGACCGCTGGATTGTAAGTCCGGTGCGCTCACCATTACGCTTTTGTGGCAGCAACTCACTTGTGTGTGTGTTTTTATATGTTTTATAATTCTCCCTCAAGGTACACCCTGCTTCTAAGGGTGGCTTGCGACATTGGCAGATGACATTGGGGGGGATGGGTGGGGAAATAAACCGCAGAGCATTTATCACATGATAACGCTCTTTCGCACTTTTTCAATTTCCCAGTGAAACAATAGTGATATTCATCTCCAGATAGGCTGAGAATATGTAAAGGAGCGTCGCTATGGGAATGCAATGTGATTTGTTGGCTTTTAAAACCTAGCACTGACTAAATATGCTGAAAACGACACTTCTTTTTACATGATGGATAAAGGTGAAATTGGATTTTGCAGCTTTCCTGCTGTGAGACGATGCTTACTCTTACAGTTACCAAAATTAGATGTTAAGTGCATTATTTAGATGCAGTTTTACATAACGTTATTACCTTGATCTTCTTTCGAACTTTCTCAGAATTGTCCTCCCCTTGGGCACTAAACGGCTGTATAATTGACCGATGTATTGTATGCCGTTAGTAATTTACGCGGAGCAGAGCACATGAGATGATGATGATGATGATAATGATGCATGGGGGTTTGGCATAGTCGCTCCTCGCTGCTGGAATGACTGACCAGAGCGAAGTTGTTTTAGCACTCGTGGTCAAATGTGGTCCCGTACAACTGGTTCAGTTTTTGCCAATTTAAATAGAAACTGGCAGCCACTACATTGGCCACATCCGAAACTGTCATTTTGAACAAACTGAATCGGGCTTATTCGTTTGACATATGTGTTCAGTAATTATGTTCTGAGAATAATCTGCTTCTGACCTTCTACATTAGTAAATTGCTCGGCGCTCTGTAGTATCCAAGCAAATTCCAACAAATGCCTTTACAGGCACCCTTTGGTCAATGACTATATATTAATTTATGTGGCAATGCGCCACTGAGCGAGGCCAGCATTGATTCAACCAACCTGTGCATTACAGTCGACAGCTGTGTGATGTTTGGTTCATCTTTGGAAAATGCAGTGTATACTCTTTGATTCTTTCGGTACACGATCATCATCATCTGATGATCTAATGATCATCATCTGATCATCATCTGATCATCATTTGATCATCATCTGATCATCATCTGATGATCTAATGATCATCATCTGATCATCATCTAATGATCATCATCTGATCATCATCTGATGATCTAATGATCATCATCTGATGATCATCATCTGATGATCTAATGATCATCATCTGATGATCATCATCTGATGATCTAATGATCATCATCTGATGATCATCATCTGATGATCTGATGATGGATGCTTGTGTTGCGCCCGAAACGTCGTGATTTATTTTATTTCATACCTGCGTAACTTTACCGAAAGAGCCAAAGAGTATGAATTCCTGCAGTCACGAAAGCTTCAAATCAAGATTGAATGCAGTGTATTTCAGATCAGGTCAATATGTATATTACAGTGCTTGGATTTAAACAGTAGGGCAGTGGAGGGATGGATAGAACAATACAAATTGGTGCAGCTCTGAGACGGTTTATACGTTAAGAGCACAATGCAAGTTGTTGTTGTAATTTGTACATTGGGGGCTGTGCAGTACTATTAAGGACTAAGAATAGGCGAGCATTACTTAAATATTTTTTTCCCCTTTCACTGTTATTACCTGCGCAATCAAAAATAATTACACAAAACATTAATAGGACGCTGCCGCGGTGTTGTGTCGCAGACGATCACAATCACGATGACGATGATTGTTATCCTGAGCAATGTCGGAGGCACACACACACACAACCACAACAACTCCGTCAGGTGCCGAGGGGAGCACTGCATTCCCCCGGTGGTGTTGTGGAGCAGCGGCAGTTGCCGGGCACTTTCCAATGGTTGGTGGCCCTGCCGGTATTTGCTGCCCGGCAAGGTTACAGCCAGGCGGGCGCTGGAGGGCTGGGGGGGGGGATGTCAACGTTGGCGAGGCGTCTCTCGCCGCGTATCGGGTTTCGGTTATGACGTGCGTAGCCACCCCGTGCGCCTGCTCGTCACTTAAAGCCGTGCTTATGGCAGGAAAATTATGAGAGGTATCCATACGCGCTCGTTATAGTCGCAGGGGGCGGGCGGGCGGGGGCAAAGATTACTGTGTTAATCCCGCGCCTGGTGCCTCGCTAAAAAATAGCGGAAATGTAGCCCTCGGTCTGTACGCTATTAAGTGAGTGCTTGTTAACACATTTTGCCTCCCGTGTGGAATCGGCTGGGCACGTAAAAAAGCATGCGGCCGCGGCGGTCCCTCCGATTCGATAAGCGGTCGTCCTGCGCGCTTTCGTCGGGGTTGGTGGTGTTGGGTAATTAATTTAAAAGGTGAATTGGAAATTTTAAGTTGCTCATCGGATGCTTGTGTATTTGGTTCCACGTCCCGAGCAACAGACCAATACACCTGGCAGAAAACCAAGTGAGAGTGTTTTCAAGACAGCCTGCTAGCTGTGCACGAACTGCCGGCTATTATCGGCGTGCACCGTTAATCAACGGCTCGCACGAACTTCGAAAGGTAGCGCCTAGACTGAAAAACCTCTGCTGATCCCCAATTCATCAAGTCCGCGCTAACTGACATCACGTTTGCCCGCCGTGAATTGTTACCGTTATGTTATCATTACTGTCATTGCTGTTGGTAGTAATAGAGAAATGTCTCTCTCCGTCTCTCTCGAAACAAGAATTTGCGGCATGCCAATACAAAAGGAGGGGAAAGGATAGGAGGCGATAGCAAGAGAGACATAGAAGAGAGGTGGGGTGTAGGTGTTCCGTAAGGAGCACACTATTGAGAAAGGACTGTGATTGAGTGCGAGTTGGAAGAGATCTGTGTTTTGAGTTCCCATTGCTCCGTCAATCCCCACGTGTCAAGCCGCCCTCGGCATCCATCCTCACCGATTTTTCATTCAATTGGTGTTCCCCTCTCGCCCGCCGTAGCCTCGTCCTGTTCGCAATGCGTGCAGGCAGCGTCGAGGATGAGCGCTCTCGGCCTCGCTGGTCTCACTGATGGTGTGCTGTCGTAAACCTCTTGTGGTGCGGTAAATAACTTTCTGCATACAGTGTATGTAGCAGCGGCTAATCATGGCAACATGATTCTCATAAGTCGTGTAGACTAGGCACACGTGTGTCTCTAGGCACACTTGCGTCACTGTGTCTCACCCCTATTAGTGGCCTTCAATCAATAATGGAATTGTCCATGTGTGTTAGAAAAGGACGACCAATCTTGTCTTCCCACAATTTAGCATTGATCAATGAGGCTGTTGCAGTTTACTCTATGCTTAACACGGTTAATGCCTGGTTTATTGTCTTGAAAATATCCACTTATTTATTTGAAAGATGCAGAGAAGAGTCCAGTTTAATAATGAAGATGGATAAAGCCTTGACAGGTCGTGGAATAACGGGGAGAGTTTTTTGCAGCGAAGGAAGAAAAAAAGGCTTAGGTGTTTAATCTCAAACTTCAAAAACCTATGTTGGCAGTGTGGTATAGCAGCACTGGCTGAGAAAGAAACCGTTTCCACTGTCATCATTAGCTAACTCTCTTCTCTTCTGCTGCTCTGAAGTGAGCAAGATATCGACAGGGTGACCCAGTAGTCAGGACACAAAGGGTTATTATATTAATTTCAACAAATCAAATTCTTCTTCTTTCGTATGGCATTGTGAAAAGCAACAGTTTTTTTTTCTTAATGATCGTTCTAATTGAATGCAAAGGTTCCTCATCGAGTCCAATGATGTGGTTGACGCATTGTGGATTTCAGCGATACCGCCAGGATGTGCATGGATGGAGCATTCATCGGCGACGTGCTTGGATGGTTCGGTCTTCTCCACAGTAGCAGTCGGGCGATTCTTTGATCTTCCATTTATGGAACGTGTACGCGCATCTGCCGTGTCGTGTTCGAGCGCGGTTCAGCGTGGTCCATAGTCGTCGTGGAAAAGAGAATCCCGGTAATTCCACCGTCGCATCGTGAATTAGTTTTTGTTTGCCACGTCCATAGCCGCCCACGATTCAGAGCACCGAGTGGCCGTGTCTTCAAGTTCTGCTGCGAGAGCTGAGGCGCGTATCCAGAACGGTTTCCAGGATTTTAGCCTTGGGCAGCGTGGGGGTCCCTTTAGATGTTGACGGAGCGGCAGAGTGAAGTTCTTCATTATCTTGTTGTTGTACTCCCGTGTCCGTCGCATCATCGCGTCGCACGTTGGCCGGAGCGATCTTCGCCAGCACAGGAAGCCACGGGAGCGGAGTAGGCTTTAGGGAACCGCCGATGATACGAAGCGCGTTGTTTATTTCGGCGTCGACGAGGTTCGTGCGAGGGCTCGCACCCCACACCGGGGCACGGCGCTCCGTAGTGGGGTGAACGAGAGGGGCCTGCGTCGATGACTTCAACCTGCTGGCGTCGCTTCCACCAGGTTGTTCCTGCAAGTTTCTGAATAATATTCACTCGTGCTTTCATTTTACCTTCAGGGTTATTTAACTGTTCAAATTGACTTCCATGAATAATAATGCAGGCATTAATTTTCTTTTTAAATGAAATGAGGACTTTTTTTTTATGATTACAGATGTACCATTTAGATGTTTGTCAAATTATTATGTTTAGTCTCCAGGATTTTGGGTAGAGTTTTGTAAACGACGGAATTGAGGTGACCCTCACAGGCAGAAGAAGAAATAGAGATATTGATAATGGGAAAAATAAATAAATAATTACCTACATCGCGCCGGTGTTAAAATACATGAAATAATCCTCTGTGTCCTGATGTTTGGGCCACCCTGTATATGTGAGAACATTGTTTGTCCAGGGGGCCTTCAGACATTTTCTGTTCTGAAGCAGAGCTGCTGCTGGGAGCATTCATCACTGTCATCATAATCAGCCACGATATATCCACTGCTGGATGAATGCCTCATACTTTCTTGCGTCGCAACCATCCATCCATCCGTCCGCCACCTGCACTCAAGCTGATTCCATCGCTTCACCTCCACGGTGGACGCCCTCGCTGGTACTTTTTCTGCTTTGGTTGCCACTCGGTCGTCAGTCTGAATAGTCGGCCATTATCCCTTGTTGCGACGTGCCCCGCACAAGCCCACTTTTCGTTTTATCCGTGGGCTTTCGCGACCAATATTATTCAAAATATATTTGTTTTGGGTTCGATCTTGTCGGTATCGTAGTCTTTTTGTTTTGCTGTAAGCCCCCCCCACCTCACGACAAAGCCAATTGAACGAGGTCGTCACGTGGGCAAGTATTCCAGTTGATTAGTTTTTTCAGCAAACTCGTGTTGAGAAGCAAATGCATATGTTAATTTGGAAATATTTTGCTTACTTTTCTTAACGGTCAATATGATGTCTTTACCTTGCATATATCATCGAATTCATTTGTTCCTCATTCTGTTTCTCGGTCTCATTTCGATCGTGCACCTCTTCTTTCCGCCTTGCACTCTTCAACTTTTGTATCTGTTTTACTTTTCCAGGTGTCTGATCCTTATATCGCAGCCGATAGTATGTGCTGATTAAATCATTCTTATTCAGGTATACTGATATGTTGCATTTCATTGCGAATTTCAGTTTTCTAAAAGCACTCATTCTCGTGTTTTTCTCTTTATTTCATCACGTTGGTGCCACTCCACCTTCAGTGACCGCCTGCGGAATTTTCCACTTGAGTCATTGCACGAATATTCTTCCGTCGTGGAGGCAAATTGTCGGATGCTACTTTGGTTTTGGTCGTATTGTTGTTGAGCCCCACTTGGCAGCTGTTTTTCTCAAGTTCTACTTGCAATTTCCTCCGTGTTTGTCTCTTGACTTTTTTTGAACATGTCATTCGCGAATCTGTGGTAGTTAACGTTAACTCAATTTCTTTTTGCGCCTTTGTTTCTCCAATCTAATTTTCGGAAAGCATCTTCGAATGGCGCTGTGAAAAACACATTTAAATTGTGTCTGCTAATTTTCTATTTGGTGCAATGTCAGTATATATGTTCTATTTTTAAAAAAATGTTGTTATTTTAAATATATTGTTTTATTTAGACCTTGGATTTTTGGAGAGCGTGGATAATTGCATACATTTCTATCGTGGTCTACAAAGGATGGGCATGATGGTATCTTAAATTAATTTGCCTTTTCCTGAATCTCATCTTATGGATGTATTTTATGGTAGATGAAGCCTTCATAAGTCCAGCCTCTGCTTATATGGTTCTCTGGCCTTGACATTTAACATTTATCTGTTTCCAATGAACTTCGTGAACAATTTATGTGCTTGCGATGAGAGGCTAATATGTCCTTAAATCTTGAGGTAATTTTTTATCTACCTTTTTTTGCATAGACATATGCACGAGAAAATTAATGTGGAGTAGTCCAAATGGGGACATTAGAAACACGGTTGACGTGATTCTAACAGGCAAACCCCACATCGTCAAGAGATGTCTCTCTACTCGACACAATTTGATGCAGCAAGTGACCATGACCTTGTGTGTGTCGCAAGTTTAGGGAGCGATAGTGTTAGCGGTTAGCGCGCTGCGCTACGAACCCGGTCACCCAAGTTTGATTCCCCGCTCACGGCCAACACCAGTGACATTTATCTGAAACGGTCCTGGGCCTCCCCTAGGTCGACTTAGGCTCAAATGAGTACCTCGTGCGGTGTGTAAACATCGCCACTAGGGAGACAAAGGCGGCTGGGCGTGGTGTTGGCCACCCACCCCCTCGTGCACCGTGCCGGCCTTCATAGGTGCTCGCTAACAGCACTTGCCTCAAAAGTCTGTTCAGGCTATCTGGGGAATCTTGGTCTTTTGTGTCGCAAGTTGAATTACGACATAGCCAAAGGGAGAGCAATGCTAATTACAGGCAAAAAAAAATCGTGAATATCAAATATCGAGGTTAGGCGTTGGAAATTTTGTAACTCTCAAGCAACAGATTCAAATGCCTCGAAGCAAAATCATTAAATGGAATGTCACTATTTCAATGCAATAACTATCGTCGTAACAGATTGTATAACTATTGTAGTTACAGTGTCTCGCAAGTGATGGAAAAAGTTCAAAAGAACAAACCTGACATTTTTTCTGAAACCACAAAACACTTGTTGAGGAAGAGGAAAGATGGAGATGCCTTACAAAATATGGAACTTGGAGATGGAGAAAAATTTGCTCGGGAAAGAATGAGGACAGTAGTCGAACTCAACAAACAATTTGCAGATGTCGTTGCAAGAAATGGGGGAAGCGTGAAAGCAGCAAAAAAAGGAGGATGACGATTGGCAATTCCCAGGAACCAATAATAATCTGCGTTTCAGATGAAGAAGAGTGTGTTCAAGATGTCGCACTTGAATGTGTAGCCAATGGTCTTCAGCGTATGAAAACATGAAATGCTCCCGGATAAGATGGTATAACGGGACATCGTTAAAGATGCACCACCGCTTCTTGGAACAAAGTTAGTGAGCCTGTTGGCTGATTTCACGGAATCCAGAGAAATAAATACCTCAAGAATGGAATTATGCCGATGATACCTCGATCATTATTTCTGGAATCATTAGCTTGCAATGAATGTTAGTTTATGACGCAGCACGTATTGCAATGACATTGGTCAAGGCTTTCTTTTGTTCAGCCAGAGGTTACTTGAATTGTTGACGTTTCCCTGCTATGGGGGGGGGGGGCGGGAGGGACATTTAGAGTGGTAGCGTAGCAGAGTGGTGGCAGGGAATTTTTAATTAGGCCAAAACTTATCCCTGTGTATTTTTTCTAAGTTATAATTAGGGCACATTTGGTCTTTGGTGAATGGGTACTCTGTGTATAATTAAATAACGAATGATGCACACTTCCCTTGGGCCAATGTTTCTCCAACTAAGTGCACTGGTGATGTTTTTCATCGCTCTCTATTAAACTGTAACACCATCACATGTTTGGCTCGTTAGCCATACACCGCCGATTTTGATGAATCCCTAAATATTAACAACAGTTTCCTTTTTTTTTTTGCTTAAGGATAACCCATAAATGTGTGTGTGTGTACTTGTCTTTGTGTGTAGGGGAGCGGTCGTGAAGCGGTTTGCGCACTGCGTGACAAACCCGGCAACCCGAGTTCGATTCCCGCTCGCGGCCAACACCGCCAGTGACGATTTTCTGAACTGTTTCTGTTCCTCCCCTTGCCACAAATGAGTAACTCGTGCGGTGTGTAAACATCGCCACTCGGGAGACAAAGGCGGCCGTGTGTGGTGCTGATCACTCACCCCCTCGTGTGCTGTGCTGGCCTTTGGACGCGCTCACTCACAGCACTTGTCCAAAAAGTCTGCTAAGGCTATACGGGGGGATATCTGTCTTTTATTTTGTGTGTGTTGGTGCATCTACCATTCATCTCAAGTCGGTCAACCCATGGCACCTGGGACTGTTCCGTGACCTGCCAGTGGGCCTTCCACACTTCACGTGGCCCCAAAGTGCACCTAGTGTGACGCGCCGTGGTGACGTAACCGCCACTTAGTTGTGAACGGTAGTTGTTGTTGTTGTAGGTGTGTCTTTGGTGTAAAAGAAAGCTCATTGCCAAAACGGGTGTAATGGGGCTGGTGTAAAGTGAACTTAACGAGTTACAGACCAAACCTATAACTCAAACCCAAAAATAAACCTTCGTGTAAAGTTGTTAAGCAAAGATATTTCACTAACATGCATTTTACAGCACAGCATTGTTTATTAATGTTTGCTGTCAGCATAAGGATAAGTTGGGCACATTTATAACTCTGTTTGAGCCTCCTGTCACACTTTTATGTGCAGTGGATGGCTCCTTTTCTTTCCTCTCCTCTTCCCCCGTCCAGAAAGCCTTGCCTATATAGAGCTTTGAACATTGTGGCACATTGTGTTCCATGATATACCAGCCTGTACGCGTGTGCGTGTGTGCTGGACTCAGAAACTCGCCACAAGAGCACTTGCGCCTACAATCTGCAATACTAATTGAGGTTTCTTTGTGTGTGCCTAGCCGATGGAATTATACCGAACATATACTCCCTGTGGCTACTCATAATGTCTTTACTAAATTCTCATTATTAATCATTTGAGGGCTGTCACATCCGTATAATTACTATTTTTTTTTACTTTGTCACGCGGTGTGTCGTGTGGGCCGCACTTCTTTCACTTTTCCACCCGTGTTTAAATTAGTGTGCTGTCCCTGAGTAAATGTTCCCAGTGTGATAGAACTGTTTCCACACTGTTTGTAGCACTGGTTTCAAAAAGAAGAAAATGCACGACTCAACTCGGTTGGTTCTTTCAAATTCACCTTGTCCGCGCTGGTACGGAGTGTCGCGACCCAGCCAGCTGCCCAGATGCATTGCTCTTGTGCCAAGGTATTTTTGCGCAGCAGCGCCCAGCATTGCGTGGCCTATCTAAAGAGAACAGATGGTGCAGTGTTCTGCAGTGCCCGAGGATAAAAACGTGGGCTGCTCTGGCTGCTGCTCGCTCACCGTCCAGTTGTGTGCGCATGTGCCTCGCACATTGACCTTGCTAACAACTCTTGTCCCATTAAGACGGGGGGGGGGGATAGCTTTATATTTCAACAAGGAAGGAAAACAAATATTAAACACCATACACATTACTACTTTTACGTTTCCTCATGGTGTGTTAACCTTAACCCTTTACAGCAGCTGTGCGATTTATTTTAATTGATTTGGCTGCAAATCCAAATTGTCATTTAATTGCATATTAATAGAAAATTGTGTAGTTGTGGTTTAAAAAAAATAATTTCCCCCCCTAGGTGCAGTGTGCTTTGTATAGCGGCTGTAGATCTGGTGTATGAAAAAACACACGTGCATGGTGACCAATATCCCGACTTCATTTGTTTTGGGCGCCCAGAGAATTGTAAACGAAATGGTTAATGTGATTTTCATGGTGTTCCTTAGCACTACACTGAGAACAACATTGCAGGGAAACTTCAGAGCTCTCTGCACCCAGCATTGTATGTTAAATAATTTAAACTACAATGCTGCCAACATTCCCACCAACTTTAAAGCATTTGTGCCAATGTGCATAGGTGTGCGCGTAAGGAAATATTGTTCGTCATGCTGGATGTGTTGAACCCAGCTTGCCTTTCGCATTGAGCCGACATGCGGCTAGATCACCATTGCCATGATTTTTTATTGTGCCTTCCGCTCGTAAAACAAGTCTCGAGGCCCTGCCGTGGCATCACAGCAACTGCCAGCAGAGCACAGGATTGCAAATCGTACAGCGAATGGTCCGCTTGTTTAATTACAATTCATACTCGTCATCGTCATCATCCATCCTCCGCACCAGCTTCTCGCCGGGTTGGTCGACGTACACAGCTTCTCCAGATCAATGTATCTTCCCACACGTCCCTTTCCACCATTCCCCAGTCTTAATTTCCATCTTCTACCTCAACATTTCAATCCCATCGCTTTCTTGGATGTGTGTGTGTGTGTACGTTGCTCTTCTTTTGCACCGTACATAGCCAGCACTGCTATTCTGGGGTGCGGGGGAAAGGACATCAAGTTAAATGGATGACCCCTTTGGTCTTGTCCACTTTTTTCCGCTTGATCCATCTCTGTTTTTTGACAGCCTGTTGCTTGCATTCTTATATATTTAATACCGCAGTTATCTTATTCAGTGTAAATCTGCAATTTGCATTGCGACCACGTAATGTGAATTGCATGTGTTTTGGCATTTCTGATTTGGCTTATTCACTCTATACATTGCACTTTAAAGTCAGTTGTAATCTATGATGATACTTTAACATTATAACGAATCTGCATCAGTGTGTACGTATTCTGAATTTTTATTTTGCCGTTTGATCTGCTCAATTTGCTTATACATTTGTTCGTAATGTCCTCCTGCAAACGCCCTTAGTCTTGTAATTTTTAAATGTTTTGAACCATTTTTACCTATCAAAGTCGGCAAGCAGCAATTGGTTTCTTAATTTTTGCCGTTTGCTTGACATTATTTTAAAATAAATACATTTCACCAGTGTATCAGCCGTGCTTCCAATCACTGCAGATTGCCAAGCACATTGGGTGTCCCATGCCTAATTAAGTATTCCTTAATTAAGTGAAAATGCCCAAGAGACAAGTCAGAAAAGATTCCCGGGAACATGCGTGTGCTGCACTTTTTTGACCAAGGCATGTTCATGAATATTAAAATTCATACTTATTATTGCATGTGTTTACTCCATTGTTCCGTACCCTGTACCGCTCTCTGTTGTGTGTTCATGTTGTGCCGTGTGTTGTTCTCCACGATGTCCGACATTTTGCTCCAACTGCTTGGCGCTTCAGGATTTTAACTGAAGAAGCATCCAACAAGTGGAGCTAATTTTGATGCTGGAAAAAGGTCCCATTTTGTAGCTGCTCACCCCGAGCTCTAAATGCTCTGATAGTGGCATTATCTTTGTGCTTGTTCGCCTTTTGGCGTCCTCTGGTCTTGACACTGGTGAGGCTGTCTCTGGTGTAGGCCAATCAGTTTCAAAGACAATGCTTATACAGGTAGTCATCTACTTACGATTGAGATGCGTTACGACGACCCCATCGTAAGTCGAAAATATCATAAGTCGAAGATGGCCTAGCCTCGATTTAAAGCTTTCGTGAATGCAGGGATTCATCTTCTTGGTTCTTTCGGTAAAGTCACGTAGAAGGGAAGTAATAAAATAATAAAAATAAAACATAATAAAAAATTCTCACCATGTTTCGGCCACAACGCAAGTAGCCGTCCTCAGGTGCCTCGACAGACCTCAGGTGCCTCGACAGACCTGGTTTTCACCTGAGGACGGCTGCTTGCGTTGTGGCCGAAACGTCGTGAGAATTGTTTTATTATGTTTTATTTTTATTATTTTATTACTTCCCTTCTACGTGACTTTACCGAAAGAACCAAGAAGATGGCCTAGCCTGCCCAGGAGTCTTAAAGAATGGTGATAATTTAGCAAAACAGAGCCATTTACAGTACCGTACTTTATAAACTATATACTGTATGTATTTATTAATTACAATACTGTATTGCACAGTAAAATTTAAAGTAAAAACAAGGTAAATTCTTAGCCTACCTATATGGACTGCAATTTAATAGAAAGTTTTTTCAGGAAACAATCCTATCTGATATAAAAACTTTTAACATTCATTGAACGTATGTATCGTATCGTGGTAACCCTAAAATAAAATCGCTAAAGCTACGTATCACACATGCATTGAACGTATCGTAACGTATCATATTGTATTGTACTCACCAAGATTCTGTCCGTCGTCTGCATACTTGAACGATGCGAGGTTGTTGATGGCTACATTAACTTAGTTGTCCGAAGAGGAGGATGGCAATGATAAAGTACAGTATCGTACCTCGTACGCTGCTGCGTTTGCCTGCCGCGCGAAATGTAAAATATTTAACAATTTTGTCATATCGCTATCGCCATCGTAAGATCGAAATATCGTAAGTCGGACCATCGTAACTCGGGGACTTACCTGTATTATCAGAGCATGTTTGTTTGCATGTTCACCACAAGTGTACGTGCGGTTAATGCAGACTTGAGGTTTCTGTTTGGTGTTTGAACATCTTAACACCTTTTTTATTGCCAGATAGGGTCAAATCTGTTCTTATTTTTTCGTAAGTGGAGCTAAACTTAATACGATGCCAAGCGGCATGTGCGGGACGACTGGAATATATATCAGAGAAATATTAATCATTTCTGCGTGGCTGCTGTAAGTGATCCTTGCCCTCATTCTAAAACCTCCTTCTGAGTGGATTTTCTCAATGCAGCAATGGAGAGGGGCTCGGTCTGGAAGTGCTCATTTGGCGCTTGACAGCCTATGAATGTTAGGCTCCTACCAGGCCGATTGCACATTCTCAAACACGGCTTTAGCCAAGCCACCTCTGGAAGATCGCAGGTTAACCACAGAACATTGATTGCATCTACTATTTTACATTGTTGCCCATGAGTAAATTGGGTGAACTTTATGGTAAACTGTTAAGGAGTGGCAGCCAAGGAATGGAACACCTCTGCTTTGTTGTGTTTGGCTACGTACGGTGTGAAAGAAGTTCAACATGCATGCATACAGATGTAGTGGTGTAATCGGTCTCGTGTGAGAATGCTAAGTGGATTGTTGCATTGCAGAACCGTGAGAGATGGTGACACCTTGTGGAGGCCTAAATCCTGCAGTGGATTGATCATGTCTGATAATAATGCTTTGTGTAACAATCCATTAAAAGTGTTCACACATATGGGGCAAAAGGAGAGTTAAATATATGAAGTACCTGCTGGTAACTTCATGTTATATGATTTCACTCTCACTAGCTTTACAGCCTTCAGCCGGCAGTGGATTGACAGCTGATTTTTTATTGCTTTTATTTTATGTTATCCATTTTATGGAAAGGAAGCCTTTGCAAATACCTAACCGTGTTCTCGCTATTCTTTGGTTCTTTCGGTAAAGTCACGTTGATAGACAAATAATAATAAAGTGAATAAAAACAAACCACGACGTTTCGATCGCAACACAAGCGGTCGTCATCAGGAAAAGGGGGTTAGCCTCTAAAGGCAAACTGTTTATAAAGGTTTAAGATGGGCGTAGCCCAAGTGTCAGCAGCATGGGCGGGGCAGCGACGGCGCCGGTGGTGGGTTTCCACCAATTAAAGGGCTGCCAGGTAATCATTGCACCTCGCTTTACACACTCACACTGGTGACGGTGGAGGTTGCTGCTAGAGGTGATGGTAGTAGTGGGTAATTATGGTGCTGGTGGTGGGCTTCCACCAATTAAAGGGCTTCCAGGTCTAAAATGGAAACACAACAGCCAGTTATTACTTAGACTGGTTAATAACGTCCTTCCAGTGATTGCTTAGTTTGTACCCATCTTCTCAGTTGAAATTGTGTCCATCTGTATGGATGGCTTCATGAATTAATATTTGTTGATAGCCAGTGGGTTTGCAAAGTACCTTTGTCTTGGAGAAATCAATTTCGTATGATCCAGCCGCATTAAATTAATGATCGGCCATTGCAGAAGTATTAGTCGTACCGTGTTTCAAATCTGCCTTATGCTCACGAACACGGTCCGAGACATGTCGCTTAGTTTCCCCAATGTAACTGCTGCCACAGATACAGCTTAGTTTGTAGACGCCGGGGTATTGCATGTCAGGGATCACATCCTTCACAGATGGGATAGAGCTTTATGGTGTAGATTTTTGATGAGGGAATTCTTCTGGGATGGATGGTGGTGGGAGTCAGGTTTTAGGTAGGCATCAGTATGGGTTGCTTTCCTGTAGACAGAATTGCTCATTGAGTCACCTGGTCTCTTTTTGATTAGGACATCCAAGAAAGGTAGCTTGCCATCCTTTTCTACCTCCATGGTGAATTTGATGGCTGGGTGTATGGAATTGATGTGGTTGAGGAATTGGTTCAGAGCCGGTCGGCCATGTGGCCAGATGACGAACGTGTCATCTACGTACCCCTTCTACAACGACGGGTGTAGAGTGGATGCCTGGATGGCGTCAGTCTTAAATTTTTCCATGAAAACATTGGCTACAACCGGAGACAAGGGAGAACCCATTGGGGTGCCTTCAGTTTGTAGATTGTTCCTTTCCAGGTGAAGTATGTATTGGTGAGGCAGTGTCTCACCAGGGCCGGTACATCAACATTCAATTCATGTTGGACCAAATCTTCAATGATTGCAATGGTGTCGGATACAGGAATTTTGGTGAACAAAGAAACTACATCGAAACTAACGAGCAAATCACCTGCGGACATTGAGATGTCCTTAATTGACGATACCAGGTGAGTTAAGTGCAAAAGAGGTGGTCTTACCAGTGAATGGCTGTAAGGTCTCAGACAGATATCGGACCAGTTTGTAGGTGGGTGAGTCAGTGGTGGAGACGATGGGACGAAGGGGTGTACGTACCTTCTTTATGGATTTTTGGTAAGCCATATAATCTGGGTGGTCTAGCAGCAGAGGGTTTTAAGGAAAACCGTTGGTTCTGTTCAATTAATGAAGCTGAATCGGTGATTATACTGTTCGTTTTTGTAACGAGGCTGTTGGTGGGATCTCTTAAAATGTTTGTGTATTCACCATTATTAAGTAGGTTCTGTTGAGGCTATTTGTGACCTGGGCGTAATCGTGCTAACATCAGAAATTTTGATTGACTGAAATTTCATTGGCAATTGTACCTTTTCAAGCCGTGGCCGATACGTTGGCGTTAGGCAGTGAGTGGTACACGTTTGAGAGTCTGCGCTCTCGAGACGCTGCCTGACGTTGGGCCACTTGCACCGGGGCCCGTTGAGACCGCTCAATTTTGATCCGTGGCTTTTGGAAGTCATTCACACGCGAGATTGCTGTGTGTCGGATGTGGCGTGGCATAATGAAATCTGTCGAATATAGCCGCTCGGAGGTCGTAAAAAGTGCTTAGGAGAATTCCACGATCTTGATCTGTACACTCGAGAGCTATTGTTTGAATATTAGCCTTAATGGGGACATTGTGCTTTCCTACCAATGAGAGCGCATTTTAAAAGATAAGCTGTGCTGCCCTAAGATGGTCTTCTAAAGACCGAAGTGATTCATGTGAAAGAGGCAATAGCAGGTGAGGCAGAGGCTGCGTTCCATCTCATTGTAGTTTATCTCGGTGGAGCACTGGGTGGCTTAAGATCAATGGAGCATACATATTCTATTGTCTGCCTGCAGCAAAAACAAATTGCTTTTGTGTCTAAGCTGCGGAAAAAATACAGAGGATGTTATAACATAGGCTTATTTAAATTGCTGTTTGATAAGGTAAATAAAACAAATATTAAACGAATACACAAATTGCGAAAATTGCTCCGGCACTTTCTGTCTGGATACAAATTGGCGTCGACTGGAGTGCAAGCAGACACATTAACAGGGGGCTGGCCAATTCCTTGCTGCTGAAGAGCTTCTTTTTCTGAATGCCAATCTCTGGATTAGGGTTACAGACCATTGAACCGCCCACAGACGAACCCACGTAATCACCGCTTGGGTTGTGACTCACTTAAATGAGAGCTACATCTTGAAGGAAGTTCCTTAATCTGTGTCATGCCCTATCATCAGTTTAGCACGCGGTGTTAGAAGACGCGCCGTTGGCTCCCGCTGTTTGAAACCATTGGAAGGAAATACAAAGTGAGGTTTGCTTCATTGTTTTATTGCATTTGTTTATTGACGTTCCTTTTGGCCCATTAAGGCAGTGGTCGTCACTCATTTTAAGAGGGGGGGCCACTTTCACTGATAAGACATGACCGACGGTTTCAAAGACATTTGAAACCGTTGGGGTTGACAGCACTATGATGGGGGGGGAGTGTTTTCACGTGTGTATTGTCGATTGCCGCACGAAAGGTCACCAGGGCCACTAGTGACCCGCGGGCCTTGCAATTAAGACCACTACATGAAGACAAACAGCCCAGTATTAAGGAAGCCCCGTTCCTCCCTCTAGTGGAGAACTTTGACGCTGCAGGCAACATTTAATCGAGAAAAAATTGACTGCCGGCACACGATTGCCTATGCTTGTGAAGGATGTAGTGCGATCTTTATTCCTTTTGACAGTGAAGTACATTTGGCAGCAGTCTCAGCATCGGGATCGCTGATGGAACTTGTGTTCTTGTCGTAGCACAACTTTGTGAAACCAAGACAAATTCTCTTAACCACAGAATAAGTGGAGAGAGCTTGCAACCACTGCACGTTCGGGCCACCAATCTTGTCCCCACGTTAGAGTATAATTGAGAATTGCATCGGAAGCGCGAAAAGGCTTCTTTTGTTCATTAGACACAAGGCACCTTGGTGTTTCGGCCCAGCAATTTCGTAAATCACATTGTGCCACGATGTAAATAAGTTACGGGGCGGGCGTGATATTTGTGGCCTGGACAAGAACGCAAAGATAATTTCTACTGCCTCATTTGCCAGCAGCCAGGGTGGCGGCACACACGAAGCGAAGCTGGATAAACCCACGTGGGTAATTTAATGGCTCCGCTCCTATTTCCTGCTCCACGATAAATTTTGCCAAGGCCACTAGCCCTGAAGAAACTGGGCGACTAATTAAATGGCTTCTTCCCGCCCCATATATTTTTTTCTTACTCTAATGATGAATGGTAGCCTGGGCGTGCAGCTCCGTTTAAGCCATGCAAATGCGGCGATGACATGGGGCAATCGTAAACGGTGGTGGTGCCTCGAGTTAAAATGCAGCGATCTCCAGGGAGATTGTAATCATTGTTTTATTTGGGTTATTGAACGGTCGCTACATAGTTCCTCGAAAAATCGAAGATATAAAAATTAAGTGAATAATTGAGGAGCAGAGTTTCGGCAAAAGTAAAGCTGCAATTTCATAATCGTGCTTTTACGATGGTGATATGATCCATGCTTGGTTGGCACCATAGGCTACATCTTTTTTAACTACGTTACTTATCAAAGAAAACGTATGCAAACTTATATCTGTACGCAAATGGGGCATGCATTGTGTTAAAAGGTAAAGGTTCAGCCCTGCAATTGCTTTGCCATGCCACTGCTCGTGGTGGAACAGCCCCTGTTGTGGAGGGTATTTGTCCGACTTCTATGCTGGCCAGACATCCAAACTAACTCAATTTTTATTTATTTAAACAAATGATTAAAAGGTGTATCCTGTGTTTTAGTCTTGCTAAATATTGCATTACTGTGCCAAAACGTGCCTGAAAAAGTGCCGTTTGAGCCTGATTTTCCAGGCTCTGTAACGTTTACAAATGGTTCGCTGTGCGGTGTTGTGGCAGGCAGTGTGATGGTAGTGGCGGCGGAATGAATCCTCGCGCTTGCCACGTTTGTTGATTCGCTTGATGTCGAAGACGGGAGTGCCCAGAGGCAAAGAATTGTCCGGTGAGTAATTATTTCCAAGTCTGGCAGAGAGGAGACTAATGCCCCTCGCAGCCTTGCCTGGTGTTAAAAAAAAAACTCTTTTGAATGTCAGGTTTTTGCCTTGTGACTTCACGCGCATGATTTAGCACACCTGTCCACTCAGATCCGAGGGTCCCTTTTATACCTGTGTTCGGAGACTGAATGGTTTTTCTTTCTTTCTCAATGCGAGCGCTGCAGGCTGTTGCCGTCGCATAAGAGCGAGCGTCGTGGCTGGAGCCTGCGTGGCCGTGCCGCGGCGTTCGCGATTTACGCGCTCGTCCGCAGGCACCGGCAAACGTGTGCGCCAAGCCGCCTGTATAATCAAGAGGAAGGGGAAGAAAAAAAATGGATACAGTGGGCCCCATTAGCACTTACAGGTTGTCATTAGAACTGTGGCCGTTCGCTGACGCCTGGCTTTGTTCTGGCGCTTTCCTGGGCATCGTCGTGTGTGTGGTGAGGCCAGTGTGGGGAGTGGTAGTGTAGCGGATTAGCGTGCTGCGCAATGAACCTGGAGACCCGAGTTTGATTTCCGCTCATGGCCGACAGCAGTTACGATTATCTGAACCGGTCCTGGGCTTCCCCATCGGTCGACTCTGCCTCAAATGAGTACCTGGTGCGGTGTGTAAACATCGCCACTTGGGAGACAAAGGTGTGTGGTGCTGGCCACCCACCCCCTCGTGTGCTGTGCTAGCCTTCATAGGTACTTGCTAACAGCACTTGCCCTGACAGCCTGTTAAGGCTATACGGGAGATCTTTGTCTTTGGTGAGGCCAGTGTCCATGCTAACAAAGTGTCTGGTCAACCCAATGTTTACAAGTGTTATATTCCAGTGCACTATATTTGTCTGGAACCTCAAGTGTTTTCCGGTAGTTTGTGACTTGATATATATTCGAGGGAGAGAGTGCAGTGCTGTCTTTTACAAGCCCGCCACAAGATTACATTTTTGGGCTAATCGGAAAGGTATAAATTAAATAACCGATGACGCATTGTTGCAGGGAAGAGAGAAGGAGCAGTGGGGGACTGGGAAAGTTCATAGCGCAAGTGTTAAACAAAATTTCGTCTTAAGCCTGGCACAATGATAATGTACTGCATGAAATTACAGTCGTTTGAGTATGTTATGGTTTTTGAGTTCAAGAGAGCATAGCAGTTGTAGCTCTCCGCCTTAATTTGTTGCACATGGCTACGTGGCTATTGTGCAAGTGTTGTGTTTTTTATTTTGATTGTTTAGTTCCAGGTGGCATTCGCCGTTGGTACAAAAACAAATATTTTTAGCAACATTTAAAACACAATTACTGGCTCTCACAGGTGTAGAGGCCACCTGCTCAGGTAAAACGATACAATGTGGGCCGTACTTTGCTGACAGCATTAATACTTGTCAGAGTATTAACATGCTGTGGTTTAAATCGGCCGAGGAATTCTAGGAATTGGCGTAAAATGGATGCTTGCGTTTTGTTTCCCTCCCTTCGCACGGAAACTGAGAACTTTGTGAAAAATATAATAATAATACAGTGCGTTCACATATTAATGGGATTAAAGACATGCGGTTATGTTCTGCTTCCCCCTCACTAAATGTGCTGTTTAAATCTACGGCACTTATGGGTTTTCGTCTGTTTTATGTACATTCGGGCCTGTTGGCATCGTGCTTGCCTGCCCTTGGGATGAGGAGCTTTTGAGAGAGTGTTCGTCTCATTGACGTATCCAGCAGATAGGCTCTCCCGCTAAATTTGTAACCGCCTATTTATAATGGCTCATATGTAGGCGCCTTGAAATGAAGGTGGGCAAAAGCACATCGTGTCCAGTGCCATATAAACTGGAATAGCATAAATGTAATAAATGATCGATTGTTCTGAAACCTTCGTAAGATCGCACAACTGCTTTAGGGTGTTTTTACAAATCGAGGGTTTCTAATCATGCAATAAGCATGGCTGTATTTTCTATTCCATTGATTTCACTCTTGAGTCAGTAATGTCTCTACTGTGTGCGGCAATATATTCAGTGTTGTGCTGCACTTTGAATCCACAAACTTAATGTTTCCCTGCCGCCTTGACCAAGCCGCATTGACTAGGGTGGTGAAGTATGGGTGAAAATAACCTCCACAAACTGCACGGTCTTTAAGGCTGTCATCCAGCAGTGGATTAATAAAGGGCTGCACAGAAATTGACTGCCTTTATTCTCTTCACAATTTACAACGAGGTTTAGCTCAATTGATTGACATCAACACACTTTCAAGCCAAGTATAAATTGTGTCTATTTTGAGATTATCTGTTAGTTTATATGTACATGTTCAGCCATTTCTCAATTTATTGCAGGATGAAGGCCTCCCCACACTGCGGATCATGGGGGTTATTGGACCATAATTCACCTTGCTGGTCTGTGCGTCTTGGTGAGGGCGTGGAGGATAGACGTGGGAAGCATAGGGACTTACAGTACTGCACAGAATTAGATCTTGCACCACAGCCGTACGTTGTCCACAAACATGGCCCTGCAGCCTATAACAACCCGGTGTACATGGTGGTCACCTATCCAAACACTCTCCGAGCTCCACCCTGCTGCTTGGCTTTTGAGGTCCGATGAGATCAGGCACATTGAGGGTTATTTAGTTGATAGGCTCTTCTACTTTAATAGTATAAAATGAAGTAATAATTGTGTGTCCAACCAAATTATAAAGACATCACTAATATTCCAAACCCTTGCTGTTGCCAGACGAACTCGGCTCCACCCAATAGGCTGAGTCCTTAGGGAGTGTTCATGCTTCCTAGTGGCTCCACTTTATAAATAAGCTGTCTGCAGCACGTAAAGGAAAGTGCCCAGCATGCCATGCTTCCTGTTGGCAATGTACAAGCACTGGCATTGCCCTTCTGCCCTCTGCAAATACAAACGATAAATGAATGTCAATTGTCCTGAAGATTTTAACATTGTGGCCCGTGCAGTTCACAGTATCTTTGGGCCACACGCTGCCAGGGAACACTTGTTTGTTGGCGTGGCCTCACCTCCAGCTATTTTAGTTTCCATTTCCACCAGTGTTTTTTTGCAGTGGTGTCTATTCATTTCTGGCTGAGTAGACCTGGAGGGAAGCCCACAACAGGACGCCGGAATGGAAGCCGCGCAACTGGCTTGAACTTTTCTCAGTGCCGTGAGCCACTGTGCCACATCGCTACTTGGTAATTTACTTGGGGGTAAAATCATGCCACTATGTCAGCAATATAAATTCTAAAGGTCGTGCTTGCTTTACTGTCTCGCTATCATATCTTTCACGAGGACAGCAAAGAAAATAAGACAAGCGTGCGAGTGTAGTTGCTCAACGTTGGAAACAAGCACTTGCCGATTTATTTTTTTAATCCATTTCCCTGGCTTCTGGTATCGCGGTTTCATCGCTAAAAAAGGTGCGATCTTGGGAGGGCTCCTGAATAATTTAAATGCAAATGCATGAAATTGCTACGCGTTAGCGGGCCCCCGTAATATTGCGTCTGGCCATTCCTGCGCCGCTCTGTTTCTCTCATGATTTTGATTGAAATTTATGAGGAGTGACTTAAAAAGAATTCCCTGCGTTTCCTTGCCACACCAGGGAAGCAGGAGCCGGGAAATTGAGTTTACGTGTTTTTTACGCCACTGCTCCCCCCCCCCCCAATGTGTTTCCATCCTTAAAACCGTTGATGCATGCCCCTTACCTCGAAGACACTTTTAGCCGCCAGTGTTTTGTTAACCCTACTGCGAACGCCTCCGCCGTGAGGCGCCTTTCTTGTTTTGTTTTGCTCTTTTGAAAGGGGTTGTGGCCCATCGGGGCGGCGTTCGTGTTTGCGATTGTCGGGGAGAATCGTCTGTGATCACGCTGCTTAGGGAGTTGTGATTAGACCGCAGAGCGAAAATTGCAGACTGTACTCTCGCTGTAATCGCCGCCAATATATTTATATTTTAAATAGTGCATGGACATTACACACGTACAGATTCACGTGAGCCATGTTGTTGGGTGTATGTGTCGGCACAACGTAGGGCTATTTGTTTATTATAATAATTGCACATTGGCTGCTTTAATTACAAATTATGCTGATGAGTGAGCTATATTTGTCCATCATTGTAAATGTCTCCAATAACAATTAGAGGCTGTGGTGGCTTAAAACTGATCATCCACAGCAGCTGTGGGGCTCATGCTAATGCCGATGTGATGTATAATCAATTACACATCGCATCTATAAGTACTTAATGTATATCTAAGTGCCCAGATTAATATTAATCAATTCTAAAGTATCTGTTCTAGTTAAAATTGTAATAACATTATTTCAGTGGAAAATTAGAAAATGATGCAAATATGTACAATTTGTAATATATTATGATATATATGCAAGGCCTGTCCTCCAATCCGCATTATTTGTTCTTTTCAGTTTAACATTTACTTAAGCCTGATTAATGCAAACGGATACGTAGATAATTTGTGTAAGGGATACCGCGCCGACGTTTGTCAACGACCACTTCAATGTCAAGGGTAAATGTAAATCTGCAGAGTCCTGGCTGGAGGTTGCGAGGTCTCTCTTTGCCTTGAACGCCAGTCATCCTGACCTTGCTCATAATTTAGTGCAATCTTCGCACGTTACGGATGGGTTAAAGAGACAAGTGAGACTCGCAGTCGTCCTCCCAGGGCTGAGTGACATTTTCCAAGGCAACGCACCCTGCTGCACCCTGCTGCACCCTGCTGCACCCTGCTGCACCCTGCTGCACCCTGCTGCACCCTGCTGCACCCTGCTGCACCCTGCTGCATCCTGCTGCACCCTGCTGCATCCTGCTGCACCCTGCTGCACCCTGCTGCACCCTGTATAAGGTTACGCAAGGGGGGGCATCGCCCAAGTTGGAAGCCGGGGATGTGCATTGCTCATTCTGCCGCAAGTAGCAAGCCGGTCGCACGCGTGCCAATTCAGACGGCGGACATCGGGCGCCCACATAAGGAACTTGCCTTACAAGTGCGTGGCCGCAGTCAACCACGTGTGTTTTGTGCATTCATATGGCATTGTTTACCACTGCAATTGTTTACTGTTTAGCTGGCCCTATGGCTCGGCGGTGGAGCAAGCGGGTCGCAGTCGGAAGGTTTGCGGGCTCAAATCCTGATTGGTATTATGACTCGGCCCATCATCCCTCTCGGGTCAATAAAATGGGTGCCATTTTGTGGGTAAGTCAGAAGTGGTCGTCCTATGGAGAGACTCACCCCCGGCATAGGATTGTGGAATGTCCGTTCATGCCCGAGGGCTGTAAAAAGGAGATGAGCACCATCAGAATGCTCATTTGAGCTGTAAATCACTTTAAATTTTACTCCAAACCCAGCACTTTAGACTTGTCTTCAGAGACGACAGCCACCTGCGTGCTATTGGCTACATACCCCCCGCATCCTCCGCAATCCGCTGCATGGGAGCCTGGGTGGCCGCGGTGGTGGAGGTGATGGGCGAGGGGGGGGGCATGGCGGTGAAGGGGGGGGGGGTGCGCGACCTCCCTCTTTAGCCCCGTCCTCCCGCACGGCATCTGTGATGATGTCCTCAGGCAGTAACAAACGAGAACCCCGCTGCCCCACGCGCACCCGCTTCCCTGCTTAACACTCTGCCGGGGTTATGTCCCGGGGTTTTTTTTTTTTGGCCGATCGATGGCGGTCAATACGGTCAAGACTAATTGCCTGTCAGAGGGCCCTGTCCCTGAGAGACCGCCGCTTTGTAATGGCACATGCGACTGTTTTTGTTGTGCCACACCAAACTCTGCTGGTTGAATGGGGCTTATGAAGTTTATTTTACTTCAGCGGCGCGGTGTGTCGTCATGTTATTTGGTTTTCGGGTTTGTCCACTTTGCCGGCTGCATTTGTTCACCTTTGAAAGAGTCGAACCCAAATCGAGGGTGTATTGATGGTTTTTAATGTGGTCTACCTCGTCTTTAACATTGCACAATAACCTTGTCGATATGTCCCATTACGGTGCCTTAGTTTGGTTCATTAAACCGTAGCGTGTTACAGCGAGTTCTAATAAACAAAATAACCTTTGTGTGCTAAATATAAATTGATTGCTTTAAACCAGTATGATTAAGTGTAACTACTGTTTTTTCAGAGCATCCTCTTTACCTGTGTTTTTTATATACCCAGTTACATGGGTATATTCTTAGCAAGCCCATTATCACACGAAACTTATTACATTTTGTGTTTGTGAGTGCTGTAGAAACCGCTATTATTTAGCCCTATACTGCTTATAGATGAAGGAATATTGGTTCATTAAAACAGCGTGCCCTACAAAGCGATATTTCCTGTTTAGTAATTACTTAGGCATGCACTGTGGGCGTTATTCATCTTTGAAACTGTACACGATATTTTATTTCAGCGTTTACAAGCTAATTAATAAGTGGGTCACCATGAAAACAACCTTATTTCCTTCGGGCACTTTTATCAGTCGGATACATTATTAATACACTAATGTTAACATAAAATATATTTCTTAAATCGCCAGACCGTTCACACATTTTCCAGATGTGCACCTGACATTTTCTGCTTTTTTCACCTGACGCATTTTCCAGCGAATTCTTAGCAGCGCAACGGTAGTCGGTTGCGGTGCCGTTGCTTCCTGTTTTCATTTTCCCCGCATGAGAAACACAATTGCTCGTGCCATTAAGAAACTAACTGCGCCAATAAATCGTGGACGAGTGTTTCCGCCTGTCTGTGCTCTTTGAGGACACATTAATTGAGAATAACTTTTCTATTGGCGATCAAATAAATACATAACAGATGGAGCTGGAAGACCAAAAGCACTGGGCCTTATGAGGGAGGCAAGTGTGTGTGTGCTTAGTTCAGTTGTGCTTCAGGGTAAGCGATGCATCACATGACGGCGATATGGAGTGACTGGGAGGATGGCAAGTGTTAAAAATAACGGCATATTTAAGCATGTGTTACAATATATTGTTTCATATTTCTTCAAAATTGCGTCACAATCTTGAGTTTTTCCAATTCATATCGGTGCACGTTTGGGATTACGCAGGGGCAAAAAGAGCAACACGTGGATTCGAGAACATAGATCGATTCATGATGTAATGTTGATCTTTAAAAGCGGGGCCGGTGTACGACGTGTCGCTGGAAGGGATGACGCCTGGCGGGGGATGATAGCGACAGAGTGGCAGCCGAAGGAGGGAACTTGTGCGGAGGTGCGTCCGCCGCACAGATGAAACGATGAAATTGTCTCATTTGCAGGCGCTTAGGCGGATTGTTACATCGCAAGACCCTGTCAAAGGTGGCGTCGGCTTGGGGAGGCCTTCATACAGCACTGCATTGATTATGGCTGGCGATGGTGGTGGTGATGCATGTTCGATATGAATCTTGGATGTTTTAAATGGAAGTCACAACTGTGGACGTGCATACAGGCGCGCACGCTTGTGGAGCGATGGCAGTGGAGATCACTCCGGTGCATGCGCGCGGCCGGGCCGGCGCTTGCGGGTGCTTGGGTCTGGGGCAGGTGGCCAGGCCCGGTACTTGCGGCCAGGTGGCAGGAGCCATCGCTTGCGCGGACGGGCAGACCGCACGCGGGGTTGTTGGCGACTCGGACGCTCGCGCGAGCGGTCACGTTTCTGGACGTCGAGCCAGCGCGCAAGTGGGTCACCGGCTCGCTCGTTCGCACGCACGCGTCGTGCGCTGCTAGGGTGGGGAAGCGGGAGACGGATGTGTGTGCGGGTGTAATGAGGTGCTAGACAGGCAACCTGCGGGCAAGCTCGCTTGTTAGATATTGGCCGGGTTGGCGCGTTCGTCTCATTGCTCGCTGCCGCCCGCGCCACCTGAGCCTCTCCTTCTGCAAACCCCCCCCCGCCCAACGCTCCGTTTTTTCCCCCACTGTCCTTGCCCGTGTCCCCCAGCGTTCGCACCGATGCTCTTGTCCACCTCTGTGACCGACTGCTTTCGCTGCATCTGCATGTGCCTCCGCCCCGTGCCGCGGCGGGTGCTGCTGATGCTATTTGTGTACGTGAGTGAGTTATAGCGGGTCATACCACAAGGCCGTAAAATATGATGTATCGTGTTGAGAGAGTGCAAGTGTAATTCCCACAGGACATGCTTCTGGGCACCGGCACAACTAATCCACATTCTCTGTAGTCATATTTTTCATCAGCCCCTGTGACTTGCAATATTAATGCAATGAATTCATTTTTCCTGGTTTTATTATTTTTTATCAGCCACGTTTGGGCACAATGAAAACTGCCAGTTATAATTTGCCCTTAAAAGCACCTCTATATTTTTTCTGTTGCTTTTGATTATTTGATGGTATTTGTGATTTTATTTTAGTCTGGAAGATAGTTTTTTTTACTTCTTATTTACCCATAATCAGCCATTTCTTCTACTTCTTTAAATGTGCCCCATCTCCCGCTCCACTTTCTTTACCCACCAAAGCGTCGCCACTTCTATTTTTCTAATCTTTTCAATAGCCTTATCGCAGTTGTAAAGCAATTATAGACGTACGACCGCGTTATTACGGCGCGCATTTATTAACGCTTTGGAGAAAGATGTCGACTGGAACGCGTCTCTTGTTCCAGTTGTCTCCGCCCCTGTGTGTCGGTGAGAGATTACGAAATATTGATGGCTATTACACCAAGGAGATAAGCCTTACCCCTCCGTGCCGACGGCCTGGCGGTGGAGCAGTACAACCGTGCGGCGGAATCTCATTAGCAAGACGCCGGCAATGCCTTTAAAAAAAAAAAGAACCTCCCTGAAAAAAAAAACCCGCGTCGTTGGGTTCTGTTGAAGGCGGCATGGCCGCGTCTCGTGGAGTGGGGGGGAGAGAGACAAGGGGGTTGGGCTACTTCTACGGGAGGGGAACCAGGGAAGGGGTAGAGAGCGGTTGCGGCAGTCTCGGTGGCAACAGAATGAAAAAACCTACGGTCGGTTAAAGCCGCTCGCTGCGCCGAGGGCTCTCGCTCGCTCGCTCACTCCCGACACGCCGAGTGCCGAGAGGGATTAGCCAGCGCCGGCAGCGACGTTCCCGGCGCGGTCGTCGTGTCGCGAAGCGTCTCGCGAAATCGGCCCCCCCCCACCCCCCCACCCACCTCCGAAGGGCAGACGGTGCAACTCTTGATGTGGCCGGCACGGGGAGGGGGCTGCCGGGTGGCGGTGTCCGGTTCCGTCGGCGGGTAAATATGAAGAAAATCGTACCGTGCCTGACCTGCTGTATCGGCGGCACTCGCGAGTTCGGCGCACAAGACTACATGTACGTCTCTAGCAGGTACTGCTGGCACGCTACCAGCGCCGGTGTTCCTAGTGAGGGATTGCGCGAGAACTTGTGTGTGTGTGTTGGTGAGTGCTCGCTCGCAGCACTTGTCCCCAACAGTCTGTTTGGCTATACAGGGGGGGGGACCTTTGTCTCTGTAAAATAGTGGGAAGCGGTAATGCAGCGCTGAGCGCGCTGCGCTACGAACCGGGGCGACCTGCGTTCGATTCCCGTTCGTGGTCACTATCGGGGATCAATGTCTGGAGAAGCGGTCCTGGGGCCTCTTCGTTTGACTCAACCTTAAATGAGCAGTACCTGATGTGGTTCTTAAACATCGCCACTTGGGAGACAAAGGTGGCCGGGTCTGCTGCTGGCAACATCATCCCTTGGCATGCAATGCCCGTCTTTATAGGCGTTCGCTAACAGCACTTGCTCCAACAGTCTATATCCCTGTGTAAATGATGTTTGTGTAACACAGCTGTGTGCATAAAGTAGCACTTGACTGTGTGTGTGTGCGCGCGTGCGTGTGGCTTTTGAATGAGTTCAGCTTATACACAACTGCCTGGGTGTGCGCGTGTTTCTCCAGTACGTGTGCGTGCGTAGCAGTTCCCATTGCGCAAACACGTGCCCTTGCGTCCACTCGCGTCCGCTCAACATGATTGCCACCTTGCTTTGTTCCCTCGTCAAACGCAGGCGAGCGCTTGCCTCTGCGAAATAAATTACGGGGGGGGGGGGTTGAAAACATACACGAAGCGCCTGCTTTGCTTAGTTGCATGCACGGTGGGGGGATAATAAGTCGAGAAAAATAATGAAGATGATGGTAAGATATCAAATAAAAATGGTTAACTACTCGTGGATTCGTCTTGCTTACGGTCAGGGTATTGGTTTTTGTGGCTGGCTGCCATCGTGTGGCCCTCCCCTCATCGCCCCCACACTCCCAGTCTCCCATGCATCTGTTGTTTTGTATGTTGCGATGCCTTAACATTGAGCACATCTGATGAGGCGCATCTGCTGCCAACAGCAATCTCACACTCATCACCGCCCAAAACTCTCCCTTGTTAGGTTTCAACTCCCGTTGTGTCGCCACCTGAAGAAAAAAAATGTACAGCCGATCCTGTTTCTTATTTTTGTTGTGTTTAATCCGTTTCTCGTTTCATCTGGTTGTGTGTGCTGTCGTCACTATGAATTTTCTGGGTTGCTTTTTTTATGAAATAGCTCACGAAATATATTTTATTATATGATACTTTCACGAAACATCGGTGATGCTTTGCATAGAAATTTACATTTTGCGCGTGCTCTTTGTGGCACTCGTGTCGTGTGTGCCGAATAGATTGGTGAGATGTTTGTGGGTTGGCCTGTTTCTGCCTTTCCGATCGCAATTCATGAATGGCTGTGTCATAAAATGCCATTTATTATCCCCTTGAACATTTATAACTTTCACGGAGAGCTTCTGTGATATATCGTGCAATTGCTATGCAGCAGAGCAAGCAAACTATAAGTCTTGTGCGCCTTTCAAGACCTGTGTCGCTCTCCCGTGATGGAGCTATCCCAGACAGATTGGAAAGACGTCGCTCCTCGTTAACATCGTCTGTTCGTTGTTTTCCCCGGTGTTGCGTTGGCAGCTGCTCCAGAGTCCGAACGGATACGCATGGCGCGTGCTTTGGAGCATTTTAGACCCGGGTCATGTGCCCAGTCCAAGTGTTGCTTTGGCCTCTCCAAACATAAATATTCCATTCAGCTATGATGCCGAATTTAAAAATACGTACGCACGCGCACACACACACGCACAGCCCCCCTCGATAGATCTCTTAAAGCACGTATCCGCAGCGTTTGTAAAATAGCTCGTTGGTTTATTATCTCAGAAGCATAACAATAGGTTGATATTTTACTAAGGAGGGTATGTGAGGGTACGTGCTATTTCTGGTGGCATGTGTGACCAAATGAGCTAATGGGAATGCACATGCACAGTAATACATTGGAGACAAATATCACCGTGTCCCATGTGCCCATTTTCTCTGAGATCAATTGATGTGCCTGTTCCGCTAAATACAGACACGCTGGCTCCGATTGTTACGGTTAGGGAAATAATATTCTTCAAAATGCAACGCATTTCTTGCCCTGTTGTTAGTCTTCACCTCTTACTTAAATGAGGATTGTGTTACACTCACCGCTGTTGGCAGTCCTGAGATTGTGGAATAAATTCTACAGTACAACACAATGTGTAAGCATTTAGTGGGACCACAACTCAAGATTCTGTACAGAAACAGTGGGTCTAATCATTTTATACGGAGGTAGAGTAAAACAAGTTAAGGTCATGAGGCCGGACTTCAAAATGGACAGGAGGTTGACAGTTCTGATAGCTGTGGAAATTGGGCTCCAGACTCTGCGGTCATCAGAGCAGAGCATGAGCAACCTCCCACAGATCGAACCTTATATGGGGGCTTCAACAGAAAGTTACTGGAGCTGAGAGTCCACGAAAGGTAGCAGAGTAAGGTGAGAGGTAGGCAGGGGTGAGTTTGTGTAAAGATTTTGAAGATGGTGAGAGCACAACCTTAAAATTGATCCGGGATTGGAGTGGGAGCCGGCGGAGTGATCTGAGCATCGTCTTGACATGGCCCCGTTTACAGCATTTGAGATGATCTGGAGTTTGGCGATGGGGAGATTTGGTAAGGCCGCGGTGGGGAGGAGAGGGAGTTGCCAAGCACAAAGTGGTACTCTTCAACCCAGACTGGGAGTTGAACTCACGACCCCCTGAACCGGGTGCTGCAGTGAAGTCAGATTGCATGATGTTGTTGTCCATACATCTCAAAATGTAATGGCTGTTGTAAACTGCTGTTAGATTGCGGTGTGAAGAGACTATCCTAGGGCTGCCAGGAGAGACTGAAATCACAGGGAATTGTAAAGTACTTCACTAAAAAAGGTCCTCTGTGGCTTTGTCCCTGCGTGGACAAGGACAGGCCGACACTTTGAGCAGGAAATACGTTTGAGGCTATTTTTCTGCAGCTGCAGACCGCATATGTGTGATGTCTTCAGTTAAACTGCACATACATTTTTTTGCCAATATCCTCAAGGGCTTTGGAGGGGACACCTTGTAAATAAGAATGTGCCGGACTGTGCGTGCGTCTGTACATTTGGTTATTTTATTTATTTTAATGGGGTATTTTCTATTTATTTGAACATGTTAAATCTGACTTCCATTAACATGAATGCACGCGTTAATTTTGTTTGGAAAGAAATGTAGGACTTTTTTTTTTAAAGATAGGTATAATATTTGAACGTAGATGATATTTTGTCTCAAGCCATTCAGGGATCTTGGTTAAGTTTAGTAAACAACAGATTTGAGGTGAACCCCACAGGTAGAAGAAAAATTAGATGTGAAAATTATAAAAGATTAAATATTAACCTGAATAATAATCAATTCAAACGTTTTAATACCTGTGGTGAAATAAATGAAATAACTGGGTCCTGACTTTTGGTCCACCCTGTATGCACGGTAAAATTTCCGTTAAATAGATGTGGACAAATTGGGCTGTAATTTAGCATCCAGACTGTGAATCACAATGGGATTTGATTTGAAAAATTATCCTTGCGTCATCTTGTTTTGTATTCACATAATAGGTTGTGACTGGTAAATATAACCGCACGTATTGATTAGTCTGAATCGATTCTTATAGTCTATGATAAAAAAAATTCCCACTGAGCTATATCTCTTGAATGTTTTTGCACATAGTGAGGACTTTGCTAATAATATGTTAGGTCGATCCCGTTTTTTATGCATACGCACAAGCATTTTTCGCTTTCAGTACGTAGCTTGCAAATTTTATAAATGAAGACCAGCTTCCAGTTGACATGACAAGTCTGTATTAATGGTTCTTGTTCTGGAAGAAATTAGGGAGTGAGTGTTCAAGTAATTTCACTTTTTTTCTACAGCATGCTCAAGAAGTCTGCACTGAATCATTGATTCAAGCTCAAGACTTACATATCGTATCTGTATTTTTATATTTACTGTGGATGAAAAGAATATTCTTCAAAAGACTTTAAATTATATATTCATTGCCTGGTCTGGGATTAATATTATGACAATGGGATATTTCATACGATGGTTTTTTTTGGCGTACACATCTGATATTGCTCCCGATAATACGTTATAATCACATAATGGAGCGTCAGAAAAAGCATGCTATTAGGTGTATGATACTTTTATGGACACTGCTCCAAATCCAATGGATAGACTTCGCTTCTAGATCTTTCCATAAGTGCGTAGTGGTCAGCATATGTGCCAACTCGCAACAAGGTGGTGTGTGGAAACATTTCGCACGAACACTTCCTCATCAGCTGAATTCTGCAGAACCTCGCATCAATATTCTCCAAAGTGTACAAATAAATTAAAAAAAATTTTCTTACACCGGAAAGCACCAAAGGGTGAAAAGACCGATTTATTTTAGCAGTCGACATTGTCTTGTCTTACATTAATTGTTTAAGCGGCGATCAATTCAAGAAGGCGTTTGTTTTATTGTGAAACTGCAAACGCCGCTGTTTGTTCCGGCTATTGCCCGGCTCATTGGCATGCTGGATGGACTGGGCTTGTGTGACGGGCTACAGCCTGGCCCGGCGAGTGATTGACGCTCCTTTCGAATGTGATCATGGCCAGCTTAGGCTTGCTGCCGGCCCCACTTCCCCACACCGCACCGCGCCATGCCATATACCGCAATACCACCCTCATCCTGGCCTCTTCGGGTAAATGGTTTTCAAGTCCTTGAGGTTTCGCACATGGGTCTGCCAATAGCCCGCCACTGTCTTGGGTGCCAAATGTTGCACGCGTCGGCTGCGTGAGCCGTCACGTTGGAGAGATTCAAAAAGCCCCTCCTCGCTTTCCCCCCCCCCCCCCCCCGATATTTCAAAGCAAAAGCGCGAGAGCGTACACGCTTGTTTACTAATTTAGAGAAAGAAAATTGCGGAGCAAAATTTAAAACGCGCGTTTTTCCATGCGATTGAAAAGGTAAATGAAATGTAAAAAAAGCTAATAATTTTTCAAAATTATAGTAATAAAGGCTGTAAAAAAAATAACGTTCCTTTGATCAGTGAATGCCACACTAAAGACATGGCTTTGAATATGGGAGATGTGTTGATTCCACCTCAGACAGCATTTCCTTTTGTCTTTCCAATGCCCAAGCTGCTGTGCTGCCATCATCTCTTCCCCTCCCCACTTGGAAACAAATATTAATTTTTACCCCTATTCAATGCCTTTCATTCTCGTAGAGCGTGTGGCGGGAGGGAACGACGCGCTAAATGTTATCGTTTTGCGTGCCTCTGACCATGTTCCCGGCTTGTGCCGTAAATTATTCATTTGGGATTCTAAAGCGGCTTGCATAATTTATGCGGAGCGCCTTGTGGGTTTCCAGTCGGGTGTCTCGTCGTCCCTCCAGACGGCCGTGCCTGTAATGCGACCGTGTTGGCCCCACCGCAAATATTGATTGTTTTTGCGAGGGGGCATCTTTATTTACATGACAACATTCGCCGGTCGCGTGGCCGCTTGCTTGTGCAACGCGCGATGGGTTACCGAAGCCAGCAGGTCTCATCGTCGGTCTGAATTCCTGTTCGTGATGGCAAGTTGCAAGGGCAAAACATTCCCATTTGCCTTCATCCCTGCTGAAAATGTTATTGAGTGATGGCAGTTTTGTGGTCTCATGTCCGTCATTGATGGGCTCCACTTTTAATGCTGGCGCCCAATGTCTCTTATTTTGAAAATGAGCCATAAACGAGTAGCGAGAGAAGCCGTGTGCGGCGTTATTGGACAAAATGCATTGAGACGGTGCCCTCTGAAACGATGAGTTATAAAAGGTGGATTTTGACTTCAAACTTTCGTGACTGCAGGAATTAATTTTTTTGGTTCTTTTGGTAAAGTCACGTACCAAAAAAATATAATTAAACATTTTTGGAAAATAATCAAAGCAAAAACCCCACAATAAAAATAGTAAAATAAAATTCTAAATAAAAATAATGCAAAATTATAAAAGCAAAACATTTTTAAATTTCTTTTAATTTTTCATTTTATTTTATTATTTTTTATTTTTATTGTGGGTTTTTTGCTTTTATTATTTTCTATTTATTTATATTTTCACTTTCATTTTATTATTTTTATCTATGGGATTTTACCGAAAGAACCAAGAATATTATTCAAGGTGGCATTAATTACGTATTCATCTCAGTTTTGCGTGGAGTTGTGAATTGACCCAGTGCATGACTTAACAGTTCACAAATGCAAGAGTAACTTACTATTGTTTAATTTTAACACATTAGAAAATATTTATTTAAGTAAAATCATGTCACCGCTTTATTGAAATGAATTAATCGGATGGACCAAATTTGTAACTGTTAATTATTGTGAGACACTGATTGTACCTGTTATGTAAATAACTATTTTTTTGACACACATGACTGAAATATTTAGCATTACCATTTAAAATAAGTCGTTATGGAAGCATATGTCATCTTCTGTTCTTTCGTAACTGTTCTTATAATTTGGCATCTTAGTATTTTCTATGCAGTTTTTTGTACAACATTATCTTGATGCTTCACAAATTTCCAATTAGTCTGCACGAGTTTACTTATGTTTGTGCTCATGACAAGCAGTACCATGTGTCCAAGCAGCATTTGAAGAGTTCAGTTTATCACTCATGTTAAACCCACACATTTCAACTGTAAAATAAATGGAATAAACACATTTTGTTAATATTTAATGCTCCATGCCGAATTAGATTTCATGTCGTCTGGCGGCGGATCCAACCAGACTGGACGTCTCGAAGACAGGCATGCTGTTGGGTGTAACAAGATATCTGCATGGAGTGGTAACCTGTCATTGGCATGAACCTTTGCCAACAGCTTGGCTACTGCTTCTTGTCGACGGAGATGTGGCGGTGGGATGTTGCCGAGTACTGGCAGCCATGGTAGTGGAGTTGGGCACAGCGTCCCAGTTATGGTACTCATAGATGTATTGAGTTGCACGTCAGCTAGCTTGGAGTGGGACGATCTGGGCCAGACTGGAGCACAGCAGTTTAACACGTAGGCTTTCGTGACCAGTATTATTCATAATAAAGGTTTTTGGGTTAGATGGCGTTATTTATTATGGAGCACAGTACTCCGCTGTTGAATAACACAGAGGCAGCGCTGTTGTCTGGGCGCCCCAACTTGTACCAGCCAGTTTCCGGAGTAGATTGTTCCGAGTGCTGACTTTTTCTGCTGTTTTCTTCAGGTGTTTGTCAGCGATGTGTCCAAGGTCACGCCTATGTGAACCGGATTCGGATCACGCTTGATACGCTGACCTTTGAGGGTAGATGTTGAGTTCCTGCTTTGCTTTCGCGTTGTGCAAATGAAAAACACTGGAGACTGTTTTGATTGCGCTTGGTTGTCATCGCCATCTACTGAGGTACCTCCGCCATCATCTCCACGTCTCTCTCTACCTCGGTGAATGCGCGACTTTGGGTTCCAAGGCAAATATTCATCGGCATAGATGAATTTGCGTGACAGTCACTGGAAGATCGTTGATGTAGACGTTGAAGAAGCTTGGAGATGGGACTGAACCCTTCGTTTGTCTTCTCCAAGAGCTGCACTTGTTTCCCATGTGCACTCGAAATCGTCTATTGTGGAGGAAAAGTTAGAAAATTTCTACTGCCCAGCGTGGCATCACTCTGGATAGCTTCAACAACAGGCCTGCATGCTATGTCAAGTCACCGATCAAGATAAAATATAGAACTCTGACGTTTGCACAATGCTTAAGTCAAAGTGTGCCCTATACTCACAACATTCTTGGGGCAGTGCACATTTGAATGTATGGTTCTGAGCAGGTGGCAAAAAAAATCCTAATTCCCTTGAAGGAGACCAGTCTATCCATTGCTAAACTCCTTTAAGCGAAAACAAACTACGCATTTTAATTTTAATAACACATCCCGTGGATTTTCAAGATAACGCACAAATGTACAACTGCAGCTGCCAAGATATGAAATTGCTCATGTTCATGTTTGGCGGCAGCAGTGCTGTAACTCACGCCAAGGGCAAGGAGAGCGAGAGAGAGAGATGTGCTTCCTGCTTTGCCTTCAGGGCATGGAGGGGGAGGTGTTTGAGCAAGAGGAGAGTTGAGGCCGGGTGGTTTACGGTGGGGTAGGGTGCAGAGAAGGACCGTCGGGTTCGGGTGAGGAGGCGATGAAATCTCAAGAGCTCACGACTTGCCGCCTCGCTCGCTCGGTGTCTGCGCGGTGACAAATGCACCGAGCGCCCATCCCCTCTCGCCCGCTTTCACTTCCTTCAAATGGATGTCCTCGCTGCCAGCGAGAACCTGCTTCACCGTATCTTCATGGGTTTCTATTTATCGTTGCTCTCTCATCGGCTTGAGAAAATGTTGGCTTGTTCGACAAGCTCTGCGCTGTTCCTCTACTCCTTTTTTTTATTTGAAGCCCTGGCAATTTATGGTCTGGGTGGGTTCTGCTTATCAACTCTACTCAACAGCATTGGATGGAAGGGTTGGCAAAGATATACCGCAGTGGTGGTCTCCAGTGAAAGATGAACCTGGTACTTTATACTAGTGCTGTGTCGATTTACTGCTGTTAAAATTAAAATGCCACATTTGTTTAAGGGTTATTTATGGGAGGTATCTTGAACAAGCTGCATGTGATCTGATACGGGCTTGCATGGCATTGGGGTTATTTAACATGACACTTTCTGGCTAGTTTTTTAACGTTATTTTCTATTACTTGGTAGTTCATGTTCTTCGCCTGAACGTGTAGAGCAGGGCCTTCCGCAGGTCGATTAAATCGGATGTCATCGTTTTTATTGTCACGTATAATTTATGCAAGTGTGTCGTCTCGTAGCCTTGTTGAAGCTCATTTATGAGTTTCCTCCACTGAGCTAATTCCATAATTTAGGTAATTATCCGTAGAGAAAAGCTTGCCGTTGTTGGGTCTCACCCTTAATTTGGCTGGCAAAACGAAGCAAGTCCGGGCTAGCAGTGTGTGTGGTTCACAGACTTTGTAATTACTCATCATTGGCAGAACCGTTAATTGAAGACATTGAAGACCAAATATAGTTATTACATTTTACTATTGCTCTTCGAGTTATGCGGGTGGGTTGCAATATGGGTAGATCAAATATATATTGTCAACGGTTCATTTTGAGATTTATTTTGCAATACACGTATCCTATTTTCGACATTTTAGTTTTGTTTGATATCAGCGCATCAATACAAAATGTGAGCCTTGAGGTATTTAATTAAACTATATTTGCAACAAACATCAATGATTGGCCTGCAAGTGCATTATTGGGTGTAGTTTTCACCATTTTTGACATTCAACATTAACACTACAAGCCAGAAATTAATGCATTTGAATTCATAATTTTTGAAACGCACAGCTGGCCCACCTTAATCCCATCCCACCTGGATCTCACGAACGTGCGAAGATAAATTGAGTTGTCACTAAACGGCGCTGAACCAAGGTACTTATTTGAATGTCACGGAAGTATTTTTCTTCGTCCCACCATATCGCATGCATACTCTGGCTCGCTAAACTGCGCTATCAAGTCACGGGCAATTCTGCTAATTTTTTGGAGCCGAGCATTAACGCCTTCTTAAGCCATTACTTAAAATCAATTTCGATGGTGCGGTATTTTTAAATCCCGGTCACGGCTAAGCAATGTAACTAATATTGGCAGGCTTTGGTATTTTTTGGATTCGGCCTCGTTGAGTGAAAGAAGGATCCTCCCACTCTGGCAGCAGTTCTTAACCTTTACTGCAGCCTTGCACCCCTTGCTTTCTCAATCGTTAATAAAAGTACAATGTTAATAAATACAGAGGTTGGATGAAACAAAGTAGTTGTACTTACATGCCCGTGCTTAATTTACCTTCTCAAAGAATCTGGCCATATCTCGCACCCCCAGAGCGTGTGTGGACCCCAGCTTAAGAACCACTGCAGTATGGGGGTCACGAGTTTGACGTGCAGTGTTGGACCTCAAGGGTGCAGAGGTTAATGAAGGTGTAAATTACACGCACGGCCGATGCAGCAATGCAAACGTAAACAGACATGAGCTGGGTCTTCCCATCTCACCAGGTCACCAGGTTTATGAATGGATTTATTAATCCTATGTGTGTCCACCCATACCCTTGACATCCCACCCCAGTGGCTAATATCCTACACATTAGTAATTGTTTGCATTTGAATGCATTGACACTTCACTGTATCACTGTGTTCACATGCAGTGCATGCAGCGTGCATGTAAGCTGTCCATATAGCAAGGTTTCGAAATAAAAATGGTCAACGAAATATGAAGCTATATCGAACCCAAACATTTTTTATTACTTCCCATGTAACAGGAACCACTTTGTTTTCCAGGGTTTCAATATTACAGTATATAGCGATTGATATATCGGTGTGCAGTTTGGAGCATTTTCGACTATGTATTTCCTAATACACATGTATAATATAATTAGGGCTGGAACAATGCATCAATGGAAAACGATTCTTGACCCAAATGATACATCCATCAAATTCCTTTACCAACATCCCCCTCCTGTCCATCTCTGCAAATATAATGTATATGGAAATATGCTAATGCTATTTTAGTGTACGCACCAACGTGGCATTGGGAGCCTCGCGACGTGTGACGGGGGGTAGAGATCAAATGGGACAAAGTCCTGCAGGGATGAACGCAATCAAAAAAATACCAAGTACAAAAGACAAGAGTAGACGATACATTAAAGACAGTACAAAAGGCGTGACGGTGCACGAAAGACGTTTTGATAAGACAGGACGGTACAACACGGACGGTCGAAAAATATTACGGACTAGACGAAATATATAATTCAAGAAGGTACGAAGGAGACGTCGCAGCAACAGTAGGCACACATCACAGCTGTCGGGGATCTATCAATCCGGACAAGACGGCTGTAAGTATATGGTAGGAAACGCCCGAGGCCAATGTGTTCAGTGTGTTTTTCTGGTTGCAACGGAATTCGGGGGATATTCGTTTAGTTTCCTATTGTGTTCTTGCGTACTCGTATTATCAACAATACATAATATCGTAAAACAGTTCACTGCAATTCACTGTCACTTAGAAACAAAAATATGTAATTCCATGATCGCCTAGCCAGGGGGTTAAGTTGTCCCGGCTGTCGTTATAATAATATCCTAATAAACCTATATGTGTGCAAAGCTCCATAGATTCTGAGATATGTGATGGGGAGCAGGTGGGGGGGGTGTGATTGAGAGGAAAATAACAACGTTCTTTTGCATCTCAAAATGTTTCCAGGCAGTCAACTGGGCACTATTCATCATGTCTGAAACACCTTAATTAAATTTGAGGAACATTTTAAGCTTGCGGGATTACAATTTAAAATTAAACATAGCCTTTGCGGATTGTTTGCCGTGATGTTTTAGGGTGGCTGTCCTGCAGCGTCGTCGCAGCGCTCTGTGAATGGGCCTTCTTTTTCAGCATTTGGCTCCGCAGGTCTCGGAGGTAATTGCATCAAGCCAGAGGCCAGTGTGTCTCATGGCGGTTTCATGCGTATAAATTTGATTCTATGAAGGCGAAGATTTTACCTGCTCAAGACCAATGCTCTGTATTGCACATTAAAATCATACTGGGTACAAAACGTGAAAAAATACTTCTCTGCTATCAATCAGTTGCCGTGAAAATATAACACAGGCTCGTTTTACCTAATTTCCAGGGACACAGTGTCATGATTCGTAGCGTAGTGGGTGATTATAGGTGCATGGTGCGCAAGAGATGTAATAAAAATGCAATGTTGCTTTGATACCACCCTGAATTTGTAATTTCATTATGCATCCACTATGTACATGATTGAGTGTGGCCCCTGCCTCTCTCAAATGTGAAGGAGTTCTTCTATTAGTATTGCTCTCCTTTGTCTCCACCTCTCACTGCCCTGCCCCCCCCCCATCTTGACCCCCTTCACTTCATTGAACATTCCACGCAATGACATTGGCATTGTGCTCAGTCATTCTCCCAACAGTCTTCTTGAGCAAGGCATAAAACATATTTATTTAGAGCTCTCTAGATTCTGAACCCAGAGCCGTACCTTGAATGCAGTTGCTTTTCAACCGAGTAAGTGTTGTTTCCCAAAAAGAATATGGAAAGCCCCGCACGCACACATGTGTACGTCTGGGATATGCGATGTTTATAGATTAATAAATAATGAAACATTTCTATACATCAGTCCGGATGCAGCCGCTGTATTGAAGTTTCCTTGCATCCTGTTTGGCTAATGGGCAAGTTGAACACATTTTCAAATAGGGGGTAAGGATAACCTCAGCTGTGAAGAGTTCAGTGTTGAAATAGTTGTTGTTGTATGTGCTGTAAAACATCCTTGTTTCCATTCAAACATTACACTCATTGTATTTTCCACCATTTGTATTTTAGCATTTTGTCTGTGCAAGAATGTCACATTGGGTAGTGAATTGTAACTCCATATTGAATTGAACTTTGAACGCAAGACCAATTTTGCGCATTCTTAAGTCGTAGCCGATCACGAATTCATCAGCAATGTCAGGGCTGAACGTGTCACGAAAAACCGAGCTCATTAAAACTAAAACGTGATGACACAGAAGTTTTGCCACCAATAGTTTTGCTGACGAGTTGCGGCACGCACTGCTTGATGTGATGCTCGGATGAATTTAATTTTGTGCTTTGAGGCTTCTCAACGACTTGACCCCCTCGGTCTCAAGGCGGGAAGTGGGGGGGGGCTAAGACTTTGCACGTGAAGTTTGGAAAATGAGTTGTAAAAGCGCAGGTCACATGCTCTAATGAGACAAACCATAGAAATGTGCCTTATGCTGTTGTCATGCTTGGGTTTGAGTTTGGGCTGCAGAGGGTCTTTGGAAATGGCAATAATGTGACTTTTAATTGTGGACATATTATGCCTTCCGCCGAGAATAAGATACTGTGATGGTAATATCATGTAGACTGAATGTGATGTTTAAGAACGTTCACTTTTGGTCAACGGTGTTTATATAGAGAGTAATTAAAATCTCGCGCATTGTCAATTAATTTCATTGCACCTGAATGTGTTGGTGCGACAGTTTAACCCGGGGGGTAACGATGCAATATTTAGCTGAAGCTACGGAGCAAGAGTTCCTATCTCTAGTGCTCAGGGCCAACACATTCTCACTTTCAGCAACAAGTTGTAAATAAATTAATTACAATTGTGTTATCTGATTTACATACAAATGTGGGTGGCTGGTTGGTACGGGAAATTGAACTGGATTTTCTCATTTTGGCATGGAGTTGTGCTCCTCCACTTGACAAGCCAGCGCGTAAAATATTTGATGAGCATTTATTTGCGTGGCATGGGAAATGCTCCCCACGGTAAGGCTGTGGTGGGATTGTATTCCAATATTTTCAGTGGAACTGTCCCTTTTACAGGAGCTGATTATTATATTTATTTTGCCGGATGGTGCATTGCAAATGATCGCACGCACAGCGTCTGTGGCCAAATTTTAAGGCCATTGTCTCAGTGCAGAATGAGGTTGGGGTCTGGCAGGATTTTCGATGCGTTTGGCATTTATGCCATGCGTCGCACAAATGGAACTTTGGGGATTTTGCAGGTGTCTCATCACCATTGTGATTGTCTTCAGAATTTGGTTATTCAGCATCACATCCCCATTCCTTCCACCGATAAGTTGACGAAGACTCAGACGTGCCCACCACAGTGTTTGCAGTTCTTTTCATGGATGTATGTTGAACTTCTTTCGCATCGTGCATAGCCAACAGTGCTAATCACACCCCTCTCCACCCACCTACAACCACGACTCCTAAAAATTTAAATCAGCAAAATGAGTACGGTAATTGAAAAGCGAACATAAATTAATGACGGTGTGGAAATAATATTTTGCCACCGAATAGATTATTGCGTGAGGTGGTGGTGTTATTATTTACTGACACTTTTGAGAAGCAGTGAAGTGGATGTGAACGGCTGTAACTATGGTTATAATGCACACGCGATATCCCTTTCGCTCTAATAAATACCTAGAGCCGTTCCTGTGGGACCTTTAAACCATTGTCAGCTTCACATTTTCGGATCCCTCCAAATATCCAACGAGATCCACTTGGACCCTGGCTTTTCAAATCCTTTTTTCTGTGATCAGTACTTACCCTGTGAGGGTTAACTTGCATACCATGCTGTGGCCGAACTTTTCTAGTCGGTCGCCTTTGGGACTTGTCAAAGGGGTGACTGCAAATAGCTCGGACTGGCTATTGATGGTACCCCTTGGATTCCGACATAAAGCCTGCTGAACAACACTGAAACATTAACCCATTTCTCTCATCTCACTTGATTTGATGTTCCTGCCCATTGTGCGTTCGAAATCTTTGCTGTCTCTTGCTGTTCCTCCTCCGTGCGCACAGTCTCGGTTTCGGTCAATCTCTCTTCTAGCCCCTCTTCACTGGAATCAACTGCCCTTGCACGTCAAACAATCACCCCCCTCTCACTACCTTGCTCTCTTCTTGCCCACCCTTCCTTCGCCCCTCGTTGTCCTCCCCATTCGTACTAACGCCTTCCCTGTCCCCAACTTCCCGTGGTCTCACCCATCATCAACCCACCCACGTGATTTACATCTTCGTTTACTCCACGCATCGTCACCACCGCCTCACTTTACACGCATGTCACATCCACTCGTCTCACTTCATCTCGCCAACCGTCTTGTACCGTAGTTAGTTCACTGTACAGTGCCTTAGTTAAGGCGCTATATAAGTGTATGATAAGATAATATTTCATTATAGCCACCTCGGTTATTTTTCGTCTCTTAAGTAGACCATCACTTCCGCTGAACCTCTGTAATAGAAAAGTCTACCTGCAGTCGTTTCTGCTTTTTCAGTTTTGGGGCCCAGTGGGGGAGGTATGAAATATTGTTGTCTTCTGACCGGCACAATGTATGATTAGAGTCGGTTTTTCAACTATGAATTGATTCAATCCATGTGGTCATAATGAGCCTCCTACAGGTCGACTCGGCCTCAAATGAGAAGTTGGTGCGATATGTAAGCGTCGCCACGAGGGTGCTTACCACCGACCGCCTCGTTTTGCGTGGGGCTTTCATAGGTGCTTGCTCATGGCACTTGCCACAATAGTCTTATAAGGCTATACAGGGGATCTTTGTCTTTGTATACATACATATGCACAAGGGTAAACTGACTTGGTATTAGAAAAAAAAATGCCCTCCATGCAGATCATTGCTATTCATAAATATGAACCAAGTTGTTTACCACGTTTGTAATGATTTTTTTGTGCCGTGGTTTTTTTCCTTTAAATTAGAATTTTTCAAGGTGCCCTTTTGTTTTGTGTTTTTTCTTTTGAGTACGCTGTGGATTTTTTTTTATACAAAGGCAATGCTGCTGTGAGCTTCCCCCTACCCCAGCTCCTGCTGATGTGTTTTGCCGGTCAGCAGAAGACCATCTCTGTAAGGAGGGGCTTGCCCCATTCTCAGCACTGGCTGGCCCTTCTGGCTCGTAAATATTGAACGCTTTCATCCAACGGGTGCTTTCGTGACCACGGCAGATTTGAGCACGCTTTATTTTTACCCAACCTAAGGCAGCAACGCTTTGTACAACCGATGGATAGTGTGTGTTTTGTGGTGCGTAAGCGTGCTGATGTGCAAGTTGAATTATGATATTTTGCATGCATATGTATGCATCTTTGTATTAACCTGTTGAGGTGGTCACGTGATTAGGTATACCTATTTAAGAGTTCCTGCTTAGAGGGGACCCCCAAACAATGAATTCCTTATACAGAAGATTGATACCTGCTACTGTAACTCTGTGTTGTACAAATATTTACGTGCCTTAATATGTTGTGACACAACAATGCTAGTTAATTTTGAGTCTTGAGTTATCAATATTTATGAGTGATGAACTGAAGTGTTATTTAAACCAGTTTAGGCAAGTTGCATTTGGGAGGATGTACGAGTCTCCTGTACCACCGGATCTCAGTCTAAACACACAGCGTCATGCCTGAATCCGCTTCAGAGTTGAATATTAACAACTTGAGCACATTCGGAAGGAGCCGGGTGCAGGTTTTCAAGGAACATTGAATAAAAAAAAAAGCCCAAGATGTAAATTTTTTCGCTCCGGTGGAGTGATCGAAAATGAATACATGTCGCAAAAAAAAAAGCCACCTAATTTCTTCATCTCTATTCCGCGTGTTGAAGCGAGGCCTCCATCGAAAGGGCTAGTGTAAATTTTCGGTCATCTGACACGAATAGAAATCGTTGAAATGTGCACTACAAAGATGCTCTGTCGGAATGCTTTTGGCCGTGCGTAGCAGCTGTCCATATGCATTTTCATCGCCGGAGCGCTAAGTGCAAGTTGTAAGAGAGAGAGAGGGGGGGGGGGAGAGAGAAAGCAAAGGCTTGATCATTAAATCACATTACACTCGATACATTTTATTTTTTCACAACAGTGTGGCCGCTCGTGTGTCCATCTTCATCATCCTCAACGATAGCAAATCCTCTGGCGCCACAGGTGCTGTCGTCCGCACACAGATTAAATGGGCAGCCCACCCCACCCGCACTGTGTGGGGAGACTCCCCATCGCTTTCACCTCCTGGCTTCTGCGCATCTGGACGTCGCTGGATTTCCCGCACTCCTTTTGCACCGTTCCTCCACCGTTCTCTTAACAGACTCGAGATGTCCCAGAGACCAGTGCAGGGAAGGGCTTCTACTTGTCGCTAGATGAGAGCTTCATCGCACATTGGATTCCTCCAACATGAAGAGAAAACATATTCTAGATATATAGATTATTCATACGGTAACCGCCGACACACTGCAAATGTAGACATCGGAACACCATTCTGGTATCCAGTACTTGGGGAAAACCCAGGTAATGCATTTTTGTATATGCATGAACATTAGGTATAGGGGGTGGCCTTCTATTTATGTGAGCAGGAAGGGCCCAACGAACTGATCGTCCCTGTTTCACGGTCATCCTGCAAGGGTACAGTTGTTGCAAGGTACAGATATTAGTGACGCAATCATGACTTGCATATCTCGCGATACAAATGGCTATTAGTATTGGCATGCACATTGCTTGTTACAGCAATAAGGAACCGTTAAAAAATGCAAAGCAAGACCAATCTTTTACAAACAAAAATAAAGGAAGAGGAACAAAAAAAATGCCACGAAGCGAGAAAACACGGACTGCCAGCAAAGAAAGTGGGAGGCTTGGAGAGAGACACTTAATTTATTTTGCATCATTTATTTGTACGTTTGGGGGGATTCTTACGTTTAAAATGGAATCCCCTCCATCAGAAAGACACTTCAACCAGCCGTGTGACTCGCAAGCCCGTCTGTCGAGGCACAGTCCCAGGGCAAACATTTGATCACGGTTGTGGTCTTTCCTATTGGGGGGGCCGGCTTCAACCCCCAAGGGTAGTCATGATAATTCTAATCGTACAAAGTAGGATATTTGAGATTTAAATAATTCAACGTCTACCCATACATACCTCGATGAGCTCCTCGTCAGAGCTGCCTCCATTTTATAAAGTCCGCGCGGGACTACCCAAGTGGATCCTCAACCTCCCGCGTGTGCACGATAGCGCTATCTCCTTCACCCTATGCCGATCCCAGATGTCTGTAAGTTGCAGGTCAGGTGTCCCGTACACCTCTGAATCTCGCAAACGCGCAAGCGGCTCAGAATCGCGGTGTTTACAGCAATTTTGCAGACACGTGGCTGAGAACCACTGCTCTCGAGCAAAAAGATGCGTCCTGAAAGAGCCTCTAAGGTGAAATTGGCCTAATTTCTGCAGGGGCAGTGCACTGGTTTGTTACCAGCTTGGTGTGCCAAGATGACGCTTTTTGAGTGGTTCAGGCTCACTCGCCAAGAGGGATTGTGTGACATCGCCGGCGGGGGGGGGGTGTCTTTAGAAGGCTTTATTGAAAGCAGGCACGCGGCACTTTGCCAACACTTGAAGTACGTTGTTACTTCCTGGATTCACACTCGCGTCTCACGACGCGGAATGCTGCATGGTGGGCACTATCAGCAGCCGTGACTTGACCGTCTGTCTGCCTCAAGCGACTCAGCTCTGGAACTTGCCGTATGTGAAAATTAAGCAGATAAATGTGGACATCTGCTTGAATACAAATGTGAGGAAAATGTTTTATGCTTCCGTTAAATGTTTTTTTTTTCAATGCCGGCTACTTTGTTACACCTTCCAATTCTCCCATCAGCAGAGAGCTAATGATTTAACATTGCATGGTTGTTTGTTTAATGACCATATATTATATTCTACAGATTCATTTTAATACTAGATTTGAAGTTTTAATGACTGCAAGGAATCATACCCTTTGGTTCTTTCGGTAAAGTCACGTAGGTGAAGAAAAAGAAAAAAAGAAAATAATAAAAGTTTAATTGAAAATTAAAATAACTAAATTAAATCACGACGTTTCGGGCGCAGCAGTATGCCGTACTCCAGCGATTGTTTTCTCGCTGACGGACACTTGTGTTGCGCCCGAAACGGTGTGATTTAATTTAGTTATTTTTCTTTAAACTTTTATTATTTTTTTTTATGTTCACCTACGTGACTTTCCCGAAAGAACCAAAGAGTATTTATTTTGATAGTTGGATAATACTCTGCAATATTCGTAGTTTATGTCGCTGTCTTATGCAAATACTTGATGCAAGTTTTCAAGTTGATTTTACCAGAGTAACCTGGTGCATTAGTCTGCCAGTAGGAGGGCGGTGGTTTGCTGCTGTGTGTACAATCCCAACTGAGTAAGTAATATGGTGGTATAATTTTCGAATTTGGAAAATTGGTAACCCCCTGACACCGGCAACGTCACGAGCCACTCAGGGCATTTTCTACTCTAAAGTAGACGGCTCGTTGTATGGTTACGGCTATTGCACCCACCGTGATAATAATCGATGGTAAGCATTGCAGTAAATGTTTACGGTTCGTATATTCACTATTTTGTTTATTATCAATAACTTTGATTTTCGCAATATACATGGAACACAAGTGGTTAATTTTAATACCATCCGATGGCCGATGACCAAATTGCCCAGAATTCTCGCAATCTTTCAGATCTCGGAAGCTAAGCAGGGTTTTGTAGCCTGTATAGTGCTTGGACGGGTGACGACAACTATGCACGCCAGGTTTTTCGCAGGTTTCAGTTCAGTTTCAGTTCATTTATTAGGTATAGCCCTGTGAGCCATGCGCCTCTTGAATCGGGTGCAACCGCAACAAACAAAAACACGAACACGAAACATCTCAAAGTGACTACGCAGGTGACTGCAGAGCAAAAGCAAATGATAATTTCAGGTTACAAAGAAAGAGGAATACCATCACAACCGGAGTAAGTTGCCACGGTGCACACCAGGACCACGCTTGGGATGCTTTGGCTCCAACCAAAAGGCCCCGACTGCCAAAGAGCCGCAAACGGATTGAAGGTCCGAAGAGTAGCGGGAGCCGTGCCGTGCCGAGTGGCTGCGCTGTCTTATCTGTGGCTCAAATGAAGTACGGCACTTTACTCAAAAAAACCCCATCGTTCATCCAAAGTGGCATTCCAGTGATAATCGTGCATTTGCAAAAATGGGTAAAAGTTCTAAATGAAGATGTGTACTAAAAGCGTTGGCCTAATGGTGGCTTCATTAAAACGAGTGTTCACTGGTTATTTTATTTGACGGATGGTTGGTTTATGAATTTCAGCTGTCCATTTATATGTTTAACTCACATTTTCCATGCGGTCTTTGTTTCCCTCGTGTTCCCCATGTCTGTGTTGCAAAGATATGCATTTAATTACGTTCATTCAAGACCTGAATGTATTTTCATATTAGAGAAATACTTGCTTAAAATTATTTATAAATAAAATTGCTATCTTTAAACAAAATATGAATCGGGCAGCCAGACCAGTTCCGTGTGAATAGGAAGCATGGCATGCAGCTTTTCAGGCTTTGCCGGTTAAATTCACACTTTCTCTGATTTCCACCACAAAAAAATTAAGGCCTCGATTGTATGTATGTTGAACTTCTTTCGCACCGTACGTAGCCAAGCGTGCTTATCGGAGGTGTGTGGGAAGGACAACAAACTAAACACAAAAAGCAGTTCTAAAGAAATGAGTTTTCAATCTAGATTATTTTAAAGTGACTAGCTCTAGTGACGTCCTAATATCGGAAGGAAGGGCATTCCAGACGGCCGCAGAAGCGCATTTGAAAGCGCGTGATGCAGTGGACCGTCTTTGTTCGATGGTCAGCCAAAAGCTGCTGCTGCGAAGATGATTAAAATGAGAAGAGCTGAATGGCAGAGGTGTGGACTCGAGTCATGTGACTTGGACTCGAGTCAGACTCGAGTCATGAATTTGATGACTTGCGACTCGACTTGGACTTGCATAACAATGACTTTGTCCCACCTCTGCTGAATGGTGATCAAAGGAATAAACAACCAGCAGCCCATCGTTCTTAGCCCTCAGCCATTCCACACTCGCAAATGGCAAAGCCATCCAGGCACCCGACAGAGTAATGGAGCATTACCCCATAACTCAAAACTCACTCGGCACCGCTGGTGTACAAATTAATTACCACAATTAAGCAATTTTGGGGTTGTTTTACTCCTGTGTTTCTTGTGGTTCTTCAGACATTGGTTTCGGCATGGTTGGGCTGTGTATTTCTCTTCCATGTGTCTGGCATTTTTGCTTTATTAAACAAGAAATTGGTTGTTTTTATTCGTATGCATTTGAGCACCTGCATACTCGAGGTTGATTTGTAAACACAGTGCTTCGTTTGTTATTGGTTTCTCAGTAATGATCAAAACCTTTGTCGTTGTACTCTAACCCTCTGGACTCAAGCAATGAATGTAAAATTTGTAAGATAACACAAAACAAGCAAACAAATAAATAAATGGTTCATGATAGGAAAAAAATAATGATCAATTTCTGCCTCCATATAGGAAATTTTGATATGCAAATTGCATGGAATTCAAGCATGCAAATGTGATTTTGGAAAAACCCCGACTGCCACCATCAATGCCACCTTGTTACAGAAAACACATATATAGCGGACAACGGTCCTTTTTCTTGCCACGCGATATACATGTCTTCGCCTGAAATATTACGCGGGTCGTATGATTATCTGTCGAGGTTAAGATAAAGGTGCGGGCCTTGCAACTGCTTGCTCACACCACTGCTCGCAGAACGGCCTTCCACCGGAGGGAGCTCTAGAGAGCCCCTCGATAAAGTATATCTTGTTATTCATTGTTGACAGTGCTAGTGTTGTGGGGGTTGGGGGGGGTGCAGTCACATCTTGGGGTATGGAAAAGCGGTTGAGAGGGGTGTCGTAGGAAGTGGTTAACTCAGATTGCTGGAGCTCGCGTGAGAGTGTGGGTGGTTGATTTTGCATTGCCTTGACGGCCAGTAAATAGGGTCTCCCCGGGTTCCAGTGGTGAAAAGTAGAATATTACAGGAAGGAGATAAGCCAAGGGTGGTATTTCCACTTAGTTTTGCCGCATTTGAACACAAAGCCTGCATTGATGTCTGTTTCCAACGTATTGCATCCAAGGCAGATTCGATTTCCATAATCCCCTATTTCTTTGCAGCTGTAAAAATCCCATTTCAGACTTACAGTAATGTTATCGTTTAGTTACGCCTGAAATTCTATGGGATTTTCTTCCAAAGTAAATTGTTTTTGCTACCTGTTTGTAATATTGCAAAAAATATATGTTGTTTATCATGCTTTATTAAGTGTCAAAAGAAAAAGGTTGAGTATAATTGCCTTTTGCTAAGGAGTAACGTGTTTGAATAATGTTCTTATTGGTACACAAACATCAGAGTGGACGATGTTAAAATCCTTGGTGAGCAACAAAGGCTGTGAGCCGTCATGGCAAGGCAAGGGGTGACGCACAATGAGCTTTCAGCGGTGACGTGGCTGGAGCGGCAGCGGCAAAATGGACGTTAAAAAGCTCGTGCTGTTATTCTAAAAAAGAATAGGCCAATGTCTGTCTCCGTCCAAATTTGACAAATTACCCTCGAATTACTCAATTGGGTAAAACCACATGGTCCCCTACGTGTTTAGACTGTACATGTCAGTGTAACAGTACCGTCATGGTCGCCTCCGTGCTGTGAGAATGGCACACATACTAAATGTGGTGCTAAATTTAATAATGTTAAAAGTAATGCACTGCACGCAGCAAAGAAAACACATGCTGCATTTGTTTGTAACCATGCTATACAGACGCTACACAAGTAAGAAATCCCTGCTGGATCCAGACTTACGACTCACGATGGAAAGTCCTGAGGCTTCACTTCCATAACTTGTGGACTCGTCTGAAAACCAAACATGGTGGTTTATTCATACAATGGTTCCATTCTGGTGGCTGACAATAGCAGGGGAAAATGAGTGACTTCCAATCGCAGAGAGACCCAGGCAAGGACTTTTTTTTTAGCAGAGAGAGTATAGATAGAAGGAAATTCATGCATTTTTTGTAGGGATTGTGGAGCGAAATTCATTAATTTGTGTATGAATTTAAGCTGCCCCACTTGATACAGTAATTTTGCTGTGATGGTGCTACCTGAAGACGGAAGCTTGTGTTGCCTCCGAAACGTCGTGATAAAAAAAAAAAATAACCTACGTGACTTTACCGAAAAAACTAAAGAGTATGGACCCTTGCAGTCACGAAAACTTCAAATCTAGAATGAATTGAAGCGTTTACTCTCGGGCTTTTCCACTGCACCTTCCATATTCAGTGTCTTGTAGATTGGGGCATAATTACATTCTTTTTCAGGAATGAAAGTGTGAATAGCCATTCTCGAAACGGTTCCGCCCAAGTTTGTCAGACTGCTGAGTGATGATACTGGGCGTAAAAAAAAAAATCCATAAATTATTTTTGGAGTGTGCGTTGTTGAATATGTTTGATATAAATGAGTCGCAAATATTAATAGCAGCCATATATCATGTTTTTGCAAGGGTGGGTAACCATCGCTATTTGAATTTGTGTGTATTTGTAGGGCGCCACAGTGGCGAGATGCTATCTCCCTCACCCGGGATGCAGGAGGTCGTGGGTTCGATCCCGAACCCTGACGATGCCTGTTGGATATTTGTAGTTCGCGTGTTCTCGCTCTCCATGAATTTTTCTTCAGGCCCTCTGATTTTGGTCCCCTCCACATTTGCAAACATGCTTTTAGATTATTTGGCCGCGACTATCAATTCCCACATCTCGATGAGCTGCCGTGTGTGGCTAATGTCACCTTTGAAAAAAAGTTGAAAGCTGAGTGGGATTTACCTAGTAAAAAAAAGTTGTTGAGTTTTAGTTGCTTTAACACGTGGAAAAATCACCACTTTTAAGCTGACCACTGTGGAGGAGATGGGTTTGTGCAGGTTATTGAACAGCAGCAGACTGCAAGGGATATTCATTACAGTGTACCTTATAAGAATGCTAGTTGGTGGCATGCCCGCACATTTCCAAACCTTGTAACAAAATCGGTCAAATTCAGCCTTTAAAAGTGTTCAATATCTGTAAGCGTTGGTGGAGTTGATTTATTAATTAAACACTATATTCTAAAATCCCTATGCATGGGTGTGCGGCTGCACACTGAACGTTGACTTGAATCCAATACTTTGGTTAACAATTTTTTGTTGGTAGCCGTCCACCTGGTAATGTCCAAAACTTTTTCAAGGTGCGGATGAAACCCCTTTGAGCTGTGACTTAAATATTTTGAGATAAACAAACAAAGTTACAATCAAACGAAAGCATTCAGAATGTAATTATAAGATATGCGTACATTTTCTGATTCCTTATTGGCAACTTTGTTAATTAAATTACCACGCAGTTCAAGTACGCAAATTGACTTGCACGTCGCGTACGGTTCGGCAATTGACAACACAGCAATGATTTCCAAAGATATAATTGAAGCAAAGCCTGCACCGTCACCCCTGTTAGCAAGGCCCCCATGTCCCTGCAGGGACCGATGCTTGGCTGGACCTCAGTGCTCATCGACCCGTTCCTTGAACTACATGATCCTGCAGACGCTGCTACCGCCACCGTCTCCGCCAGGATCGCACAGAGCCCTCTCTCTTGTCCCTCGCCCCTCTGTGAGCTCGGTACCGTCATGTTCTGAGCTTTCACGGCGTCCTCTCTGCTGCATGCCAGCATGAGACGGTGTGAATGGGATGTCTGGCGGTACGCAAAGATCCCCCACCCACTCACGAACGCACGCCCCATTGTGCTGCTGTTCCATGAACCCCTGCCATGTCTTTTTATTTCTTATTTAAAGTATCAGAATATGTATTTATACTGGAGGAATCCCATGAGCTGCAGGTCAGAACGATAAAACAACAATCCAAAAACACGATTGTGGTGCACAGTATAGGACAGGTAAACAACAACAAAAATATATACAAATATCACAAAACTTTTGTTTTCTTACCAGATAAAGCCCACTGAGCCATTAGCTTTTTCAGAAACGACCTGGCCACAAATGATAGCTCAACAAAATTGCTTATCACGTGTAAATTTATCACAGCCAAATACTATAAGTAATCTAAATAATTTGTAACGTCGGTCATTGGGAGAGATGATATGGTGGCCGGAGGTGGAGTGGTGGGCAGTGAGGCAGTCACTCGTGCTATGAGTCAGACCGTTTTTTGTTTGCCAGGTTTTATTTATTTATTCCTTGTTCCTTCGTTATTGCGAGCTGGCTTAGCAGAGAGATGTGAAGGACATCCCGTCGTCGTCGCTGCTGCTGCCCTCGCCGCCGCCATTGCAGATGCATGCGTCATCGTGGCGATTCGAATCACAAGGCAACAAAATTATACGTCCACAAATATGCGTGCAATTGGAGCGATTTTAAAGAGGCATCGCCAGCCAACGCAAATAATAATGACCAATGCAGCAAGGTGCATTCAAATAACGCTTTGTATTAATAATGTAATAATTAATAGTTTTAATGCATTATTGTTGATATTGTTATTTGTGTTGTTATTTACGTGTTATTTTTTTCCGGTACCTCCGACGCGTTCTGATGTTACCCGGTCCTCCGTGCAGATCGCTGATGATGATGATGATCTTGTTCTGTGCACATGCACCACGGGATCTCCCTTGCAAACTAGCTGGGGGTAACTGGCTGCTCGGGATTTTCCATGTACGACATTGATTTGTTCATTCTAATTTAATTGTTCAAGGCTATTGTAATAAGCATCAGCAGACATAACATTTTTCTATGTATTTTTTTAATGTAATAAGCATTTTATGTCGTTTAACCTGCGGTTACTAAGCAGTGTTTGTCATTTCACACTTCTTTGCCTTTACACGCAAACACAAGTTGTTAAATACTTACTTATTTTGTAGAGTTGTTAGAAATTATTTTAATCCTGGTTCTTTTTGTGGCATGGCAACAGTTATAGTTTGCACTCGTTCCTTGTTTTTTCATTTTCTAGTTAAGTAAATTGTAGTTAGCAAATAACAATAGAAAAAATATTCACGTTGCGTAACATTCACCTCACCCCCCATGTGATAAATCCCATCGGTTTTATCCACTTTGGTGGGATGGGGGGAGGAACCGGTTAAGGTGGTGGTCTGTTTTTCTCCGTTGGTCTTGCTGGTGATTCGGTTGATTGTGCTTGGGGTTGCAAGGAGCATTGGTTAACATCGTTTCTTTGAATTGTGTGCGTTGTTTTCGACCCGTTGCGTTGTTGCACCGTTGTTCCCGATTGAACTGAGCCCTACGCGGTGCGCTGTTTAGTTGTGAATTATTTTCTGGTTGTGAACGATGATGATGATAATTTTTCAACTCGTGAATGTTGCTTAATAGTCAGTGTCGTGTTAGAAACTACCGTCGCACCGTTACCCCCTCATTGTCATTCCTTTGATAATGGCAGAAATTTTTTTTGCCTCGTGGCTTTCAAAGCATCGATTTAAAAAAATAATTGTTGGACAGACACAGTTGGAAAACACAATTTATTTTTTAAAGGCTGGATGGGGATCAAAATGATGAAATGAAGGGGTGAGGCAATGGAGGTTGGATTGCTACTGAATAATTAAATTTGATCATGAAAAGCAACAAGCCAATGTGCCTGAAGAGGAAAGTTTTAAATCGTTGACTGTTACACTGCTATGGCAGGGATCGAAAACACAGGATGCTGACAGAGGTAATGGGACAGAGCTGAAAAGTACGCAAATAGATTTGCATGCTCACAATTACTCTTAATAGACGGAGAGAGATGACCGCAGATCAGAAAATCGAAACGTCACATTGACTTTTAAGAAACGTTAGTGGTCTTGGGAAAGACGCTTTTATTCGAAGAGATGATGACCATCGTGGAGATGGAGCGATGAGATCAGGTCATGTGCAGGGGCGACATGGATTGTGGATTTGCAGGGCGGTTAGTGATGTTGACGACATGAGGAGGAAGCCATCAGGCAAGTGGATAGATCATGTCGACCGTTGATGATGATGGTTTTTAAACGCACGGTGTTGTCGAACAGATTTCGTAACTGCGACGCTCTCGTGTCTTCCCCCCTCCCGCCCCCGTGTGTCTCAGGTCACTGATAGATTCTGGGGAGGGCGAGTCACTTCTCACCATGTCGCTGGCTAGCGAGCCTGGCGTCGTGAGCCGAGGCCAGGCCGGCAAGCCCCCCGGGGGTCCCATACCGTCGTGCCCTCCCAGCGGCACCAAGCTCTTCACCAGCACCGTCCACTGCACTGCCGTGCTGGAGGTAAAGCCGGAGAGCGGTGGTGGTACTCGAAGTGCGGTCCCCGGACCACCGTCGGGGTCTGTGATGCTCCTTCAGGTGGTCCGCAGGGCTGTGATGCAAACGCAGCTTGATGCCGACAACAATGACAACGCTTACACCTTTTGCTTTGGCCGTTAATTTATATTTTACTCGTGATATTTAATTTTAAAATGAAGTTAAGTAAATTACCCTGATTAAACTACGCTCACCCTAAAATATGAATGCCCCCCCACCCCGAAATAAAAATTTAAAAAACCTTGCTGCGTAAAAAAACTAAATTCGATGGTGTTTTGTGTCCAGTCATTTGTGACTCGGTTTAAATTTGCTTTAGTCACAGGGGGTTGAATTCTAGATTTAAACCAATAATTCTGCAGTGTTACCGATTGCTCTTGACACCTTAAATTAACTGACAACCCACCCGCAATGTGACATTTACATTTTATTCTCGCGTGTTTCAGCAACAACACTAAACAGAGTCAGCATGGTTGACAAAGTAAAACACAGTAATACAGTACAGCCAACAAAAAAATGTGCCTTAACCGTGTCCAAACATGCAACATCCATGCCTTACTCCTTCCCATCGGATTATCAGGCGTGTAATTAACAATATCCAAAACACAGAATAATCACTGTCATAGATTACACAATATCCAAAAAATTAATGGAGAAAGCCTGCCATGCAATGCCATATTGTTGTGGATTGCATCTAATTAAAAGGGGCTATAGATAAATGAAGCGTGTATCAGAAAAATAGATATTACGTTCAAAATACAACAATTGTCAATTACAGTACCCTTGAATTGTTAACCTAAGCATAGATGTTGCCTTGTGATCGTTCTGCTAGAGCTGTAGAGATGTTTTTTGTGGAATGGAGAAACCCCCCCACCTCCCTTTGGATCCTGTAAACTCTTGTGACAATTCCACGTCAATTTGGGGACACGCGCACTAAAGAGTCGTTGAAACGCTGTTTAACTGGAGTAGCCACAGCTGTGCTTGTGCATGCCGCAACGTGCATTCGGCCGGCTGATTGCCACGCGGCGCTGCACGCAGCTAAGTTAGTCGGTAATATCACTTAATCAGTGTTTGCTCTGCGTACATACGCACTGGAGGATGTTGCATGTCGCAACCTGCATTCAGTCTGCTTGTCACACGGTATCACACGGCGGGGTGGGGGGGTTAGGTTAGCCTGCAGGCTTCCCGGTTTAACGGATTTTAACTTTGTTTAAAAGGCACGAAATACGCAGTGCAGCTTGAAAAATGAGGCTTAGGGTGCAGCGGAGGAAGAGGTCGGTGATACTTGACCCTTCATCGCAAGTCCACGTGATGTCCCCCAGTCCAGCGATTTGCAACGACAAATGTAATGATCCTGGTCTTTAGAAGTCTCGCCTTGTAAAAAAAATACACTTGACTTGACACTTCCATTTACACATTGCACATTCTATTTTGCAGGGCATCCATAATGGTATCGACGAGTATTGATGAGTAGTAATTAGGTAGCAGTTTCAAATACACGGTTGAATGTTGCTTATGGGAAGCATGTTGGCGAGACGTTATCTCACTCGCCGGCTATGCAGGAGGTCGTGGGTTTGATCCTGAATCTGATGCCTGTATATTTGGAATATGCCTGTTCTTTTTCATGATGAATGCATTAAATGACATCATAGTTGAAGTTGATTCTTTACTTATGGTGACGGATGTGACCGAATGTCCGTGACCAGGAGGAATACACCGTGCACTCCAAAAGCTGTGATCTTTCTCTTCTTGGTTCTTTCGGTAAAGTCACGTAGAAGGGAAGTAATAAAATAATAAAAATAAAACATAATAAAATAAATCTCACGAGACGCTGTCTCCCCGACAGACCTGGTCTTCATCTGAGGACGGCTGCTTGCGTTGTGGCCGAAACGTCGTGAGAATTATTTTATTATGTTTTATTTTTATTATTTTATTACTTCCCTTTTACGTGACTTTACCGAAAGAACCAAGAAGATGAATCCCTGCAGTCACGAAAGCTGTGATATTATTTGGCGAGCATTTCTAGAGACGAAACTCAACACTCGCTGAAAATGATAGGTTGCACATTTTCCTTGAAACATTTCTTGTTTTGGTTACACTGGATAGGAGTCCATTCCATAGCTTCGGTGCAACCACCGAAAATTTGCCCGCTCTGCAATTGTGCCGTCGGTCCGACGCTGCTGCATTGCTAATAGAGACATGCGTTACAGCTAAGACAATCTGTGGCAGGGTCAGCAAGATTCTTCGTGTTGCATTATCACAATGTCAAGATACCTTGTTGGGCTGCTGAACCTTGGTGATAGAGGGCAGAACACTTGGCTCCCACATTGCTTTGGCCACTTGGAAAAAGAGTCGTTGGCTGCAGTCGACTTTTAAATACAGCTTAACTGAAGTAGTGGCACATTTTCTGCTTAAATGTTGCAACTGGAGGTTAATACACATGTTAATTGGTGCAATTATCCTCAACGCAATGTAAATTGCACTTAAAGTGGCAGTGTTTAACCCGAAGCATTGCAGTGAAAAGCAATGTCGCACAGCGCATTTACGTGCAGTGTGCCGCAAACCCAACAGTGCAATTCACGGCACGAGCAGCATTGTTTCAGTGATCTCAATACAGATGCGCACATTTCTGGCAATGGCTTTGCACTTGACTTCATAGACGACCTCTGTGCATAAATCAGCTATTCATGCAGCTCTACAATTTGTGAAGCTGCCTTTGTGACTGCTCGCTACGTACGTACGTACATACGTTGAACTTTTTCTCGCCGTACATAGCCAACAGTGCTAATCGGTGGTACAATGTCCAACAATATCACAGCTGGCAAAGTGTTCCCATTTGACGATGTTTATTTGTGCTTTGGGTGAATTCTCTGTCCGACCTATCGTTTGCTAATGTTTAACATTAATTAAGGGGCCCAGAGGCACCGTGAGAATAATTAACATTCGACCTGCACACTTGTTCAAATCCTTACGCATAGCTTGCGAATAGTTGCCCCTCCCCAAGTGTAAAAATAAAAGTAAGGCAAACCTGAGCTTCGAGCATTGTGACTTGTCCCGTGTTGACGTCTGTGTTTTGTTTGAGGCGTGTGTGCTTTCACACAGCAGTCAAGTGCATTTCGGAGCATAAATTGTTAATGTTTACCGACTGTTACTCTCCTTTGTTCTCCAATAGGGGTTTGAGCGTTTGAGGCAGGACGGTCTGCTGTGTGACGTGTCCCTTCTGCCGGGCGACGGGGAGGAAAGTTTCCCCGTGCACCGTGCCATGATGGCCTCGTCCAGCGATTACTTCAAAGCCATGTTCACCGGTAAAGCAACCTTTCAGCTTCCGACCCGCGCAGCAAAACACGCAAAAACACAATTGCGTTGGATTTTTTTACGGTGTGGTTTTTTGTTGTTGCGTAAAGTGTGAAACTAACCACGGCGAAAAGTTTTGTAAAAAAAATGATTTGCGCGTTTGCAGACTCTTTTTTAAGGAGTTGTATTTAGCTGATTCCGTGGCGGAGTGTTTATTTGTATGGTTGAGGATCACGAAATGCAATACGTTGCAATCGTTGTCCACGGAAGCCGACTGCCGTAGCGCTAGATTGCAAACACACAGTCGTGGATCCTCATGACATTCTTTTTTGCGTGATTAATTTTTACTGCAGTAAGTGAATCAAGGCCACCCAGTGTGTGTGGGATTAAAGCTGAGGGTGCTGTGTTGTTTTCAAAAAAAATTTAACGGAGTCTCGCAGGTTACAGCTATTGCCTTATCAGTCCGCTTTTGAAAATGAAAGTTGTTTGCGATTCTAATGACATCGAATAAGATCTTGGTTTGCTTCATCAAGTAATTAATTAATGCTAAAATAATGTTTTGATTATGAAAAAGTTATAGAGTGCAAATGTTTCATATCATGTTACACTCTTATGTAATGGTCTTGCAACAACATAGGACAGAATTAGCAAAAATAACGCTGCCTTAAAAAATTCACATTTTTACAACAAGTTTTGGGTAATGGCCCCGCTTCCCTGAGCACATGCATAGAGGAGGGGCCAGAGTGATGGTTAATGAGGGTTGGAGACTGCACTTAACACTGGGGCCTGATGAAAGAAGATCAATGGCCAGTTTTTTAATTGGCATGTGGATAGTTACTTAATAGCCTCTAAGTAACATACCAACCCTTCCACTAATCAGAACGTATGACTGAAATAAATTCGTATGAAACTGCAATAGCAGCTTGCAGTATAGAAATGACCTCCGCATGCATTATGCACTCTTGAGTGAAAGGCCGTTTCCATTCATACCGGAGAAGAAACGTTGTCCCAATGCATCCCGAATCATTAATTAAGCACTTCCCCTCTCCTCTGCCTTTGAACCACCGTCAAAACTGTCACCCCTATGGTGACACCTCTCGCCTTGCCATCGTTTCTTGTTTAATTACCCACATTCATCTTTGACCTCTGTAAAACCGTATTGCCTTGCCCACCCTTTTGCCCTCCACCACCACCGTGTCACGTTCCTTCGCCCCCCTCTGACACAACCTCCGTCGGCCATCGCGTCGCCCCCCCCCCACGCAGGCGGCATGAAAGAGCAGGACCTGACTCAGATTAAGCTGCACGGGGTGAGCGGCATGGGGCTTCGTCAGATCATCGACTTTGTGTACACGGCCAAGCTGTCGCTGAGCATGGAAAGCCTGCACGAGACGCTCGAGGCAGCAAGTTTCCTGCAGGTGCTGCCCGTGCTCGACTTCTGCACGGAGTTCCTCATCTCGGAGGTGAGCAAAGCCGCACACGACAACAGCAACGACAACAACAACAACAACAACCTTCTCAATACCTCGCCGATCTCGTCAAAGGGGCATGAACCACCATCACGGGAACCCGGTCATTTGCTACTAAGTGGCGGTGACGTCACCACGGTGCTTGTGCCGGCCAAAGTGTGCCTTGAGGCCGCGTGAAGTGTAGATGGCTTGCTTCCAGGAGGTCATGGAACAGGCCCAGGTGGTATGGGTTAACTGACCGAGTTGTCTAGCGGACACAAATACAAAGAATCCTAGAAAGGCCGGCACTTCTCATGAGAGGGTGGTGTAGATGTAGAACCACACCGTACCAGGCACTGATTTAAGGCTTAGTCAATCTAGGGGAGGCCCAGGACCGGTTCATATTTTCGCCACTGTTATTGCTCGAGAGCTGGAATTGAACTCGGATCGCCGGCAATGTGGTGCAGGGCACTAACTACTACAGTACAGCTCCCCTTGGGGACACACATGCAATTGCACGCTAGCTGACCGGCAGCCAGATATTGCATGTTACCAACCCTCTGTTATCTGGGGTCAGTGGGTTAAGGATACACGACCGTTCATGTGGCTTGGTGAATACTTGCACCTCTTCCTAGACATCTAGCCAGTGCGCAAGAGTTGTGGTCAAAGTGTCCCGTAATGAATCAGAATCAGAATATGTATTTACCCTGGAGGAATCTGATGAGCTATAAAGCTCTTCTTCACAGATGTCCAGTAGGGACGGGTCCTAACGTTACAACAACAAACAATACAAAAAGCACAATAGGAGTGCAAATTATAGGAAAGTAAAAAAATAAGATACAAATAAAACTAAATTATGTTTATCTTACCAGGTAAAGCCCAATGAGCTATTAGGTTTTTATTTAAGTAACCTGGCCGCAAATGATAGCTCAACGAAGTGGCTTATCACCTGGAAATACATAGCAGCAAAATAATCAAAACAATGAAGACTCGGTAGGAAAACAAGAGATGAACGCAAGCGATTGCAGGGCCCACACCTTTACCCGCACCCCCCTTTTCCCCTTTATCCACGTTCCACCCTTTTCCCCTTTATCCACGTTCCACGCGGCGCTCGCCCAGACGACGCTGGAGAACTGCGTGGAGGTGGGCCGCATCGCCAACACGTACCACCTGGCGGCCGTCGACCGCTTCGTCGACGGCTTCATCCTGCGCAACTTCGGCGCGCTGTCGCAGACCGCCGGCTTCCTGCGGCTGCCGGCCGAGCGGCTGGAGCGCGCCCTCGCCAGCGACTCGCTCAAGCGCTGCACCGAGCTGCAGCTCTTCCGCGCCACCTGCCGCTGGCTGCGGCACAGCGAAGCGGCCGACACTGGCGACGCGACGGTGGTGCCAGCGGGAAGCAGCGGCGCCGGCGCTGCGGGCGGTGCCGGAGGTGGCGCAGGTGGCAGTGGCGGCAGCGGTAGCAGTGGCGGCAGCAGCAGCAGCGGCAGCAGCAGCGGCAGCGGCGCGTTCGGGGTGGGCAGTGGCACGGGCAGCCTGGCCCGGCACAGGGCATCGAGCAGCGACACCCTACCCAGGCAGAAGACTGATGTAGACTCATCATCCGTGGGTTATTTGTATTACTTTTTCGTTGATTTATGTTTTGAATTGGTAATTTGTTGCTTTTGTTAACGCTGTGTAAATTTACTCGCGTGCCTAATGTTGGTTTTGTTTGACTCTCACACATCCCCTGTGTGAGAGCACTTGACTCAATCAAATCTTGGTTGGGGGGTGGACTCAATTCTTCATTCCTCCGGGTGAGAATTTAAGAGACCACGATGAGTCTCATTTGCAGGAATTACCCGGGGAATTTAGTCCGCTAGTTAGGGGTAGATAGATAGATGATTGCTGCTGTGTTTAATCCCAATAGAGTTATTCGCGGTGTCATTTCCAAATTTGGTGAATTTGCATCCTGGCACCGGCACACAGTTGAACTGCTCTTTCCGAGTGACATCTGGGGATCTTTAATATCCACTGTAAAACAGGACGGCACCTATTATGGGTATTGCATGCACAGAAATTGGTCGGTAAAATCTGTGATCAATAAAATGAGGAATTCATTGCAGGACCTTTGTAGGAAATCACTTGTCATCCTATAGAGAGACTCATGTGTGTTGATCCCCAGCAATGGGGATGAACACAATTCAAGTTTATATGAGCTTGCTGGTAATTTTTTTTTTAACTCTTGAAGTGCATAAAGTTGGTACTTTCAATTTCTCACGTTTGCACGTGAGGAATGACGCACCATTTGAGCGTGTACATATCCACACATTGCCATATAAATCATATAAACTTGAGAGCTCACTCGGCTGACTGTCCGTCAGCGGAAGTGAGTGCAATAGTGTCACCAAACCGGTCACACTTGGTTCGTTAGCTTTGTGGGTCAATGTTCCCTGTAAGTGTCGGAATGCTGATAGTGGAGGCACATGACAGTGGGCCAATTTTGTAATGCCGCAAAATTATCGCGCGCTTTCAGGTGCGCTTCTGCGGCCGTCTGGAGCGATCTTCCTTCCGATGTCAGGAAGCCACTGGAGTTACGCATTTTTCAATCATCTAGATTGAAAACGAATTTCTTTAGAACTGCTTTTTGTGTTTTATTTGTTGTCCTTCACCCGGCACCTCTGATTAATACGGTTGACGTTCAACATACATTATTCTTGATACATACGAGTGCATTTGCCCCCCCCCACCCCCCCATGGGCGTGTGTTCCCCTTTTGTTCGTTCGTCCCCTTGCAGGCCGCTAATCCGTTCGTGCGTCTGTGTGTGTGTGTCCGCGTGCGGCTATCCGCGTGCCCCTGCTCGTCTGGTTTGGTTTCGTGCAGACGATGTCGCGCTGCAAGGGGGACGGGGAGCCGCACGGAAGCCGCATGCGACAAGCCTCCCGTCTCATGTCCCGCATCCGCTTTCCGCTCATGTCCCCGCAGGAGCTGCTGCACGAAGTCCAAACGGTCAGTGCCACGCCGCGTCGCTCCCCTGCCGTGCCCCTATTACCGTCACAGATCTGTTGGCGGGGAGAGCCGACTCTTGACCACATTTGCAATGTCAGGCGTAACGTACGCGCTATATCCTGTCTGTTTATGTATCCGTCTGCTTTTATTGCCTCTTTTCATATCCCTTTTATAATCTTTTATCAGAATCTGTATTATTTAGACTGGAGGAATCCGATACGCTGTGAAGCTCTTTTTCACAGATGTACAGTATTTAAATGCTCACTCGCACTGTCCCAAGTCGTGGCCGAGACGAACACGTTAATTTTTGGTAAAATCTCGCGACGCCCATCGCCACGACGTTTGAGCAGAAAGCGGCCGTCCCTGGAAGACGCCGCAGCATTGTGACTTCGTAGTTTGCCCCTAGACACACCGGCTTCTTCACTCCCCACGAGGGGACATCTTTTACGTAGGCCCTGCAAAGAGCACGTGCCGCCTAGCAATCGGCGCTACACTTTTCCTTCTTGGAACTGGAATAAGCTTAATTCCGTGAAGATGAAGAGGAAAAAAATGTAATTGAATGGCTTTTGTAAAGTGATTTTTGACTTAACTGAGACCATCGGCTCCCACTCCACTTGGCAACTTGGTTTGATCAGCGGTGCCTGGCTCGGATGCAACCGCCAGATGTAAGTGGTGCTGACGCGCGGGGCTCTGAGCCACCCGATCAGTGGCACGTCCTCGTTAATTAATGCATTTCTCGGTGCCCGTGTGCTGGTTATTGCAGTGAAATTGCAGAGATTAAAATAAAAAAGCCACCTTGAAATGATTAAAAAAGTACATGCTGAGCTGAGGAAATGTCATTTTTTTATTCTTTTGCCACACAGCATTTTTCTTGTTGCAGAGTCAGCACTGAAGTTTTGACGGATCAGTCTTTGCTAAAGTGGCCGCGATGGTTTTTTTAAGAGAAAACCTTCCATGTTTCTCCCCCGGGTGTCAATGTCTGTTGAGAGTAATTAACTAACTTGGAATATTGTAATACATGTATACACCAAGCTTAATTATACTGGAAAGTGGAACGTGTTTCATTAATTTTTATTCCATATCACCAAAAATGTGGCTATACAGCCTGTGGGGGGGTATGCTTGATCGTTGTGCAAAGCTCTCTTGAGGCACCTGCTTCTGTAAAAGCTATTACAAAGCACACCGATGACAACTGGTGAATTTACACTGACAACTTTGGCTAATCCCATTCATCCTCATCATTAACACATTCTCGGCCGCGGTCGTCTTTGTTCGTGGACAGCTCGGACATCTTGACACTGAACCAGAGTCTTCAATATTGGTACACGCCGAGAATGGTAGGGATTTTATTGCAGGGTAGGGTAAGAAACAAGCAATGGAAATATTGTCAGTGTAACCTGAGAGAGGAGGTTGTTGCCATGGTGGATTACATGCGCAGGGTGGAGGAGGGCAGCTTTCCAAGACAGGCTTGGGAGTTGCAGCCAAAGGGAAGCCCTGAAGCCAGATGATGTGATTCTGTAAGATCAGACTTTGGGAGGACGGGTGTCAACTCTTCAACAGTCGACGGTGTGGCCATGGCGGGAATACATTTTTGGCCGTGCTGACCTTTCGACCTCCCCCCCCCCCTTCCCGAACCCAACTGCTCCACGCGCAGGTGGAGTTCATGCGCTCAGACGCCGCCTGCGTCAACTTGCTCCTGGAGGCCAGCAACTACCAGATGCTGCCGCCCATGCAGCCGGTGCTGCAGTCGGAGCGAACGCGCATCCGCTCGGACGCGACGCACCTGCTGGCGTTGGGCGGCGTGCTGCGCCAGCAGCTGCTCGTGTCCAAGGAGCTGCGCTTGTACGACGAGCGCACGCGGCTCTGGCGCTGCCTGGCGCCCATGGAGGCGCCGCGGTACCAGCACGGCATCGCCGTGGTCGGCAACTTCCTCTTTGTCGTCGGTGGGCAGAGCAACTACGACACGAAGGTGAGTGCCTTGCCTGCCTGCTAGCAGTGTGACGGCTGCAAAGGACAAAGGGGGCCTTTTATCAACAAGCTCCTTTGCTGTTGCGCGTCTACTTTCTACTCTTTTCCCTTAATCTATTTTGTCTTTGATTTTCTACTTTTTAACCTTTTTGTTGTTCTCTCCTCCCCCGTGGGCAAAGAGAAGGCTCACTCGCGCTGTCCCCTACAATGCGGGTGTCTGCCCAGTTGCAAAAAAAATAACAGCTTGTGCTTACAAAGTTGTGTCGTGCATCTTGTTCAGTGTAACATGTCCATTAGCGTCTCATTACAGTGATTTGTTTTGGCTTCTGATTATCTCCGAGCCTTTGGCGATTCCTCTGAATGCCAAGATAATTGTTTTCTTCCACGGCATTGACTCAAGCTGATCAGCAGTGCCAATATCTGTACAGCGGTTGAGTTGGTCTGCTCTTGAGCCTGTAACGCCATCAAAATATTCCGAGTTTACCTTGATAGCTTCGTTGTTACGGAATGGGACGTCGGGATTGTTAGCAACAATCGACAAAAGCACCGTGGATAACACAGTTTTTAGATGCCTTCATTGGAGCCGTAATTAATCTTGCGCATACCTAGCAATAATGCACCGTGATTATATTTTGCTGGTTGCAGTCATTGGTAGCAGCTGTCGTGAATGTCTTTACGTTTCGCCCGCTGCGCGCTTGGGTGGCCAGGGCAAGACGGCGGTGGACACGGTCTTCCGGTACGACCCACGCTACAACCGCTGGGCGCAGGTGGCACCGCTCAACGAGAAGCGCACCTTCTTCCACCTGAGCGCGCTCAACGGGCGCCTGTACGCCGTGGGCGGCCGCAACGCCGCCGGTGAACTGGGTACGGAGCCGCGTGCTGGCACACAAAGACAGTGATTCACCCGTATAGCCCTTGGATAGACTGTTGGGGCAAGGGGTCTAGGCGAGTACTTTAAAGGGCGACACTGCATACGAGGCCGTGGTGTTGTCTTGGATGAAAAAGAGCTTTATAGCTCATCGGATTCCTCGAGTATGAATGAATAATCTGATTTTGAGTTTCTGGTGCGGAATGCAAACGTCCGCACTCGGGAAACAAACACGGTCACGCATGATTCTGAGCACACCACCACTCGTGTGCCGGCCTTCATCGGTGCTCGCTAACAGCACTGACCTCGACGGTGCACAGAGCCCAACTACATAAAGGATCTTTATGAATGTGGAGCTCCAAAACATGGTCAGGAACTTGCGAGAGTTCAGAAATGTTTGTTTAGCAGCAACATACAATTTACATAATCAGCAAAAAAGTGTCACGTTGACAAAAGACAAATAGTTCACTACTTTAGCCCACTGGTGTGTTGAAGCGTGAAACCACAACATTTACAATTTTTGAGTACGACGTTTCACTGGTAATTGCATCCAGCATCATCGGGCAATTCGCCAGAATGGTGAGGCTCTGCTCTTGCTCCCGGTCTTAAATTGCAGTATACATTTACGGGACGCCTAACTGCGACCGCGTCTCGCGTCGTTGCAATGGAACGCAGCGTAGACTCGCGCAGCGTCTCGTTGCAACGCGCATCCCGAGCACGCACCTGCCGCCGAGTTTGCGGCTTCCCCCCCCCCCTTCCGTGTGCACGCACATCACGCTCGTCCGCGTGCGCGTTTTGGCATGCAGCGACGGTGGAGTGCTACGACCCGAGCAGTAACGAGTGGACGTACGTGGCACGCATGGCCGAGCCCCACTACGGCCACGCCGGCACCGTCTACGGCAACCTCATGTACATCTCTGGTAAGCGACGCCACGCGTGCGGGGGCCAGCCACCGCTGCTCGCACTGGGAGAGATGGGAGACGGAGAGAGAGGATATTTCCTGCTGCCCACTGCCGATCGCCCAAAGCCAGAGCGTGAACACACCACAGGCCTGTCGAGTGAGCGGATCCTCAGCACCGTCCCCGGCAACGCTCGGGGGGGGGGGAGTACCTTGTGGGTGGAGGAAGCCGAGGGACCAGCCACAAGGGAGAGATCCCTATGAAGGGAGTTCACTTTGGGGGCTTTACCAGGTGGGGACCCCGAGAATGGGAAATCGCTTGTGGGGGCTTAGGGGCAGAAGGGACCCCTAGGAAGGGGGCTCACTTGGGGACTTGCGGCTGGGAGGGGTCTCCTTGGAAGGGGACTTGGTTTTTGGGGCTTAAATCTGGCAATTGAAGGTGGACCTGGTGTGGTACTGGCCACACCTCCACCTTGCATGCCACACTAGCCTCAATAAATATAACCTGTGGGTGAAGGAGCGCCAGTGCGTTGTGAGTTGTGGGAGTTACTTGACCATGCTTCACCACTCTGGTCGGTGCGGGTTTCTGAAAGCGGCGGGGGACCAGGGACTGGTTGAGACATCACTCGCCCCACCGATGTTAGCCGTGACCGGGACCCAAACTGGGGTCTCCGGGCTCGTAACGCAGCTCCTTGAACACTGCACTATCTCTCCGCGCGCCAGAATGAATAGCGCTCCCTAAAACCTCTCCCGCCAATATCAATGCAACTCATTCAATACTTTAAGACTCTCCTGATGTGCTTTGCCCAACAGAGCCGTTGTGATATCCTCACTACATTTAATGACGCCTTAGCCGAGGTGCAGTTACCAATCACTAAACTGTAGCCCATGGAGTACGCACTCTGCCCCCCTTTGATCATTTGCCAGCAGCTGTGTTTGGGACATTCACGAGGCTACGTCTGCAGCCGTCCCACCGGCTCACTCGCCAGCCTCGACGTGAACGTGTAGAAATGCTGCCGGTCAAATCCCCACCAGGCAAAAGGAAATGAGAGGGTCATCAGTGGGACCCTTCGTTTGATTCGTTCCTGATGTGACCCTCCCCCACTAATGCAATCTCTTCCATCCGTTTCTGTTTATTTATTTAGTTTCCCCTATTTCTGCTTTTGTCCTATTTCTTTCCCTCTTGCTCTCACTCTTGCCTACTCCTGAGATCATAGCCGGGGATTTCTACGACTATGCGCATTTGCGTTGGTCACTTGGAAGATGTGTACCTCGGTTCCTTGTTTTGCTGTATCGTTGTGTAAAAAAAAAAAAAATTCCTAAAATAAAATTGGAACAATGGGGGGGGGATAGCTATGTTGCCCATAGGGTCCCGTGTGGCTGGACCGGACGTCCGTGTGTTTGCGTCCTCCCTTTGTTCACGCGCCCACCACCCGCGTACTCAACTTCCCCCCCCCCGCATCCGCACGCGCCGCCCCGTGTCCCGCAGGCGGCATCACGCACGACACCTTCCAGAAGGAGCTGCTGTGCTACGACCCGGAGTCGGACCGCTGGACGCAGCGCGCTCCCATGTCGACGGTGCGTGGCCTGCACTGCATGTGCACCGTGCGCGACCGCCTCTACGTCATCGGGGGCAACCACTTCCGCGGCGCCAGCGACTACGCCGACGTGCTCTCCTGCGAGTTCTACTCGCCGGCGGCCGACAACTGGACGTCGGCCGCCCCCATGCTGCGCGGACAGAGCGACGTGGGAGTGGCCGTCTTCCAGGTGACTCGGCGGGGGGCGGGGAAACCCGTAGGGGGGGTGCGACGTTCGCGCCTCCCGATTGGCGCGGTTTTGCTACGTACGGTGTGCGGAAGAACGAGTCGAACGCATGTGCGCGTTTACGCACATCCTTCGCGCTTGATGAACCAATCGTTTATTTTTACGTGCCAATACCGGATGCACGAGTCGTCCGTGCCCCCGACATATTGTGTGTGTGTCTCTGTCACGGCTCGCTGACGGTCTGTCTAGGAAGGGTGTGCTCTGCTATTGCTGACCCGTTGCTAGCTTTTTCATCGGTTCACCCTGTCGTGAACTCAATCAATCAGTCAATCTTTACTTTACATGCCAATATCGCCCTCAGTAAAGTAGGCATCAGTGCACATTACAGTGGAACGGGAACGGTTACAGGGAGCATGGAGCAACGGGAACGAAAAATAAAACCCGTCACGACCTCGGCGGCTAACGCCAACCGAGCAGAGCAAATTGCAACCGTGCGCAAAATAACGCGCAACCTTTAAAACTGATTGGCTTACACCAGAGACAGCCTTTTTCATGCTCTTGACTCTGGTGTAGGTCAATCGGTTTAAAAGACAATGCATATATCATCAGAGCATGTTTGTATGTTTTTGCCAGAAGTATGTGTGCTTAATGCAGACTTGACGCGTTGCAATAGCGCTCAGTCTTTGGTGTTTAAACGTCTTTAACACAACTCCTGTTATATTGCCAGAAAGGCTAAAGCCTGTTCTTTTTTATTTTCATCAAAAGTGCAACCGTTCCCCCACATGGCGTCCCCCCGTACGCTCTATCTTCCCCTACTTGCGTTTTTTCTCTTAAATAAAATATTTCTGGTTAAGGGGGGATGCTTGCAAACACTCTGGACCGATAACAGACAAATGTGAGCCCCATTGCTTGCTTGAGCTGTGGGACAAGCTGTGACTTGGAGTGTTTGTAAAGATGCAAGTCTGAGAATAGCATTGGTCTTATTTGTTTGTTGTTTGCACTTTGTGTATATTTCGCGTAAATACGTGAAAGCGGTGAGCTCATTCGAATTATGGTCCGCGCTTGATACGCACACACGCGTGTGGACTAAAACTTTCGTGGTTTTTTTTGGGTTGTCGTTGCAAGCGTCCACGGAGCTCTCTTATTGTTACGTTAGCATCGCCCCGCAAGGTCACGAACGCTACGTTTTACCTGCATTTAAATTACAATTTATCTTTCTGTTAAAATGCATGTCACGTTAATTACAAGCCAGCGCTCTTAGCCATGGAGTCATTTTAGCACGTGAAAATGTGCTTGTATCTAAAGTTATGACTTCCATGTTTTACTTACACAGTTCGTAAAACTTTCATGTTTTACTTGCTCAGTTCATAAAACTGACCATGTATGGGATTTGAATTAACGACGTCGATTTAGCCTCGATGGCGATATTACTTGTGTTTAAGGTAGCACAAGACTCGAACATTGAAATTCCTCGAAGACACTATAGGTGTGACCATTAACCGCACAAGAACATCAACGGACTGATGCGGACCTCTCCGTCATTGATTCATGGAAAATTAAAGGCAAGCCGCAGTGCGTCTTTGGCCATGCAACCCAAACTATGGAACGTATAGGAAGTAAACCACTGTAGTCTGCGCTCCTTCAACAAGGGAGTAGCAAAGCTACACGAACTCCCGACAGAAATCCTCTCGTTGCGAGCAAACCTCGACGTTGCCATTTGGCTCCCTGAAAAGAATGTCACGTGCAAGAAACTTTATAGCGACTTATCGACGGTCCTACGAGAGTAGCGGGAGCAACATCCCAAACTCCCCCGGCAGCTGCCTTGTAATACAATCTTTCTGGATAGGACAATTATCTTCGCGTCAGGCGAGGCTTGTCCAGCCCACAGCATCGTCAGCACCTTGACTTCTAACACCATTGCCCTGCCAGTGCACCTCTATTTGCTCAGTCGGGAGATTGCCCCCTTCCCTGCTCTACTGCGTCCATTTCCAGTGCACAATTTGGTCCTGTCTGTTGATCTCCCCCCTCCCCTCCCGCCGGCCGGCCCACCCGCCCCCTTCTGAGCCGAGTACAATCACACGGAGGGGACAGATTAAAGCCCGCACTTGTCCTTGAGACCACACACTCAACGGAGCTGGTTCAGCGCTCTGGCGGGGCTCTCATTCGCGATGGCCGTCCGACCACCGAGGTTTAATGTTGACTTCTAACTGCATCGGTGTGTTTTTCAAATCCCGCTTTCCCCACCCAACGAAGATTATTTTTTTTATTTGAACATTAAAAATCGTCGTTCGTCGCACTGAATTAGCTGACATCGCGACTCCAGAAACATTGGATGATGTGTTGCCGCAGAGAACAACACACACTTGAAATAAAGTGATGAATTATGCATATTTGTGGTGCAAGATAAAAAGTTATAATTTTGATCTAGGAGGTGAATTTTATTTTCATTCTAATTAGTTACATTTGCATTCAGCTTATTTTCGTCCATCAAATTTAAGTATCACTTGCTTTTTAAAGCTGAGAAGGTGAAATATTATGAATAATAATACGAAATTGTCTTTCGTGGGACCGGGGAGACATTTCTTGCGATAATAATTTCACCATTGGTGCCTGGAAGCCAAGTAATTGTTAAATAAAATTGTCAAAAACAAGTTGAAGTGTAGGGTTTCGCATCTATAAATAGGAAGTTAATCTTCTGCATATTTTGCTGGGTTTCTGTTTACAAAAAAGACAATACATTATATCTTCTATCAGGCTTGCTGTAGGCTATGCTGACTTAACAGCCCGATCATATATCATTGCTGTCTGTTTACAAGTTCGTGTCGTAAATTCTACTCCTGATTTACAGATTTCTGTTCATCAGTTGCCAAATTATGCTCCAGTAACAGAGTATATAATTATCAGAGTGTTTTTTGTTTGCATTCTGACCACAAGCATTGTGGTTAATGCAGACATGATTCCTTGTAAAAGGTGTCAGTTTGGTGTTTTAACATCTTAACACCTGTTCTGTTGGCAGAAAAAAGGGTGAAAACCCTATTATAATATTATATAACCTTGGGCGCAAATAACCACTTTCACATTTGTGCACCCTCAATGCCGGTTGCAGCCGAGTCGGTTATAAATACTGGGCCACGAGGCGATTTACCCTTTGGCGGCCGTCGGCAATGCTTGCGTAGTCATAAAGTTGACTCCGTGGCCCGCATGCCAAAAGTGGAACCAGAGAAATGGATGCCCTGAGGGGGTTACCTGCCAGGTCTGAGGGGCCTCCTGCCAGGCCTGAGGGGGCCACCTGGCAGGTCCTGAGGGGGTCACCTGCCAGGCCTGAGGGGGCCACCTGGCAGGTCTGAGGGGGTCACCTTCCAGGCCTGAGGGGGCCACCTGGCAGGCCTGAGGAGGCCACCTGGCAGGTCTGAGGGGGTCACCTTCCAGGCCTGAGGGGGTCACCTTCCAGGCCTGAGGGGGCCACCTGGCAGGCCTGAGGGGGTTACCTGGCAGGTCTGAGGGGGCCACCTGGCAGGTTTGAGGGGGCCACCTGCCAGGTCTGAGGGGGTCACCTGGTAGGTCTGAGGGGGCCACCTGGCAGGCCTGAGGGGGTCACCTGCCAGGTCTGAGGGGGTCACCTGCCAGGTCTGAGGGGGTCACCTGCCAGGTCTTGAGGGGGCCACCTGCCAGGTCTGAGGGGGCCACCTGGCAGGTTTGAGGGGGTCACCTGGCAGGTTTGAGGGGGCCACCTGCCAGGTTTGAGGGGCCACCTGGCAGGTCTGAGGGGGTCACCTGCCAGGCCTGAGGGGGCCACCTGGCAGGCCTGAGGGGGTCACCTGCCAGGTCTGAGGGGGCCACCTGCCAGGTCTAAGGGGTCACCTGCCAGGTCTGAGGGGGCCACCTGGCAGGTCTGAGGGGGTCACCTGCCAGGTCTGAGGGGGTCACCTGCCAGGTCTGAGGGGGCCACCTGGCAGGTCTGAGGGGGTCACCTGGCAGGCCTGAGGGGGTCACCTGCCAGGTCTGAGGGGGTCACCTGCCAGGTCTGAGGGGGTCACCTGCCAGGTCTTGAGGGGGCCACCTGCCAGGTCTGAGGAGGCCACCTGGCAGGTCTGAGGGGGTCACCTGGCAGGTTTGAGGGGGCCACCTGCCAGGTTTGAGGGGGCCACCTGCCAGGTCTGAGGGGGTCACCTGCCAGGTCTGAGGGGGCCACCTGCCAGGTCTGAGGCCCAAGCCGCCACCGCTCTTCTCAGAGCCGTCAGTGCTTGGCGGCAGCACGGACGTTGAGCGACCCCCTCCGCACCGCGTCCGTTTTCCTGATTTTTGCACCCTAAGAAGCGAGAGGTGTCACGGAAGTCGGCAATGACAAAGTAAATATGAGGCCGATAATGATTATTTGCCTAACCGCGTGATTCGATAAATTGTCACGATTCGGCAAAAAAGGATTTATTCCAAGAATATATTCGTATTGGTTTCGTTTGTACCGTTTCGTTTGTAATTGTTTTTGACGTAAAAATTATTCCTGTTACCCTGAAGGTAACATTCAAATGTAATATGACCAGCATATGTTTTAAAGCAATATTGCCAGTTAATTTGATGTATGTATCGTGAGAGAAAGAACCTATTAAATTCATGAATAGGTAATGAATATGGAAAAATTATTTAGCCAAACGTTGCAAGGAGGTCAGTAAATTTATTTTAAACGTTCTTGTAAAAAAACAAAACGAGTCGTGTAAAAGCACCTTCTGTTTGGTGTTATTTGAGAGCCGTTTTTGTAACATCTTGGTGTTTCGTTTACTCCGATGCCATCGCCAGGGCCGCATCTACGTGGTGGGCGGCTACTCTTGGAACAGCCGCTGCATGGTGGAGATGGTGCAGCGCTACGACCCCGAGCGCGACGAGTGGCAGAAGGTGTTCGACCTCCCCGAGTCTCTGGGCGGCATCCGCGCGTGCACCCTCACCGTGCACCCCCCTCCGGACGACGACGCCCAGCACCCGGACGACGACGACCGTGGAGGCGGTGGTGGCGGTGGCGGCGGAGGCGGTGGCGGCGGTGGTGGTGGCGGCAGCGGCAGTGGCGGCAGCGGCGGTAGCATCGGCGGCGGTAGCATCAGCGGCGGTAACGGCAGCGCGGGAGCTGGGGGAACGGGCGCCGGGATGGGAGACCCGCTCAACACGCCCTAACGCGGGGGGCGCCCGCTCATCGACGGGACGATGCGGCAAGCTGAGCGCGGCGCCGGCTCGGCACCGGCAGGGCCTCTTCCCCCGAGAGGTTTTGGGCATCCGAGGCGTTGCGCTGCCATCTCCGCGAGGGTGTCCCCCTCCTCCCGCCCCCCCCCCCCCCTGTCCGATGACTGCGCCCGAGTCAAAGCAGCATCCTTAGTGACCACACCCCGTCTCTCGAGCGGCCGTCGACGCTACGGAGGAAGCCGGCCGCCCTTTTAGCGCGCGCTGAATCGCGTGGGGGTCACGCAAACGCCTCCCCCCAACCCCCCCGCTGTGCTCGCCGTCTCGCGCGACGAGTGTCCTGATTGAATTTGCGGACACTGGCAAGCGGTGCCGTCCCCCACCCCCCTCCCCCCGTCTCTTCTCACACCACACCTCTCGCTGTCGGCGTGAAACTGCACTTACTTTTATATTACCTGACAATGGGGTGGGTCGCCCCAATGCATTTCAGATTCCAGGTTATTTTTTTTTTTTCAAATGCAGGACAAAGAGAAATTGATCCCATGGCCCCGTGAACGCTTCACCGAGCGTGTGATGCACTTGGTCGTCGCGCACTTACGGAGAGGAATTGGTTCTGCGCTGGTGCCCTATAAAAATAAAATGTCCAATTTTAGCCCCAACCAATGGTCATGTAAAATGCTTTGGTTGTTCTCGATTTCCATCCCGCGGGGGCGACACCACCATTAACATTTCAGCTTTCCATGCTGGCACCTATCTTTCATTCATTCATAATATCAGTGTCCCCCTGCATGTGCAAGACGCATACCTCGGCGCATTGCTGGAGGGACATGGAAAGCCGCCAGATGAGTGTGGTGGTCTCTGAGGAAGCAGTTGGCTTCCACCTTGTGAGCACTGCTGGACATGTAGGGTCACTGCTACGGCTGAAGCCCGAGTGAAGCTGTGCACGCATGGAATGCCTTTTGGCCTTTTGAGAATGAATGCGACAATTCATTGCAAAACTAAATCCAACTCTCCACTTAGGGTTGGGGGGACCCTTTATTATCCCTTTTGGAAAAGTTTAATTTTGCTAGACCACTGCCTTCATCGGTTCATTGTTAGCAAATTGCAATGTTAAAAATGCTATGATGGTTAGTACATAAGATGGTTTACTTGGACAAATCGATAATAAAATAATACTTAAATCTCGGTTCATGTTTAAAGCTCTGTCAAAGCCATGTGACTTAAAGATTTTCACGTACAGATTTGCTGTTGGTATTTTTTTTTACAATTTTTTTCTTCATATTTTTCATCTCATTTTGATACGAGCTGCTAATTTGCAGCAGTCGCATGGTGCTCGTAGAATTGGTGACCTTCACCAACAGCTGCACTGCAGAAAACTTTGCGTTCAACTACCAGTGACTGATAAATTCTGCATTTCCAAAATAATTGTATGGGGGCACGGTGGAGGAGGGTGGGGGGGGGTGGTGTGCATTGAGTGCTCGAGGCTGCACTGACCGTTGCATTGCAGTTAAATTCCTGGCCACTCTTAAAATACGGTAATCACAATTTGGGGGGTAAAATCATCGCAGAAGTGCTTGGGCTCATCCATTCGCCAGGAAATCTCGATGCATCAAGTTCCGAGCCCTTACCGCCACAAAAAGCGTGAAAGACAGTCATCCGAGTTGCAGCGCGTGGCTATTGTTTCTGTTCACGGTGTCTAAAAGCAACGTACACGTTTCACGTAAAGCAGCGGGGACAGTATGTGAGTTGCAATTCAATGTTGTTATCTTGCCGATGTTGTTATCACCTGTTCCGTGTGTGAGGAGCCCAGGGCCAAGAGGTGTCACCTCTTCCCTGGGATGGTTGTTTGCCGGTTGGAGTGTTGTTGTGGTCCATCTATTGTCCATCGCTCGGGCGAGATGGAATTGGTTAGCTTCGTGATTACCACACCGCTTGCCATAGAGGCAGCCCTCTCAGGAGTCTATTACAGCAGCGAGGCGCGGACGCGAGAGTCGATTGCGTCTGAAATGTCACAATCATAACAGGTTTACGCGATCGCTGGAGGGGACCACGTCCCGGTGGTTGAGACCAATGGTGGAATGGCGACCAATGGGGTGAACGTGCACGAGAGGGCCTCCATGGACAGGATGGAGCCAATTGATATCAGCTCCCTTGCAGGTAATAGATGGACTGTGACAGGCAGACGCAGGGCAGAGAGATTGGAACATCTTGGGCAGGCATCCATCGTGGCTGGTGATGATGATGATAGTCGCTGTTATCCTGGTCTACCTTGCGATAAAAATTATCTCAATAGACTCTCTGATAACGTAATCACGATAAATACAATTCATACTTCTCACTGCATTGCTCTTTGGCCAATTGACAGGCTGCAACCATTGGAAATGTAACATATTTTAAAGACAGAACATTATCTCTTGAGGCATATTCCTTTTTGGTTGCTTCGGTGTGTTAATTAAAGGATTGGCCGAACAAGAGTGCGTGATTGAGTTAAATAAAGCTACGCGAGGGGGAACCTTGGACACGGCCTTGGCCACCCACTGAGCAACTCGAGTGCGGTGGGATCAAGCGTGGCTACTCGCACCTCTCCCAGGATGTCTGGTGAGTGAGTGCCAAAGAGTCGGCCGGCCCAAGTGCCCTCCAGAGCCACCCCTCTGTTGGAGGCCCTTCTGCCTGCAGTGGTGGGAGCAAGAAATTAAATGGCTGCGCCTTTTACGTGAGAAGTGCCCAGTGGCTGAACTTTTGTCACGTATTTAATTTGTTTCAAAGTTTGAAGTACGTAACTAAATGCTCCAAGATGCCTGCAGAGCCCAACACTGTTCCAGTGCTGCACCGTGTGTGTAACGAATTGGTGCCGTGGTTTTCTGTTGTGACGGGGCGCGTATTTGTGTTATCTCGTCAACGTCGGTAGTTGTCCTCGTTCCACATTGTGCACAAACTCAACTTGTGTGCGGATGCCCATTTTTGTTATTTCAATTTTCTGCTTTCTTTACCGCAGGCCCTTAAAAAGGACTTGTCTCGGAATAGAGCATTGACACGTTTGAAGGCGGTGGTCACGTGTTAAAAATAGCGCGCGTTTTTATTTTTAAGTGTTGTCCCTCATGGTTTCGTAATGTCTTATTTTACCACGTCCCCTTTGAAGAGTGTACAGGCTGCGTGTGTGTAATGGGATGTCCACGCTTTGTTGGTGTAAACTTTACTTTGGCATTTTTCAAGGAGAATCAATGTTAGCCTGCGATGAGAACAAAGACCCCGGTACAATTCCGTTCCCCTTGTCGTAAAAGAGATGCTGTAATTGTTACGCAAAAAGAGAAGTGTCTCTCCTTTGACCTTACATGCCTTCTTTCTACGTTATCGCTTTATTTTGCTGCTGTTGTTTTGCGCTTGGCAGAGTTTAACCGCTTTTGCCCGGAAAAATGTTTTTATATGAAAAAAAAAAAGTTATTCGTTTACCGGTTACAAGAGCAGGTGGAAACAATTTATTGAAAGTTTCTAAACAATTAATAATAGTACAACAACAAAAACCCTATACGGTAGTTTAACTTGAACGCGCGTTCACATGGCACCGCAAAAAAAAAGGACCGCAGCTGTACGGAGTTTGAAGGACTGCTTTGACTTTCACAAGAACTCTTTATTCTTAGTTTTTTTTTTTAAAGCGCTCACTGCCGCCGGATGGAGGGGAATCGTGGATTTTGCGTTCCCCCTTCCCCAAGCGATAAACCCGCGTGTGCGCACGGCAGCGTGAAGTACGAAAGCACGGGGCGTTATTTTTAAACGCCTCGCGGTTTACTTGAAGGTCAGACACTGTGGGCGGCATGGATGAGAGCGTCCCCCTTCCCCACAACCCCTCCATCAATTTAGTCTCTTTTTCCTCCTCCTCCCTCGTCTGAAAATAAGAACAAGCGTGCACTCCGAAATGGTGATGAGCAAAAGAAAAACTAGAAACGGAACGCATTCTTTCGTGAGAACTCATGTAACAAATATCACAGGACCCGGGAAGCTCGACGAAGGATAGGTGTACATTTAAAGCTTCGCGGGATGCAAGTACAAAGCCGTGTCTTCTGCGTTCGACAAGACTTCCGCAGGAGGAAAACGAACGATCGTCAAATCCGCTCTCGTGCGAGGACGGGGGTGGGGGAGGACCTCCCTTGCATGGTTTGCCGTAAAAAAAAAGATTCTCTGAACGCTGCTAAAAAGTGCCAGTGCCATTTTTATTTCGGTTTCTTATTTTCGTTGGCCTTTTGCTGACGCTCTCTTCAATTTTTATTTGCCAAAATGATCTTCAGAAATAAGTGGCGGGTTGTACAAAACGCGACGTGTCCGAGAGATTGACGCGAAGAGAGTTGCATCGCGCTCATCTTTGCGACGCAGCATTTCTGCATGTCCTAACATCGTTTATTTACAGACGACGGATGCCTGCGTGTTTTTTTTGCGAATGCTTAATGAGGACGTTTGAAACGGGAGCCGGATAAGACGAGACGATGCGGCAGTGCGATGGGCAGATCGGCCACCGTGATGACCGTTACTCTTCCGCGGATGGTTTCGAGGTCATATCGTAATGGTGCATGATGCGGTGCCAATGTGGCTTCTGCGATATAGATACCAAGATGGTTACTTGTCCCTGCCCCATTCGCTGCTGATACTATAAACGAGGCATCGTCAGGATCCTTGGTTGCAACCGTGAGTTGCCACCAAATGTATATTAAGTGCGAAGAAGTACGCGCATTTCGCAGTTGGGACGTTTTTACCAACAGTGATATTGCCAACAGTAAAATTCACCCATCGCGCAAATCAAATGTTGGGCAGAGAATCTCAAAGCGGCATTTTGTCTCCATCCAGTTACAACGGCACATGTACGTTAAATTCGTTGTATCGTGGTGGAGGATTTCCACTTGTAACATGCTTGCAGGTGGCGGTGAAACAACCGCGTGTGGACACACATGGAGAGCCACGTCTCAACATGAGTTTTCAAAGCTCGTGAAGGCTTGGGATCTTGCTGGCAGATGTGCGCACATCAGACTCTTAACTTTGCCTTTCAGTCACATCCGAGACTGCATTATTCACCCGCTCCCCCTGGAGAGCTCCGGGCTTGTCGACAGGAGTGTGTGGCTCTTAATAAGGTGGTCGCGAGGAGCTGGCAGTGGGTGCCTTCTGTTTAACCCCGTTACTTAAACCTACAGCTGAAAAGTTCAGGGCTTGGGGGGGATGCCCGCATCGTTCATGCTCGGATTGTGCCGTGGCCACATTTCCATGCGGCGTTTGTTGCACACGATCTGTTTTGTCGTTTATTTCTAGACTTTTGGAAACACTGGTTAAAAAAAAAACCGAAAGAGAGCTTATGTCATGGCTCAAAGGCAAAGTTATAATGGTAGAAGTGTCTATTTTTAACATCCACCAATAATTGACATGCAAAGTGTCGGCGTGGCTCTAATATATTTACGTACCAGACTGCATTGTGTGCAAACCTATGTATAGTGTGCTCGTGACATGCATTGTACAATTGTTGCCACCAGTCAAGTGCTAAGTTATACTGTGTATGGATTAAAAGGAAATACTTGCAATTTTGCATAAACGTATAATATATAGGGTAGTGTGCTTAAGGCCGTGTATATAGAGCTGTGTTGCGCAAGATGGGATTATTGCCAAATCTGTTTAAGATATATCTTTTTATGGAAAGTTTGCAAGACTGGGAATTTTGAATTAAAACTAAGGAGAGCAGAAAAGAGATTGTATCAAAGTTGCTGCGTGGTCTACTGTGTTCAGTGCAGGTTGTGAGTAGGTCTCTCAAGGGGGAATTTCACAGATGCCTTATCGTAACAACGTAGCCCTTGTAAATTACGTAACCCTGCAGCACATAGCAGCTGCCTGCACCATTTCTCGTGAACATTGGCGAGTTGTGGATCTCTGCTTTGCTTTGGTAAAAAGTTGTGTCATTGCCCGGCGTCTGTACATAGATTCGTTCTAAGCTTTATCGATTGCAGTTGGGGGGTATAATAACAGTCGAGCGACCATATTGGGTCGTGTTGACATGCACTGTGTAGCTTGATCAATGACAGCACTGTGTATGTTGTATGTTGATTCGGGGCAATATGTGTGTGTTTGCTGTGCGATCAGTTCATGGGATGGGTATATGTTGCACAGGCTTGTGGGTTGGTTATTGATTCTATATCTCCCGGGGTAGACAGGTTGCGCTTATACCATTTTGGCTCCAGACAGTGCAATCGTAGTCGTCACGTCATAGACTGGGCACGCGTAGAATCGGCCCAATCATCCTTCGCGTCTGTCCTCTGGAACCCTGTAATGCTCTGGAAGTGTTGCTTGAGTTGAATTATAATAAAAAAAAATGACGATAAGAATTAATGAAATATACCAATGTGTTATTGTCTTTTTTCTATTTTGCTTGAATAAACTTCCCAGGATATACAGCCATTGTCAATCCCACTGCTGGATGAAGACCTCCCCCACGCTTGCGTCCGTGATGGGTGGTGTTTGACCATACTTCACCGAACCGTGCGGGTTGGTAAAGAGCCGGTTGAGATCGCTCGCCACTGATGTTAACCATGGCTAGGAATCGAACTCGGGTCTCTGGATTCGTAAGCACTCTACTCGAACCCATTTTTTTTATAACTGTGGACTTTAATATTGGGGAATTGTCATGCTGAGTATATGAAATTTCGGCGTATTATTGGTGCAACAATTTGCCTTCACGATTCAATGAAATGTATATGCGATTCAAGCATAGATGATTGCGCCTCTAGTGGATGCAGGGTTTACATAAACACATTGCAGTGTTGATGAATTACTAAAAAACATCGATCCTTACATGATTCAGTGCGCGTATCGTGACATCGATATTAGTAGAGGAAACGTTGCTTCGTTACACTTGTGATATTTAGGGTGACACGAGGCATTTTAGGATATGGTTAGCCACTCACCCTGCTGCTGATGTGTGGGTGAATTTGCATCCGGCATACGTCAGTCCACAGTGGAGCTGGTGGATCACACACGGATGGAGCCATCGTGTGCATGAGAGACGCCAATATACAGGACGGAGAGAGAGAGAGAGAGCGGTGTCTGTCGGACGCAGTACACGAAGTCAGTCCTCGACCTCAAGGATCTGCAGAGATGTCTGTCCACACATTTTCCTTTCAACATTCAGTGAGAGAATTTCGACGAGACGTACTCTCCCAAACGGGGTCTTAAAGGCTCCGCGAGGTTTCTCCGGGTTGAATAAACGGATTGGTTTTTTTTGCAATTGGCAGCGACTGCCTCCCACGGCAGTATTGATGGACTTCTCTCGTCTACCTCCGGTTGCTCTGCCCTTCGTGGCAGCTCATTGGCTGCGGGGACCTTCTTTGCGTCCTTCGAGCATCAACAACTTCGCCGTCCGATTTCCACGCGCTCCCACCGCGCCCACCGGTTCGCTGCGGTGAGGCCGCGGGTTGAGGTCGCAGCAGAGGTTGTTGTTGGGTTGAGGCAAGGCCGGAGCCATGGAGTCAACATTGGGGGGGACCAAATGTTCCAGGGGGTCTGGGGTCCCCCCCCCCCCCCAGAAAAAAAAATCTAAATTTGAAAACTAATTTCCTGCCTAAAATATTTAAAATGTCACTAACACATGGGATGGACTTTTTATTTATTTTTACAATAATGTCTAATAGTGTATTACATTGCTCTGTTTTTTTCTTTCTTTTTTACCTTTTCTTGTTTCGTTGTATGTAATGGCAGAGATTAGGGATTAATAAAGTACAACCATAACCACAATGATATCAACAGAAATCTATTTTATAGCGATATTGGGGGGGGGGGGGGGCATTTTTAGCATATTTGAATATGGGGGGGGGGGGTGTGTGTCCCCCCACCCCCAAATATATATTATGATTACGGCCTTGGGTCGAGGTGTCCGTGCGGTCTCCGCGTTCGCCCCCTTTGCTTGCTGAGGTTCGCGGGGATTCGAGAACCAAACGGTTTCTAGCTTGGCCCTGGGTGAAGACTGGCAGGCGTCTTCGCCGTACATCCGTGCCTACCGCCGCTTCGTAGCGGATATTAAAGATGCGACGTTATTCTCGAAAATGCTGAGCCTCGTGGGGCGACAGGCATCACGATACAATTTTTAAAATAGTAACCGTAAACTCTTCTTGGTTCTTTCGGTAAAGTCACGTAGAAGGGAAATAATAAAATAATAAAAATTTTACATAAAATACAATTCTCACGACGTTTCAGCCACAACGCAAGCAGCCGTCCTCTTGTGGCCGAAATGTCGTGAGAATTTTATTTTATTGTTTTATTTTTATTATTTTATTATTTCCCTTCTACGTGACTTTACCGAATGAACCAAGAACATGAATCCCGGCAGTCACGAAAGCTTTAAATCGAAATTTAACCGCAAATTAGTATACATTTAAGTTGCGTGCAGTAATTGGTCAGCACCTTAGCAACATCGCTCCTCCCCCCCCTTCTGGCTATCACAAAGGTGCGAATGAATGGTGCTAATGCCAAATGAAGTAATTATTTTGGCGCAGCGTTAGACATTAGCAAAATTGGCCCGGGGTAAAAAAACAATAATCCACAGGATCCTTTAAAAAGCTCCACTCTTGACATTCGCCTTGCTCTGCTGCTGTTACTGCACCGCAGAACGTATCCCACACGCAGGTAATGAAGTCGATAAATAATAACAATAATAGCCGCCCTCTTCAAGATTGCCGTGGCTCTCGACAGACGCGCGGACTCGATGATTACGGGGCAATTCATTTCGCACGGGTCGGCAGAGTTCCAATTGCGACGGGGTGGTAACAGCGGCTCATTGGAGCAGCACCACTCATTAATTGAGCATGTTTACCCTTAACTAGGGCGTTGTAAACCTAGAGATGCTTGTATAGGAACAACAAATGTAACCATTAATAACCGTGGCAAAATGTATTCCGCTGCATGTAATCATATTAATTTAGCACCAATTAAAAGAACTTCGAATTTGTTGAGCCGAGGGCCGCGATGATTGACGCAGCACCAGTGTGCCGTGTTGTTTTAACGACTGAAACAATCGCGTTCTAATTAGGTTCGCAAATAATAGTTGTACTGGTTGGGGAGGTGGAATGAACTCTTTAGTTCAATACGCCAGCTGCGGCTTGCTGCTGCCGCTATGATTATTGTCTTGTGCGTTGATGGCTCTCTTCTTGGGCAACGTGAAGGGTTTGGGCAAGTCGCATTTCACGTTCGTGTCCTTTGTTGACGCATTCAAATGCCAGCAGCGCGCGTCACCAGAGACATCTCGCCGACGAGATGGAGCGATGAAATGAATTCATCTGTGTGCAGGTGCCACGTGGATTCACGACATACAGCCCCGTGGGCCTATGAGAGATTGGCACCGCCGAATGGAGAACATCTCCACAATCGAGGTGTTTGTGGGTGAGATCGCGTGCATGTGTCGTTCGACCCGCCACCACCACTCTACAGCCACATTGTAAGGTTTGTCACGCACACACAACGTGCCAACTCGTTACTAGTCCAGCACACCGCTTGTGTGTTGGAGAGTTTACTAATTGGCTGTGTCGGATGGCGGGCGGGTTTAACGACAGATTTATGTTTACGCGATCTAACCCAAAAACCTATTATGAATAATATTGGTCGCGAAAGCCCACGTGTTCAACTGGAGCAAATCTGTCATAGTACCGATGCGTTCCTATGGCTATTTGATAATCCCTACTCATTTCAAACTCGTATCACATACATCACTGTTGTTGACCACATGAAGAAATTGGAACCGCTAAAGTTACGCCGCCCAAATAAAATATATGGTTATGGGCACGTTCACTAATCACAGGACGATGACAGATTGCAGAAGATTAGGGTAGCCTTCATCCAGCAGTCGATTGACCATGGCTGATTATGATGATGTGACATTTTTTAACAGCAGAGGTTCGCGAGCTCCATATGGCCCTCATGTGGCGTTGCTTCTCTTGACCACTCCTCCTCCCCATTGTCCTGAATTATCGACAGCTTCCATTGAGGGCAAGCCCGCGACCAAGAGGCAACACGCATGGCTTGAGAGCTTCGGTTCTGTATGAGCGTCACGCCAAGCGTACACTCACACGGGTATCACGTTACCGTACGCGAGGCTAATGTAGAGAATGCAAAAGGAGGAGAGTCAATTTGCTGACCTTTAGTTTTAGAGCGTGCACATGACTGATGGGGGCAATGACGGTGGTAATGATGGTGATGATTAATATAATAGTCAAGGCGGTGACGACGATGACGAGAATGATATTGGCAGAGGCAAGCGGCTCTGGCCAGAACCATTTTAACGTTCCTTAAGCAATTTTCTCCGCACCTCGCATCTCCAGTATTTCCACACACAACCACCAATTCCCAAATCCATAATAAATCTCTTTAATCAAGTCAGGGGCGGGAGAGAAAAAAAATTGCTATTTTAAGCAACCTTTTTTGTTACTTTACAATATTGATCAAGATATTGATTGCGTTATCAAGGGTTGAGGATTGGGGGCCTGACAGCTTATAATTGGATCGTGGCAACGGAGGTTCCCCTGGGATGTGTGTCTCGGGTTGAGTGTATTGGCCTCTGAGCCGAGGGATCACAGGCTTTAGGAAATTATTCATTTATTTTGTGCTAAGTAGCCAATGTATGTAGATTGGCCGCTAACATAAAAAAAATCATCGTTAAACTTCCATTGTGGGTGCCTGCACGTTGCCTTGATTATCTTTTAGAAATGCATCCTCGACACTTTCAGTGATTGCAGGTCCTGCACTCAGCTGGGTGTGCGTTACGGTGATGATGGAAGACAAATGGTGAGGCGATGTTTTGGACAATTGATCTTTGTCCTGCAGAGGACCATCAATTACGCTGCTATTAATTATCGCGGCCATTTATCTCCGTGTGTGTCATTCATTCGCCCTGGCTGTGACTGCGATTATGTGAACGCTCCTGTTTCATTATTCATTGCTGGAGTGTCGTGGAGTATTTCAATTAGGGTGCAGAATGCGCCTTTGGTAAGACGTCCTCTAAAAAAAGACAAAACCTCCAAACATTTTAATTAGAGTCCTCCTGGAATGAGTAATTTTAATTTACGCGGGACGACTGGAGCACCTCGGGTGGGAGCTGTCGCAGTGGTCTGCGCGCCACACAATCAACAGAGCGGCCTGCGTTCGAGTTTCAAAGGTTTAATTTGAAGTGCAACAATAAAATGTATTCACATTTGTAAGGCGCATTTCATCCGCAGATACAAATGCGCCTTGTAAGGAAAGCCAGGCATTAAATAGAACCTGCAGGGTAAACGGTCACAACGAGCGTACAAGACAGATTGAAACGGCTCTCACGACCCCGATTGTGTTGTTAGCAAAGGCACAAAGCGTTGCTCCATAGTCCGAGAGCTGCACTGGCAGAAGCGCGACCACCTCAGGAATTGAGCCTTGGACCTTAGAGTACCCCCAACCACAGGCTAACATTCATAGTGGAATCCTGAGAAGCCCTCTTCACCCATCTGCACGGACCAGCGTGGTGAAGTATGGTCAAACAACCTCCCACCCCCCACCCCGTGAGCAACGTAACACTGTGAAGCCTTCTCCAGCAGATGATTGAGGGCACGAGCTGTAAATGAATCACGATTTGAGTGTTCCCTCTTGGATTTCCTTCAGGATGAAGTAAAGAAAATGAGGTTATGAGTAACTTTGCCAAAGGGTATCATGTGTTCTTGCATTATCTGTTGGCACCCACACAATCCTTAAGGCTAACATAGAACAGAAGTCAGTTGCAGCCCGCTGTCAAATTCATAGCGGCCTGAACGTCAGTTTGCGTTAGTTATTTCGACCGTACTTCACCACGATGGTCAGTGAGGATTAACAAAGGAGGTGGGCAGGACTGCTTCACATATCGATATGGCTGCTCAAGTCATGTCAACTTCTTTCGCACCGCACGTAGCCAACCGTGATAATCGAAGGTGCGAGGCAAGGACAAAAAAAGCAGTTCTAACAATGAGTTTTCAATCTAGAGAATTTAAAAGTGCATATCTCCAGTGGCTTCCTAATATCGGAAGAGCGTTCCAGACGGCCGCAGAAGGCCATCTGAATGCGCGCGCTGTAGTCGACTTTAAGTGGAATGTACTTGTATAAATGCCCTTATCTGCGTGTCTGTTTCGCTACTTCGTCTTTGTTTCTCTCCTTTGTCTTATTTGCCATCATTTATTCATGGCACCGGAGCCAGCGTGCGCAGCTGGGTGTTGTAGCAGCACGCGTTGAAGCTGACACGCATGGCCAGAAGGCCCAGAGCGATGGATGTGATGTCAGTCTGCTTCCCTCGTCCTGCATCCTGACGAGAGGCGAGGGGAGGGAGGTGAGTCGTGATGGCATCGAGGGTGATTTTCAGAGGGTGGCGCTCGGTATTACAGGAAGCCAAGCAAAGCCCGCGGGGCCCCAATCAATTCAAGGGACTCTGGGTTCATGGATCTAGGGATAAAGGGAACACAAAATCGAAGTCAGAACCGTATGAAAATGAAAAAAAAAGTTCGTAATTCTAATAACATAAAAATCCGTCAATATACAGTGTGCCGTATGCTTCACAGCCGACCTTCTATGCCCAGTGGCGTCACTCACAAGAGTTGGCCACCATGGTGTGCCGGCGTCATTCTTCCACATTATTAACTATAATCATCAAGAAATGTCTGTCCGTCCCGCGCGTGACGTCACTCCACGTGAGGCCCACCCCCCTAATTAATATTCATGAGTGGGTGGATTTTTACACGAACGTATTGTCGAGCTGAAGTGAATAATTTAATAAGCAAAGTCGCTTCAAATGTGACGTTTCTTTACAGAAAGTGACGGTAAAAAATAAATCTACGCAGTGCTACATTAGTGCGTGACGTCACTGCAAAAGAGCCCCCCCCCCTTCATTAATATTCATGTTCGCGTGGAAATTTACACTAACACACAAGAGGGTCGCGCACTCCACATGCCGCACCCCTCCGCTCATTAATAATCATGAGCGGGTGACGTCACTCCACATGCCGCACCCCTCCCCAATAACCATTAGCGGGTGACGTCACTCCACATGCCGCACCCCTCCCCAATAACCATTAGCGGGTGACGTCACTCCACATGGGGTAACCCCCCCCCCCCCTCATTAATAATCATGAGCTGAACAATTTTTCTGTTGAATATTTCAGATTGACTGCAATCTCCACCCGTCCTTGGACGGGCAAAAAAGCTCGTGTTCAATATTCAAGAGGGATTATATACGGTACACAATGACTCCTGCCTAACGAGCATTGTAACAACATATTTGTAACGACTGTTAGTCTATGAACTGAATTATCTCACACAACTGTAATATACTTAAGTAGCTTGTACATTATAATGTTTGAAATCACGCGACGCATCCACACATCACTGCTGCTCGTGGCCGCACCTCCGATTAGCACGATTGGCTACGTACGGTGCGAAAAAAGTTCAACATACGTTACACGCGTACAGAGGGCCCACTCTGGACTGGTGGTCTCGCATTGAACATTCCACTCTGAGACTCTAGGCTCAGAAGAGGCTATTAATTCTAGATTTGAAGCTTTCGTGACTGCACTGATTCATATTCTTAGGTTTTTTCGGTAAAGTCACGTAGGTAAAAACATTAAAAAGTAAAATAAAATAAAAATAAAAATCACGACGTTTCGGAGGCAACGCAGTCTATTCTTAGTCTCAAACCTCACCTTACCATATTAATAATAAGTATGCGGCCCTTGCCCCACCACCTTCTCCAACCATTATATAAACGCAGTGGTAACTCCTGCAATCTCTCATTTACTTGATACAGCTGTCGTGGCTGTGACGGTACCACCTGAAGACGGAAGCTTGTGTTGCCTCCGAAACGTCGTGATTTTTATTTTTATTTTACTTTTTAATGTTTTTACCTACGTGACTTTACCGAAAAAACCTAAGAATATGAATCAGAAGAGGCTGCTGGCTGGAGCTTGCAAGGGGAGGCTGCCCTCTGCTGTTATCAGCCAGCTATTGCGAGTTGACCCCCATGCAGTTTGCAAAGCTGAATGGAGTTCAAGAGAACACCTTGTGAAAGATTCAACCGCAGAAGATCCCTCTGGGTTTGATCTTCCACGAAGCTCATGGTCCACCCTGAACCGCATCCACTGCACAAACCGTGACAGATGCACCAATGTAAAATTAAAAACTCTCCAGCAGCAGTGTGCGACTGTAATCATCCAGACGAGACCGTGCACCTTATAACGACGCAATGCCCCGATCAACAGACGAAGGAAACATCACAGCGATGTCTTCTTGGTTCTTTCAGTAAAGTCACGTAGAAGGGAAGTAATAAAACTAATAAAATAATATAATAATATGATATATTTTATTTTTATTATTCTATTACTTCCCTTCTACGTGACTTTACCGAAAGAACCAGGAAGATGAATCCCTGCAGTCACGAAAGCTTTAAATCAAAATTTATCACAGCGATGATGATGCACTCCGCTACTGCTCCTGACGCTGTGGTTATCTGGGGCCTGACCACCCGAATGTCAAATTGTAGTGGTTGCTCTGCATCTACGTCAGCCGTACGAAATACGAAGAAGGTATTATCACGGCCTTTAAACTAAACGTGTTACTTTACCAGGTAAGGCCCACTGAGCTATACGGCCACAAAAGACTTCACGTCCTTTGCTGGAGATGTCTAAGCTGATGCGGAGCAAGCCGTCTCTGTTAGAGGCTGGGATTTGGTGGTGCTGTGAAAACACCCGCGGATTATAATTGTCTAACGAGGTTGAGTTGAATTCCTTCAATCGGTGGCTCGCTACTTAAAATTAACTTCGGTTAAAGGTAAAGTCGCGGCGCTGCAATTTCACCGTCCGCACCACTCCTCTGCGCTTGACAGATCTCTTGTAAGAAGTGTGATCACCCACGCCTTCCCCCACCACCACCCACCACACGTCACCTGCCGATCAACTCGACTGGGGTGCCCCCAATTATTCTGCTGGGTGGACAGGCGCGGTGTGGGGGGGGGGCTGTGTTAAGAAACTCGCGTCGTTTAAACTGCCGCACCGGGAGATCAAATCGAGCCGATGACCTCTGGATTGCAAGTCGAGCATGCGCTGCTGATTGTACAGCCGTGGGCAGCATGAAAACAAAAAGGGGCGTTTGTCAATGATGTAGTTCCACACTTGCTGTGTATAACACCGTGGGAATTCAATTGTTCAGATGTGTTGAGTTGCCTAATTAACGAGTACACGCGTAAGGAATGTTGAAGTTCCCCGGGGGGCACAGGTCAGTGATGGTCAGCGGAGATCGTGCCACGCAACTCTTCCAATCTAAATTACATTCATTTCATTTGTTAGCCTGGCCGCGGATAATTAGGGCATTTTGCCCCACCTGCAGGAGTTACAATTGAAAAGTTTGCAGCTGCCACGATACATTAGTGTAATTGGTGCTTAGTTGAATTTCCTCGGTTGGATTGTGCCAAAGAACACAACTTTTACATTCATTGCACAATACAGAAATGAGATTGTTTTTTTGCTAGACGGTGCTGCAGCATCTACGATGCTTGGCCAAGTCTATAAACGACTGTTTGGAATGTCGGCAAGTGACCTGGAGGAGCTGGCAAACAAATAATCCACGCATACAAGGGGATTCACAACCTCAGCACTGAGAGATGCAGGCGTTCCTTGCTGTAATGTCATCTGGCAAATTTCACTTCGAAACATTTAACATCTGGCATTCGCAAGAGCCAACCTCCACGACCAAAAACCTTCATCCATGGTGCACATCGGAGTAAGTCCAAGAATACGTTTTTTTTCTGAGGCACAATCAACCAGTTTTTATTTTCTTACATAGTTGCTGAGCCACAGGCTAACAGCGTCTAACGGACAGTAACAACGCAGCACTTTTGATTTAAAGCTTTCGTGACTGCAGGAATTCATATTCTTGGTTCTTTTGGTAAAGTCACGTAGAAGGGAAACAATAAAATAAGAAAAATATAAAACAAAAAAATTCTCAGCAAGCAATCATCATTAGCTGTGAAAAACACACCTGATGATGATTGCTTGTGTTGCAGTCGAAACCTCGTGAGAATTTTATTGTTTCATATTTTTATTCTTTAATTGTTTCCCTTCTACGTGGCTTTACCGAAATAACCAAGAATTTGAACGCAGCACTTCTTACACTCGAGCAAGGCTAAAGGGATTGGGGAAGCAGACGATGGGAGGGAATTCGAACTCAAGAGGAAGAGAATCAGTCTGCCCTGCAGCGTGGGTGGTTGAACACAGCGCGGGCGAGATGAAAGCCAGGCACGGGTAGTAGATGCGTTTCAAAAAATGGGCGTAGCAAATCGAAACCGCTCAGCATGAACCGCATAGAAACCCAACCCGCAATGCTGCCTGCCGAGTAGCACACACAGTACACACACAGCACACACAGAGCACACAGCACACAAACAGCACGCACACACAGCACACACATCACACACAGTACACACACCGCACACACGCAGTATACACATAGTACGCACACAATATACACCCAGTAGGCACACAGTGCGGTGTCTGGGTATGTGTCACGCGCGAGTTCGATTCCCGCTCACGTGGCGAATATTTGTCGACTCAGCCTCAAACGAGTACCTGGTGCGGTGCGTAAACATCGCCACTAAGGAGACAAAGGCGGTCGGGCGTGGAGCTGGCCACCCATCCCCCTCGTGTGCCGTGCCGGCCTTCATAAGTGCTAACAACACTTGCCCCTACAGTCTGTCTCTGTGCGTGTCCGTGGGTATCTTAGTGTGTCCGTGGGTCTCTGTGCGTCTCCGAGTCCAAAGTGTCCACGCATTGTAAGCATGAAATTGGACGCAATAATTCATGCAAAGTTGCACAACAATGTTTTCCCCATGATAGATCTAACAATCACGCTCTCATACGACCGCCAGACGGCGCTCCCTCACTGTTCAGTCGGCCTCAGTTTCACTCAAAGAGTCAGAACCACAAGGGGCCATTTCATATTCGCACACAAGCACCAAGATCCCCCCTTAAAGCCATTGACAGGCTGTCTGGGGGGGGGGGTGTGGCCAACAACCACTCCCGATCACCTTCGTGTCCCCAGTGCTGATGTATGCACACCGCACCGGGGATTAATTCAAGGCTGAGTCGAGATGAATATCTTGAGTGGTTCAGATATTCACGACTGTTGCTTGTGAGCGGGAATCGAACGCGGGTCGCCGTGTTCATGGTGGCGCCGCGCGATAAACCGCTGCACTGCCGCTAGCCCGTGCCGCCTTCACAGACTGTTGGGGCAAGTGCTGTGAGCGACTAGCACCTATGAAGCCCACACAGACACCCCCCCCCCCATTCACGAGCACACGTGCGTGCAATGAATGACATGCAGAGTCTTCATGCCAGACACGTGTGAAGTAACGCATGCAATAAACGTGTCCACGCGTTGCAAAGTATAAACACAACGTGTGTTATCCATCTGTGAGCAAGAGCTGTACAGCTCATCGGATTCATGCAGTGTTTGTAAACATTCTGATTCTGACGCATTCTAACGATGGCACAAGTGAAGATGAAAGTCTGACGTTGTTTGCGCACGGAGCCTGCACTAGAGAGAGCTCTGCTCAGGTGCAGGCAGACCTCGCTTAGCGCACAAGATGACTTCCTGGAGAAGGGAGCGCTAATCGAATCAGCGCTACAAATTGGGCCATTATAGCCACCGCAAACATGGAGTTGTATTACTTCTTACGTATGAGCAGCGCTAATAATAATACAGATGGTAACGATTTTATTTTCTGTAATTAAAACGAGTATTATCATCATAACATCAGTGCGCGCTGGGGTAATGGGCTATTCATTCAGCCTGGCCACAGATGTGTCGGAGGAAGAGGGAGTAGACCCACACTCTTCCTCACCACACCACACAGACACGCACAGACACACTGCCACAGTTACATTGAGCAGATCTGGTTTGGGCCACAGCTATTGCAGTGTCTAACATTTGAATGTTCGCACCGCAAAGGTGTATACGATCGAATGTCCATTTACACGACAAAAACAAGAACACCAACAATAACAGCCGTTCCCCAACTAAATGTGGTGACGTTATACGACTTCGCTCGTGCCACGCTTGGCTTGGTGCCAGGCTAGGTGTACTTTGAAGTGTCGAACGCGCGTTGGGCTGGTCACAAAGACAGACCCCAGGTGTTGCATAAACATTTACACAACAAACACCAATCGTCAATCACCACCACCAACTACCACGCTTGTGCCAAGGCTAGACTTGGGTGTCCAGGATAGCTGCACTTTGAAGTGTCGAAGGCGCGTTGGCAGAACACGAGGTCACCAGCCTGACCCAGGTGTTGTGCGTTAACAGACTTGAGATGACGTGCAGACACAGACAACCACATGTCCCCCCCCCCGCCCCCACCCTGTGCCACCTACGAATCCGTGATCAACCCTTCTCGGAGATGTTTGTCACTTTATTTTTGACGATATGTCGAAAGCAAAATCGTTGCAGCACCTTCCTCGTCACGCGCTGCTCGCGACACGCGCACGGCCGCTGGGCCGCGGGCAGTTGGCGCGGCGAAGACCCCCCCACGGCTTCTGCGTAAAGAGCGCGCAATGGAACAGCCGACTTTTACGCACAGCTTATCCCCGCAGTGACGCGCGCTGCAGATGAAAGATTCCATCAATCTTTGGGGCGGAGGTGGGGCTAGGGGGGTGGTTGAGGCAAGAGCAAACACAAGCAACAACCACAGCCACCACCACCATCACCGCCACCTCCTCCTCGCTAAGCCCCCCGTACTTCCTCCATTCCTCTCGCTCCCCTCCCAATCCTCACTCCGAGGGTCTTTTTGTGCCAAGACGAGACTCATCCAACCGCGCAGGGCGGCGTGCGTGCGCGCTCCAACCCGCCCCTGTCGAGTGGTGGAGGCGCATGCATGTGTGCAAACAGCCTCAGCACCCTCCCCTATAATTTCGGCACTTGGGGTTGCACTATCGCAGTCACGGGGCTAAGCTGCTGGCACATGGATGCTCGATACGACGAGAACGCACACGAGCAGTAGAGCGAGAGAGAGAGGAAAGTTGCTGGACGGACTGACTGCGCCGGACAGAGAGATAGGACACACACACACCACACACCACTCGCTCTCACACGCCCAGCCGGGACGAGAAGTCCAGCAGCGCACGTGTTCAACAAACTTCTCCCCACGCGTCCAGACAGCCCAAGGCGTGCTCGAAGACATCAGCAGCAGCAGCAACAGCAGCAACAACATGACAATGTATTCATGAGCACGCGCGCATAACTCCACAAAAGTTGCAAGCAAATAAAAGCATTTTTTTTGTTCTTACAAAATCAATTCTAACGAGGATTTCTCCCCGCCAGACACACTGCTATGGTGACCCATGTCCTGCTTGTGCTGGTGATGGCCGTACTAGCGGGGTCTGCTGTTCACAGAGGTGAGTCACAGGGAACGCATCATCGGGACACTCCGGCACGTGGCAATTGCAACGATGATAAACAAACACCTCGGGGTATATTGGCTTTCTTTAACAACAACAACAATACCACCCAGCAACATTTGTGCACGCATGCAAAGTCTCAAGACCGGTTTCGACCTGGGTCTCGTCGAAAACAAATGCTGCCCTGAGTTCGAATTGGCAAGAGAAAGCCGCATGCGTTAAACCCACGTTGCAGAATGGCAATAAACCTAATTCTGCTGATATTCAGAATGCCGCGTTTGCTTGCTTAAGCAACAAATGCTGCTGGACAATGTTTTATCCCGTGAAGCCAATAGGCCGACGTGACTAAAACGTACCTTTATTTAGCTCTGCAGACACAGAATGGAATGCCGCTTATATTTCGTTTTGCTTATAATGTTCTACAACCACACGTACTCGGGTTGTAGACACATTTAACCGAATACATGGCAATGTATAAGATGTTTGCATTAGTGAACATGCATATATGAAATATCGGGTTAATGTAAAATACTGTACACGTACAAACGTATTGCGTCGCGCGGATCAGTTAGGGGTTGATGAAGGTGGGGGGCATAGAAAGAGCATGGTGCATACAGTACAACAGTAGATTTTTCCGCACTCTCGTCTGCTGACAGCATACAAATAATCGCAGGGTTGTTTTATACTGCCAGCTGAGTAAAGGAGGATCGTGACGTTTTGGGCGACTGACCTTTTTCAGGACATATTGAGGTTTATACAGAGAGGCTTGCACGGTCTTGCTAAGTGAAGATTGGTTGGTGGCAGCCGTCGGATTACAGACTCGCTGGGGTGTGAGCAACGAGGCATAGGGTTTGACAACGCGGCTTGGAATGGGTTACAGAAGTTAATATGCAGATTTTTCTGATGCAGGGAGACAAGCGTGACTTGAGCGACTGCTGTCAATTCTAGTGACGTTCTAGAAGGGCTGGAAACCACAGTTTTAAAATTAAAATCTCCCTCTCCACTCACGACAACCGCCCCCACCGAGAGGCTTGTTTGGCTTCACTCACAGGGAAGTGCCAACCTCAACTCATAGATTGCTTTAATTCTCACGTCAGTGAATCGGGTAACTCGCATAACTTTGGATGTTTCTGCGACGAAAATCTGATCGAAAGTGGAAGAAGGTTCTTAACTAGCAGAGCATATGCCGGACACGCGAATATTGGCTGGGCAGTGGTGGCTATACACGTCCGTGACACTTCAGCACTGTGGAGGTAGCGAGGCTTGGTGGATCAGGCAAAATGTTGGGCGTCCAGGAGGTTGCCATACTGTGAACTAATCTCTATCTGTGCCTTCTACATGGGATAGAGCGTTGCTTCCTCAGAAGCGTGGGTTTCTCCCTGCGTGTATAACAAACTCATTATTTGGACGAATGTATCTTAATCGAGGACTGCAGAGCTTGGGGAATTTGTTGACGTCGACTCACGGCTTGGTGGTTTTCCCCCTCGCGCCTCCAAGGCATTCTCTCTGCCTTTGAGAGCGAGCGAATACTAAAGAGAATGGTTTTGTGAGTGCTTCCAAGTTGTAAAAACAACTAGTGAGCACACATGGAGGGTGGCGTGAAGATTGCCTTGGCCTTTGTCACGTGATTGAAGTTTGCACATATAACCGGAGAAGTATGTTCTGATTATCTAAGTCGTTTTTGTTTTAGTCAATTGGCCTCTTGACTTTCCAGATCGATATCCAGCATAATTTGTTTAAACAAGGAAACTCTGGAACAGTTTCGACTCTCTGGATCTCCACAAAAACCTCTATTGCGGATATTGGTCGCAAACGCCTACGTGTTAAACTGTCTGGGTTTCATCAGTAGAGTCGGGTTTCTTAAACAGATGCTGCCAGGTTATCAGATGTTTGTTTGGACAGAGCAAGAACCCAAAACAATTCCGTTCTATTCAATGCAAAAAATCAATCTTGTATATCAGCTCATAATGCATTGTTGTGGAGTATCGTGATTCAAAGCACATTTAAGCAAACTTCTTTCCGTCTCCAAATAAAACATATTGTTATATTTGAGGATTTTTTTTTACTCCCAGTGTGCTAGCATATAAACCAGGCGTGTATTCCCAACACGCGGAGCGGAGTGAATGTTGGGAATGCGAACCGATGTTTTTTGCCAAGAGCTCCATCGCAGCAAACTCCATGCTCCGTGCATGAACCGTGCCGCGTGTTCGCAGCTCCCGACTACTGAGCCAACACGAACGGCAACCTCCACTGGTTCGGCGTTCAGCCCGACTACTTGTGATTAAACCGCGTTGCCAAGTGTAGCAGCGAGTTGATAGTTCTAGCCAGAGGGATAACGACATCAGCTCAGGTGGTACAGAAATCGCTCAGGTGGGGGGCCCCAATATTTGATTCGTATCGCACGGTCGAACCCAGGATGTTCTACACCCCGGCTCCTCTAGCCTCACCACATCGTTGCGCTCACGGTCTCGAACACTTAACGCTGTATGGGGCGCTCCGTCTTCACAAAATAAGCGTTGTTGGCGTTCTTTGACACGGTGGTTGTCAAGGGGGCCCCGACTCGTAGCTCTGGCCACCAAGGGGTGGTCACGGAAGCTCCCAGTGCCTGCCACTGGCTCGAGCCCGAATCACCAACGAGCACACAAAACACGCATCGCGTTTACATGCGGGGTCGTCACTTAATCCGGCTCAAAAAAAATATCCATCTCTGAGATTCTTAAACATTTGATTGCCATGCGACCAACGCTCTTTGCAGAGCGGACAAAGGGGTGTGCCTCGAGTCGTGTGGATAAACGAGACCTGCATGACTTTCAGAAGTAGTTCTATGGTGTCTTCTTCCAGACCCGCTGCGCAGCCACCGAGTTTCACACTCGGTAGCTGCGGCTCGTGACTCAACGCTGGACGTACAATTGGAATATAATTAAGATTTTAAAACATATTTGTGTATACGTCTCACAGCGCGGATGACAGTTACCGCGTGTACGATCACACGGAAAACTTTACCCCGATAACGGTGATAGCTGCCAGTCGCGTCCGCTTACACAGAGTCGCCCCTTGAAGCTGCAATAATGATGACGATAAAGGGGAAATGCCTTCGTTGTGAGGGTTAGCACACTGGACTTGCAATGCTGGGACTGCCTGTCCGATCTCCCGGGCACGGCAGTTGAAACAATGCTGCAAGATTCCAAAACCCCTTTGACTCTGTCCACCCAGCAGGTCAGTCTAACTGAGCACTCCACAGTTGTGTGGCAGGTCGCGTGCGGTAGGGTAAAAACGTGGGTAACGCCCACCTCTCACAAGACGTCTGGCCAGATGTCTCGGAAGAGTAGGCCAGGAGATTGTCGAGAAGGTGCCTTCTAGAGCACCCTCTGGTTGTATATGATGATAATGCTCAACTCGTCGCTCGAGTGGAGAGCGACTCAGAGAGGTGGGAAGGCAGCAGCCACGCGGCAGTGAGCCGGCGTCAACTCTCGCCCAAGCTCTGCGGTCCTCTACGTACGAAGGCGTTACAGGGAGCTGAATGAGCGCCGCATTTACATGTGGGAGGACGTTTGAGCACCCGTTCCGCCAGCAGTGGCGTGAGCAAAGCAATTGCAGGACTGCACCTTTACGCATTGATGGTTAATGTCGATGATACGGAAAGCGCCACAGCCTTCAGCACCGTCACACAGCGCGAGACGCAAATGAGCACAGTCCGTGTTGATGGTGCCAGCGCCAGATCATCACGGGAGCGAGTTGAGACAGAGGGCGCTGGGCTCGGTACCGACGCCGCGTGTCACGACCTTCGGGAGACAAAGGCGGCTGTGCGTCACCCACCCCCATCGAGTGCAGTTCCGACCTTAATAGGTGCTCGCTAACAGCACTTTATCTTGCAGTGTATGCGTGTGATACATATCTGCAGCTGTGCCAAGTTGGTAGAGTTTACGCACAGAGAATGTTTACTGAAGCACGTTAACTAAAGGAAAATCACAGGTTCAGTTAATGTACGCAGGCGATGGAGCGGTGGTGCAGCGGTTAGCGCACTGCGCTGCAAACTCGTCCACCCGAGTTTGACTTCGGGCCGCGGCGAACATCAGTGGCGAGTAGTAACTGAACCGCTCCTCGTTCTCTCCCTTAACTGCCCCCCCCCCTTCCCCATTAAAAAAAACCCATCGACCAGCGTGGTGAAGTATGGTCAAACAACCCCCACGACCCACGTGTCATCCCCCAGTGGATTGGCACACGCCTTTAAATGAGTATAAGAACAAAAAACATCGATTTGAAACGGAGTCAATTTGGCATGTAAGCGTTAGGCGACTGTGTTTGGCGTCTTTAATTAATATTGCAGCAGCAAGGAAACGCGAGTCGCGTTTGAAAGTTAACCCGCTGATAACAAAAGCAACAGCAACAAGGGTGGCGGATCCCAGATGTATTCGATGGCATTGCACCAATCGGACGAGGGGGGAGGAGGGTGAAACAGTGTGCGTCCATTTATAACCGAGTCGAGTCCAAGAGCGTGAATTACCGTGAGAGAAAATAAAAATATAACTTCAACTCCAAATCTTATTTTCGTGGAACACGCGCCCTGTGATGCAACAACAGCTCGCCTCGGCCAGCGCCTCTCTCAACCATTCTTCTTCCCACTCCTCTCTCACACGCTCTTTCGATCCGACTCGATCAAGCGAGGGATGTGAGAGGCCCGGCGGTGGGGGCTGTGACGGCTGTGTTCCCGGGCCGCCTCCAAATGGGAGATCGGTCACTGAACTGCACGGCGAGTTCGTCTCTGCCGTAGCTCACGAACAGTGACGTTCTACTACAATTACAAAATGTCACGCAGTGCACGGCACACCGGTTATGAAGAGCTGGCCACGGGGCTTCGTGGTGTAGCCATCGAGTGTGCAGACGGTGCAACTGCGTAGGCACGAAGCGCCCAAACATTCTTGATTTGAAGCTTTCGTGACCGCAGGAATCCATACTCTTTAGTTCTTTCGGTAAAGTCACGTAGATGGGAAATTAATAGATCACGACGTTTCGATCGCAACACAAGCACTCGTCATCAGGTGAGACAAACACGGCAAGACAATTTAACATTTTTCAAATTTGATTGTTTGTGTTGCAGTCCAAACGTCGTGAGAATTTTTATTGTTTTATATTTATATTATTTTGTTATTTCCCTTCTACGTGACTTTACCAAAAGAACCAATAACATGTGTCAAGTGTTGATCGCAACACAAGCATTCGTCATCAGGTGAGACAAACACCCATACACTATTGCCCACGGCTAACATTAGCAACCATTGTGGTGAAGGAAGGCCAAAACAACTCCATGGGGAGGCCTTCGTCCAGCAGTGCATAGACAAAGGGCTGTAATCTTCTTGGTTCTTTCGGTAAAGTCACGTAGAAGGGAAGTAATAAAATAATAAAAATAAAACATAATAAAATAATTCTCACGACGTTTCGGCCACAACGCAAGCAGCCGTCCTCAGGTGAAGACCAGGTCTGTCTGGAAAGCTTTAAATCGAAATAAAAGGCCTGTAAGTTCTAGGAGTATTTTACCGGGTGATAAGTTACGATTGTACTGCAGTCAATGATGAAAACACGACTTTGCAATGCAGTGCAAATGCACGCGTTTCATCACGATCCAAGGCGCACGGTGATTGTAAACGTCCACACAGACGCCTTCAGAGGCATTCTTTTCTGTTTAAGAGCGATGCAAAAACGCCAGACCCCCCCCCCCCCCAAGAACGACGCGTGGCAGGGCCATTTACCAACTATTTCAACAGCAGCAGCTGGGCATACACAAAGCACTGGAGGTCTTAGGTAGTCACATTTTGAAATGGCAGCATTGCGTGAACCAACAGCTCCCTTGACTCCGGCCTCTCTGGAGAAGGTGTTCATAATTTGACCGCGCCAGAGCGAAGCAGCGAACCCGAGTTCGACTCCCGGCTACGGCCAGCACCACGCCCGGCCGCCTTTGTCTCTCTACTGCTGATGTTTACGCACCGCACCAGGTACTCGTTTGAGGCTGAGTCGACCTAGGGGAGACCCAGGACCGGTTAATGATATTCGCTGGTGTTGGCCCGTGATCTGGGATCGAGCTCGTGTCGCGCTACCCGCTACACTACCGCTCACATATTCACACGGGGGTGAACTCCACATAGCCTTTTTCACAGATTGTTAGTGAGCGCCTATTAAGGCAGGCATGGGGCACAAGCACGAACTTCTGTGCGGGAAAGAAGTCCGTGAAGCGTGCACGGCAGACAACAAGACGATCGTATCGCAGCTCATTCTATTAAGCCTCTAACATGTGTTTAAAGTTTAAACACCGACTGTTGTAACCCCCCCCCCTCGCTCCTTAATCAAAGTCACGCTACAGGGTTACACGCCACGGCTTACTTTCAGCCCGAATTAGTCCACAAAGCTGTTCGTATAATTATTTTAAATAGGCACTCGGCCACATGCATGTATCCATCCATCTCACCGTATGTTGTCTCTTAATGATACTCATACACCTGTGCGCACGTGGTTAACGGAATGTGGTGTCCAGTAAGACAAGCTCGTTATGGATGGCCGCACAATGTACGCCCCCCCCCCCCCCCAATTAATTAACCTCTAACATTTTTGTCCTTTGCATATTAATTTTAGTATTAAATACACCTTCCTTAACATTTATATTACGTTTTAGAGAATTCAGAACGAGAAGAATATTTATTTTTACCGCACTGGAGCAATCCTACGAGGCTATAAGCTCTTTTTCACAGATGTCCAGTATTAATTAAATTGGGGTCACAAGGCATTTGGACCGCCCTGTACCCTCGTGGTAGTGCCTTACGCCACCAACCCCCCCTCCTCTCAAGCCAGCCTAGCTCGAGAGACAAACAAAATCTCAGAGAGAGAAATCCATTCTAGATTTGAAGCTTTCGTGACTGCAAGGATTCATATTCTTAGATTTTTTTCGGTAAAGTCACGTAGGTAAAACATTAAAATTAATAAAAGTAAAATAAAATTAAAATATAATAAAAATCACGACACAAGCTTCCGTCTACGGTTCCACCTGAAGACGGAAGCTTGTGTTGCCTCCGAAACGTCGTGATTTTTATTTTATTTTACTTTTATTAATTTTATTTTTTACCTACGTGACTTTACCGAAAAAACCTAAGAATAAGAGAAATCCATGCCGGGTTTCACCCCCCCCCCCAAACCCCTTTGCCTTCGCAGAGAAACGCGAGCCGCTTACGCTCCGGATCCACTCGGGAGGAGACGGAGTCACCTTCAACTTCCACCCGGGCTCCACGGGGGGAGACGCGGTGGACGAGGTGGAGGAGGTGGCCCCCCCGCCCAGACGGCGTCAGAACCACGGCCCCGTGCTGCAGGGCGCCGCGGGGAACCCGGCGGCTCACGGCCGCGCCGCGGCCTCCTTTCTGCACCGCCAGGGGGCATCGCAGCTCGGTGAGTGGCACAGGGCCAGAGCCAGCCCCGCCCCCCCGCCTCTCTCTTCTCTCGCTTGCGTTGCTGAACGAGTCCGTCCGTCTCCCTGCGCGGTGCGTTTTTGTGTTCGCCGATGTTCAGAGGGGTGGGCCACTGTCGCCGATGAGGCATCACCCGGTGTGGGTGAGGACCGACACGCACCCAAACCATTGGGGGATTGACAGCAGAGCGATGATGCTGGTGGTGATGATGGTGATTCAGGTAGGGAGGGGTTCACTCGTTGTGTATCGTCAGTGACTGCACTAGAAGGCCACCAGGGCACGCCAGTGGCCCACGGGCCTTGCAACGAAGAAGACCGCTCACTGGTGGCGAGTTGCCTTCCTGTCGCTCTTCCATGGCTACCGCCATGGGTCACTGCTCCCACAAACTTCACTCACTGAGCCCTCCACCCATGTTGAGGACTGCATCTACCAGACTGGATCTACCAGACTGAATGGATCTACCAGACTGACTGGATCTACCAGATTGACTGAATCTACCAGACTGGCTGGATCTACCAGACTGACCGCTTCGTCTCATCCTGAATCTGAATCAGTATTTATACTGCTGGAGGAATCCGATGAGCTATAAAGCTCTTTTTTCACAGGTGTTCAGTAGGGGTGGGTCAGGTCGTTACAACAGCACACAATACAAAAACATAACAGGAGTGCAAAGTATAGGAAAGTTAAACACATTGCTGAAAATATATACAATATATACAATATATACAAAAATATATACAAATACAACTATAATTTTCGTGCTACCAGGTAAATCCCACTAAGCTATTTTAGCTTATTTTTTCAGAAGCGACCTGGCCACAAATGATAGCTCAGCGAAGTGGTTTTTCGCGTGGAAATCTATAGCAGCAAAATAATCTAAAGAGAATGGTGGAGCAGATAACATGAATATTCGTCCAAACGGTGTCTTACAAAGCACCGAATCCGGCACGCGGTTATCTCCTCGGGTCACTTAATAAGGCACCAACAAAAAAGTTAGCCGACCTAAAACAATGAAAGATAGCTGCCAAATTCAAAGGTGGTCACAGCCAAAAATCGTTGATATCTTGGGGGGGAAATGCAGTCATGTTTGATTTTAGGTGGCCGACATTGTTTTTTGTTTATGAAAAGATACACGGCTGTGAATGCCCCTAGCAAATCTTGACTTAAAGCTTTCATGACTGCAGGAATACATATCGCAACACAAGCAATCGTCTTCACCTGAAGACGATTGCTTGTGTTGCAATCGAAACGTCGTGATATTTTTTATTTATTTCTATATCTACGTGGCTTTACCGAAAGACCCATAGAATATATTTCCCTAGCAAGTTTCATGCTTGTATCACGCTTGAAACAATTATTGTGGGAGAAAAAAAATGCACTTTATCCACTCCGCAAAAGGGGAGCTCGAAAGCGAACCCAGCGGTCTCCACTGCTGAAGGTAACACAAAGTGTTAGAGAAACGTAAACTTTGCCGACTGCTGGCAGTTTGCAAATCTGTGGGAAGTGGTCCGCGGAAATTTCTGCAGACACGATTCGTTTCTCCTTCACAAAACACTGTCATCTGAGTTGCCTGATGGTCCCATGAGCAGTGTTTGAAGTTTGACAGAAGTCCACAGGTCTAGACAAAGTTGGGAACCACTGCTCTATAGAGACTATTTTGGCCTACTCTTTCACACTGGCCAGGCGTCTTGAAAAAAGTGGGACTACCCGTACGGCGATTTTTGCACACAGCGTTGAACGTACGGTGTTTTTTTTCTGGAAGATTTGCCAGGATGTTTCGGTTGCGCGTCGTCGCTTTAAGATGTTCTCTGTTCATATTTTGTTTGTTGCGGTTGCACCCAACTTAAGAGCCGCATGGCTCACAGGGCTATAACGAATAAATGAAACTTGAACTTGAGGGCTTAATTTCTGATAGAATATTTGCGGATGCTCCCCCAGTCACTCAACCAAGGAGCAAAAAACAGGATTGGGTCACACAGCGAGTCAATTACTCGTACGACGAACGTTGTGTAATCCCAAGGCGGTACTCATTTCTATCTGATCCATAGACTACTTGGGGGGAAAAAATACGTATATGTGTTGTGAGCATTTCCAATTGTATACCACAGGTCCCTTGGGGTTTGTATTTGGCGAGGTGACACTTTGGTTAGAGTGTTCGCCTTTCAGTCTCTGGGAACAGTGTGAGTTTAAATTCAGGTCAGTTTGTTGAAACAGCCCATCATTTTCATCCTCCCTTCAGGGCTGATGAAATGAATACCACATTTTGTGGAGTCAAACGTGGTGGTTCTATGGGATTGGCCTGGCCCTGCGATAGAAATTAGAATGTTTCATCACTCGCCAGTGTATATGAGAATAATAATAATTATTATGATGTCCTTTATGTGTTATGCCCCGTATGCTCGTGGGTTTTGCAGTCTCCTCCCACGCTTATAAACACTCATTAATGGGGTTGGCCAAACACCAAAAGACTATAGGAACACAGAGCTTGGGCAATTGTAAGTGCCAGTTCTGGATGCCTTCCCACTTGGTCTGTGGTTTCCGTGCATCGCAATCTATATTTCTAAAACCTCGATTGAAAATAAATTTCTCTAGAACTGATTTTTGTGTTTAATTTGTCATCCTTCCCCAATTAGCACGGTTGGCTACGTACAGTGCGAAAGAAGTTCAACATGGACACAAACATCTCTGTGTAAAAACTGTGCACGTTACACATTCTTCGGGGTGTTGAGATGCAATTTGCATGAATGACGCTTCGTAGAAAAATAAATAAGAAACCGAATGTGGCGTGCAACCATCAGCAACGGGGGTGACACAAGTGACCTGGCCACACACCCTCCCCCTCGTACGCTGCGGCGGCCTTCATAGACGCCCGCTGACAGCACCTGCTCCAACACTCTTCCATTTGCATCCGTGCGTGTGTGTGTACCATATTTGTGTGCGCGTGTGTCCGTAAATAGGTGCAGGCCCTCGCACAATTCACGTGCTGGCGATCCGCTCTCAGGGCCGGGCGGGCTCGGCTGCCCAACGGCCACACCACCTGAGCACAGGTGAGGTCACGGGGTCAGGCTCGCTGTCGGCAAAAAGGCGCCGCTGATTGCAGACGCCGCATTGATTTGTGGAAGGAGACTTTTATAAATCTTCACTCGACGTTGTTTTGTGCAACCGGTCACAGGCCGCGCTGCTGCGTGTTTGCCGGCCACTTGACGTTCTGGGGGTCTTTAAGGCTTTGCGCTCAGAAATTGTGTTTAAGATAAAATAAATAAAATAACCCGACAGTTTCCACCCGAACCGGGGTTCACCGTACGTGCGTTGTCTGTGATGGTGCTCATGGGGGTATCTAATAGTGTGTAAGGGATTGGGAAGTTTGGCAAGCAGGTTTGTGGCCGACATGTTCGCATTTGAGTGTTACCTTCTCATTCAAGTACGGCTTCCTCCAGGCACTTAGATTTTCTTCCACGAACAAAAAAAAAATCTTGAAAAGGAATTGCCCATCAACACCAAAGCAGGGTGCTCCTGAGAATGTCACGAGACTCAAGTATGGCTTTCCTGGATAAAAACACGTGATTGTTGCTTTGTGTTATTTGAAAAAAAAAAATCAATATGGTTTCCTGCTCAATTGAGCATGGGGTAACACTCATGCCCCGTTTACGGCTTTGAGCCAGCGGTGGAAATTCTACATTCCTATTTTTTGTGGCAAGTTTATCCAGAGGACAACCGCTCTTGATTTCCCCAACAAAGTAGTATGCGTTTTGTGAACTCCGGACAGATGATGTCGACCTGGATTTACACGTGCACGTGTGTGCGTGTGCGTCGGGGAGCGGTGGCACAGTGGTTAGCACGCTGCACTGCTACCCCGGAGGCCCGAGTCCAACTCCTGCTTACGGCAGTCATCGGTGATGATTATCTGAACCGATCCTGGGCCTCCTTTATGTCGACTCAGCCTCCAATGAGTACCTGGTGCGATGCATAAACATCGCCACTGGTGGAGACAAAGGCGGCCGGGCGTGGTGCTGGCCACCCACCCCCTCGTGTGCCATACCGGCCTTTATTAGGTGCTCGCTAACAGCACGTGCCCCAACAGTCTGTTAAGGCTACACGGGGTGGGGGGGAATCTTTGTCTTCTGTCGCGGCTCAGACGAGCGAGTGTCGATGCTGAAGGACGTGCGGGTGGAGATGCTGAGCCCCGTGTCGGTGCTCATCACGTGGCGGGATCCTCTGTACAGCGCCGAGCACGAGCAGGGCAGCACGCAGCGGTGAGCCAAGCGCGCACGCGGCACCCACCATCGAATGAGGGCAAGGGGGTAAAGAACTGCATTCGGGGCCGACGTGAGGGCCCATCACTTCCAAACGGTCCGCAAACAAATCACCGCGGTCATCTTAGACTTCGACGCACCCACTGTTGTGTCGCTCGCTCACCGATACACGTGATCGGCGCGGGCTCGTGGCTATCCTGCTCCCCCACGTCGACCGATCAGCCGCAGCCGTCCAAGCGACTTCAGCCGGGGCTCCACGAACTGCCTTGAACTGCGTGTGGGCCAACCTTGGAGCCCGGGTGGCAGTCTTTGCCCCAGGGCCTGTGCCGCATGATCGGGCAGCAGCGGCAGAGGTTGAGAGTGGCATGATCAGAGGTTGAGAGTGGCATGATCTGGCATGTCTTCAGACATCTGTCTGACGTGTCCAAACTAATCGGGTACGAGACGGGAATATTTTCGACCTGGAAAAAGCAATCAATGTGCTCCTGGTTTTAACGCACTCAGTCATTTGCCATCACTTGGCACGAAGCACCAGCAAGCGACGGACACGGATGGCTGTGAAGGGATGTGCAGTCCTGCGAGAGATCTGAATGGGGTTTTCATCTAATGATATGACGGCCAATAGCACAATTGGGATTCAATTTGAGAAAAGGATGAGACCAAAAAATCAGGTTTAAGTTTTGCAGACCCAGTGACCGGAGTTCACCTTCTGGCTCACAGCCAACACAAGTGTGACAATTATCTGAACCAGTTCTGGGCCTGCCCCGAGGTCAACTCAGCCTCAAATGAATACCCTGGTGCATTGTTTAATCATCGACACAAGGGAGATATAGGTGGTCCGGTGTGGTGCTGGCCACCCACCCCTTTGTGTGCCAGACCGGGCCCCATAGGTGTTCGCTAACAGCACTTGCCCCAGTTAAAAAGGCTATACGGGGAGTCTTTGTCTTTGTAGACACACACACAGATTGGTGCCAGAAAGACGTGAAACTACTTGAGCATATTGGCACAAGACAGAGGAGAGTGGAAACAAATGACGAAATGTGCAGTGGCCACCAACGGGCTGCCCAGGGATCGTGATGACGATGATGATGACACACACATATCTTCAATAGCTGGTTTAACACGGAGGCTTTCACGACCAATATTATTTTTAACAATTCTGGCTAATCGCCTGATGAAGCTGGTTGTTATGACGGGCAAAACGACGTACTCGAATTGTAAATATTGTGGGTCTATTCTCCAACACACCGTTGTGCTCAAGTAGTAACTAATTGGCACTTTTTTTTTTACGTGACAAACCTCACTAATTGGCTGTAGCTGAGAGCCACCAAGACATCACTCGAGCAAGAATCTGCGAGACGGAGAAAACATTTCAAGGAGCACGCGGGAGCGATGAGATGCCTTTCATCCAGCAGAATATCTCGGCCCGCAGCGTCCCCTTCAAAAGGTCAGACGGTTCGAAGAGGAGAGGATCTTCTGTCTGTGCGGCCCCCTCTTGTCTGGCTGCGCCCGCAGGTACTACACGGTGCGCTACCGGGAGCAGGTGCCCACCGCCATGTGGGCCTACCGCACCGTGAGCCGGCCTCACCTCGTGCTGGGGAACCTGCGGCCGCGCGCCGAGTACGAGTACGCGGTGCGCGTGTCGGAAGGCCGAGTCGACGGAGACTGGTGTGGTCCGTCAAAGCAAAAGCAGCAGCAGCACCAACACGTCGCGAGTAAGTGTCTGTGTCTGTGAGTGTGTCTGTGTGTGTGTGTCTGTGTGTGTGTGTCTGTGTGGGAGCGATAGTGTAGCGGTTAGCGCGCTGCGCTATGAACCCGGCGACACGAGTTCGATTCCCGCTCTAGGCCAACACCAGTGACGATTATCTGAACCGGTCCCAGGTCTCCCCTAGGTCGACTCAGCCTCAAATGAGTACCTGGTGCGGTGTGTAAACATCGCCACTAGGGAGACAAAGGCGGTCGGGCGCGGTGCTGGCCACCCACCCCCTCGTGTGCCGTTCCGGCCTTCATAGGTGCTCGCCAACAGCACTTGCCCCTACAGTCTGTTAAGGCTATATGGGGGATCTTTGTCTATCTTTGTGTGTCTGTGTGTGTGTGTGCAAGCGACACACGGGCCACAAGCAGCAGCAGCGGCAGCATCAGAACTTTGGGTTCAGGTTTTTAACCGATTATTCATTTGACAGGTAGGATTTCGCAGCCAATATTACGACTGCCTTGGATGTGTTTTTTTACATTCTAATTTTGCCCCGCATCTTGTCCTGATGATGCTGATGATGTTTGACGTGAGTTGCAAGCGAAATGTCGTGTCTACATGGCCGATGGTCGTTGTTCGACTTGCAGGTGAGCGAAAATAATAATAATTACAGCGTTAAACGTGGAAATTCAGTTATTAAATTCGCCATGAATACAAAAACATTGCAGCTAGACAATAAAAAATGCAGCTGAGTTTAATTGGATTTAGAATAGTTAATAGCTCCCTAAAATTGCCGGTTAAAATTCCTTCAGTGGCACGGACATGCAATTGCAGGGCTGCACCTACAACATTCCACACCTATATCATTAAACAGAATAGAAAATAATTTATGATCAAAATCAGCTTCTGAGGTAATGACTTCAAGGCAAGAGAGCGATTTAGAGGGAAGATTGTAACGCAAACGGTTATTAACTCCTGGAACAGAACATTGTGATGTTGAAAAATGTCTGAGGCTTCAAAGACTTAGGTCCGGAAGGAGTAAACTAGATAGGCTGACGGGACGGAGGGTACAAGTGATCATAATAATGATAATAATGATCTTTGCATTTAAATGCCTCAGCATTTCAACCATTCAAAGGGAACCCTACAGTGGCAGCTGCCCCTGTGTGGCACAAGGTAATGAGCACCAGCCTGAAAGTGGGCATTGGGTGGGGCAGGGGGTGAATAATTTAGTTAATTGTCGACAACAACGACAACAACGATTATTTTACCCAGCAGAAATGGACAAATAATGAAGTGAACATCTAAACATGTCGCCGGAGCTATTGAACTAATCCAGCGCTTGACAGAAATGATAGAGGTTTCCAATTTAAACCGCAATACCCACGTTCAACACTTGACACATGTTATTGGTTCTTTCGGTAAAGTCACGTAGAAGGTAAATAACAACATAGTATAAATATAAAACAATAAAAAAAAGAAAATTTGAAATTTTTCAAATTTTCTTGCTGTGGATTTCACACCTGATGATGATTGCTTGTGTTGCAGTCGAAACGTCGTAAGCATTTTTGAAATTTGAAATTTTTCAAATTTTCTTGCTGTGGATTTCACACCTGATGACGATTGCTTGTGTTGCAGTCGAAACGTCGTGATAATTTGTATTGTTTTATATTTATATTATTTTGTTTTTTCCCTTCTACGTGACTTTACCGAAAGAACCAAGAATATGAATCCCTGTAGTCACGAAAGCTTTAAATCAAAATTTTACACATGTTGTCACAGCAATGCTGTTTTGGGCACGGGTGCGTTGAGAGCTGTAATCTAAATACAGTTTTACGCACGGCTACTGTTCCGGGTGTTCATGTTATATTGCACAAGTGGGCATTAAAACTAGATGAAAACGGACCATTTTTCAGGGTGACACGGAGCTAATAGTAAGCCCCGAAGCAATCACAGGATTAGATTGCAAGGTCTTTGTTCGGCATTAAGGAGTAAGGAAAAATGGCTAAACTGTAAGGGATCATTATTTTGATCGCTGTGTATTATATTTAATTAGCGCGATACATATTCATCGTCAAAATGATCCACATCCGCAAAAATCGGCACGCGCGTGGTGGCCCCAACGAAAAATAATCTCATCCAATTATAATTTGACAAGACACAATATCTCGGTGGTGGTGTAGTATTACATTTTTATTACGTAGCAGTGGGTTGCACCCCTGCCTTTTGGATTCGTAAACTTGAGTTCAATTCCCGACCATGGCTTTACAATGAGTGGCGAGCATGCTGGAGTACGATGGAAACAAACCCCACGACCATGAGGAAGCCTTCATCAAGCAGTGGATTATTGACAGATGGCTGTGCACAATTGTTTTTACCATCATAATAAATTGACACCCTTTGTCAATCCACTGCAGGACGAAGGCTTCCTCATGTCTTGCTGGTCATGGGCAATGTTTGGCCATACTTCATCGTGCTGGCCAGTGCCGTGGTCAGGATAAAAAACAGGTTTTGCTGGTTTCATAGTGCACCGTGGCAAAACCACTGCACCACTACTGTCCTACCACATTTGTATTTACAATTCACCAAGATCATTTGGGTTTGTACCTATCTTGGATTTCCCAGGATAGTCCTGTTTTTGAGGTAGTGGCTGTACTGGGAAATCTGTCTTCCTGGAGCATGAATGGTCCCAGTTTTGTGTCAGCTGCGTATTAATAGCGCGTCGCTCAAGACGACGTATTTCCGTCGTGTCTTCTGGTATTCTGAGATATCCTCATGCCCGTGAGATGTCCCGGCTCTTATTTTCCTACCCCAGAGATGGGAACCCTAGCCACCAAACCTGGGTCGGCATGAGTTCAACCCCGCTTAGGGGTCGACTCAACCCATCATTGCCATCTCCACAGGCCATCGCGTGCATCGTTACTAGCCAATGGGAAGAGCAGCCACGGATACGGTGTGGTGTCAGCACGTTTGCCTCCGGTTTCCAACCTCTGCTTTCACTTACAGGGCCACTGAACGCTGACCCGTCCTCCGTCATAGGGCCTCGCTCGGCCTCTGCTAAGGCACCCAAGGCGCTGAGCAATTCCATCCGTCGGAAGTCGCCCGGAAAGAATGGTTATCTTCACCTCCTCCACCTCCTCCTCCTCTACCTCTTCCTTCTTCACCTCCTCCTTCACCTCTTCCACCTCCTTCCCATGCACCATCCCTAGCGTTGTCAACTTCGAGATTTTGTTGAGGATTTCGCAGTGACTTTGGGATGCTACTGTGGTGTAATGGTTCTCACACTGGACAATCCAGAGATCACTGAGTTGATTCAATGTCCCGGCGCAACAGTTGAAACAATGAACATGTTTCTTAAGTCTACCCGCCTCTGTCTGCCCTGCAGTCTAAATGTTTCCACTCGTGGTTAGTTGATTGGCAGGTCGCGTGTGGCGGGGTAAAGTGTGTGTGCTCGCACCTCTCCCAAGACATCTGTCCAGCATGGAAGCGTGGGCCAAATATCCTCTCGAGGGGACTCTCTCGAGCTCCCTCTAGTGGAGGGCGTTCTGCTAGCAGTGGCGTGCGAAAGCAATTGCAGGGCTGCGCCTTGACGTTTAACCAAAGCGACGAGCGACCAATCTAACGACTTTCTGGGACGAGGACGTGATGCACATTTAGGAGCAATTTGCAGGAACGTAATAAGAATGCTGAATCAGTTTACAATGCTCTGAGCACTTTGTAAATAGTCCAGCGGCATGCCACGGCTTGAAAAGGTCTGTCCAGTGACATTTAGAGACTTTTTTTTGCGGTACGCTTGGCGAATTTCGGCTTTAAGAAGTTGGCCTCAATTGGCCATCCATCCCGCCAGCGTGCACTGATCTCTCTCTAACTACAAACAGAAGAGCTCGTTTTCGCGTTTGCTTTTCCAGAGCAACGCTCGTCACACGGCACTGCCGTGCCCAGATGCTTTCAAGCAAGAAGTCGCTGACTCGGCAAACAGCCTCCTGGCCCCCGGTTGCTTAACAAAATTGATGGTGTGGACACGTGCCCTTCTACCACATACATCAAACAACATAGACACATGCGTGTGTGTATGGTGTATGTGTGTGTGAAGAGGGACCGGTAGGGGAGCGGTTCGCACGCTGCGTTATGAACCCGGCAACCGGAGTTTGATTCACGCTCACGGTCAACACCAGTGACGATTATCTGAATCGGTCCTGGGCCTCCCCTAGGTCGACTCAGCCTCAAATGAGTACTTGGTGCGGTGTGTAAACATCGCCACTGGGGAAACAAAGGCGACCGGGCGCGGTGCTGGCCACCCACCCCCTCATGTGCCGTTCCAGCCTTCATAGGTGCTCGCTAACAGCACTTGCCCCAACAGTCTGTTACAGGCTACACGGGGAACTTTGTGTGTGTGTGAATAGGGAGTGGTAGGGTAGTGGTTGGCGCACTGCGCTACAAACCCGGCTACCAGAGTTCGATTTGCCGGCCACGGCCAAGATCAGCGGCAATAATCTGAACCAGTCCATGGGCATCACCTAAGTCTGCTCAGCCTTAAACCAGCAATCGGTGTGTTGGGGAAGGATCAGCACAATTATATATGGGCGAGAGAGATGGACATTGTGCATACGTTCCACTTAACAAGCAAGACAATAGCGGCATCGTATTCTAGTTGCTCTACCCAATCAGTTGAAGGCCCCTGGCTTGTTGCAGCCCTGCCACGCTTACCCACGTGGAAGAGACCACTTGCTCTCGTGGGCTTATTGTAGGTGTACATATACAGTGGTCGGAACGTGCCGCTATTGGATGAACCCCCCCGTACTCCTGTGTTTCTGCAGAGGGGGAACGGCATTGTCGACGTGGACTTGAGGACAAACAGCTTTCGTAGCAGGACTTGTAACATTTCCGTTTTGACCATTACCACCATCTGGCCCGGTCATTCTGCCGCTTGAATCAAGGTCTCCCCCCCCCCTCTCCCCGCCACCTCCACTGTCTCTCGCCATCCCGCGGCGACGTCGCATTCTGCCCGCTGCCTGCAAGCCTCTCCCCGGTCGACGTCCGCTGGGACCCATTCCGTCCCTTGGCTCCCATTCCATCGCTGTGCTTTGACCATCGTCCGTCGTCCATTCGAATGACGTATCCTGCCCCAAGCCCCGCATACTTGTATTAACACTTTGAACGGTGTCATTAATCTGCGTATGTTTTCTAATCCATGTGTTCCTCTTCATATATACATATACTTACATATGACAAAAGACCTACATACTGTATGTCAGGGGTGAGGAACCTATGGCCTGCAAGGCCATATCTGGCTCACGAATTAATCTCATAGAGCCCGTGGCCACACAATGCCACATCGGAAAGGCCCACAAAATAAATGTATTTGTCACGACAAGCATGTCAGCTGTACTAATTGGGTACTAAAGGCGAATATGGTCAACCTGACAACACCGTGTTTCTACTATTAGCTCGCTCAGTTACTTATATCACTGCAAAGCAGTCATATTCGATCCCAAGTAAGATTTTCGACCCCGGCCATTCGCGTAGAGTGAAGGTGGAGTGGGATGGGGTGGTCGCGCAGTGGTAATCACGCTGTTCTATAAACCACGAGGTCTGAGTTCAATTCCTGGCCTTGGCCCACATCAGCGATGAGTGACAGCTGACAGTGCGTGTACTCCCACCTCTTCTAAGACATCTGGCCACTGTGGAAGAGTAGGCCAGACATTCCCTCCAGAGGGCCTCTCTCAAGCGGCGGCTCGAGAGAGCAATTGCAGGGCCTTCATCCCGAGGGGAGATTCAACTGAGGACATGGGTCATCCCGTCTGCAGGAAAAAACGGGAAGTCGGAGCTGGGTCCGCGGACGGACAAGAAGGAGAGGCCTCCTCCCAAAACGCAGAGCGCCATCCCCGACAAAAAGTCCCACTTCGCCGAAAACAATCTCATCGGGAAATGGGTACGTGTTGAGCCTCCACGCATGCACGAGAGGGCACTTTGTCACTCACAAGCGCAGGTCGGATGGATCAGAGAAGCACCGTCGAAATGGCGTTGTTTATGCATTCACGGGAAGCTGTTGCGTGACCGCATGTAAACACCGGCGGCGTACTTTTCTGTCGCACCTCCGATTAGCACGGTTGGCCACGTGTGGTGCGAAAGAAGTTCAACATACATACGTGCATGTTCTTAATACGCCCGGGTGGCTCAACGGTTGAGCAAGCGGCTCGTAGGCGGAAGATTGTGAGTTCAAATCCTGGTCGGGGGTCGACTCAGCCCCATCGCTCCTTTGGAGTTGATAAATATGAAATATGAGCACTTCATTGTGGCAAGAGAATAGTAGCTGTCCTATGGACAGACTCACCCCCATCATAGGAATGGGGAATATCCACCACTGGTTAAGTGGCTGTCATCAGGAGATGAGCCACAGACTCAATGCTCATTTGAGCAGGAAGTCACTGACATTTTAGGCCCTATATTCTTTGTTGTAATTATGTTTCTGCATAATCGATAACATCAACAATAAGTGTATGTTCTATTGCTCGCTTAAACGAATGCTGCTGGGTAACAGCTGATTGGCCAAAAATATTCAATTTTATAAATGGAGATACAGGATGGAGGCATATATCTGTACCATGGGTGCATTAAACCTGTAAGTGTTTCTGTCCTTGTATTGCTATAACAGATTGGTCGTTTTTCAGGACGCTGTGGCTCAGGTGATATTATGAAATGGTGGCGTAGCTGACTTTACATTCGTCCCTCAGAATTACGCCTTGAAAACGATCGTAAAATCCCAACCCAGCCCCTTTCTTCTCAGTGGTGAAGTGAGATGTGTCCATTAACTCTGCCGTCCGACTGTTACTCTGATTTCGAACAGATGATCGACCCAAACACCAAAGTTCTGTTCACGCCAGATGGCAACATGGTTTATGATCAGCACGGAAAACCAGTGAAGCTGTGCATTGGACACGATGGAAGCTCAGTGGCAGGTATTTATCCATCATTCATCCTGTCGCCAATTCAGCATTTTGTTTATCCTTCCCAACACTGATCCATCCGCTCTTCCATCTGTCCACCCATTTTACGATCTGTCCACCGTAGCATTTTAACAACTCGCTTAGTTTTGATCTGGAGCTGCCAGGAATGAAATGGTCACGTGGCAACATGTCTATTGGTGTATCCCTTGTGGTGGGGAATAATACGGTTACACCGTCTCTTGTCCAAATTCACAAGCCAGATATGTACTACATATGTGGGAGGCTCTTCCTATGCAATGATGCTACAGTTAAGTTGATAAATAAATCACGTCTGGTGGGGTAATGAGTGGGTGCTCAATACATCTTCTGAGTCATCTGGCCAGCATGAAAGAGCAGGCCAAGTCATGCGCAGAGAGGCTGTACAGAGCTACTCCGAGTGGAGGCCCTTCCACCAACAGTAGCGTGAGCGAGCAATGCCAGGGCCTACAAATGCAGGATGGTCTGGATTTATAGCGCGTCTAAATGCAAATGCAGAAAGCACAAGATTGGGGACCATGCGAATTACAGGTGACGAAACGGGGAGGTGTTCCCGTTTCGTAAGTAAATTGTGATTGGAATCAATTTATGGATGGGAGACAGTCAAATCGTAAGCCGAGGGGAAAGAGGCAGGCGCTGAGCCTGGATTGGAACAGGGGGCAGGGAGCGTTGGGCAGCGGAGATAACCAGGAGGAGATTATTACAGACACAGTTGTCTTCTCCAGAGGGCCTCGGTTGCTGGAGCTGAGAGCACATGAAAAGGAGTGGGTGCTTCGGGAATTATTTTATACTCGTGTGAGGAGTGATATCAAGTAATATATGATGATGATGATTATGATGATGAGTAAATGGAGAATTTGGCCATGGTCGTTCATACAGTCTATTTACTCCATCGTTGCGTTTAAAGTCATCAGGTGGCAGAACTGGCACACAAGTTGTAACTCAATTCGCGTAGGTAATTAATTCCGTGATAAAAGCCTTGAATAAAAAAAAGCAGCGGCTGCATGGGTAATTTCATCTGCAGCTCAACGGCCATTAAAACCCCAAGCCAAACTCGCACTGAGATGCATACGGAGCCGGGGCATCAATTGTGGTAATTATATAACGTTACCACGTAGGTTTCCACCAATTGCGCTCTATAACCCTCCGATGTGTTTTTTTTTCCGGGTTACCACGCGTCGTTCGACACGATAAAACGACGTTTCACTCCACGTGCTGGGCAGCTTCGTTAGGAACCAAATTATTGTGTTCCAGAATGATGATAATAATACTGTAGTTATAGTCATAGTATTGATACGTGCGGTTTACAGCGCTTGGAGAAGTCGTGCAGCGGGTTGTTGGCACAAATCGGAGCGACTCGTTGCACGGCCGTGAAACTCTTACGCAGAAATAAATTAACGTCTGTTTTTACAATAAATGATCAAATTCAGCCTTTTGATCCTAACATTAACTAGCTTCAGTAAACTTTTACTACCACCCCCATTTACAGAGACTTGGTCGATCTTTATAAGTGACAATATTTAGCTTCAAACCTTTCTTGCAGCTATAACACGTTCACGATCACAAAGAAGTGAATGCCACGCAGCGTGCGGAGCGATTTTGACGGATATCACAGAGTGCCACTGGCCAACACACCGGAGCGATAATGCATGCCGTGCGTTGTAGTTGTTGTTGTTGTCGCTGTTGTTGTTGACGACCTTCGTTTGCCCGACCACGCCGCTGTGCCCGCACAACCCCTGCCGCGCAGATGTGAATGGGCAGGCGATCCTCGGACACAATGGCTCTCTGCTGTATGGCTACGGGCCGAGCGGCAAGCCGCTGGTGGACACAACGTCGAGCCCGATTGTGACCACGGCCGCCAGGATCCTCCCCAGAGCCCGTGCCCCCAAACCCACGAGCAGGCCGAGAAGACCCGCAGCCACCACAACTACAGCCGAACCCACCACGACGACGACCACAACGGTACCCACGAGCACCACCTCAACCCAACCGACCACCGCAGTGCATGAGGCCACCGCGGCCGCGAGCGAATCGTCGTCCGTCGCGGCTGAACCGACCACCGCAGTGCATGAGCTCGCCACCGTAATCACCCGGGCAGCCACCGTCACAAAGGGACGGTCCACAAAAGTGCATGAGACCACCACGGCCGCGACTGAGCCTACGGCGGAACAGACCTCCGCAGTGCATGAACCTTCCACTAGAACCCCGAAACGGACCTCCGTTACAGAGGGACAGGCAAGCACGGTGCATGAACAAACCACAGTCGCAGACAAACTCACCACACGTCCGACCGAGCCTACAACAACTACCACAGCAGCACCCACCCACGTAGTCACCGTGGCCACGACCGCCGCCACTACCACAACCATCACGACCGCCACCACCACCACCACAACCATGCCTACCACCACCTCCACATCTATACCCACCACCACTGCATCCACTGCCACCGCAAGCACAAGTGTTGCAACCACCACTGTCCCAACGACCACGCAGCCCGCCACAACCACAACGGAAGCGCCGGCGACCACCGCTACCACGGCCACCAGCACAACCACAACCGCCACCACCACCACCGCCGCCGCCGCCGTCACCACAACCACCACCGCCGCCACCACCACCACCACCACCAAGAAGACCGTGGCAACGACGGTGAAACCGCAAGCGGTTACCACCGTGCGCAGCACCCTGGCGCCCCGCACCAAGAAGCAGCCCACTGCCAAGCCCACCCCGAGGCCAATCAGCCGCACGCAAGCCAGACTCAACCCGAGCCAGACCTTCCAAGGTAACCCCATCACTTAAATTTCGATTTAAAGCTTTCGTGACTACAGGGATTCATCTTCTTGGTTCTTTCGGTAAAGTCGCGTAGAAGGGAAGTAATAAAATAATAAAAATAAAACATAATAAAATATACGCTCCAAGCGTGGTGGTATTTCATTCAGACGCTGTCTCCCCGACAGACCTGGTCTTCACCTGAGGACGGCTGCTTGCGTTGTGGCCGAAATGTCGTGAGAATTATTTTATTATGTTTTATTTTAATTATTTTATTACTTCCCTTCTACGTGACTTTACCAAAAGAACCAAGAAGATGAACCCCATCACTTGTTGTCCCAAAGTGGCCCGGAGATTCACAGGGGCCACTTTTTTTTAAAGCATTGCTGGCAGTGGATCGATGAAGGAGCGTAATGTACTCTCGTTATCTTCATGGTGCGGTTTTTGTTTTACAATTTGCAGTTGCAGGTACTTTTGAAAAGTGACCATGTGTGAAAGTGATGCGCAATGAGATTGATTCACCAACGACTGAGCTACGTTGTGCACATATGGTGAATGCAATTACAGGACAGTGCAATGCCACGTATCTGCCCTGACCAATTAACCGCCCACACCCAGTGCAGTATTTATTGACGGTGTAGCTGTCATTTGATATCGACGTTCACATCTCGGACTTTTCCACACATCCACCTATAACTCAGTCCGCACGTAAATCAGATATATTATGTACGGTACTGTGTGTATCCAGGTAATTATAGAGGCTGGTCTTGGTTGCAACTGGCTACGTGGGGTGGATTTGCTCAAGTCCGCCCAATGTCTGGGACCTTCCACTGGGACACGCGGCGAGCTGCCAGCCCCGCCTACTTTTACTTAGACACGCCCACTCACCCCTAGCCCCGCCTACTTTTACTTAACCACGCCCACTCAACCACTAGCCACGCCTACTTTTACTTAGACACGCCCACTCACCCACTAGACCCGCCCACTTTTACTTAGCCACGCCCACTCACCCACTAGACCCGCTTACTTTTATTTAGACACGCCCACTCACCCACTAGCCCCGCTTACTTTTACGTAGACACGCCTACTCACCCACTAGCCTCGTCTATTTTTACTTAGCCACGCCCACTCACCCACTAGCCTCGTCTATTTTTACTTAGCCACGCCCCCTCACCCACTAGCCCCGCCCACACCGTGAGTGGCCTCCCCTTCTCTATTCGTGACGTTAGCTCTGACTACTGCAAACCAAAGATCCCCCGTGTAGCCTGTGACAGACTGTTGGGGCAAGTGCTGTGAGCGAGCATCGATGAACAGCACACGAGGGGGCGGGTGGCCACCACCACGCCTGGCCGCCTTTGTCCCCCTTTGCGGTGATGTTTGCACACCGCACCAGGTACTCATTTGAGGCCGAGTCGACCTAGGGGAGGCACAGGACCGGTTCAGATAATCGTCACTGGCGTCAGCCGTGAGCGAGAATCGAACTCGGTTCGCCGAGTTCGTAGCGCAGCGTAGCGCTAACCGCTACGCCAACGCTCCTACACGCCCCACCTACTGCTCTACCAACGGAGCCAGCACTACTGCTCAGGTAGTGGGGGCCTTAGTGGCCATTATCATGAGTCGATCGTGAGGTCAGAAATCAAAAAAATAAGCGGAACAATTTGCAGATTTGCCCACAAACTTCAGGACACCGGGACTGTTCCGGTCAAACAGGGACGCCTTGGGTTTCGCTGTGGGAGAACATCCCACTCCCAATCTCAAGGCTGAGCGTTCATCACCTGGTCCTGGGTCGACTCGAGCTATCATTCATCCAGGGCTGATGAAAGGAGAGCTACTTTTTAGCTGAGGTCAACAGCGGTTCTGTAGATGGACTTTGTCCCCAGCTAGAGGAATGTGGAATTTCGCGTCACTGGCTCGAGACGTTGAGCCTTGCCCAATGCCCATTGGGTACGTGGGTAGGCAGCGTGCTGAAAGTATTTTATTGCGCGTGCAAGTAGGTAGCAGCAGCGACGTGTTGGTCGCGCGCTGAGCTATGAACTACACTGGTCAACAACAAAAAAACATTTTTTTCTGGCCTGGACTTTTGCAGCTGTTTTAGACTAATTTCAGGGTGCTGATTCCAAATCTGATCTCAGATTTGCTCTATCACATCTCATTTTTATGCTATCGGCATACCCCGTTTTCATTGATTTTACCCGAAATTAACTCTGTCACTTATGATTGCAAGTTGTTGCGAGTCAGTGACTGCTTTAGTGTTAAAATATGGTGCTGTATTTTTAGGATAGTGTGTTTATAATATCATTTTATGTAGATATCCACATTTATTTATTATTTTTCTTCTGCAGTTTTGATTGAAAATGCAATATTTGATATCTCAAAAACCTGATGTGATAGACAAAAACTGATTTGGAATCAGCACCCCAAAATTACCTTAAAACCGTTGGAATACCTTATGCCAGAAAAAGTGTGTTGACCAGTGATATCCTCACTCCTCCTGTTATCCGATGCCCGACCGCAGCTAAGAGCCACATCTAAGCGGTTTCCTGGGTCACCCTCTTGCCACCAAACTTCACCAAACGGTCAAAAAAACCCCATCAGGACTGGCACGATATGGTTGTTGAGCCCTTCATCCAACAGTGGATTGACAAAGGTACAGGAGCAATTGACGGGTGGGAATTGCTATATTTATTAATACGTCCTCATTATATTTTTGTGCGTGCATGTGCCGTGGCTACTCTGTTATAACTCTGGCACAGCTCGAGTTATATGTTCATGTAATTACAGTAAGAATGTTGTATGAAAGGTTGAAGTGTTGCCAGCTGGGCATATCCAATGGCAAGCCCCACGCTCCCTGCAGGTGGAAAGCCCAATTTTTGCTATTTCCCTTTGCTCTGCCAAATGGTCAAATGCAGAATGGAAATCTGATTCCCCAGTACGGGCTTCCTGCCATTGAAGGTTACTGGAAATGTTCCCTGGTGGACGATATTATTTGATACACTGGCCGTGGACTATCGGAATAGGTTTTTAAGATAAACTGATCGCGTTTGCTCTGCGTCGTAGTTTCTACGCGGTGATGGTTTCCTTTGTATGTAACCGTCAGCTGCAAGCTGCTGGATAATGACCCTCCCCTGTTTAACCACCATCTCTCGCGATTCTGCAGAGTAATAATCCACCAAGCACCTGCATCCCAGCTGATTTAATCGCTCCATCTCCTGGGCGGCCGTCCTCTACACAACGATACCTAAATAATTATAGTAATCACCACAATGCACGGCTGCGATGTTTCTGTCTGCTCGATGCGGTCAGAGGAATTCCGTGCGCTCTTTGCTCAAATTTCAGATAAGGCTCTGCATTGAGGGGCGAGAGAAACTTTTCAAAACCTGATTTATGGGCTCTCTCCATCATAGTTCTCCTGCCCCAAATGGACTCGCGAGCAATTTCCACCCTTCATCTGTTGCTGCTTAAATTCCTGAGGCTCAGTGCAGCCCAGCAAGAGGGGGCAAAGGATATTGTCTGAAGATACATTTTATTATTTATTCTATCCATGACTTGGCCGAGAACTGTAAACTTACCAGACGTGACGGTATTATCAGATGAGAAAGCAACGCCGATTGTATAGTTTAATTCGCCAGCCTTTGGCATTGAACCCAACTCGCATAGATACTGGAGAAATATATCGATCAAATATATTAAACAATATTGACCAGTATTCTCCTCTGGGTCACCCAGCCAGTTTTAAATTAATACGGTATATCATTAACAACAAATAACAGTGCGTTATTTTTGGTCATTAAATGTTTTGTGTTAAATAAAATTTCATGGTTTTTGAAAACTAATATAAGTTTATAACGTAAGGAATATAAAATGTGGTTTATTAAGGTACGGCATAATAGAGATGCACACCATCCCATTACTCATATGAGCAACGTGACGCTCCGACTTTAGTTTAAATTAACAATGTAATTACTTGCTAATTTCATTCAATTTTAATACAAACCAGCTTCAATGAGATGAATGCCATTAATAAGAAATAATCGTATTTTTAAAGCAAAATTATTTAATAACGGTAGGGTTTTTACCGCTGCTGTCCTAGACATTTCCACCTACCTTTCTAAGACCGCTCCTACTGATGCGAGAGCTCGACTGCGAATCTCTTTTCATTTGTTGAGCGTCTTTATAATTTTTCTTTCCGAGCTCGCGGACTCTGATGGTTTTTGTTGTTCCTAAAGCTCTCTGGCAGGCTCCGCTGATGAACTTCGTTCACATTGCCCCAGCGCACGTGGCCAAGGCTTTGTTAGTGCTGTTCTCACTTCAATCACGTGCACTGTGTATTTTTTTCCGTATTCCGTGCTTATTTTTCATAGTAAACTGTCTTTTTGGAAATACGGAGTTGACGTGAAACACATTGTTTACATTACAGTGTCCCGTGACCACATGCCAATTATGGCATTACAGATAAGACATGCAGTAAATTTCTAAAGCACGCTCTCCGAAATGCCACAACATTGTAAATAATGTGAGTTCGGGAAAGGGAACTGGTCGCAGATGTAGGACATTTAAGGTCATTACAGAAATATCATTATACGTAGGCGCAGAGGCGTGGGTTTTCTTTTCGACGGAGAATATTTAAGATGATTTAAACCGAAATAAACATGTTGACATTGGTAGAGGTTCTACTCACGATGTTATGTAAATGTTTTAAATGCTAATGCGTAAAATTAGCCCCAAGCCAAAGGGCTGCATATGGCAGTTATTAATGTAGGCCTAATAACCCAGCGGTGTGGTTTAAGCGGGGGGGGGGAAAGTTGCTGTTTAGGCACGCGGGGAGATGCAATAAAGGGGAGAGACAGCTTCGGGGGTTGATGTAGTGCGGCTAAAATGCGTGAGGTGCACTGAGCGGATTGACCACACGGCTATTAGACGGTCCCTGCGTGACTCGCGACGCTTGAAGAAGAGGGGGAGGAGGGGACCCTGAAGAAACACGGCCTTGAGGGGATTTTCACCGAGGCCCTCTGCGTTGAAGCGATGCAATTCTACTGTTTCGGCTGCAGACTAACACATGGGCCTGCATTGCTTTTTGGCAGGAAAGAAACGTGTTATATATATATGAAACAAACCAAGTGAGGGTGAGACTTTAGTGGGTGTAAGAAAATTAGACAGAGGCAACATTAGTGTGTGGGCCGGCTAGGAGATTGTTAGTTCTCGCTCCACAGTAATTGAGGAATTTCTCTGCGAGGCCATTGTGATCAGCGCTGACCAACCGTGCAACCTTCCCCCAGCCACACTGCTCATCAAAATAATAAACAGTTCAAGTAGCGGCTCTCTCCAGCGAGCACTCCTGACTGAGTAATACATTACTTCAAGACCTTTGAACACCGCGTATCGCGTCGAGGAATGAGTGAGCGAGCGAGCGAGCGCTCCAGAACATTGACTTGCAACGTAAGGCTCGTCAGATTGGTCTCGCGATGTGTATATTCATCCTACTGCTTAGCCGCGTCGCGGTGCCACCGGTCACCGAGGGACATCGCCCACTCCCGCACACTTTGCTGCAAGAACGTTTGGTAAGTGGGACATTAAGCCTGCCGTCTCATTTGTAAATTGGTCTGAGAGTCAATGTTGACTCTTTTCCGCTAGATGGTGGGACTGGCCACAAGGGCAACATTAAGAGCGTGTGGATCGCTGTGAGAATGGAGTTTACGTGCACTGGAGATATTTACAGCTTCCATAATGTACTCGACGATCTTTCAATATAGACAACAATCTCAACACCCCTGCCAATAACACCGGGTGACGTTTCAAGCCATGTGCCTTCTTCACAGCACGTAAATAGAGGGGCCAGAGAGACAGAGTGGATAATGAGAGGTAGCAGAGATTGCACTTTACACCTTGGGGCTCGATACGAATTTTGATTCAAAAACCTCATCTATTATGTATGTTTCCTTTAAAGCCACGGTGTTCTTGACAAAGGTTTGTTTGGTATTTGTTATTTGTGCTTGAGCACCAATGGCGATGCAGCATCACCAAATTACTTGTCAAAGCGTGGACCACTGCGGTGCAACATCATCCATCCAGCCGTCCAGATATCTGTACACAGCTCACTGCAATGGCCGCGCGCCTGCGTGAGTCACAGTAATAAAGGTCCATTGATTGTCCACGGCAGTGTAAAGATGCTCCCACCCGGGTGCCTCTTGAACTTCGTCTTCATTACGTCTTCCGCACGACGCGTCACGCGTCAGGGAATCGCTCCGTTCAGCCCCTCCCCCCCAACCCCTTTCTGTCTCTCCGTTCATTCTCTTCCCCAACCTTCCTGGAACTTTCTACGACTTTCCACCAATCACATTTCATTTCTCCTCGACGGTCTCCCAGCCGACCCCCTCGTTTCCCCTTAGTCTTCCCTTTGATGGCCAATGCGACGTGAATGTTCTGCACCTTCAACTCCGGGCCCCCTGCGTCGTCGGCTCTCCCTGTCATTGCCCCTCGCTGACAAGGATCCGGCGGCGCTATTCGAACTCACGAGCAGCCGCTAGACCCGGCGCGTGGATGTTATTTATTTCCTAATAGGGGTTTGCCTCTCGGTATCCCTTACAAAAGTAAGACAGTATTATCCATCCCATATTCATCGACGATATGGGTCACTGCAGCAGCCAATGAAAATTCAGCACTTGCGCGTATATGTGTAAGAATTTATTGAAGAACTTAACAAAGAAGGGCTGCACAGTTTGGGCTCGATAAACTTGAGCAGAAAACGAATTTCAAAAAGAACAAAGGTTTGTAATATAAATAAATAAAATCATTGTTGATGATGAGAATGATGAGGATGATTTTCCAGGAAACAATCACCGAGTCTCCAGGAAGCAAGGGAACAAATGGCAATGAGTGAATTGGTGAGTGAAGGAGCTTCAATCATGCCCACTGCCACACGTGGGATCCCATCGAGAAGTCAGGTAGTAAACTATGAGCTCCACCCCAGGATTGATAAAAACATGTCAACCTGAGCCAAACTAGTACATTGAACAGCAGTATCAACTGATCAGAGGTGAGGAAGGCTTTGGCAGGAAAAGAAAACCAAAGTTCTTCGAGAACCTACCACGGCATGGGCATTCACAGTTGTGTCTCGTAGCTCTCCAGCGCATTCTCGGGTTGTGCAATGTAATTGCTCGGCACGAAGTGCAATGTTTCATTCCACTTTCTGGGACCTACTTCAGAATCCATAGCTCAAAGTCGGATCAAGATCAGCAAGAATTCACTTCCTGAAGAAGCTTTAAGCGCGTGGAGCGAAACGTTGGACACGATGCCGAACAAAACGCGGTGCAAGCGGAAGTCGCGACTGGTAGCTACTCTGCTACCTCTGCAGCAGCATCTGGGACCGACGGATGTGGTCGAGTTAGAAAGCGTGCGATGCGTGCTCCACATCGCGACCGAACCAGACGTTTGCCTCCCTCCACCGCAGGCAGTCAAAGCAAACAAGGCGCGCACCCTCTCAAAGCGGCGGTAACGCTACCTCCACACGACGCTCACGAGCACAACGAAAGTACTCTTTGGTTCGTTCAGTAAAGTCACTTTACTGAAAGAACCAAAGAGTAATTCCTGCAGTCACGAAAGCTCCAAATTAAGTTTTCACAACGAAAGCGCCATCGGCTGCCGTGTAGCGGTGATGGTCAAACGACGCCAATAACGCCATCGTTGACACCTGCGTCCGGATGGTCGCAATCCGCTTGGGCCAGGGGAAGTGAATAATGATAATAGTAATATTTGTTTGAAAACGCCATCTGTATAGTCCACGGTTTGAAGTGGATGGAATGTTTCGCAACGTTATTATTCTACTTGGATTTGGACTCAGCTTTTGGTGAAATCTCTTGGCAGCGGACGAGCGTCCATTGGGAAGACTCCGCTATGTGCGTGCTGTTGGCGATGCTGGGACGATGGGGTCCTGAGACATACACACATTTTCTTGGAATCTAGGCCACATTGCAAATGCTGTCAGTATTTTCTTACACGCCATGGCCAGAACTCACAAATGCCATATCTTGGACTATGTCCTTGGTCAGATTTCCATGTGTAAGTACTCTGTGTAATACAGATTATACAGTAAATATAGGGTAACTTAAGCAAAGACATCTTGAGCAGGTTTGAAGCCAGTGGAATGGAATTTAAGATCGATTTTTTTTGGCAGCCATTTGTCAATCCGCTACTGGATGATGGGCTTCCCATGCCTTATCGGTCGTGGGTGTTGTTTGAGCATCCTTCGCCACGCTCGTCAGCGCAGATTGGTGGAAGACCGATTCACACGGAGAGAGGGACCCTGACGCATTAACGCTTCACGACCTCAGTTGGAGAGCATCGATAAAACATACGTGGAGAAGATTGTACCTCTTACCGCATCACCCAGGCGTCGTGGGCACACACCATGAAACACATTTTCGGCTCATGAATTAAGCATACTGTTGACAGAATGTTGTGTTCCGATGCCAGGTATTCAGAAACGCCGTTGGCCTTGGATAATTGATGAGCGGCCAGCATAGCGGCCACCCGTGTGCGTCTTCTCTCCACATGTCCATTATTGACCAGCACCAACTTAAAACAAAAGTTGAAGCAGCGAAGTCCCTTTACTTGAGCCCCATGAAATCTAAAGCTTGACGCAAAGGAGATTTCCCACAGTTGCACGTGATATGCACAGTCTGAAAGAAGACGAAAAAACACTCGTGCACAAATATGCACGCAATATTGGAAGTCGGTGGGAAATATCCTTGGGCGTTTTGTTTGCGTGGCAAACCTCACTGGCTGTGTCTGGTGGTGCAGCGTTACGTTACATTTATACTTACGCGATCTAACCCAAAAATATTTTTTTATGGATCCTTTGGCGGTTGGTGAAATTTTTTTTCTTTTAAATGTAATTTGAAAAATATACATGTGAATTTATTTTTGAAAATTCATGTCCACAAACGAGAGAATGCAAGGTTACCACTTGCAAAGCACGTGGTCGACTGAGTGACCCGCGGGTTCACTCATTCCATCAGTCTACCACGTGCTCGTCTCGCAGGCGACCAGCCATCTCCGTCTTTGAACGGTCATTATCTCAACGAATTCAATTGCACGGCTTCGCCAACTGCGATCGTTTATCGCACGCTCCGCTCGTGGTGTGATCTAGAACTCTCTCGCCGTGTGCTTGCGTGATGGGGACACGTGGAGGCGCTTTTTTTCTATCTTATACCGTGAACACCTGGTGCCACTTACGGAAAGTAACGCGTAATCTCCGAGCCACGTCCTGGCGAGCCAAGGATGGCTGAGACGGGCAAAAAGCGGTGGAAGAAGCAGCCGGCACGTTCGGGGCAGGGATGCGGGGCGGGCGGGGGTGTCTCTTAATTCCTCTCCGTTTTCACCCTCTTAGTGAAATTACATCGCACTCTGTCACTGCGTGTCAACAAAGCAGCTGGGGCCTTGTGAATATAAAAAAAAGAAACCTGCCGTGGAGCACCTGCGCAAAGCAGATCGCCGTGGATTGCGTCGAATTGTCACGGGAACGTACACTGTCGAAAATAGCGCACTCCATTATCCCAAAAAAAGCTGCCATTAGGAACGCGCACGTCGGCTTTTAACAGTTTCGATTATACACCGCACACTGCATTTGTCATCTCAGAAGCAAAGCTTGGGAAAAAAATATTTTTTGGCCACAGCTAACAAAAAAAGGGCATACATTAGGAATGAGGGGCGATTCGACAAGCTTTTGAGAAGGAATGTTGCCCGATGCACCACTTCACCATGAGTCTTTTAATTATTTGGGATAAGATAGCGGAAGCCGCTTTGTTCCATGAATGGAACCCACAGCTTTATAGCCGTGTGGCACAGCAGTGGAGACAGTGTTACGTCAAGAGTAGCGATGTGTAGCACGACGCAGATTAATGGATTACATAGATTATTTTTAATAATTGTTATGCTCACATTATGTATGTATGTTGAGCTTCTTTCGCACCGTACGTAGCCCACCGTGACTCTTGCTGCCACTAGGGGCTGCTACATTCACATCGTAATCGCGACCACCCCCCCTGAATCGTGGAAATGTATTGAATTCTAAAGGTGTGTGTTGGGAGGTGAATTGTAAACAGGCCTGTGCCATAGAGATGTGGAATGTATGCTCTTGCTCAGAACCACCAATGGAGATGAGCACCACCCTTTCGAATTTGGGTAAAGGGCAGCGCTGCAATTGCTTCCTCGTGCCACTGCTGATGGAAGCACCTCCACTCGAAGAAGCGATAGAGAGCCCCCTATAGAGGGCATTTAACACGGTTGGCTACGTACGGTGCGAAAGAAGTTCAACATACATTTGGCCTCCTCTTTCATGCTGGACAAATGTCTTGGAAGAGGTGGGAGCAGCCACAATGTACCCCACCACACAGGACCTGCCGATGGACTAACTGCGGTTGTACCTGTTTATTATTCTGCTGGGCAGGCAAAGAGGGGGAGTGGGGAGCTTGGAGGAGAGAGGTTATTTAAGAAACTTGCTCCATTGCTTCAACTGCCACGCCTGGAGACTGAACCGAACCATCGACATCTGGAATCCAGGTCCAGTTTGCAGGAGCGTGTTTAACGGGCGACAAAAAAAGATGTATTTTTTTGACCGCGCGAGTCTCTACGAAAACACAAATATTTGTTTTTTCCAGAACAACAAAAAAACAACACGTTTCTTCAAAATGTCAACACGTTAGTGGAAAACCAAACCCATCACCGGAGCCATGACAAGCTCAGTGCGAGGTCACATCTACAGAGAGCTTCTTTGCTTTCTTATGATTCTGTCTTACACGAGTCTGCGGGTCTTATGGGTGCCATTAGGACGGGGGGATGCAAGTGTCTGCTGATTGCCAACTGTTCCAGCACAAATACAAGATATGAACCTTCGGTAACATATGGTAGAAGTGTTTCATGCAGTCCACTCACTGTACAAGGTTGTTTGTCTGTCTCGATAGGGCATCATGTGATTCTGGGTTTTATATATATATTTTCATTTTCAGCTGACCTATATTTCTTATTCTAGTTATAATTATTACTTTTAAAGTTCCATCCCCCCCCCCCCCCTGAAAAAACTGTATCTGGCATTTTGTCTGCGTGTGAGTGTGTGTCATCTAGTGATTTATGTCAAAACATCGTTTTCTACTGTAACACGTGAACACATTCCAAGTCTGTATGGAAAACTCGGCGGTTGAAAATATCAGCTGGAGCTCATCAGTAACACACACACACAAAACGTATATTTGCTGCACACGATAGAATGTGAATTGTTTCCCATGATTAATATTGAACAGAGACACTTAAAAGTACGTCTGGCCAAAAGTGGCCTGGCATATTTCACCTACGGTCAATGAACCTGGAAAATAATATAATAATATTCTAGTGAGATTGATTGTTTTATGTTTGTAGCTTTCAATTGTGTAGATTTTTTTTACTGTTACATCAGTGGTGCGGATTGGAAAAATAGAGAGACATTCATTTGTTGAAAGTCCCCGTCTTGACGCTCCACACTGCGTCTACAAAACTCATCAAGGCTCTGTAAACACACGCACAGACGTACAATTTGGCAGTTGACCAAGTAGCCATACGCTCCAGAAAGTAAGATGCGCTCCAAACTTGTGTTCCATGTAGTTAGAAAAATCTGGTCAACAACAGTCGCCATTCGCCACTAAGTGGCGGTGACGTCACCACGGCGCTTGTGCCAGGCTAGGTGCACCTCGAGGCCACGTGAAGTGTTGACTGACTGAGATGACTGGCAGATGCACCACCTGTGCTCTATATTGTGCCAAAATCTGGTCACTCTCACGCACGAGGGGGTGGGTGGCCAGCACCACGCCCGGCCACCTTTTCTCCCTCGTAGCGATGTTTACACACCGCGCCAGGTACTCAATTTGAGTCGATCTCAGGGAGGCCCGGGACCAGTTCAAATCATCGTCAGTGGTGTTGGCTGTGAACGGGAATCGAACCCGGGTGGGCCAGGTTCGTAGCACAGCGCGCGTAACCGCTACGTAACCCGCTCCCCACAACTCACATACCAACACACACATACACCGGATTATGAGACACACCGTCAAACTTCTGCTTAAACATTACAGGGGTGGGAAGTGTGTCTTATAATGCAGAGAATACGGCAACGCCTAAACATGCACACGGCAGCCCCAAGCACGCAAGGAGTCATTCCGATTGCAAAGCTGCGCTACCACAATGCAAGCAGGTGCTTCTATTGGCCACTCTCCTCAATTAAATCCCTTCCCAGGCGGCCTTGATGTGTTGTTTTCTTTTTGTTTACGCACATCAAAGACGTCCAGGCGTGGTGGTTGCAAAGGCGACAATCCGTCGACTTGAGAGAGAGGGTTGATGGCTCACGTAGACACGCGGAAACACCACGCGTCTCGCAGGCGGCACAGAACGTAGGATTCATAACGCATCTTGCGTCAGTGTTCGCTCCTGCCCTGTGGGAGGAGGGAGGGGAGGGGTTGATATTAATTTCGTCTTTTTATGTTTAGATACACACCATCTAGTAAGTAAATATCTCTTCAAAAAGATCATTCAACAGAAAATTTGTGCCAGGTCCAGCCATATTTGCCACTGTGGTTTGAAGCTATTAACCTTACCCATGATATGGAGAGTTGAATTTTAAAGTGGAATGTAATCAAGGAACTGTGTTGTCTTGATGCTGTTTTTGTTGTTTTGCTGCCTTGCCCAAACTTGCAGTCTATCTTGTCAAATCTGCAGGAATGTGTGTACGAGTTTTTGACAAGATGTGTACTTCAGTGCTTCACATGTATTCACTTATTTATTCATTTTGTCGTGACTTGGTTCAACTTTTCTCCACCTTACTCTCATATCCTCCTTTTTTACGTAACTTTCCTGACCTGCACCGAATAGACATCTGCGAAAAAGAGCTTCATAACTCATCAGATTCCTCCAGGATGAATACAGATTTAGTTTCCGATCTCCCCTTCCCCTCACCCCCACCTCATTTGATTTTTTGTGATCTATCGCTATCACGCGAAGAACCATTCCAAAATCCCCCAGAGCAGCGGTGTGGAAACACACTTCGGGTGGCCCTTATTTGTTGTTTTAGCATTCATCAATTGGGAGCACAATTTCCCAGACACTGCTACAAGAATGGCTCTTCATCCCTGAGATAGCCAAACCAAAATTTTAATTCTCACAGAGTTGGAAACCACTTATTAAGATTCTTAGGTTTTTTCGGTAAAGTCACTTTACCGAAAAAACCTAAGAATATGAATCCTTGCAGTCACGAAAGCTTCAAATCTAGAATCACTTATTAAGAGTGGGCAATTGTGTGTGTGTGTATGCATATAACCTGCTACGCTTGCAAAGTCGGTTTCTTTATTTGGCGCGGCAAAAGCCTTGGATTTTAAAACCTCAGGATCTGAGCAGTGCTGCTTCAACGCTCTGACCTCTGAGCCACCTGGCCCACCTCGTGTGAGAAGGAGGGGGGGGGATGTCTCTCTCCACCTTTGTTTCCCACACTTCGCGTCGACGCTCCATCAGTCAGGAAATCAATCAAAACAACCCAAGCAGGACTCTCCTCCCGTAAAGCAAACAAAAAAAATCTCCACCATCCAAGAGTGGAGGCTCTCCTGGATATTCACGGAATTACTCGCGCAGATGTTCTGTAGATTCAAGGGAGATGTATGAACGAGACTTAAATTCCCCTTCCAAACGTGCCTTAGCCTAGCTTTTCAAGAAACCCCCCATCTGGTTTCGTGGCCTGTTATTATTTTGCCCTGGGCTTTTTCGGCAAAAGTCTTAGAGATAACCGAGAGGCATTGCTGCCACAAATTGGGGGGGGGGGGGGGATGCTTCTGTGCCGTGTGAGGACTTTGTGCAACAACAACAACAAAGACTCGTGGCGGAGCCCGATAACATCGCACAGCATGCTTCCAGCAACAACAAAAAAAATCATGCGAAATAACGTCAAACTGCAGCCCTCCTAATTTACAACCAAGCTGCATTATCAGCCGGGAGAGTTACAAAAAAATAAATGCCGGGCACATTTTTTTCTGACAAGGGGTTTAGTCCACCGAGTCGAGTGACCACGGCAGACGGGAACGATTTAAATGCAATGTAGTGCCCAGGATATTGAGCGTCACTCACGAGCGCGGTTCAGCCGCACGGCACGAGGAGTCAGTAAATGTTCATCGTTTTTGAAAAGAATCACATTACACTGCGCGAACGCATTGTACGGGCGTGCTCAGTTGGTCGTAGCGATGCTTGTTTCGTTTGCAGCTCTACACGCTTCACGCATTGCCTTGTTTGTCGCTACGAGCAAACGTGGCCAGGGGCAATTTGCGGGTCACGATTAAGAAAGCCTCTAAATTTGTAAAGTGGCTTTGTGTTTTCACTGTGAAATTACTGGTCACGTGACAGAGGAGATGTACAGGCACTGCAAAATTGGCCATCCAATGCTGGATGAGTGGGCCTCCCAAACGCTGCGCGGCATCACGGGAGTTATTTGACCATACTTCACCACGCTGGTCAATGCGGGTTGGTCAAGGTGCCTTGACTCGAATCCTAGCCAAGGGTCAACAACATGTCTGATATCTCAAAGGTTGCTAAAACGTACGAAGGCAATGGTTCCTGTCATTGGAATGTGGAATTTCCACAACTGGCTGAGGACTGTGGTCGTCGCTTATACAGTACATATTTTAATTCAAATCACTATAAATCACCCTGAATGCACACAGCCTCATATGACCTGAGAAGCTAAGCAGGCTTGGAGCCTGGTTGGTACTCGCACAAGCGACTGTCGGTGTGAGGCTGCGATGAGGCCAGGAGACGGCAGTGGTCGTGCTGAATGTTGATACTCATCGCGTGTTTTCTGGGTGAACAAATGTTGTTGTTGTTGTTGTGACGAGGTTATAACTTCCTGATGCTTGGCAAAGGCCTCCCAAATGTCTTCCAGTCCTCCCTCTCCTCATTTGTTCTTGTTTGGTGACGGGCTCCGAATCCAGAATCAAAATCTTTAATTAAACTGAAGGAATCCGATGAGCTATGAAGCAATTTTTCACAGATGTCCAATCGGGTGAAAATTTTCGATTTTTAAAAATAAAAATCCTTTGATTTCATGGGAGAATAAATAACTGGCATCGTTAACATTCACTTGAGTTTGTGGAAAGTTCCTTTAAATAAATCAGAGCTCATAGTGCCAAGGGCGAAAGAGAGAGAGAGAGAGGATGGGGGAGCGAGATGATGTGAACACATTGGCGAGAGAGAGATGATGGGAGAGAGAGATGTGAGCACATTGGCGAGAGACAGCGAGCGTACGGGCGAGCGAGATGATGTGAACACATTGGCGAGAGAGATGATGGGAGAGAGATGTGAGCACATTGGCGAGAGAGAGCGAGCGTACGGGCGAGCGAGATGATGTGAACACATTGGCGAGAGAGATGATGGGAGAGAGATGGGAGCACATTGGCGAGAGAGAGCGAGCGTACGGGAGAGCGAGATGATGTGAACACATTGGCGAGAGAGAGATGATGGGAGAGAGAGATGTGAGCACATTGGCGAGAGAGAGAGCGAGCGTACGGGCGAGCGAGATGATGTGAACACCTCAGCAAAGTGTCTCCGTGCCGTTTGTTCAGCCAACCTGACGTCCTCATCACCCTGGGAGCTCGGCACGCTGAGCTCCACTCCCTTCACCGAGTTTGACATCGCCGGCAAGAAGCGCTTCACCGGTGAGACACTACTCCATTTCACTGCACGCGCCTCCTGACATCCAATCAGACACCAAGTGTCCCCCTCTACACACGCCCACGGGAAAGGACGGAGAGTTACCGAGGCGACAGGCAATTCTACAGGATAGCCCAGTGGGGAACGCCCCTCCCACAAGTGAATGTGTCCACTGCATCCCCTCTGGATGGGTCGGGGTGCAACTCAGATTCTTCTGGTCACGTGGCACTCCGCGGGTGGCTTCCTGCCGTGTGCCAGACACCGCAGAAAGTTGATCTCCGCCGATGTTCGAAGCTAAGCGATGATGAGACTGATTAGTACTTGAATGGGTGACCGCCTGGGAATACAAGCCGAGGATGACTGTGAGCCGGCGGCAAGATGCTCTGAGCGTGATCCCACTCGTGTGCATTGTGTGTTTTTCTTCAGGCACTTATGATAATAAAAACACATTTGATATTTGCCAATAACACAGCCATATTGACGAATGTGTTGGCGTTCCCTTTTGGTGATTTGTGCCAAAGCTGCATCACCGAATAATCCGGGTCCTCTTGGTTTCCTTCTGCATGCCAAACAACTCGTTCAATTGTAAATGGACACCTTCCGTGGACTGTTGAATGCACCATTATCGTTGTTGTGAAGCGAACGCTTCACAACAACGACAAAAATACTGGACAATGCTAATACTAAAGATTTGTACTCATGACTTGCTGGTACCAATTTCTGTTCTGGCCCCTTGGATTAGCTTTAACTGACTTGTGTTTGTCGAGGCTATACAGGGGATCTTTGTCCGTATGTTCGTATGTATCTTGAACTTCTTTCGCATCGTACGCAGCCAACCGCGCAAATCGGAGTTGCGGTGAGCGGGGCAAGAACAAACTAAATGCAAAACAAAAAACACTTCCAAAGAAATGAGTTTTCAATCTAGACGATTTAAATGCGCATAGCTCCCAGTGGCTTCCTAACATCGAATTTGTCCGCGTTGAACAGCGCCACACGTCAAGTTCATCAACAAGGAGCCGAGCGTGCCGTGCTCCATCACGGAGACGATCGAGCGCCTGCGTGGGGAGGGAGAGAGCTGGTCGGGCGCGGGTCACTCCTTCAACGACTCGCTCAACGTGACGGTGGTCGCCATCGAGGGCTGCCACTCCTTCATCGTCCTGGACTGGGAGAAGCCCAACAACGACAGCGGCAACATCACCGGTGGGGCTTCGCGTGACACCGACGCTCCGCGCGATATTCCCGCCGGCCGCGTGGCTCCAGCAGTGGAGCGAGCGGCGAGCGGGTGGAAGGTCCGCGGACCTTTAGACCCGCTTGGGAGTTGACTAAGCCCATCATCCATCTGGGGTCGATAAAATGGGTACCACTTCGTGGGGGAAGTCAACAGTGGTTGTCCAGTGGATTTTACACCGATGGCTCGAAGATGAGCATCACCTCAATGCTCATGTGAGCAAGGAATCACGTTGACTTTTGAATCGCACTGTCGTTTGTTTTGGTTGTATAAACATATAAATATATAGCAGTGAGCGACGTCCCCCCCCCCCCCACCTCTGGGTGCTCCCCCCTCGTGTGTGTGTCCCCCACCCACCCCCCTCACTGCAGCCCCCCCCCACCCTTCCCTGCCAATCAGAACGCTGGGAACAGACAGAATGACAGACACGTTTCGTTCTTTGTACAAAATGATGACGATATCCCACTTCCTGATGAAATGAACACAATTTTTTTTATTGCTATAAATTCAAACCTGGTTGGGTATCAACTCAATCCATCAACTGTCTGGGGGGAGGGGGGTGGGGTCAATAAAATGCTTAGCAATATGCGACATTGCTTCCACTGGTTCATGGGGTCACCAGTGGAGACGTGCATCGCCATGCACACAATTGAGCACGGGACAACGTTGCCTCTCATTATAATTATTGTTATATACGTGACACATTTACATACGCAACGGGAAAAAAAAATCTAGGGCAGCAAGTAGCTGACTTTAGGTTAACGATAAGCAACATTCAAATGCCTGGAGGATCAAATTGAATATACTATGTCACCACTTTGACAATTTAATATAACGAGCATGGCAATTGATAGGCATTGAAGCAATGGATTTACAATAACTGATGATGCTGATGATGATATACTAAGATGCCTGTGTCCTTTTCAAAAATAATTTATGGTATATTATGATTTAAAACACGGGTTTTTCCGCCCGGTTTCAATACTCGCTCCCAGCTCTCGACACAGAGAGAGAGAGAGAGAGGAAAAAATGCACGTGCTTCGCGCAGCGAAGATCGGCACATTAGTCAGACCGCGCTCGAATTATTCAGATTCAGGCCCTTTAATGAGAAAGAGATGACACCTGGAAGAGCTTCACTCTAATTCGCTGTAATTGATGTATTGCCTACTTAACGAGGACAAAATGAGACCCAGCAGAGGCATTGTATGATCACCTCCAATTAAAACACTTGCGGGGATCATTAACGAGAGCGAGATGACACCTGGGCGGCGATCCACTTTTGAGGCGACCTACCACTGCCGACGCACCGCCAACCCCAAGGTCCGCTCGCACACGGCGGCGGGAGGGCATCGGCAGCTGCGCCACCTTTGCGGAGTCGAATGCCCTCGGCACAAGAGCTGAACGTGCGACCATATCGTCGTCGTCGTCGTTGTTGTTGTTGTTATTGTTATTACTACGACTGCTTGGACGACAAATTCCCTTTCTATTTATTTCCAGCCCTCGCGCGCATTTTCCTGTTTGCTACGGACTTAATCATTGGCAGAAAGTGCTGGATTTCGGACATCACCCTGAGCTCGATGATCAACATTCAAAAGCCCGTTAGCTCTGCAGCCGTTTGAGCTGGCTTTCAAAGCAATCGGGTGGGGGTTTTTTTGTTCTACCTCTGACCAACTTGTTTGGCCTCCCTTCATCGCCTCCTCAAGGAAACACGAAAAGACACACACACTCACACGTGTGTAGAAATTGATTTGCGACTGCCCCGGTGGTAATTTTGCTTTACCAGGCAGGGGTACACGTACGTGTGCAACGGTGTCGGCGGTACGCTGATGACGTCCACTTGCGAGACCGTGAACTTTAACTGGCCCAGGGAGTAATTGGAAAGGAGCGAATACTTTCCCGTGTCTGTGACGTCCGTATAGCGAGTGAAAATATTTTTATTTTCACAATCTAACGTGACATGTGCTCCTCATTAACGTTAAATGAAGCAATTTAAATTCAGATTACATGCGCAAGGGGCATGAGGTACCATTTTGTGAATTATACATAAACCGCACGTGTGTATATGTATGTACCGTACGCGCAAACATTTGTACACGAAATGTAGAGCGAGCAAAATATTACCTCGTCGTTTTATTCTCCCATCTGACAGCAATTATACCAAAATTTTACTAATTTTAAATTTTCATCCCTTGTTTATTTTGTTTCCTCTCTCTCTCTCTCTTACGTTACTGTAAGTGACCCAATAATATCTGAAAATTCACATGTGCAAAGCTCGTCAGGCACTTGAAGCCGTTGCTTAATGTTAAAAACATGCACACGAGATCAATCAAAGGCCCCTTCCCATGCTCTGGCGAGAGCGCCGTGCGGGAGAGGGGAGAATTTTTTATTTTTCGTTTGGGTTCGGGGGGCCCATTCCGGTAAGAGTGTAACACTGTCCACGCTTGGCCTCATAAACACTCCCCGCTACAGGAGCAGCTGCGTCCCAGCAGAGAGTAGGAAACCTCCAGCCAAAGAGAAAACGCATTTGGGTTAAATCCCCAGCTGTTTCTCTCCCCGCAATGACCTCTGCTACAGCCTTGCGGTCTGTCTCGACGTCTCGGATCATTCGGGACTTCTCCGCTCGCCTCCGCCGCTGCCCCTGCCACCTTTCACGTGGCGTTTGTCCAGAGGCCCTCTCCGCTCGCACGAGGCGCCTCGTCAAAAACAGTCGCGGCGGCCGCCTTGATTTTGACGCACAGCCTCGGCCCCCGATCGCCGTCTTTTTTAATTCAAAGAAACGTTCCGCGCGACTCCACACACTTCGCCGACATAACCTTCGGGGGATTCGCACAAGATAAATATATAAAATGTAAATAAATTACACGCATGAGTTTCACACGAGAGTTACGCTGGCAGCTGCTTCATTTGTAAAAAAAAAAGCTCAGCAAAAACATTCAGTCTGAATTTGCACGTGGCATAGAGGGAAGGAAAAACTGAAGAAAAAAATCTATCATTTTCTGTGAGCCTCACGACAACTGGAAATTGACAACCATGGGTGCACGCACAGACATCGGGAGCGGAGACTGGAATCGGAGTCGAAAGTGCGCCCGCGCGCGGGCATTCCGCATGACCCCCACAGCGGCATGCGAGCCGCGCGAATGCGAGGAAGTCGGCAGTGTTTCAAAGAATAAAGGTCAGAGCGGAATTGCGCTTGTAGAGGTGAAGGGAGGGGGGGGGCAAAATAAATAAATAAGAAGCAAGCGCAGAGGTCATTAATTTGATTTTAAAAGTGCACTCGCATTAGCGACTCTAAGGCGTGCAAGCTGTGCGCGGTTTTAAAATTTTAAAATAAAATAAATATGTCGTGGTCGATGCACCGCGTCTCTTTGTAGTTCACTCCAGTCACGTGTTGATGGCCAGACTGATTTCACGAGCGTGGTCTGCGAGCACTTGATTAAAGCAATTGGTTGCGAAGGTATAATTTACACGACGGCCAATATATGTTGATAGCCATCACATCGCTAACATTGACATGCACTATAGGCATCAAAATAATAAGAGACTTGTTTAAAGTGTCGGTGTGCATCTCTCAATATCTCGTCGGGATCTCCTCTTATCTGGGATGTATAGCTGAAGTGTGCAGGATGCTGTTCGAATTGACGATTAAAATGATGAGTGCAGAATATTAAATATAATTAACGTTGACTCTTCAAATGGCTAACATTAATATTGTTTTACCTAGAGTTTTATCAATAATACAAATATTTTTCTCAAATCTTTTTTCGATGGAGTTATACATCTATCCGTAATTTGAACTAAAACTACCTTGTTATGGCCACTCAAATGAGAGAGAATGGTGGTGGTTAACACACTGTAGTGGTTAGCACAATGTAAACATGGCAACCTGTGTTTGATTCCCAGCTATGGATAGCCATCAATGGTGAGTGATGTCTGAACTCGTCTTATGCCCCCTACCCCCACAAATTTAACTCACACGATCACCAGCATGGTGAAGTATTGTCAAACCACGTTTCACTCGCTCGTTCCTTCGCGCATATTGAATCTACCAGACCGTCTCGTCTCAACCACGCCGTGTTCAGCCACCGCACTCGAAGTCACGACGCATCTCGCTCGGTTTCTTCCCTGGCGCTGCTTGCCAATGCAATCCCTTGCCATCGTCTATTTTCTCAAGTTATCATCGCCTTGCTCAATAAAAAAAAATGTTGACCCTCTTTGAAGCACCTCATGGCTAAATGTGTCTTATGCGCATCAACAAATGAAAAACAACAACAACAACAACCATTTCACCTTCAATAGCGCTCATATTTTTTTCTTCTGGCCGCTTGGCATTTTGGGTTTTTTTTTGGGCCTGGCACTCAGCGGCCGCTATTTAAAAAAAGAAAAGGGTCACCCTTATGAACTGCGTCTCCCTCACGCCGACCCGGTGACCCTCGCCCCAGGATACGTGGTGAGCAGCGCCACGACGGAAGGAGCCAAGATGAACAAGTGGCTCCAGGCGAACGTGAGCAACGACACGATCTTCCCCGTGGAAAACCTGCAGCCCAACACCAAGTGAGTTCGACCGACTCACGCGTGGCTCAGCGGCGGATTCGAGGGCGGCTCACCGCACTCCACACCGACTGAGTTGAAGGCGCCAATGGGAAATCGCGAAAATCACTGAGGGGCCGTCCATAAATGACGTCACGCACCTAGGGAGGGGGGGGGGTCAGACATTTGTGTCGATGTGTGACGAGGGGGGGGGGGGTTGAGAAATGTGACGTCACATCAAAATTCGCAACTATAAATAAATATAGACAACACGCTCTACTGAATTAAATAGACTTTTTAATAAATGTTTTCTCCTACAACATCAGAGGGAAGCGCCACATTAAATACGCACTACAATGACAATAGTTTAAAGCGATTTGAAGCATGTTTTATTTTCAAAATGGAAATATGGTTTTGGGGGGTGGGCGGCAGAGCTTTGTGACGTCATATCTGACTTTTTGTGACGCCGTGTGACGAGGGGGGGTGGGTAAAAAATCGTCCAAAATCGCATGACGTCATTTATGGACGGCCCCTGAGGACGCCCTACAGCAGTCGCTTTGCGCAGCCCTACAAAAACAAAGCGAGTACTACGCAGAATTTTATTTCGCCGCCCGTTCAGTTTTAGTTTCCCGATATCCTCAATTATTGGAAGCATAACATTTGCTTTAAAGGGCATCCGGTGCTTCCATGTTTCTGCGTTTACCTCTGAAGTAGCACAGGCCCAACGCCGTGGGTTTTAAATGCACTACTCAATGATGTGGAAATGCACAATTAAATTGATACGTAATAAAAACATTCATTGAGATAGATTTTTGACATTTTTTTTATCGCAGGCCCGAAGGGCTAAAATACACACTGGCCAGCAACTAGGAAAATAAGAATATTCTAGATAATAATAAATTACTAACACATGATTGCATTGAACAAAAGTGGTAGTTAACTTGGGGAAAAAATATTATAGGAGTTCCAAAGTCAAGCAGCGCAATGAAAATAGGAAGATATTTTACCTCTAATTATGCAGGAAACCCTACGTGTAAAGATGATTTTCAGGAGGATCCTCCTTAGGTAAGGCTATCAAATTTGTGGCAGGCTCAGCAGCAACATATCGTGAGCTGGCAGCCGTCTGTCAAGCTCGACCCACATTAACATAGACACGGCCACTCACAGCTCCCCCCCCTTCTGCTCTCCCAACCCAACCCACTAATCAGCTGGCCCCGCCCACTCCTTTATAACCCCGCCCACTACTCACCTGGCCCCGCCTACTCCTCCCTAACCCCGCCCACTACTCACCTGGCCCCACCCACTTCTCCCCAACTTCCGCCCACTACTCACCTGGCGCCGCCTACTCCTCCCTAACCCCGCCCACTACTCACCTGGCCCCGGCCCCTGACAAAAGCCCGACCCACATTAACATAGACACGGCCACTCACAGCCCCCCCCCTCTGCTCTCGCAACCACGCCCACTACTCACTTTCCACCTGAAGACGGAAGCTTGTGTTGCCTCCGAAACGTCGTGATTTTTATTTTATTTTTATTTTACTTTTATTAATTTTAATTTTTTACCTACGTGACTTAACCGAAAAAAAACCTAAGAATAAAAAAGCCACGTGCCAGAAAAATGTAAAACAAAATTCCGACTTTTGTTGTAATTGTTTCGGGACAACGGGGTAGACTTTTTCAAGTCAAGACAAGGAGTGTCTGTCCAAGCTGGGACATTGAACAATTTTAACATCAACTGATTGGCATGCAGAACGAACCCAGTTTGCCCGGAGTAACCCCACTCAGGGGCCATCCATTTAGTCCGTACGCAAAAATCTGCCAAAACTTGACCCTTCCCCCGCTCCCTGTACGCACGCGTACTTTTTATACCCCCCCCCCCACCTGCGTACGTACGCTTAACGCACCCCCCCCCCCCCCCGAATCCTATAGAACGGCCGATATTGTATCCACGCAGAAACGATCAAGGAGTAATAATATTAACGTGTTTAAGTCATTTGAAGGCCAATGTCGACAAATTATTATCGAGGCTTCACCCCCCCCCCCCCGTTTCCTGTGCGTACATTGTCAGTAGACCCCCCATATGCAAGCGAACGCATTTGGGTTAACCCCCCCTCCCCCCTCCATGCATACGTATTAAATGGATGGCCCCTAAGCGTATGAGGGTGTTAACATTCAAAGCTGTGCAGAGATGTATTTGAATATCAATCTCTGTCGAGCCATTACCTGAGCACCTTCAGGCAAGCTCTTGAGAGGAACACATCCCTGATATGGGTGAAAGTATCAGGGAATAAAGTACACACCTTGATTGCTGGTATTTTACAGATAATAAAGGTACGACATTAAACTTCTTCTGCTGAATGACATCGTGTGCAGTGTAAGCCCCATGAAGTATTCGCAAGTTTGCTTGCGAGAGAGCCCCCAACGTAACACACACGCTTTCGCCACCAATATCATCCACAAGATAGGGGGGGGGGGAGTTTTGGGCTGTCGGGTGGTGGCGAGTTTAACGACACATTCATATTGACGTAATATCACCCGAACAAAAAACTACATTATTGAACAGGAGTGTTTGCACATTTGGCGCAGGTCACTTCTTACTACGGCGCGCGTTCGCAGATGACTTTGTTGTGAAGTCTTCTGTATTCAGGGCCGAATGTCCAACACGATCGCACACTCGATGTCCATAGCGAGGCCGGGGATGATGACTTGAAATAAACAACGATGTGAGTGGAAGCGAGCTCAGGAAAGCTGTTGCCTCTTCAGCCACTGGAAGAAGAAACATCCCAAATAGGGCAGCAAAGCTTATAGGCCGTGCCACGAGCTCAGAATCATTGCACAAACAAAGCCTCTCGTGACGACCGACTATAGAAGCCTCGTGGCTGCAGCGGGCTTGAGGGGGGGGGGGGGCTGGAAGTGGCTGAGCCCCCCCCCCCCTACTTGAAGACCCAGGCCCCCTTATAAATATAGAGGGGGTCGGGGGCAAAACCAGGAGGAATCTGTAGAAAAATCCACGCGACCGCCATGGGGAGAGAGAACACACGAACTCTCCAAATATACAGGCATCATCAGGGTCAGGATCGAACGCATGCCCTCCTTCAAAGTAGGTGAGGGAGACTGGTCTACAGGCGTCACGGAGATCAAGGGTCATTTGGTTTGAAGTTTTGAACCCTCATCGCCTTTTTAGCCGACTTTTTAAAAGAGCATGCCATCTATTCTAGATTTGAAGCTTTCGTGACTGCAATGATTCATACTCTTAGTTCTTTCGGTAAAGTCACGTAGGTAAAAAATGAAATTAAAGTTAATAAAAAATAAAATAAAAATCACGACGTTTCGGAGGCAACGCAAGTCTCCGTCATCAGGTGGGACCGTCATTTTTTACCTACGTGACTTTACCGAAAGAACTAAGAGTAAGCATGCCATCTGTTTGCAGACTTTCAATGCAATTCGGGGTTTGAGAATAAATAATAGCCTTTGCAAGTTTTATGGGCAGGTCATCGCTTATGGCATTGCGCTTATATTAAACATTAAGAAGTAAATAGGGGTCGTGCACTGAAGATTAACGGGAGCTCAGGCAGGAACATGTTTACGTGTATCATGGGATACCTTTATGCCAGTATCAAAGTATGAAACATACGAATAGCTTTTACGCTTTCTGGCAATAAAACACGTGTTAAGATGTTCAAACACCAAATAGAAATAATAGTAGGTTTTTACCCTTTTAACTGGTACAAAACTGACACCTTTATTTGTACCAGTTAAAAGGGTAAAAACCTACTATTATATTTTGCCACTGGTAAAAGAGATCTCATAGTGTAAACCAAATAGAAACATTTTGCAAGGAATCTAGTCTGCATTAACCACACGTACATGTTTGGCCTACACCAGTTTCAAAGACATTGCATATATGATCAGAGCATGTTTGTTTGCATGTTCACCACCAGTACGTGTGGTTAATGCAGACTTGATTCCTTGAAAAAAGTTTATCTTTGGTGTTTGAACATCTTAGCACCTGTTTTATTGCCAGAAAGGGTAAAATGTATCCTTATATTTGATAAGTTTACGTGTGTGAGTGTATAACTCAGTGCTGCTGTAACAGAACATGACAGACACATTGCCTAGACCACAATACCTGCAATCATAATGCAAACAAAAAACATAACTCTGATAATGTGTGCACTGTCCTTGAAGTTGATTGGTCCACACCCGAGACAGCTTTCCTTAGAGCCTAGTCTCAGTTTTGTTGCCAGATAGAAGGGTAAAAACCAATTATCATATTTTTTACTGGCAAATGAGGTTCCAATGGAGACACATTGCCCTCAATGTAATTGCTACGTGGTGAAATCTGTGTGGTAAAGTACACGTATTGCCCGATGATGTTTTCCCTAAAAAAATTATCTTCTTAATACATTGAGTCGTTTTTTTTTACCTAAAATGTTGTTGTTAAAATACAATTCTTTGGTTCAAAGTTATCAATGAGCCCCAGAGGAAACAACAAACGCAAAGGTTCATCTTCTTGGTTCTTTCGGTAAAGTCACGTAGAAGGGAAGTAATAAAATAATACAAATAAAACATAATAAAATAATTCTCACGACGTTTCGGCCACAACGCATGCAGCCGTCCTCAGGTTGCTTGCGTTGTGGCCGAGACGTCGTGAGAATTATTTTATTATATTTTATTTTTAATATTTTATTACTTCCCTTCTACGTGACTTTACCGAAAGAACCAAGAAGATGAATCCCTGCAGTCACGAAAGCTTTAAATTGAAATTTAAACGCAAAGGTGTGCTCACTAACTAACAGCAGGATGACACGACTCCCATCATGCCTTGGCGTGCATATCATGTGACCACCACATTATGCTCTCAGCCTTGTCTAAACCACCCACTCATTAGAGCTGAATGTGTGGCCGTATTAGTGTTCATGTTTGCCTACTTCTTTCCAGCCTGCACGACACGAAGAGTTTTCTTGTCGCTTACGGAAAGTGTTATAGTTGACTCAGGCCCTCTGCAAAACACATCTGAAATCCAATGTTCTTACTCCAACTCCAATGTAGTACAACTGCTTATGATACTTCATCAGGGCAACATTTGGATCCAGTTGTCTTGACTTTGGGTCTCAATCATGAAGGCTGAATTATGCATAATTACCCATTGTAGTCACATGTCTCTGACACAGCCAAGGTACTTAAATAACCTCAACGACATCGCAATGATGCAACGAAGAAAATAAAAAACCTGTACCCAATAATTACGAGGAAATCCATTCCACAATTCCCATGACCTCAGTGCTTAAACCATCAGCATTCCTCTTTCCCTCTCTCTCTCTCACACCCCCCCCCCCACAGTCCTGTCTCCAGATGTAAAGCTACGATTACATTTGCCGCTCAAAATGCGAAGTATGCAACCCACATCGAGAGACAAAGACGATGTAGCAACAAGAGAGGAGATGATAAACACAAAACTTGTATAATTTCTACTTAATGTCCCGCTCACGATGGAGTTGCAGCCGAAGTGGTTCGTGCCCTGCACGATGAACATTGCCACCCGAGTTCATTTGCGCTTCTGCGGCCATCTGGAACGCTCTTCCTTCTGATATTAGGCAGCCACCGGAGCTACGCACTTTTAATTCTAGACTGAAAATCATTTTCGTAAAATTGATATTTGTATTTCGTTTGTTGTCCTTCCCGCGCACTTTCGATTACCGTGGTTGGCTACGTACGGTGCCAAAGAAGTTCGACGTACAGTACACTTCCCAGCCAGTGATAACATCAGTGGCGAGTGATATCAGGACCGGTTCTGGGGAAACTCTCTCTTTTTCCTTCACCAACCCCACACTGACCAGCGTGGTGAATAATGGTCAAACAACATCTCGTGTGACTGACACAGCAAGGGGAGGCCTTTACCCAGCATTGGTTTAACAATCAGCTGCAGAATAATAAGTCATATTCATGATTTAACACCTGGGTTTTCACAGCCGAAGTTATGGTTCATAAATTGATTTTTGGACTTGGCCAAATCAGAATGTTCTGTTCTGGTTTTCTGACGAAGCTTGGTGAATTTTCAAGCGAAACGTCGCATATGTAAGCACTCAATCTGGTCGTGAGAATAATTATTTAACTTCCTGGTAAGCTGAAACAATAACAACTGGTGCGTCGATTTGTTTGGCCGTGTCAGGTGGAGGAGGGTTTCAGGAAATACATTTGGCCAGATCATTACGTGGCCTAAAACCCAATAATCCAATTATAATTCGATGTGTATGATGAAGTACAGTATTTAATTTTAACACTCGTGTGTTTTCTTCTTGCAGGTATGTGTTTAAAGTGCAGGCAAAGAATGAAGACACACTCGGGCCTCCGTCTGACACTGTTTCTTTCACTACAGAGTCTGGCAAGTCAGATACTACTTAGAAATGTGTAGTTTGTTTTCCTATTGAGGCTTCACAAAAAAAGTATTTCTTAAATTGTTCTCGGGGTCCCTAAAGAAGGATTGCCACTGGTGCCTGAATCTCATGGCTTGGCTTAAATTCAACTTGTTGAGATTGTTAGCGAGGTGGTTGCAGTTGCAGTGGTTCTTGTTATGCACTTAAAACCTGGATAACGGAGTTCGATTCCGAGCCATGGTTAACATCAGTGGCGAGTGATGCCCGAACCAAACCTTCTCACCCCTTCATCAACCTGCACTGACCAAACAACCTCCAAGACCAACGTTGCGCAGGGAAAGCTCTCGTCCGTTGGTGGATTGAGAACGACTGGACTTTTTTGAAATGTTTATTTAAAATGAGATTCATACATCATTCTGTGATTTGTAGTTTTCATCGTTGTTCAGGACAAGGCAATCCAGGGAGTCAAAGAGTTTATGATAGATATTTATTTCTTTTTATGTATACCTTTATAGTAACAATATATTTGTACATAAAGATCGGTCTCTAGATCAATGGGGCAAGTTTATGAGACCCCTCCCCCCATCTCGCACCACCTCTATCCATCCAGCAGCGTAATCAGCTTCACCGCAACTCGTCCATAGACAGGTCACGTGGGGTGGGGTAAAGTGTGGGTACTCTCACCTCTTCCAACAAATTTGGCCAGCCGGGAAGGGTGGGACAAAAAAAACACCCTCAATCGGGGCTCTCGATAACTCCCTGTAGTGCAGTCCCTTCTGCCAGCAGTGGTTGTGAGCAAGCAATTGCAGGGCTGCCCCTTTTATCATTTTACCTACAGATGCAGGACCGTTCTGAAAGTACGTATTGACACTCAGTGACGCCTTTTGAGATAAATAAAATGGTTATTATCATCAACAAAACTTTAACCACCTTTTTTACATCGATACAAGGCATTTGCAATTGCAAACTCATTAATGCCTGCAACATACCCACTTGGGTTACTGAGCAAGGCATGGCTATTCATAATCTCACTTATTTGACTGCCCTGTTATTCGACTGTCCTGCTCAGCTTGTATAACCCTTAAACCCAAGCACATGTGACCGCGGGCTCACTTCGTGGCATTCTCTTGCAAGACCATTGAATTTATGTCACATTTTAACAATGGGGATATTTAAACAGGGCCCACCTAACCATAAATCCTTTATACAGCCGTTAGGTGTTCACTCGTTAGGCGTCGGTGTGGAATAAACACCGCTATGTGGGGTGGTAGGAGGGGTGGCGCGTTTCCATCGCTTCTTTTGTTTCATTATTTTTCGTTTGAATGCAACCCTTATGTCTGCAGATTCCCTTCGTGAGAACTGACGCACTTGTTATTTTTTTTTTACACATTTGTGTTGCAGAAAACTCGGTGATATTTGATCGGTCATCTGGTGAGTACAAAAAAAACTTTATATATTTTTTGAAAGACATTTCATTCGTTCAAGATAACTCACACACTCCGTTGCAGACCCTCCCGTCCTCACTTCCCCTCGCACACAAAAAATGTAATATCACGAGGGGATTAAAAGTCAGGGCGGGTGCTGCCTGCTCGCAATTCTTACTAAATGAGACCCAGTGTTGTGCCGTAAAAGTCTGCTCCATACTTATCTGGAAACCAGACCTCCTTGCTCTCATAATTCTCCAGAAATTGCCAAACAAACCAGATAAGTTAAACCGAAGGTGGGGGGGGGGGTAAAGCTCAGACGCTTCTTGTGTGAAAAACATTTTTGGGTGGGGGGGGGAGAGGAAGCGGTCGCTTTGTAGAGTCTCAGCCAGTGCTAAATTGAAAAATGTCCGTGATAAAGAAGCGACGCCTTTCACTGGGGGTTGGTGGTGGTGGGGGGGTGTCTGGAGCACGCATTGCACGACTGGTTCGTTTGATTTTTTTGAGGGGTTTCATGGCACCTTTACAAAACCATAGCCCTGCCTCTACCTTTTAATGCCGCTATTTTCCAGCCGAGTGTTGGATAACTTTAGCGCAGGCTACCATCTGAGCTTCCCCTGAGCGGCCCGTCTGACACAGTGCACGGGGTTACCGCGATTAAATGTTCTGCGAGAGAACAGAAATCGATTCGCTACCATTCTCTTGAGGATTTGGCTTAAATTAAGCAAGTGTAAATATAAATAGCGTACTTCACAAGAAAGCAAGAACATTGTGTTGCGACGACCGTGTCGGTTTTCCAAACGTTCGTGACCATTTAACACTTTTTTTTTAACGATCCAACAGACGTTTTTTTTTTTCCGCGGCGGTATTTAGTAGTCCAAACACAAAATTTATCAGCCGAAAGAAAACAACTGCATGCGTGACTGGTCAAAGGATGCTTGCTGACCGCGGTGTCACGGTCAGCGCACCGGACTTGTGGTCTGGAGGTCTCCAGTTCCATACCCTCTCCATACACGGCAGTTGCAACAACGGGGGAGGTTTCTTAAATCCCTCCGACCGCCCACCCAGCGATATAAATGGGTTCATCACTACAATCAATTGGCAGGCCATGTATGGTGCCGTGAAGCGTGGGGGGGGGGTACCTCTTCCAATTCTATTGACCAACACGGAAGAGTGGGCCAAACACCCTCATCCGCTAGCAGTAGCATGAGCAAGTACATGCAGGGCTGCACCTTTACCTCCACCTTCTACGATTGTTTGAGCTTAGCCGCGGGCGAGAGCGTGTGCCCGCGTGCGTGTGTGTGTGTGTGCGTGTGTATGTGTGTGTCTGCGTGTGTGTGTGTCTGCGTGTGTGTGTGTCCGCGTGCGTGTGTGTGTATGTGTGTGTGTGCGTGTGTATGGGTCTGCCCCGTGACCTCCTGCCAGCGGGCGTTCGACACTTCACGTGGCCTCAAGGTGCACATGGCCTGGCACAAGCGTCGTGGTGACGTCACCGCCACTTAGTGGCGAATGGCGGTTGTTGTTGTTGTTGTGTGTGTGCGTGTGTATGTGTGTGTATGTGTGTGTATGTGTGTGGGTATGTGTGTATGTATGTGTGTGTGTATGTGTGCGCGTGTGTATGTATGTGTGTGTGCGTGTGTGTATGTGTGTGTGTGGGTATGTGTGTATGTATGTATGTGCGTGTGTATGTATGTGTGTGTGCGTGTGTGTATGTGTGTGTATGTGTGTGTATGTGTGTGGGTATGTGTGTATGTATGTGTGTGTGCGTGTGTGTGTGTCCGCGTGCGTGTGTGTGTGTGTGTGTGGCCTCATGACCGGCTCCAGTTTATCAGCAGAGGTCTCACTCCGAATCAGTCGAGCGGCAATATCTTTTCATCGGTTGCGTAACGCTGTGTGGAAGCTACCTGGTCTGTCGCTCCGCACGAAGCTTCAGGTCTTCTCGGCCACGGTCATTCCCTCCCTTCTCTATGCTTGCGAAACGTGGACCCCCCTAGTGGAGCATCTTCGCCGGTTGGAAACATTTAGGCTGGCCTGCCTACGATCCATCCTGGGTTTAACCAGGCTGGATTGTGTGAGGAGCTCACAAGTCCTTGAAAGATCTGGGCAAAGTCCCATCAGTGAGCTCCTCCGGCAGGCAAGGCTGCGTTGGCTGGGTCATGTAGCCCGCATGCCCAGCCACCGCATGCCTAAACAGCTTTTGTTCGGCCGGATCGAGGGGGCTAAACGGGCGCGGCACGGGCTAGAGAAGAGATGGAGTGATGTGGTACAGGAGGACGTGGAGCTGAGTGGATTTGCCGATGACTGGTACCAGCGGTGTCAAGATCGGCCTCAGTGGAGGAGGCTCGTGAAGGACGCTACTGGGCAGTTGGAGGCAGTCGCCCTCCAACAACAACGGAGGGCGGAGGAGCGACGCTCACAACAACGAGCGGAGCGCCGGGTGGCTAAAGCACAGCAAGTTGGCACAGTAGGGGGCACAGGTGGTGCATCAGCCAGTCATCTCGGTCATCTCGGTCAGTCGACCCGTGGCACCTGGGTCTGCCCCGTGACCTCCTGCCAGCGGGCGTTCGACACTTCACGTGGCCTCAAGGTGCACATGGCCTGGCACAAGCGTCGTGGTGACGTCACCGCCACTTAGTGGCGAATGGCGGTTGTTGTTGTTGTTGTTGTGGCCTCAAGGTGCACATGGCCTGGCACAAGCGTCGTGGTGACGTCACCGCCACTTAGTGGCGAATGGCGGTTGTTGTTGTTGTGTGCGTGTGTGTGTGCGTGTGTATGTATGTGTGTGTGTGTATGTGTGTGTATGTGTGTGGGTATGTGTGTATGTGTGTGTGTGTGCGTGTGTCCGCGTGTGTGTGTGGCCTCAAGGTGCACTTGGCCTGGCACAAGCGTCGTGGTGACGTCACCGCCACTTAGTGGCGAATGGCGGTTGTGTTGTGGATGTGTGTATGTGCGTGTGTATGTATGTGTGTGTGCGTGTGTGTATGTGTGTGTATGTGTGTGGGTATGTGTGTATGTATGTGTGTGTGCGTGTGTGTGTGTCCGCGTGCGTGTGTGTGGATGTGTGTGTGGCCTCAAGGTGCACTTGCCTGGCACAAGCGTCGTGGTGACGTCACCGCCACTTAGTGGCGAATGGCGGTTGTGTTGTGGATGTGTGTATGTGCGTGTGTGTTCGTGTGCACAATTGACGTTCGCTTCGATCTAATGACGCTGGGTGCTCGCGCGCAGGCACGGAGCCGATCTGGACGCAGTTTCCCTTCCGCTACGACGACTCGCACACCGAGTGCCGGGGCAAGCAGTTCGTCAAGCGCACCTGGTACCGCAAGTTCGTGGGCGTCGTTCTATGCAACTCTCTCCGCTACAAGATCTTCATCAGCAACTCTCTGGGAGGCAAGACGCACGCCGGGCACAATCTCGTTGCCGACGCTGATGTGACACCTTCCTCCGAGACGCAATCCGCTGTGTAACATTCGAGTTCGGGGGGGGGGAAGGGAGTGGTGGCACGGTGGTCTGCGTACTCAGAATCAGAATCTGTATTTATACTGGAGGAAGAATCCGATGAGCTATGAAGCTCTTTTCCCACATATGCCCAGAACGTTCCAACAACAAACAATCCAAACACGCGATAGGAGTGCAAAGTACGGGAGAGAGATGAACAAATCACTAAAAAAATAAATGCAAATTAAACCAAACAATGTTTTGTCTTACCAGGTGAGGCCCACTGAGCTATTAGCTTCTTGTGGCTACCTGCCCACGTGAGTTCAAATCCTAGCCACGACTGTCAAAGGGTCGAGTACATGACGTTATTATTGTTACTGTGACGCGTGCAACGCAGCATGGTTCATGCAATTCCATACACAGATAGAGAACTTAAACAATGCAATACAATGCGGTGCAATGTGAAACGATGAAAACGCTGCGTGTCCAACCTCATGCAAACTGAAGTCAGAAAACCCCTACACAGTTCGACACATTGCAATGAAACACATTCATTATACCGCGATACAATAACATCTATACATACAGTTGAACTATTTATATTTATAATTCTACGCTATTAATTACATGGAAACACAATCAATCACCTGGCAGAGCTGAAAATGGGCTAAAATGTTGGACAGAAATAATGCCAAAAGACTGAGTTATTAGTCACCGGCATTTGGAGGTTGCTTACTGTGAAATCTGAATTTGAAAAATGAGATTGGGTCAGCATAGCGCACCAAAGGGGACTCCGTTCCAAGCGGCGGAGAAAGGCACGGGGTGGGCTGGAGATGCCCCCTTGTAACCGTCTCCCCGATGGTGCGGAGATGGATTAAGGGGGTAAAGGGTAAAGCAGAGGTCCCTGTAGGATCGAGATGGTTATGGTCGAGAGAGGGGGAGATTAGGTCAGTGAGATAGGTTTCTGCGGGGCCAGGGAGAGATTTGGAGACTGCAAAGGGCATCTCGTGTCTAATCTGCTTGTAGGTGCGTAGACGACCATGGGACTGGCTTGCACCACCGGTTGACATTTAAATTGCCGCAAACACCTCCTCTGTGCAAAGTAATAATTATTACTGTGCCGCAACATCGATGTAAAGTGGTCTTTTAAAGACTTTGGATCACCCATTGCTAGTGGAGGTTATTTGATTTCATAAGCAAAAACATAAATGAATCAAAGTTACTGCAAATGTAATTTTCGTGATAAAACTGTTTATCCATCTTATTCTTTAGAAAACATATCACTCTCCACGAGTTTTTATGCGCTTAATTTGTCAATATTTAGTTTTGAGAATTTAGACTATTGGTATGAATGCCGTGAAACCGTGCAACGTACATTTCCCTCTGAATCCCGCGACCCAATCCATCTGAGGGGCTCGGTTTCTGACACAGCGCGATGCAACCTCTGCTCGTCTCCAGCTATGACAGCGACAGCACGATTTGCATAACAATGGGAATAGAGACGAAGCATTGTTATGCTGTCCTCCAGCTAACTTGGCATTGCTGGCTACAACATGCATTGCAATCCACTGTTTTATTTTTATTTCATTATTTTCTATCTACGTGACTTTACCGAAAAAACAAAAGAATTTGAATTCCTGCAGTCACGAAAGTTTTAAGTCAAGATGTAATCCACTGCCTGGAATTTTTCATTTGAAACATTATTGTGCATTCGTCCAGGCTATTTATGTTTCTAGTTTGTGGACCTGTTTTACCACTCGCGGCATGCGGCCAATCGTGGTGCACACGTGGCCGATCGATTACACGTGGCTCTATGAACAGATCTAACGCGCTGTCATCGAGGCCTGACATTAAGCCTCCGGATTGCTGGACATTTGATTGGATTGGAAGTCCCGCGGGATGGAGGAGGGCACTCCGCACGGATGCCCGCTCACATCTTCATTGCCTCAGTCTTTAAGTGGAACAGACTAATGTACTGTCAGCTCAGAACTGCATTTTACCCACCGCTATGGCGTGGCAAATGCACAGCAATTATTTTCGATTTACCGCGGGTTTTTTTTCTACCACCGTCAAATGAAATTGTATACTCTGTCCAAATAACTGCTGCAAAATAACTGCAATTTGCAAGACATTAAAATTGTTATTTTTTTTCTTAAATAGGGATTGCATTACATAGTCCTCGCTGTTTGGTACAGCTCCGTTTTATTTCTTGCGTGCCTTAGTGTTTCTTCTGCTCTCGGACGCTAGTATATTGAGACAATTCTCACATCCTGTAGCGATCAACTAACCCCAGCCCATGAGCATGTTGATTAGGATCCATGTCATTGCCGCTTTTAAAGCGCATCAACTGCCTCCACATCAGAGTCAAATATGTGTTCATATCCACCTGCATTTGTTCAAGAAAACAAACTTTGAACCGATTTCGATGATCTGGGTCTGGCCCATTAACAATGAGTGCTGCTGAGTATCTAGATATTATTGGCAAGAGCACTCCATCTCCACCATGGGGTCCTCTTCAACACCAAATGCAACGGCGCATACAAGCAGCCCATAATGCGTAGTTGTGGAGCATTATTGGTAAAAAAAAAAACAGGAGAACTCTGTTCTGTGTCTCGACAAATAAATAAACTACATCTTTATTTGTTTGGGAAGTCAATAGCCGTCAAACAAAGCTACTTATCCGCATTGGTATCCTCACGCCGTGTAAAACTGGAGATGCCAAGCAGAATTAGGCTTATCCCAGCATCAGCACCAGCTCACGAAACAATTACTCTAGCAGTCAGGCTCTTACAGTGGCCAGTTTCTGTGTGGAACGTGGGATGAATTAGCTAGCAATAACAACGGTGGGCTGGAGATTATAGCAAACGTGTGATGCGTATCACAAACAAGTGCAGGTTAAAGGGCAGTGAAATGTCTGCATCAGCACAAATATGGCTACAGGCGCCTGGGGACAATCCACACGTATGACGGAATGCCTCTTTGGCACCACACAACGAGTCCTTAGTCCAGCAATGTACTTGCTGTTCTGGCTGCTGCCGGTTGATGTATCGCACAGGCCTCCTCTGTGTATGTCATCCGTCAACTCTGCCACGCAGCCACTGGATTACAGATGCCCATCACATCAACCGCATCGATATCATCAGCCATTACAATCCACTGTTGGATGAAGGCCTCCCCACGCTTTCGCCGCGTCTCTCATTTCCCCACGAAGCGGCAAACCAACCAAGCAACTGCACACGATCTGATTTCATCTCACGGTCCCCGCTTTCTCTCCCTTGGCTGGGACTCCATCATCAGTCTTGACCACCCGCTATCGGCGGGAGTATTACACCCGACACCACCGTGACGTCGAAGCACGGGCCCCCCAAAGCGCGGGGCCCGGGGCGGTCGTCCCGATTCACCGAACCCCACGGCATGGCTCTGGCTAAGTCGCGGGAGTGTGAGGTCTCCGATTCCGCACCACCGATTTGCACGGCTGTCTACGTATGGTGCGAAAGAAGCTGAACGTACTACATACGAGCATCTCTTTCAGGCGACGTGGCCTGTCCGAGCCGACTTACTTTTTCTTCACGGTCAAACAGATGCCTCCGAATTGCAGACAGTACATTCTCCGATCCCCAAGTGCTCCTCGTACCGTCTCTCTCGATGCAATTCCGAGCAATCGGTCGTCTCCGCGCTTCTTTGCGCACAGCCACGGTGCGTGTAGATGATCACACGTCTTCTGGTTTCTGATAGATGTCCGTGTGCGTTCGTGTGTGTGTGTATGTGGGCAGGTCTGTTTTACAATGTCGGTGATGGATATGGACACGCGGAAGACCACTGCGAGTTTGTCGATTCATTCCTGGATGGGCGGACAGGACCTCGGCTGGATGAAAACCAACTGCCCATCACACAAGGTCTTGCCACACAGAGATCAATGCATTTGTTCGTCTCCACCATTATCACCACCATCGTCGATCCTTGAAATGCGTTGAAGTCCTGAGTAGCCATATTGGATGAGGGCAACCATTACCAGTCAGGCACTCAGTGAGACTTGAGACGAGATGGATCATGTTCCCTTCACCAATCCACACTGACCAAAGTGGTGAAGTATGGTCAACCGCTCCACCATGACCGGTGCACTTAAACCACGGCCCCCCCCTTGACTCTGGATCCACAAACCCCGGTGTCAGCTGGGCAGGTGGAGGAGCACGGGATGTGAAGAACCACTGGCTTTGAACAGAGACGCATTCTGCATATTAATAGCATACTACTACGTAACAAAGACAAAGATCCCTCCCGTATAGACTAAGCAGACTGTTGGGGCAAGTGCTGTCAGTGAGCACCTTTGAAGGTCGACACGACGCACGAGGGGGTGGGTAGCCAGCACCACGCCCGGCCGCCTTTGTCTCCCCAGCGGCAATTTTTACACACCGCACCAGGTACTCGTTTAAGGCTGAGTCGACCTAGGGGGTTCAGATAATCGTCACCGGTGTTGGCACGTGAGCGGGAATCGAACTCGGGTCGCCAGGTTAATAGCGTGGCGCACTGACCGCTACACTACCGCTATATAAACGCGCGCACACACACACAATGGAATCTAGATTTGAGAACGCCTTCTATAAGCACAGTACTTGTATAAGCAGCGCAGGCTTACATTATACTGCTGGGGTGAAGGCAAAGGGCAAGTTGTGACACGAGTATACGGGAGATATGAGCAGTGTTGGCCTTGCTCTCGAAGGGGTGTGCTGACATCTGGCTCCGACTATATATACACAATGATTGGGGTGGAGAGTGGTCACAATTGTCAGTGCACTCTGTTGTGAACCTGGCGACCCCGGGTTTAATTTCAGGCGACGGCTAACATCAGTGGTGGAGTGAATATCCGAACGGGTCCTGGATCCCCTCGCTCCCGAAGCAACCTGCACTGACCAACGTGGTGAAGTAGGGTCAGACAACCCCTGACGGCTGAGAGTCTGGGGGACCCTTCATCCAGCAGTGGAATCACAGGGGCTGTACATTATTATATTTGTTCATATGTACTACGTGATTTTTGTCCCAAATCAAATCAGAAAATTCACTTACACAATGTATTAAACACTCTTCTCACATATCTCTGGGCTAAATGTTATAAAAAGGATATTTTCCTTAAGCCGTGTTTTCTGGTTGCACTTAAGTGATTTTTTTTACGAAGAGATGTACATTTAATTTGTCTAAGCTTTGAAGTGAAGCAGTGGTTGTCCGATGTACAGGATGTCCCTGCTATGTGAACCAGGAATTTTCCACCACAGGTTTATGGCACACATCAGAGACACATGCTGCCCAATAGACATTTAAACATATTTTTCCGCGCAAAAAAAATCTAACCAGAAAAATTCCCTCGATGGTTACACACGACAACATATTAAATAAGCGCAGGGTTTGTTCATCGAATAAATCGTTTTTTTTCCTCCGAGTCTATTTCAATCACACCGCCAGTCTCATACTAGGAGACTAATGGCTGCAGCTATTTTCGGCTTAATCCCACAAGTCTATTATTGCAGAACGATGGAAAAACAGCAAAACGGTCCCATTCCTCAATTTTGCCGATTCCATACAAAACATTCACCCATTCCACCACGATTCATGCTAAGATTTTGAAATGGCCCACAGTGGGTAGAATCGCTTCTGCAAAATTGGCTGGCTAATACCGAAAATTTTACAAAAGTGTCAGAACAAACGTTACATGAATTGGGTCCTAAGTGTCCATTCAGAACTCTTGCAGCGAAGAGTGCATCATCTGTCCCACAGAATGACATATTACAGAACTACTTCTGAAATCCCTTCAAATGGCATCTTGTGCTGCACTATCTCACGTGACCTCTGTTGTTTGTGAATGCGGTGCATGGCAGACATAAGTGCTCTGACCCCTGACCCCTTAGCCAGGAGCATAAACTATCACGTGAACTCTGGTCATCCTCGCAGCAGCTTTTAGCGAGTCATCGAACAAAGACGGTTACTGCACTGGGCGCGTTCAGATGCGCTTCTGTGGCCGCCTGGAACGCTCTTCCAAAATTAGAAAGCCACTGGAACGGTGCATTTAAAAATCTAGATTGAAAATAATTTCTTTAAAACTGCTTTTTGTGTTTCGTTTGTTGTCCTTCCCCGCACCTCCGATTAGCGTGGTTGGCTACGTACGGTGCGAAAGAAGTTCAACACACGTACACACCCATATGCACGGCGCCACATCTGATATCTGCGCTGCTCTCTGCGCTCACCACAGGTTTCTACCGGCGGTACCGTCAGGAACCGCTGAACTTCGGCTCGATCGGCGGCGGCGTTTACCAGCACGGGGGCAGCGGCAACTACTACGTGGCCTGGTACGAGTGCGGGGTGCCCATCCCCGGCGTCTGGTGGTAAAAGGGCGGGCAGCCAACGCCTCCGCTGGGCCGCCTCTCTTCCCACCGTTGTGCCGCCCGGGTGCCGAGCTGGAGGAACGCCGCGATCGCCGTCGACGGATTGACGTCGGAACCCCCCCCCCCCCCACTCGCGTCGCTGGAGGAGTGTGCGCGCGAGCGTCGTCGTGCCACCTTGCCGAACGCGAGCAGTCCAGACGGTCGAGGGCAAAGCGGCGTCAGCCGGGGGGCTGGAAGGAAATTGGCTGTTCGGCGCTTTCCTTTCACAGTTTAGTTTTTTGCCCCCCCACCTCCCCCCTTTAAGCTCGGTAAATTGTCTTCTCTGGTTGCACGTGTGGCTCTGTTGCTCGTGCCTCGGCTCTTTTGGGGGCAGGAGACGCCAGATGATGCGCGTGTCTCGTCTCACGGCGCATTGGCAGCTTTGCGGCGCAACAAATAGAAGAGTGCCATTCACTGCAGTTCACCTGAAGGGTTGGTGACTGATCTATTCACAACTGCTTTTTGACTGGCGATCCGCATTCTAATATTGGTAAAAAGGAATGCCGTTTTAAACTATATAAATATAATATGTCCATGAGACTACGGTGTCACTAAGACTGATGTAACGATAATAATGCAACAAACGAAAAAGTAAGAAATGATAACCAACTAAGAATAATAAATACAAGCTCTTTAGCCACGTGTCAATGTCAATGGTGCTAGTGATACTACTTTCATTGGTTTCCATCATTATACTGTAACCATCACACCGTGCCATGTCCGTTGCTATGTTTGTCCAACTCTTAGTTTGTCTACCCAGCATTCATAATTAGCTTGCCAAAATAATGTTTTTTTAAAGTAACACAACTGGCCAAGTATTGAGTGTATAACTGTTACATTTTCTGTCAGACTGTTAACAAAATAGGCCTGGGCTGTATATGTATAAACTGGGTAGGTACTCTGAGCAAAGGCTAGTGTCAACAAATAACAAACGTTGGTTCTCCTGCATATTCGTTCCACCGATGACAAATATTTGGTGAACATTTATAACAGCAAAAAAGTACGGGTCACAAATATCGATGAGTGGAATTGATATGCCCAAGTCTTGGTTCCTTAGAGGGAAAACATTTGAGGGAGGGGGGGGGAAAGAGACATTCCCTCCCTGGTGTTTACAACAGGAACCTCTCTGCTCATAAAACGGATTCATTCTTCAAAAGGAAGTGATAAACGGTCACTCCATCGGCCCTTTACTGTCCCAGATGTTCGGTTGAGCCAAAAAATTGTTGGGCAGAATCACTTACTTCAAACAGATGTGGGATAAAAAGAGAGACGTGTTCCCTCTGGCTGCGCATGGCATCATCACTGGCTGAATGTGGTCTGCGATGAGCCTTGATGATATATAACAAAAACCCCATGCAGTGGCTATCCCCAGATATTTACGATCGACAGAAAAATTAGCGCAAAGTTGCAAAAGGTTCTGATGGTGCGCTGCAGGTTTTACTACTTTAAATACGAAGCTTGTGGAAGTGTATCGTTCAAAGGATCGTTCCATGGCCTTCCTTCTCATATCTAATGCAAGTAAAAACAAACACCACAACGTGATGCAAGCAATAGTGTACAATAGCTGATACTAACAACAATTGCCTGCTCTGCTTACATTCAGCTAGACCAGGGGTCGGCAACCTACGGCTCCGGAGCCGCATGCGGCTCTTTACGGGCTGCTTCTTGACGATATGTACGTATGTACATAGATGCATTGCGGCTCTTGAAATACTGAATTTTGTACCGAATTGGAAAGAAATGGCTCTTCTTGTTATTTTGGTTGCCGACCCCTGAGCTAGACACAGCTCGACTCAATGATCATAGAACACAATATAACTGCATTAATCTGACTCTTAGCACGACAAAAAGGGCAAGGACCATCCCGCATAGCTCCTAACAGACTGTTGGGGACAAGTGCTATGAGCGAGCACCTATGAAGGCTGGAATGGCACACAATGCGGGCGGGTAAACAACGCCATGCCCGGCCACCTTTGTCTCCCCAGTGTTGATGTGTACACACAGCACCAGGTACGCGCTCACACACACCCCCCCACATTATCCACATGGGCCATTTCGAAGCAACGGAATTACAGGATTGACGCGGGCGAATTTTAGACACGGGGAATGTAATGGGCTCCTATGGTGTATCAGACCGGCATTGCCATGTAAGAACATTTTGAAAGCTTGAATTGAGTAAGTCTCAGCAAATAAGTCTGAACGTTTGTTATCGCGTACTGTTGAGATGGCAGGGGTTGTACTTACCATTACCGTGGGCTGGAAAGTCTATAGAGAGTACAGCGCAGAAAATTAACGGACTCGACGCAATTGTCAAGCATTAGACCCAAAAGTATCCTGTCCTTAGAAAGTGTTTTTTTTTGTTAAATATATGCGAAATCAAAGATTAATCGTTTGAAAATAATTATTCCGTCAGGAAGGGTAGGGTGTTTAAACAAGAATCGCAGCCTTAGATTCACTCCTGATCGTCTTTGCATTTAAACTTATCAGTAACTTGATCGTAGGAAGCCGCTCGTCTTGCTGTTTGAAGCATTTAATTCAGTTTTTGTTTTGTTTTACTTATTACATTGTACAGAGTATGTGCCGGCTTGAATGTAATCTTAATGTAGTTTATTTTGTATCAGATTATAATTTTGTAAAACACGTGTTGCTCTCCCAGCTTTGTGTCATGGTTGTTTAAAGAAGTGTTGATAGTATGAAAAGCTATAACAAAAATAAATAACAAATATAAATAACAAATATAAATAACAACATGTGTTGTTTATCAAATATTTTTCATTTTTTGTGTGCACACAATTTCGTATGTAACAATGAATAAATAAAACATTCTCCAAGTAGGAACATTTAATATTGGATTTATAATACGACAATTGGGAAATGCCCAACGTGTTTTTCTACGCAAAGATATAAAAAAAAAACCTTAAGCGAAGCAATTGAATCTTCTAATCAAGTTTGTGCCAATTGGCAGGTTTTCGCGGGCAAAATGAGCATCTTGATTCAGTATGTATGGTCTGATCCTGGGAATATGCCACGTTGGTTTGGAATGTATACACATTGTTCAACATTGATTAGTATAATGGTCATATGAAATCTCTCTACGTAGTGCATTACACTAAGCAGGAGTTTGTGTGCCCAAAGAGTATGTTAACTTTCTCTCTCTCCCATGATGAGTGCGTGTTACAATTGTGTATAAGTGTACAATATGTTCCGCGAGACGTTCAATATCATATACATTTAAATTCGTGCCGGATCACGATTACAAAGTGTCGCGTGTGCAAGAGCATCGCGTAACAGATATCAATGCACACATTAAGAGTGTGGACGCCTGACACTTACATTTGTACCGCATACTTAAGTAGATTTCCATACAAAAAAAGCTGTCTTTTGTTTTAAGTGAAACTTTTTTTTGTCTTCTATTTGAACAATTTTATATTGACTAAGATAGTATAAATGGTCAAGAGGATATTATATATTTTAAAAGGATGGGTCTTTAAGCCGTACCTTATCGCTCTAATAAAGGAAATATATTTTCTGCTCTTGCATACAGATGTTGCATGACTATACATCTTTTGCCTGATTATAAAAAAATGTCTATATTAATAAATTATTATTGTACATGGCATGTTGTGAGGTTGCATTTTTTTTTCAAACATTACACAGCATGCGTTACAAGATACTCACCCAAGGAACCATTTATTTGTGGAAAATATTCTAAATATACCAGATACAAGTTGTATATCAAGAAGATAGAACTTACTGTGGTGACGTATTTCGTGAGATGTTTGTCGTTATTATTTTTTGTATATTTTGTAAGTTATTTATATTTTGGCAGACTATAGCCACTGAGATGTTTTAGTTTTCATGCCAACTTTTTTTTTTCCCAGCATGCGTTTGCCACTGCATGATCCCTGTGGACATGGAGAAAACACATCTATGGGCCAGATTACGGCTCATGCATCAGACAGACAGTCCCTCTGCACATTAACGATAATCATAACGATAATTACACATTTGTCTCATTCCTCGGAGATTAAAACAAATAAACACCCTCAGTGCAGATAACTATAGGATGCCAGTTAGTCAGTTTCTCTGCACCCAACTGCAGAATGCACACATACAAAGAACACCCGTGTATCCTACAACAGAGTCTTGGAGCAAGTGCTATGAAGGCCAGCATGGCGCACGAGGCGGAGGTGTAGCAAACAGCACGGCTGGCCACCTTTGTCTCCCGGGAACTGATGTTTACACACCACGCCAGGCACTTCTGTAAGGTTCAATTAACCTCGTGAAGGGTCCAGTACCGGTTCAGATAGTAGTCCTGGCTGAGAATCAAACTTGGATGGTGGGATTTGGGGATGACGCACCCGAACCACCAAACTACGACTCCCCACTTCACACAGTGAACGGTTCTGCACGGCTGCAATGCCAAGGAATATAGGATGGCAGTTTGTCCATTAGTCAATTGTCAGTACATTGAATGAGTCACTGTAGCGTGTGGCGCTGGGAGATTAGTAGACAATGGAATTAGGGGTAGCAGCCCGTTCTGCCAGTTGGACCTGTGGGCCAAGCGCGGAGCCTTCTGGGGGATCCAGAAGGGGGCGTAGCCGAGGGCGGAGCCTGGCCACGCTGCGGAGAATAAAAGCAGCTCCGACTCACAGTCGGGGCTGCTGCCATCGTGAGAGGGACTCCTCGTGCTGCTGTCGTCGTGGTCTTCGCGTATTCAGGCTGTGGGTCTGGAAGCATGTTGGTTATCCCTACCCGGTATGGAGTTATGCAATATGGCTGTGAGAGCCATCAAAATCAAGAGGGATAACGCCTCCTACTAGTGTCTCTGAATTAGTACACTACACACACACCCATGCCACAATCATGAAATCAATGTAAAAATAGACAACAGTATGACACTAAAGAATGGTCTGAAAACCTCTGAAGAAAAAACGCTCCATACTGGACCCTCCTGAACCCGTTTTCTGGGTAAATAAGTAATCATCATCATGAGACCTCCTTTGCCAGTACCAAAATATAAGAATAGGTTTTTTTCCCTTTCCCCCCCTTTTTTTCTGGCAACAAAAGGTTTCAGATTTGTTGCCAGAAAAAAGGGGGAAAAAAATCTATTCTTATAATTACTTTTGACTTAAAACTTTCGTGACTGCAGGAATTCATATTCTTTGGTTCTTTCGTTCAAGTCCTGTAGATAGAAAATAAAAACAAAAAACCCACGACGTTTTGATCGCAACTCAAGCGTCGTCATCCTGATATATATAACAGGATATGGAAGGTTCAGACGATCCTGAAGGTCACCACAGAACCCCAATCTCTTTGACATTGCTCGTGAAACTGAAGAGGATTGTTGTACTATTATAAGACAATTGCAACGTATATAGAGTTTTACAATTAAGTGGCCAATTTTTTTTTTTATTCCAAACTGTTTAAATTACAATTTTACCCACACTATGGTGCTCAAATGGATTATGCCATCGAGGTAACACGAGACGCACAATCGTGTTTGCAGAATACGAACAACACTACATGTGACCTGAATGCGCAACTATTTTGTACAGGGAAAGAAAAAAAAGTGGCAAAATATGAAAACAAAAGTTGGTTGAAGGCCATGGCGAGGCTTAATCTACAAGCCCAGTTGAGAAGCGAATTGACCATCGCTACCGTGCAGAGCAGCGCCGTGCATCGTGGTGCCGATAGCGGGATCCGTATGTCACGTTTCCATCGCCCTCGCGCTATTTATTATCTTCGTAATCACAAAAAAAAAGTATCGTCATATTCCCTCTTTAATCATAGACACAAACACTGCGTTTGCAGAACGTATGTATGTACATTGAACTTCTTTCGCACAGCATGTAGCCAACCGCGCTAATCGGAGCCACTAAAGATCAAACAAACATCTCGAATTTCTACACAGCGTGTTTCACAAGCGGCCTGCCATGAAGGGGCTGGCTGTTATCATCTATGCTTACCGCCAGCAGATTGATGCAGTGTGCAGGTGAGACTCACGGTGGTGTCACCATTGACTCAGTGTGCAGGTGAGGTCCACGGTGGTGTCACCATTGACTCAGTGTGCAGGTGAGGCCCACGATGGTGTCACCATTGACTCAGTGTGCAGGTGAGGTCCACGATGGTGTCACCATTGAATCAGTGTGCAGGTGAGACTCACGGTGGTGTCACCATTGACTCAGTGTGCAGGTGAGGTCCACGATGGTGTCACCATTGAATCAGTGTGCAGGTGAGGCCCACGGTGGTGTCACCATTGATTGAGTGTGCAGGTGAGGCCCACGGTGGTGTCACCATTGATTGAGTGTGCAGGTGAGGTCCACGATGGTGTCACCATTGACTCAGTGTGCAGGTGAGGCCCACGGTGGTGTCACCATTGATTGTGTGTGCAGGTGAGGTCCACGATGGTGTCACCATTGACTCAGTGTGCAGGTGAGGTCCACGATGGTGTCACCATTGACTCAGTGTGCAGGTGAGGCCCACGGTGATGTCACCATTGACTCAGTGTGCAGGTGAGGCCCACGGTGGTGTCACCATTGACTCAGTGTGCAGGTGAGGTCCACGGTGATGTCACCATTGACTCAGTGTGCAGGTGAGGCCCACGGTGGTGTCACCATTGACTCAGAGTGCAGGTGAGGTCCACGGTGATGTCACCATTGACTCAGTGTGCAGGTGAGGCCCACGGTGGTGTCACCATTGACTCAGTGTGCAGGTGAGGCCCACGGTGGTGTCACCATTGACTCAGAGTGCAGGTGAGGTCCACGATGGTGTCATCATTGACTCAGTGTGCAGGTGAGACCCACGGTGGTGTCCCCATTGATTCAGTGTGCAGGTGAGGAATTGCTTACTCATAACCACTGCTGATGTAAGTGCCTCCACTCATGACAATTCGAGAGAGAGTCCCTTTCCAGGGCAGTTGGTCTACAGTTCCACGTGACCGAAAATGCAATACTGTGCTTATATTAGAGCGCAAGATGGCAGCCAGGGCCATCGAAGAGAATTATTTATTTTGAGCCAAACGATAAACTCGACTCCACAAAGAGTGGAGTGTTGATAGCTCTACGAGTGATGCCCTATGGGGACATGATGGCCTGTCGTCTCGCATTGCATCCTTAACTGGTTGTTGTCTCCGTCATCTCTTCTGCTTGGTTTCCTCCACGCAAATGGAATCGAACGGATAATTTCGATTTGCAAATTTCCCACCCTCTGTGAAATGGCATGAAATTCACAGGGCAACTCTGGCTCCAGTTGCAGTTGAGTGAGCCGGCCCCAGCCGCAATGGTTCACGACTGCTGCTCTGTTTGCCCTGTCACCCACGGAAACAGCTGCCCTCGGCCGATAACGGGTAACGCCCTTCAGACATAAAAATAACCTTGTGCATTAGTGCAACCCAGCAGGGTGTGACCGATGGGGAGGATACGGGGCAGAATGCCACGTAACCCACTGGAATATTGCCGGTACAAATCCACCCATTGGCATCTGGCGAATGCCCGGGGGGTGAGAGTTTCATATAAATATTGTTATTTCAGATTATGCAGCAGAAAGAGAGAGAAAAAAGACCGACGCATTGTCAAGTAGTCAAATTCTTCAGAGATTATGGTCAATTGCAGCAGCATTTAATTACACTGGCATTGGTGTCAAAATAACTTTGCTACTTGCTGTGTGGATGTTGGACTTGCAATGCTGAGGGCCGCACAGCGCAGCAGTTGAAGAAACGATTTATTTTAATGACAAATTAATATATTTACGCAATCTAACCCAAAAAACCTCTTATGGATGATATTGGTCATGAAAGCCTACTACGTGTTAAAAAGCCTTCTACGTATTAAACTTTCTTACATACCCCCGCTGCCTCTGTCCAGCCAGCTGTATCAATGGGTGCAACTGCAGTTGGTCCATCGGTGAGTCGTGTGCGGTGGGGTAAAGTGTGGGTGCTCACTGGTCAGGGTGGAAGAATCGACCAAATAAACTTCGATAGGGCCCTCTAGAGCTCCCTCGAATAGCGCCCCTTTTCTGCAGCAGACGCATGAGCAAAGTCATCGCAGGGCGAAACCTTCGCCACCTTTACGGAACAAAATAGCACGATAGTAAATACATAGACAATGTTATCGTCGCACTCGTGATGAGTTTCTCGGGATGTTAAGTGCCCCTTTCCGACCCACTGCTGGCCACCCATCGCCATGACGGTCACGATGGTTTGTGTTTGGCCACCATTCTGGTCGGTGTTGTCTTGGTGCAGGTGGAGACGCAGCGGTGTAGTGGTTAGCGCACTGCATTATGAACCCAATGGCCTGAGAATTACATTCCTGGTAACGGCTAAAATCAGCGGCGGGAGATATCTGAACTTGTCCTGGGTGACTCCCTTTCATAACCTGCACTAAGGTGAAGTACTGTATGGTAAAGTAACAAAAAACCCCACGACTAATCAAGAGTATTGGCAACGGGATATAAATTATTGTAGCATTGTTACGTTCAGTGTATGGTTATCTATACAGCATGCGCACAAGTTCGCATGAACACAAGGTAAAAGTTATGAAAGTGAACACCTGCGAACGCTTGACTAAATACACACGTATTTGAGGCATGAAACAACACGGCACGAGATGAAAGGTTCACTGCTGGATTGAAAGGTAAGCTCCCTCAACGACGACTCGTGTTGTAACACAACGACAAGTGACATCGAGACACCCACTTGCTGCCTCCGGACGCTGCTTTTAACGGGACCAAATTTTTTCAGATGAAAGAGTCTAAATTCCTAAGAAGAAATGTGCTGAAGCCAAATGTAACCGTTTTAAGTTATACCAATTTATGCGAATAGCATCTGAAACAAATTCCACATTGGCTTTTAGCTCTCATCAAACGCAATGTGTGCGATCTGAGGATTGCAAAGAGTGCATTTTTTTGGAGCAAACTTGCATAATTTCTTCGCTTCAGCTTGTAAAACAATGCCCGTGACATGTTTTCAATTAGGTCTCGCAGGTATTAAGTCCCCGCACAATCGGCTACTTGAGAGCGTGTGGAGGAAGGGGCAGAACAATGACCCCTTTCACATTAATTCATCACAATTTGCAAGAGTGAATAGAAAAGCAAAAGAAATAAAAGCTTTTTTCCGCACAAACAGAAATGTTCATTAATGCCTTGTAGGTATTTCACGATCGGCCGACTTATTGTCGACGGCTAAAAAAAGGTTTTGTAGTTTTTTCTGCAATAATTCATCACAAGTTGGTAGCGTGCACCTGGGTGAAAATAATAACTCTGCACAAAGAGTAACTTTCTCGGTTAAGTATTCAACGTGGCAGCTTGGCAAGGAGAAGCGCGGCTCCTTAAAGCATGAAATCCCAAGCTGTCGCTGAACAAGACGACATCAGCACACAATCTACAATTGTGCAGATTTTCAACAACAACAGCAGTCAGAAAATCAGAAGTCAATGTTTGCAACCGTGTATCTGCCAAGTCGTCTCAGTCACGCTGCGCTCTGGAACTTTCACGTGATTGTTATTGATTCAAGGCCTTGCGGTTTGTCCAAAGCAACTAAACTTATCCTAAGTGAAACATCTCTCCCAAAAAAATTGCAAATAAATGATGATTTTACATATAATCTTCCCATAATCATTTTCTCTTAAAACGTACTCTGTCCCCTAAAATGTACAAAACCATTGTTTATAGCCCTTTGTCGATCCACTGATGGATGAAGACCTACCTCCCTGCGCCATGCTTCACCACGCCGGTCAGTACGCGTTGGTGAAACTAAGGGCCCAGGAGGCGTCCAGATATTGCTCGCCGCTGATGGTGGCTGTGGCCAGGAATTTGACCGAGGTCATCGGGCTCATCATTCAGTGCCAATCAGCACATCGTCGCTCCCGTTCAGTATATCACCGACGGCTATAAGCAGAGCATCCACTGCTCCGCTCGAAAAAAAACAAGATAACAATAAATACATTACATATACCATTTAACAAAAATGCTTTGCCCATTCAATCTTCAACATTAACACGTGACTTATTCTATCGATGGAACCAGGAACGGTGCACGCAGCATTTGCTCAAATGAAGCCTCTCCGATTGTTGTCATTTAGCTGTCAGCCCTTCATGCCGTGCAACCAAACCACGTGCTGCGTATATGGATCATTACTCAGTTAGCACGTCGATTAATGGACAACTTGGAAATAGAAAAATCACACAGGTGCAAAGCGTTTATAAAAAAAATCAGTGGTGGTTAAAATAAGATACCGTGACCAGAACATCAACGGTGGGTTTAAATATTGACACGGCGGTGTCAGATCGCCTACAACCAATTGAGGACCCAGCAAAAGCAATGGCAACGTTGGTTTAAGGTCACAGAGGTAGAGGATGACCAGAACAACAGATGGACTGATGTAGTGGAGGAGGAAGAGGAATGTATATTCAACTTCTTTCGCACCGTACGTCGCCAACCGTGCACATTGGAGGTGGGAGAAACATGGAAATGACGTGGAAACATCAACGACAGATGGAAGATAAGTGGGGGAATGATATTCTAAGCTCGTGGACAAGGATGACCTCCGTAAAGGAAGAGTGAGAGAAGACACGAGCAGCTTTGTGACCAGAGGGCAATGCAGCTATGGATTCCTGTATCAATTTGTGTGCAGCCCTTGGTGTTACCGCCTCAAGTGCACAGTGGGGTTTCTCCATTTACTTAAGTTTTCCTTCCGATTACAAATGAATCAAAATCGGGGATCTTCCAAGGGGAACCAGATTACCCTGAGAAGAGGTGCAGTGCATGAGGGGTAACACTAAAACTCCACATAGAATGGCCACCACGTAGTGGTTATGAGATTAATTGAACAAAAGTACAAATATCTAATCCCACAGAAACTTCACATTTGCATGCATATAGAAATTCTTATACTTTTTGCTCTGCCAAACCACTAACATCTTAGCCAAATGCCCTTTATTTAATTTACAACACACTTTGAGAAATTCTGGCAGAATTTTAGTTCAAGCAATGAAATGCAACCAGATTGATAACCAAAAAAAGATCCGTATCCAACCATTCTCTGGATTGCCTTTGACTGTGTAGTCATGGCAGCAATGGGCTTAATGCCATCCCTCAGACGTCTTTCATATAAACTATTTATTTTAGTCACCATTACATAACTTAGATTTTTGAATATTGTTATAATTATTCACTGCGATGGCTTGTGTATTGATTTCTGTGGTGCCGTATACACTTTGCTGCTCTTCCAAAATGTAAAAGCTTTTCATGCCACAGATGATTAAATACATGTCTGATTGTTTACAACGATTACAAAATGTTGGCCAAGCTAAAAAGCTTTTGTTGGTAATGTTTCATTTCAATGTCACCAAATAATAATGATTTTGTTGAATAGCACATGAACTATGGATTGAGTATTTGTTTTTTTATTAAACAATGGGGTAGTTGTGTAACCCAGCTGTAAATAAACGTGCCTCTGAATCATGTACACAAATCCAACTTTAACTTCTCGTAATGTGCTCCACAAACATGATTAAACTGGCCTTAAAACAACACAAAAGTATAATTCGCAGCTCATTTGTCAATCTGCTGCTCAATGAAGGATCCACACGCCATGTTGGTCACCAGAATTGGCCATAAAGTGGAGATGATCCCAGTGTCAGTGATGTTCGAAGTGCCTGTGGATTAAACAACGGGTTGCAAAGTCCATAAAAGAGCAGTCCTCTAACCACTGCTCTATAAATCCAGCAAACTGATTCATTTACATTATGATATTTCATAGCACAACGGCGCCAATTGTATGAATAATACGGGCAAAATTATAGCCTGCAATATCTAAATTCATAACCATTTGCTATGCCTCCCAATGTGAGCATTGTGCCATAACCATGATAATGAACTCAATTTCCGCATGAATACAGATCACAACGGCCAATGTCGATGGCTGACAAAAGAAATTGTAGTGTGAAATAGAAAAACGACAAACTCGACAGTGGCGATCTTCGAGAATGTTGATCGCAAAATGAGTTTGGAAAGCGCCCGTCCAGCGATAATCACCAAAGCGTCGCATGCGTCTCCAGAGCAGCAGCCACACGCACGAGAGTAAAACCCCTCGCTGGGAAAAGTCTGCACAAATTATGTCACCCAAGAGAACAAATAAATGTCTTCCCAATAAATAAAAGAGCACGAAATACCAAATCGTGAAAATGGCAGTACTCTACGGACTGTTCACGAAGTGCTGCGGAAATCGCAATAACCGAGAACACACACAAACACTTACCAAACAAGAACGTGTCACATAAATAAGATTAACAGAGTGTACGTCAAGCAGTGCTCTGACAATGCGCAGCACGCATCGAGAATTTGGTCCAGAGCATTGTGGTTATCAATCATTCCGCAAACAAGGGTCATTTTAATGCCATTAAATGTGCTTTAAACGTGCAATGGAATCACATAGCGCGAAATTTTGGCGCGAATAAACAAAAGGACAATTAACTAAAACATGCCTGAGGATTACGTTGGGTGTAATGTGAATATATATATTTTTAAGAATATTTGGACAAAGATTAAGTGGGCGGTTTGATGTTGCGCTATTGAAAGCAGATGGGCTCTGTGGTTTGGGGATGGTACGTCACAGGCTCTCACTGGGCACTGTTCATCACCGTAGAGGTCACACAGACTGAGCGTTGCCTCATTCTATTCTAAATTGTCTCATAACCAGCAATTAGACTTCAACTGGGTTCCAATATCCTTTGTCCTCTGGGAAAGGATAACGTAGAATAAGCAATTCGCTTCTCTTAAATAAAATATACAATTTGCAACAATTATTTAACAAAACCTTACTCAAATAACCATCACTAAATGGCTAAATGGGGCATTTGCTAAATCTCTATAGGACATATGTTTAACAAACTCATAGTCACGTGGCATTACTGCCCATACTCATGAGCAATGAATGTTGGGTTTTAATGTTTGCGTTAAACCCGTTTTCAAATATGATCACCAACACGCTCCGATTGGGAATTAATTGAACTCCTTCCCCTGCCAGGCACCCATAAACTCATTAATGTATTTATCATTTTACGTTTAGTGCCATGTGAGCCCCCCACCCCACGCCCCCCAGCACACGACCCCTCCGCCTCCAGTTCCTCAATGACGTCCACAGTGCAGTGTAGCTAAGTCGATCGCATCAGAGACGTCATCACTTATGCATCTTCAAGTGAATGGAAGACCGGTTCGACCGAACGTAGGAAACGAAACAACACAGCCGTGAAATGTCTTATTATGTAAGTAAGTAATCGAACCTCACGCACTCCCGGCAACCACTTTCCTCCTTCAAGAATACAAAAAAACTTGTTTAGCAGGGATGAAGGAAGAGATGCGGAGCGTGTCGGTGACCAACTATGAAATCCGGGCTTAAAGTCGTACTAAAACCCACTTTCTTCATCAATTAGTCACCAACAAAATCTGATTAGCTACCGATTGAAGCTATGATGAAGCTTCGTCAGAGGCGTGGATAACAGATTGATCTTCCAAACGCATACTTATTGAAGCACTGCAGCTGAGAGGCAGTGCCAGATCATTGTCCCGTGAGGCCCCTGGGCAACATGTATTTTGGAGGCCGCCCCCCTGCTTTTCTATATTGGTGTCTTTCTTGCCTTCCTCCTCGCAAAATCATCCACTAGATCGTCAAAATCTCGCCGTCTGACAAGGTCTGACATAAGTGACAATGAGCTGAGATGTGTTTGGCACATGCTACTCAGCAGCTCATGTTTTATTCTGCCTCAGAGGGAAAATATCCGCTCACCCTGGCAGTTTGTCACTGGCAAAGTTAGAAAAATCCGAAGTGCCACGAAAACCTTGGGGAACACTGACTGCAGATTAAGTGCCTGCAACGTCTCAAGCAATTTAGTTGGGCACTTCTCACCCTCAGAGTCAGACATGAAAGACTTGAATTGGATTAGTTCAATCTTAATTTTAGAACTTTCGTGACTGCAGGAATTATTATTTGGTTCTTTCGGTTAAGTCACGTCTAAAGATAAAATAATAAATTAAATTAAATAATAGAATACGACGTTTCGATTGCAACACAAGCAATCATCATCAGGTATAATGAAATAGCGACATAAAATCTAACCAGAAAACTATAGACAGACATATTAGCAGACAGATATCACCAAGATACATAGCGGGAGCAACACAGGTAACAGAGAGGGGTGATCGTCTCTGTGGGGTGGCCTTAAATAGACAGAGGGGGGGCGGATGCAGAGAGAAGGAAGGGGGGTTAGAGAAAAAATTAGCATATCAATGAGTGGTCAACAGACGTGGTGCTGCACGGAAAGTAAGCCTGAAAATCAGGAGGACACACTAAAATTAAATAATCTAGTAAAATATCGAAATGTAATGTAATACAACACAGAGGGTCGGTCAACACACAATTAACGCATAGCCTGGTTGATTACGTATTTCAAAGATTGCTAAGTTAGAATTTAAGTGTGAACATTCTAAAGAGGACACAGGCAGAGAAAACAAGTCGCCAGAGAGAGAGAAAAAAGATAAGCTTAAAACTTCCCCGTAGAAGTGGTTCAATCTTAATTTTAGAACTTTCGTGACTGCAGGAATTATTATTTGGTTCTTTCGGTTAAGTCACGTCTAAAGATAAAATAATAAATTAAATTAAATAATAGAATACGACGTTTCGATTGCAACACATGCAATCATCATCAGGTATAATGAAATAGCGACATAAAATCTAACCAGAAAACTATAGACAGACATATTAGCAGACAGATATCACCAAGATACATAGCGGGAGCAACACAGGTAACAGAGATCTTTGAAATACGTAATCAACCAGGCTATGCGTTAATTGTGTGTTGACCGACCCTCTGGGTTGTATTACATTACATTTCGATATTTTACTAGGTTATTTAATTTTAGTGTGTCCTCCTGATTTTCAGGCTTACTTGCCGTGCAGCACCACGTCTGTTGACCACTCATTGATATGCTAATTTTTTCTCTAACCCCCCTTCCTTCTCTCTGCATCCGCCCCCCCCCTCTGTCTATTTAAGGCCACCCCACAGAGACGATCACCCCTCTCTGTTACCTGTGTTGCTCCCGCTATGTATCTTGGTGATATCTGTCTGCTAATATGTCTGTCTATAGTTTTCTGGTTAGATTTTATGTCGCTATTTCATTATACCTGATGATGATTGCTTGTGTTGCAATCGAAACGTCGTATTCTATTATTTAATTTAATTTATTATTTTATCTTTAGACGTGACTTAACCGAAAGAACCAAATAATAATAATAATTGGATTAGTTCGTTGGCAAAGTTCATGCCCAGGTCGTACGGACATGCAGCGTATAGTGCATGTACCCTTCCCACTATTACATCACTGTTAGACGCCTGATCTGACATAAACAGAACTCCAAAGAGACTTGTCAAACGCTTGTAAGCGTCCACAGCAATGTTCAAGGCATGCCACTAGCTTATCAATGACCACATAAAATGTTTCTATTTTGAACTTCTGCCTGACACAGAGAGAATTTTGTTGCTTGAAATTCAAAAGGTAACTTTTTTTTCATTGGCTGAACAAGCAACAAAGGTTTTTGATAAGTCAGTGAAATGACTTGGCAGAGACCATGCACAAAGGCCACACCCCATCGATGGGGAGGGGAAAAAAAGACGTCGTAAGAACTGTCGACAATGTGCACGTCAACATTAGCATAGAACTACTTCCGTGGATCTAAAAACAGATGGTCTATGAAAATAATGGAGTTTTCCTTAATCTTTAAGTATGGATTAGGCCTCTTATATATGTGTTAGTGTATGAAAAAATATAGCTTTTGGCATATTTTTTAATGCTTCACAAACCGCGGTCTCGAGATCTTGCATCCCCCCACTTTCTCGAAGGTTCCTTGACCCACTTTCCCTCCAGCCAATCACCTTCCAATCTTTATTTGAAGCTTTCGTGACTGCAGGAATCCGTACACTTTGGTTCTTTCAGTAAAGTCACGTGGGTGTAAAATAAAATAAATCACGACGTTTCGATTGCAACGCAAGCGGTCGTGCACTTTGTCGAACAGATCTCAACCGACCTCCCTGTCAATCGTCCTCCATGTCCCGCTCTTTTCATTTGCATTTCTCCTTAAATCCCCTTAAATTTCCCTGCCCTTTCAGGCCTGTTAAATACCAATAATAGGGCTTTTTTTTACTTCTTGATTATCCGTGTCACGTGGTGCCCACCACGTCAGGTGAGCATCACTGGTCGTGATAAAATCTCTACACAAGTGCCCCAGGCCCCTCCACCACTGGCCAGACATGACACATGCATGATCACGTCCTCCGCTTCACAGAACCTTGGGACACACCACCTCGCGACTGCATTTTCTCTGGAGGTGAACCGGTTTTGAGTCGTGCTCTTCGAGCCTCCTGATGATCCGATGGAAGACCTCCGGGAGCAGTGACCACTCGCAGGGGTTCTAGGGTCTCCCGACTCGGCATGGAGTTTGGTTCTCCGCTCTCGGTGAGGTTCCGAGCCAGCGGCCGTACCCTCTTGTTCTCCAGCCACGTTCGGAAGCCAGATAATTCCCACACAATCTTGTCAGCCCTCTTCTGATCCCACGTAAGGGCCTCCTCACTGGTTCTCTTGGTTCCCCACGCTTAGCGTTAAACTCCCCCTGGGACTCGACGATTTCCCATGCCAAGTCGGCAAGGGATGATGGGGCCGCGTGCGCATTTCCGCTCCTAAATCTGCCCTCCTGGTTGCTGATCTCTGCAGGGCCGCCACTCAGCGGCACTTCCCAGGACTCCGTTTGGGCCTTAGCTAGCTTCGGCACTGTCAAAACGGACACCCCTCAGTGTCCCTTGGGGGGGGGGGGGCGGGGGAGGTGCACGATCTGGCTACTGAATTTGAATCCCGACTCACATCCTCAGTGCATCGTGATTTGCGATGGCGCACAAAGGGATGCTCGTGCGTTTTTTTCATTCTTTCTCTCTCGCCGCCAGCACGATGAGAGAGTTGGTGCTCAATGCCAGGCGGCACGACGCTGCAACAGCAGCCGGCGTGTGGAAACGTGCACCCCTATTATTGACGCGTCGTCGAGTCGAACGTCAACAGCGTCGCGCCTCCCCTTTGGAGAGGAACGTTCGGCTGCGGGCTCCCGCGACGCGTCGTCGCGAGTGTAGAGTTCTCCGAGGCCACGGTTCACGCGGGGTAAATATCAGAACGCTATCGCGGGACGCCTTCAAGATTTCAGGTCTCTCTGAAACAAGCGTTCAATTGTTCAGACGAGACGGAGTTGTAAGGCAGCTGTGCCGCATTAACCAAACAAGCCCCAACTCCCGTTTACATCCGTAGGCGCCGATGAGAAGAAGAATTAAACAATCACCCTGATGTGTTTAGGGGTTGTACGACGTGTTGTTCAGCACGATGTCCGATGTTTCGTTCCACGTGGTGGAAGCTTCTTCATCGATTGAATTCGGTTACGGAAGAAGCTCTTGGCATGGGGAGCGAAAAGTCCGGACATAAATTAGTATCCTATAAAAGCTCACAGAACGTGGTGTGAATCATCAGACATTGTGCCGAACAGCATGTGGTACAGCCTGAGAAATAGATCTAAGGTTAATCTCGCGGTACAACTGCGATAACCAACACAGTAGTACTCTATCCTAGTTCTATAGGTGTCGACCAGACGAATAAAATACATTTTAAAACTGACGAGTGGGTGGTTCAGAGGGCTAATCTCTGCATCAGCTCACTGTGTCCTGGGCTTAAAAAGTGTAAAACATGAAAACAAATTGACAAGCCGCTTTTATTATCTGGCATTGAGATGATGGCGATCACTTAGTGAAGGAACATCCATTAAATGTTTGCAGAAGTCATGTGCAGCGAGAGACATTCTGTTCGTGTTGATCTTTCAAGCAAAAATAAAGTTCCCATCCAAAAACTGAAATTTACAACGGATCTTTAACCATCTTAAGATGGTCTGTTTGAAGTCTTGCCGCCCTATGCATCATCATCATCATCATCTTGTCTGGGCGCCACACCGATTTAGTCTTGCCCCGTAGCTAATTAGCCACGAAAGGAATGCGAACTACTACCATCGGGAATTGTGATACTGCCGCGTGCCTGTCGGCCTCATGTTAATGGGCTCCCGTTGAGCTGAGTTTGATTCTGGGCCAGGGAAGAAATGGCTGGAACTCATTCCCCGCTCGCAACAGTTGAAGCATTCCATGTGTGGGAAGCCTAAAGGTCCCCGGACTCGTGGCCCGTGGACCTTTATTGCACGCCGCAAAAAAAAAAACTCCCTTCAGATCAAGGTGTTGACAGATAAATTTGCCATCTCGAGTCTGAGAGGCTTATGGAGCAGCCTCAAAAGAAAGGAGATTGATTGATGATTGAGCAGAGATAACACTGGAAGCTTAGGCACGAGCACATCGGCAAAAATGCGGCTGTGGCTCACTGATAGGAAGGGTCTGGAGTTGTGCTTGTTTTTTTGTTTCCATTTTCCTCCAGTTTCATCCTGATTGTGCTGTCCGAATCGTGCCTTGAGATGAAGTATCCATTCGGGCTTTCTTCCACAGCAACGCAACCATTCGTGTCATCGTACGGTCCTCCGGAAGAGTAGAGCGCACATCCACCTCTGAAATCCATTTAATTGACCTCTGGTTCACACAATTGAAGGCAGCACTCTCCCACCCGCTATGCTACGGACACATGTTTGTTGCATAGCAATCAAACTGATCTTTAATTCTCAGAGCTGAAATTTAGCCAAAGGAAACCGCAGAGCCATATTTTACGTGATGGTTATTTTTGTACAGTCACTGGCGATCAGGCTGAAACGATCCACTCATGACACTTGAGAAGCTGGTTTTAATCACAGACCGCTGCTTGGATTCGAACCCAGAATCTCAGCTGTGCCACCTCAGCGCTCTGACCTCTGAGCAACCAAGTCGCCTCGGCGCTTTTATTTTTTACTTTTCAAACGTCAACCCCCCAAAAAACTCCACTCTGCTTCCTTGAACGGTGAATTAAGATTGGCACCAATTATGAAAATGCAATTTGAAAGTGTGGGAAAACACATACCTAAACAAAATGAGCATGAGAATAAAACAACAAACCGCTTGCCTTGAAAGGCAGGGCTGCTGTGGCAGGAGTTCGTGACTGGCACATGAGGGAGATCGCTTGTACCTGCCGGGCGTGATTGATGTTCGTTTGATGCCTTGTGCCAACTCCGCTGCCGTACACGAGAGGATCGGGCGATGTTTATGGCAATTATTAGCCCGGCTCGGTGGGGAATGGGTCTGCTGAGGGAGCCGTGTGTGAGGTGAGGCCTTCGTTAGAACAAACAAAGCGAGGCCGTGTCATGAAACGGCCAGCAGCATTCTCGGACAACACGTTGTCTCCACATTTGAGCTGCTAAGGGCGAGTTATTCAAACCCACCGTCCCAGACTCCAGCCCCTGTGGACTTGCCCTCAATAATGTGTAATGGCTCTTGTTTATATTCGCGGTACCGAATGTTTTGGCGAAAGGGCTGCTTTTAAAGTTTAATGGACGCGGGCGTGTGGAAGAGAACTCGGTCATTGTTTCCTCATAAACACTAGAAACAAGATGAACTAAACTTCAGCACTGATCCAAGCCAGAAAGCACTCGTGTAATTTCACACTTGTACGCTATAAAATAGCTGGTTAACCAAAGTTCAGATTGTTTTTTTTATTCTCTTCATTCCGCGTGATGTTTCCACTATTATTGTTTTGAAAAAAGTGTCGAAATCAAAACTAAGAACAGCATTTAATTTGGGCTGAACTATTGCAATGTGGCATACATTGCATTTGCCAAATGGATTGACATTAATTTAAGGACTTGCTACTCAAAGTCGACGGGTGGATCAAGGGTCATAGCATTGAGCCAGCACTGTTGAGAGAGGAACCTGGGTTCAATCTGGGGTTCAGCCACAGCACCCTAGGGAAGCAGAGTGGCTGAGAGCAAGACTTACCTGGGTTCGATTACCCACTCAGTTACCTTTCTGTGTGGAGATTGTATGCGGGTATCACGGTTGCGAAATGTTAACTCCCTCGCCTGGTATGCAGGAGGTCGTGGGTTCGATCCCAACCCTGACGCCTGCTGCTGTATATTTGGAGTTTGCATGTTTATCTCCTCATGATCGCGTAGATTTTTTTCCTGGTCCTCCGGTTTTTCCCCTCCACATTTAGAAACACGTGTTTAGAGTATTTGGCTGCAACAAATTTCCACTTGATAAGCCACATCGTTGATCTATCATTTGTGGCCAGGTCGTTTCTGAAAAAGAAGCTGAGAGCTCAGTGGGCCTTACCAAGTTTAAATGTTCTCCTCCTTTGATGTTGCTAATCCTGCATAATGCACGGGCATAATGACTTTAAACCCCTCGCCAAACCTCCTACGCATTTCACAAGTAGTACTAATCGCATATCTGCATTTCCCATAAATATGCTAAATTACTCTTGATATGCAAATTATTTTGTCAAAGCGCTCTTCGCCCCTCCATCCCAGCTTAAATAGTCGCTCCAAGCCTGGGGCTTGTCATTCAGACTCTGTCTCCTCGACAGACCTGTTCTCCACCTGAGGACGGCTACTTGCGTTGTGGCCGAAACGTCGTGAGAATTATTTTATTATGTTTTATTTTTATTATTTTATTGTTTCTATTCTACGTGACTTTACCGAAAGAACCAAGAAGATGTTCTCCTCGTGTTTTTCATGAGTTTCCTCTGGGTATTCTGGTTTCCTCACGAAGCAAAACAAATTGATACACGAAAAAGTGGCAATGGTCAAACATCCCAATCCTCAACAAATACCTGGACATTAATAAATTTGGATTATGTGTAGCAACATCTCCCCCCTATTGCGAAAACCTGGCATGACCCTTCTGAAAAAGAGTCGTTCAGACTCAGTGAGGCTTTCCTGAGTAAAACAAACGTGACAATAAAAAAACGACCACTTGTGATGATACCAGCATCACAAGTGTCGGTGAGATGATCATCGTAGCATGGTCACCAATGAACAAATCGTCACTTTACAGACTTGTATTTTCATTTAAATTGGCTGAGAAAAAAAAATATCTACATATATATATAACACCAGCTTTACCACCATGCGATGAGCATTCATTTCCGGTGCTGCGTGCGATTTGTAAGAGATTTTAGAAGCAGTTTTGCGATGTCGCCATCCTGTGACTCTTCTGGTAGTGATGTTACCACTCTAAGCGAGCTTCAGATGGATACTTGGTTCCATAACACGACAACAGCAACATTGTAATGAAGCTGGAATAAAAAAAAATTGAACACATACTTTTTAATTAATTACCAAGTTAGATTGAAATATTTTGTTGTAATTTAAGTTGTCCTCAGTTCATTTGGGTTCATTTTTGTTTCATTTAAATTTAAATTATTGCTCTTCACAACACATTCCTGCTGTTCAGCTGCTGAATCTTCCTCTCCATCTGCTCTCTAAAGCAGGCAGGCACGCAAATAAATACACGAGAACACGGCGAGCATTTGTACATCTGCGCGGTGATCATTCAGAACCGCCGACGTAAATTAAAACGAGCTGCAAAAACATGTACTTACCAAGATGAAAAACTGTACATATGGTGTCTTTCTTAGGAATGTGGGACAGCAGAAATCGACAAACCATCGTGGCCACAATACCTGAACTCTCGTGTTTTTGTTCCCTGCCTGCAATTTTCTCTTGCGCAAATCTGCAATTATTTAACCAATTATATTTACCAGCCCCCCCCCCTCCCAAAAGTTAACTTAATCAAGAGCTGATTTCACAGCTGGTTGTAAATGTGAATTACAAAGAGGGTTTTTTTGTGTGTTCACGGTAAGTGGTACTTAATTAAAGAAAAAAATTCTCGCATGTGAATTCTAACGATTAATTCACGATGACGTTAAGAGTTCTTTAACCCCACCTCCCCTCCCCTTAAAGAACCGTGACAAAGAGTGCATATCTAATCCAACACAAACATTCCAGCGATTACCGAGAAACGCAACTCGTCATAATGGGCTTAGCAGGGCCTTACATATGGACTCTTAGAATGACCCCAGAGGGGACACTTTAGTACTTTTATTGCCCAAAGGACAGTAGCCGCGTCCAGTACACTCCGCACTTGTGTCAGCCTCGCCAGTTGCGTTACGTCACTCGCTCTTTACTGTTGTGTCATTTGTGGTCTTCTTCTTCTAAACAACAAACCCACGAACGTGCCAAATCAAACCAAGCGGGTACATATTCAATGTCGACAATTATTGTGTAACTGGCGGCTTGTTTTGCACGCTGCGTTTTTATGCACGCTCTAATAAAGCGTTTGAAATGCTCTTCACGATCAACAAATTACGGGTTGCGGTGAGAAACAGACCAGCACCTCATGCAATATTTACGTTTTAAACGTTAAGTTATAACTTGAATGTAAAACAACGCGTCTCTCAGTGTTGTTGTTGAACTGCAATCTCTTTCTCCCATCCCGACTACATTCCAGTTCCATGAAAAAGCTGCCAGCGCGTGGGGAGCGAAACGTCGGACATCACGGCAAACGCCACGTGGTAACAACGCTGAGAGCACATCGGGGAGGTGCCCAGCAGAGCCGTGGCAAACTTGCACAGTCGGAGCGAGCAGACTGTGGGAATGCGAGCGTAGACTCCGCGAGAAGGGGAGGGAGTGTCTGTGACCCTGTAAAACATCCCCCGGTGATTGCACTCATTCTACAGCTGCGCCAGTTGAAGGTTATTTCATGCTACGCTGTGTAGTAGAAAGCATTAGGGTATAGCAAAATGTTCACATTACTCAGTGGACTTTTTGAAAACCCAACGTTGATTATTTTGGACCCCCTGAATGAAAGCTCTTTTTTCATATCCCCACCTTTTTTCTTTTTTTAAACCCACAGGTATTGGCTCCCAAGCTCAACAGCACTGACTGGCGTTGCGCTAAAGTATTCTGGTTGCAAGAGCAACATTGGGGCGAAGGGGGCCTTCGTTTCCCCATGGGCAAAGGGGAAATAAAAAATACTTTTCAATAAATGTCTGCAGAAATAAGCAAAGCCATTAATGGCAATCACAAAAGAAAAATAACTCGGCATCCGCGAGAATAAATCGTTAAGAAATACCGACGATCGTGATTCCGTCAAAACTGAATTACAGAAAGGAATACAAGGTTCGTAAGATATGGTCGTTTGAAGAGAAAGCAGACCATAAGGTACAGAATAACCGCAGTTTGTCTTGGTCAATGTGGAAGAATTATGGCAATGCCACAGCACTTAAGAGTCAAAAGTTAATTTAAACGGTAAAGTTACTCGAGGAAAGTTATGAATTTGATTAAACAGCTTTCACTCAAAACTTAATTGAAGCTCCCTACAATACATTTATATTCGGAGAATAAAACTCCGCTCGCTTTTGGAGGATCGTGATTACAAAACGTTCTGAATTAATGTGTACAATGAAGATTGGTTGTGCTCCAGCTATGGAGTTCTATGTAATGCACACAAGTTTGTATTAAACAAATGATTGGCTGATAATGCAATGGCAGTACGCACAGATAACAAATACAACTCAAATGTATCAATAACACCGTCTTAAAATCAAAATACATAACAGGATACTTTTCGGGCAATGGTCCTTCTTTGTTGTATCTTTTTGTATTGTAGTTGTTGTTGTTGTTGTCACTTGTTGACCCGCCCCGACTGGATACCTGTGACAAAGAGCTCCGTAGCCCATTGGATTCCTCCACGATAAATACAGACTCTGATTATTTATAGGACACGTGTATCCTTTTCAGTCAATGTTATTGACGAATGTGTTGCGTTTTGCTGTAAACTGGTAACCGTGATTTAATTTTACATTTGCGTACAGTTTGAATCATTGCACTATGTAATACACTTTTTGTTCCTGGGTAGTAAGTGTTATTTAGTAAATGTTTATGTCTAAAAAGACTAGAAAATTGCTATTATTCCCCACAAACTTTGCTTTTGTGACCAGGACAGTGATATTTTGCAATTTACCTATTTTCAATAAGAAAACAGGAAAAATGTTTTCTTTTCGTTCACATAAAGTCAGAAAAAAAACATGAATCAAAATGACCATGTATTTATAATAAAGTAATACAAAAATGACTACAAATGATTTAGAAGTGAGTAGTTTTTCGAGATTTACAATTATACTGTAAATCACTTTCACGAATCAACATTTTTCATATATATATTTTTTCAATAACATTGAAAATTGTAAAATATTTTACATTTAAAAACTTTAACAATTTTCATAACGTAAAATTCCGAGCAAAAATTGTCCATCTAACCTTTCAGAGAGTTTTTTTGCATTGCTCGCAGGTGGAAGGAAGTGCCCAGGGTTTGTCTTGATCCCTGACAGGCATGCCGAAATATGCCCTGTAGGCCTCACACATCTTAGCAGATGCTTTCACAGAGTACTTTTTCGCTTTTGTCTTGATAAATTGGCCGCAGACATAACAAAATGTGTCTGTCGGATGCTTGAAGCCTCTTGATGCCCTCTCAGAAAAATGCAGATATGTATCCACTTAGGCAGCTGGAACTAAACTGAACTGGTGGGCTTAAGGCCCCTGTATTTATACCACTATTTATATTATTGGAAAATTCTCTAATGTTCTAGAAGTTACTCCAAGTTTACTGAGTACTGAATCTATCTGGAATGTTCTGGAAAAAAGGTAAATTCAAAATATCACTGTCCTGGTCACAAAAGTAAAGTTTGTGGGTAATAGCCATTTTCTGTACTTTTGAGGTATAAGCAATTAGGAAAAAATCCACTGCTGAATGAAAGGCACTCCCAGGCCATCACCATCTCTCACGATCCTGCAATGCACCTCTTCAAGAGCCGAATTCATCGCTCCATCTCCTTGGTTCGACGTAGTCTCGTATACGCCTTCCATGCCTTGAACTGAAAACGAATTTTATTTTACCAGATAATGCCCAGTGAGCTATAGCCCTTTCTCAAAAGCAACCTGGGCAAAAATGATAGCTCAACGAAGTGGCTTATCATCACGTGGACCTTTATAGCAGCCAAATACTCTGAACGCATGTTTATAAATGTGGAGGGAAAACCCGGAGGCCTGGAAAAAAATCCACGTGACCACGGGAAGAGAAACACGCAAACTCCAAATATACAGCAGGCGTCAGGCTTGGGATCGAACCCACGACATCCTGCATACCAGGCGAGGTAGTTAACATCTCACCACCGTGGCTAACACTCCATCATTATCCTTAACCATCGCACAACCATCTCTTCCAGTAGCGTGTCCTGCCCAAGCCCACTTACTTTTATGAACAATTTGTATTACCTCTTTGACCTGAGTATGTTTTCGACTCCGTGTGTTCGTCTTTTGTATCTCAGGGTAATTCCAAGCGTGCATCTCTTTGGTGCTCATCTTGCACTTTTCAGCTTTTGTTATTTACTTTTTCAATGCACAATGTGGGTTCACAAACATTGTCATATACGGTTGAACAGCCTCCGAAAATTGGCATACTTTACTTTTTTTGCATGATTGTGGGATTTTGCAAATAGTTGTTTTGGTCATCTCCTGTGAATAAAGTTCCGACTCGAAGTATTTGAATTCTATTTGTTTGTTAACTTTACCAACAATACATTAATTAGGTCAGTGCACAAAAACGTGGCGCCAATTGAGGTGTCAGGATTTTCCAAAGGTTCCTTTGCAATTTCTTATGATCAGTGGGACGTTACTCCATGGCTGCTGCACTGAAACTGAAGTCCATTCGCATGCAGTGGCATGACCAAGCCCCAGGGATACTCAAACACAGGGGCGCGTGAGAGGGAAACCTTCAACATCCCGGTCCGCCACTGCCTGTGGAGCGACATCTACCACAATCAGCCATGCATGTGCATGTACGTGTGCACTGGTGCTGGCTAACAGCACTTACCTCAACACTCTGGCAAGGCTACGTGGGGGAGCTTTGTCTTTGCAAGGGCACGCGGTAGTGTTGCAGTTAGCGCGCTGCGCTGCAAATCCGGCGACCCGAGTTCAATTCCCGCTCATGGCCAACACCGGTGACGATTATCTAAACCGGTTCTGGGCCTCCCCTAGGTCGACGCAACCTCAAATGAGTACCTGGTGAGATGCATAAGCATCGCCACTGGGGAGACAAAGGCGGCCGGGTGTGGTGTTGGCCACCTGCCCGCTCGTGTGCCGTGCCGGCCTTCATAGGTGCTCGCTAACAGCACTTGCCCCAACAGTCTTTGCACTGGTCAAAATGAGCAATATACTCAGACACTCTTAGCATTTGATTTGTGTGCCACGAACAAAAGCCATTGCCCAAAACGTCGCCTGGAGTAAAACAGAAATGTGGGCAGTGTTATTGACGAATGTGTTGCCCTCTCTTCACGAGCTTCCAGTAAACGTGTAGAGTGGCGTTTAACATTGTCCTTCCAGCACACGAGGCGGCTCTCGAAAGTGGACAAAACAAAAGTTATCTCACGAATTTCACCGTTCCCCCCCCCCCCCTCCTTCTAGGCGGTGACGGTGTCCTCCATCTGTTGCGCCTCTCCCCACGGATGTGGAACGCCTTGCCCGGTCGTGTCCGCGATCCGGCCAGATGTTAACGACCTCGCCTGGTATACAAGAAGTGGTGGCGCGTTCCATCCCGACCCCGATGCCTGTTATATATTTTAGAGTCTGCGTGTCTCTCTCTCTCTCTCTCCGCGTGGTCCCGAGTGGAATTTTCTCCGTGTCCTCCAGTTTTTTCCCCTCCACATTTAGAAGAAAAAATGCGTTCAGAGTATTTGGCTGCTATACATGTCCACGTGAGGATAATCCACTTCGTTGAGCTGTCATGTGTGGCCAGTTCGCTTCTGAAAACGAGTTACACAGCTCAGTGGGACTTACCTGGTAAAATAAAAAGTTTAGTTTAGTTTGTACCCAGCCTCCAGAGCATTTCGTTATTTTATTTATTCAGATTTCGGGTCTCTAAATTAGCTTCTATGCTTCTCAGTTTGTCCTGCCATTGGCCAACACTTTATTTAGTGATGTACAGCATCCTGAGTACCTTCAGAATCAGAACATGTATTGATACTGGAGGAATCCGAAGAGCTATAAAACTCTTTTTCACAGATGCCCAGTAGCTATGACGCCATTTACGACCTTGTAGAAAGGCACTATTAATGCAATTTGTTATGATTATTATTCAATGAGTGGGGTGTGTTTTGGTTTGCATGATTGTTATTTCGTCAGCAGCAATTTTTCGAGTTAAACAGTAACGGCCCAGGTAGGCCTGTGTCAAGGCGCAACGCTGAAAGTGCTTGACCACGTCACTGCTGGTGGAAGGGCCTCCATTAAGGGGAACTCTACAGATCTCCGCTGGAGAACATGTTGCCCTATTCTTCCATGCTGGATCTTGGAAGAGGTAGGCGTTACCCACACGCTAACCACACACTAACCACACGCTAACCACACGCTAACCACACGCTAACCACACGCTAACCACACGCTAACCACACACCAACATTGACGGCAGTGGTGTATAAACAAATATAAAACAAAACAAACTCAAAACATTACAACTCCTGTTATACATTCACTCATACATCCTACCTTGTCCACCCATCAGCAGTCTGTGTACCCAGTAAGACAAACTTAATGCCCTCTCATTCATTAAAAGGTACAGGATTTAGGTATCGCCCTGAAAATGCCAACTAGCACCACGACTGGCAGCGAGGCTTCAAATTAAGGCAGTGCTTCTCAACCTGGGGTGCGAAATGCCAATTTTTTAAAAAGGTAAATCATCGAAAGACAAATTAAACACGGGCACGTAAGTACTACTACGTTGTCGCATCAACCCCGATGCAAGGGTGCAGGAAAGTTTCGATTCAAAGCTTTCGTGACTGCAGGGATTCATCTTCTTGGTTCTTTCGGTAAAGTCACGTAGAAAGGAAATAACAAAATAATAAAAATAAAACATAATAAAATAATTCTCACGACGTTTCGGCCACAACGCAAGCAGCCGTCAGACGCTGTCTCCCCGACAGACCTGGTCTTCACCCGAGGACGGCTGCTTGCGTTGTGGCCGAAACGTCGTGAGAATTATTTTATTATGTTTAATTTTTATTATTTTATTACTTCTCTTCTACGTGACTTTACCGAAAAACCAAGAAGGTGCAGGAAAGGTTAATAACCACTGCACTCAAGAAAGCTCGCGGGAGTCCTTCCGGAGGAATGTGGCCCACTCTCACGCCCTGGCCAAATATCTTCGGAGTGATAGGGGCACCCACGCTTTGCCCCACCACACACGGCCTGCCGATCAAACTATTTAGAATCTACCACGTAAGGCCCACTGAGCTATTTAGCTCTTTTTCAGAAGCAAGCTGGACAGAATTGAAAGCTCAACTAAGTGGCGTATTAGCACGTGGGAATTTATAGCAGCCAAATACTCTAAAAGCACGTTTCTAAAACAACTGTAGTCTACCCATATATACTTCTGGGTGTCGGTAGACAAGGCGGGGGGGGGGGATAATGAATGTGCCCATTGCCTCTAAATAGCTGTGGTTCCATTAACACCGACACTCAAACAGGTGTTTTGTTTTAGCAGTGACAGTCGCAACACGAAAACAAGATATCACACGATGTTGTGTTCACTGGAGGTGGAAATTCCACAGATTGTTGTTTGTGCTGTGGTGTAATAACTCAAAGCACAGCGCGGCAGAGCGAAACGTCAACAGCGTGTGAAAATGTGCAAGCCAGGGCATTTAAAAGAGCCCCATCCGGTGCGGTCAGAACAGTTAACCGAATGATTGATCATTTCACTTTAACAATACCGAGTACACCTGATGTGAGTATATATGTTTTAAAATGTTAATCCTTAGTGGCTCATTCTTTGAAACACATGTGTGAGTATATATATGTAGCAGGGGATGAATGAGTCACCCTCTGGAATTTTCATTTTGATGCGTTGTTGTCTTGATTCAGGGTCACGATTCAATTCTGGAATCAATTCGTGACATTGTGATGATTGGTAGCGGCCTCTAGTGGCTGCAGGGGTGACATGAACCCATCACATAAAGCATAACAATAGATGAAGGGGCAGGCCAGCAATTGCCTGCTTGTGGCACTGCTGGCAGTAGGGCCCCCACAGTTCGACAAAGCCCTCATCAGGGTATTCGGCCTACTCTTCCACGATGTTGCCAAACATATTGAAAAAGAGTACCAACACTTTACCCCACCACATGCAACTTGCCTATTGACCAACTGTGCCAGACCCATGTATACAGCTGGGTTAAGAGGCGGGGAGACCACGTAGAGTTTGCCAAGTGTTTCAACTGCTGGCGGAGCCGGGAGAAGGGCGCCATGGTGGCCAGATGTTAACTACCTCGCCTGGTATACAGGAGGTCGTGGGTTCGGTTCCGACCCTGAAGCCTTTATATTTTGAGTTTGCACGTTCGCCCCGTGGTCGTGTGGATTTTTTCCGGATCCTCCCGGTTTTTCCCTCTACATTTAGAAGTATGCGTTCAGAGTATTTGGCTGCTTATCCACATGGTGAGCCACTTCGTAGGACGATCATTTGTGGTCAGATCGCTTCTGCAAAAGAGCTACGTAGCTCAGTGGGCCTTGCCTAGTAAAATAAAATATTGTTTAGTTTATGAAATCGAACTGGATTGCAATTTTTCGGTGTGCAAACCGTGACACCACGGTGGCATCCATACATACACCATACATGACATTGCTTGTTACACATGTGGGTTGATACGCCTATCATGAGCTTAGGAATATATATTCATGGGTGAATCAATGGGTTGTGCTAGCGCTGCTGTGCCGTCTCGTATTCAGCTCTCATCAACGGAGAGCATCTGTGCCGTAATTACCAAGTTCAAATTCCAAATAATTGTATGTACTTTGTGCACAAGGTGTTTCCCATTACCTGGTTCTAAATAAAGTTCCCCGATTAACTTCACATCAGAAGGAACTGAAAATGTGCATGCGCACGGTTTAACTTTAGACGTAAGTATTCCAACGACGTGTCTGCACATATTCCCTCGCACGCGCGCACACACGCAAGCACTGGACACATAAGAAGAACAACATTGCAACCTCGGAATCTGTCCTTTTCAATTTTTCAAACGAAGCTCACAGAAAAGTGGTTAGGTCAACTTCGCTCGGGAAAGAATTTGGCCCACGCCTTGTGCACTTGGAGCCGGGAGGAGCAAAAAAAAAAAATCTACGTGGTTTTTGTGAGCCGAAAAATAAAACGAGGCGAGGCTAAAAGACAGACACCGTTGTTTTTTGTGCAGACATTTACAAAAACAGCCACATTCATCGTTCAATAAAACGTTCGCATCGGCTCCAAAAAATCAGATGTAGGGTCCTTTTGTATTGCTCAACCCTGAATCCATTTACAAGAGCTCTGCTTGACGTTACACAATAAATGTGCAACATATGCCGGCTTTGAAACAGCCTGCCATTATTTGTGAACGGACGAGAAACATGAAATAATTGACCGGTGCTCATTAATATCACGTGCCTTCGCTTTTAATTCCACAACTGCGTCCTGCACGCGTTTCTTGTAGGCCGACGTTGTCTCGCGCGACTCCCTCGCAGTGCAGAGCCGCCGCGGTTGTGCGATCGTCACGATGTTGTGCGGAAAGGCCTCTGACGCCGACGGGGAAAGTGGGTTTGCATTTCATCATCGGTGCAGTGACCCTCGGGCACCTGTGCACGTGTGGAATAGGTGCAGACGTCACCGAGATTTGCGAGTGCCACAAGGCAGGGTACTAACTAATGAGGACTTTGATGAATACATTTCAAATAGATTTCGCATCTCTTTGAAGTCGAATAGATTTCACATCTGTCTGAAGTCTAATAGATTTCACATATATTTAATGCCAGAAAGATCGCACATCCATTTCACGTGGGCTTTGTATACAGTATATATGTGTATGGATGGTGCGGTGTTGTAATGGACCGCGACATTGGACTTATAATCCAAAGGTCACCAGTTCGATCCGAGTTTTTCGGTTTGGCCATGTTTGTTTGTTGTAGTACAGAGTTAGACTGATGGCCTTAATCTAAGTTGTCTTGTGGTTGTTGTTGTTTGACTTGCATCCCACTGGGATTTTTGCACACAGCGTTGGTGTACGGTGCTTTTTCTGCAATATTTTGCTGCCTTTTCTTGGATTTTCTGTTTGCACTTAGTCACTTTAAGATGTTTTCTTGTTCATGTTTTTGTTTTTTTGTTTGTTGCGGTTGCACCCGATTCAAGAGCCGAATGGCTCACAGGGCTATACCTAATAAATGAATCTTGAAATGAAATTAAACTTGACGGAAACACTCGTTGAAACAATGGTGCATCTTTCTTCAATACCGCAGGCCTCTGTCCACCCAGCAGTGCAATTGTGAGCACCACAGCCAGTCCGCCTGCATGTCGCGCGTGTGGTGGGGCTGAAGATGGGGCGCTTCAGACGCCTGGCCAACGTGGAATCAGGCCAGATATTGTTTCGAGCAGTGGTTCTCAACCGGGGGTCACGCGGACCACTGCGGGTACGTGCCAAGTCCCAGGGCGTTCGTGACGTGAGCCATCCATGTGTGTGATCTTATATCATGCGTGGCAGGCATTGGTGAATAAACATGTATTAATCTGCCAAAATGAATAAATTACGATTACATTTAAATCAACATGGTAACCTAAAACGATATAAAAGACCTTTTAAAACTCAATGAGCACAAATAATAATGTTTCCAAGAGTAGCTGTCATCAAGGGCGAACAAATTCCGTCACGCATGCACAACGTCCGTTGGATTTATTTTTATTTGCTTGCACCGACATAGCCAGATAGTATGCCTCAGAAAAAATAGACAATTGGTGAACGCATTAACGTTCATTATTGATACATTGATTTCTGAGAACTATGTTGGGTACTCTTTGATTCTTTCGGTAAAGTCACGCAGGTGAAAATAAAATAAAAATATAACAACCAAATTATATCACGACGTTTCGGAGGCAACACAAGCTTTCGTCATCAGGTGGAACAACCACAGCAATTTTTTTCACTGTAGTGGGCAATGTTGGGGTCAAGGCAAGGGGATACTCTGTTGATACAAAATACAAAAAGGTAGCCAAATAAAGGCTCGAGAACCACTGGTCTAGAGGGGCCGTGCAGAGCTCCGTCTGACGGGGCCCTTCCGCCAGCAGCGATGCGAGCGAGTGCTGGCCGGCTGGACCGTTACACCTTTACCTCTAACGCAGTGGCGGCTCCTGCAAAATCTCTCAGGGGGGGCAAATGTCTGGATGATTGATAAGGATAAGGTCCACCCATGCAATGGATAAATTAACAGCTTAAGCATGTAAAGGCAACTTCACTGCTTTAATATTAATGAAAAATAAAGTGACTCTTACAATACATCTTGTTTGTTTCTATACTCACTATTAATACAATCCACTCAAGTTTCTTTTATTAAAGATTCCACTAGGTGGCGACAAATTATATTGTTGGATGAAACGTGCTTACGTATGATGACGTAAGCACGTATGATGACGTAAGCACGTTAGTGCGAGCCCTCCCGGAAGCCATAGAGAATGCATTGCAGCGCCCCCCGTTCGAAAAAAAAACATCTTTGAATGTAAGTCTATGGGACCACTCGGGGCGATTCTCAGCCGGAGTGAAATCGCCCAAAAAGAGGCGGTACTCCGCAGAACGTGACATGACGCTGATTGGACTATATCCAGAGGCACAGTGACGGCTAGCGTGACTCTGTGGTTGAATGACATTGGTGGTGCGTCGCCCAATCGCCCTAATGAAGAAACCGCCCCTGCTCTAACGTGAAGGAGATGTCACATCCATTTCGCATAGGTCTGTTGTGCGTCTCTCACTGATCTCATTATCTAATCAACAACCACAAAAAGACTCCCACCGTCAACAACACTGCCTTGAAAATAACAAAATCAGCGACGTTTTGGGCAATAGCCAATTGTCATGATGCCACACGTCTAGTTAATGCGCAACAGATTTCGCATGAAATTCACGTAGGTCATACAATATTTATTTATTTATATCACATCTAGTTAACATGAAACAGACCACACAACGAGTTCGCACAGGCCCGTACCCACATGTCTCACGTATCTCATCTCGCGTTCAAGTGAAACGGACTTCAAATCTCTATCACATCAAAGGGACTTCACGTCTCTTTTGCCTGAGCAGCAAGTAAGCCGTCGTGAAACGGCAACAGCAGCCAGTGACACAGCCCAGGAGCGATTGTTTCTGCACCGCAGGACATTCGCATCAACACGTCCGCCCAACGCAACACACTTTCTTTTTTTGATGGCAAGATCAGGTTGTGTTCCCGCACGCAACGCTTTGATTCCGGAGCGTAATGATGAATGGCACGCGGTTTGCAGCCACCCAGAGAAAGCGAAGGCGCGAACCGTTGCAATAGTTCCGCCGGTGACGACCGAGCGGCAAACGAGCGTCCTGGAGTGGCTGCCGAGCGATTCGTAGACGACAGCGCTCGCCGATTTATATCAATGAGGGCAAAGCAGCAACAAAAACCAACAGCTGTGGATTTGAACATTGAAACGGGTGGAACTGCGGTGACCCTGCGTCACGTGGGGGGATTCGTCCTCACGCCGGGTGAAGGGGGGGGAGAGTTTACAACGCTGTGAATTTAAACTAAAAATATTAATCGCATTTTATTTGTAAAGCGCACGTAGAAAACCAGAACCGGAAAAACAAAGAGATGACCGCGTATGAATTTAGAGCAGTAGAGCTTTAAACCTGGGGTGCACACGCTGTACCACCTGGGGGAGCGAGACGTGGCCAGATTTTTATAGCAGATAAATAATTATAATCTACACACATTAATTAAGCAGGGGCACGTAAGTACAACTGCTTAGTTTCAGCAAACCTTTGTGTTTATTCACGTAAAAATACGATTGAGAGCCCAAGCGTTGCAAGGCTGCAGGAAAGGTGAAGAACCAGCGGTTTAGACGAACGGATTGAAAGAAATAACCCCCCTGCATTCTGAGTCTTTTCTTGGGTATGATGGCAATATGTTCAGCAGCCAAACGCTAATGCCGAGGTGTACCAGCCGCGAGATGGCTTCTGGAGTTGGGTTCCTGTAGTGTTGCTCTTCCTCCGCTGAGAGAGCGCGTACTGGAGCGGCTTACAATATGGTCCTGAGTTTGCACTGCATGGGAACAAATGACACCACCGCGGCTTGTAATCTTTAATTGCCCGTTCGTGGAGGAGATTGTGTGCATTGGGCTGCTGGTGTTCCGATGCGGTTAACGCGATATAAAAATAGCAACGAGAAGCAGTGGAGAAAGCAGGGACGAGGAGAGAGAACGATGAGTGGGGAGTTCACAACGGGGGGAACCGATGAAGAAGCTGGATCAGCAAAAGGCAGAGCAACACCCTGGCCTGTAAGACCATCAGCGATGCCGTGAGAGGCACGCAACATGTTGGAGCACGGACGCCGCTGTGCATCGGATTCCGTCAATGTTCGCAAGTGGGTCAGGTAGATCGCGACTCGCTCCTGTTTCGATTTGTGTCTGTTAAACAACAACAACAGAAAATGAACCTGGGTATCACACGATAGGATAAAAGTTCACAGCGGTAAAAGTATTGATTTTGCAAACACCGCCGTTTGCTCGTCTATAAACGTGTTTGATGACAGAATTTACTTTGGCAATAACCAAATAAATACGTAACAAAATCTGTTCTGCGAGCCCTCGCCCAGGACCCACTCTCCGCACAACATCTCCAAGCCAAATTGCAGTGTTTGGAGGAGACAAAATCGCCTTTTGAGGCAAAACATTACCAAATTGCATTGTAGGGGCCACTTTTGGACAATTTTGGGTAGAGGGTGGGTGGGGGGGGGGTAGCAAAGTGCAGGATGAGGTGGCAATTTGTCTGTCCAAGGATGAGAAGGGACCCTGCCCAAGGCTGGAAGCCCTGTTTGCGGCACACGCGGTTATTTCGCTTGCCCTGAAACGTGGGGAACGTGCCGTGCAGCGGCAACTTTCGAGCGGCGTCGTGAGATACTTCCAAGGAGCTCAATGCAAATGGAGCACGGCGAAGCACCTTTGACCCTTTCACGGCTAATATATTGCTTTGGCTTTCTTACGAGTGAGAAAAACAAACCGATTGCACCTCGTTAGTTCTGAAGTGGCAATGTATTCCCATTTTTTTTATTTCGGCGTAATACCCATATTAATTGTATTACACGACCATCGTCACCATCAGCTAATTTTCGCCGCTGCTTTACGAAGGCCTCTACGTGCTGGCGTCATTCTCTCGTGGCCCTGCGCTGCAATAATCCATCTCCCTGCTTGCTGCAACGTGAGCTGATCTTATCGTTCCATCTTCGTGGTAGCGGTGGTGCCGTCACCGCGTGCATTACCTCAAATGGCTTCGTCCCTGCACTTTATTTTCCAGAAGTCAAGATGTCATCACGGCCAATGCCGTAGATGCCGCCACCACCACCACCACGCCATCTACCCTTGGCCAGATCCCACAGCGGCTACAGCAGGCCTCCAGTGTTTTTATTAAATGTTTTTTTTTTATGTTGTAGTAAAAACGCGAGTCTGGTAGAACGTGCTGGAGATCTCTCTGAGGGTATCCCATTCTGGCCTTGGGTTGTCAATTCGGTTTCCAGTCTCGTGGAGACTATTCCAGTACCTGTCGAGGCAACGGGCCCTCTTTCTACCCCGTACACGTCCCAACCCAGCGCTATCTCGAGTGGCTAATCGGTGTTTTGTTTTTGATCAGTTACTGTAATTTGCTTTGACCTTCAAGATCGCACTTAGACTCTTCGCACGTGTTTGCATGGGGACATTATGGGACGTGACTATGCGATGATCACCAGCCATGGAACAACTCTACCGATGGTGACAATTCATAAGCCACAGACTTCAAATCGCAGATTTTTAAGTGGTAACGTGTAAAAAAAAAGATAAATAAACGTGTTAATTTGTCAATGTATTCATCCATGATCCTAAAGGCTACCATTGGTCGCCACATTTTTTCATCATTTTGATACTGCCAAAAATGTCCCATCGATATTAATAAACACTATAGACTAAACATCTCAGTGTAGGAATCTCCCAAAAAGTGATCCTTGAGACTCATTGTGGGTTTCCTGACAAACATAAATCGATAGAAGAATTACTAATATGCATCTCTATTTGTGGTCCTGGCCACAATTTGGAAATTCCATATTCCTATGACAGAATCGAGCGTCTCTGGAGGGAAACCACTAGTGGCAGAATAATAATAAAATATCGGTGCCGAGGCTGGCGTCTCTGATCACCGCTATCAACCAGACATGCTGCTCACTCTTCCTTCCGCGAAGGAGTCGGTGCACAACTGCGTCATTTTACAAAAACCCTCCACGATGTGGCTTTGGCTTGTGTCTCGCGTGCCCTTCGGCACGGTGTCCGACGATTCGTGCCGAACGGCACGCGGCACAAACCTGAAAACACGTCAGAGCCGGACAGCACACCCGTGGCAAAACACGCAGCAGTGTTTACAGATACTAAACAGGATCATCTGCAATCCTCTTCTTGGTTATTTATGATCCAATCCAAGTTCCCCACCATTTGGGTGAGTCCTAACCACTTTTGGCTCTTTTGACTACTCTATTGATTGTATTAAATATGTATCAGTTACAGAGCTGGCCACAGAGATCCTTTATTTAAACCAGGTGATACATCATTGAGGCAATGTGTCTCCTTTGCAAGAGAGATCCTGGGTAGGATAGACTCGAAATGAAATGCGCGAAAGGATGCTTAGTAGTGTGAATTAGAAAAACTAAATACAAAGACCAAACGCCACGTAAGAAATTTAAATTAATGTAAAAAACGCAAAGATGGCTTAATTTTTACATTTTGGGATAATAATTATTCACAGATATTAATAACAACAATTCTGTACAGCCCTTTGCTGGATGAAGGCGTCCGCATGTCGAGTTGATCATGAGGGTTTCTCTGACCATACTTCACCACACTTAGTTGATGCGTCAGTGAAGGAAGGGAGGGTCCTGCAGGGCTGGTTCAGATATTACTCGTCACTGACGCTCGCTGTGGCCAGGAATAGAACTCAGGTCGTTGAGTTCCTCACGCAGTGTGCTCACCACAAAACGAACCACGACGCCATAATTATTTTATTATTGACGTGCAAAAACAAAACAAAATGTTTCTATCAACAGAAATAATAACGTCTGTTCCGCATAAACTGAAATGAAAAGCCACCGACAAATGCTATTCTTCCGTGTAATTTTCCTTTCTGCGTTTCAATCTCGTTGCATTTCTCCATGCGCTGAAGCTGAAATAAGTAAAGAAAATGGTTTGCATCCATTCACTCTTTAAAGACGCAAACCTTGTTGCCCTACTTCATCTGCAGCAAACATAATTTTCCTCTGAATTCGCAGACAAGATATATACGGAGCGGGTCATTTCAAATAGTTAAAATTGATAACACTCAACATTCGGTTGTCAATCTTTTGCTGGATGAAGGCCTCTCCACACTGTGCGTTGCGGGGTTGTTTGACCATGATTCACCACACGCAAGTTGGATAAAGAAACGGAGGCAGGACCGGTCCAGATATCGCTCTCCACCGAGGGCTCGAACTCAGCTGTTTGAAGTTCACCGTGTCGTGTGCCAACTACCGCACCACCACTCCACAACCAGATTTGAACGATGACATTTTTAAAAGAGCTGGACGTCTTTTCTTTTTTAAAATCTCGTAAATATATTTGGTACGCAAATAATCAGGTTTATGCACGTGCCAAAAAAAACCGATCCATAATTTTTACCCAAAATCCTCTTCGGGAAAAAAACTGGTCTATGTTATTTAATTCACTTTACCTGCATATAGGCGATGGAAATAGTGTGTGAACAGCGCTGTGATCCAGGCGACACAAGTTTAATTCCCCACCAAAGCTAACATTATTGGCAAGCGATATCCGAACCAATCCCGGGCACTCCCCTTTCACCGATCCACAGTGATCAGTGTGATGAAGTATGGTCAAACAACTCCTATCAACGACGTGGCACGGGAAAGGCTTCATTCAGCAGTGGATTTTCAAAGAGCGTAATTTTACATTTTATCTCCATGTGATTGACCATTGTAGCAGATGCACCGTTTTTTTTACTTTTACCAGGTAAGGCCCACTGAGCTATACAGCTCTGGTTCAGAAGCGACCTGGCCGCAAATGATAGCTCATCGAAGTTGCTTATCACGTGGAAATGTGAAGCAGCAAAATACTCTAAACGCGTGATGTTGATTCTAAATTGCGGAGGGAAAAACTGGAGGACCCGGAGAAAAATCTACACGACTACAGGGAGAATACGCAAACTTCAAATATACAGCAGCAGGGTCAGAATCAAACACATAACCTCCTGTACACCAGGAGGGGCGGTCAACAATCTCGCCTCCATGGAGCCCCTACTGTGTTAGCTCCTATAATAGTACTCTCATAATAGTACTGTGCCTATAACTGTGACTATAAACCTATGGAAGTGTAATCCCCTGACGGCCCCGTACCACAGCATGTACGCTTCCTTCCCCTAAGTGAAAATTAACGAAGCGGACAGCTACACCAGTGGCTGTGTTGAAAAAAAAAAAGCAAAAACTGATCAAAACACAATCATACACGTGAAGACATTACGGCGATTCATCGCACACCAATTCACCAATTCGTAAAGCAACACGCGGTGCAATGCGAAAGCACAATCAGAGGGCAGTGCAGCACCACCGTGAAAAAAATTAACCCGTAAAAAAAAAAAATTTCACTATAAATCCTTTATATGCGTGGCGGCTAGAGTCCTCTCGTCCTCTGGCTTGAGATGGCTGCCACCTATGGGTCAGATGATTGCCTGGCAGCATTAAGCAATTGGTAATTAAATATAAAAAAAATTCCTAAAAAGTGTAAAATTTAGCAAAAAATTTTTCACGAAAATTCATTGTCACGCACAACGAGTCTGTGTGCAAAATGTCAGCTCGATTGGATCACGAGAAGTGGGTTAAAAAACGACAAAAGATTGGCACGGTCGTAAGCACGCAAGCAGGCAAGCAAGCGCACTTAATATAAAGGATTTAAATAAAAAACGACCGAAAGATTTGCACGGTCGTAAGCGCGCAAGCAAGCAAGCGAACTTAATATAAAGGATTTAAAAAAACACTACGCAGTGGTATAACTGCTCCTTCCCTTCGTTAAAAAACCAAAAAAACATCCAGTGAAGTCGATTACAAAGTACCAACGGAAAATGCCCAGCTCCCGACATCCCTCTTACAGAAGAGGCCTCTTGTACCGACCCATGGAGAGCAACACGAGGCAAATATTTCTTCAGGAATTGCGAACTCTGAAACCTGGTTATCACATACGCCTCATATCGCTGGCACCAGATCTCCCTCACATCCACCTTGGACATGGCTTCAGGGCCCAACTGGGGGAAGTAAATGTTTTTTACGATTTCACTTGTAATCATATGAAACAGATGGCAGCTTGAACGAAAGCAAAGATGAAAACGAATATACGGATGGGAGGAGAGGAAATGTCTGTAAACATTTCGGGGAAAAGAAAAAAAATATTTTAAAAAAATTGGAGTTTCTTTCGAAAGGAATATAAGAATGTTCGAATGTACAAATAAATACTATTAGTAATAAACACCACAAGCGCTGATTAGTGCTGGCACATCTCTCAAAATGTTTCGTCTTGTTAATTCATTCATCAAACCATGAGCATAAAAAAACAGCTTGAAAAGTAATAACGTGCGCTCATGATATTAGCATTAGCGTTTAAAGAAAAACCGTCCGTAGCGCTGGGGAGGTTTTCACGGTTGTGCTGTACGGCTCTGCAACGCGTGCTCAGGTTTGTGCTGCGCGTTGCTCAGCATGCTGTCCTGACGTTATTCGCCACGTCCTGATGAAGCTCCCAGGACGTGCATGGAAACGTCGGACATCGTGGCGAACAACACGAGGCGTCTGTCAAAGGCTGTAAATTTCGTTCAACAAACCGGCATGCATTTCGATTTAAAGCTTTCGTGACTGCAGGGATTCATCTTCTTGGTTCTTTCGGTAAAGTCACGTGACTTTACCGAAAGAACCAAGAAGATAAACCGGCATGCACACAAGCACAGCCCTTTTGTAGCTAAAAATAAACTAAACTATTTTTTTTTTATTCGACCAGGTAAAGCCCACTAAACTCGACAGCTTTATTTCAGAAGCGACCTGGCCACAAATGATAGCTCAACGAGAAGTGGCTTATCATGTTGGAAATGTATAGCAGCAGCCACATACTCTAAAACGCATGTTTTTAAATGTGGAGGGCAATCCCGGAGGACTCGGAGAAAATTCCATGCGACCACCGGGAAAACATTCAAACTCCCAATATACAGCAGCAGGCGTCAGGGTTAGGGATTGAACCTACGTGCTCCTGCATACCAGGTGAGGCAGGCAACATCTTGCCAGCGTGGCGAAGTGTTAACTACCTCGTCAATCCACTGCTGGATGAGGGCCTTCCCACGCCGTGCGGGTGTTTGAATAGCAATGCTGCATCTCGCTGGATTGAGGTGGTTCTCCCAGCTCTTCACAACATGGACCACCCCCCACCACCCACCTCCTCAGGCTGCTGTCCGCAGCAAAATGTATCGGCCTCATCTCCTCCGTCGGCCCCGAAAGCCGTCTGATTGTTGCCACAGTTGACTGTGCATCTTCCAGAAACACCACGCCACCGGGCGGGGCCCTGCCAATGGCATAAACACCACGCCACCGTATCCTAGCGCGGCAGTGCCATGTAATGAGGGATGTCCATGAGAGGTTTCCGCGTAAATCAGAGGTCACAAACGGGTTTTGATTCCTTACCCGTACCCGGCAGCACCAGGGTCGCAAATGGGGCCCGTACCCGGCCGGGTACGGGTACCCGTTCCCTACCCGTACCCTACCCGAAATTAGTGACAAACGGTTACTCACCAGTGACTCACGGCCTACCTGTACCCGTACCCGGCCGGGTACGGGTAGCCGGGTATCGGGTAGGGTACGGGTATCGGGTACCCGTTTGCGACCCCTGGCGTAAGTGTAGAAATGTGTCGTTAAAAACCCGCCACCACCCGACACAACCAACTAGTAAGGGTTGCCACGTAACAAGAACGTGGGGAATTCATCACTAGTACAGCACACTGGTGTGTTGGAGAGCCAAGCCGCAACATTTACAATCTGAGAATGACGTTTCGCCAGTAATTACAACCAGCTTCATCAGGCGACAGCCAGATTTGTGGAAAAGTCTTCCTGTTTCGTTCCTTATATAGAGGCGTAGGTGTGTTGACCACCCTTAATTGATATATTTAAGCGATCTAACCCAAAAACCTCTATTATGGATGATATTGGTCGCGGAAGCCTACGTTTTAAAATGAGGCATGTGTCAAAATCGTTGGGAAATCCACTTTATTTGAAGCGCGTGTCACCTTCCAGAATCAATCTGGACTAACCGTATCGGTTGGGTCTGTCCAGCAGACTGTCCATCCGTGCAGGCGTGAGCTGCGCCGCAGTCGGGCACTCTGTTGCCGAAGAGCGGTGCGTGGGCTTGTCAGGCGCACGAGGAAGAGGGCTCGCCACTTCAACTAAACATTGTCTCTTTGCACGGGGAGACGTGACGAGATGGGCAACATTTGTGTGATTTGGTGTCGCGCCTGCCTCATGCTAACAGACACAAATGCTAATTTAAGTTCTGCGTCTTAAACGGGTCAAAATTGCAGTTTACTATATTTAAAAAAACAATAAGGCTTGAATCTTGATTTGAATCTTTCGTGACTGCAGGAATCCATACTCTTTTGTTCTTTACCGAAATAACCAAAAAATAAGGCTTGAATTATGTGCCAGTTAAACATTTGCTGCACTGCTTAAAAAAGTTCGTGCTTGAAATATAAAAACGCGAGAGTGAGATGCGTGCAAGCGAGTGATGACAAGCAGATCATGCGGTGCTTGAAAAAGAAATATACGTAGCAGAGGACTCGAATAGATGTGATCATGCATAATTTTTGTGCATTTCTAGTCCTTATTGTATATTTTGGAATGTTATTGTTTGGGGGCAAATGTATCGCATAACATGCACCGGGGAAGGCGTTGTAATTTTACTTATATATTTTTATGGAGTCATTGTTACTGTGAATGGGAGTGAGCCAATCCATTGTCATTGTGACCACCACACGCGTGATACAGCTGGCATACATAAAACCTCAGAACCAACAAAGAAATGAGTTATTTAAACATTATTCATTGCCATTACCACACTGAGTCACCAAGCCATATTAGGTTACCAAAGAAACGTTCAATTCATGTTCTACAGAGAATGTAAAGTATTATATGTGGCCGCCTATTAGTGCAACTCATAAGCTGTGCACAAAAAGACAAATATAAAGATCCCCCGTATAGCCTTTACAGACTGTAGGGGCAAGTGCTGTTAGCGAGCACAGTTGTACACAAACACGCGCACACATACATGCAAATGCATGCACAAAGACAAAGATCCCCCGTGTAGCCCTAACAGACTGTTGGGGCAAGTGCAGCTAGCGAGCACCTACGAAGGCCAGTATGGTACACAAGGGGGTGGGTGGCAAACACCACGCCCTGGCCGCCTTTGTCTCCACCGTGGCGACGTTTACACACCGCACCAGGTACTCATGTGAGGCTGAGTCGACCTCGGGGAGGCCCAAGACCGGTTCAGATAATCGTCACCGGTGTTGGCAGTGAGCGGGAATTGAACTCGGGCAGCTGAGTTCGTAGCGCAGCGCTGCACCACCGCTCCCCATACGCATGCACACACGTGCTCATACCTGCATACGCATGCACACACGTGCTCGTACATGCATACGCGTGCACACACGTGCTCATACCTGCATACGCTTGTTGTAAGCTACAACATACATGGTGACGTCAATATAACTTAGCAGCTATAAACGCATTTCCAGAATGACCAACAATTGGGAAACACGCAGTTAAAAGCATTATTTATAGAAGCACAGATTACATTTTTAAAATCTGCAGCCAGCAAGGCTGGCCTTGGCAGTACAGCTTGGCGTCACGACCCATGGCTCAAGTGTTCAACTTTTCCAAGTTGTCTGGACAACCCCAATGTTATGGCATTTGAAAACGAGTGATACGTTCCAATGCGCGAAAATACCTCGATATAATCGCAAAGAGGTAAACACTTACAAGTGACCCACTCCACTTCGTGCAAACAACGGAGGCAATAATGTAGGGTTTTGACATTTTTTTTCCGATGTGGAATAATAACGGATGTAAACATTCACACTCTTGGGGATTGTATGCTGGCACGCATTTTTATTCTACTGCTTAATTTTGTCATCATCTTGGATACTGCCAAAAAAGGTCCCGTAGATATAACTGCTCAAGCCGAGCTGTAAATGTTCTTATATGCACATTATCTTTGTACTGTTCGCTTTTTGGCATTCTCTGGTCTGACACTGGTGAGAGAAGTCCCTAAGGAAGGCTGCCTCTGGTGTAGGCCAATCAGTTTCAAAAACAATGCGAATATTATCAGAGCATACTCTTTGGTTCTTTCGGTAAAGTACCCACGTGACTTTACTGATTGAACTAAAGAGTATGGATTCCTGCAGTCACGAAAGCTTCAAATCAAGATTATCAGAGCATGTTTGTTTGCATGTTTTGCCAGAAGTATGTGTGGTTAATGCAGCCTTGATGCCTTTAAAAAAGGTAACTATTTGGTGTTTGAACATCTTAAAGCCTCCTGTTTTAATTCCAGAAAGGGTAAAACCTCTTCTTATGTTTTCATCACATTATTATTTATTGTCAACAGTGGCCTAGTCATGCACAAATAAAACATGCGTAGGTACCCCCACCAAATTCAAGAAGTCTGGTCACCATGGAAGAGAAGGCCAACATCCCTCCACAGGTGTTCTCTATAGCTCCTTCTCGTTAAAGGCTCTTTCTCCAGCAGTGACATGAGCAGCAATCAGACGGATGCACCTTTTACCTTTTACCAGAAGACACATCTCCACACCACAGTAACAGTGTGGCACTCTGAGGCCAGAACATCGCAGGGAAAATCTTTTAATTCTGTTGTTGGTTCTCTAAATTAATTACGTGTGCTAATTTAATTCGCTCAGCATATTCCCTCCTCCATAGGTACGTAGTAGAAAGAGCCAGAACCGGGTCTTGCAGCCGACCCTAAAGTATTTGGTGACACCCTGGCATTAATTTTCTATAAATGCCGAAAGAATGAAACAAATGTATTATGGCAGGTAATTTTTTATGAATTGCTTCCTGTGTTTCGGATTGATTTCGGGCAGGTGAAAGTATCATTACACAAAGGAGGCACTCATTGCAGCCGCATTCTGCAATAAATGTTCTCGCTGTGTCAGAACATTTGTCCTGGCTTTAATTTGGCGCAAAGCAGAGAGGTCCATTGGCCCGAGTTTTGCCATGAGGCCTCGTGCCCTCTCAAGTAGGCAACAGCAATAATTGTGGGTAGTCATCCACAAATAGATTTTTGCACAATGCCATTATTCACACTATTGCCAAGGACCCCGTTGTGTTGACTTCAAAATAAAATAATCCCGAGTAATGTATGTTATTATCTACCCTGGAAAGCCTTGGGGAGTCTCAAAAAAGTTTTTGTCGTATTTTTCTCAGGAGGGTCATGCATTGGAATGCTTTTGTTTAATTATCTAAAATTAGTGGTTGGCTTTTGGAAATAAACTGTAAGAATTGGAGAAAACTTACGATGCATAGGACAAAACCAAAAACACTCAAAGTTCTGTACAGATCGATTCAATAATCCCTTGTTTTCCTCCATCTCCTCACCATCTGGCAGCTCAAGTCCACAACACCTGGTATATCGAAGAAGCTTCCAACCCAATTGTACTCACCAGGCTCATTGGCTCAACCCTGCTTGGTTTACAAGATCTCAAATAATGGGAGGCATTTGAGATATCCCAGAGGAAACCCACAACTCCTGGCCTCCTTGCAGCCACACACGCACAACACCCTGTTAACCCTGTAAGATGGTAATCCATGCAAAAACTAATGAGGCACAACCTTGCTTTATATTGGAACAAGTTCAGACACTCATGAACCCTGCACTCGGGAGGCAAATGCATGTTTTTTGTTGTTGTTGTCACCCAGGTCACCTGCCCTAACGATGAATGCGTTCTGGAAAAATCTTTTTCCTCAGCCTCCGCATTGCCTCCACAAGGAGGATGTGTCATCGATGCAGGCGTAGAGCTCGGACACAGAGCCGTGATTCACTGCCCACGAGTGCCACCTCGCCACATGCTCCAGCATCTTTCCACTTTGTCCGTGGAAACATCAGCCTGCAAGCTCGGAGCCAAAGTAAACGGTAGGACTACCCCCCCACCCCTCCCACGACACACACCCCCCCCCCGACCTGGCTTCACACACTCTCACACACACTCACACACACTCACTCACTCACACACACACTCACTCTCACACACACACTCACACACACTCACTCACACACACACTCACTCACACTCACACACACTCACTCTCACACACACACATTCTCACTCACACTCTCACGCACACTTTCACACACTCACACTCACTCACACTCACTCACACACACACACTCACTCACACACACACTCTCACTCTCACACACAAACACTCACACACACTCACACACACTCACACACTCTCACACAGACTCACTCACACACACACTCACTCACACTCTCACACACACACTCACACACACTCACTCTCACTCTCACACACACATTCTCACTCACACTCTCACGCACACTTTCACACACTCACACTCACTCACACTCACTCACACACACACACTCACTCACACACACACTCTCACTCTCACACACACACACTCACACACACTCACACACACTCTCACACTCTCACACAGACTCACTCACACACACACTCACTCACACTCTCACACACACACTCACACACACACTCACAAACACTCACACACACACTCTTACACACTCTCACACACACATTCTCACACACACACTCACACACACTCTCACACTCACTCACACTCTCACACACACACTCACACTCACTCACACTCACACACTCTCACACACTCTCACACACACTCACTCACACACACACTCACTCACTCTCACACACACTCACTCTCACACACTCACACTCTCACACACTCACACTCTCACACACACTCACACACTCATTCTCACACACACTCACTCACACTCTCACACACACTCATTCTCACACACACTCACTCACACTCTCACACACACACACTATCTCACACACACTCACACACACACTCTCACACACACTCACTCACACTCTCACACACACTCACACACACTCACTCACACACACTCACTCACACTCATTCTCACACACACTCACTCACACTCTCACACACTCACACTCTCACACACACTCACACACACTCACTCACACACACTCACACACACTCCAAGATCCACTCCGCCACAACAAGAAGAAGAAGATGCAAACCCGGCGTCGCTCAACGCACGCTTGCACAACTCAATAACAGCTCTCACGACCGACACGGTTGTTTTCGACGCAGTCATTGCTCATTTAGTCGTGCACTCATTCACACGTTTAATTATTCATGGACTCAAACGACTATTTTGTAACTTTTGTTCCAAAATATTCCTTCCTGCCTTACTTTCAAAGTCCAATATTTATTGTCTGTGATCAAATTAGCCTGAAATATGCCCGATCTTGTCAGATCTCGGAAGCTAGCTTGCAGGTGAACGGGAGACTGCCCGGCAACACAACGTTCCCAACACCACCGAGGTGCCATGCCCTCGAGGTCGTACAGGCACAGAGGAATATTCCTACACAGAAATATGCCGATACATACCAAATCGCCCTGAATGTGCCCAATGTCATCTGATTTTTGAAGCTAAGAATTGAGCCTGGATATTACTCATATGTGAGACTACCTGGGCATGTAAGGTGTTATAGGCATGGCCTGCATGGTGGCTGATATGGCAAAAAAAAATCTATGGTTTCGTGAACCCATCTGTGCACAGCTTTGTTACACCTATGCGTGAGTTGTCTCCCGAGTGCTTCCATTTCTTCCTGGACATCACTCTGTGCATGTTGAGTATTTGGCTGCGATAAATAGAAATATCCACGTGGTGATGAGCCACTTCGTTGAGCTATCATTTGTGGCCAGGTCGCTTCTGAAAAAGAGATGTATTGCTCAGTGGGGGCCTTAGCTTGTAGAATAAATAAAAAATAGTTAATTTTCTTGGTTCTTTCGGTAAAGTCACGTAGAAGGGAAATAATAAAATAACAAAAATAATAAAAATACAAAATTTCTCATGACGTTTTGACTGCAACACAAGCAATCATCATCAGGTGTGAAATTCACAGCAAAAAAAATTGAAATTTTCTTGCTGTGGATTTCACAAAATTAGAAATTTTCTTGCTGTGGATTTCACACCTGATGATGATTGCTTGTGTTGCAGTCGAAACGTCGTGATAATTTTTATTGTTTTATATTTTTATTATTTTATTATTTCCCTTCTACGTTACTTTACCGAAAGAACCAAGAATATGAATCCCTGCAGTCACGAAAGCTTTAACTAAAAATTAAAAATAGTTTATTTTATTTTTACTCATTGAGGTATTCCTCATGTAAAGAACATTATTAGTATGAAACATTTTTGAATGGTGCTTTTAACGTTAATAAGCAATGATAATAATAATCATTAATATACTGTGACACGTGTTGAGAAGTGCTCATCTCGATTTGGTCAGATCAAATTGTGCAAAATCCCACGGTCTTCTTATTGCAACCAGTCTCTCGATTGCAATCAGTGCTGAAGTCATGTAATCTGGTACTAACATAATAGGACCCACCCCACCAAAGAGTATAATACGTGAGGTTGAACCCCACTTTGGAAAACAATGATGCCTTACAGAGCACAGTCCCAAAGGCCCAAACCGCAAAGCAAGCCAGCAAACAGTAGCCCTTTAACAGCTGTAACAGATAAACGCATTTCTCGAATTGAGCAAGGTTATAGAGACTTAGCAAAGAGACGATGAGAGGGAATCCCAAATTCGAGCAGAGGGAGAAATCAACTCGAATGAGAAGTGCTCTGAGCTGCGGTGCGGTGGTCCAACACAGTGTGGGTGAGGAGGGACCTGCAGCGTGGGCGGAGGGAATCAATGAGCAAAGTTCACAGACACACCAGGCACGGTGGTCGTGATAGAAGCGTAATGAGGAGCCGACTGACCGCCGGCTGGAGTGCGTCGGTGAATTAAACTCCGAATCGAATGTCCGTTCATCTCATCTCAGGGCAGGACAAGTGAGCGGACAGAAGTGGCAAATCAATCGTGGAAGAATCACAGAAGATACACACGTTCAAGTAGAATGTCACTATTTGCAATCCAAATATCACTCTTTGGTTCTTTCGTTAAAGGGCTCGCCCACTTCAGCAATTGTTTCTTGCTGTGGTTGTCCCACCTGATGACGGATGCTTGTGTTGCGCCCGAAACGTCGTGATTTAATTTATTTTATTTTATACCTACGTGACTTTACCGGAAGAACCAAAGAGTATGGATCCCTGCAGTCACGAAAACTTTAAATCTAAATCAAAATATTATTTTGACAAAATTACAACAATGAATAATTGTTTTTGTCATTCAGTTTATCGCCGAATTTATTTTTGAGATTAATTTTAATAGCCCCAGATTGTGCAAGCTTTGCATTCTCACATAAATCATTCACGTTGCCTTTTGCACCACGGCCAAGAATGGTGTTCATGGTTAGGGATGAGGTTGGGTTAGAATTATGGTTAGAAGGTTGGGGTTGGGTAAGGATTGGGTTAGAATTAGGGTTAAGATTGCACGCGAAAGAAGGCAACTCACATGCACAAACACTTAACGCTACGCAGTGAAGCGATGTCTATATGGAGAGGAGTCCCCTGCTGCTGAAGCAGGTAATAAAACAGACTTGACAAGGCTTGCCCCTCTCCCTTCCGTTGGCAAACCCCTCTTCTGCCGGCATTCTTTGACAGTGCACAGGTCTGTCTCGCGAGTTGCCTTTCTGCCAAGACTCCCAGCAAGTAAAAAAAAGCACTGAAAGTTGAAATATTTGTTAACGAGGGGCGACGACATTCACAATCGTTTCAATTTAAAAATGTATGACGGTGCAATGGGCACAACACTCTGTTTAAATCTTAGATTGAAAACTTTTTTTTTTAGAAGTGCTTCGTGTTTAGTTTGTTGTCCTTCCCACGTAACATCCGATGAGCACGGTTGACTGCGTACTGAGCGAAATAAGTTCAGCGTACGCACAAATCACAAGTTTCAAAGCTGCATTGACGTATACGTTACGATGATGAACCAAGCTCTGCATGAAGGTGACGTCCGCTGTGTGTCCGTGGCGTTAACGTCACCCGTGCTTTCGGTGCAACGAATCCATTAATCAGACCGCAATGACGATACCCCTGAAAAAGTTATTGTTGGCCTAATTCAATTTCGAGCAAATAAATATATTAACTTATAATACAATTGGCCGTTCTGTGTCTCACACTCGTGGCCTATTAAAAAGTTCGGGCAGGATTTAGGTGAAGATTGTTCTTGGCTCCCCAGCGCCCCTGCAGGGTCCAAGAAACATATTTTTCGTGACAGCACGGGAAGAGCTTGCGGGTTATTTATTGGAGTCTAGCTGTGCCGAAAGACAACCTTAGGCCAAGAGTACAGGCAACGCACCCACAGATGGTTGACCGTAATAGAGTGCAGTTTCTCTCGATAATAGTTAGAGGCCATCAATAATTATCAATTTCTCGGGCACACAAAGAGTCCTTTCTCGTGGTGATGTCGGTGGATGGTCCCAAGGGACCACTTTGTTTTTGTTCCGTGGCCATGTAAAACAAAAATGGCGACAAAGTCACACACAGAGGGCAGCACTTTTACATGCGCATTCGTTCTTACCTCTTTGTTCATGTCTGCGCTTGTTGATATGTAAACTCCTGTGTCAAGGCGCTAATATACGCTGCCAAGCTTGGCGGTGTTCATTGGGACGCTGTCTTTCCGACAGCTCTGTTTCTTCACCTGAGGACGGCTGCTTTTATTGTGGCCGAAACGTCGTGAGAATTTTTATTTTATCATGTTTTATTTTTATTATTTCCCTTCTACGTGACTTTACGGAAAGAACCAAGAAGATGAATCCCTGCAGTCACGAAAGCTTAAAATCGAAATTTATATATGAATAATTTACTCTGGAATAGTACGTAAGAATTTTCGTTGTAATTCGTCTGCCAATTAATGCGTTATCCATAGAAACAAATTTGCATATGCTAAATTAGCACTGGATAGTACTTTTCATTTGGAGATCCTGAACCAGTGATTAAATTTCCACATTCCTCTGGTGGAGACCAATCTCTATAAGATGTTCATTGCTGGCTTCCCCCCAAAAAATCGTACTCATTTTATCGACCACTAAAGGGACCGTGGGTTCAGTCGATGTCCACCTTGGATTCAAACTAAAAACCCTCTCCGAGACAAACACTGATTCAATGCCACCCGAATAGAAACCACGTGGAGCTCCAGTGTCATGGTGTTATCACACTGGAGTCGCAATTCAGAGGTCACCAGTTCGATTTGATCTCCAGGTGCGGCAACCGATACAAAGGAGCGAGTCTCTAAAATGCCCCCGCCTTAGTCCACCAAGCTGTATGAATGTGAGACTCCCTGGGAATGTCAGGTGGTGGGGTAAAGTGCGAGAACTCCAACTTACTCCAAGACATGATCAACGTGGAAGAGTAGGCCAACATACCTATTGAAAGGTACTCTTCAGATCTCCCTCTAGTGGAGGCCCTCCACTAGAGGGAGCGGCGTGAGCAAGACATCGCACCTTTGACATTTGCACACAGCACGCCGCATTGCAAGTGAGTGCGGGGCCAAGGCTGCAAGGCGTCGCCACATTTTACAATTAATCAAGCAGCGTCGTTGAGGTCCCACGGCACTTAATAGGCGAGAGATCAGGCGGGGTTCACGCAGCTTGGAAACCTTACACCGCCGTACAAGCGTTGCTACCTTTTAGACCATCCGACCCTTGCCCGCACACGGAGTTCTGCGTGGCGATTATGTCACAGTGTGTACCCACAAATTGTGCCGAGTAGCAGGCGCGCGCACACAAACACAAGCAACAGCTGTGTGCAACTCGAAAGCATTTCACATTACGAGCCGAGTTACAGCTTTGACGAGAGGGGGTCTCGGGAAGAAACGTTAGTGTGCCAGGCATCGTGCTCGGCTGCCTTTGGCGGTGCGGTCATTCCTCGAGCCACTGCGCCGACAGAGTTTGTCATTTATCACTTCGTAAACCGCGGTGGCTCCACATTGCGAGCGAAGTGACGAATCGTCGCTGTGAACGGTCATTTAGCGTACGATGTTACGTCTAGAAAAAAACAGAAAGCATCGAACTGTGGCATTAACGGGACATGGCCACGTGGGATATTTAACCGCTACAAAAATTGTGCCGTAGACAAAATAGGTATTTGAACCAAATATTACGTAGGTCGTAATTCCACTCGTGAGCTGAAATTTAAAATCAAATGAGCCATGGGTTGGAGAGTATATTATGCAGGCTCTTGAACAAAATTAAAGTTCATACTAAATGCAATTTCATTTTGTTTCAAACTAAAATCACAATGCGCTATATACATACACACACGTCTGCCCCATCAGAGATGGATTGGCAGCCATTGCGAGCATCATAAGTGGCAAGTGATATCATCAGTGGCAAGTGATGTAGACAACACGTTCTACTTAATGAAAGACTTTTTAATAAATGTTTTCTCCTACAACATCAGAATGCAGCGCCACATTTAATACGCACTACAATGACAATAGTTTAAAGCGATTTGAAGCATGTTTTTTTTGGGGGGGTAGGGGGGGAACAGAGCTTTGTGACGTCATATTTGAGGGGGGCCTGACTTTTTGTGACGCTGTGTGACGAGGGGGGGGGGGTCAAAAATCGTCAAAAATCGCGTGACGTCATTTATGGACGGCCCCAAACACGAAGTGTTACTTTTTCTTAAGCTTGGCTGTTAAGCTTTTTAAACACAAGTCAGCAAACACATAATAACTTGAGGAATCCAAGTCCCCTTGATAATTGCGATATAATTACTTGACCGGATTTCAACTGTTGAGAATATTGAGTAATGGCACGGGATAAACTATTTCGCAACAGTGAATTTACAACGGTAATTCGTGAACCCACGTTTAATCACCGCTCCAAGAGGAAGCGTCCCTGTGAAATTAGTTGAGGAGGAAGAAAAAAAAAATACAAATCCCAGTAGACTCAACTACTCGGTGGAAGAATTACGATGGAGGAAGCATATTGATGTGTGTAGCTTTAAACAAGACCCCCTCCCGCCCACGAGACACCTGTGGAAGTTTCTCCCATTTAAGCCTTTCTCAAATAACAGTCCCATTGCACGGTCCCAACTACCGGTTGCGCTTACGAACCCGGTTAACCCGAGTTCGATTCCCGCTCACGGCCACCGACACTAGTGACGATTATCCGAACCGATCCTGGGTCTCCCCTAGGTCTACTCAGCCTCAAACGAGTACCTGGTGCGATGTGTAGCCATCGACAATAGGGACGCAGAGGTGGCCGTGACAGGTGCCGGTGCTGGTCACCCACCTCCTCCATGTGCCTTGACGGCCTTCGTAAGGTGCTTGAAGGTGCTCGCTAAGAGCACTTGCCCCGAAAAGTCTGCCAAAGGCTATGCGGGGGACCTTTGCCTTGTTGCGTGTGCCTGAATCAAGTGGCTCGGCAGAAGGTTGCGAGCCCAAATTCTCCTTCGAGGGTCGACTCAGTCAACAATCCCTCCAGCATCAAGACAACGAGTACCACTTTGTGGGGAGATCAACAGTGGTTGTATGAATATACTCGCCCCCGCCATAGGAACATGGATTTTGCACCATTGGCTCAGTGCTGCAAACAGAAGAGCAGCATCACAATGCTCACTTGAGCATAACATCATTTTGACTTTTTTCATATTCAAGGCCAGATTCATATTTGTCCTGTAAATTTGACCCGATTTGTGCTATCGATATCATTCTTTGGCAGGGCAGTGCAACGTTTTAGTTGGGGAATAGCCCGAGGAAGCAGATATAAACAGGACCCTGCGGGGTGGGCTGGTAGAAATGATACTAATACCGGTACAGGGATATCGACCGGGTATAGAGGAGTTAAAAAGAAAATTATTTGTGCATGGGGGGTGAGCGATGACGTCCACACCCCCCTCCCCACTGACCCGCGCGCCCACAGAGCGATGACGTCCACACCCCCCCCACTGACTCGCGCGCCCACAGAGCAAGTATTGCAACAGGCGATGTCATTGGCTGCGCCGGATGCGACGGCCATCTTGTTTAGTTCATTTAGTTCACGGATCGCAGGGGGAGCGGGCGGCCATCTTGTCGGACAGACGGACAGTCGGACGGACGGACGGACGGACACATTAATCTATTGGTGGTCTGGTCCACTTCGTTCCTACCAGTACAAAGCTCCCCCTGAGAGTCCTTCAAGTGAGATCTGGTTCACACAGGCAGGGGACAGCACTTTCGCATCCACTCTGCCGAGTCAAACGGATATTAATTCTCAGAGATGGAACTTATCCAAAATGAGCACAGATCTAAAGTTAATATGATGGCTTTATTGTGCAGTCAATCGCGACCGGGCTGAAACCATCAACTTGCTACACTTGAGAACTCAGTTTAACCAGACCCTGGATCCAAACCCAGGACCTCAACGATGCTAGCACAGCGCTTTGATCATTGAGCTATCCAGGCACCTCCGTGCCAGCTTTAAATATCAATGAAACAGCCAAACCACATAATTGGCAATTTGTCCCATAGTTGGTAATGCCAGAATTGATTGCCATGGTTTTTTTTCGCCAAGAATCTGACTAAAATAACAACACTTAATTCCGGCATTTAACGTCTCCATACTCAAGTCAATGTTGGGAAATGTTCACCTCCGATTGCTGCCATTGAGTAGGAATCCCACATTCTTCAGGCTGGGACCAGTGTTCCTCATAAAACAACCACTCTCAACTGTCCCCCAGAATAGTATGTATTTTATCTGTCCTGAAGACATGATAGGCCGAATCCAGCCTCTAACTGGGTTATATGAACTCTTTGAACTGTTTTGGGGTAAAACATTGGCCATTACTCAAGAACTACTTCCTTGGAAAGTTGGCAGACTTTAATTCAGGTGAATACGTAGAGCTTTTGATAGCTTCGCCAGAATGGATAACTTGTTTTTGGTTATTTGTGTGTGTGTGCATGTGCGCACTTACATCCGAACATCTATCCATATGGTTTTTCATGAGGCATATAATTTTCCAACCGCAATATCTTGATAATGGTTAAAACAATTGTTTTCACAATCCGGCTCTTTATTGAACGAGGTATGTGCTAGTTTAACTCTTGCTAGGGCGTCCTTTGTTGGAATCCATAGTAATATCTGCTAGCTGGGCATTAATATACACACTACCAAGCAAAAGTTTAATTAGTAAACACCACAGACAATGGAGTAGGAGATTTCTAATACCATGCGCTCTTCATTGTTTGGCCACAATAATGTATGCGCTGTACAGCACATTCTAAATCAAAATTCAACTCGCCCGTATAAACTAGGGCAGCATTTTCTCTTTAAATTACAACATCCTGAGACACCTTTCGGGGAAACCTGCAAATATAAATCTTCTTTGAAACACGACGAGATTAGACTCCCAAAAGAGATCATCTTTAATTTCCTTCAACAATAACTCTGAAAACAGATAACATTTTAATGTACTATGGAAGAGCTTTAGCATTTTATAATTATTCTCATATAATAGAAGCACAATACTTTTTATTGCACAATATATATGTTGTATTTGGCAGTCTACCTATTAATTTTAGCTTAGTTTGCAAAGATCCTACGAGATATGTCACGAGGTGTTACATTATGAATGCCATCGGAAGAAAAGTAGCATGATCGTAACTGCATTAAATTATTAGCTCAAAATATAATGGAAACTGGTGCATGGAATACGGAAAAGAAGAAAGCCTCGGACCACATGGGAAGACTTAGCAGATAGACTTGACACAATGAGATTTACAGCAATAACCGCAAAGGCGGTGGCAAAAGATCGGAAAAGGTGGTGGGACCTCGTGTCGACAGGCACAAGTGGAGTAATAATAACCATAAATTAAATTTATGAAGCGCCTTTCCATATCAGAGTACCTGACGACGATAATGGATAGAAGGGTTGATGACCAATCGTAAAATAGTGGCAACTCAGTGACGGAACCTGTCCGAGGGTTTGGCCACTGAAGAGATGGAACGATAGAATCATCTTCTGGGCGGGTAGTACGTAGATTTTTGTATTGCTTAATTGTCAAAGAGCTCGTGGCGGATTGGGGAGGCCTTTAGCCAGCAGTGGACTGACCATGTCCGATGGTGATTCATCGCATGATGGCAATACCACAATTGGAATATAATTAGGAGAAACATTTATTTAAAAGGAAACCTCACTGAGTTGGAAAACCTTTCAGGAGGTTCCCCTACTTGGGATGTTTAGGAAATTTCCTTTTGAATAGCTGTCCATGTGGAAGGAAACCAGAGTTCCTGCTGAACAACAGACAACCGAAACACGAGGAAGGGAACAACTCAAACCGCACATTTAGGTCAGCAATCTACTTGCCATCCTACCTCCGACAAAAAAAAAACATGTCTGTCCGCTCGTAAGATGGATGGACCACACATGTGAACACTTTGCACGATCTACTGACAGGAGCCTCTACGAGGTCACGAGTCACCGGATTACGAGTGCGTGGGACGCTGCCACGGTGTGGTGGTTCGCTTGCAAATCCAGAGATCGCTGGTTCGATTCCATCTATCCCAGGTTGATTTACGAAAGCTGAAAAAGTGGGTAAGTTACTAATAATCTCTGTCCACTCAGTGGTATAATTTAAAACTATAAATTATTTATAATTTTTTACCAGGCAAGGCCCACTGAGCTATGTAGCTCTTTTTCAGAAGCGACCTGGCCACGAATGACAGTTCAAGGAAGTGGAGTATCGCGTGGAAATTTATAGCAGCCAAATACTCTAAACCCATGTCGATTCTAAATGTGGAGGGAAAAACCAGAGGAAACTCCACGTGACCACGGGGAGATTATGGAAACTCCAAATATACAGGCAACAGGAACTGGATCGAACTCACGACCTCCTGTATACCAGGCGAGGTAGTTAACATCTCGCCACCATAGCGCTACAATTGAGTAACACGAGTTTGTGTGCTGTGGGGTAAAGTGTGGGTTACTCACACCTCTTCAAAGACGTCTGGCCAGCGTGGAATAGTCGGCAAAAATATCCTCGAGAGGGGCTCTATAGAGCTCCCTCCAGTAGAGGCCCTTCTCCCAGTAGTGGCATGATGAGCAAGACATGTCAGGGCTGCACCTTTACCTTTGACCACGACGGAAGGCACCATTCTAACCAGGTTGGTATAGTACAGTGCTGGTCTGAACACACACACGCGCTGGCTTTTTCCAAAATGCTTAAAAACAACAACCGGTCTTGAGACCTCGGCAGAGATGGGAAATACATTTTTCTCGTATCTGTTCCCAATCGGATCCAATTTATAAGTGAGTCACAGTGTTTTACGCATTTAACTCAATGCAGGACTGTATGTGTTGTGATCAAATATGATTTACAGGCTGTTTCCCATTGCAAACATTGGTGCACAATGTTTTGTGCTGTTGCGTTTAATAATAAACACATTCACAGACCCTCAGAGTGTCTCCTACAACAAACCGTGCGCCATAGATGCCTGTTTGTTTTCTGATCGTAAATTGAATGCCCTTCTGTACAATGCTAGGAGCACATTTTGATCAGAATCAAAATCTACGAGGACATTATTATTCAGGCTACCACGCGAAATGAGCTTTCGTGATATTACACTTATCGTTATATCAGTTTGCCATAACTCTAACTGGATTCAGCAAATTAAATGTGTAATTTATGTTTGTACTTCGCTGGACTTCCAGTACAAATAACAATCACTTAAAATCATTCAACTGTAGTTCACTGAGCGTAAGCCTGCCATGAATCTTCTAATTAACGCAACCTATAAAATTCTTGTAACATGCACGTTGTCAGTTACAAAACTAAGCAATTAAATGAATTACACATATTATGAGTTCATAAACAAACAAATGGCATCAATTACTTAGGAACACTTTTTGCAAAAAAAAGACACGTAGCGGGTAACAGCTATTCATTTCGAACTTTAATTTGTATGTTTTGTAAATATTTTGTCAGGAAGTATAACTAATAAATCTTTTTTAAAATAAGCAACATAGCAATAATTGTTTTCAGCTAACAACACGATTCTTGTTCATCACAGCAAATCTAGAATCTACCACGATTCCATTTGCACATGCTGCAAAATTCGAGCCATGCAATGAACTACCGGACGAGCTGCTGCACGCTACGGGGGTGACAACCCAATCGCCGTGAATGTGCGCCCACACTTCTCAGAGCGCCTGAAGCCAAAGCTGGGTCGAGCCCAGTTAATTTTCGAAGGCAGAGGAGCGCCTGAGAATAATACCACAGGCGTCATAGGACGAGGCGGCGTGGTAACCACCTCGAGATGGCAGCACAACGGATTCTTGAATCGATCTATCCTCGATCCGGAGACTTGAGCGTTTACCTGCTCATACGAGGTGGTCGAGACTCGTGGCGGTCAACAACAGGCAGCGTGGCCTCAGAGGACGTCCACCGCAGAGATTTCAATAAGCAAAGCAACCGGTTCGTGCGGAGGCGCTAAACAGATTGTTGCATCGCGGAACCCGGAGGGTTGGCGATGGCTTGGTGCGGGAGGGGGTATCAACCAGCAGTGGATTTATCCAAGGGTGATAATCGTAATGTTTGCGTCTCAATGTATTGTTTTCACTCATGTTGAATTGCACAATTATGGCGTCGGGAAAATAGGACATAAACGCAACATCGATCACTCATATCGCTCGGCTCTAGATTATTTAGGCATCCTTTGTGAGTGAGCGCCTATTAAGGGCAGCCACAGGCACGCCCGTCAGCCTGGTCTCCCCAGTGACGATTGTTTACACAACGCAGTAGATGCTCATTTAAGCCTCTAACTATCACTGGAGAAGGCCAAGAACCAGTTTTAAAAAATCAGTGATGTTAGCAGCGGCACGCTACCCATCACGCCACTGCTCTCTCACACACACACACCGTTCATACACACAACAATAGTAAGTTAGCGATAGGGGTTTTTTTTCTCCCCCCAATCTGTTGGGTAAAAAAATAAAAACAACCACTCGAGGGAGGCGGAGAGTGCAAGCGAATGCACAATGCCGATGATTGATATCCAATGGTCTTGACCTCAACTCGGGCCGTGATAAAACAATGGAGTCTCATGTGGAAAATAAACATCTATGGAAACTGGTTTTGCACAATGTTAATGATTAAAATCACACATTCATGTCCGCAGCTTGAAGCCCACTGGTTTACCATATGGTTTTATTAAACGGACCTCTGGTAGACTCATTTTGTTGAACTTGGGAGCTCAATGTTTTTACGCATTAAGTGCTCACAAGTGAAACGCGGCGTTGCGCAGGCTGGCGTTCGCTTCTGCCCAGTCTCGGCACGAGGCTGCAACTACGCTGAAAGCACGGATTATTGAACTCGGTTTTCTTTTGAAATAAATCATTTCAACTAATGATGTCAGATATTTTTCCACTTAGCAGCAGGCCTATGGGGTGCAATGCATTATGAATGACACGCTTTGAAGGACTGACTTTGTTGTCGGTATTTGAGATGCCCCAATAACATGCCCCCATTAGCATGCCTGGATGCACAGTAGCATTAGCGCTCTACGATTCTTCTATCAGTTTTAGCGTCACACTCAAAATAAGTGATAAAAATGTGTTTCAATCATGACGGGGATTGTATAGTGTCACGTGTTTAACACGAGACTGAAACCATCTCAAACTCTAGGCTAACCCTGCACCATTAGTGACATCAATCTGGGCAGTATTTTTAGGGACAATTTATTTGGCAAAAATCAGATTTTTCTACGAATAAGCCACAGTCAACATGAGTGGCGAATAATATCTGTGCCACTCCTCACCCCCCTTCATTTCACCAAAACTGCTGGCCGTGGTCAAGTTTGGTCAACCATCCCTCACAAGAGTCAGAGCATGGAAAGCCTTCATCCAGCAGATTGACAAAGCATTGAACATTTTTGGGGGAATTAATTATTAATAATAGCATGGCCTCCACTGTATATGTGCCAACTTTTCATTCACTCTAGCTGTTGCAAAACATCAATGGGATTTTAGTCATTCGCTCACTCGGTCACGATTGCCCACTGCATCAGATAACAAGGCCAATAACGTACAACGCGGTGCCATGAGGGACATGGCCTTTCCAGCGTGGCGAGATGTTATCTGCCTCGTCTGGTAAGCAAGAGATTGTGGGTTCAACCCCGACCCTGGTGCCTGTAGCTTTGGAGTTTGCACGTTCTCCCCATGGTGGCTTGGAATTTTCTCCTGGTTCTCCGCTTTTTCCCTCCACGTTAAGAATCAACATCAAGCCTTCGGAGTATTTGGCTGTTATACATTTCCACGTGGTGATAAGCCACTTCGTTGAGCTATCATTTATGGCCAGGTCGCTTCCCAAAAAGGGCCAGTGGGCCTTACCTAGTACAATAAAAAAAATCATCATCATCCTACTTCTCCAATTCACCAGGTATGATTGAAAGCATGCGCCGACCACTCAGTCGGTTCACAGCTGGGGTCCGTTGTATCGATCCGCGACGACCCCTCTCCGCATGTGACCTCATGCCGAGTCTCGTTAGCAATGGCGGACGCGGAGTTGTCGGTGGTGGATTTGAGATAGGCTGGGGTGCGACTGCGAGAGGACCGGGGGGTCTTCACCAGTTCGGTGAGGGACGTCTGCCCGATCTGACGCCAGTGGTGAGATTTATAGCGAGAGTGCAATGTTTTCGAAGAGAGCGAGTCATCGACGGCTGATCAATGCTTCATGGCCACGTTCCCCCCCCACACACCCATAGTGTGCTTGTCATCCGTGTCACACAATGGGTTATACCACTCTACACCAAGAACACGTTATCGCTAACCCATGTAGATTCCCTTCTCTCGCTTTAAGTCACTCTTCAGTAACTCTCACGAGTCGGATCGATATAAAAACGCGAAGGTAGCACACATTTCTGATCGCAATTTTTTTTTGCTGTTGCCAGGTCACGGTTTGAATTGTAACCTCGGCCTCCACAGTTAACTCTTTGCAGATTTAGCGAAAGGAAACGCACATCCGGCAATCACCTTCCCAAGGAACACATTATGTCCATTATTAAACATTCCTCTAATGGGATAACCGTTTACTTGCATATCTTGCGCGACTGTTTCACCTGCCAGACTCTGAACCTTTTCTCCCTGGTACAGAACCGACAGAATACGAAGCGAGGCAGCTTTTGTCTCAAAGCGCCTCAAGCGCAGATTCCAAACGTTTTGTCTGCTCGCCACAGAGGGTCAAATCGCCTGCCAAGTCATGAACTGCGGAGGTGATGTTGCCCGAGACAAGATATTGCGCCGGCTGTCTTGCCGGACATCAGTTGCGGTGCAGAACCGTTGTGACACTTCCCCGTCTACTCTGTGCCCGCGCGAAAGATCACGTGTTAAGTTCGGCAGGGTATTTGCTACGCCGCTGCTTCTGAAATCCATCTCTATCTATGGAATTCAAAGGCAGATTTCAATTCGCAGCAAGGCGACATATAAAGGGTTATTCAATTACCGGAGTTTCTCTGCCAGTTTCCCGGGGCTGAGTGCAGCATCCATGGTTGATCGACCAGCAGTGAAACCGGAATATTTCTGAGTGATGTTTAAGAAGACAGCAGCAGCAGCAGTTGAATTTTGGTAAGAAGAACGTGGGAAAAAAAACTTTTTTCACCAGGGATCTGCAATGACGTGAACGGACAATAACTTCCGCAGTCTTTGAGTGATGAAGCTGTACGTTTGCAACAGTAATATAATGATACAGGTGGCGACATGGCCTAGTGCAGTGATCGGAAACCAAAATTCGGTAAAACAAAAAACCCCACCAATATTTCAAGAGCCCAGAATGCGCGTGGCCAATACGAGAGAGTCACGAAGCGATCCTGAAGAGCAGCTCTACGCACAGCTCCGGAGCTGCCTCGGGGCAATGCCGCCTGTTGCCGGATGTGCACGGTTCAAATCCAGCAGCCGCCCTGATCACTACCGTGGGCATAATAGCCGTGGTGATACTACGCGCCATCTGCCGCACGGTGGACGTTAAAGACACCCCGGCGTTACTTTCAAGAGTAGGCCATTGGGTGCCGGCATCAAGGTCCACATTCGAAATGTATTTGCTCAATTATTTAATTGCGATTATACATAGCAATCATTGGCCCCCCTCCCCTCCCCCTACTCGCAGATCAGTACCTCCAGGCACTCTTGCAAATTAGACTGCCCCAGTCTCCTGAGATCTCACCTGCTTCAAACAAAGTCAACTCGAAAACGTGTCGCTTCCCTCTTTCTACTCAGCTGTGAGTTTTCCGGCCACCCGTACTCTCCGAAACAGCTTTTTGTGGAGCGGCGCGACCGTGGTCGGTCCAGCTCGCACACCTCGGCCGCTCCGTCAGCGTGGTGTCACATTCGTCCACGCGACTCGACTGCAACTTCCTCCGCATGGCTGCTCGCACCTCGTGCAGTGAATGACAGCAGAAGAGTCCGTGTCATCGACTGCAGTTGAAGCCACGTGCCAATGTTCAGCCTCAAGGTGCAATATTACTCATTACAGGATGGACATAACAATCAACACGTACACAGTTATTGATGTAATGTGTCTGGCTGAATAGCAGAATCCACTTCCACGAGAGATCCTGCCTTGCCTATCCTCCTCGTGATGTCTGGCATCTGACGTCAAGGATACAGAGCTGAAGTCGATGACGAGGTAGAAGAAAACAACGTGTGCCATTAAAAACTATATAACAATGTGCAGAATTGTGTCAGCCCACTGCCAGATGGAGGCCTTCCTATGCCATATCAGTCATGGGTGTTGTTTGACTACACTTCATCACACTGGTCAGTGCGGGTTGGCGATGTGCTGGGGTGCCGGACCGGTTCAGTTATCACTCGCCACCGATGTTATCCGCGGCCGGGACTTGAATTCAGAGAGAAAAATCGCTCGGTTTAGAGGCCAACGCTCGGACAACCGCGCCACCGCCGCTCCACCCGCAATGTAAAAGTGTCATTTCTCCTTGCTGGATCGAATCCACCCCTATCAATGCTCGAATCACAGGCCGACGGCTGTGGGCCCATGCATGAAATTGTCCGGCGTCTTAGCGAGCAGCGAATTTAAGTACCAGGCTCATGCCACCTAAACTGTAAAAAAAAAAAGTCTGATAAATAGATGAATACACTTTCGCGACCTCTTCACGCTCCACGTATCGTGCCACTTTAGCCTAAAGCGCACACTGCCTGGACACAGCGCGAGAAAACCCCTCCACCCACCCTTCTTCCTTCAGGGGGTCTAAAAGCAAACAGCACACGGAGCAAAATGGACCCTCAAAAGCTATCACCAGCTGCGAAGCAGACCCAACGGAAACCATCCTACAGCTGTTTTAGGATTCACAACAAAGCACAAACAACAATCATCTATATACAGTTGCTCAAAGCACTCAGGACAAGCCAGTGGGGCAACAACAAAAAAAAATTCCCCCGAAAAAAACACAACTGCACCTAATAAAAGTCTCTGCGGTTATGCTGCTTCACAACAGCAACCATGCCAACACCGCACGCGATGCGCGTCACGGGCAATGTGCAAGAGTGGGTCCCTCATATTCTCCTATGGTGCATTAATTTATCGTGGCAGATACAAAGCGTACAAAGAACACAAGGTCATGTGCAATGAAAACACGCGCATAAACCGAAACATTCCATCAAGCCTGCATACGTAACTCGATCGTCGATGGACACGTTCCATTTTCATCGAAGCGGTGTATGTTTTAACGCTTTAAAATGTGTTCGTACAAACATAATGGACATTACAGCTCTTCAAATATGGATATGTTTCAAAGCATCCCGTATCCGTTTTTGTAAATCAAAAGTGATGCCATAAATTAGGCACGTATAAAAATTAATGAGTCGTATGGTGATTTATAAAACGCTGCCTCTATAATGTGTCCTGCAGTTTATCTCTCTCAGCAGAGGCAGGGAATGAACATCGGCGTTAGTTTACAAGGATTTAAGGGAATCTCTTCGTGGACACACAACAACCAGCGTGGTGAAGTTTTTATTAAACAACCTCCATGACTGACACGGCATGAGAAGGGCCTTCATCCAGCAGTGGATTGACACAGGGCTGTGATAGAAAAGAAAAAGTTCAAGCTGAATGGATTCACTAGCAAATGTTAAACTGTGCTAAAATGTCATAATGCTGAGCATTATCAAAGCAATCTCGAAAAATGTAGGAGCAATATTGCATTTTTTAACAATCGTTGACATACTCTTATAAATAGCCATTATAATGAATGGAAAAAGAGGCTGTGGTGCATGGTATGCCAGTGTTTTTAAATCGCATGCATTTTCCAATGCAATTTAAGAGCCTTAAACCGAAAGTACACAACTCACACGTGTTTGGCGCCTCTATCCATGAGGTGGCCAATTTTACGAGTGTAAAAATATAAAGTTGAAATTATTACATTATGATGTACTTAAAATGCGAATAAAAACAACTTGGTAATGTACAGCACATTGTCATCCCATTGGAGGATAAAGCCCTACCCGTGCCTTTCCATCAGGAGGATTGTTTGGTCACGCATCAATATGTTGGTCAGTGCGGGATCGGAAAGGCAGGGTTGGGGATCCCACGGCTGATTCAGAGAGCACTTGCCACCGATGTTATTTAAGCCGAAGATTGAACTCATGTTGACGGGATCATCGTGCAGTGTGCTGTCCTGCTGCTTGCTACATAGCTAACAACAGTGGTGAGTGAAGTCAGAACCGGTCCTGGCACCCCTTGCACCAACTCACACAGACCAGCATGGTAAATAATAATTATATACAAACAAACAAACTTATCTAAAGATATGAGCAAGTTAATTACAAGCACAACCCAGATATTTCGATTTAAAGCTGTCGTGACTGCAGGGATTCATCTTCTTGGTTCTTTCGGTAAAGTCACGTAGAATTGAAATAATAAAATAATAATAATAAAACATAATAAAATAATTCTGTCTCATCGACAGACATGTTCTTCACCTGAGGACGGCTGCTTGCGTTCTGGCCGAAACGTCGTGAGAATTATTTTATTATGTTTTATTTTTAGTATTTTATTATTTCCATTCTACGTGACTTTACCGAAAGAACCAAGAAGAACAACCCAGACAGTTGATATTAATATTGATAAATATATTTCAAAGTGTCAGAGAATTGTATGTTAAGTAACAGATTTAGATCCCTCAAGAATACAAATGATAACATTGATATAACCCTTGTAAAAATGTATTAATACCATTGCAACACCACTGGAAGTGAGGAACAAGGTAAAAGAACAATAAGGTAATAAGTGATCTGAAAATATAAAAAGCACTTTGAAGAAAGGGAGAGATATTAAGAAGGATATCGATGCAAAACAAATGGTAGAATACACATATAAAACCATTGGGAATATAATAAGACAACACAACGATGATTGAAGACATCATGACAAGCAATGGCAGTATGAATGTAGTAAAAAGCCGTTGCCGATTGATAAATCACTAATAAGAGGCCTCAGGGACCAGCAGAATCAGAAATCCCATGGAGGAATTCGATGCAAAAAAAATTCACCGCAAAAAATTTATACCCACAAACAAACTCATGTTTACTTCCATGAGGATGTCCAGATGTCCGCTTGTGGATGTTAGCGGTGCCTTCGCCAGCGTGACACATCTGAAAGTTCGTGGACCTGATGGAAGAGCTGTGTCCATCATAAAGGAAGTGGGACCAGCTGTTCAATCAAAACCGAGCAAGACATAATCTACTCAATGTTTACACAGAAATGACAGACCTCGATGTTGGAAGAATGCCTCAGCTCTTTTGATTCCAAAAAGGAACTAATGATTAATTTGAAGAATTACTAACCCTTTCGTCACTTATCACGTGCAGATGAATTGTTCACAAGGATCATCAGCAACGTGGGCAATTTAGGAGTCAAAAATCCACACGAAAATGCTAGACTTATAAAATATTGCACGAGCTTTTACCACATACATCAGATTCTCGAACAGGCAATTAACATCCTGTGTCACTAAGCCGGGCGTTTGTTGACAATGAAAAGGCATTTTAATCGATGAAAAGTAATGCAGTCCTCCAGGCTTTCCCAAAGTAAGGTCTTAATAAATAAAAATAAGTAATATCTAAAAATACTTTTTATTTAAACACGCTTTAATGAAATGTACCGTACGAGTAATGGCAGAACTCCACGACTCCAGGAAGTGGCCCCGAGGCTTGCCATAACGTAAGGGCCCGTGGTGATTTACAGCCAAAGTCAGTTGAGCGTGGACAATTAAACCCAAGCAGAAACATAACATATAAAAAATATGGTTTACAATTTATGTTTTTAATGATAGAATATAGTATTGTCACCAGTATAACATAATTATACCAAGTTTGCAGTCGATACCACATTGGGAAGTGGGATAAAATTGAGCTACAAGATTTGAGGATACGACAACAACAACATGGAGGATGGCACAGCTACAATGATGATGATGATTGCAACATTGTATGAGAGCCTGTGACGCAGTGGTTTTGCGATGGAGGTATGCAGCCGGGAGCCTGAGTTATATTACCGGCCACAGTTAAAAATCAGGGTGTACTATCACAAACTTGTTTTGAACCACCCCATTCGACAACTCTCTCTGACCAGCACGGTCAAGTATGGTGAAAGAACCCCAATGAGACAAGACCTACGTGACTTTACCGAAAACAAACCTAAGAGTATGAATCCTTGCAGTCACGAAAGTTTAAAATCTAGAATTAATGCCCTCTACGGGAGGAATTTCACCTATCTGTTAGATTTTTAACAGACAACGAGACAAGACCTCCGTGACTTCACCGAAAAAAAAATCTAAGAGTATGAATCCTTGCAGTCACGAAAGCTTCAAATCTAGAACCCCAATGACCAACACAGACATGCGGTGGCTTTCACCTCGCTTCGATTGAAAAGGGATTGTAAGTTCAGTGAAATTATCAAGTGAAGTTTTACAGCATTAAGCACATGCTACTTTATCTTCGTCACAGTACCTCCCCCACACCTCCGATGAGCGTGGTTGGCTTATTACGGTATGTCCGCATGTATTCCATAAGCCACGAGGCATTTTAGTTTTGAAGTTGTGGCAGACACGTCTAAGCAACGTTTGATTTTTCAAACACAGTTGCTGAGCACAAGCTTCCAAAAGACCCAAAACCCCCAGGCACCGATGACACTCCTGAAGGTGTAATAGATATGTTCCTGAATTAAGCAAAGGTTATCATAAGAACTCGGAAAAATAGACTCATGAGAGGGTATTCCAAAAGTCGAGCAATACGAGGCCAGATGCAGAGAGAGAAGAAGAAGTGTTTTCAGTTGCATTTTGGTGGATGAACAGAGTGTGGATTATTTGGCTGCTACACATTTCCACATGATAAGCCACTTCTTTTATTCACAGCCAAGTCGCTTCTGAAAATGCAGCTAATAGCTCAGTGGGCTTTACCTGGTAAAATAACAAAAAAGCTTCGTTTAATTTGTATTTTGTTTAAGTGATTTGTTTACCTTCCCTCGACTTTGCACTCCTATCGTGGTTTTTAATTGTTCGTTGTTGTAACGTTTTGACCCGCCCATACTGATCACCTGTGACAAAGAGCTTTATAGCTCATCGTGTTTCTCCACTATGAATACATATTCTGATTCTGGATGAGACGAATCGATCAGTCTGGAAGATCCAGTCTGGTAGATCCAGTCTGGTAGATCCAGTCTGGTAGATCCAGTCTGGTAGATCCAGTCTGGTAGATCCAGTCTGGTAAATCCAGTTCGTCTGGTAGATCCAGTCAGTCTGGTAGATCCAGTCATTCTGGTAGATCCAGTCTGGTAGACCCAGTCTGGTAAATCCAGTTCGTCTGGTAGATCCAGTCAGTCTGGTAGATCCAGCCTGGTAGATCTAGTCAGTCTGGTAGATCCAGTCAGTCTGGTAGATCCGTTCTAGATTTGAATCTTTCGTGACTGCAAGGATTCATACTCTTAGGTTTTTTCGGTAAAGTCACGTAGGTAAAAAATAATAAAAAGAAAATAATAATAAATGAAAATAAATCTATTCAATCACGACGTTTCGGAGGCTACACAAGTCTCCGTCTTCAGGTGGGACCGTCACAGCTAAATTTACAGTATAAAGTGAGGAAAAATCCATGAGACAAGATCTTAAATACAAGTTAAGGGGAGGGGGAAGGGGCTTATTTAAATGTGGTAGTCAGGGACTGGTAGATCCAGTCAGTCTGGTAGATCCAGTCAGTCTGGTAGATCCAGTCTGGTAGATCCAGTCTGGTAGATCCAGTCTGGTAGATGCAGTCAGTCTGGTAGATCCAATCTGGTAGATCCAGTCAGTCTGGTAGATGCAGTCAGTCTGGTAGATTCTGCCAGTCTGGTAGATCCAGTCAGTCTGGTAGATCCAGCCAGTCTGGTAGATCCAGCCAGTCTGGTAGATGCAGTCCTCAACATGGGTGGAGGACTCAGTGAGTGAAGTTCGTGGGAACAGTGATGCATGGCGGTCGCCATGGAAGAGCGACAAGAAGGCGACTCGACACCAGTGAGCGAGTGCCACGGTGGCTAGGAGATGTTAACTACCTCCCCTGGTATACAGGAGATCGTGAGTTTGATCCCGACACTTACGCCCGTTTATTTGCAGATTGCATGTTCTCCTCGTGGGTCGTGTGGATTTTTCTGCGGGTCCTGCGGTTTTCCACTCCAACATTTTAAAACATGCTTTTAAATCATGTAGCGACTATAAAAGCCCACGTGATGATAAGCCACTTCGTTAATCGGCCATTTCTGTCCAGGTCACCTCTGAAAAATAACTAAATAACTCGGTGGACTATGGTGATTCAGTCAGTGCTGGATCATCACTAAACCCAACTGCTTCACGACTAAGTATGTTAAGTACAGCGAGGTAGGAACTTGGTGTTCAACCACCAGATATGACAGCAGGAAGATTGCAACTTGGGCTGAAATGTTGCTTCTCAAGGAGTGATACGCGTTCTGAAGGTGTAATTAGATCACGGAAAGTGGATATGCGAGAAAGAAATTGATTACAATTGAATGAGATGGGCCATTAAGCAGGCCGTGAAGGGCGTTCAGAAAATAAATCCATACGGTCTTTACTTTTCCCATTGTCAATGTAACGTTAATGTCTGTGCAGGCTGTGAACAAATAAAAACGTAGTTGCATTGCCCCTTAAAGTCTAAAATAAATGCTTATAAAACACAACTAATTTAGCCACACGGTATCCTGTTGCACCCTTTGGTGTGTCCTGAAAACCAAAAACTTTTCTCAAAACTCAAAAATATTTGGGCAGCTGATGGGAAGTGTTTTTAACATTTCAGTACACATTTGACAAGAAAAGCGTTGCGTGCGCAGGGCACACCGCTGGGAGGGGATGACGGCCGATGGTCAAGAATGGTGACGCACTTAGAGTACATCGACCGAGGAGCTGGAGCGATGGTGAAATCAGCTCGTGTGCAGGTGGGCTATTCCATCACAGAAGATGGTGGAGTCATGGACAGAGGCTATCATCATCCAACAGTGCATGCACCGTGGCGTAATGATGATGACGGTGATGCAAAATGTTAAATGTGCAAAGGTTAAATGGCATCGACTGCTAGGTTATCAATAACTCGGCGCTTAACCGTGCAGGCGTGACCTCCCCATCTTTCTCCCAACTCATCTGTGACTGATTTACTGCGAGTCTACGATGCAGTCCGTTACATAATAGCCTCGGCCCGCGAGGGAGCGTTCACGCCGGGAAAGACTTCCGCTCTTGTTCCCCCACGTGAACCGGGGGGGGGGGGGGGTTGGTGGGAGTTGGGCTTCCAGCACGTGCGCGCAAGTGAACGAGAGAGCGCGAGCGAGCGAGCGAGGCACGCGCTCCCTCGCTCAGTTGCACTCGGGGCAGGGGTCAGTGAGAAGGGGAGCACGAGGGGAGCTCCAGGGAGATATTTGGGGAGAAAATGCATCTAAATAGGTTCGACGTGGCCAAGGCAAAGGCGCAACTCTGCAATTGCTTGATAATTTCCGCCATCAGTAAACTTAATATCTTTCACTTGTTGATCTTTAAAGCCATGGGTCAAAACAAACGGCTTATCGGTACCACCGGGGATGGCAAATGCTACTCGGTTTTCTTAACATTTTTTTTTATCACTAAATCACAAATATGTATGATAGCAAGCTTACCGTGGTAGCTTTTATGAGAAAATGGCATGAAACTGAGAATACAGTATTGGAGCATTGTTTTTTTAACACGTAGGCTTTAACGACCAATATTATTCATAATAAAGGTTTTTGGGTTAGATCGCGTAAGTATAAATGTGTCACCACCCAACACAGCCAGTAAGGTTTGTCACGTAGACAACGTGCCAAAAACCTTTATTATGGAGTACGTTTTGTAGATAACATTGTTTTGGAGAGGGAAAAATACAACCATGTGCTATAAAACATCAAAAGAGAGGAGTGTATATTAAACAAACAATATAATACGTAGCTTTCTGTCCACCCCAGGAAGTGGGCTACGTGAAACTCGCCTGCAAAAAATAGCTCCAGACTCGTGTACAATGCCCTTCCTCTGCCGTATGCAGTGCTTGCTTATCCCCGACCGAATCCTCATTACGTGACATATCGCAACGACTGTTCAGTGTCTACTCCATATCCCTTTGGTGTTCTGGTGCAGCCCGGAACTTGTTTATTCAACCCACTGCTGAAGGAATGGCCTCAAGTCGAGATGGCTCTGGTGGGCCCTCCCGGTGAGTTATTTTGGCTCGCTTCATCCACGCTGGCTAGACATCATGGCAGAGGTGGGAGTACCCACACTGCCCCATTATACGCGACCCACCTACCGACTGCAATCTACATCTATAATACAACTGCAGCCAAGAGAGAATGTACGTATGTGTTGAACTTCTTTCGCACCATATGTAGCCAACCGTGCTAATTGGAGATGCGGGGGAAGAACAACAAATTCAACACAAAAAGTAGTTCTAAAGAAATTACGTTTCAATCTGGGTTTAAAAGTGCATAGCTCCAGTCGCTTCCTAGTATCGGAACAGCGTTCCAGACGGCCGCAGAAGCGCATTTGAAAGCACGCGATGCGGTGACCCTCTTCGTTTGATGGAAAGCTAAAAGCGAAGCATTGCACCGCAACAGAAACATCTGTTGAGAGATTGTGTTTACTTGTGTTGGAGTTGTTGGGCAAGGACGCTATTGCAGAAAACTTACTTGGGTTATACACAGAGTGTGTCTTCAGAACCAGAATCAATGTCAATCCACAGAGGAGCAGCACACAACTCATGTCAGCATCCCATTCCTCTGGACCCTACAGCCCAGGAGCATCGCAGAGTAGTGTTTCCATCCCGTGCCCCACATCATGTGGTCTCCTGTGCGTCCACGGAGCCCAAAAACACATGCGTGGGTCCCGCAAACACACACGGACACCGTACACCCATGCACTGCACCTTGAAGCTCTTGATGCGTTTTTGAGTTGTACCGCGTGTTGTTCGGCATGATGTTCAACGTTTACTCCATGCGCAGAAGCTCCCGGTATGCGTAGCGAAACGTCAGACATCATACAGCACAACAAGCCAGCTAAAAACCTGAAAACACAGCTTAGAGCTGTGTAGCACAAGCAAAATAAAAATCTGAATATTTATTTCTACTGGAGGAATCTGATGTGCTATGAAGCTCTTTTTCACAGATGTCTAATCACGAAACCCTACGACAAACTGCGCTATGAACACACAAGCGCAAAGCTGCATATAGTCACCTTTCCACACTTCACACGGTGTTCAACTTCTTTCGCACTCTACGTAGCCAATCGTGCTAAGCGGAGGTGCGCGGGAAGGACAAGAAATTAAACAGAAAAAGCACATCATCATCATCAGCAGCCATGATCGATTCACTGCTGGATGAAGGCCTTCCCAAGCCGTCGCCATCTTTCACCACCCTGCGATGCAGTAATCCATCGAGCACCTAAATGAGCCGCTGTGTACGCACGGTGGATACACTCTCAGGCGTTCCCCACTTTGCCATGAGTCTTGACCACCGGCCATCATCATCCCTTCTCGTGATGTGTCCAGCCTGACTGAGCCAGATTCATTCTAATAGCAGTCAATTTGATGAGTTATTAAACATTTCAAGCCCATGTAAATGTTGGCCGCTTTTAAGTTATTTTTTTTTGCGTCTGTGTTGATGTCGGATTTTGCTGATATTCATTTGAAATTTTGGTATTTAATTAATGTTGTTTGAAAATGTTTTGTTTTTTAAAGTTATTTTCCAATGATGCGGGTGTGCACACAAACGGCACCCACATGGCCATTCCGTCTGTCACATAATGGGCAGGCTTTTCATTTTTTAAGTGAAAACACGGAGTTTTAAACAGTGCTGTGGTTATGAACTGATTTTTTTTACATTAAAGCAGATGTTGCATTGATGGAGATGCCTGGCATTTTGGTTACAGCCCATGGAGAAAAATCTTTCAATGTTGGAATATGTAGAAGAAAATAATATTTATTTTTCCTTTGTTGGTTTGTCTTTTATTTTTAAGGGTTACTAGGGGTTTATAACATTACTTCGGCAGAACACTGGTGGCCCAGGAAAACACACACGAGCCCTCAGTCCACTCAGACCCACGGAAAACAGATGTCAGCCCTGGGTAAGGTCTCCGTAAACCCAACTGTGAGTAGCAATCGCCCACTGATGGGGAAAGAACATGCTCGTTTAAAATAAAAGAAAAACAATGTGTGTGTATATATAGTAAATCTAAAACACGTTTAATCCTCTGCGGCTGGCCGAGAACTGACAGCTGTCACGCCGCACATCGCAACTTACGTGTTGAGGTGCGATGTCAAAGGCTACGGCTCGTTTCGAGTCAAAACTGTGAAAATATTCCTGCGGATCTGCTGCATGGCATGGGCCATGTTGTCTTTGGCAGCCGTTGAACGACCCCGCGATACGATGATGGGTCAAGGCCACAGCCAAGAGCAACTAACCGTGCCGGCTAAATTTAACCGAGTGTTTTTTTGGGGGCAATTACGGGAATTAAAGTTACGGCGCAAAAACCGCACACCTGTGTGACCGGTGTTGTCACGTTGTTTCATTTTCTCTGATCGAGTTTAAATTAGCGCATTTAAAGCGAGGATCGGTACATTTGATTGTAACTAGGACCAGCGCTTGTGCGAACACGCTCGCAATCAAGTTTATCCCCTTAATTTTAGAACTTTCGTGACTGCAGGAATTATTATTTGTTTCTTTCGGTTAAGTCACGTCTAAAGATAAAATAATAAATTAAATTAAATAATAGAATACGACGTTTCGATTGCAACACAAGCAATCATCATCAGGTATAATGAAATAGCGACATAAAATCTAACCAGAAAACTATAGACAGACATATTAGCAGACAGATATCACCAAGATACATAGCGAGAGCAACACAGGTAACAGCGAGGGGTGATCGTCTCTGTGTGGTGGCCTTAAATATTATTATTTTATCTTTAGACGTGACTTAACCGAAAGAAACAAATAATAATTCCTGCAGTCACGAAAGTTCTAAAATTATTATTTTATCTTTAGACGTGACTTAACCGAAAGAAACAAATAATAATTCCTGCAGTCACGAAAGTTCTAAAATTAAGATTGAACCACTTCTACGGGGAAGTTTTAAGCTTATCTTTTTTCTCTCTCTCTGGCGACTTGTTTTCTCTGCCTGTGTCCTCTCTTTAGATTGTTCACACTTAAATTCTAACTTAGCAATCTTTGAAATACGTAATCAACCAGGCTATGCGTTAATTGTGTGTTGACCGACCCTCTGTGTTGTATTACATTACATTTCGATATTTTACTAGGTTATTTAATTTTAGTGTGTCCTTCTCCTGATTTTCAGGCTTGCTTGCCGTGCCATCGCATTCGCAGCACCACGTCTGTTGACCACTCATTGATATGCTAATTTTTTCTCTAACCCTCCTCCCTCTCTCTGCCTCCGCCCCCCCCCTCTGTCTATTTAAGGCCACCACACAGAGACGATCACCCCTCTCTGTTACCTGTGTTGCTCCCGCTATGTATCTTGGTGATATCTGTCTGCTAATATGTCTGTCTATAGTTTTCTGGTTAGATTTTATGTCGCTATTTCATTATACCTGATGATGATTGCTTGTGTTGCAATCGAAACGTCGTATTCTATTATTTAATTTAATTTATTATTTTATCTTTAGACGTGACTTAACCGAAAGAAACAAATAATAAGTTTATCCCCCTCCCCCCATCTCAGCCCACCTCATCCGATTACGTTCAATGAGACAAAACAATTGTCAAAAATGGCACGGTCCCCTTTGTATGGGGGGGAGGGGGGGGTGAAATCACTGGTCGTGTCCGCTTGGCGAGGCAGACGTTGACCACGCAGTGTTTTGTTGGTGGGTGTCCCGTGACCCCGCCCCGCTGGTTTGTGAATTCGTGAGAAGGGGCCCCTTTGGCGGGACAAAAAAAAAACAATTTGTGTTGAGCTCGTACCAAGTCTCAGTTTACAAATCAAATCAGCAGACACACACACGGCACACACAGAACAGCAAACACACCCGGCACACACAAAGACAAAGATCCCCCGTATAGCCTTAACAGACTGTTGGGGCAAGTGCTGTTAGCGAGTAGCTCCTATGAAGGGCGGAACGGCACACGAGTGGGTGGGTGGCCAGCACCACGCCCGGCCGCCTTTGTCTCCCGAATGGCGATGTTTACTACACACCACACTAGGTACATATTTGAGGCTGATTCGACCTAGGGGAAGCCCAGGACTGGTTCCGTTAATCGTCACCGCTGTTGAGCGGGACTCGAACACGGGTCTCCAGGGTTCGTAGCGCAGCGTAGCGCTAACCGCGACGCCACCGCTCCTTACACACACACACACACGGGGCACACACACAACGCAACACGCTGGGGAAGAGTTTGACCAAACTCCAAAGTCCTTGACCCACTCGCCCACCCCCACACACCCCCAGCTAGTGGCCTCGGCACAAACATTCTTGGTTGCCGCTATTCTGCAACCGATCTGTAATCCAATGCTAATTGTATGGAAAACCATCAATCATCCAATTAAATGCATTGGCCACACCTGAAGCGGTCGCACATTTGTTCCACATTGTGGCGGTTTGACCTTGAAGCCAATAAGCAACTGAAAATATAACAAACGGAAACTAATGGCAAATGTAATGGTTTTGGTGTCGCCTAACCTCAACATACATTTTTTTTTATTCTTCTTAAAAACTGATCTTGCAAATATCACGCTTGCGAGAAGGGGGGAAAAGAATGCCATTTTATCCACGTGCACCCATTTTTCAAAAAAACATATTTTAGCCTAATCCAATTGGCAGTAAACATGAAGTGAAACTGCGTCGGTGTAGGTGTATTGATTAAAATTAGATTTCCACACGTTTCATTGTCATCGTGCCAATGAAAATAATTTAAATTAAATTAGCATAGTTCTTCCATTTGTTAATATCGGCCTTTCGTTGGTGGTCTGACTGCGAAGCGGAAAAATATTTTCGAGACAGGAGTTGTCAAGTTCACGTGTCGAGGAAGCAGAAGAGATACTTTGTCCGTGCAAATGATCAGATTGCAATTGAGTGGTCTTAATAAAAGTGTAGACAACCTACATTTGATTCAGATTTAAAGCTTTCGTGACTGCAGGGGTTCATATTCTTGGTTCTTTCGGTAAAGTCACGTCGAAGGGAAACAATAAAAGAATACAAATAAAAAACAATAAATTTCTCACAACGTTTCGATTGCAACACAAGCAATCGTCATCAGGTGTGAAACAAATATTGCTGTGGCTTTCACACCTGATGATGATTGCTTGTGTTGCAATCGAAACGTCGTGAGAATTTTATAGTTTTATATTTTTATTATTTCATTGCTTCCTTTCTACGTGACTTTACCGAAGGAACCAAGAATATGAACCTACATTTGGTCAGGGCTAGAAGGGCCGTAAGCCATTCACTTCCCGACGTTTTGGACAACGAGGGCCGAGCTACGGTGTGAGTTGCAGTCAGCCGTGTGCTGTGGTTGTTCCACTTGTTCACTATTATTAAAGGATGTCATTGTTACGAGCCCATCCTGAGTGTGATCATCTTTGACTAAACAAGTTAGAAAAAGGTGCCTAATAAGGAGATAGACTACAATAGTGTGGGGCTGGCACAGTGGTGGAAGCGGTTAGCCCAAAACACGAAGAGTTTCATTCCCAGGCCACATCCAACATCAGGGTGGCGAGTGATATTTGAACCAAATCATGGGCCCCATCCCATCACAAACCCACAGCATGACCGATACAGCATGCGGAGGCCTTCGTCCCGCAGCGGATTCACACATAACTGTCAATTACTATTCACGGCGCACGCAGCTGAATCGTTTACACAATGCAATAATGTCCTTAAACCACCGCTGAGCTCCCAGTTATCAAGCCTTCAACAATGTTGCGTCACCGTCTGCCTTGCACCACGGCGATGGGCTTGGGTTTGTCGCGTTAAAGTCCCACCAGCGTTGGCTTGCTGCACAGACGCCTTGGCTGGTTCAGAATTTGTTTATCAGGATCCTGTAACGCCCCCCCCCCCCTCTCTCTCTCCCCCGCCAAAGATCAAAAACCACGTAGCCTTGCACCAAAGGGTTTAGGTTCATTGACGGTGAGTTTTGAGCGACGCCAGATCTTCGGCGGCTCCACTCAACCAGGCGACCTTTGTGCGGAGCTGGGCCATCTGGTAAGCCGGGCGCAAGGGCCGAGACGTTTCCAGGGGTCGATCGAGATGTTATCGTGGCAGGTAACTCGCGCTGCCTCAGCACTTTAGTCGAGTTCGGTGAATGCGAATCGATCTGGGCAACTCGGAGGACTCCCCCCCCGTGGTCACCCATCGTCAATCCACTCATCTCATTTACATCTCTCGTCACCACCGCCTCATTTTACACACATACCCCATCCACTCATCTCATTTAATCTCATAATAATAGGGGTTTCCCCCTTTTTATGGCGACAAAACTGCAACCTTTTTACAAGGAATAATTTCTGCATTAACCACAATACTTGTGGTCAAAATGCAAACAAAAAACACACTCTGATAATATATGCATCGTCCTTGAAATTGATTGGTCCACACCAGAGACGGCTTTCTTTTGAGCCTCGTCTCAATTGGTGCTAGACCAGAGGACGCCAAAAGGCGTACAACTCAAAGACAAGTGTGTTTTTTGTCTGCATTTTGACCACAAGTATTTTGGTTAATGCACACATGATTCCATATAAAAAGGTTTCAGTTTTGTTGCCAGAAAAAAGTGGAAAAACTATATATTTTAATCTCGCCAACCGTCTTGTACCGTAGTTAATTCACTGTACAGCGCCTTGTTTGAGGCGCTATATAAATGTATGGTACGATAATCATGGTCCCTTCTGGCGGCAAATGCCTCCACTCGTGTTGGACACTTTAACCATAGTAGGTGGCTGGCAATATCGGTTCGTTGTGACCGATGGGCGACTTGATACGACATTATTAAGTGGCGTACAATTATCACCCGCGTGTCAAGTAGGTTGGATGGGGGGGGGGGGGAAGATCAAAGCCCTTAACGGATTGCAAAGAGCAAGCTTACATATTGGACACGTTTCAAAGTGCCCACAATTTCGGCGCAATGAATACCCAGAGCACGTGGCCGTTTAGGAGGTGTTGGCGTCAAGGGACTCGCGTGCCTGTGACCATCGTATAATATTTTGACTGCTCTAGGTATGTGTCGGCTAACCCCGTTCTCAGATTTCTGCATGCAGGGAAATTAAAATATGCTTTTCCAACCACAGAGGGGCCCCAGAAAGGATATGTTCTTCCCAGTTCCACTTATGTTACGAAGAACATGCGAGTCTTTTGCGGGCTCGTTAAGTGGTGTTCGGACGTATATACCAATGCGCCTTGTGTGGTGGTACCCTTTTGACCAGCCACCACTCGGGTTTTCACCTCTGGGGAGCTAAAACAAAAAACTGGAATATATCATGGGGAAGAAGAATATCTCACAATACCAGAAGAGGGGAGAATTCCATATAGAATAATTGTCTTGAGTGAGGTATCATTAGGCAACCGACAAAAATCTCGGACTTTTAATGTCCTGGATAGACATCTAGATTTTCCCAAGACAGCAGCTACCTATAATAACAACAATAACAACAAAAAAGGATGACCTTCGAACAAAAAATCGTGGTTGCCCCATGTTGTGCTTCCACAGAATTTAAATAAAAAATCACCCTTGGTCTGACCTTGTCAAAACCCACCATAAGCGTACAACATATCAATGGGCCTGTTCTACAGAACGTCGATGCCTCTCTGATGATTATCTCCACAGTAAACCAAAAAAAAGTCATTATAAAATCCCAGAGACCCAGGTCTGATAAAGCGATACAACACACGTGTTGCTCACAGTGTTGGCTCTGGCTATGCGGCAGCAGTAGGAGCAGAGGAGAGATTCTCTTGAATAACCATTACCCCTCGCACGAAGTGGGAACCTCCAAAATAAACATCTTACACCTGTGCCGCCACATTGGGATTCGAAGGTGCCCCCCTTGGTTACAGGCCCTGTGGTTGAATGAGAGTTTAACAATCGCAGATTGATGATCTGCATGACACGGGCCGTAACCCACAGCATGCAGCGTGCTGGAAACTCAGCTGTCGACATGTTATGCGCTATTATTGTGCGTGATTGTAGCACAGAGAATCCTCACCTGGGTTGTGAAAGCCAAGCAGAAGCTATGCAGTCTTTGGGCCAGGTAAACATTTGTGTGAGTGACCATGCACCAATAAAGCTTCACCTGGGTCATGTGTAAGAAGCTAAGCAGAAGTCAAGCAGAAATTACTCTGGGTAATATTTGTGTGGGTGGGCATGCCACCATCATGCCCCACCGTGTCCTGTTCAAAGAAGCTAAGCAGTTCTTGGTAAATATTTGTGTGGGTGGTCATGGTAGCAGTAAGCCTCACCTAGATCAATTTCAAGAAGAAAAGCAGAATCGGTCCTGGTGAATATTTTGCATTGGTGGTTGTGGCACCATCACGGCTCACCCGAGGCTCGCTCAACAAAAGCCAAGCAGAATTGGTCGTGGTAAATGTTTGTGCTCGTCTCTGTCATCGCAGTGAAAACCTTACATGTGTCATGTTCAGATAAGCTAAGCTGGGAGACAACCTGGTGCAAACTTGCATGCGGCCATGGCACCCTGAAGTCGCAGACACCGAGGGTGTAGCGCAGTCAAGAAGCTAAGCAGAATCGGACAAGTTAATTATTTGGATGGGGACCAATAAGGCGGGGTGGAAAAAACGAAGATCGCTCGCTGCATGGAGGGGAGTTGGATTACCAGTAATGGGGGTCCCTGTTTGAGCAGAGGTGTTATTTTAAAATGGGGGCTCGTTGGGACATTGTTAATGCCGCTCTGCTTTATATCAGCGGCTATTACGAAACGCCGAGGAAAAGCGTGGCACGGTGCCAGCTCGACAGAATGCCTTTTTAACGTGATGACTGCCGCTTGTCTCGCATATTTGAGATTCCGTCGTGATATTAAGTTGGGTTCCGCTGTAATTAGTCTCACACGCAGTTTAAGGAGCATTAATCATGTCTTTTAGTGACGCATTCTGCCGCCCCTGTGCTCTCCGTTGCAGTCGAATGCGTTGCACGCAAGATTAACTTCTAAATGTGAGGGAGACAAACTAAAAGCTTGCAGTAATTGTTCTTTAGAATTAACAATTGCTAATTTTCAGCCGTCATTGGTCACAAATTGAGCTATGAAAAAAATATACCAAAAGGAGGCGAACCCGCGTGGCTCCGAGGTCAGATCGCTGAACCAGTCCCACCGAGACCCCTCTGGGTTCAAATTCGGGCAGGCGACCGCGATTCAACTGCGTTCTCAAGTGGAGGCGATTTGGTGATGTCAGTCCCAGTCAAGCAACGATTGTACACCCCCCATCTCCCCCCATCTCCCCCCAACCCCCAATCACAAAACACGTGTGGCATTTTCGCTTGAAAAATATCCATCGCTCGAGAATGCAAGCATTTGTCGTGATTGACATGCGGCAAAAAAAAAAACCGTGAGATGACGTTGAACATTGCGTGTCCCCAGTGCGAATGAGTAGGCCTGCTGACGGGATCTCAAAAGTAGTTCTGCGATGGAATCTTCGGGATGCGTTCTCCGACACAGGAGGGCATTGCACCGCCAGCCGTGACAACTCTAAGATGGATCGTTCTTATTTCCATGAGATGACGCCAATGTCACGATGGGGATTTGATTGGCAATAAAGAAACCCCGTAACAAAATATGTAACTGTCTAACACATATGCAGACCTACTGCATGCGACACTGAGAGACCATAATGAAGTGTCTTTTTGCCGGTTCGTTGTTTATTTATTAAGAAATTAACATCTTTGCAAAGTGGGTGGTATGTTTTCAGAATGTCACGCTGGGTGGCATTTTGTGGTTATGATTCAAGAAATTGTTGTAAAGAAAAAGAGTTATTAAGGAGAGCTGTAATTTATCTTAACTTTACTGACCATTTCACCATTTCCCGTAATGGTGCAAACAGTGTCAGATGGTTGACCAGATCCATATGTACATTCATATTATGGGTTTGAGTTATTAAATGGAGTCAGACGTCACGAAATGCGAGTATTTGTCCAAAATTACAGTTACGCTCAGAACTTAAAAAGTGCTTGTTAACGAATGTGTGGTTCGAGGCATGTTTCACAAGGTTACTTGGTTGTGCTGCATGTACCTGACCTGTTATTTCTTATGTTTGAAAAAAAAACAGTATTATTAAGTTTTTTGTGATATTCCATTGCCAGTGGTGCACAACCACAAATGAAAAAGAACAAAACTGAACACAATCGTCGATTCAACGTTCCAGGCAATGCCCCTTTCCGAATACCAAAAAGATGAAGGACAATGACCTGACATGTCGCCTATTATACATTTACTTTCCTTTCCGAGGGCAGTGTAAATGACAAATGTATGCAATTTAGAATGAGCACAATTAGTTTAACCCACGTGTAACTTGAACTGCCGGGAATTTATCTTTGAACAGTTCAATATTACTCGTCAATCAAAGACGAGTAACCCCCCCGGGGGAAAAAAAATACTGAACGGTGCAAGACCAAACTGGGGAGAAACGCTGCCCCATTACAAATATTCCCAACCTTTGAGTAGTACGCCTTTTACATCGCCGCGTGGGGATGGTGAGATCTTGGAGTTGCACGCCATGCCCGATGTCGGCTATGGGGAGGAATACGAACACCACACATTTTGTGCAACTTTCGTGAAATCCGGCTGATTTCGGATCTTGCGAGGATCATGTGAGGATCATTACTAGCACTCTGCAGGAATGTTGCGAGCCTAGTTAAACATGCTAAATATCAAATTTCTCTCCCCCCCCCCCCCCCAAAAAAAAGGGGCAGTAAAATAAAAGTAGAAGGCACAATTCCCATTGCGACACGCGGCGGCAGCAGCAGCAGCACATGTTGCCGCATTTTCCCATCGCCGAGCACAGCGCACCTGTTAGTTGCACGAGGTCAATGGGAGCCCCGTGACAGAATGATGAAACGATGAAACGTTAAGAGGCAGCAACAATTGTACATGCCACTCAGCGGCATGGATTTGGTGTAAATTGCGTCCACATGTTGGCTCGGGCCAGCCTCAAAGGATCCCTCAAATATTGCGGGAGCAATTACAGCCGTGCCAGGCTGCCACGCTGTTTGGCAGAGCCCTCGAAACAGCACTTTCCACAATAACGGCATTCAATTGCATTTGTCTTGTGTCTGCGTATACCCCTCCCTCCTCCAATATAAAAGAGAGAGACATTTTGATCGTGGCATACGTGCCTGGATAACGCCTTTCTCCTATTTCTTGGCACGTGTGCAAGTCGTGTGCCGTTGTGAGCAAACGCTGCCGTGATTCGTAATTAGTTTATTTTGTGTTACGTTTGTCGGTGTAAATGTTCAACCCTTCACCGCCCAACAGAGCCAATCAAATAAAGTTATCGCGTGGGCAAAAATGCTAATTGATTGTTGTGTTTTTTAGCAAACCTGAGGAATGTTGATAACTTGATTTCATTGGCTCCGTCGAGTATTGGAGGGTTATTCATTTTTTTTTAAATGGCATTCTACCTACAGGATTTAACCCAAAACAAATTCTGAATCATAATAATGGTCGTGAAAGCCTACGTATAAAATGAAACATTATTATATTTTCGCTACAAAAACACACACGAGAACTATAGTTTGAGCAATTGCCCTTCATCTTAAGTATTTTGTCCCATTTTACAAGGCAAGTGGTTTCTTACGTTTTCTATTTTCATCCATTTAAATAAAAATTTCAGTGACAACGATGGCAGACGAGTTTCCCTTACGTCTTAGTGCTTGAGCCGACCCAGTCCCCTTTGGAGTTTATTGTTGTTTCTTTAGAGCAATCGACTTTTTCCCGATTGCGAATATCTCTCGCAGTGAATGTTGTTGGACCGAATAAACCAGCAAATGTTCTGTGTCGCTTACCGAACAACACCACAAATCGTGTGCCCTGTGCGGGTGTGCGCATGTGTTGATCGCATCGCATTCGATGCCGCGATTATTTTTTCGGCTCACGATTCGTCGATGCTCATTGCCAAGCAGGGCATAATGGTCACTCGTGTTTTCTTTTGGAGAGGCGTTGTCAATCCCTCTGCTTAGGAGAAGAGTTGATCACCATCGTCTTGGAAACGGCGATCTCGTAAAATTCAGTTAATTTGCGGTTAGTTTAATTCTGCTTATGTGTACGGGAATGAAGGAGGCACACATGGGTGAGAGTTCTCCTCTTACATTTCACGCCGTGCCTCTGCTGACTTGGCAAGGGAAACCTTGCGTCTTTCGGCTTCGTTCTAGATATTATAAGAAGACGAAAAACAGGCAGTAGTCACTGTTGTTTAACTTTACATTTCATAAATTTCGCTTGACGAGGAACGGAGTGGGGGCAAAGTTTTAACAATTTCCAAGGACGGTGCCAATCACTGAGTGATAGGCTCTGAGCATGCATTTTTTCCACTAATCGACCTCGCAGCCACTGAACAAGGCCACGTGGCTTGCAGGCTAAGCCCCACCAAAACATGCTTGACTTGAGGATTTAATGTAACATTTTATATACTTCTTTTTGACATTTCCCTCAATTGTATCATCGGCATCACGAGATCAGAAGCAGAACCAGAACTTGCATTTATCATGGAGGAATCCGATGAGCTATGAAGCTCTTTTCCGCATGTGTGCAGTTGGGGCGGGTTAGAAAGCCACATCAACAAACAACACAAAAAGACGCTTTGAGTGCAAGATAGAGTAAAGGCAAGCAAGTCACTATACAGTACATAAAGAAACTTATTGCCGAGCAGTACGTCTCCTTGTGTTAGAGAATAAACTGTAAACAATATTTGTTTTATGTTACCAGGTAAGGGCCACTGAGCTATACAGCTATCTTTCAGAAGCGACCTGGATATCACAAATGATAGCTCAACGAAGTGGCTTATCATGTGGACATTTATAGCAACAACCTTCTTCTTCTTTAGTGCTGCCTAACGGCGTGTGCGACTTCACGATGATATTGGTCCCGGTCTAGCACGGCGTGTAGAGTTTGTGCTGCTATTGTTAATTGTAGCCATGTTTTGATGTTACTGAGCCATGTCGTTTTTGGCCGTCCTGGTCGTTTTTTCCCTTCGATTTTTCCTTCCAGGATTTGCTTTAATAGCTGGTATTTGTGGTCGTTTTGGGCAATGTGGCCTAGGTAGTAACACTTCCTGCTAATGATGGTCTTCAGCAGTTGCCTGTCAGTGCCCATATCTTGCAGAACTTGTGTATTGGTGGTTTTGGCTGTCCATGGGATTTTCAGCATTCTTCGATACAGCCACATCTCGAAAGCTTCGAGCCTTTTTGTTGCTGTTGTTGTCAGTGTCCACGTCTCTACTCCGTACAGCTAAATTGACCAGATGTAGCATTTCAGTGTGCGCAGTTTCAGTGATGTACTCAAGTTGCGGTCTGCAAGGAGTGTTTTCCATTTAATAAATGCTTGCCTTGCTTGTTCAATTCTGCTCTTGATTTCGACTTCATGGTTCAACTGATCGTCAATGATTACACCAAGGTATTTAAATCGGTGTACTTGTTCCAATTTTTCGCTGCCAAGCTTGATTGTTATTTCGCTTGCAGTTCGGCTGACCTTCATAACCTTTGTTTTCTTTTTATTAATTCGTAAGCCCCATATTTGACTCTCTGTGGCAACCTCGTCCAAGATTTGTTGTAGGTCTTGTTCCGAATCGGCCAGCAGTGCAGTGTCGTCGGCATACCTGATGTTGTTGATGTATTGTCCATTGACTTTAAAACCAAATTCTCTAAACGGCCAGTAAACGCAGGGGGGGGGGCATGGGTTCCTGCGCCGTGATTAAATTGCCCGCAAAATAAAAATAAATGCGCGACTCCAGGCACTAATTGTGGCGTCAATTCCAAATAGAAAACTTTGGGATGGGATTGGAGGCTGACTCGATCTGGAATCGATAGCGGCTATCACTGACTCGAATAGATTTCTAAGCTACGAAAATGTCAGAACCGATTCAAATCGGCCCCCTGCGCAGGGATTTTAGTTCCGCGGTGAACCTGGCCCACTCGCAGGTCACCCATATGAATATGCAGGAGTAAGTCTCGTAGCCGGTCAGGTCGTGAGAGAGGCGTGGGATTGACAGCCCCAACGGAGGACACAGTTGGAGAGAATGACCTGGGTGGCGTCCGAGCCGTGCCTCGGGGATGTGGCCATCGCACTCTGAAACACGACACGAACTCTCTCTCGCGAAGCCTGAACTCTCTCGTGGCGAGCAGACCTTGACACTGGCACTTAGCTCCTGAGAACAACAACGCCACCATACGCAAGAGTACACACTGCATTCTGTCATTGGCCAATGGGCTGAGACCATACAATTCGCAGCACGCCAGAGAGGCTATCCACACATAGCAGGCAAAGTAATTTTTTCACTTCTCCACATTGTGATTTCATCCAGGCTCTCCAGAGAAAGGAGGCGCAAATTACTCCTCAGACATTCAATGGCAAGAGACTCTAAACGTATACCCCCCCCCACCTCCCAAGGCATTCGCGAACATAAAACATTTACCAATTGTGAAGAAGATGCAATTGGGGGTAACTACAGTTTTGCGAGATTAATGATTCTTTAAAACGCAAATCGCCCTGAAAGCATCGACGCAATGCGCCGATGACGCAACGAATCATTCTGCACAAGACGAAATCTACCGAGGCATGCAAAGGGATATGTTTGGGCAACACAAGATGCAAAGCGTCTGCCCCAAATGTTTCTCACTCGCAAGCTGTCCCGTGACGCCCACAAAGGCAATCAAGCAAACACATCGAGAAATGGCGATTCCCGTGAAGAGGAAAATCACGCACGTGATGTGGCACCACACACAGAAGGACCAACCCCTCCAACAATTATCGGTCAGTTTTCATGTTTCTTGTCAGTTCCATGGCGCTGCAAAGAAAACACTGCATACAACCCGCGCAGCAGCTTGATGGCTGACGGTATTTGATTGCAGCCATCGTAGATTCTAAAAATCAACCCATAACAGAACGCAGAGGGGGAGGCCCTCGGGTCTGTCAGAAGCCGCCTGGCTCTGCCCTTCCATCGTGGATGAACGTGGCCCCCATTTCAAAACCTCCGAGGTGCCTGAGAGAGACCTCAATCGTGGGAGAATCGCCATGGCGGTGCCCCCCAGTGATGTGCTTGCTCACCTTCTCGCTCAACCTGAAATTGCTCTCAGTAGCGGCCCCTGCTCAGTAGCGGCGCTAGAAGTAAGTCAACTAAGCAAGAAGGTTAGGACTCCACAAGAAGCTCACGCAGGGTGTCCTGGATTCGTGAAACCACATTTTTTACGGGTGAAATAAATAGCAGCTAAAAAGATGTAATCCTAAAAAAGCATAAGAAGCGAGTTAACATGAAAAGCCAATCGACCTCTCATCTCCATCTGGTTTGCATCTTCTTATCTCACTACATCTGTCTCTTCTGTTATCTCACAAGAAGTTAATGCATACAATGCCCCCCCACAAAATAATTATTTATACTTAGCCCCCCCCCCCCCCCAGTGGGCTAGCACTACCACGGCCTTTGTGGGAGGACATTGTAAACCCCTAAAAAAAAAGACATTGCCCAGTTGCATTCATTTCAATATTTTTGGAATGTACGCAGTGCAAAAGGTGTTCGATGTACGAACACAAACCATGCTTTTGACCGACCGCCCTGCCTGCCCTTTGGTTTGATGTTCTAGCAAACCGACGTCACATTTCCAAACGCGCGGCGTTGCTTACGAAATTGAATAACAAACCGAGGAGAAGAAGCAGCAGCAGCAAGTAAAGAGTCCCAACGTCCAAAAGGTGGGTGGGTGGTGCACCCTTGCTTTAGGGAAAGCTGGCTTTGGGGTTGTGTGCCTTGCGTGAATTACAATCATCTGACCGGTGGAAGGTGTTGACCTTATTGAAGCGGGTCTGTATTTAAAAAGAACTCGCGCTGGTTTCGATTCCTGCTATGAAATGGTCTGCCATCGGTGTGCCGAATCGGCAATGTGTATCTGTAAGCCGATGCCACAGTGCAGAGAATTGTAAAGAAAGCGTGAAAATTCAATCAGATCAGCACTGTAGGAAAACCCTCATATTGGCAAAACAGTTTGAAATCCAAAGCATTTGTCAATAACGCAATTTTTAAAAAGCGTGTGTTCTTGATGTGCTTTCAACAAACACGCATTACATAATGTAGACACACATTATGTAACGCATATATGCATGCCTGCAAGCGACAAGTCAAACGCAAAACGTTATTCAATATTGGTTTCTGTCAGGTCAACTCGGTGTTACATAACAGTGTAACAAAAAAAATATTTAGTACAGAAAATTGATATTATTCCCCATAAACTTTGCTTTTGTGACCAGGACAATGATATTTTGAAATGTACCTATTTTCTACGAGAAAACGTGTGCGTTTGTGTCATTCCTTCACGTAAAGTCCTGGTCACAAAAGCAAAGTTTGTGGGGAGTAATAGCCATTTTCAATACTTTTGAGGCATAAGCAATTGGAAAATAACACTTACTACCCAGGAACAAATATCATTCCCTCAGTGTGGCCTCCTGTAGGTGTGGAATATCCATGTACCAAGTGTTCTTTGCCGGGCATGCAGGCAAGGTCAGAAGAAGTGTATGTCCCATGTGAGATAACAAATATTTTATTTCATATTTTTAATATTTTATTTCTTCGAATATGTTTTTCCTGGAAATTCCCTTGAGATGGAACATCTTGAGTGTCCAGTGTGTCAAGCGAAACTCCCATAACAAGCAAAAAGCGAACGTGGCAAGCGCACACAATCAAGCTGAATGTTTCTTCTTGAAGTGTTGACGTGATCTAATTTAACACTCCCAACAAAGATTTTGGACGTTTTTTTTCTTCACATGTAAACCATTTTTTTCCTGCGCGCAACACTTATAACGAAACATTAAAGCCTGAAAATGTATATTTTTTCACAAGTCCATTCCACAGTTTCTCGCGTGTCAACTGCCTCCTGTGATCTTCCACAACGGGTGCCAACGGAACTGGCATCGATATCGCACCCACGCACACCAACCACTTTCAATTTATCGCACATTTCGCAGGCCCTTTCTCACGTTATTGCAATGTGCCCTATCGTGTGCACGCCTGTGCTAGCAGAACCCAGAAGTCTCCAAACTATTAGCCAATGTGATGCTTCCTTGTCCTCTCTCACCATTCTTCAAATGACAACAATCAAATGCAGGTGGAGAATGTACACATCACGTTCGTTATTTCGTCTACAAACGCAGCCCCTTTGTCAATCCACTGCTGGATGAGGGTCTCCGCAGGCCATGCAGGTCCTGGGGGCTTGTATGACCATACTTCACCCACACCGGCCACTGTGGGTTGGTGAAAAGGGGGGGGGATGCAGGGGAGGATAAACACAGGACAAATAAACCTTATGGCGGTACCCCGGGGTCCCATAATACACCGGCTCTTGCGTAATGTCCGTGATGCAGTAATTTTTGTCTGTGTTGATGGTCGGCGATGCGGCAATCGACTCATCTCGACGAGCTGTACACGATGCACCACTACGGTGCGTACGAGCGTTCAGGGTTTCAGCGCAATCGTCCTCGCTGCGTTTCGACATCGCGGAGTAGCGCCGATGTTGGATTGATTGGTACCCCAGTCGCGGAGTTAAGTACACTCCTGGAAAAAAAGTGTCCCAGAAATAAAGTATTTAATTGCCTCGTCCATTTTGTATTATGTGGTACCAGAGGTGTGGACTCGAGTCATGTGACTTGGACTCGAGTCAGACTCGAGTCATGAATTTGATGACTTGCGACTCGACTTGGACTTGCATAACAATGACTTTGTCCCACCTATGAGATGTGGACTCGAGTCATGTGACTTGGACTCGAGTCAGACTCGAGTCATGAATTTGATGACTTGCGACTCGACTTGGACTTGCATAACAATGACTTTGTCCCACCTCTGTGTGGTACCCCGGGGTACCGCCATGAAGATAAAAAATGTTCCTTCTGCTCGAATTTCTCTTTTCCACAGCCTTATTTTAGCTACTTTTTTACGACGCCTCGATCCATGAAAATTGACATTATCCGTGAATGAATTCTCCCTGCACGGCCCAATTTTACCTCCTATTTATCCATGGCCTCAACCGATTGGTGAAAATTCTATTTATCCTGGGATTCATTTTCCCTCGTCGCATTTTTTTTTCGCGGATAAAAGCAAACGTGAAGCGGCAGCAGTTACATCCTGATATCTGAATTTATTCCCAAAGCCAAGTCGCCCAGAGTTGGTCTCCTAGAAGTGAGAAATTAATCCAATTATCTCATTTTTGTGTGGAAAAAAGAGGATTGAACTGCAAGCAACAACAGTAATAAAAGAATAATCGAATTATCCGCTTTTAGCTGCGAACAGCTGCAGTCGTATCGGGAGTTATTTTTGTTGACATGCGCAGAGGCGGAGGGGAGGAGACACAAGTTTAATAAACTTTGTAAAGACATGTTAAACGTCGTAGTATGCTATTATTTAATTTATTATTTTATCTTTATACGTGACTTTACCGAAAGAACCAAAGAGTAATCCCTGCAGTCACGAAAGCTCCAAATTAAGATTGAACCACTTCTACGGAGAAGTTTTAAGTTTATCTTTTTTCTCTCTCTCTGGGTTTTTTTTGTTTTTTGTTTTCTCTCTCTGCCTGTCATCTCTTTGGAATTTTCACACCTAAATTCTAACTTAACAATCTTTGAAATACGTAATCAACCAGGCTATGCGTTAATTGTGTGTTGACAGACTCTCTGTGTTGCATTACATTACATTTCGATATTTTGCTAGGTTATTTAATTTTAGTGTGTTTCTCTCCCGTTCTCCTAATTTTCAAGCTTGCGTACCGTACCACACGTCGCCCTAATCATTGACATGCAAATTTTTTCTTTGCCCCCTCCTTCTCTCCGCCCCCGCCCCCCTCTCTCTATTTAAGGCCTCGTCACAGAGACGATCTCTCTCTTTGTGCCGATGCGTTTTCTCTATCTGTGTATCTTTGTGATATCTGTCTGCTTATATGTCTGTCTATAGTTTTCTGGATAGATTTTTGTTGCTATTTATTTTATACCTGATGATGATTGCTTGTGTTGCAATCGAAACGTCGTAGTATGCTATTATTTAATTTATTATTTTATCTTTATACGTGACTTTACCGAAAGAACCAAAGAGTAATCCCTGCAGTCACGAAAGCTTCAAATTAAGATTGACATGTTACACACTTAAACAGAAGGAGTAACAATGTAATGCACTTATGTTTATTCTGCATTGTGCTCGGGCTCTCGCCCCCTATGATACGGTCGCAGTGTTCTCCGAACTGACGAACTTGCGGCCAGCGTTAAACATTTTACTCAGAACCTTATGGCGGGACCCCGGGGTCCCATAAGCCCTCGGCTCTCGCATAAACTTCAACGCGACGTCATTTTATGTCTGTTGAAGGCGAACGACACGGCGATCTATTCCTCTCGACGAGCTCTACACGATGCGCTAATCAAAGTTTTGTTTCTTCTGCGCATTCCTCCTCGCTGCGCTTGGACGACATGACAACAGAACGATCCGCGCCAGGTGAAATTTTGTTTCCACGGAAATTCGATTTCGTTAATCGAAAATTGTCCGTAAATTTGTCAATTGCATTAACGCGACATTTTATAAAGTGGGCGTTCGTAAATCGAAGGATACCTGTATCCAGGATAGCATTGCTGAGTCTTGAAACTTTCATCAAAAGTTACATTCCATGAGTATTTATACGCAAATAAATGTAGGGTAACTCAACATAGCCCACAATTCAAAAGTCTACATTGACAGGACAGAACCGAATTTATGCACTTCTACCTGAAGCACTTGACTCTCTTGCAGATGCCGTCTTTTAAGTGACCTCTGAAACTATACCATTTCAGTGCCTTAGGGAGATAAAGTTGTACAGAGATCGTCATCAACCACGGTCAATCCACTGCTGGATGAATGCTTTCCCAAGGCCCCCTCCCCCCCATCCTCAGCCGATCTCACGAAGGAAGAATCCTCCCGGCACCAGCATCGCGAGCCGATTCCATCACGATACATTTTCGGTTGACATCCGCTCACAACGCGTTCCACTGCTCGGCTGCCACTCCCATCATTATTCTTTTGACCATCAGCCATCATGCCTTAGAACGACGTGTCCCACCACGAGGCTTCAGTCACGTATAATGTAATTCGATGTATATTAGTCAGTCCAAAATTATTAAGAGTCCTCAATTGGAGGACCTTCATCAGAAACAGATATGGCTGTAACCCCGTGCCCTGCGTTATAATCCCTTGGTTATGCCACCCGACGCCAAAGATTGTAACTTTTGCCACCCTGCAGGACACAATAACAAACGCAACCCCATCCAAACACGGCTGCGATATCTACCGAGGGTTATTTAAAACGACAGAGGCTTTACTTGTCACACAGTCGGGTCTCTGCATTCGAGTGGGGAAAAAGTCGAGCAAATATTCATCTCTGGGTTACCCCACCCCTTAAAATAATAAATTATATGCCTTTTTGGGAGGGGGCAACAAAACAGGTGTTAAGATGTTAAAACACCAAACTTAAACCTTTTTACGAGGAATCATGTCTGCATTAACCACAATGCTTGTGGTCAGAATGTAAGCTGTACGACTTTTGGCCTCCTCTGGGACGAGGCTCAAAAGAAAGCTGTCTCTGGTGTGGACCAATCAGTTTCAAGGACAATGCATATTTTATCAGAGTATCAATCTTGATTTGAAGCTTTCGTGACTGCAGGAATCCTTACTCTTTGGTTCTTTCGGTAAAGTCACGTAGGTATAAAAATAAAATAATATAATAATAATAATAAACACATCATTATTAAAAGATAATATTTTCTACTTACATGACTTTACCAAAAGAATCAAAGAGTATTTTTCAGAGTATGTTTTTGTTTGCATTCTGACCACAAGCATTGTGGTTAATGTAGACATGATTCCTCGTAAAAAGATTTAAATTTGGTGTTTTAACATCTTAACACATGTTTTGTTGCTAGAAAAAAGGGGATAAACCTATTATCTATATTTGGTACTGACAAAGGAGGTCCCATGATATATTTACCCAACCTACGCAGAAAAGGTAGAATGTGACATACATTATTACATAAGTATGTAACTAATAAAAACATTAACGACGTAGAAAGAAAAAAATTACACATCACAAGCAGTTATAGTTAAGGTAGATACCGAAAAGAGTCACGTGGACATAATGTTGGAATTATTTGAAGCCTCGTATATATGCATTATGTAATAATGATACAAAAAATACCTTTGATATTTTTGGGGGGTGAATTTAATTAATCAATTCAATTGCATACATTTTAATATCCTATTTAACAAATGCCTCAGGAGACTGCCGTGGTGTGATGGTGAGCACACTGGACTTGCAAAGCCAGAGGTCACCCATTCTCATCCTCCTGAGTTGGAACAACGGCTCACGTTTTTACCGACCGCGCCTCTGTCCACCCAGCAGCTACAGCATGGGTACACACACACACACCGAGGTGAAAGTCGTATCGGCAGGTCGTGCGTGGCGACGTAAAGTGTGGGAATGTCCACCTCTCTCAAGACATCTGTTCAGCACGGAAGCGTTGGTGAAATATCCTGTAGGAGGGGGCCGTTTCTAGAGCACCATCTAGCGTAGGGCCTTCATCTGCCGGCAGTGGCTTGCGCAAGAAATTTCAGGGCTGTAGCCACGCGAACCCAACCTTTACAATTATTTTCAAGCCTTATAGTCATGCATTATGTAATACGAGGATTATATTGATATTTTAGGGTGATATTAATTATAAATAGTCATGCGTACACATTTAATATCCTGTTTAACAAGTGCCAGTGTATATATAAAAAACGGAAGGTTATTTGAATCGAATCAAGATCGTCGCCATTGAGTTTAAAAGTAGAAACACATAACGGACAAGTACAGCATGTCTCATTAAAAATAATAATAAATATACGTTACTTTTCAAGGCAACAGCAGCCTGTGCTTGGCTGATCCCTGGGCAATCAAAGTATGTTGCTGTAGAGACGAGCCGTGTTTGCTTGTCCTGTAGCCAAGGGCTCCATGAAGCCGAGTGTTCCTGTGCAGTTGCTTCTACTCAGCAGGAGCATGGGATTGAGCGTTCACTCCACGTGCAAGTCATGCAACATTTATTTTTTGGGAGCCGGACAAAAAAAAATATGCTCAAGAAAAATAAATGACATTAAGAGTTTATTGTTTTTTTTAAATTATTGTAAAAGTGCGTTTGCAATCAACATCAGCCAGTATCTATGCACTGCTCGATGAAAGACCACCCTATGCCATAGCCATCCCTTGTGTTGGTCTTGTGTCATCACAATCCATCCCGTTCCTGTGGAACGAGCCGATCTTATTCCACAATCTCGGCAAGGATCATCCTTCTCAGGCGCATTATCTCGGTTGGTTGCCCGTCCATCACCATTGTTATCCAATGGCCAATCACCTCTTAAGCAACCTGCCATGCCCAAGCAAACTTATTTTATTAACAGTCAATATCATGTCCCCGATTTCCATTTGCGCCCTGATGCATCTGCCACTCTTCCCGTCTCCCTGTGTCAATTCCAAATCGCGCATCTCAAAGTTTTCAGCTTTTCGCGTAACAATGTTTCAGATCCAAATGTAATAGCCGACAATTCGCACCGACTGAAAAGCTTTCCTCAGGAACAATTTATATTCTGCTTTACGTTTTAAAGTTCTGCTTTTCAAAAGCCCTCCATCTTGCTCTCATTCACTTCAATAAATTACCTCGGTTTACATCTTCCGTTACGTGTGGGTAGAACGATTGTGCAATGGTTAACGCGCAACACGACTAAACCGACTACGTGAGTTCAACTCTCGGCCACGGCTTAGAGCTGTTTGGCCAGCAATATCTGAACCTTATATGGGCGTGCACACCCCTTCAGTAGCCTGCACTGACCAAACGTGGTGAAGTATGGTCGCAGAAGCGCATCTGAAACCACGCGACGCAGTGACCGTCTCTGTTCGATGGGCAGCCAAAATATATTGCACGTACAGTATATCTAGCCGTTAACCCTGTACATTCAAATGACTCTAGCTCCCAAAGTAGAGGCCAACATTCGCGTGCACCATACGTCGGTTCCCCCTCGCTGCAGCACATGACACAAATACAAAAGGAAGCTTGGTTGGGATATGTTTTCAGTTTATTTTGTTCCGAGCAACTTTAGTGTCAGAAGTGGCCTGTGTGTACGCACAAAACATAAAAAAGCGAACACTTTTCCAAATAAAAATATTTGTAAAAAAATGTTTTGTACAATTGTTTTTTTACAAGTATCCAAGCGAAACTATATGACTGGCCAAAAAGTCAGTGTCCAATTTGTCAGTGTGGAAACATCCTTTATTTTTGCCTCTGGACATCATTATGGGTACACAAACGTACATACCCATGCCTTCAAAATAAACAAACACCCCTCCCCCATATGGGCTACAGAGGCTGCTAGGCCAAGCTCTGTTAGCCAGCACCTATTAAGGTGGACATGATGCATGAGGGGATGATGCGTGTGGCCGGAACCACATCTGGCCACCTTTATCTCTCCAGTGTTGATGTTGACCCACCATACCAGGTGCTGGTTGTAAAGACGAGTCGATCTCGGGGAAGCCAAAGGCCACTTCAGATTATTATCACTCAGCACTGCTGTAAGCCGTGGCCAGGACACGAACTCGGTTTTATGGCTTTGTAGCGCAGTGTTCCACTGTTCCGTAACGAACACAGACAGAGACACAAGCTAAACAAACACCATAAACCTGCCATGAGCCTCATTGTATTAACATCACGACGCTAGCAAGCCTACGTACTGTGTCTGTCACATTCGATCATTACCGTATTGACACCCTTAATAATGGGGATGCTGATGCGGTATAATGTTGAACACACTGGATATGCAATCCAGAGGTGGCCAGTTCGAATTGGATCTCCTGGCGTGGCAGTGGAAGCAATGGCCAAGTAAGTATCTTAAATCCCCCCTGCCTCTATGCTTCCAGCTGCATAGATGGGAACACCGCAGTGACGTGATCAGACGTTCGCGTGTGATGGAGTAAAAGACGTCCAAGACGACTGGCCAGCATGGCAGAGTGAGCCAAATACCAATAGCATGCACTGACCAACGTGGTGAAGTATGGTCAAACAATATCTGTGGAGACCTTCACCCAGCTGAGTATGTATAAAGGGCTTGGGACTTACATATCGAGCCATGTTTAAATTTGAATTTATGTAACGTATAATAACCTAAACTTTTCATTTGTATCATAATAGATCTGTGTTTATATTATCTGTGAGTTAAATAATGGGAAGGCTCTTTAGTGGAGGTTTGGCAGCCGCAGCAGCAGCAGCAGTATGATCAATTAATTGTTGAGACTGCACCTTTAACTTACCAGATACCAACTGCGTGTTATTACATCCCCACTACAGCACCTAATCAAGTATGATGGGAGAATGATCAGCACACCCCTGAAGAAGTATTTCTACATGCCAACCTAGAGGAGCTCATGATGATATTGGCAAGGGGGCCAGACATGTGTCGTAAAATGACCCGTTGGTCCAGTATTCATCAAATACTTTTACAAACTGCCCACTCGAGGGAAAACAATATTCTTTCTGGCAACACGGCTCAAAAAGAGCCATGCAAAGGAACAACAACACACAGCAAAACAGTTTGAGACCGAGCCTGCATGCGTTTGCATTTTTCCGAGCCACGAGGCTGCGCATTTCACTGATCCATGTCACACAATTCAGATGAAACACACGGCCGTGTTTGTACCAATTTCTCTGCGAGAACTGTGCCCTTGCACGGTGCATGTGGTTTGCATGTGGCTTGCGCCCACGTGCACTATGGCATTTTCGTTCCGAAATGCAAACGTGCGAAGTGCAATCATAGTGCAGCGCGATCAACTCTTGGACCTACGTGCCCTTTACAAGCATCTGCACATAAGAGTAATGCAAACATTGAGACAGTTCAATGCGGTGTTCTTCATTGCAAGGCCCGGCGGGCCACTGGCGGCTCCTGGTGGCCTTTAGTGCGGCCCCTGACGTGCGAGCCCCCGACAAGACACAACGAGTGAACACACCGCGCATCATCATCGTGCTGCTGTCAAACCCCCAATGTTTTCAAATGGTGTGGCGGCCCTCACACTGATGATGTCTTATCGGCGAAAGCGGCCCCCCCTCTGAAAATTAGTGAAGAACAATGGTTTAGTGGTTGTCTTGTTAGCTGTGCCTATTAAAAGTCAATGTCAAATTATAAACAATGTGCTGGGCCAAGGCGTGGCCAGGGCCTCAAGTAGGCTCATGCCAAATCAGAGCACGGAGAAGGCAGGAACGTCGTAGTTCGTGTTTGCTCGGCCTTACGACGAATCCAAACTTCGACTAAACTTACAACATTGCTATGGTGGCACGAGCAGATATGTAGTCTGGCCCCAGGATTTGGATCTGGGCAGAGCTGTGATTAAGCAAGGTGTTAAAGCATCGTGAGTCCAGTTACACATGACTGCATGAACAAAATAATCACGCTACTTTCCGACTTCCACTTCATTTGACTTTTTTCAGCTGCTAGTTAAAATAGTGTGATACATTAGCGCCTTTTTTTCAGGGAATACATTTGTGGTTCCTCGTTGGGGACAGGGCCTAATCCAAGTAAACATCAGATGTAGTTCTATAACACCATCTTCCATGGTTTTGTAGGGTACTGTACATGACAAGGGTTATATTGGGGTCAGTGGAGATGAGTCGAAGGTTCGAGAAGGGAAGTAGAAGACAGTAGAGTCTGCTGGAAGAATCTACCAGTGGGAAAGTGCTGGAAGTTACCGGGGCGTGGCCGAGCGGGTATGTCAGGGGGAGCGAGGCATGCGATGGGGGCTTTGGCTCGGGGACTGAAGGATGACTACAGGTGGACGACATCTGAGCCGACTTTTGGAGGTCATAATGGAAATCATTGGACCAACTGTTCGATATCTATATGGTGGAAAACATCAAAAATGACTGCTCGAGATTAATATAGTGGAAACCACCGGAGCTGCAGATAGTCATTGCCTTGTGAAACGTGTTAGTCATACTCTCACCATGTGAATACGTTACTGTAAAATACATCGTCTAGAAATTGGAATCTGCGAAGGAGCTTCTATACAGTTGTTCTGACACCGGGTGGAAGACTCCAAGCTGTGAAAGCTCCAAATGGACATATTGGCAGTACACCAGTGCAACATAACACCGGTCCTCATAAAACAGTCCTATAACAAAATTTGAACCGACATTCGTCTTCCAACTGCTTCGACATCACGATAACTGATTTTGATACACACCACAAGATTTTCTGACCGTGGGGTTGTGAATCGTGGGAAAATAAAGAATTATAGCGATACATTTTTTTGCTATGGCACGCACCGGTGTACCGCCAATACGTTCAGAAATGTAAATTTCATCACGTGACAACACCAATGAGAAAGCTACCGCCCTAAGTATCGCCATCTTATTTCTCGAATGCCGGTGTAACACCCCGACCTGGTGTATTGTCGATAGAACACTCCGACTTTGGTGTATGTTATTCACGCAAGGTATAAAACGTGCTGCAAATTTCTGCCCAAAAATTACCATCTTTTTATTCTTTAAACAAAAAGATGCAAGGGGGGCGAAACGGCCGAGTCTGCCCCGCGTGGGTACAGCACTGGCAGTAACACGTGCAACAAAATGGCCACCGCCACACGTCTCACTGCAATAACGCCATGCCACACTCCCTACACCCTATTATACGTCGCCAACCACAGTGCACATCTCCCGCAGACTACACTGATGCATGGTCTCTCTCCCAACCCCAATATAATTATTCATAAGCCTTAGCATCTTTTATTACGACAGCCCTCGACATGGGCCTAGTTCTATTCCCTTAATTTGTAGTCAATTGCATTGAGTAAACCCAGCCTGTTTACTTAGCCAACTCGTGATAAATGCTGACGAACAAAATGGAACCTCACAGACATCCCAAAGACCTAATTTGGGACCCAAACATCGCACCACCTGGCTTTGACAACCCTCAAAGACACTGGTGTGCCATCAACCGCATCAGAACATCAACAGGCCAATGCTTACATCCCCTCAATGCATGTAAAACGGAAGACAAGCCACAGTGTGACTGTGGCCATTAAACCCAAACGATGGGGCACATTGTAAACCACATCGTAAAACACTGTGGTCTACGTTTCTTCAACGGAGGAACAATAGCAAGATTGTTCAAACTCTCTCCTCAAGCCCTTTGATGGCAAGCAGACCTCGACTTTGGCATTGTGCTGCTGAACGTATTGTCATCATACGCAAGAAGAAGAATATTACTGTGTAAACAACGAGTATCGTCTGAAACAAAACGATACGAGGGCAAACCGGGATGGTTGATGAGGCACGTGTACAAACACGTCGCTGCCTCTGTCTTGTCCGTTGGCAGTCACGTGACTGCTGACCCACCACCTTCCCCCGATCACCTGCCTCGTGACCCGAGTCGGTATCCAGGGACACCTCTACTTACGAACATTCGACTTACGAACTTTCAGAGATACGAACAAAACTGTCCATATGTCCAGTTGCCTGTTCAGACCGAGAGTTGTATGCTCAACCGCCGCGCAGTAGATGTCGGTGGTGGCATCTACATCTGCAGAACATTAAGAACCAGTGGCATCTACATCTGCAGGAGATTATACAACTTTTAAAGCCATTCTCTGTGTTTAGTGTACATGCTGACAACATGTTTGGAATCGACAGAAGTTGGACTTACGAACAAATCGATTGATGAACAGACCTCTAGAACCTCACTCATTCGTGAGTCGATGAGTCCCTGTATTTGACCAAATCCCCTCCCCGTATCATTAAACCACGAGTTGTCCTGCTGCACTGCTGTTTACGCACTGCACCGAGGGACATGAAAGTTGATTTAGGAGAGGCAAAGGACCTGTTCAGATTTAACTCGGCATCGATGTCAGCCTTGGCCAGGAATAAATTGGGAGGATGAAAACAAAAGCTAACTTCATCGTGTTGTTTCGTGTTGTTTGTTTCTCTCTTCTCTGTTGAGGAGTCCTGAACTCGTGGTGTAGACCAACATTGTGACGGAAAACGATAAACTAAAACAATAAATTACGTACCAAAAGTGCAATAAATTACATCGTTTTTTTCTGAAACTCCAGACAAAACCTTGAACAGATTTTGTATTACCCTTAACATAACTTGAAAAAATGCACACAGACGCTTCCATAAAAAACCCTAAATATTTTGCCGGGTTGTGATCATAATAACTTATAAGGCTAACCACATAAAAGGAACGGCTTCTTAAAAAAAAAACCTCCGGGGAGAAAAATGGATAGAGGTTGACTGGTGTAAGCAGAACAAATGTTAGTTGACATTTTCTACACTCATCACACTGGGGGGAAATTATAGAAGTATGTTGTTGATTCTTTAGAAGGGTCTACTATCCCTTAGCAAAAACGGACCCCAGTTAATCTCTCAGAGTAACACACTGCCGACGCCACTGCATTTCAACATTAGCCTGCAGATCCTTGATGGTTGCTTTATTTAACGATAAAAGGGGCACACGAGGAGAATGAATGTCCACTCATAATTAATAATTACATGCTCTAGTCTGCAGCCCAAAGTATGCTTGCAAAAATAACGATTGCTGTTCTCTTACAAGATGCTCTAAAATAACACACAATGATGAACTGTGGGTGCGATTTGTTTTTTCCCTTTTGCTGAAATAGGGCCAAATAAATCCTTTGCTAGGAATGTATTGAATCAAGCATCGAAAAAGTCGCCCCACACTGGCTTTCCCCAGACGCCAAGGAGCGCGCCTTTGAGGGCCTGGTGATTGATGAAGTGAATAATCACACGTTCTAGGACTTTCGTACTGTCAGAGCCAAATTTAATATTTTTGCAAAGCATTACTGAATAATTCAAAGGTTACCACGGATGTAAACAACGGGTGGATAAAGAGCACCTTGTCTGGAGAATATTTGGCTTCTACTTTACGTTTCCACGTGATAAGCCACTTTGTCGAGCTATCTTTTGTGTTGGCCAGGTCGCTTCTGAAAAAGAGCTGTACAGCTCAGTGGGCCTAACGTGGTAAAATCTACAAAAATATATGGTGTGGAAGGACCCACACTAAGAGGCTTTGTGCCTCTGTAAAACCGTACTTGCAGGGGATCACTCAGGGTGTTTCCAGTGGAGTGTGCTATTTTGTCCAGAGGGGGGTCAAGGGATGGGGGTGTTACTGGGCGGCATGGGGTAATCAAATCTTTTGGTTGTGCTGGCCCACTTTCACCTGCAGCGCAAATCAAGCATGCCCTTCAATCCCAAACATATGTTCCGAGGAATCTGGTATTACAACAGCTGTCTTTTGAGTTGCAGCGTTGAATTATGATTTCAAATATTACATTTCAATCCAAGTATCCAGTTTCAAACCAAATATTCAGTTTCGTTCCACTATACTACAATAAAAACATTATAGCGCACTACTGTATCTAATACATGTGTGTTGCTGCTCATGACAAGGGCGCGTCTAGAATTTACGAGGTTATTTTTTCACAACTAAATCATACAAGAATATTAAGTGGCTGCATAACTACCGTACAGTTGACAGTTACCCGAGTCTCCATTATAAATAAAATATGGGTAACGATTTTTTCGCACGATCTCACCTGCTTTGATAAAGGACACGCGGTCCAATGTGTATACGTAAACCAAAGCCATCTTTCACCACCGTCGTCATTTTTTCTGTTGTACAGTGAACGGTGATTATCACGATGTTGGTGATGTGTTTTTGGTCTGTAATAACAACACCACGGCCAACGCAGTCCCACGAACTGCAGTTAAACATTGTTACGTGTATATATATTTTACGTAATTCTATTGGCTCAATGGCTCACATTTTAAGGCGATCGCTCTGGGTTTGGAATGGCACCCACGTGAAGTCTCGACGCAGATACAAATGTCTGATGTCATCGGCAAAGTATCATTGCAGAAAATAAAGCTCCGTGCCAAACTGCCATAATGCAATGTTTGATGAATAGCTGATCCCCATGGTTGCCATCTGTCCTGGTATACCCAGGGACGACCACTTTCTTAAGATAAACTGTCCAAGGAAATATGTAATTCTTCCAGTGATATTTACATTCCTTGTTTTTTTTTCAAGTTGTGTAATAACACCGTTCTAAACAACACATGTATGTGTAGATCTCACCCCTTCTGGTATTGGTGACATTTTCTCCCAAGATTGGTCCCGGTTTCTTTTTTGTTTTGTACCTCCCGGGTGGCAACCCTACCGATACCAAACCCTACATGGGATATGCGAGCACAAACATGCAGCATGATGCTCTGGGGCATAGTCATTTTGCTTATGTGAAGGTCTTAATAATTCCATTAACAGTAAACACCGTCGTCTGAGGGCTAGGAAGAAGAGTCATAAACACCCTTTACTGGCTGTCGTAATGAATGCGAAGCTGCCATGGGAATGAGAAAAATCATTAGCATATTTAATTAATGTCTCATTTCATTGTTTTCACTTTGCATCTTGCCACAAACTGCGTCGAGCACATATCTATATATATTGTATCTTGTCCCATTTAAATATCTTAAATACTGCTGTGGTTTTTCTTATTTTATTTACAAAAAAAATCCACAATTTTTTACAGACTTGGAAAACGTGCAAAAACATACCGTGGCTGCAGACTGCGGACAATCAATTTCGTTTTTCCTAACCTTCTTAAAATGCATGAACAATTTCCAACAGCTACAAACCAACTAGCCCGCTGCTTGGGAGGCATTCACAATTTCAGCGCTCCCAAACGTGAATTGCGCCGTAACACGGCAAAGCCATCGAAGAAAAATAAGTCGCCGTTGTTGTTGTTGTTATTAGCAATGCGTTATTTCGGCCGCTGTGAAACGGTCAACGTTTGACCTCGCGACGCTTGTGCAGAAACTCGCAGCCGTGTTCTTTCATTCACGAGAGGCGCACATTATTCTCGCACTCGCTCAAGAGGATGCTGCTTGCGGGCGTTCCGTTTTCTTTTGTAGTGTTCAATGATCGCCGAATACGGCACAGTTACTCTACCCGCACACACTCCTTAAGTGCAGCGTGGATGTTACCATTGGTGGAATTGGTCAGCGAAGCGGACTTGCGATCCAGAGCTCTTCGGTTCGATTCCATATCCCAGGGCCGCAGCGAAAACAGCAGTAAATGACGACACCATAATTCGATCGATCGGACAGTCGCGTGTGGTAGAGTAAAGTGTGGATACGACCCACCTCTTCCAAGACACATTGGCAGCATAAGAAGCGAAGGCCAAATAACCTCATGACAGCCAGCTGGTGGTCCGAGCAAGAATTTGCAGGCAGCAACCCTTACCTTTCCTACACTATAGTAAACGGGACACATCACGCTTGTGTGGGTGGGTATGCTAACACTACTTAACATGCTGTAATGCAAAACAGTTATTAAAGAATTATGTCAAAAGCAAACCGCTTGAACCGCACAACAGCCTGCAGTAATTACATGGGCCAGTGTTTTTAATCGCCGATGGGGCATAGTGACCCAGACGCAATGCTAGCAGCTCGTAAAAGAATTAAGGCCACGGCAAACCCATCGACCCACCTCAAAGACACTGCAAATGTTATAAGGAGGGGGGGGGGGGGAAATAAATAAGTAAACAAACAAACAATATGTCCCGTTATAAATGTGAACACGAGATTCCCGTTGTTCAAGAAACATTCTTGGCACACTCTTTGGTCATTTCGGTAAAGTCACGTCGAAATAAATTAAATTAAATAATAATAATAGAATACGACGTTTCGATTGCAACACAAGCAACCATCATCAGGTACAAATGAATGAGAAAACAATCAGTCAAATTTTTCGACATAAACCTTTCGTGACTGCAGGGATTCATCTTGTTGGTTCTTTCGGTAAAGTCACGTAGAAGGGAAATAAGAAAATAAGAAAAATAAAACATAATAAAATTAAATTCTCACGACGTTTCGACCACAACGCAAGCAGCCGTCCTCAGGTGAAGAACAGGTCTGTCGGAAAGACAGCCGGAAAGACAACAGGGCTGTCTTTCCGACAGCCCTGTTCTTCACCTGAGGACGGCTGCTTGCGTTGTGTGTTCTCTGTAGCTGTTCATATATAATTATAATCGTATATAATTATATTATTATAATCGGACCTTTTTACACACAGTGATGAGTTCTTGACCTCGCCTACATTTGCTTACTTAAAGTAGTTTGTATACTTGTCAAGTAAATTATTTGATCATGAGGATGTGACTGTCATTTGATATGTGTTCACTAATCCGGCCTTTTGACATATCCACCTTGAGAGTAACTCATCCCTCAACAAGTTGGACATGTGACGTTAAGCTGCGTTAATAAATGATGTTAATGCATAAAAAAAACACTTTCGGATAACTTCAAATCAAAACACATTCCTGCGGAGGGAGCTGGTAGGAACGTTGGGTTGCTCGGTCAATGACCAGGGTCAACGGCGGTGTGGTGTATTCCGCAAATATGGCCGACTGTGAGGGCGGGCACAAGCCGGCGTGAGTAGGTTAAACGTTGAGTTTTATAAGGGCACCACGGGGTGACCAGCCCCTCCCCATCCAGCCCCACCCCTCCCACCCCCCACCCAGCCCCACCCTCCCCACCCAGCCCCTCCCCACCCTCCCCACCCATCCCCTCCCCACCCTCCCCACCCAGCCCCTCCCCTCCCCACCATCCCCTCCCCACCCAGCCCCTCCCTCCCCACCCAGCCCCTCCCTGCACGACGGACACAATAATCCCCTGTGGGATGATGTAACCAGGAGGTTCCTACCAATACCAAAACCTTCACCCTTCACACAACTTCCACATGATATTGGACTCAAAATCATGCAAATGTAACCAGGCCACAGCCACGGGACTCAATCAGTATGCCACATTCTCTCTACTCATGTAAAGGCGTTAAATTTCTTCCTACAAAGCCACATATAATACCTCAAACTAAACAAGAATGTATTCTTAGGTTTTTTCGGTAAAGTCACGTAGGTAAAACATCAAAATTAATGAAAATAAAATAAAATAAAAACAAAAATCACGACGTTTCGGAGGCAACACAAGTCTCCGTCATCAGGTGGGACCGTCACAGCCAGATTAGCTGCATCAAGTGAGGCAATGATTCAAGATGTAATCCCTTAAAAGCGAGTTGAGGGGGGAGGAGAGGGAGGGGGGAGCTCATCAGAATGTGGTAGCCAATGAATGGAACGTATCGGGAGGGAGGGGGGGCGGGGCCAAAAGGGTGGGCGACGGCGTGGAAGCGATTGTGCGCAAGCGACAAACTGCTGCACACGCCAACGCATTGGACAATGCAGCAGTTTGTCGCTTGCGCACAATCGCTTCCACGCCGTCGCCCACCCTTTTGGCCCCGCCCCCCCTCCCTCCCGATACGTTCCATTCATTGGCTACCACATTCTGATGAGCTCCCCCCTCCCTCTCCTCCCCCCTCAACTCGCTTTTAAGGGATTACATCTTGAATCATTGCCTCACTTGATGCAGCTAATCTGGCTGTGACGGTCCCACCTGATGACGGAGACTTGTGTTGCCTCCGAAACGTCGTGATTTTTGTTTTTATTTTATTTTATTTTCATTAATTTTGATGTTTTACCTACGTGACTTTACCAAAAAAACCTAAGAATATGATTCCTTGCAGTCACGAAAGCTTCAAATCTAGAATAAACAAGAATGTATTATTCGCGGCGAATTGGAACAAAATTACTCGAACGATGTCTTCAATTCTAGATTCGAAGCTTTCGTGACTGCAAAGATTCATACTCTTAGTTTTTTCGGTAAAGTCACGTAGGTAAAAAAATGATGAAGGAGACATGTGTTGCCTCCGAAACGTCGTAATTTTTATTCTTTTATTTTATTTATTTTAATTTCATTTTTTTAACCTACGTGACTTTACCGAAAAAACTAAGAGTATACTGTCTTCAGTATACAGGTAGTCCCCGACTTACGATGGTCCGACTTACGATATTTAGATCTTACGATGGCGATAGCGATATGACAAAATTGTTAAATATTTAACATTTCGCGCGGCAGGCAAACGCAGCAGCGTACGAGGTACGATGCTGTACGTTGGGACGCTGCCGGGATGTACTGTACGCATATAGTTTATACAGTACGATACTGTAAATTGCTCTATTTTGCTAAATTATCACCATTCTTTAAGACTCCTGGGTAGGCTAGGCCCTTGTCGACTTACGATATTTTCGACTTACGATGGGGTCGTCGTAACGCATCTCCATCGTAAGTCGGGGACTACCTGTATTTGATAAAAAGGTTATGTTACTTGCTGTGAATGCTAGGTGGGTTTGGAACCCCATCAAAACATCTGAATCCAGTTATTCTAGTGACTGAAAAAACATCGAATTGAGTGATAAATGTAGTCGGTTAACGGCAGCACTAGCCACGGATTCTATTGCACGTGAGATAAACGTGTTTTATACATGGAGGCATGATAGATTGTTTTGTTTTGCACAAATAGTTGTTACGAAAGTGAATATGAACCCTACCCCACTTAATCTGCATTCATCATATTTTATTCCAGGTCTCCCTTTGCAAAAGGCAAATATTCGTACAATTTTCTCTTCATCATCTTAATCAACAATGAGCCATCCAGTGCTGGACAAAGGCCTCCCCAAGCTTTTGCCAAGCGGATTGCATCACTCCATCTATTTTATAAGGTAATACAAACAATTTTTTTTTACTTTAAAAAAGTCGCCTTGCGCGAGAAAAGTAAAAGCTACCAGCCTGACAAACTTGACCACATGACACTTGAACAGCAAAGCCTGGTGTGGAAGACAGAATATACACCATCGTTCTGCCATCAGCAGCAATTGCACTTCTGTTGTACTTCAGTTTTACTGGTAGGACCCTTATGGTTACACCAGCCCACAGGGGATTATTGTGTCCGTCCGTCCGTCGTGCATCCAAAAATGGGAGGGGTATGGCTGGGTGGAGAGAGGAGGGTGGGGAGAGGCTGGGTGGGGAGGGGCTGGGTGGGGAGGGGCTGGTCACCCCGTGGTGCCCTTATAAAACTCAACGTTTAACCTATTCACGGCGTCTTCTTAGGTTTTTTTCGGTAAAGTTCTCGCCCTCACAGTCGGCCATATTTGCGGAATACACCACGCTGCCGTTGACCCTGGCCATTGACCGAGCAACCCAACGTTCCGACCAGCTCCCTCCGCAGGAATGTGTTATCAAAGAAAAAAAAGTTGCTCAGAAAATTGGGGTGGCTGGGTTGCTTACGGGGATAATGTCCATGTCAGATTACTGAACCGGAACTTCATTTGGTCGAGTTCAAGCAAAGAAAACAATTATTGTTGTATGCTGTCCGAGGACTCGCCACATGTGAATCAGAATCTTTGTTAATACCGGAAGAATTCCGATGAGCTATAAAGAAAAAATCACAGAATATACAGTAGGACATCTGTGGTGGGTGTAATGGCCGTGGCTCGATCACCGATGGTTGGCCATGGACAAAAAAAAAACATCGCAACAAAATTGGCGCTTCAACTCTACTTGGGCCACGCCAACAAAAACCAACAAGGCGAAAAAAGTGCAGCTGGTCTAGGAGTTGGGTGGTTTACGTGCCTTTTGCTGACGTAATGGTCATTACGAGCGAATCCTAGCCTTGGGTCGCTGATTCGAATAGCACGAGCGTTGTGGACGTCGTTGTGGCCAGGAAGCTGACTTTTGTAATACGTTTTAAACATTTTCTTTGTACTCTTAGTTTTTCGGTAAAGTCACGTAGGTAAAAAATGAAATTAAAATTAATAAAAAATAAAATAATAAAAACGTCTAGGTGCACCTCGTGCTCTCTTTTAGCCCCGCCCCCCCCTCCCGATACGTTCCATTCATTGGCTACCACATTCTGATAAGCCCCCCCTCTCCTCCCCCTTAACTTGTACTGTATTTAAGAACTTGCATCTTGGAATCCCTGCCTCACTTGATACAGCAAATCTGGCTGTGACGGTCCCACCTGATGACGGAGACTTGTGTTGCCTCCGAAACGTCGTGATTTTTTATTATTATTTTATTTTTATTAATTTTAATTTCATTTTTTACCTACGTGACTTTTCCGATAAAACTAATAGTATGAATCCTTGCAGTCACGAAAGCTTCAAATCTAGAATTTTCTTTGTAATTCGCTGGTCGTAAAGTATTGGGACCCAAGAGGGAAACATGTGCAGGAGTAAAAGACGGTCCCCCAAAAACTGCGGGAAAAGGAAAATACATGTATAATAGATAACATGCATTCAGAAACTTCTGCAAGCGAAGAAAAACGTTCGCAAAACACAATAAAACTTGTATTTTCTTTTGCCAGAATACTGTAGTTTGAAGGACATTTGGTGGAATGTTGACCCCCACCAGGCTATGTCCTTCCTTCTCACTGCAACAGATCTCAATATCAGTCACCGTGACCCCTCATCATTTCAATAAAAAAAAAGATTCCAGGCGAAATATTATGGTTAGAATTTTTTTTTGGTTTTTTAAAAATAAAGATTGGTTGATCTGCTCAAGATATGTTGTTGGTACCGACAGATTTACAAGGATAACACATCTTCTTAGCATCTTGACCTAAAAAAAATCCCACGGCAGATAAGATGTTTAAAAAATATATATTAACTTAACGATACAAAGGCTATCTTGTGGATAAACTGGCTGTTGCCAAAGTAATGTGGAATTTCCACCACTGGATGAGCATTGCGAATAGTAATCCGTTGCATCTAATCCTCATTTGAGAACGTGTAAATGTACAGCCCTGCGTTCATCCAACGTTGGATGAAGGCCTCCTCTTCCTTCGCTCCGTGTCCGTCACGGGGCGAGGGTTTTGTCCCCATTATCTCGCCACACCGAAGAGTGTGGGCGTGTGAAGGCGGGGAGCATAGATGTACAGTACAAGGGATGTTGCTGCCGATATTAAATAAATAACCAAAACCCTCACTCACAGTAATAATATTTTGTCTATTAACACAATCAATTCCCTCTCTGACAAGGAATCAAAATCCCTGACCTCATGCACCTCTCTCAGGACCACAGCACCTGGCAGGTTTATCCACAGACAAATAAAACACAAGGACACGCACACACGCGGATTGCGAAACCCGGTGAAGCATTCAAGGGGAATTTGTGAACAAGGAGCTGGACTGGACGGCGACCGCTCGCGCTACGGAGCGACTCTCTCCGTCTCCTTTCGTTTAGGGCGAAGCGATGGAATGGATCAAAATAAATTGAACTCGTAAGCACGATGTTGTCCATTCGCGGATTTCTTCAAAAACACAATGCAAAGGGAAAACTTTTTTTATCTCTCTCAAATTGTTTTTGTTATTTACAGGCTTCCTTAGCTCTGTACGGGTTTGCTTTGTGTGATTTCGCGTGCATGCGGTGAACCAATTCCGACCCAAAATTCGCTCCATGCGGTTTGAATTCGCTCGCGTGCGGTCGGACATGGGACAACATCGTCCCCTGTGTACTGGTTCGGTTTGTGCGATTTCGCGTGCATGCGGCTTACCAATTCCCACCCAAAATTCGCTCAATGTGGTTTGAATTCGCTCGTGTGAGGCTTATGCGGCGAGACGCGGGACAACGTCGTGTCCTGTACTCTCCGCGCTGCTCGGCAGGCAGCCGTCTCCTCGTGTGATCTCCCTTTGTTGCACCCTTTTCTTGGAACGCTTCGATTACTGCTACGATTGCATAAAGAGAGGGCAAGCTCGTGTTGTGATATCTTAGCATGTACAGACAACAGTGACTCACTTTATATTTACGACCGAAAGAGGAGGGTTTGTCCACAAAGCTAGCTGTCACCTGATGATGCTGGTTGTAATTACTGGCAAAACGTCGTACTCCGATTGTAAATGTTGTGGGTTTACTCTCCAACACACCGGTTAGTGCTGTACTAGTAACTAATTGTCACGTTTTGTTTACGTGACAACCCTTACTAATTGGCTGTGTCGGGTGGTGGTGGGTTTAACGACACATTATATTTACGCGACCTAAGCCAAAACCCTGTATTATGTGTAGGGGTGTCAGGGGCAGGATTCCCACCAATAGGTGGGTTAGTGGGAGGGGTGATCGAGGAGATATAAGGAGAGAACGGGCGGGAAGAGGGGGCCTTTGGCGGGAACGATATTGGGACGGCTGGGGACAGGTGTGGATGGGAGAAAAGGATTAAAGGACGAGACCCCTGCAATCTTGTGTCGGCTCTCCTTTACATATGGATGATTTATAGTGGGTGTCAAATCTTTTCCGTTTGTCAATCCACAGCTGTATGAAAGCCGCGTCATGCTGAGTTAGTGATTGCGGGGTGTAAGGGGTGGGGGGGCATGCTTGGCCATACTTTTCCATGCTCGTCATTGTCAGTTTGTTAACGTGAGATGCATACATGGTGGAACGTAGAAGTACAATACAATACATGTTTCTGCACTGTAATCCACTGCTCGCCACGTCCGCGTTAACGTCTACGTTGTTTTAAGTCTCATTATGCAGTGCTCAATATCAGTGAAACAAAGTAATTTGCCTCCCGTGGAGTGCGATTGAAACAAAGCAGACAACATCTCCTACACTAGACACGAATGCAATCATACGTAGTAAGTGAACACATCAATTAAATTGAGTCTTCAATTCTAAAGAAGTTCCACACTGAAAATAGGCTTTGGGGCAACGATGCCTCTTGGCAAGCAGGCAGTCCGTGAAGATCATAATGGGATTCCACATTCAAAGGACAGGGTCCAGTCCCTTACATGAGACAGCCACTGTCGACTTCCTTATTGCCTCCGGAGGAAATGATCGGTCCAGTTGACCTTCGACCGGAATTTGAACTCGTTGACCTTTCAAAACGCGAGTCAAATGATGTACCGTAGAACATTCCTGGATATGCATTTAAAATATATGCTTCAAAAAAATGTAAGGGAAGTTAAAAAAAACCCAACACAGCAGATGTTTTTACTTCTCTTTTTCGTTTTTTTTTATCTGGGAATGTGCTTCCATTGTGGACTTGGATAATGTGGCTTCATCACGCACAGCGGCGGGGGTGGCCCGTGGGTAAATAAATGGGGCCACGGAAGCAAGTGGGGGGGCGGGGGGGCTGGAAGGGAGGGGGGGCAGTAACTCATTGGTGAGCGGTGCCGCACTCAGCGATTCGCGCCCCGTTTCACGAACCCGGCGACCCGCGCTCGATTTCCCACTCACGACCAATATCGGTGGCGAATATTTGAACCGCTCCTGAGCCTCCCCGAGGTCAACTCGGCCTTAAAATTAAAACACACGGGAGACAAAGGCGGCTGGGAAGAGCGTGTACCAATGTCACGGTCCGAATTTGCCAAATAAAAAATATATTACTCACTTGAGATGACACATGGCAATATTGGCCCCTATTGTGAAACGACTGCAGATTGTCTGTGGGGAAAAAAAGCATCTTCGTGGTCACCCTTACGCTATAATATCGGCGCAAATACTAAATAAACAAAATTATCACTACTCTTTGGTTCTTTCGGTGATGTCACGTAGATGAAAAATAAAAATAAAAAGAATAATACAAATATAATGAAAATAACTAAATTAAATCATTACTGTAGTGAATATTCACGACAGTAATTTTGCTGTGGCTGTTCCACCTGAAGCTTGTGTTGCCTCCGAAACGTCGTGATTTAATTTTTTTTTCATTTTTTTTCATCTACGTGACTTTACCGAAAGAACCAAAGAGTATGGATCCTTGCAGTCACGAAAACTTCAAATCTAGAAAAAATATATATATAACTTTTCTACGGCTGTTTAGATCATACTTTACTGTGTAGAGGAAGACATGCTTCACAAGCTTCCATAACCGAGAGAGCAGTTATTTAATTTAACGCGTGTTTATTTATTTGGTTTAATGTTTTTTTTTTACCGCGGCTATAAACACCAGCATTGGGAATTTAAAGTCTTGCCCTCGAACGAATTCCCAGTGAAGAAAGTTGGACTGAACACGAAGCCCCACGGCGTAGTTCATTCGATTTCGCCGGGAACTGTTCACAGGGCCCAGACCCGGGGTGGAGCGATCGCCCGATTTTCATTCCAAAAAGTAACCTCACATCGTTGCCCTCGCAGTCACGTTGAACACTGAAGGCCAACTACACGAGAACAAAAACAACACACACACACACACCTCATTTTCGGTTTGCATTGGCATTCTTTTTCGGCCATCTAAATGCCTTCAAAACAAAAAGGTGCTTATATGTCTGTCTATATGTCTCTGGTTCTGTGTTTTATCTCTCTTTTAAATGTAGCATCCTCAGGAAGAACGTAATCATCCACGTAGGGTGTTGACTGTTATGTTATCCGACTCTCTGTTGTATTACATTACATTTCTAAGTATACTAGATTTGTGTTTCTATTTCATTTATACCTGATGATGATTGCTTGTGTAGCAATCGATGAATCGAAACGTCGTATGCGAGTATTTAATTTATTATTTAATTTTTTTACGTGACTTTACCGAAAGATCCCAAGAGTAATTCCTGCAGTCACGAAAGCTCCAAATTAAGTTTGAAGGTGTCCTGCCTCAGTGTGCACTCAGTCGGGGATCAAATCTAATTGTCATCATCGCCCACTAACACTAGGACAAGAAGTTGGGTTTCCCACTCTCTGGAGGTACAGAAAACTGGGACACCATCATGGGAAGATGATCTCACAATCGTAATCAACGGTATAACGATACCGATTGTCTTGAGTGGTATGTTATTTACGCAACGGACAAAAACCAGAACTCTTTAATGTCCCGAGAAGACTTTCCCGGCACAGCTACCTCAAAAAACAAAGATGCATGATCTTGAGAAGACCAGCAACGGTGGCACACAATGCATCGTGGGCCTTGGTACATCCGTCTGCGATGTAATATTACAGCTCGTGAAATGCAGCGTGCGAAATTACGGCCTCCAAATGGCCGTGTCAGTCATTGGCGATTGCTTGTTCCATTACTTCACCGTGCCGGGTGAGCGCAGGTTGGAACATCGGCGAAGGCGCGCAGCGAAGTCGAGGGAACAAAACACCAGGTCGGAGAACAACTCGGGACTTCCACAAGGCAGGACGTGGCCAGGAAGGAGAGCTCCTGAGCATTCAATTGCTCAAGATGCTGGACCAACGCTGGGATTCGAGGGACACCCCTGCAGCTATTGCATATCAATTTAAGGACGAGGTTTTCATTATATATATATTTTTATTCATACTAAATTTACAGCAAACAAACTATACAATCGAGCAAGTATGTGCTGAGAAGACAGACGTCGTGTGCCAACTCACAGCTGTTAGTCTTCACAGTTCCAAGCAGCACAATTTCCCAGGACCTTGTTGTTGTTGTGCGCTTTTTACAGCGGTCATCAGGCGATCGTGTTTGGCGAATAATAAACACGGGCACCTAGGGTACACGTGACCCCTTGCTCTTGGCCGTCCACACAGAAGAGCAGGACACAACCGTTGTGAAATTGTGCAATGGACAGACGCCAAATACACCCGTGTGGGAGGGGATTCGAGAGTTAGCACCGTCACACTTGAAGTATGCACTCTGTAGTGTGTACAGCCAAGAGCGTTTCGAGAGGGATATTAAAACCACGTACAGGCTCAAGTATATTGCATTCTATCGAGGGCTAATTTTTCCCACTGAATACTTTGCGGCTCACAGTTAGGACTTCATCACAGTGAAAGGCAGGATGGATGTGGTGTGCCGGGTGGGAAAGCAATTATGGGGAACACAAACCCAGCTGAAATTAATCCGCATTCTATTTAATGACAGTTACCCGCTGACATTATTAAACTTTCTTCAACAAGGGCGGGATTTAAATTGACTTTAATGAGCTTATTGAGAATAAAATACTGTGTTTTTATTTCGAAACTATATTTCCCCATATTTCGTAAACTGTGTAGATAAATGATCTGGCCACGAATTTGATCTTTAAAAAAATTTGTTCTCAAAATTTGTTCTCAACATTGGCAAGACGATGGATATTTGTCTTCTGTGAAATAAGGGGCAATGGAAATGTTTGCAGTTATACCACGAAGCACATTGTAGGGACGGCCCTGATGTCGCATCTGACCTAGAAAAAAATAAAATCTCGATCCAAAGTGCACCGAACAAACTTGATCACCCACCAAACTTACAGTGCGAACAAATAACAAAAGACTAACACGTTTCAATAACACTGCCTTGAAGTGTATATATATAAATAAGTATATTTATCAGAGCCATTGGCCCTTCTTCATTGGCGTATGTACTATGTAGAAAGGGCCATTGGGACACACATCGCCGATTATACAGATTTTTTTTTATTTTAATGCCACAGTTATTAATTATATTATTGACGAGTGTGTCGAATTTTGTCAGCTGTAGCCGAGGCACCACCGCCAACGCAGCAACGTCGCCAAATCATGCGTTTCATTATTATCGTACGGCAAATAGTAGCGCTGGCTTAAGGAAGTCGTAACACTGACCATTGGGGCCCTGCGGGTGTGTATTCACGTAAGTGCAGTGTTTACGGGAGCAAATGTTACAGGATACAGAGCGACAGTTACAACAGCTGCAAAGTTGGATGAAGATCTATGGCCACGGTTCTCATTTTATTACGAACCATTCGTAGATTTAACACTGATCAAAGCTGGCTTAACTTGACCATTTCTGCTGGTCCCTAAGCATGAAAATAAGTCTTGGCAAAAAGTAACCCCCAAAAAGGTGGCATTCCAGAAATGTTATGCGAAAGCGGTGCCACATGCACAAACATCTTTAAATGCACCCTCGGCCATGATTTATAATCCAGCAATTGGAGGTGAGCCTCAGAAAACTTTCAAACGAGACCCCTGACTATTTAAAGGAGCGGAATGGATGAGGTGCCATGCCGTTCAGAGTTTAGGCTTCCGGTCAAGAGACGTGAACGGCGAACTTTATAAGTAGCAACCCTCCCAAATAATAATAATAATTATGTTTTACTACGACGGTGGGGTACAGTCACGACTGCGCGTCACAACGCACATTCCTAATGACGTAAATATGTCATTAATGCCCACACTTAAGGATGTTGGGAACCACATTGATAGTGAAACCTGAGGTATGGATACGCTTTAACCACCTCGTGTATGTAGGGTTTCTCCAGGTACGTTAGCTTCCCCCGACAAGCCAAACGCTCCATACGTGTATTCACCAAACGTCTTAAAATCCAGGACCCCCTTGGAAAAAAAGAGTCTCAAGACTCAGTGGAGGCTTCGAGTGCAACAGGACGTGATTATTTCATGGGGTGGGGTGGAGTGGTGGCACAGTGGTTATCACACTGCTCTAAGAAGCCAGCAACCCGAGTTGTCTTTCTAACATCAGCAGCTCGTGGTATATCAATAACAGGTCCTGGGACTCTGCCTTCACCGACCCACACTAACCAGCAAGGTGAAGTATGGTCAAACGACCTCCATTACCGACAAGGTGTGGGAAGGGCTTCATCCAGTAACGGATTGACAAAATGCAAATCATTCTTATGACTGTAATTGTATAATAAATTGCTCGTGTGCAGTGGAGATAACTGTTAAAAATGTAAAAAAAAAATGCAATTATGTTAAATAGCCTATTTTGGCATTACTACAACTTCGCTCACAATCACAAACTTCCACGGCATTCATTTGCATAATGAGTGCTCATAATGAAGTTGCTACGTGCGGTTGGGAGTGAGTGAGCCTATAAATAGCATCGCGTTCATTGCATGAAGTGCGATAAATAAAAGCGAGACCGAAATTCGAAGCGCCAGCCGCTATCACATCGTTTGTTCGTTTCTCATTTCGCTTGTCCTGGTGAGGGTCGCGGCGGCTGCGTGTTGAGGAGTGGCGGTCCACACCTCCATTTCCCTAGCGACCTACCACTACGCTTTACAACACTCTGCATTACTATGCATTAGTATACACCAGAGGTGGGACAAAGTCATTGTTATGCAAGTCCAAGTCGAGTCGCAAGTCATCAAATTCATGACTCGAGTCTGACTCGAGTCCAAGTCACATGACTCGAGTCCACATCTCATAGGTGGGACAAAGTCATTGTTATGCAAGTCCAAGTCGAGTCGCAAGTCATCAAATTCATGACTCGAGTCTGACTCGAGTCCAAGTCACATGACTCGAGTCCACACCTCTGGTATACACTACTCTACACTATACACTACTCTACACTATGCACTACTCTACACTATGCACTACTCTACACTATTCACTACACTATTCACTACATACACTACACTATCTATATATATAAAATCGCAAATCTGTCTGTCTGTGTGTCGCCGGACCATACGCAGTTTCATTGGACGGCGGTTGCCCCTGGCAACGGGTAGCGACGCATTCGCTGCGGGGTGGACGCCATTTTTAATTCCCGTTAAAAATATGCGCACGCATTAACACGCGACTCTGAGGTAAATTCATCAAAGTTTCACGTCCTCTTCACTCCCCCCCCCACCACAATGTGTGCAATTACTATTATAGGGTCGGTAGATTATAAAATTATAGCGATTAGACAGTATTATTGTAGCGCGGGGGGGGGGGGGGGGGTAACGGCCCCGGTACCCAGCCTCAGCCGGGTGGGCAATCTAGGCGAGGCCGGAGGCTCTGCACGGTACTAGGCCTCAACACCCCACCACACTATAGGCCGTACATATTACTGCACAGCGGCCGAGGAGATCGTGTCTGGGGGGGGGGGGGGGCAGGGGTAGCAGTCCATCTGTGTATATATGTAAGGTTATTAAGAAATATATTTTTCACCCGGGCAACGCCTGGTACTTATGCTAGTACACTATATTACACACTATATTACACACTACACTATACACTACACTATACACTACATCATACACAGACTCTAGCTCTTCCTGGGGAATTCCCAGGCGTTCCCAGGCCAGCCGAGCGACATCATCCCACAACTACACTATACACTACTACACTACACACTACACTATACACTACTATACACTACACTATACACAGCGACATGGTCCCACCACCAGCAGCAGCAGCAGCGTGTCCTGGGCCGGCCCCGGGGTCTTCGCCCAGTGGGCCGTGCTTCTGCCCGGTAGAGTTCCAGGGGGAGTCTACCCTGGGGTGGGCTTCCTTTACTGGGTGCCTGAATGAACCTCAACCTGGCGCCGCTCCTTTATGAATTTTGAAGCCGGTAATTGGCTGTGAGCTTTTAATTTTTGCTGCAAAGTGTCGGTGGCCATCTCAAGGTTCAATCATCCTCAAGGGGTTTGTTGTTGTTGTTTTCCAGCGGTAAAATCTCCCGCATTATACCCCATTTGAATGTGAACAGAGTGGCATTGGCGTTGAATAATCTGGTAACGGACCCTTGTTAAAGTCAGAAAACCACGGGGGTTGGGTTCCTGTAAGGTCTGCAAGTTTGGTAGCTGTTGTTAGAGCGTGGCCTTGACTACTTCACCCTCCTCTCGGGAGACAGAATCAAGCGAGGCCCCCCGGCCCCACCTCTGGCTCACGTTTTAGGCTGTCCGAACGCGCGGCACAGCGCGGTGTTCACAGTGTGGTCGTGGGGGATGGTTGGTGGTGGTGGGGGTAAAGTGTGAGTGCTCACACCTCTTCCAAGACCGCTTGGCCAGCGTGTTAGCGGAGGCCAGACCACCGTCTAGGAGGGGTGCCTCTCTCCAGAGCACCCTCTACGCCAGTGGGGTTCTTCACCTGGGCTGCGAGATGCCCTTTCTGCGAACTAAAAGGGATGCAGGTTGAAGTGAAGGTTAAAAACCGCTGCTCTAAGCTGAGTCCCCTTCTGCCCGCAGTGGCGACAGCGACGCCAGAGAGCAATTGCAGTGCTGCGCCTTTACCTTTTTTTAAAGCAATTGTGCCCCTTCAGTTCAATTTTCCAGTGCAATACATGTGAATCCGACTTTGCTGCTGAGACCCCATCTAAGGGTGGAAACTGGTGCAGAATTTGCTTGCTAAAACAAATCCTGCAAAAAAAATACAAAACAAGGGGGTTAACTGGGGACCTCAATAAAATGAATGATTTTTATGCGGAGACACACAGACATCACTCTTCTGCAAAAACAAATGTGCAACGTTGGTGTCCGCTTCATATTATTTGGCACCGAGGGTAGACCCGTGCTGTAGTCGTTGTTTCACAGTCTTTGGAAAATATTTTCGGCATTTATAAAAATGTATAGGAATGGAACGAAGCTATAAATAACTGGTTATGGTTTCTGGGGTCAAAAATAAAACAGCGTGTTTCACGAGTCAAAACTCAATGCAATCCAGTCCAGATTGCATTGTTTCCACAACGGGCGCGTGCAGGACTCAACAAATTGTGTAGGCATCATCATTATCACCATCAGCCTGTATTGTGAGTTTTAAACGTCAGTGTCTCTAATTGCAGTAGCAATCAAATTGTGATGATGATCGTTAGAAGATGTTATTGCATTGTGGTTGTTGTAAACAAATCTACTGGCATCCTATTCTTATTTGTAATATTTTGGTACTGGCAAAAAGATCCCATGGAGTTCGAGAGGAACTCTGAGTACCTAACGACAATCAAAACCTTACACACGCGCAAAGTGTAGGGGGGGGGGTCAAACTAAAAGTTCCACACATCGATTTGAGAATTGCTGCACTCGATATCCGATCACCCCTTCGCAGCCTACGACTAGAACACCGCTGTTCGCACGCGGTGTTCGCACGCGGTGTTCGCACGCGGTGTTCGCACGCGGTGTTCGCACGCGGTGTTCGCACGCGGTGTTCGCACGCGCCGTTCTCACGCGCCGTTCTCACGCGCCGTTCGCACGCGCCGTTCGCACGCGGCGTTCGCACGCGGCGTTCGCACGCGGCGTTCGCACGCGGCGTTCGCACGCGGCGTTCGCACGCGGCGTTCGCACGCGCTGTTCGCACGCGCTGTTCCCACGCGGTGTTCACAAGCGGTGTTCACAAGCGCTGTTCCCAAGCGCTGTTCCCACGCGGTGTTCACACGCAGTGTTCGAATGCGCTGCTCGCACGCGGTGTTCGCACGCGCTGTTCACAAGGACGATGAACCAGGCTCACAGCTTGCCGAGCTTCTAAAATCCGTGGACTGGGCTCAACCGAGGATGATTTGGTCCACATCGACAATTGCTTGCAGCTCACCATGAACTGCAATCCACCGCTCTTTCGGTATATACCCAGCACGCGGCCAGCCACTGATGCCGACACGAAACTCTGCCAAGGACGAACAAATGCCGAATTGTTACAAGCTGCCAACCCATTTTGTTTCTCAAATTGAGGTTACCTTTGCCAGTTCTTCACTCAGCTCTAGGAATTCAACGAACATGTTCTCCGTGTCTGGGCTGTGTTTGAACTTGGGCAATAACTCGATAAAGTCGATTAATCGATAAATGCATGCATTGTAATCAACTACTTTTGGGGGGGGGCAGGGTCGATAATTTGGGTCTCTAGGAATGAAGATCGCTCTCATATCCTGCCTTTCAAAGGCGGGAAACCCCCTACAAGCCACACCCCTGCCGGGTGGGGCTGACGATGCCGCTGGAGTCACAACCCCCCAACACCTCCATCACCTCCCGTACAGCAACACATGCTGGATCCAGCGGGCGAGACTTTATTTTTCAAACTATTTTTTTTATTACGAGTCGAGTTATTGAACCGATGATCGATAGAGTAATCAATTCAATAATCGGCCAGCGTTATATGGATGTGTTCGCGATTTTACGATGAATCGGACATCTCGAAATATTATCTATTTCAGATGATCCTTATTTTTTTTTTTGTCTCAGACGAGCAACGTCCATTTGGTACGTGACCATCCGTCCTCCCCAGCCAAGCTTGTTATCTGATGGAGCCTCGTTTTGATTAACCGTTCTCTTGCCGTGTCTGTGTTGTACATCCCAATGCATCTTGATTTCTCCCCGCCTCTTGTTTCTCTATTCTTCTCCCCCCCGTTCTAGCTCTCCCTCCCTCTATAGCCCTCCCTTATCTCCACACCATCTCTCCCTCTTTCTCTCTCACCTCTCACCCTCGCTCTCCTTACCCCCTCCCCGTCCCTCCCACCGCCTGTATCTTTCCCTCGCTCTCCTCTTTACGTTTTGCTCGCTCGCTACTCCCCGTTTCGCGCGCCCTTTCACTAGTTACCCCACACCTCTCTATCTCTTCCCCCCACCACTATCTCCCTCCCTCTATCACATTGCGTGGGCTACACGGTTCGGCTGGAGGGTGGGGGTGAAGGAGGATATCATAGCGCTAAACTTGGCCGCGCTACAGCCACGAATCCAGGCAGGAATCCAGCCGGCAAACTTTTTTTTGGAATATCGTGTTAAGTGTGATACATCTGAAAGATAGGGCATCATGACGTCACTAATAATCACACGTGCTATTGCGTGTGACGTCACTTTGTTCGCACAAAGACACGTTAAGAAAATCCGAAGAAGCGAGGAGGGGGGGGGCGAATATGCGAAATTGTCAACACAAATCCGAAGTGTGAAACGCATCCCTCTGGTATACACATTGCGAGCACACATAACAATGAATCGTCCCGTGCAGTGGTTCAACAACAGCAACACTAATAATGATGCATTTGTTTGCGAATCTCTGGACTGGTGGCATCGGAGTCTTCACCACCCCCCCACCCCCAGCCCCCATAGCGGCTCTCACTCGCTTGGCACCCATGCGGGTGCCGCCTCCCAGGAGCTTGGAGTCTCCCCAGCGCAGATGTGCTTTGGGGCCACGTCGAAACGACGGGGAAGGATGGGGGGGGGGGGAACTTCATTATTTCTCTTTTAGCAAAAATCCGCCGCAACCCTTCTCCTGCGCCTCGCGGCGGTGTCATTACCATCGCAGACGTTTTTCCACTTGCCCACGGGTCGAGCGCAACGCTTTGCAAAAACGCTGCTGCTGAAGCTGCCGTCTAAGCCGCAACTGACGACGACGACGCTAAAGAAGTCCACGGTCCCCCAACGACAGCGCGTCAACTTGATTTAATTTTCGTGAATTTAAGGAAACGCAATAAAATTACAGGAGCATTTTTTACCCCCTCCTCCTCTCGACTCGGAATGGATTTTATGACCGTTTTCTGTTTTGTGCGTTACGCTCTGCAGAGTTAGAAGAAAATATAAATGCTTGCATCGCTCACTTTGCGTATGTGTGTGTGGTCATTAATTGAATAGAGTGGAATTAACACATTCCTGCGGAGGGAGCTGGTAGGAACGTTGGGTTGCTCGGTCAATGGCCAGGGTCAACGGCGGCGTGGTGTATTCCGCAAATATGCCCGACTGTGAGGGCGGGCACAAGCCGGCGTGAGTAGGTTAAACGTTGAGTTTTATAAGGGCACCACGGGGTGACCAGCCCCTTCCCACCCAGGCCCCACCCCTCCCACCCCCACCCAGCCCCTCCCCACCCTCTCCTCTCCACCCAGCCCCACCCCTCCCATTTTTGGATGCACGACGGACGGACACAATAATCCCCTGTGGGCTGGTGGAACCAGGTGGTTCCTACCAGTATCATGGCTGGTGTTTCTCTTTCTCCTAAATGATATGCGTTGCTCAGAAGTGTCATTTACTGTACCCGCAATATACCGGCACACTCAAGGGTGTATCCAATGTACTAAATAGTACAGCTTGTACATCTGTTAACCTCCTCCAAAGTGACCTTGTTACTATATCCAAGGCTCCGCGTTTTAGTGACAACACAGACAGTTGAGGAAACAAACGCTAAATCATCAGCCTTGGTTTTAACTTATTTATTTTTCTCTTTATTTTTTTTACTTGACACGATTCCAGGAATTAACTGAAGCCTAACTCCCAAAAGAATGTCCCACTTCTTCCATATATAATCCCAACTCATAAATTCGGTCCAAAAATTATATTGTAAACAGATCAGTGTTTTTCCTTCCCCACTCCCAACGTCTCATTATGCAAAGTGAAGTCAATTTTATCCGAGTTAATGCGGGTCTTCATTGCCCCCTGCTGGCGTCCGCCAAAGTAAAATCGACATTTGGTAAACCGTAGTAATAATAATAACAAACGACGTTAACATAGCGGTGTAAAAAAAACACACACAACCGAAACCACATCGGAATTATGGCGCAGAAAATAAAAAGGTGACATTTGTACACCTTTCCAAAACTCGAGCTCTCAGAGTACATACCTGCTGTGCCTCCCCCCCTCCCCATCTTGGCTTCATGTCGAGACTCGCCCCCATAGTTCCCAAAAGAACGATACTTAAGAGTGGCCCAGTGGCTGGTCTGTTTGTTTTTACCTCCTCTGAAGTTTTTGAAATCGGTCCTTTCGCGTCCCATGTCGTGCCAAAGCTTCCGCCGTTCCCCTTAAACCGCGGCTGCCTTTGTTGCTCTGCGGGGCGCATGCCGACACCACGATGGCCTTTGTGGTCTTGGCAACATTTGGGGGGGAGGGGTGGATTTTTTTAGGAGGCTTTGAGGATTTAGGATCTGTCCGAATTGACGCCTTTAGGTCGCGATGGACAAAAAGCGCTCCGTGCACAATGCGGCAATTTCGCACCATTGGGGGCCATCCATTGAGTACGTACGCATGGAGGGGGGTTAACTCAAATGCGTTCGCTTGCGTATGGGGGGTCTACTGACAATGTACGCATAGGAAACGGTGGGGGGGTGAAGCCTCGATAATAATTTGTCGATATTGGCCTTCAAATGAGTTAGATAGTCCGGCGGTGGACTATCTGTTTGCTTAAACACGTTAATAGGATTCGGAGGGGGGGGGGTGCAAAAAGTACGCATGCCTACAGGGAGGGGGTAGGGTTCAAGTTTCGACAGATTTGTGCGTACCGACTCAATGGATGGCCCCTTGCGTCTCGTCAGCAACGAGATGATTATTTCTGGTCCCCTCCGTGGTCGCGTTGTGTGCACCGAGTGACGGCCACAATCCCCCCTCTGATTCCCAGAACGAGGCAGAGAAGCCGGGGTCCGCTAATTACGATGGAATTTGGCAATCAACCCTCGCAGGGATAATACGGCTCTGCTTTGTTTCACCACTCCTGAAAGTAAAAAATAAATAAACGCGCCTCAGTCTGTGGGCACTCTCTGGATCAATTTTACATTTTGATCAAGCCTTCAATTGCTTTTTGTGTGTGTGTGTCCGGTGATTCATGGCTTTAGAATGCATTAACGAAGCGTCACTTATTAATGACTTTGGTATATGCGCACACAGAGTGGTGTTCCATTTTACCTGCAAGGGAGAATTTTGTAATTGCGTTATTTTTTATTCGCCCTACGCTATGAACATATTCCTGGCGTAATAGTTAAAGCGCTCGTCAATGACGTTCGCGAGGTCTTAAAAATATACCGCGTATTGTTACCGTCAAATGTTACTGACTCTTAATGATTAGCCACTTTCTTCGTGGTTCTTTCGGTAAAGTCACGTAGAAGGGAAATAATAAAATAATAAAAACAAAACATAATAAAATATTTTTTATTAATAAAATAATTTTATTATGTTAAATACATTTATTATTTTTATTTTTATTATTTTATAATGTTTTATTTTTATTATTTTATTACTTCCCTTCTACGTGACTTTACCGAAAGAACCAAGAAGATGAATCCCTGCAGTCACGAAAGATTTAAATCGAAATTTGAATAGTCACTGTTAAATCACCGCCGTGCTTGGACCGTACATGGGGTTACGATTGCAGGCTGTTATCATTGCTGTTTGTCGGATTTTTATTTAAATATCTTGTATAGTACATTAAGAATACGCGCTCACTTTTAAAATTCAGAGGATACAAGCAGTCGAGGAGGCTTGGAAGTCATTGTTCGTTAAGAAAGTGGATAATCTAGGATTGCTCTGGCATAATAAACCTTGGCCATCCGACCAGTAATTCTGGTTTTCATATCATTACAATTGTAGCTATTGAGGTACTGCCACGTGCATTGAATGGAGTTCGCGTCCCAAGTCCTATTATAGATGTTGTCAATGATCCGATGGATATACTCTACATCGGTTGTCATGAAACGTCTTGAAGGGTTGAACAATCCGCTGCCGCTCGTTGGGTTTAGACGGCTATCGGAAGGACCTTTTCTTTAATCTCCCGAGTTGCTTTTTTTTAAGCAGATTATTTTCCAATTGCGATATTATTATGTAATGAGACGACGAGGACATGTTCACGTTTAACTCTCACAACTGGCACGGCGGTGGCTCCTTGCGTCTGAGAGCGGCACCGGAAGATGCTGTCATACACCTGCCTCCTCAAATCAATTCAGAAGGCTTCTTGATCCACACTGGGAGCAGATTTAGAAGGAAGATGCCATTGCTATCTGCAGTGGCGCGGATCGCGTGCTTTGCGTTTACCTGTGTGTGTGTGTGGTAACTCGTTGAATAGAGAGGGATTATCACGGGTGGTCAGTTCTCTCTTTTAAATGATACGCATTGCTACGGAGCGCCATATACTGTACCCGAAATGTACAGACACAATTCGGTGCATCGAATGTACCGGATTGTACAGATCGTGCATCTGTTAAGCTTCCCCAAATGACCCGCAACCAACGTTTGTCACGTTTAGAGCTGGTATGTGCCAAATAATGTTTTTTTTTCATTTACCTCGCTGACGACTATCAACTCATTACATTTGACTTTCCAGTATAACCCTGGGTGGACGGACTGTGCGTACGTAGGCCGAGTGCAGTGGTTCTTAAAAAAAATATGCAGCCTCAATCGTTAAAACATTTATACTGTTCAAAGATACCTATAGGGTTTGATGAAACAAAGTAGTTGTAATCACGTGCCCGTACTTAATTTGTCTTTCGATGATTTACCTTCTAAAAACAAATCTGGCCATGTCTCGCACCCCCAGAAAGGGCATCTCGCACCCCCAGCGGATGCGAGATGCACCCCAGGTGAAGAACCGCTGGCCTAGAAGGACAGCTGGCCATACTTCCCCCATATTGTTGAGTGCGGGCTGGTGAGTGCAGACCAACGGATGTTGCCGCACTTCGTATCTACCGCCACAACGCCCGCACACCACTTGCACTTGGCTTTCGCGCATGCCGGTCAACCCATTAAAACGACCCTGGCTTCAGCTGCCGAGAGCTGACGAGAGAGGGGCGCTATCCCACATGCTTCGGTCGTAAGGGTTGCTCTTGAATGGGCGTGGAGATCAAGGACTCTCTCTCTCTCTCTTGCTGGAGTGACACTCGATTCACCTCTGATTTGTCCTCGCACATTTTTCTGCTTATTCTTCTTCAATATTACGCAACATCATTTACATTGAGAATGGAGATGGCCCTCTCGCAGTTTACACGAGCGTGGCACAAACAAAATATTGGTTGACCAACCCCCCGATACAGTCGTGCATATGCAGCACACGCGTGCCCATCTGTTTCATTCTCACAACAGCTCAAGTGAGTTGGTTCCGTTCACGCTTCTTGCATTCATTGACCAACATTCAAATGCCCCCAAAAGGAATACACCACACACACACACAACATTGTTTGGAGGTTTAAAATAGAATGATCACGCGTTTCGCATTCATAGGACCCATGATAAATGCCTCAGCTATTCAGTGCCGTACATCACATCTCGTCACATGACAACAACTCAAAGGGCACCCCCAGGGGCAGCTTTCCCCGGTGTGCTAACTCTGTAGTCGTCGTTTATTTTGAATTACCCTGCGAGCCAAGACGCTCTTAAATCGGGTTTAATCAACAAAAAACAAAACCGCCGCTTCTCCGACATACAAATACATAAACAATAACAAATAAGCCACATAAATGTTTTATATCAATTCATAACGTCTCCGACCCTGGCATGCAAGTGGGCATTAGCCTGCCAGTAAAGGGGAAATGTTTGCTCTGTGTAATCCCGGTTGAGTAAATTGCGAGTAATCTTTCAAACGTCCCACATTAGCACCATGGCGCACGGGAGAGATTGGCCTAACATTTTCATTCCGTTTCTTTGGATTCACGACCAGTGTGACGCGGATGGTGCTAACTGTTGTAGTAATAACGGGGGCAGAATCGTAAAACCCACAACCTCTGCGACCAGCGGGCAAACGCGTTACCACTGAGCCACACGCTGCTGCTCACACAACATACACGACTATTCGTATCGCTTTACACGGAGGCTTGCACGACCAGTATTATAACTAGCCAAATTTCTTTTATTACATTGTGTAGGTTTAGTGTACCTTTTTTATTGTGATAGCTGAGCTTTTGTTCACGCCTGATGATGCTGGTTGTAATCTCCCACTAAAAGTCGTTGGTACAAAGCTGATAAATAGTTGCTTGCTTGTCAACATTTCGGCTTTTGCTTGTAAACCAAATGAATTGGCAATTTTGCCCACGTGAGAAAACTGAATTTGCTTGGCTCTGTCGGGTGGTGGAAGGTCATATAGTATAGAGCATCGACATTATACCTACACGATTGTCTAACCCAAAATAAACTAACTATGAATCAATCGTTATAGGGGCTAATGTAATGTCATGATAATGTGAAAGGGCCGGGTGTGTTTCTGATATTCCCTGCCCTCTCAAATGCAGTAACAGTAGGTACAAAGACAGTTAAATGTGCACATTCGTTAATATATATACCCGTTCAAAAAAAAAACCTGGCATGTTTTAAATCACGTTACATTAAAATTAAAAGCTATAAATCCTGACACACATCTCAACTCCATTTGGCATTAAAAGAACACGAGAGAAATGCAAAAAGCAGCTGTTTAAATGTAGAAATTATAACAAGCGAAACGCACACAGCCTTCACCTCAACATTCATAGTGTCTGCAGCTACGCGTAGCGCAGCACGTCCCAGTGCTACAAGGGTTGCTGCTGAATGAGATGCTAGACATGCTATATATGAGATGCATGCTACGTATGAGATTAATGCGATATATGAGATGCATGCTGTAGGAGCTGCATGCTATATATGAGATGCATGCAATCTCGCAGGAGAGCTTGATGGTCTATCCACTTGCATCCCGTGGAGGATTTGTGGCTCCGCAATGCACCCGCTGTGCATCCAGAATTATTTTTGCCAGTACCTCCAATTTGCAATGTTGCATTCTACTCGTGTGGGACTGGCCTACGAATGGCCAATGGGAAATACCGGGAGGACATCGGGGATGGAGCGATGGAGTGCGCGCAGTGCCGCATGAAGATAGTGCGGAGCCTGTAGCATGATGTGATAAAGGGGACCTAAATAATAAACAAAACACGTAAATATTAAAACACACATTTTTTACTTGCATAGTAAAGAAATTGTATTTTTCATTTCCTATACAGCCGGATAATACGACAAATCGCTAACCTTAAATACCAAGTCGTTCATAATGGTTGAAGGCGGTATAGTACTATAGTAATAGAGCAAGTGCAGAATCACTGAACTGGAATTGATAGCTTGAAAGCGAGCATATGCCACTTTTGCTACCAGGATAATCCGGCACTGAATGCGTGTTCGTGTTTTCATCGCGAAAACCGTGACTCACAGATGGTAAGATCTTGATGGACAAAGAAGGGGCAAAAAAAAAGAATCGATGGACTGAGTATTGCAGCGATTTGTAAAGGAACACGGATCAAGAGAACAAAGAGCTGCTGGATGAACTAGAACAGATATCCCCACCACCGGGGGATGATGAAAACGATAACGTCTTGTACGGAGAAATAGAAAAGTCAAGAAAACATCTGAAGAAAAACAAGAGTCCAGGAGTGGACGGCATGAGCGGATCATTGATAAAGTCTGGAGGGAAGGAACTCATTATAAAATAAATCCATTAGCTATGCAAGCGGAGTATTGAGAGAAGTGAAACTACCGGAGGAGTGGACAATCGGTGAGATCTCACCGATTGTAAAAATTACAGAACCATCGCACGAATGAGCCACGTGGGGAAGGTACTCATGGTAGTTCTATTACATCGATTAAAAGCGCAGACTGAGGATTCTTTGGCGGATGAACAGGCAGGGTTTAGGAAAGAGAGGAACATCGAGTAGCAAATCTTTATGTTAAGGCTTATAGTAGAGAAAGCAAAGATAAACACATTCATGCGGAGGTAGCTGGTAGGAACGTTGGGTTGCTCGGTCAATGGTCAAGGTCAACTCAGGGGACAGGACAACTTCACCGCATCAAAGGGATGGACGGTGCCATGTACCGTCAAATCTTGGGTGAAAACCTCCTTCCCTCAGCCAGGGCATTAAAAATGGGTCGTGGATGGGTATTCCAGCATGAAAATGACCCAAAACACACGGCCAAGGCAACAAAGGAGTGGCTCAAGAAGAAGCACATTAAGGTCCTGGAGTGGCCTAGCCAGTCTCCAGACCTTAATCCAATAGAAATATGTGGAGGGAGCTGAAGGATCGAGTTGCCAAACGTCAGTCTCGAAACCTTAATGACTTGGAGAAGATCTGCAAAGAGGAGTGGGACAAAATCCCTCCTGAGATGTGTGCAAACCTGGTGGCCAACTACAAGAAACGTCTGACCTCTGTGATTGCCAACAAGGGTTTTGCTACCAAGTACTAAGTCATGTTTTGCAGAGGGGTCAAATACTTATTTCCCTCATTAAAATGCAAATCAATTTATAACATTTTTGACATGCGTTTTTCTGGATTTTTTTTGTTATTCTGTCTCTCACTGTTCAAATAAATCTACCATTAAAATTATAGACTGATCATTTCTTTGTCAGTGGGCAAACGTACAAAATCAGCAGGGGATCAAATACTTTTTTCCCTCACTGTATATATATAGATAGGCAGATTTTGTGTAGCAAATGGACGCAGCTTTGTAAATAAATAACTAACGTACTTTGAGAACAAGATCAATGACACCTCTTATGATGTGACCGACATCACTGCTATGAAATTGTACGCGATGTCATTGACATCACTCGTGTGAACATTTTAACATCTCAAAGCATTGATTCTCACTGGGGCATATTCATGTCAGTGTGTATCTGTGATTTTGAAGTATTTTGTCTAATTAACCAGACATCAAGCTCGTGCTGCGGTCAGCCAGGAACTTGCAGCTGATATTTGTATCTGAAAAATGCGGCGTTCTCAGTTTTGTTTGCCGCTTCAATGTCTTCCACTGCAGTTCTCCACTGTAAAACATCACCATCATTGCGCGTTTGTGTACCAAATTATGGATGTGCACGTCCTGCTTGCATGTGGAGCTTTGGTCAGTCTTTGCTTTTGTGCAGTCTTTTCTTTTGTGTATTCACGGCCGTTTATATGTAGTCGTCTACTTCGTATGGCTGGGGGAAGCAGTTTGTAGTTTGATGTCGAGGTTAGCGATCCATCCAGCGGCTTGAGGTGAGGCAGAGTGAGTGGTGGTGGTCGCGATGCTCCTGGGAATGAACCTCTCAGGGGCAAGGAGTTCGGTACGTGGGTCGATCGTCTGACTCGGGTGGTGGCCACGGTCACAATCTTGGGCTGATCCTCTGGCTCCACTAGTGCGCCACTTGTGGAGCAAGTGGGACCGTCATCTTCCCTGGCCTGTCCTCAGGCGCTTGAGGGTAGTGGCTCAAGGCCATGTTTTTCAGTTTCATTTCATTTATTAGGTATAATTCTGTGAGCCATGCAGCTCTTGACTCGGGTGCAACCGCAACAAAACAAAAACATGAAACATCTTAAAGTGACTACACGCAACAGAAAAATCCTGGGGGAAAACAGCAAAGTCTTCCAGAAAAAAACACCGCATTTCAACGCTTTGTTGTAACATTAATAAACAAAAACATTGGGCTATTTTCAATCCGACCAATATATGCTGGCCTCCCATAGCCATGACAGTCACGTGTTTTTTGTTGTTTAACCATACTTCACCTTGCTGGTCAGTGCAGGCTGAAGGTGGGGTATAGCGAGATCAGTTCTGATATCATTTGGCCGCTGATGTTTGCCGGGGTCACGAATCCGACTTGGGTTACTGAGTTTATAGTGCAGCGGGTTAACACATTTACCAATCTTCTTGGTTCTTTCGGTAAAGTCACGTAGAATGGAAATAATAAAATAATACAAATAAAACATAATAAAATAATTCTCACAACGTTTCTGTCTTCTCGACAGACCTGTTCTCCACCTGAGGACGGCTGCTTGCGTTGTGGCCGAAACGTCATGAGAATTATTTTATTATGTTTTATTTCTATTATTTTATTATTTCCATTCTACGTGACTTTACCGAAAGAACCAAGAAGATGAATCCCTGCAGTCACGAAAGCTTTAAATCGACATTTACCAGTGCCCCACTCAATGGTTTAATTCCACATTTTAAATATACAATATCTAAAAAAATGTCATCTGCGAAAACAGCAATTTACCAGCACCAATTCTATCACCGCTTCCCTTAGCATACGTAGCAAAGAGAATGTTTAAACCCCCGCACATCCAAACGGAGGAGATTAAAGCTTGCGGAAACAACGGTGACAGCACCAGCTGAATGGCTACCTCCAGCAGCATAGCCGGGTGTGGAGGTAGCTTTTAAAATGCATGCAGATCATCACACTTTCAGGCTTGATTTGAAGCTGTCGTGACTGCAGGAATTACTCTTTGGTTCTTTCGGTAAAGTCACGTAGAAAAAAAAAAAAATAATAGAATACGACGTTTCGATTGCAACACAAGCAACCGTCATCAGGTATGAATGAATGAGAAAACAAAGCTAGGTTGCTTGTGTTGCAATCGAAACATCGTATTATATTATTTAATTTATTTTCTTTCTACGTGACTTTACCGAAAGAACCAAAGAGTCATCACACCTTCAGGGTTTAACAATCGAGTATTGAACCTCTCACCTGAGACAAGGGAGGGGGTATGAGTCTCTAAACACGTTGGCATTTAAATTACATGCACAATGCACATGAGAGGTATTTTAATATATTTGTCTTTATTATAGTAATGTAGTGTGTTACATCAGAAAATAAAACAAAACTGAAAACAAATGTTAGAATATACCGTCAAAACGATTAAAGTTTTCAACACACACACACACACGGCCGCCACATACGAACACACCATATAGGTATGTTGCTGCCTGTTTGCGTGCAGTGCTTTTGTAATGGAGAGTATATGAAGTAAGGCACCTTTGCAATGGGAGACAAATCTTGTTGCGACTCCCGTATATAAAATATGGCACACACGCGCGCGCACACACACACGCGCGCACACACACACGCACACACACGTGCGCGCACACACACACACGTGCGCGCACACACACGCGTGCGCACATACACCAGCTGCACGCTGCTCCGCATTATTTGGCATACATGTGTTTTTTTCCCTCTCATCTCATCATCGTCGTCATCGCGTCGGTTTTTTTTGTCAGTTTTTTTTACGTGTTTTTTTTTCTTTAAAGGATCGTAACATATAAAATTCGAGTTACTTAACGTGATTTTTGCGAAGCGATCTCGAAGGCGCGAAAAGAAAAGCCGCGCGCTTTTTTGTCCAAACGTTGCGCCGTGACGGCCGCGTGAGAGAATGTGGAGCGATGGTTTTGACGGGGGGCTGCGTGTGTGCTGAGTGGGGGGGGGGCGGTTTCAGGGGTGCCTGTCCGAGATGTTAACTCCCTCGCCTGGTATGCAGGAGGTTCATGGGTTCGATACCGACCCTGACGCCTGTTGTATATTTGCAGTTTGCATGTATTCCCCGTGGTCGCGTGAAATTTTTGTCCGGGAGCCTCCACTTTCCCCCCTCCACATTTAGAACGAACGTGCAGTTTTAAACGATTTGGCCGCTATAAATGTCCACGTGATAAGCCACTTTCGTCAAGCTATCATTTGTGGCCAGGTCGCTTCTGAAGAAGAGCCGCATCGCTCAATGGACCTTGCCTGGTAAGATAAAATAAAAATCGGTAATAAGTTTACGTGACAACGGACAGGTGGCGATCTTCAAGAGTGAGCAGGACACGGTTTTTATATTGAACTTGCGTCACAGTGAAGGCAGATGTGTAACTATAAAGAACAGCAGTAAAGGGTGCACATGAACGGGCCTGTATGCCGAGTCCTGGAAGCGTACGCGCTTTGACAAGCAGGCATGGAGACTCTGCGTAATGTTTGGAATACAAGAGATTCGAAGTTAAAGCTCATAGAGGTGAAAACGTTCTGCCCTAATGGGTTTTAGAATTTTGCCGTCATAATACTCAGGGGTGGATACATGCGCGCCTTAAACTTAAAGACGTTGAAACTAAGTGCGGGTTTTTTTTTCTGTCCGAACAAAAAAAAATCACCGAAGCATCGCAAAGACACCACATGGTAATTTTTGAGTGTATGCCTGTCAAAAAAACTCTAATGTACAATTAGTAAATAAACATTAAAATTGTCTGTTTTATAATAAAATTTAGGAACATTTATTTAAGGGGTCGGGTGTGGTGGGGATTTTTTTGCTCTTAATATCCAATTTTTTTCATGGTGGAAAATGAGCATCAGCTCTCTGTATTGATCGTGCCAGCAAGTCACCAGCTTGTGCTCCGTGCGACGGAAAATTGTAAGAAGCTTGACTTAAAGACACACCCACGATTTGCCAAAACCCATCAACATTGAGTGGAACCTATGATTTTACCATGAAGCACTATGATGCACTTTCTGATTTTAATAAAAATCTCATTCTGATCATCTTCAGCGATGCACGTTGCAAGTCGTTTCCTGAAATACGGTGGCTGTGTGAATGAACTTCTAAAAGTAGACATACACCGATGAATAAACCCATTGATGCTAAAACATTTTTTTTATATTTTTACACTGTATAAACCCTACAATATCTCATTTTTCAATTCGATTTACGTTGTTTTTTTAATAAAAGTACCCTTTGTTATTGTAAAGTTTTTTTAGTTTTTGTGTGTGTGTTTTTCTCGTCTTTTTTTCAGTATATAACTCTTATAATTACAAACATTCTTTTTTAACAATCCGGAGAAAATGTGGCCTCACAAAGGGCAGTCAAATAGGGCAGCACTGGGCTGTCAGCAGCTACTGAAAGGTGACATTTTCTTACATGTGTACACAATTGCATAGCATGGAAAACCCCCATTCACTGACCAACAACAGGCTTAAACACAGGTGTTGAGATTTACAAAGTTGGAGCGTGAGCCAATAGGCCATTTCAACTTTCCATATTGGAAATAAAAGAAGAAAATATATATAAAAAAGCACACTTCCTCACTCTGTCTTATTTCCTTCATTGCCTTCGTGATGTGCAACGCAAAGGGGAGAGTACAATATTGGAGCTGCGGGTTGTTAGGTCGGGTTGGCGAGATGGATGCACGAAAACAGCAGGTGCTGTGTGGTCAGATCGCGTGTGCAGAAGAGCAATGCACGCCTTGCTTGGGATGTCCGTGGGGATGGCGGGAAACGAATGGGCGTCCTCTACTCCCCGCCTGGAGTGTCCTGCTGGGCTGGCAAGACACTGGTGAGGCCCCCCGCGGTATCCTCGTCCGTCGGGACAGCCGTGCCTACATCGTCACCTGCGGAAAAGGGAGGAGACTGGGGGTCAGATAACGACTTAGGGGTCAGGCATAATGGGGGAAGGGGGGTCTGGCAACGGCAGTGATGGGGCGGTCGGTGCGAACGCTGCAGCGAGCGGACTAGGACAACGTCGTGGCAACGACGGTGGCGTCAAAATTTATAATAAAAAACCCACTTGATTATTGATTCCATCGTTGCTGCAGATCTATAATGCCAATTACTCGATGTGAAAAAAACCAAGTCAGATTATTACCGAGATGGAATAACAACAAATGGTTGCACTGTCATATTGAACAACTGTAATTTGGCTTTGGGCATACGTATTTACGCGTGAAAATGTGCAAAGATAAAGATGGTTACGAATACCACGACTAAACATGCAAAATTATGTGCAGTAAAAAATATTTTAGAATAAATTCTGGCATGTGAACAGAAATTGTATCATAGACGAGGGAAACTTTTTCGTCGAAATCTGCAATGTTCTTTACATCCCTAGCCAGATAACAAAACCATGCAATTTCAGTTGACATCCACATATTCGCAGTTTCAAAAGTGTGAATGTGCATTACAGCTCGAGAATGAGCTTATTGGATGTGCTGAGCAAGAACAATAAGACAAAGACGGAATGCACATTCATTATGGAGCAGAAGCCACAGCCTAAATAGAGATGAGGTTTGCATTATCAGTAATAAGCTTCTGCACCTGAGTTAGGCACATGTAGAATCCGCATTATTGACTGCGGCGGAGACACATGATTGACTGCAATGGGCATGCAGCCCGCCTCCTCTTGATTGATTGAGGGCAGACACACAGAGCGAGAACCTCCGTAATTGACCGAGATAGACACGATGCATACTCCCCCACCACGAGGTGCACGGCACAGCCAAACTGACTGCTGAAGGCACGAGACAGAAAACCTGTGCCTCACTTTACCCCCAACCCCCTCCCCGCTACCCCATCACTCTTTGCAACTGTTGCTGACTGAGACTGACAAAGTGCGACTGCGGGATAGTATATTGTTAATGACGGCGGCACGCTCGCATGCGTGCATGCGGGGCATCCTGCAAGTTTTAAACAGCTCCAGTAAAAAACCGGATTCTATCACGAGAGTTAGTTAAACCCGGTTTTCGTCGGTGGTCACCGACACGATCCGATTGAGGTACAAATTAACTCCGTCTCTGTGCCAGGCAACAAGATAATAGTAATATGATTTAATCGTTACATTTGTGTGGGCTCACACGAACATAATAGGATTGTATTTTGTCTTGGGCTGACATTTGGCTCACGTAACCGAACATTGGTCGCAGATATGGTCGAATTAAACTGGATTAATTTGTATTCTGAGCGCCAGCTTAGACACGTTTAACTCTAAGGTATTGGTGGTTGGATGAGTTATGCGATGAAGGGGGGAGGGGGGCATGATACGTTGCTGGGTGCCCGGCGCAGAGACACAGTTCGTTTGTACCTCTACCGGACCGTGTCAGTGATCACCGTACAGACAATTCAACCACCCGAATCAGACTGACCTCTCTGAGCTGGCTCCTTGGGCGAACCTCTGGAGGAGCCACAGGGAGCGCAGGGAAGCAAGAGGCGGTACAGGTGGGAGAAGAGAAGACAGCAGCAAGCGGAAAGGTAGAGAGGGCCCCAAGCAAACAGTGAAACAGGCATAGAAAACATTGACACTTCAAGTTAACAAGAGTGTCGCAGCAAGGTTAAAGGTGTTATAGATTAGGAAAATAAAGATGTTAGTTTAAATAAAGTGCGTATTCACACATTTATAGACGTTGCTTGCAATGTTGGAGTACAACAGTCTGACAATGGTAAAAGATAAAAGTGTAGCCCTGCAATTACTTGCTCGTCGCCAGCTTAGTTCTGACCACGAGTTCCAAGATTAAAATGAATGCACCTCTGTTAATTTGTTCTCTAACCTGTGACCGATTTTTGGTGAGAAAAAAGCGTAGTAAAAACAAGAAAACAACATCAACATCTTGAGAAAAAAGGGAAATGGACAAATATCACAAAGCAGGACTCCCGAACAACAATGGTCTTAAGATTCAACGAGGCTTCTCGTTAAAATAAATATTATTATTCGCATTCGAATTGAAGGACAAATGCTCAGCAATGAGGCATTTGTTGGCTGCGAAATGCCCTCTTACACTGTACAGCCACATGTCTGTCAGATGTGTCAAAAAAGTGAGGAACAATAACTATAAAAACCCCAACATGGTTTTCTGTAAATGTTAATGCCTCATTTGTTTTACCATTATGTAGTATGTTGCCTTGTCCGGCACCTTATTAACTTGTACACAGCCAAAGATGATCACACGTAGGATGATCTCGTAACAGTAAAACTCTTTAATTACAAAGAACGTAACACGCCACTTTTCAACGGCAAACCATGGCTCTGCCCATGTGACCATGTCAGTTTTCTGCTCTTCTCTTCGATGTGAATTTCACCAAAGAAAAACTTGCATCAGAAAATTAAGAAACGTTCACGCGTGCACCGCCCACTCTGCTCGTATTGATTTTGGCAGAGGGTGCGACGGACGGGCGATGAACACGTGGCGCAGAGAGAGAGAGCGAGCGAAGAGAACCATTTGGAATTGACGTCTGACGAATGTAGGAGGCCTCGTGGTTGTAAGTCACCCACAATCACGTCTCGTGCGATCCATAAACAGGTGTCTATCCAACGCTATGGATTACTGCAGAGTAACGGCCTGCAAAGCGCAGATTGTGCTGGCTTGTATATATTAAAAAAATAAAACAGCAAAAACTAATTGCCTCGATACGCAGATGGGAAATAAAGACAACGTGGGGTTATTTTAAATTTCTGACAAGGAAAGTCAGGGGGATGTAGGCAAATTAACAAATGTGTTACCGTATTCGAGAAATGTATTTATTTAATATAATTAGTTTTGTTTTTAAATGACTCAAAGATTGCTCATGTTGACAAAGGAACATTTATCTGGAAAAAAAATAACTTGTGAATCATCAGCTTCGTAATTGTGGACAATTATATAAATCCAGGTTACGACATCCACTTTCACAATGGTGTACTCGTGAACTGACACGGATACCCAATGTGTCCACAAACATTAGGTCTTGAAAATATATACCTGGGGTTTATATGGTTAGGTGTACAGTATGATCATAATAAATCATATGAATATAACTCTCACTGAAACGTGTGTACGTGCCGCGCATAGACATGTTTGCCAAAGGACACAATTTCGGGATTGTTGGTCCAGAAAATAAAGCACCCAGAAGCAGTTTTTTTCACCACTCACTTAACTGCTGGCTTTCAAGCTCCCGTTGAGCACAGTGATGTCAACTGCTCACGTCAATTAATCGAACCCATTTTTAACAATAAATTACTCTGGTGCAGTCAATGGGAATCAAGATCCGATAATAATTAAACCAGGATCTCTCTCTCTCTCTCTCTGAACGAAATGAAATACACTGCGATTTGATTTCCCTTCGCTTAACCCAAGACTTCTAACCCAACACCTCCGATTAGCACGGTTGGTTACGTACGGTGCGAAAGAAGTTCAACGTACGTGCACGCTGCTAAGGAACCTTCGTCGTGCTCGATTTCTGACCCCGTGAATCAACAAGCGGAGAACCCGGTCACCTTAATTTTTCACGCTTGATGCAATTTTCGAACATGATGACATGTCCCGTGGGCCATTTATTTAATTGGAAATGACACATGCCCTTTTATAAAAGCAGGCACAATCCGTGGCCAAGTAATCACGCATCCCAATGTCACGCACATGTGACAAGAACAATGTCTTTTGCTGGTGTTGAGTCATTGGTAGCTGATGTTGTTTCCACTATATACGTGTAGGTTTGTTTGGCAAGTGATGCACGGTTGATTCACTGTAACCTGGCAAATCGTCAAGCCAGTTAAGACGTTCCAAACGTCTCTGCGAGTGGTACATTATTTGTGGCTGTGAGAAAGGTGAAAAAAAAAACAATTCGGTTTAAGTGCCTTTGGTATCACTGTACATACAATAAGCAATGTGTTTTTAGACAGCAGAAACACCCGCATTATGAGATTCAGAAGGTTGAAACTAGTCCAGACTATGCTCGCTTAAACAAATGCTGCTTGATAACGTAGGTCTGGTAAACCAATAGTCTGATGGACTAAAACATTGTATTTTTTATGTAGGGAGAGAATGGGTTCTGCTTACATAGTGTATGCTTTTACATACAGTAGATGCTGTTCTTGAGCTGCCAGAGACCTTGATATACCCCTTTATAAAAGGTGAAGTTATGTGGTCTCAATGTCAAGCTCATTTACTTACAAGCACAATGCTCAAGAGCTCTCAATGTGACGCACGGACATTGTCAAACAAGTGCGTCGTGGTTCTGCGGAGGAAATCCTCACGGCTGCTTTGTGGAACGTAAAAATTATCTCACAACACTGTCCACAAATTGCAATGTTGTCAGTTTTACAACCGAAACGATTCACAATTTAATCCATCACTGTGCATATTCGTCAATGGAAGCAACGGGGATATTCTCAGGGAAATTTATAGCTACTTAAGTGTGAACACCAAATGCATTGTAATTTGCAACTAAATCATTCGAATAAGTGTAAATAAACGCAAAGTGACACGGCAGTAGAGCGGTGGGAGGATCACCATCGGACTGCTGCGGGTTTAAATCCTGGTCGGGGTTGACGCAGACAATCATTCCTCCGGGCCCAATAATAATAATAAGACAAGGAGCACTCTGTGGGGAAGTCAACAGCGATTGTCCTATGGAGAGCCTCACCCCCGTCACATGAACGTGGAATTCTCACCACAGGCTCATGGCCGTGCACGGGAGGTGAGCGCCGCTGGTTGGGGTCTTGGAGCCAACCCTCGTTCATGGAGCCCTACACGGGACTTTGAGCGACATGGGTAGGATATACAATTCTAAGCGCTGATTACCAAATACCTAAAGACCTGTGGGAAAAAAATAGTGTAGTCTGCAAAAAATTGGCAACATGTTTAACGTTACTCAGTAATAGGACTTGCTCAGGCCTCTACCAAGCTATACGGGGGATTTAATTTTAAAATGTAGAGTATTATTTAAACTGACTTGTCTCCCTACATCTGCAGGTCTTTATTAAATCCTGATTTCAGGTTGTGTGGATACAAACTCGTCACTTGCTGTATATTTAATCAGACCAAAACACGCAATATTTAAGGAGGGTCTCTGAATTGATAATATAATTTAGGAAATGGAATGGAAGTGAAACCGCGGTTCAGTGTTGGTGCATCACCACGACCACTGCATGACGCATCATGCGAGAGGCTCTAACCTGGTAAAGCAACAGCGCAATGAAGTTAACGGAACAGAACTGAAACCAGGGGTCAGTAACGACGTATCCCCATGACCAATCCTGACACATTGCAGTACGGGGCGTTACCTGTGGGCTCCGGGGGGCGCAGACCTCCAGATCCTCCATTACTCAGCGGGTGGGATTCCTCCTGTGGTGGTGGCGGTGGTGGCGGCGGTGGCGACGGCAGTGCCGGCGTTCCATTAACCCTGCCTTCCTGCTGGGGCTGATGGGAGCAGGAGGGGTTGCCATATACGGGGTGGGGTAAGGACAGCGAGGGGCGAGAAGCAGAGATCAGAGGCTTGAGATGGAGATCGCAAGTTGTTGGTCCGAGAGGACGATATTTTTGCCACTGCGGAGAAGAATCTTCCCAATATGCCAACGGACGTTTGTGGCACCCTCCTGCGGACCACCGGACTGCGTGCCACTTTGGTTTATTGCCGTGTCGCCGGGCGTTCATTAACACCACACGCGTGTTCAAGACACGCGTGCGCATGGATGACCGTTCCAGGAAAACATGCAAATTAACTCGCATTTCAGTTTGCGGCGCTGCAATTAACACCGACGTCACCGTTGTGACAGCTTACATCGGAGCAGGGCAAAGCATATTTAATGAGCATTTGCCACGCGGGAGTTGTTCACGGGAAGGACGACGTTACCATAACACACGCTAACTATTTCGTTAAGCCAATTTTGGATACGGCATATAATTGCGTCTTTCGCGAGCGGGTGGGATCGCCCTGTAATGAAGTTGCAGTGGTGCTTCGAGCGCTCTGCAGGAATTGGCACCGCCGCCCAGCAGGTCATTCTTTTTTTTTAGGAGGGGGGGGGGGGGCGGGGGAGGCGGGGGGAGGAAACTATTTTTTCGTTGGCATTTCCTCGTCTTGGGGCGAGCGCGCGAGCGAGGTCGTGCACAGCGTTGCTACCTAAGGCCCCGGTAGCCGCAGGGAACTCAATCAGCGCGGCGTCATGGGAACAGGCCAACACTCCATCATCCGCGGAATAAAAATAACTTCCAAGTGGACAGGTGTCACGGTGATCCATCTTGTTGTTCCAGTTGCTTTTCCAGTAAAGAGAGCAACAATGCAATGTCACGGCCGATTTTTTTTAACCCTTCACAGGACACGATCACCTCGACGCGACGATTCAATTAACCCCCCCTCCCCACATCCCCCGCTAGATGAACCACTCTCCACTTTTTCCCCCGTGACGGTTTCACAGCTCGCCCCGGAGAGGCGGGGCGCGTGCTGATGGGAAGCTCCCTCTGGGATGATCGCCGTGCGCGCGGTAAGCTCCCGAGTCACTGGAGGACCGTGGCACGTGGGCAGCGCTTGAGCGAAACAACGGAGGGCGTCGGTGGAAGGATACAGGACATGCTTCTTATTTGTGGCAAGGGTATTTTTTGTTGTTAAATGAGTCACATGTGGGCTGCCGGGGTAATGGTGAGTTTTATGAGATGCTGGCAGCGTTTATGACAGAACTGGCTGCGTGTCATCAATCGCTCAAGCACAGCTGGGCGACTGTGTAATTCCGAGCCACTCGACCGTGTCATGCGCATGGCCGCTCGCATATGGCAGCAATGAGCGTTACCATGCTGTTCCGCAAGTAGCGAGCACCTATTAGTGCTTCAAGCACGCCTATGACATAACGAAGGTGCTTTTGTGTATCAGTGAACCGTTTAACGTGGACGTAATTTGTAGGTAGCGGCAAGAACAAATTGATTTTTGTCCCTAAGTGATGGTGGGGCATTAGTGGCCCACCTGCAATGGAAATTGGTTTCCTACCAGCCGTCAATGCGATTGACCCACATCTATGGGACAACAGGGCCGGAGGAGCATTGTTGTGGTTGTGTTTCGACAATACGGTTTGTGGGAGTTACTTGAGCATTACTGGGAAGAATAAATAAAAAAACAGCCGGCATTTGTGCCAACGGTGAGCGCCGGCTTTCATAATGTACGCGCGCGGTGGTGGGAGGGGTAAGAAAAAGAAAATGACAAAGTTACCGACGGAGCCAAAAGTTCTGTTTTGGCAATGGGTCTAAATTAGCCGTCGACGCCTTCACGCCGCCCGCCCCCTCGTGGGCACCCTCGCGGTGCAGGCCTCGCAGACGGCGGGCGATGCAGAGCGCCGCTGTTTACGCATCATCATTTTGTATGTCTCGCATGAATAAGTGAGCGCATGAATATATTGAACGCGCCGGCATACATACTTGAGCGCATAAATAAGTGAGCGACCGAACAAATGGACTAATAAATTAAATAATCACATCAATAAATAAACGAGCAAATAAATAAATGGTGCGAGGCGTAATAAATGAATACATTGACATGCACATGCCGAGGCGCAAATTATTTAGAGCTATGCAAAGTTTTGCATGGGTACCGGGGCATGTGCGCTTAACCCAGATCAAGTGACGTGCGTTTAGTTCCGCGAGGATAAAAAGAAACAAACAAAACACCATTCCCAAAACCCTCTCTCCAAGCGCATGAACACCACGGCATTGCAGTGTATTCAGATGTATGCCGTGAATAAAATGTTCCCCCTGCAAATAATGCGACACATCTGCCAACAATGGGGTCGAATGAGTTACAGGATGTGTACCCTGCGGTGAGGTCAAGGCCGATCGTCCGAGTCCTTGGTTAGTAAGCGTGGACATGGTCAGTGCTGACAGCGGTGCAACTGCGCTGCAAAGGCAAACTGAAAGCAAGTTCTTAAATTCCTAAAACTATCTAAGTTTGATACATTACAATATAGATGGAGGGGGTTTAAAGTTTAATTCGCCATTAAACATTGACGTGCGCTTAACGCTGCAGTATTTATGACTCGCAAACGGGCGTAATGGTTTGCGGATTGTCGAGTGAGGACACACCATTTGGCATATTTTAAACTCAATTTCTTACATTTTATAGATATCGTGTAAAAATGTTTTGCAAGAAGCCCTTATGTAGCGTGCAGTGTGCTGCTATACGATCGATTGATTTAGACTTCATCACAATTCATCCCCATCCCTCACCTCTGGGCGATTCGACAATTTGGCACAATTTGGGGGGGGTGGGGTTAAGATTTTGTAAAATAACTGAAAATGTTGTCTCATTGGCACCATCTCGTTTGTACAGTCTCTTATATATTTTTTTCCTGTAGTTTTTGTAAAATCTCGTTTGTTTCGTTGGCCTAAAGGTAGCACATTAATCGTAAACCGTCAATTTTTTATGCACTGTGATTTGATGTATGATTCAAGAACACGAGGATAGATTTTTATTAATGAATCACTGAATGCGCATATGTTACAAATATCAGCGACAGTATGGAGACATTAAGGAGGGCCTGTGACACTTGGAATTCTGCTCCAGGAGTTGGACAGTTCTTGGAGAATAATCAAACATTGTACAATTTCGTTTTTAATTAAATGTCTACAGGACCCAGCTGCTGCCTTGTAAAAGCAAGTACAAAAATATATAAGAACAGCTTTATCGTATGTATTCACTCCGCTCTTCTCAAAACGTTTAACGTCAGACCTAAAGAAAATGGCATTTATATATATGTAAAAAGTTCAATTTATAAAATGCATATTTAAAGACTCTCCATCCAAAGCAAAGTCTTGCCAGGTGGGCTCAACACTCAAATGACCGTGCCCGGTTTGTACAGTCCTGCAGTCATCACGTGTGGCCAACACATCTCAGCGAACGACAAAGAACCCACATGAATTCCCTGATTTCGCTTAGAATGAATTGTAAATCAATCGCGAAGCATTCCTATTGATCTCAAAGTGATTCGGGACAATTGTAATGGATGATTTGGTAGCATGCATTTATTTATTTTATCCCCCCCCCCCCTTTCCCCCTTTCGCATGAAAGTGTGTGTTTGGCTTTTCATTGCCGCTCATTCATTGAAATCGACAAAAAAAATAGCTTTGCATTTATTGGGGGATAGTTCAGTGTTAATCTACAACAGTTTGGAGTCGATCCACGCCCCCGGGGGGTGTGAATTTTGGCATGCTCAGCGCGTGACTGATGGCCCTCTAAGCGAGGCACAATAAATCTTCTGCCCGAGGCTGGGGTTGAGGTTTTAAAAAGGAGGCATCTCACCTGGTCCAGCAGCTGCCGCAAGCGAATCAGCTGGGACTCGAGCTGACGGTTGTGATCTTCCAACACCTGCATCCGACGGCACAAGCAGCGGCAGCGGCTGAGCGTTAATGGCTTTCCGGGAAAAGCCCCCCCATCAGAGAGACCACAACTTAAAAGAGATTGGGTGGGGAAAGGGGAGAAACAAGAGTGGGCTCTCCAATAGAAGACACTCATTGTGAGATTATTTCTAAATGACATCACCAGTTTTAAATCACCCTGGGAACAACTGGGAATGCTGCAATGGTTAGCGGAGTGTGCCGGAATCGCAATCCAGAGGCCGGTGGATTGGTCTCCCGGTACAGCCGTTGAAACTATGGGAAAATCTATTAAACGCCCCCCCCCCTCCACTGCCCCTCCCACCTCTGTCCATCCAGCAGTGTACATGGGGATGCTAATTTAGTCAATTAGCAGGTGGCGTGTGTGGTGAGTTAAAGTGTGGGTACTGCCCCCACCTCTTCAAGGTATAGCTGACCAGTAGGGAAGACTAGACCGATATTCCCTCGGGAGCTATCTGGAGAATTACCTCTGGAATGAAGGCCCCTTTTGCCAGCAGTGGTGTGTGCAAGCAATTGCAGGGCTGCACCTATACCGTTTTCTACCACCTCTTACAGAACAATTCAAAACAAAGTAATAAATGTAAAATAGACAATTAGGTAGATTGAAGCTGAGATTGCTAAGCGGACACAGCCACCGTGCTTTCTAATGGTCACCCTTGTAAACGAGACATGTTGTTTTAATAGCACTCACCTGGATTAAATAAAGGATATCAATCAACCGCTGAAGCCAGTAAAAACCACAGCGGCTCTCTGGCAACTTGCAAGGCATTTATCTTACACCCTGCTGACGTTGCGAACGTCCCGAGGGAATATTTCATGTGGTCGTGTAGAACACTGGACATGAATTTCAGGGATGTCCCATTTCTACACGGCACGGTGTCATCTTCTCCGCAAGCAAAATACTATCTCCTGAATGACGTCAGCTGGTAAAAATTCTGCCACGATCCTTCCATTGCCTCCGGACGAGTGAAACGCTGGAGCCAATAACAACTTGTACCGCTGTCCCGGCTTAATTTTGGATTCCTGGTGATACGGCAATAGTTAGCACATTGGTCTGCAGTAGACGTGGCATTCTTTCAGGCGGTAGAACTTGACTGCCGCCTGTTGGTTCCGTTTTTCGCATATTCCATGTTTTATCTGCATCCCTGCTTTGCTTCTGCTCCGGTAAATGCATTACAACGTCGCGTGTCCAATTTGCTTGGGAACCGAGGTGTATGCAGATATGTGAAAAGGTCTCCATTCGTGAACATCTACAAAAGCCGAGAGCAAGGTGCTGCGGGGAAATGCTTTGCCGCACTTTACAAGTAAGCGGATGCACGCGAGATTCAGAACACATGACCGCGTGTGAAAGGGGCGGGTTTGTGAACGTCTATAGAGAATGGCAGCTCACACCAGCGTTCCTCACTGGTTGTCAGAGAGGGGGGTGGGGGGTACTATCGCCGATCAGACATCATCAGCGTGAGGGCCGCCACACCGCCTGCAAGGGGTGCTCTCACTCGTTGTGGATTGCCGGGAGGACGCGTGTCAGGGGCCGCACTAAAGGCCACCAAGGGCCGCCAGTGGCCCATGGGGCCTTGCAATGAAGAACAGGGGCTTACAGCATCGTGGACAAATACTTGCAACTAAGTGTGGGCGGTTAATTTGTCAGGGCTGACATGTGACGCTCGGACACAAGTGACAGTGTGATGGACTTCGTTTTCTTGAACCTCGGCTTGGCAGTGTTCCTGTCCCCTACTCCTCTGCTGCTCCAACCGACTAAAAGCAACTTTCCGATGTCGTCGGTCCATTTGTATCCCACTGTTTACGTACAATTTGGAGATCCATCTCTTCTCCATAGACGATTTCCTGATTTAATTAGACCACCTGAGATTCTGTCTTCCTGCCACTGTAATTACATTTAGTTGTAGATTTGTATATTATTTGTACATATTTTATTATTCCCTAGCCATTCTTCGTGACATATTAATGCCATGCCCAGACAGCCTCTGAAGACAAATTTCTATATTGATGCGATATTATACACCCAAATTTATTATTCCGCTATTGTAATGTGCAGGCTTCCTCACCTTGAATGAACAATAGAAGTGCCTACACATTTTCTGGTCATTCTCAACGGCAGCTCTGAGCGTTGATGCCATCTGGGAATGGTGTAGACCAACAGCGCGTTTGACTTTGACACCATCAGGCAGCGAAAGTACATGTAGCCTCTAAATAGGTAGGAGCGTATACTGCATCACACTCATTTATCCTTGTCCCTCTACAACATCCTACAATGTTAAAATGTATTTGAACTACATGAACCAAGTTACATCTCATCATAGGTGACCACAAATCAGAAAAATTATTGAGGGTAATTAATGTGCTATACTCTTGTCAATCCACTGCTGGATGAAAGCCTCTCCGTGCCTTTCAGCCCTGGGAGTTGTCTGACTATACTTTGCCCATGCCCTTTGTTCCGTGTTGGTGAAGGACAAGGGCTGCTTCAGGTATCACTCGCCACCGATGTTAGCTGTGGCCGGGAACCGAACTCAGGTCGCTCTGCTCATAACGCAGTGCGTAGACCAACGTGCCACTGTTCCACCCCCTCATACACTCAACACGCCGACACATTTTGAGCATTAACTGCGTGCCTATTTTGTGTGAATTCACGTGCCGATTTAAGAGTTGACTTATTATCCCATCATCCCCTTTGGGTTGGTAAAATAAACACTAGTCTCTGCCACATAAATGTAGACATGTGACATTTCTACTGCTGGTTGACTGCTCCGAAAACACCACCAGTCCTGAACTAAAACGACAACATTAACGTTATGCTTATCCGGCCGTGAGCCAGAACCAACAGCCCTGGTCACTGGAGGCCACACTTGCCACCGGTATTTAAAGGTGAGAGCTTCTACGAGGAGGAATGCTGGGAGAGTTGCCCCGGGTGGCTCAGAGGCCCGAGGTAAGAGGACTGAGAAGAGCCTGCTGATTTCCTGGGTTGAAACCCTGGCAGCTACCCGCAATCCAGATTGCATTCTTAAAGCATAGAGTTCATCACAGTGTTCTTCATTGCAAGGGCACCTGATGTGCAGCCCCCGACAATACACAAGTGTGAAAACACTCGCCATCATCATCGTGCTGTCAAACCCCCAATGGTTTCACATGTGTGGCAGCCCCTAAGCAATGTGATGTTTTATCAGCGAAAGTGGCCCCACCCTCTGAAAATGTGTCAAGAACACTGGTTTATTGTCTCAGCCTGGTCACCAATGACTGCACAAATAATCTAAAACGGTCACATTAAATTTGATTGTGCACTTGACTCGGCTAATTTGGTTTTACTGTGATGCTACAATCTCACAGCAGAGAGTGTGAAAGAGTGCGCCCCCAACAGTGTGAATCATGAAATGGCCACTTTGCAGAATAATTTTGGAAGATGTCCAGCGAAAAATTGCTCATATGGGGCAGCAACGACTCTGCAAATGGAGTCTTTGTCTTGTCACACAACACCGAGAGCACAATTGTGAACACAGCCGGGGAAGGAGACCAACAGATTTTAATCGGACCTGCATGCGAGCTTCCAGCCGACCCTTGTGTTGCCGCAGCAGCTTGGCCTCTGCGATGAGCTCCGAGTCACGTGGGCTCTCGGGGGGCATGGTGGGAGGGGCCGGCAGTAGCGCGCCCAGGCCACCCAACTCCTGCTTCTGCCGCAGGCGATCGTACTCCGACTGCAGGCTCCTGCGGAAGCACGGCATAGGCATTAACACGTGCCTCTGTGGTGCGGCGATGGCCGACCACAGTGGTGACGGCCCCTGCCACGGTGGTGATGGTTTACCGTGATGCGAGCTTTGGCGGATCACGAAGATTTCTAAACTCCTTAACTTGTTGGGCTGTGATTTGGCCAGTAGGTGGCATTACAGAAATTGGATGTATCCATCTGTGCAGAGCTTTGGGTGTATATCCCCTCATGTCCTTAGGTTTACTCCGAGTTAATCTGGTTGTCTCCTGCTTGCCAGCAGTGAATTGATTGTAGCTAATAATGAAGATGATATTGTACATAGCAAAGAGTCATTAATGGAATTGGCCAAAGTTCCAAATGTAGGACCCTCCAGAAAACGAAAGGCTTTGGAGTCTGAGCGAATCTTTGTTGTCTAAATAAAGGCCATTTATATTATCACTACACCAGTTGTCTCAGTGCAATGCCTCGCTCACATTCCTCATCTCAGCACGGAGTACGGTGGAAGCACGTAACCCGAAGCCCTAGACGGGGGACTGGTGCGTCGCACAGCAATCACATGCATACGGCAGCCACTGCAAGGCTACGAGGTCGCTAGCAGGCGGCCGCGCAAACGTGTAAATAGCTGCCCTATCTGCATAAGTTCTTCCCCATGTACATTACTCAATGAGATAATGGCTAAATGTTCCATTGTCAGGCCCTCTTCAAACGCAATATCCACGATATAATTAAACATAAAACAACCATTTAATTATTCTGTGCGTATGATATATTTATAATCCACGATCTCACTCGTATTAATCACTGATTGGCAAAAGCAAATGTAAAAGTGATTAGTAACTGGTAATTTAGAAGCTGGTCATTTAAAAAAAAAAAGGTAATTAACCCCATTGGACCTCATTACAATTTGCAGAACCTTTTTTTTTTCCTTAGCAAAACTTCGCAATGTTATTTTTTAAGCTTAACTCAAACATGTTGTTGAACAATTTTGTTTGAATTACGTTAGTTTCGTATGCAAAGTATGACCACACTTATTTCTATGTTCACTGCTTTCATCTTGGACCAAATTTTACGGGTCCATTGCTTAATTATTGATTTATTTGCGTTTGCCACAAAAAACGCCAAACTAGGTAAAATTAAAGCAGTCGAATTGGACGAGCGGGTTCGGCCCGAACTCCCTTAGCGCCCTTACCAGGCTGAGCCAGCACCAAATGGGCCGCATGGCTCACTCTTCATGGCTCACTTTGCCAAGGGAATCACGTGCATTTAAGACGAGCCACCCGGTCACGATGGCAAAGGGTCAAAGTGGAAGTGAGACGCGTATTGCAGTGACATCTGGATTGGGGTCAACTTTATAGAGCCGTGATTTTTTGTTGTCAGTGCCATGATTTTATCCCAAAAAAAAAGTGGCAGAAAATTTCAAAAATTATTGAGTGGCAGGGGCCGAGCCCATAGAGCCCTGTGGGGTTTGCTTCCAATAGGATAGAAACTTCTTGACTGACCGACTGGCAATCCGGCAATATTTTAACCTTTCTTCTGCTGAAGCCCTCATTCGTGACTCCATCACTTTTTGCTTTCATTACTAAAACTCCTTCCACTGTGAACTGCCAAAATCCCTGATATCCAAACTTCAGTTGATTCACAACATTGATTTCTAAGCTTCCTCTCTAGTCCTGCAGTATAGGGACACATTGCGCCAGTCCTCCATTCCCTGTAATGATTTCCCATTTGTCTGTGCATCGACTACAAGATTTCTCCTGTCGTGTCCAAATCTTCCTTTGCCTTGCTCCTTCTCACACTTATAATCCCATTTCCCTATTATACTCCTTTTCTCACTCGACCTAGCCCAGCCAACATGGTCTTCTCTCGGCCTTCCATCAAGTCCCACAAGAATAAATCTAGGCCCTAGTCTCTGCTCTTTCTATAGTCAGGAATGTCCTTTCCCCTCAGTATAAATAAAAATAAGATTCTATGTCGGTCTCGAAATAATAAAAAAATATATATGTTCCCACTGATATTGCCAAACGCCTGCTCTGCTCATACATATTTGCATGTTTGTCCATATATATGCTTATTCATTATGTCACCCTCTTAATGTATTGCCCTACCAAGGCTGCAGAGCAGCTATAAATACCTTTCTATTTTGGATACTGTATAAAAACGAGTTGCATTGCATTATCTAAACTCAATGCATTTATGCAACCAAAACGATGAAATTAACTGCACCCAATATGAAAACCTCATTGATTTCAAAGTAATTACGTCTCTCTATTGTTAATGCTCACATTTCATTCAGTCCACCACGGCACTTGCGCACAAGATTCTGCAATCTCTTGCATGCACGGGCGTGTGTGCCCAAGTGCGTGCGTGCGTGCGTGCGTGCGTGCGTGAAGGGGGTAGTGCAGAGAGGTGCACCTATTGCCACCCGAGTTTGACTCCCGCTTGTGGCCAACATCAGTGATGAAGGTCTGAACTGGTCCTGGACCCCTCGAGATCGACCCAGCCTTAAGCGAGTGTGTCAACATCTCAGCACCGGCGAGACGAAAGGTGGCTGAGCGTGCTGGTGACCTCACAAGCCCCTCTCATGCAACCATGCCAACCTTCATATGTGCTCGCCAACAGCACTTTCCCAATAGTCTGTTCGGCTTTAAAATAATGTTTGACATTGTGCGTGTGCATGCACACGTGGGGCTATGCATGCATCTGTACGTGTGTGTGTATGTATCTATGCGTGACACAGCCTCAAATTAGTCCTGGTGTAGTGTGCAAGCATCGCCACGAGGGAGACAAAAGCAGCCAGGTGTGGTGCTAGCCACCCACCCCCTCGTGTGCATGCCGGCCTTCATTAGGTGCTCGCTAACAGCACTCGCCCCAACAGTCCGTTAAAGTTTTACAGGGGATCTTTGTCTCTGCATGAGCGTGAGAGCCGATGAATGTGCATGTGCGCGACAGTGCGAGTTTGCAGGTGCGTGCGCGAGCATACGTGTGTGTGCGCACACGCATGCACGTGTGCGTGTGTGCGCGTGCGTGTGTGCGCGTGCGCGTGCACGTGCCTGTTTTCGTCCTCCAAGTCCCGCAGGATGCGCTCGAGTTCGCTGCGCTCTTGGCTGTCGAGAGAAATGAGGATCTGTGCTGGGCTCTGCGGCTGGCTGCCTGGGGATTCTCCACTCAGGCTCTGGCAATAGTGCTGGATCAGCAAGTGCTCGTCCTCCCTATAACCGCACACATACACAGACGCACGCACACACACAAAGAAGGCACTAATCGTTGAACGTAGTGCCAGGAGCATACTTGGCCCCTTGGGCACAGGCAAAACTGTGTGCCTAGAATAATAACGCCCAAGCGGTTAAGGTAAAAAGGCTGTGCGAAGGGAGCCTATTAGCCCGATCCACAGTGGTGTGGGAGCCACGGGTCTCTGTAGGAGACCCTTTAGGCTAAGCAAAACGGGCTGTTACGTCTGAGCAGTTAGGGAGTCTTTGTACAATGAGAAAGAACAGGCTTTTAATGCGGCTGGATGCCCTTTTTGTGGGGGAAGAATAATCCATTGTGCCGAGACCACTCTCTCCCCAGATAACTTTGGTCACAGTGTTAAAGAATATCCGGCAAAGTGGCTTGCAATCGGAAGGTTGCGAGTTCAATTCCTGGATGAGGGGGTTGACTCAGCCCATCATCCCTCTGGGGTTGATTTAGATAAGTACCACCTTGTGCATAAGTCAGCAGTGGTTGTCCCATGGTTACAAATGACGCCTGTCATAGGAATGTGGAATTTCCACTCCTAGCTCATGACTGTCAATGGGAGATGAGCATCACCTCAGGGTATATCTGAGCAGGAAACCACTAACTTTTTTTTAACACTTGTTAATGAATACATTTCCATTCATCATTTAAAATATTCTGGAAACACATTGTGTCCAGATCAAATGAAAACATATGAATGTAGACAAAAGCTTTTTTTTCAAATGAATGCCATTAGTTATTACTAACATTTATAAAGCAATTAACACTTTATCAGTACCAAATTTTTTTTTAATTAATTACACCATTGAACCCTGCCTGTTATTAAATTAATTCGCTCTGCATTCTGTTTCTGCGGAAATACTCGGAACATTCAGGAGCTTGTGACAAATCTGTAATTTTGAGGGCTCTGATGGCGGCTTATTGCTTTTTTTTACAAACACGCGCACGCACGTTTGGCTGGGATCTGTGGCATTTCCCCGACAGGCGACCTTTCTCACCACACCAAATTAGGTTGAAAAAGAGGTTCCGTCAAGTGTCCATTCACGTTGACGAGGAAGTGCGTGCACGTCCACTCTGGTGCCATACCCTTGGCACACCCGATGCTTAGTCCTGTACGAGGCCAGACTGTGCCCATGAACTGGTCTGGTTATTGCGGAAGATGTGATGAAGATGAGAACCGAGCTCAAGTACGATACGTATAAAAAAGCATTGTCGGTCATACATGCTGTTCGTGCGAGCAGCAACTTTGTCCAAAAGCCTGAGCGACATTTTCACGTGCTTGTACGCAACACCCTTGTACAGCTGGGTAGAAGGATTGAGAGTGGATATGACCCAAAATCAACGACGATTTGAGATCTTTGCACTCGCGGCTAAACTTGTATGCGACGCGTAGAAAGGGTGTTTTGGAGTAGACAGCCCCGGAGTAAGATGGATGCGTGCTGTGCTAAAACTGAACAGGTGTAATCGAAATATGTATTGGTTTCATGGAGCTGCTTGCTGTCATTGCCAACAAAATCAAAACAAAATGCAATTGTTTAGGGAAGGGGTGGGGGGAGTGGTTTGCTTATGCAGTGCCGTTCATGATAATTTAATAGGGATAAGGGGGATAACGGGAAAAAACATATTTCAAGTGCTTCATAAATTCAGCTGCATTTTGAATACATAATGTATCCACAATAAGTGAACCTGGACAATCTTTAAGTCTGCTGGGTCAACTCACAAAAACATCGGGACACTTTGTAATGCCAAAATCAAGCCGTGAGCATTTGATGTAAATGTGTTTTTTCCCCCAAATTATTTACCCAAATTATTTCCCCCTCCCCCCCTGCAGGTCACACGCACAAATGCGCAATTCATTAAATGTAACATCAATCCTACAACATATAAAGGTGGCCACTAAGATCTCCGAGTTCTGAAAAATCTTCCAAGTCATGCTTTATGGTATTTCAAACGATGACAAGCTACGATGGCTTGCACTTGAGTAACCATTACAATGACTGACATATATACTGTTTATATATATGCCGCCGTATTTCCTCTACACGTCCTCACAGTTTAAAAAAAATACAAAAGTTTGACTGCTACATTGGTAATGAGATTCAAAATAGTATTTTATCATTTGACAGCCACATGTATGCTGAGATACATGGAAAATGCAACGTTTGCCAGGACTGTCAAAGAGTAAAAACTTTAACTGTCTCCGCTTAGGACTGATTTCAGTCAAATTTGAACCTACGACTTAGGGTTGTCTACGAAAACATGAACACGTGATTCAATAACAGTGGCCTTAAAATGGCAAAAAAACACAATAGGAAACATTTTGGACAAACGGCCCTTCTTCGTAGCACGTACAAATAAGACGTTTAACAATTTGTATGAAGATACATTATCGAGCAGGCCACATTTTCTATGAACTATCTACACACAGTGACAACAGCACTTGTCCACAATATTATGCCAGCCACTGCATCAGTCTGGCTCAGGCAGTTTGAGGCCAAGCCTCAACTGAGCAGAGTCACAAAGGAACATTGCTGCAGTGGTGACCTCCTCCTCTTCCTCCTCCAAAAAAATAGTACAAATGAGAGGATGCCACTCTCAAACGCAACACCACCTACTCTAGCGGATAGCTCCAGAGAGAGAGAGAGAGGGGCGGGGGAGAAAAACAGCTCAAAGGGTAAGCCGCAAGGGGTTCAGGGTCCAGGGTGCAGGAAGAAATCCAAGGCAAGAGAGACCTCATTCAATATTGATGCCCACTTTAAGATGAGCGGTCTTGCTAAGCCGTCTGTCACTTTTTAGCAGGTACGCCAGTTACTATCCTCAAATGTGGGTTCATGCAGATAGCTCCAAAGTCATGAATAACTTATGAAATATTTTCGGCGGCTATCACCTGCTCGAAGGGTTTGGTTGTATTCTTCTTCTCCCAGAAAACCAATGTAAATTTGATGAAATCTCAAAAGAAATATATTCAACGTGCCACTACTCACGTGTCACCACGAAGCAACGTGCAGTGCCCGTGACCCAAACTGATGCGAGACGAAAAGCTAAGGGGAGACGCACACGGCGCTTGCCTCCTAATGGCATCCTCGTTCGAGTTGCGAACTTAGTTACGAGTTTATCTTGAGCCATTGCCACAATTCAAAGGGATCCTCGGCTGGTTTAAATAAGCAATACGTGTAAAGTATGCATTCTGTGTGGCTGCGAGTGCATGTGTATATATTCTTATACATGAAAACATCTCTGGCCTCTGCCGACAGTGTCAACGAAAAGAAAGTAATTGAGAAATCTAGAATATCAGAAATATTACGATTTATTATTGGTTCTTTCGGTAAAGTCAGGTAGATAGAAAACAGAAAAGTTAATCCAATAAAATTATAATTATATTGTTATACTTTTATTTTATTTACTTTCATTTTTTCTATCTATGTGACTTCACCAAAAGAACCAAGAATACGAATTCCTGCAGTCACGAAAGTAGAAATTACGATTTATTCAACGTAAACTTGGATTGAACTGTTTTAGAGCCGGGGCTGTCCAATTTTAATCAATTTAATCTTCTACTGACCATTGGTTTGATTACTGAATTCATGTAGCATCCGTTCACAGCCAACTAATTAACACATCTCCTTCATGAATGGGACATTAAAGACAAGATGTGCGGTTGTGGCCTTGCAACCCAATACTGTGGACTGTAGAGTAAACAGCTGTCATCTGTGAACCTTCAACGCAGGAGGAGGAAAAGCAAAACCGCACACCAACTCCCTCCTGAAGGCCTCTCATGGCGAGCAAACCTCAGCATTGGTATCTAGCTCCTGAATATCTTGCCATACGCAAGGATAATAATTGTCTACGGGCAACGTTGAGTGTGTGGGCACTGTTCGTAATCAGAATCTTTAATTTATCCTGGAGAAATCCGATGAGCTATGAAGCTCTTTTTTTTACAGATGTCCAGCAGGGGCCGCTCAGAAAGTCACAACAACAAACAAATACAAAACGCGATATGAGTGCAAAAGTGCATGTGTACGTATGCGCGTGTACGTTCAGTTCGTGCGCAACGTTCAGTCCGTGGGCAGCATAGTAAAATAAAGGAGGAACAGCAAAACGACACGAACTCTCTCTTCTGAAGCCCTCTCGTCGTGGCGACAAGACCTCGACATTGGCATTTAGCACCTGAACATATTTCTGCCACCCATAGTAGAATGTAACTTAAACGAGATATCTCAACGGGATGTTTGCGGGCTTGAGGTACAGCGGCTGGTTCGTGAGCGCACTTCGTGTTGTGCGCGAGTAACGTACAAGCTCTCGTTGGGCGAGCTGTCATTCAGGAAAGATCCGTTCTTGAACTCCATCTCTGCCAACCTGAACAAAAAAACATTACACCACATATCAGAGAGGGTTACTGCATACATACTAACAATTTAATGTTACCAGGTAAGGCCTACTGAACTACATAGCTCTTTTTCAGAAGCGACCTGGCCACAAATGATAGTTCAGCCAAGTGGCTTATCATGTTTCTACATGATAAGCCACTTCATTGAACTATCATGTATAGCACTCCAATACTGTAAACGCATGTTGATTCTAAATGTGGAGGGAAAACCTGGAGAACTCGGAGAAAAATCCACGCGAACACAGAGAGAGAGAGAACATGCAAACTCCAAATATATTCGGCATCAGTGTCGGGATTGAACCCACAACCTCCTGTAAAGCAGCCGAGGCAATTACCATCTCGCCACCAGTGTACATACATACATACACACAGCAGAGTTTAACGATAAGATAGTAATAATTGTCAAGAGTGGGATAAAAATCGATAATGTGAACTGCGATTGCCATTGCGCACAACTCTCTTGGGTATTGTTGCATCAGTGGATGTTAACGGTGGTAAATAATTAAATGAGAACACACGTGTTACTTCTAATTAATCTCATTGAATATAGATATGGCCTCATTACACTGTTCACGATTCATATGTATTATGAGGATTACATATTTGTTTCAAATTAAGTTCCTTCGTTTCATCATTTGTTTCCCTTTGATGTTTTGCTGTTGTTTGGAGCCCCGTTCAAAAGAGAATACACATGAACGAGCACGCAGCCATTTGAATTGTTAGACCGTTTAATATTTAACAACAAAGTGGTTTTTATCTTGTTGACTTAAAGCTTACGTGACTGCAAGAATTCATATTCGTTGGGTCTTTCGGTAAAGATACGTAGATATATTCAAAGAAAATAAAAACTACGACGTTTCTCCTGATGACGACCGCTTGTGTTGTGATCGAAACGTCGTCGTTTTTTGTTATTTTCTTTGAACCTATCTACGTGACTTTGCCGAAAGACTCAAAGAATATAAAGTGCTTTTTAACAGACCTACTACTATATGACTCCCTGTATTTACAAGTGGCCCTAAACACAAAGCAAGGCCCAGATTATTGCAAATGCTCATCAATTATAGAAAAACAACTGCCTCTCATTAAATTTTAAAGGCTTTTATTTTTTACGTTGTTTTGTTGCCAAAGTGCCACCGCAAATGTATATATTTCTCAAATAAAGCTCGCAACCCATTGGTTTTGTTGCCTGTACGAGAGTTAAAAAAAGAAAATCGTTGACCTCATGGCGTAAAATACGAAAGAATGTGCTTCTCGCGAATGTAAGTTAGTGGTTTATAGAGGACACGCAAAAGAACTCAAATCAATTGGACAATTTTTCCTCGACCACCTTGTGTGTAAGCGTGTGAACGAACGTGCAGCATCGAATCGTTTCACGTGGCGCGTTTTACGGAAACCTCAAAAACACATCCGTCAAAACACAAACAGCATATATGTGTACAAGGCATCTGTGAAAGAATCATCAATTATTGAAAAATTACATGCTGCGTTTTGAACTGTGTAGTTGAAATGTTTGGCAACATATTCCCCATATACTTGCATTTTTTAAAACCAAAAAACTTGAGTGATCTTCAACAAAGACAAAGATCCCCCTTTTAGCCTTAACAGACTGTTGGGGCAAGTGCTGTTCGCGAGCACCTATGAAGGCGGGCATGGCGCACGAGGGAGTGGGTGGCCAGCCCCACACCTGACCACCTTTCTCTCGCTGGTGGCAAAGTGTAGACATCACACCAGGTATTCATTTGAGGCTGAGTCAACCTAGGCGAGGCCCAGGACAGGTTCAGATAATCGCCACTCGTGTTGGTCACGAGCGGGAATCGCTCGTGGGTTTGTCGGGATCGTAGTGCGCTCACTGCTACTCGATTAGCACAGTTGGCTACGTATGGTTCGAAAGAAGTTCAACATACATACTATGCGTACTCCATCGCTCCCCACGACAATCTTCAACAGCAGCACGTCACAGAAACAATTCGAGGAAACACTTCCCCAATGTTGGCGACCGCCGGGGATTCTCTCAAATGTCGATGCAACACGAGTCGCCCATCCCGTGGAGGTTAAGAGGGACACGAGACTCGTGAGATCAAATTCTCACGTGACCCAAATGTGTTCGCACGTAGTTTCATCGATCAAGCTGCAACTGCTGTCTAATTATAATTCTCTAATCATGAATGATACCTTGGTGGACACCGTTATTTTAAGTATGAATGCACTTTTTTATACATATTTTGGTTCTTTCAGTCGTAATGGTCGTAGCTTTGAAGGTCACAGATATTTACATCGAAAGAGGTAACCAATGTAATGCCAAGTCGTAATTACGAGAGACACATAACATTTTAGGTTTGCGCAAGTATTTGGACAGGCAACTGACATATATGCTTTACGTTCACAGGTGCGGTGGCAGGAGTATTACATCAGTTACCGGGGTAATTGCTATTTATATCGGAAACACACCAGGGAAAAAGGCGAATTAATGCAGCAATAACTCAAGTAATTGCTATTTATATCAGGAATACACCAGGGGGAAAGGGGGTACTAATGGAACGGCTGCGGTAAAGATACACGTGTATGTTGGTCGTGTCCCTCACATTACACGGTGCCCCCTACCACTGTGCCCTGCTTATCGAATCAATCTCATGTGCCGTCTGTGTAAACCAGGGGACCAGGCACTCACCTGCTGGCCAGGTGCTCGATGCGGGCATGGGTGTCTTCGTTCGAGAGCTGCGGAGATGGAGACGGCCTGGTGGGAGAAGGAGACAAAGTACGGAGAAGGGGGGCGGTGGGGGGAGAGGAGCAGATCCCCGCGCGTTGAAACCGGCCTCGAGCGAAGCACGCAAACGTGCGCGCGATAAAAACAGAGGCGAGGCGTCGTCTCGGAAGGGGGGGCCCTCCCCCCCCCCCCACCCACACAACCTTGTGCAGTGGAAGCTCCGTCTCGTTACAAGCTCTAAAGCTGTGCAAAGGTTTACACGGTCGCCCGCACGGCTCCACGTTTGGCACAGGAGTCGTCACCCAGTCCAGGTTTTACACTGCACTGGCACCCCCCAATCAGGTACGCCACGGGCGGTTCCTTATCATGCTCATGTTGAGGATCCCCCTTTTTTTTCTCTTCTTCTAAAACAGCGCCCGTGCGTTAAAACAAATTAAATTGCGTGTGCGCAACATAAATCCCGGACCGGATAATCGATGCCCGGCTCGATGGAGCGTTGGTGACGGCTGCGATGGTGGTAGTTGGAAGCATGCGACACGAGTAATAATGTCCCCAACGCGAAACCTGCTGGAAATGGCCCACCCGTGTTAAAGTGGTTAAAAACAAACAGCGACAAAAAAAGACACGCTAAAATTAAGATGTGGGGTGTACGAGGTGTTAGGGAAACAGAAAACGGAATGAAGCAGTAAAGCAAAGAGGGCATCGGTAGTGACGTGACGACGCGGCAAAATCCTTGCACCGTTCGGCGGCGTTTACGGGGAAGAGTTAAAGAGTTAGCGGCGGTGCAGGGCACGCAGAAGACACGACCACGCCACCACCACACCCGCGTACTCACGCAAGCGCAACGGGCACCAAACGGATGACAGTGACCGGACTGAAAAATAAAACGTCAGGGTGAAAGGAGAGGACAGAAGAGGGGTAAAAATTAAAACTTAGAGAGAACCGGGAAGCGGTCAGGACAGGTGTCGTGTGGCAAAATGGATGCGTATTTTTTTGCGTTATGCGTAATGCACCTCAATGCATGGGTGCACATTTCGCGTACAGCATATGGCATTACCACTATTCGCATTATTTAAATTAGTCCCACGAGAAGGTGTTTTATATTTTTGAAGGGATGTCTCTATATCTGTATTCACGTAACCCAGCAGCACCTCATCACTCCGGAGCTCAAGGTGCTAACTCCTATTGTCACAGCTCACCGTGGTCAATCCACAGCCCAGGCTTTAAGCAAACAGACCAATTAAATAGAGCTCGTGTCTTTCAGCTCACCTTCACCTGACATATGCCTCCACTCACAATTCATCCACCGAGCCATATTTTTCCCCATGCCCTCTTCCACCTACAGGTCAGTAGATTCTTCAGATGCAGAAAGGTACTCGCCCACCTGTGCGTTGTACCGATAATTAAGCTTAGGCAATAGCAATCTGTAGTGATCCAACACAAAAATAATAACTCTCGATTATTTACCCAGAAAAAGAAGCCTCATTATTGTCTTAAGATTCTTTTTTTCATAGTGGGGCCTTGAATTTTGGACCTATTGCCATTTCCATTGGGAAAATTCCATTGTGGGAATAAACCGGTGTACCCAGAGAAAAAAAAAACTACGAATGGGAGGGGGTGACACTCGGCACTACCATCTCCTGGCCACCACCTAGCCCCACGCCCGCAGCACGTGGCAAGCCCCGTTGTGTGGTCTCGCAAACGGGTGCTAACCAGGCTCCGGACCTGCTAAGCTTGCGAGCTCCGATGAGATTGGCTGCGCGCAAGGCGATGCGGTTGTAGGATACTTCATTCGCAAGGTGTTCATTGGGCCCGAGCCGTAGAAGTTGAAACCAACAATACAAACAAAAATTCAGCTTTTCCATACGCTTGCGGTGCTCTTTCCGTAGCCTTTCGCCGACTAATTTGTTGCATTAGTTTGACGGAAAACAATTCCCGATGCAACATGACTAAAATGCGACATTATGGTGGCATGATTATGTGCGTGGTAATACTGTATGTATGAGCCACTAAATATGACATCCCCAGAGAATGACCTGACAAATTGTATACCACATGCTCAACGGTAAGTCCATAAAAAATGCGATAATTGGAAATTTAAATTAATTAAGCAATTTGCGACCGAACGAATTATATCACATTAACATCTCGATACATTTCAATGCCCCGTCTGCTGTATCACGCGGCAGACACAAACAAACCAAAAAAAACATCGGGAAGGAAAAAATATCACTTCCAGTAGGGATTTCACAAGTAGGAACTGATTACTCTGAATTGCGTCTAGGTAAAGTGTGAATTTCAAGTATAGTTGGGTTTGACAGCCATACAAAGTGGATGGTAGAGGGCTAAAGATAAGGTCACATTGGGGGGGAAAAGCTGTTTAACGAAGTGCAGGAGACAAGAGGCGCACGCGGGGCTCACGTTTCAAGGTCGTCTCCCTCCAACACCGTCTGCACGGGCAGGTAGCCTATCCGTGGGTGCTTCTCAAAATACTTCTTGGACTTGAACTTGTTTTTCAGCACCTTAGCAAAGTCCCGAATGTCCTCGCCGGAGGTGGTCTGCGGGTGGGGGGGGGGAGGAAATAAAAAATATGCGAGCGAGAGTGAGAGGAGGATCGGTGCACGGGGCCCTTGAGAGAGTTTCGGTTTTTTTCGTTGTGAATGTCTCGCGAGAGATGCGGATGAGGAAACAGGACTTAATCACGATGCACAGATTTTCATCGACCAATGACGTTCGATTTGCGGATGTTGCACGTGACGGGTTTGCGCGATTTCTCCCCCCACCCCCATCAGTTCCGTCACATTCACCACGAAGTAAACAACAAAAAAGAATGGCTCCTCTACTAGAATCGTGACCGCTTGAATTGTGAAGGGAGGAAAATCATTACATCCGTGGTTATTTGTAAAAAATATTCCTGAAGTTTTATCCTGATTGTGCTTTTGGTGTCACATCACAAAGAGACAAAGAATCGATTCGGAAAGTCTCGCACAACAGTTTCACCCCACTGCCCTCCCCGCAACAACCCCCCCTCCCTTCCCTGTCCGTGGAAGGAGGTATCACAGAAGTACTTGGGGGCCGTCCATAAATGACGTCACGCGATTTTTGACGATTTTTGACCCCCCCCCTCTTCGTCACACGGCGTCAAATCGCTTTAAACTATTGTCATGCTTCAAATCGCTTTAAACGATTGTCATTGTAGTGCGTATTTAATGTGGCGCTGCACTCTGATGTTGTAGGAGAAAACATTGATTAAAAAGTCTATTTAATTAAGTAGAACGTGTTGTCTATATTTATTTAAAGTTGCGCATTTTGATGTGACGTTACATTTCTGAAACCTCCCCCCCACCTCGTCACACATCGTCACAAATGTCTGACCCCCCCCCCCTAGGTGCGTGACGTCATTTATGGACGGCCCGTTGTAAAATCTCTTTGAGAAACCCCTCATGCACACGAGAGAAAGAAAAGCATCATCCCGCGTGCTCTGTTACTCGGGATAATGTTCGTCGCAGGACAATAAAATGTATATTTTTAATTCTCACAGCTGGAAATTTAGACAAATTATATGCAATACCGAATTTCACATGATGGATATCTGCGCAGTCATTGGTGACCAGGCTGAGACCACCCGCTTCGCTGCACCCGAGTTAAAACACCCCTCATTAGTGAGATGTCGTTATTCAAGCAACGGAGATACCAAATAAGATGCACACATTTTATCTTTAACTATTCACACCGTCGACACTCAGCATTGCAGCACAACGATACATCATTCGCCTCACTGCTGGGGCCAGTGTTGCCATGGTATGTTTGTGTTCTGAATATTTCATCACAATAATAAACCCCTACATTCTGGATGCTTATTGAAGCCTGAGGAAAATCACGAGAGAAAGCGCTTCTGAACTCGACGGAGCCAGAGAATCACGGTCTTGGACTTCTGTAGCATCCCTGAAGCACAACTCACCGCGTAGCTATCACCGCGTCTGCATTTATTTCCATATGATTAAATCGTGTTTTTCCGAAATAAATTAATCATGTTTGCACAAAGCATTGAATAGCCATACTTGAGCGTGGACAGTCTGTCGCCTTTTCGAGCACACAAAAAATGCAGCTTTGTATACCACTGCAAATAGCCTTCGACTGAATTAAGCAAGCTTTTACGTAACGTTTAACTTGCAAAATAACTGATTTAATGTTTTAGATCTCCATATATATAAAAGGCAAAGTTGTGAATATGTGTCTGTTCAAAATGTTTAGCCTACTTCCCGACATGAAACAAACTGGAAATTTGCCATGTGGGTACTTTCCAGACTGTACACCATGCAAACATTATAAAAATAGACTATTTTTGGGTGGGAGCTCAATAATGCATATATTTTTTGCACGGCAAGTGAGCTGTGACGTTAAATCTGTCATGTGACCCGCGCATGTGGAAGCGTAACGCATTGTAGTGTAGTGGTTAGCGCGCCGCGCTATAAACCCGGCGATCCGAGTTCGATTCCCGCTCACGGCCACCACCGGTGACGATTATTTGAACCGCTCCTGGGCCTCCCCTAGGTCGAATCAGCCTCAAACCAGTAACTGGTGTGGTGTGTGAACATAGCCACTGGGGAGACAAAGGTGGCCGGGCGTGGTGAATCCAAGTCCCGGGTGAAGCCGGGTAGGAAAGCTCGTATGCTTATAAAGCACGGAACATTTCAAAGATAGAATGAAGTACATTTTAAAGATCGGTAAATTGAGACTCGATATAAAAAAAAATACACTTCCTCTCATATCAGCAGGCTAATTTGTTTTATCTAGCCCTCGATTGTTGGGAGTTCTGATTGAATGTCAACTTCAGCTGGCGTATCTAAAAGGCAGGGAAGAATATGAGGAAAAATAAAACCAATTTGTAGTGCATTTTAGGAAACCAATTACATCTAAAGTAAGGTGTAAAGTACATGCTCGTAATTTCATCTCTTTTTCAAAGAGACGTTCAATCACCTTGCGAGTGCGCACACAGCAGTTGTGTCTGCAGCAAGAGAAAATATGACATCCAAATGCTATTTGGATACAAAGCTCCGTGATAATTTCGCGCAACATGTAGCAGCTTCATTTTATTATTGGCCCCTATTTGTGCAAAGTATAATCGAGGGTAATTTAAATGGAGCCAATTTAATATCGAACCAAGTCTGGGAGTGAAACGCCCCACGGCTTTGCTCTCCCACCACACACAAGCCATCATTACTGGCAGCTTTAACAAAGCAGATCATAGCCGCGAGTTCGAACCGAAATCACAGGGCTGAGCACCCTACGATTCCTCGCTACCTCCACTCACAAAGGAACTCTTGTAATCAGGAGCGTCACCGACCAGCCATAGATTCTGCACATTTGAAACGCCGTATTTTCTCTGGACCATGCTCTCTAAAGTAAGATGCAACCAACATTTGTGCCCGGGTGTCAATAAAGTTAGACAAAATCTGGTCAACACACTCACACCAACTGGATCATTTCACATTCAACGCATTCTGCAAGCGTTGAGAAACGCTGTCACAACCGGAGAATGCATGCTGGCTGCAAACGCATCGCTGTCTCAGAGGATTCGCTCTTTTGAGTTGGTGGTCTGGACAAGGCTAAGAACATTGTGCACGCAATGTGTTGATCACATGACATGCGCTTCTGTGGCACTTTTAAATCCATATTGAAAAGTAATTTCTTTAGAACTGATTTTTTGTGTGTTTAGTTTGCGGTTCTTCCCCCATATCTCCGATTAGCACAGTTGGCTACGTACAGTGCGAAAGCTCAGCATACATACATGCAAGGCATGATGAGCATTGTGCCTTCCCGCTGTATTTGAGTAAACCTTTGTGTCACCAACCCATTATAAGATACACCCCGAACTTTGGTATCCAACGAAGAGTGAAAAAATAAAGGTGAAAAAGAACACGTGCATCACAATCGAGAAAATGTGCAGCCGCAGCGATGGAGTCGAGTGGGCTGTGAGAACTGACCGGCGTGCAATATTCCACCATCGGGTAGCTGAGCTTGTGGCCCTTGGCTGTCCGGCCGGAGAAGAAGCAGCTTTGGCACACGTCGTAATTGAAATGCTTCAGGCTCCGATACCTGCCATGCAGGAAAAAATAACATCCACAGCACGCGCGCGGTGATGCACGGCTTGCACGCCACCGTATGTGCACCGTCACCTCTGACTGACAATGGGTGTTCAGGCTTAATATATTAAATAGAGTAAGAGCCCCCCGCGTGACCTTGGTGAGTGTACACAGTTTGATTCCAATAAAATGTAAATCGTTTAAGAGACAAAAAACAAACCCCATCCTCTAAATGTTTAATTTTTATACTCCAAAGAGGATAGTGATTTAAGTGCAGCATCAATAAAAAAAACGTCATGAGGTAGGCAGATGGGTCAGTGGTTTCTCTTTTTTCCTAACGAGCCCACAGCCGGACAAAATGACCCATCACATCTGCTTTTCTGCCGCCACGTTTAGGGAACTGTGCAATGACCAAATGCTGCCTCGTGCAACATACAAAGGTGTCCCGTATAGCCTCAACAGAAGTTTGGGGCAAGTGCTGTTTGCGAGCGCCCAAGAAGGCCGGCACGGCACACGACGGGGTGGGTGGCCAGCACTACGCCCGCCCTTCTTTGTCTCCCTGGTGGCGATGTTTTCACACACCGCACCAGGTACTCATTTGAGGCTGAGTGAACCTAGGCGATGTGCAGGACCGGTTGAGGTGTTGGCCGTGAGTGGGAATTTTCCTCTGGTCGCCGGGTTCGTAGCGCAGCGCACACGCCGCTACACTCCCGCGGCCCATGCTGCCTTGTACAAACACACACTAACTCAAATCCTATCACGTACGATTATATATCCATAAAAGTGTATTATAACTGAATATACTTTTAAAATATCAGCATAATCATAATAAATGGGACATTTTTATTGGCATGCGGCCTTGTCAGTAAGATGCCGTGGGTAATATTGTCTTGAAAGATTCCAATTTCAGCACAAATGCAAACTTAATTTTGATCGTTTCAGGAACTTTGCTGCATCAGCGCATAATGAAAGAAAATAAATAATGCAATTTGGTTGCTGTGGTGCTTCAAGGGATCGCACGAAAATGCGGTGATTGACATCTGCTTTCAGAAATGAATGCGCAGTGCTCCGTTTTAGTTGTTCTCATTCGTATCTGCACCCCCCCCCCCCCCATCTGCCCGTCTCTATCCCAGTCTCCCCTGCCTCACACCTCTTGAGCCTTCCTACCTTCCCTCCTTAAATGTTTTCCTTCCCTCCACTGCCCGCCGTGTGCGGCCGTAAGTACCAGCGACGAGGACCATACGGTTCTAACCCTCGGAGGTTTCTGCATGATGGTGCCTGCCACGGCACCCACCGGTGTAGACTACCGTCGACCGAGAAGACTGACACACGGTACCGCTGCCTCCACACCTCGCCGGCATCGCGACTTACTGGACGTCTGTGGAAAAGAGCTTCCTAGCTCATCGGATTCCTCCAGTCTAAACGCTAAATAAAGACTCCGATTCCGATTCTTGCCCCAACCAATCTTGTCCTCTTTTCAATCGCTCTCTTTCACTATTTTTAGCTTCTCCTGCGGAGAGAATTAACCGCTATTCGTAAAAAAAACTTTCTATACGTAACTGTCATCATCATTGTCAGCCATCGTCTATCCACTGCTGGATGAAGGCCTCTCGAAGCCGTCGCCACATATCTCACGGTCTGGCGATGCAACAATCCCATCATCATCGACCTATCATTCACGGCTAATTTCATCGCGAGCACAATCTCCAATCAGGTGCGTTCCCTCTCTTTGGCTGCAACTCCGGTCATTCTCGCAGCAGCGGCTTTGGGCTCGCCATCGAACAAAGACGGCCACTGCATCGCGCGGCGCTTTCAGATGCGCTTCGGCGGCCGTCTGGAATGCCCTTCCTTCCGATATGAGGAAGCCGCTGGAGCGATGCACTTTTACATCAAGAGTAAAAATTCGTTTATTTAGAACTGATTTTTGTGTTTGTTTATCCTTCACCAGCACCTCAGATTAGCACGGTTAGCTCCGTACAGTGCAATAGAAGTTCAACATACATACAGGTCATACCGTGCCACTTATCACGTTTGATTCCAAAGCCATTTTACGCAAGGTGAGCCTCTCAAGAAGCTAGCTTTCGGTTTCTAATTTTATCTCTCAACGACTCTAGCGCGGTTGGCTAAGGAGGGTGCAAAAAAAGTTTAACATATACAAATATCTTCCCGTTAGTTTCGACCACAGGTCTAGCGACGTGTGCTGCCCAAGCCAACGTACTTTCCTTCACGTGATAATGTTAAACAAAGTTTCCACGCACTTTAAATACTAAACATAATCTGCTTTGTTTATCACGTGCATTCTGCTCGAGCTTTCACCAGAAATTTCTAAGAGCAAAAACCGCCACGAGGAGCAGAGAAAGAAAGTTTATTGAGGTGGCCTCAAGGCATGAGTGGGGGGGGGGTTAACATGAGGGAAGCTTAGAGGGATAGATGTGAAAGCATGCAGAGGATGGGAATAGGCAGCGCTGCCAGAGAAAGGATTTCCAGAAGTTCGGGGGGGGTGGTGGGTGGCGGGGGAGGGGTGGGCACCCACTGATTTACCGGAAGCCAACGATGGGACACTCCTTGCAGATGTTGCACTTGGCCTGGTGCTTGGCGGTCTCCGAGGCGGCCACCCGGTGCAGCACAGGCAGCCACACCATGGACTGTGGCTCCATCCGCATCCACTCCAGGAACATGGTCGCCTCGATCTCGGGCCGCCCGTTAGCCTGTCACGGGGCCCAGGCGGGGGGGGGGGGGCACACGCGGCGCCGCGCGCTCGTAACGACGCTCGTCACAACGACGACTATGCGAGAGGGGGGGGCGCTTTAGATGTGCCGGAGCACGGCCTGCAGCCAGGTTTATTTCGGCGCGGGCGGCAAGAGATTTAGCCGCCTGCCGCACCGCAGACTAAGCTCGGGCTCAGCTCGCGATGAAAACCTCACGTTCCGCACAGAGTGGCACGCATACGAGCAGCGGCCGAAATCCTCGGAGAGAATGGCATATTAAGCGTGCACATGCACGCACCGCACGCGCATTATCTTCCGTCTCGAGAATGGCAATCCCCCCCACCGGAGCGCGGATTAGCAGAGACAGAAAAGTTATTTTAAAAAATCTCTCCGGCGGGTTTGTGAGTTGTGCCGCGGCTACTGTTCGGTACGATGTCCGCTGCTATGCGCCACCACGCCAGGTTGTTTCGCAAGACGTCCGACGTTTAATTCCAGGTTGAGAGGGAAGCTTCGCGGAGGGGAGCCTCACGGAGCGAAAGGTCGGACGACACACCGAGAGAAACACGTCGTGCAGAAACACAGAAGCACGTAGTGCAGCCCGATAACGCAACATCAGAGAGCTGTATGGCACAACGGAGGGAACCTACACAACGTTTAGTTGGGCCGATTCGTTCAGTTACACACTTTGCTCTCGCAGGCTGTTGGGGAAGACGGCGCATAAGGTGTTTAATAACATAGCAAGTTTGGCATGATGTCTGACGATTTGTCACATGTGCTAGGCTGTTCCGCAAGAGAATGTGTGGGCAGTGGTGTTGGAAGGACCGGCAGAAAAACACCACACCACACCTCAATCATTATTAACAAGGACATTCTTATCAGCTGAATAAACTTAACTGCACATGAACAACGATTATACGTTTATAACCACTATCTCTCTTTCCACAGTTACCAAAGCGGAAAAAAATAGATTTACATTTCACGTGAGAATCCATTTCAATTGAAAACAACACATTCGGAGACAACATTAACTTTGCGTTGCGGTACTTTCTGCACCGAGTGCTATTCCAATTGTGCTCTCGGCATCATGTCTATTTAACAAATTCATTTTAAAATGGAACTCTCACAGCATGCAGTGCATCATGTCGTATAAGAAAACAAGACGCTATCACGTAACCACTTATGAGGTCCCTGTAACAGGAATCGTATCCTCACTAGGGGGCAAACATGTTTTTTTATGCAAGCTGCGAGATTTTTCATCCTCATGGCAATAAAAAAAAATGTAATCTTCAGTTTCGAAATATGTTAATGTGAGTGACTATTCAAGTTTGATACGGCGGCGTTTCTCCACATCAGATGTGCTATGAAGAAAGACCATTGCCTGAAACATCACAGATTAAAAATAACGCAGTGTTGTTGCCGAGTGTTATTGTTGATAATAGGTTTTTTCCCCTTTTTTCTGGCAACAAAACAGGTGTTAAAATTTTGAAACACCAAACTGAAACCATTTAACAAGGAATCATGTCTGCATTAACCACAATGCTTGTGGTCAGAATGCAAAACAAAACATAATCTGATATTATATGCATTGTCCTTGAAAATGATTGGTCCACACCAGAGACGGCTTTCTTTTGAGCCTAGTCTCAATTGGTGCGAGACCATAGGACGCCAAAAGGCGTACAGCTCAAAGACAATGCCACTATCAAAGTAATGAGGGCTCGGGGTAAGCGTCTACATCATTAGACCTCCTTTGCCAGTACCAAAATATAATAATAGGGTTTTTCCCCTTGTGTGTTTTTTGTTTGCATTTTGACCACCAGTATTGTGGTTTAAATTCTTTTGAGCCTCGTCTCAAACGATGTTAGACCCTTAAATTTCGAGAAGCCGGTTTTAGTCACAGTCGGATTTCCTAACCTGGACTTGAACTCAGCGCTTGGGCATGACTTTTAGCCTCAACCACCTTCAGCGTCAACCACCGGCTTGTGCGCGAGCGTGCGGACTCACGAACTGGAAGCAGCTGCGCACGCTGGGCTCAATGTTGCTGCCCCCGAACGAGGCGACCTCGCCGAGCTGCCGCGGGATCTGCACGGCGTCGTGCAGCATGAGGCCCAGGCGCCGCTGGTCACAGAGGCCCGCCACGCTCGCCACCTGCTTGAACAGGACTGCGAGCCCCACGGTCGCACGGCGGGAGGGATTGCGCAGGGTGGGCATTGGAGGAAGAGGAGGAGGAAGAAGGTTAACGCACGTGTAAGGGCTTGTACACAAAAACAAAGATCCCCCCCCTCCCCCCGTAGAGCCTTAACAGACTGTTGGGTAAAGTGCCGTCAGCGAGCACCTATGATGGCCGACATGGCACACGAGGAGTGGTGGGTGGCCATCCCCGGTGGCGATGTTTACACGTCGCACCGGGTACTTATTTGAGTCCGAGTCGACCTGGGGGAGGTCCACGACCGGTTCAGATAACCGTTACTGGTGTTGGCGGTGAGCGGGAATCGAACTCGGGTCTTCGGCTTCGTAGTGCAGCGTGCTAACCGCGACACTACCGCTCCCCGCAAATGCGCACACACACACAGACAGACGGACAGACAATGCTTATACCACTCTCAGGACAGAGGTCCTTGTGACCACTGACTTGCTGGCCATGGTCAAGCAAATGCTGGGACATACGGGAATAAGTTGTGCCCTGCACACACACATACACAATGCTTATGCCAATGCAAAGAGAAAGGTCCTTCTGGCTACGGTGTGGTATCTATTGGACCATGCTCTTCCATGCTGGCTGAATTGTTTGAAAGAGGTCGGTGGTTACCCACACGTTATCTTACCGTGAGCGATTTTCCACTTGGCTTAATGCCACTGAAGCAGTTTTACCGCTGGACATGTAGAAGTGGTGGTGCATGTACAATGCACGCTCTGAAATGCTGTGCCGGGGATGGGGGGAGAAAGCGGCGGTGCAGTGATGAGTTGCCCCGCGCTATTAACCTGGCGACATGACTTGGATTCCTGGAAATGGCTAACATCGGCAGCAGGCGACACCCGAATTGGTCCTGGCCATACCGCACCCTTCACCAACCCCCACTGACCAACGTTAGGTGAAGTATGGTCAAGCAACCCCCCGCGACCGACACACGGCGTGGGGAAGGCCTTCATGCGGCAGTGGCTTGACGGAGGGCTGTAAGCTCATGATTGCCAACACGTTTTTTTTTCTCCGTATACTCACTTGGGAAAATAAAGAAATGCAATATGTCATTTTGACAACTGAGTTGCAACTGCCTCGTTCTACAAACATTCGCCTTTCTACTTTAACACGCAGTGTACAAATGTCACGGTAAATTGCTGGGCATATTTAAGTATAAAGGCGAAAAGCTAATGCAATAGCCTGTTATTGCGAACAATACTGGGGAGATCTTTAAAATCTGCCAAAACAGCACATTGCATGTCGCCTTTCCAAATAAGCATATACTAATTCGACGGGGCTTCCACAACACTTAAAACGGTGGTGGGTGGAAAAATAGGGACTTGAAAAACAAATCTCTGGACCACACAGCTGTCCCAGAGGTACAGCCCTATTCAGTGATGCGTAATGTATTCATGCAGAAACACTACTAGTTTTAATTGGTATGTTCCCGGTGCAGTCGTTGCAAAAATCGCCTTAATAAACAAATGTAAATGTGTTAGCAAGGGGCATTGTGGGCCACATGCATTAAGTCTTGTCATGGCAAACACACTGCGTATCTGTACTTAGCCTACTAATTAAATTCATTAAGGTGAATTATTAATGTTCTTTGTTGCCTTTTCAATTTACGCCATAATCAGCTTTCTTATTTAATAATCGGCTCTCGATTCAACCTAGTAGCTACATTTTATTGCACGACCCATTACAATAAATGTTGATTAAACGCGATTAGCGTTTTTCGTGGTGAACACACCGCGGTTCAGAACCACGAGAGCATTAAGACCATTTGGCACATTTATTTACGGACTCCAGATTTCCTGCTGCTTAAGAGCATTAATAGGAATTAATGCAAATGTGCGCGTAATTATATATGCGGTTGCGCACACACATTATCTCGATGGTCGAGGAAACGGGACAATATATATTTTTTTAATGAAGGGGTCGCCGAGTGTCCCGTTGACCCCGACAGCTGCCAAGAATGCCTCCGTTGGACAATTCGAAAAGAAGGGTTTTGTGTTTTTTTTTCTCTCTCTCTCTCTCTCCGTGAATGCTTCGCGTTAAATATCGAGGACCGTGTTTCGCATGATGAGCTCTACGAGAGATCAAAAGAGACTCCACTTAGCGTAATAATTCAGAGGGAAGGACTTCCAGCCGAGTGGCCGCATCTCTAGAATGGCAAAGACGAGACTCCCCAAGGTCAGATTAGGCGGAAGAAGCGGCACGGGCGGGAGGGGAAACCAAGCCAGACCCAGATAAATACGATTTTATTAAAAGTGCAATAGAAAGAACTAAGTCCCCGTCGCTCAGCGTGACCTTGAGAGAGAATATTCAAATTAATGGCCAATCGCGTGATACCCATGGCAGTGCATCGCCTGATCCTCCAGGATTGCAGCAACGTCAAAATACGAGGCGCACGTTGGCAAAAAAAAAAATGGGAAGCATTGTCGTACGTTGGCGTTCATCTTCCTGCATTTAATGATTTATGTTAACTCGGAATTCTGGTATGTGTGTGTGTGCATTTAAATGTGGGGAGCGGTGGTGTAGCGGTTAGCGCGACGCTGCGCTACGAACTTGGTGAACTGAGTTCGATTCCCGCTCATGGCCAACACCGGTGACGATTATCTGAACCGGTCCTGGGCCTCCCCTAGGTCGACTCAGCCTCAAATGAGTACACGGTGCGATGTGTAAACATCATCACTCGGGAGACAAAGGCGGCCGGGCGTAGCGTTGGCCACCCACCCCCTCTTGTGCTGTGCCGGCCTTTGTAGGTGCTCGCTAACAGCACTTGCCCCTACCGTATGTTAAGGCTGTATGGGGGATCTGTTTATTTGTGCATTTAAAGAAATGGCATGTAATCAGACGATCCTGTTCTCCTCTGCCTATAACCATCTCCTAACTGCAATGGGATTTCAATTGCACCTTACGTGAAAAATGAACGTAAATACCTCCCCTTCCCGTCCCGGTGATATGCACGCTGCACTTGTATCTACGGCATCCTGAGATGCAGGCTGCATTTCAGGTGAAAAGTCAAAGGTGCAGCCCTGCAATTACTTGCGCACTCCACCGCTGGTGGCAGTGGCCTCCAGGAGGGGGACATCCCGATCTAGATGGTGTTTGGCTTCATCTTCCACGGTGTCCAGACGTCTTGGAAGAGGTGGACGTACCGACACTTCTCCCCACCACGCGTGATCTGCCAATCGACTAATTGTGGTTGTGCCCATTTAAGCTGCAGAGTGGATTAAAGAACCGTCACCATTGCTGCAACTACCCCATCGGGAGATGCAATTGAACCCACGGACTCCGGTGGCAAGTCCAGTAAATCCAAACTGCTGCATACAATGTATGGTACATCCTGTTCCTGATGACGAATGCTTGTGTTGCGATCGAAACGTCGTAGTTTTTTGTTATTTTCTTTGAACCTATCTACGTGACTTTACCGAAAGACCCAAAGAATATGATTCCTTGTGTCTATGTAAACACACAAACTGCATCGCATTGTGCCAATGCATTCAGGGGGTAAGGACAAGGAGACATTTAAACTCCCTCTTATTTCTTTCCGAGTGCAACGTTGAAAGTGGGACCACGGCCGTGGTGAACGTACATCTGTATTTGTCCTCGAGGTGAGCGTTGGACAGGGAAACGAGCCCTGTCTTGAAGGACAGCTCTCGTATCTTGCCTCCGCGCCCCCTGGAGAGCACAACACAGCAGTCGAATACAGGAGCAGAGCACAATCAGGAGTAGAACATTATCAGGGGCAGAGCACATTCAGGAGTACAACATATTCAGGAGTAGAACGTAATCAGGAGTATAACATAATCAGGAGTAGAACGTATTTAGGAGTAGAACACAATCAGGAATAGAACACAATCAGGAGTAGAATGCCTTCTGGCAATAAAACAGGTGTTAAGATGTTCAAACACCAAATAGAAACATTTGTTTGCAAGGAATAATTTCTGTTTGGTGTTTTAACATCTGACCACACCTGCTGTTTGATTGCCAGAAAGGGTAAAACCTATTCAGATTTTTTCATACTTTGATACTGGCAAAAAAAGGTCTCATTTTACACAACGCATAGACAAGCATCATACCAACTGGATTAAAACAGACCAACACACACACCTGTGAACAATAAACACAATCATTGTCGTTATAGTTGACGGCGCTTAGTCAATCCGCTACCCGAGGAGGTCTCCAAACGTCGTGTAAGTCATGGGGGTTATTCGACCATACTTCACCACGCTGGTTAATGCCGGTTGGAGACGTGGGTAGGGGAGCGGGGACTAGTTGTTCGTGTTTAGGAATCGCTTTCCACTGGTTGCAGTTGTAGCCTGGAGTTGGACTCAGGTACCCAGGTTCAGAGCGCAGTGCCCTAATCATTGCATCACTAACTCCCCCCATTATTGTTATGCATCATTAGATATGTTTAAATACCTTGTTTTGCCTCATGCTGGATTTACCAACTATGAATAATCCAATAAGTGCCTGATTCAAGAATTGAACTGAAAACTTATTATTACGACTGTTATGCAAAACATGAGCATGTCAGGAGCGTATATCATTTACGCGGTTCTTAAATGTAACATTTTTATACGCCTGGGAGAGATGGATTTATCGTGAGAGTAATCATTTATCTTCTTGGTTCTTTCGGTAAAGTCACGTAGAAGGGAAGTAATAAAATAATAAAAATAAAACATAATAAAATGAAATAATTCTCACGACGTTTCGGCTACAACGCAAGCAGCCGTCCTCAGGTGAAGAAGACGGCTGCTTGCGTTGTAGCCGAAACGTCGTGAGAATTATTTCATTTTATTATGTTTTATTTTTATTATTTTATTACTTCCCTTCGACGTGACTTTACCGAAAGAACCAAGAAGATGAATCCCTGCAGTCACGAAAGCTTTAAATAGTAATCATTTAATTCAATGAATCAATGCATCGTGACACCCTTGTGAGCAATCGCTGGGAAGGAGTAAACACCGCGTGGGTAAAATGGTGGCGGGTTCCCCAACCCCCTTCACAACCCGCACTGAGCAGCGTGGTGAAGTCAGTTCACAATAACCCCCGAGACCGACACGGCTGGCTGGACGACTTCATCCAGCAGTGGACTGACAAAAGGGGTGGGAAATTACAATTAATTATTTGGTAGGATATCTAAATATCTAAAGGCGATTGACAAGAACGATAAAGTGTAATCTTCCAATGCGGGGTTACGTACAAATCTCTCCTTCTCTCCGGAGTTACCCAGTGTTGGAAACACTCAAGATACCCGGGCAGGTCATTCCTGCACCAAGTGCAAAGCATCCGGGTCTCAATGACATTGGCCAAAATGAAGCCTTGAATTTTAGACAAGCGAGCAATGCAGAAAATTATGGCAAGAAAGCGAAGACTGATTTATTTATATGCCTCTCTCTTGCTTGGCTTTGAGCTGCTCTGAACAAAAAAACGGAGAGGCTGTCCCATAACAATGAGGTTGTCCAGACAACATGCACAAGCCTAAGCCCTCACGTCAAACTCGCATATTGGCACAAAGGCAAAGATCCCCCATATAGCCTTGACAGGCTGTTGGGGCAAGTGCTGTTTGCGAGCACCTATGAAGGCCGGCACGATACACAAGCGGGTGGGTGGTCAACACCACACCAGACCGCCTTTGTCTCTTCAGCGGCGATGTCTTGACACACCACACCCGGCACTCATTTGAGGCTGAGCGGAAAACGAACTCGAGTCACATGGATCGTAGCGCAGCGCGCTAACCGCTACACTGCCCCTTCCCCGCGCATATTGACACAGTCTCACGCACACACACGTGGAAAATAATGCAGCACAAACTTGGCTGATAAATAAGACTGCCGTCTTTCCCCACTGCCTCACAAACCAACCAGACAACCATGAACAAACATGCAGGAGGTGCAACCCACAAGTTTTGAAGCATCCGCTTGAGCAATCGTGCCTCTTGGGATGGCAGTTTCAGAGTCGGGCTAAATGTAGCAGCAGGCGAGACTGTGCCGAGAATCATGCGAGGCGCGGAGATCACGGCGTCGCGGAGCACCTACGTGTCGTAGACGTTGAGCAGCCAGTTGAGACACATGTCGACGCAGAGGGGCAGGTTCACCAGGTCGCTGTGCTTGCGCTCCAGGCCCTGGTAAATGGTGGTGAGGCAGCCCACGGCCTCCGACACGTCCATGAGGCGGTCGTTCTGCTTGAGGCCCGACTGCTCGAACACGTTGGTGAGCGCATCCAGGCTCACGAGGTCCACTGCGGTGAGGGGAAACGAGCAGAGCAAAATTCGTGAGCACATCCGGGCTTTGTGCCGTTCCTATAGAGCTGTTAATCAATATGGGTTTGATGAAACAAAGCAGTTGTATCTTCTTGGTTCTTTCGGTAAAGTCACGTAGTACTGAGTATCTACGTGACTTTACCAAAAGAACCAAGAAGATGAATCCCTGCAGTCACGAAAGCTTTAAATCAAAATTTAAAGTAGTTGTACTTATGTGCCCGTGCTGAATTAGTGTTTTCGATGAATTGCCTTAAAAAAAAAACTGCCCATGTCTCGCATCCCCAGGGGGTGCAGCGTGCACCCCAGGTTAAGAACCACTGCTACAGAGGAAGGCATTGTGGACATTTGACCGATTGGCCTAAATTAGCCGTAAGTTTTTTGCGCTCCACCGTCCCTCCTGTAAAGGTTTCCTGGCTTGCGTGAGAAGCTGGCATTGTGGTCTGGGATGTTGCCTTAATGAACGAATTTCTCTGCGGTGATAACTATTTTGTTACTGTTGTTTGTGCCTTTTATTTTCGTGCCATTTGTTGATTTGTTCATTCATTTTTTTTAAGGGTTTTAATTTGCTTGCCATTTGCTATAAATCGGATTCGGCCCTCGTAATATAATCAGTGTACGGCGGCGTTGGGGGATGAAATGAGCGTGAATGACCCTGTATGAAATGTAATTATTATTTTTGTGAAGGCGCCACGTTTCACAGACGTAGTGTTGCAGGTGCACTGCGACAGGGGGCGGTGATTGTCGTGGGCTCTCCCAATGGAATAATTTGCGGGGTAGTTTACCGAATTTGGACCGCGACTCTGGCGCAGGTGCCCTCTTTTTCGAATGACGTCACAGCATCTTTAACGTCCACGACCAACAAATCACCCAGATTGATTTCCCGCACCTCCGGCTAGCACGGTTGCCTACGCACGGGTGCCAAAGACGTTCAACATACATGGCATACATTTGTGCTCGATTTCGTAGCTAAACAGCTGCAGCTTGTCCTAGTGTTTGGATGGGTGACCATCCGTGCGCACACACACAGTTGCCACGGGCTGTTACGCGACTCTGTAGTGGGCATCAGAGGGTAGTGCGAGAAAATATGTTTTTCTACTGTACTTCTGTGTTCTCCCATCTATGCTGCCTGCCTTCACCAACAGCGTGGTGAAGTGCAGTCAAACAAATGCCCGTGATTGGCACAATGAGTAGAAGCCCTCTCGCAGCATTGGATTGACATGGGGCTGTTGTACGGGTTACAAACAAACCAGGCCACATGTGATACTTAGTACAAACGTGAATGGAGCTGTGTGTTTGACTGAATTCGTTGTGGATGGCTTGTCTCTCCAATCTGAGCGTAAGCATTTGCTTTTTTTTTATTTCATGTAAATTATTATGATTACGATCGCTATTCACACTTCGGCCAGGTTTTAAAACAGCTTACAGACCTAATGGGGGTCTATACGAAGATGTATGCTTAGGTTTTCACGGAAGTAAAAATCGTCCGACCAAAATCACACAGCAGCAGCGGCCAGCAACACCACGCAATCGATCGAGAGAGAGCCGCTCAATTCGGTTCCTGTAAAAGCTTGCAAGCATGTTGAGTGAATCGTCGAACATTGTACCGAATGACACCCGGTGCAACAACCTAAAACGTATCGGAGGCTAAATAGAATTGTTGACTGTTACATGACATAATTACGACCAAATACACCACTCTAAATAACAACTGTTTATCGCTTTCCGAAAAACCAATTCAGCCAACCGACTACACACCATAAAATGTTATAACCTGGCCAAATCTATGAAGTAATTTAAGGAGCAAATGTGAACTTTAATTGCGTCGCGTGATAATAATGGGAAAGAAACCTCCTACAGTTTTGTCTTTGCAGTCGTCGCTGCTCCCATGACAGCACCATCTGTGAGATTTTTTTGTGTCCATGCGGCACCGACACGTTTTACAATAATGTATTACAAAGCAGGCTGCCTAATTAGAGCGCAATGAGATATGCCAAGGTTTTTTTTTTCCCCTCCGTGCAAAATTATAATTGTCATTCAAAAAAAGAATCGCTGAAAATAGGGAGACAAAAAGTACGAAAATAAATTTTGAAATAAAATAAATAAAACATTCCAGTCTGTACTTTTTTGCGACACCAGATCACCAGTGGGACAGATATGCACTCGATGTGATGTACCGCAGCTGCGATTCCTCTTACACATTTAAATAAATGAATAACATATTGCTCATCTTATTTTCACGACCGGACGTGATGAAAGGGCTTGGCCCATGCTGGAGAAACACACGGATTTCGGCAGGACTGGGAAGGCAATGCATCGTTGATGTGAAAAAACTGCCTCCCAGGGGCAAAAAATGCAGGGCATTTGCAAAATTGGATGCTGGGATGCATATACTGCACTTCTGCGGCAGTTTGACGACTGGTTGAACACGAAGTTTTTCAGATAAGACTCAGTTGCATCATGGTGGCTCAATAGGCACAAAACACTTGGATATTAACAGAAGAAGAATATCTCACAGAACTTCTTGCGAATGCATTGTCTTGAGTGGTGCATTATTAAGTAATTGACAAAAGCCAGAATTTGTCATGTCCCTGAGAATGCTTACATACTTTCCAGAACAGCTACTTCAAAGTAGGAGAATCCTGGCAAATACAAGTTTTAACCCTATGGCCTGCATATGGCCACGAGAAGAGATGTACGCACGTTTTAACAGAAATTGCATGAATCTCGTATAAAATCATTACTCCCGAGGCCTACTGCAAATACATCTTTGCCCAGATTCTCTCTGCATGGCCGTGTGAATCTCTCTTTTAATTTTCTATTTTTTTCTTCAGGGGGCATCAAGACCAAGGCGATTTGCCTTTGTCCTTGGGTCATGGGAAGCAGGCTGCAGGGCTGGCCCGCAGGCCGGCCAATTGGTCGGCCAATTGGCTGGCCGGCTATGCGCGATGGCAAACGATCCCTGCCGTGCAACCAGGAACACACAACAGGAAGTGTCGGCTTTGTAGGCAAGAGAGGTCGTCGCTGGCTGCCGACGAAAAAATAATCCCCGACACATCTGAAGCGGGCGAACCTTTCTAATCGCGGCCGAGTGGTGATCAAGTGCTCGCACAAGAAAAAAAAAAGGGGTCTGCTCCCTTCTGCTGCAGGTCTGCTTTTGAAGAAGCATGTGTCTCTGCGGGGTCTTTTTGTTGTTACATTTATAAACAAAAAAAGTTTACAGTTTCAGATGCTTCAATAATCAATGCAAGTATGATAGCACACACAAACTCATTAGCGGAGGTTTGCTTATATTTTACCCACAATGCTCAATGGCAACACATTACGAACCTATGTGTGGAATTGCATCTTCCAACGGGGTCCCATATTTTATATGGAGTACTCTTGCCAATAACATTTGGTAATCCCCCAGCACACAAATTCAAGCTTGAGTATGGCTTGTTAAACAAAATCTACTTTATAATATTGGATTTGAAGGCTTGATGGGACTAAAACATATTATTGTTTGTACATGGAGACACAAAGCAGATGGCTACTTATGTTTGCAAGTACTCCAGGATAAAAGGTGTAATATCACTCACTGGTGTCACAACCTCATAATATATTTTTCTAAGCTTGTTTTGTCTTTCATGGCCATTCCAACTTGTTTATTCATAAAAAGGAGAACAAAAAAAGGCAACGCAACGGAATTTCATTGAGATTCAGCGACAGAACAGCGCGATTGTCTTTCGCGTGCTGCAGTGCATTTTCAAGGTTGGTACACGCTCAAATTAAGGTCATCTCATTCCAAAGACGCACACACTCCAGTGACCACGAACAGCCGATGCTGCGAAGTATCGACCGGATAATGGCACACATCACCGTGCGCACACCTAATAGCTCCATCTGTGGCCGTTCATCTGTGCGTTATGTCGGTCGCGGAGAAATGTTCCAGATGCCAGCTTTCGGTAACGCGCACACTACCCCCGGTTTTATTTTATTGCCCCGGCAAAAAAAAATGCGTAAGCTGTTACCCCGCACTAAATCTGCGTCCGTCCGGGTTTTATTGCAGGGCGTGGAATTCGGCGTAATTCGCCATGCATTTTTTTGGGTATAAATATGAGGTCTGGGCCATTAAGTCACGATAATGATGCCACGGCACCCGCAGTGAAGGATATTTATCATGTCTCTTTGTCAAAACGCCCGCCCGCCGAGAAACATTAAGCCAGCTGCCTTGCCAGCAAAGAAAGTCCCTTGCTCTTGGTGCTGGGAAAAAAAATGTTTACATCTAAAAATCTAATTTAATTAAACGCCAAGGCCTAGTGTAAGTTTCATCATTATAATATGGTCAGCTCTTCTCGCTTCCACTTCACCGCTACATTATATCATCAGCTAAGCCTGCAGGTCAGAGTTGAATATATAATGATCATGCAACTGGACCTGTTGTCATGCAAGGGACTTTTTTTTTCAATATTGCAATGCCTAGAATGACTCACCACCTCATGCATTTTACATCCTATAACTCCATTTATGATCCTGAATGGCCATTACATTTGCTTACTGTCTCATTCTGTTTGCCCTCTCATTGATCAAATGGTGGTATGTACACCCCATTGAGCTCTCTTGTGTTCTATAAAAAAAAATCGCCCCAAGTAAAATACATGACAAAAATGTCCCAGTGCTTTTTGCACACAGCATGCCCAGCTGATTGAAGTTTCTCCCAATATACACGCAATCACACACCTGCTGTTTGCATTTGCAATTTTAATTTGCACACCTTGTTCCAAAAAAAAGAGGAATTTGTTGAAAAAGGTGCGGACACAGATAGCGTAGAGGATACCCTAGGCTGTAATTTATTTTTCAAGATTGTTGCTGTGTTGTTTTGCTAAACATCCGTACGCAGGGTACTTTAATTTAAAATCACAACCTTCAATTCCAATAACAACTTCGAATTTTCATGATATATATTTTCTTCTTTTATGTTCCCAATGGTGACCTTGCAAATACTAACACTTTTTTTTTACAACGCGCTTTTTATTTTACCGTTTTAAAATGTAAATGAATTCCCAGGGTGTGAACATCTATTTATTGCAAGCAGGTTATGTGCTTATCACATTTATTAGAGGATATCAGACAGCCAAGGCTGCGGACATGAACCAGCCGAGCATGAAGAGGGGGAGTCAAGCACGGCGGAGCTCACAGCACGACGCCCTGTCGCCCCCCACTCGTGATAATGGTCACACTTGGCCTGCCGACGTCACTCTCGCGTCACGCGCCAGTCGTTCCGTCTCGTTGTCACGGCGTCTCTTTTAAGAGGCCCCAGGCTCCGTGATGAAATTTATTCAGAAGGGGTTACTTGTTGAGCTGAGGTTGAGGATATTGCCATGCCACTCGTGACATCGCTCTCGATATCATCGGCGAGAATGCACTGCTGTGTTTTGGCTGGCCTTGCCGGCTGAACCGCAGGTTACCCGTTATCGTGTCGCTGCAACATCTGTTGAACCCTGATTCAAATGCCCTGCCGGCCATCACTTCTCGGGACGTAATTTTCCGCCACTTTACGTCAGCGTGACGACTGAAGCGCCGCCGCACCTCCAACGCGAGCTTCGTTTGGAGATGAAAAGAAAAATACAGAAAGCTAGTTTCTTGAGAGGCTCGCTCCGCACAAAATGGCTTTGGAACCAAACATGCCAAGTGGCACGGTATTACCTACAATGTTGGCTTTTCAAATAAAAAAAGTATTTTCACTTTTTGCTTGTGGCTCGTACCCAGAACTATGTCTTATTCAATCAGGTGCTCTGGGCTCTATTCCAACATTGGGTGGCCAATTTTTTTTTTTACAATTTTCAATTGGACTGCGTGTTGAGCTAGGACCACTCCCTCCGGTCAGCTTAGCCCGAAATGAGTACCCAATGATGAATGCACGGCAACGCAAAAGAACATGCCAGCTACTCATTTTGGTTGTGCCCTTTGCCAAAAAACGAAATGTTCAGTAATGGCACCTGTCCTGTCTCCATGGACATAGAGTACTTTTAATCATGGGCCTTTCATCCCATGGCTTCAGCTTCTGACTCGTACTTTCAAAGCCATTGTGAACGTTCATTCGGGAAAAATAAAAAAAAACACAGTCATAGGCTGCTTGTAACGTTGCAAATATAATCTGTGACTGAACTTTGTTTTTTAAGGAGCAAATGGAGAGAGAGAGGTATCTGGGTGCTCAAGACTTCACAGCACTGAGCTGGTGCCACTTAGATCCTGTGTTTTATTCCAGGCAGCCGTCCGTGATTAAACGGTGGCTATTCGAGTGTGGTGAATTGATGGTCTAAGCCCAGTTACCAATGAGAGCACACACACAAAAGAAAACTACCACTGGATTAAATTTGAATTTGCACTCATATTTCGCTAAATTTCAGCCCTCGAAATAAATATGTAATGCATTTAAAATCGCACCACAAGCATTTTTCTCTGCATGATAAAAAAAAATGTAGAGGCTTTACCCTGCAGTAGAGGAGTGTATAGTGAAGCACAGCAGCCACTCGTGTGGATGAAAGGTCAGAAGGAGTTCTGCGATATTGCCTTCTACAGACTCTTCTCCAACATAGCATCCCTGTAGCGTGGGGGTAGGGAGGGGAGATGGCGGGGGAGGGGGGCTGTGTCCGCTAGAGGTTCGGCCTCCCATTCTAAACTCTGGGTCAAGTAGGCGACGGGCACCACGCAGCCTTTACCCGTATACAATGGGGGAGATGGCTACAGCGGAATGCATGGTGGACAACATAGGTCGCATTCTTGCTTGTCCGTTTCGCATTTAACAGTTGCTTAAAGTTTGTTTAACATTCACTGGTGCCTTATGCCTCCCCCAACCCCCACCTCCTTTAAAGAAGGGCACCGAACTGGGTTGTGACTCGCAGTGATGCACTGCTTCTCTTGGGAGCAGAAGCGAGAGCGCGTGGAGGAAAACTCACAGCAGAGCGCCTTCTGGAGTCGCCGTAGCTTCATGGCGGTGCGGTAGGCCGAGAATCGCACGTTGTTGAGGTCCGCTGCAGTGGAGACACAAAATAAAACAGCCCGGGCCGTATTGCAAGTCAGGGCAGAGCAAAGTATGCCCACAGACATTCACACCGATGCACGGTCTTTGTAAGTGCGGTTTACTTAACCCTGTTAGTGCTTGGGTGTCAACATCCCCCACCACCGTTGTGGCTTTGGTCCAGCGTTATAGATCTCGTGAATTTGCGGCGCTTGCAGATGTATCTTTTTTCCCCAAAATCTTTTCCAGTACCATTTTGACCTAAAACGCCTTGTTTTCTGGATTTACTGCATTTACGATGATCTATTATTCATGCTACCAGGTAAGACCAACTGAGATATATAGCTTTTTTCAGAAGCGACCTGGCCACCAATGATAGTTAAATGAAGTGGCTTATCATCAAGTGGAAATGTATAGCAGTCAAATACTCTAAACGCATGTTTCTAACTGTGGAGGGAAAAACGGGAGGACCGGAGAAAAATCCACGAGACCTTGGGGAGAACATGCAAACTCCAAATTAGGAAGGTATCCCAGTATTATTTATGCAAGTCTGGAACTAGGTAAAGGGACCGCTCTGTAATTCCTTGCTCAAGTCAAGGGCCTCTATTGGAGGGAACTCTAGAGGGTCATTGGTCGATTCTTCCATGCCGACACAGACACGTGTTCGTAGAGGTGGGAGTTCCCACACTTTACCCCACCCACACACGACCTGCCAATCGACTAACTTTGGTGGTAAGAAGCGGGGGGTGGGGGGGATTAAAAAAAGACTTCCACCATTGTTTCAACTGCCACGCCAGAAGATGGAATTGAACCGGTGAATTGAACCGGTGAATTGAACCAGTGACCTCTGGATCAAAAGGGCAGTGTGTTAACCATTACGCCACAGCACATTCCAAAATAGGAACCATTGGCCAGACACGTCAGCCACGTCTTACAATAGACTTGTGGAAAAAAAGTATATAACAGTATAGAAAACAGAACATTTCATAGTCTAGGAGGTATACACTCGTGCTGTTTTTTATGAGATAGAGTGTGGCGCATAAGTGCAGTGACTCACATAGTGATTGGTAGAGTTCGGTCATTCTGGGATGGTCCCAAAATGTTGTCTGAGTCTGGTGGCTGAAAGAAAAAAATAAGGAGATGGGGGTGGGGGGAGAACAAAGATTGACAAATATATAAATAACACACGCAATGACACAAAAACTCCTTACAATTCAGAGAAGAGAGGCCCCGGCAGCAAATTCTGGACTTTGGAATTGCTCACACCCATTTAGAAACAGTTTGCATGTTGTAAATCTGTAGCAGTTCCTTTGTGAGGACAAAGCTATCATCGGGCCCAGAGGGGGTGGGTATGGGGGGGGGGGCCTCAACACAAATCGACCTTCCACTGTGGCACCGATCTACAAGTGGACTCTACAGAGCTTCACATGTTTGGGAACGCGTTGAGCAAAGTGTGTCACTGCCGATGACGACGACGACGACCCCCTGTAGGAATTTCGCAGTCATCTCCAGCATCTCAAAACACGGCCTCAGATGCAAGGAGGCACAACGGACCGCAGCGCGGGCAATTACACTGGAACCAAAAAGCAAAAGCTCAATTAAATAAATAAACGCACAAACAAATGGCCCGTGTCATGCGCCCTCTTCGTTAATGGACGACGGGTGGCCTTGGCGAGCAATGATTTGGTTTATGGTGCATAACTGTAAGCTACAAAAACCGACACAGTTAGCGATGGCAGCGCAGATGGTTGTAAAAAAAAAGTGTCCCATTAACTGTATGACCAAAGCAATTCTCTGGCAAACCTCTAAACCCACTGCACCCCCCTTCCAAATCCTCCTCCTCAAAAAAATATAATGATAAAACTGCCACATTTCTCACAAGAATAAAGACCCCCTAGGCTTCAAATCACCCTGGTGTGCCGCTTGGATCACCAACCCTGTTTCGAAGACCGTAGGTTTTTCCATTTATTAAATCCCTCGCTTTGTCTCAGCTATTATTGCCTGGCATTGGCCCAAGGAAGCTAATTTCCTGAGCTCATCTGTAACACTTTATGTTGTTGTTCTTTTGGATTAATTTCCTGGATGTTAATTAAAGTTTTTTTCATTTATATACTGCATCTAAATCACCGATGAACTCATTTCACCTAGATATTCAGATGTTTATTGTTGTTAGTTTTTATTTGTTAATTTAGCCAGGCAACCGTTATCTTGAGTGCTGCTTTCATTCTTCAGTGGTTTATCATGTTTAATCGCGTTTAATACAAATGCATTATGCTCTCACAACTTTAGCCGAAAAAAGGTCCTCTTGATTTGTTTTTTTAATGCACTCTCGCAAGATAAGAGACCGTGCACGCTGTGCATGTAGCTCTCGTTACGTAAACGCATCTTTGCTTTTGCGTGTAACATCATGGTGCGTGTTTACTTGGCACTGCCGCACTTATTTGAAGCGCACTTTTTGTTCACGCGGGAGATTATGGTTTACGTCCAAAGTGGGTTCAGGAAGATGGGGAAAAAAAGTGCAAATGGCACATTTTGCAGGCACAACATCAAGTGCAAATGACACATTTTGCAGGCACAACATGGCTTTGCGGCACTATCGCGTGCATTGCCGACAGGCTGGGATTAAATTCACAGACAATAACGTACGCGAGTTACTGTGACACAAACATATGGGGACGGAGGCAACATTGTTTTAGACGCGCACGTTGTTGTGCACTGCTGGCGTCCGTGTGCTTCGTGGGGGGAGGTGGGGTGCTGCCAAAACACATTGCTGGAATGGGGGGGGGGTACTGACAGACCGGGGTGTGTGCGTGCAGAAAGAAAACATCACCCGCAGAAATATCGAAGGGTGAGAAATTAAGTCTGTCAACACATCACCGTCCAATAAGAAACTTGTGATATATATGGTCATCGCTTTTTTTATATTCAACACCCAATGTGCAAGTCATCTTTAGGGCAGGTAATAAGGCAAGTTTATCAGCTCCTGACACCTGCGGAATTACTTTAAATAGCAAAGTGCTGCTGGGCCACACGCTCTGAAAAATGATTACCCGTCAGTGCATATCATCTCCCATGGAACACCATTTCTCAATGAGTAATACGCACGGAGACCTTGCGAATGGCGAGTAACACGCTATTGCCGTCGAGCTTTAGTTTCTCCCACCCAGCATTGATTCTCTGTGCCGGATTCAATGACGACGAGGCGCAGACGCAGCAAGGAGATTCGCAATGCTTGGGATTACACCGAGGGATGGATCGGAGAACCTACTCGGGTTTCCGGCGTCACGAAAGACTGTGAAGGAAAATAGTTGTGCTGGAGGTCAGGACTGACAATGGCAGTGGAAGCAGACAAGACGCCTAAGAGGAGGTCTGAGCGTCACTCCCTTGCGCCCAATATTAATTTCTGGCGACGTATGTAATCCATGTAGGTACGCTGAACTTCTTTTGCACCGTACATAGATGCCCGTGCTAATCGGAGGCGCGGGGGATGGGCGACAGACTAATCACAAAAAGGCAGTTCTAAAGAAATACTCATTCGTAGAAATTCACAAATATCACAACGCTGACTCCTCCTAAAAACTCTCTCGAGGCTTGGTAACATTTTTTTTCGGGTAAATAAAAGACGTTATGAATATTATTATTTGTGCAAATTTTTTTTTTATGACGGCGGCATAACATGACTCTGCTACCTCAGGTATGTTCACGAAACACGAGTCCAGAAACAAACTCACGGACATCCCCATTGCGCCATGCTTTGGTCAGAGTTGTTAGCGAGCACCTAATAGGGCATAAGAAGGCTGTGGAAAGAGCACCTGCATTGCCCCCCAAGCACTGAAATTGACCGCAGCATACCAGGTTCTAATTGTTTGGCTTAGTCACCCTCAGGGATTCCACACCTCCCATTAGCACGGTTGGCTACGTACGGGGCGAAAGAAGTTCTACATATATACAATAAAAGTGCAAGTCTTGAAATTTTACCCATATCACCACGCGAGTACGAAAGACAACAATTCCATCAGATAGCCGTCCAGGTTATTGCGGCACGGTACATGAAGTTGTGGTACGGTCAGCATCACTCCTGGCTGCCTTTGTATCCCCAATGCCGACACTCATGTAAGCCTAGCTTAACATAGAAGGTGCCCAGGAAAAGTTCTGATACCACTTGCTACTGATGTTAGCCGAGGCTGGTAATCAAACTAAAAGATTGTGGGGGGTTCATAGCATAGTGAATGAAAAACAAGGCACCACACAGCCGCACAGACAGATGTAAACATAGATAAGAAGATTCCTTCGCAGATGGCCGCTTGATGCACTTACAGTATATAGCACTGTGCACACATCCGAACTTGGAGAATCTTGAGTATGTTGGCATGAGTGTATGTACGTGTGTATGAAAGAAATGTTAAAATGTATTCCAATAACACAGATAATAAAACTGTCAAACAAAAATCCACAAACAAAAAGTACCGTCGATTTTGCATTCGGCAAGAATTGAATAGGGAATAGTTGAAGGATATTTCACATGAGACATCCTCTTGTGGAAGTGCGAAATAAAAGGCCGAGCGTGATTTAAAGATTCTCTCCTGAGTCACAACTGAAACGGATGAAATCTTTTCCGCTGTTGAAATTACTTTTAACGAATGACAAATGACATTTCAGTGAAGTGCTATACGGGCAATGCATCGTTAATTTTGTTATTTCATAACTGCTAGGCAAAAGTTTATTTTCAATTCAACAACTCTCTCCGACGTGGTTCCATTGCATCAAGTCGTTGTTTGTTCGGCCATGATGTCCCGACGCTTCACTACCCATGCTGGAGGCTTCTTCAGAATCAGGAGAAGCTCTCTTGAAATCTGATTTCATTCCTGAATTGGAATTCAATTTCTGAAGAAGCTCCCTGGCACGTGCAACGAAAACATCGGACATCGTGCTTGACGACACGCGAAGCAACTCGACATCACCTTGACAGCTCTGCAGCACAACCGTGCAAACCTACACACTTTGTTGCGACTGCAGGAGGAGGAATCCGATGAGCTATGAAGCTCTTTTCACAGATGCCCAGTATGGACGGGTCAGCGACTTGTAATCATCAATAAAGTGTTGGAATGACGGATGGATAAACAAGTTGATATTTTCTTCTTAAAAAAATATGTACATTTTAAACTTGGAACTTTGATCTGATCCGAGACATTACCTGAACTCGTATATGTAAAATAAAAAAAAACGATCCATTGACCACCTAAACTTCCTTTGTTTTTTTGCGGCATCAGTCGAATGCATTTGACATTTACATCTCAAAGGCAAGTCGGGACGTTTGTAATGCAAGCGAAGCAGTACAACGAAAGAGTGAGAAGATCTTAATGCCACGAGCATTGTCCATTGCTCGTAAAAAATTCTCATTATTTTCAGCTGGTTATCATAATACGCCCCGCTGTCAGAGGCCAAGGCTCCAATCTAGCTAGCAGTGCCTGGAATTTACTTACTTTAACCAAACGCAATCAACTTTTTTTTGCAAAGATATATGTAGGTAAATACAGATGAATGACACTTAATTAACCTTGCGATGTCACCAACCCGTCAATGCAATTTGTCAAACATAAACACTAAGCTGCTAATTTGGGAATGTTTGACATGCGCTCATTTGAACATTCTCTCCTTTTGTCATTTTTTTTGGTAATTTTATCGCAATTGCTCTGTCGATGTGATGTCATTAGACGAGGGAATCCATTCAGATCTTCTCACGGAGCAGTGCAACGTTTCATGTTAGAGAATTGGCCAACGGAAGCAGATTTCACAGAACTACTCCTGAGATCCCTTCCCATGAATTCTGGTCCACACTGTAGGGGGCACTGACAATAACACATGACAGTCAAACCAATATTTTTAAACCTCAGAACTGGAGTTTATGGTCTTAGTGGCACCAGCTCAGCATTTCAGACTACTTCTCATCCATCTGGTCACCTCAATTTTATATTCTCGTCTATAAACTGCAACCAATTAAACTCAGGTTTCACGGCAATCTTGCACGGCTTCAACTCGGGACCAGGCGACACAAACCAAACCCACTTTTGCCAGCGCGCAAGTGCAAATATATATTTTTTTAAAACCCAGCGGAGCCGCGCACACACGATACAGGCAGCAGATAAAAGTCTTACCACAAGCTGGGATCCCTCATTGTAAAGTCAGATCGCTGTGTCGGCTGAGCACAGAAAATTCGCCGATCAAAACTTCTGTCCGCGGAGTTTGTCGGTTGCTCTCACGCGGAGAATCCAAAACCGGGGCAACTGAGTTAGCTATTTGAATGCCTCGGCTCTTTAACCCGAAGGAGTTGAGGAGGGGCTTCGGCAATGAAAAGGAAGGCCTGGGGGGTGGGGGTGGTTTCGGCTGGTGTTTAATCGTGTAAACCATCGGCACGGTGTTTGCGTGAGCGAGCCCGGTCCTCTCTGTTGGACTCGTCTGCCGATGTGCTCGTGTGGTGCGAGCGGGGGAGGTTTAAAAATTTGTCAAAGATAAAGCTCTACAACCCTCTTGCACACCTTAGTCCACTTCATTTAACCTTTGAAGGTAATGTGCTCAGCTCGATAGATTCTGCTGTGTGAAGAGGGAGGTTATGAAGCAGAAAGAATGGGCAATGTTGCAGTATCTATCAATAGAAAAATATATTTCTTTCCAAGCGGAAAGTCTGCAGGCACAACCAAATGAAGACGACATTATCCGACTTCCTTGCAAGCATTGCGAAGGCAGACTTCGCAAATGCACATCACGTCCATTTGTCGCGTTTAGCAAAGTGCACTCCTGTATTTCCATTTAGAAGGGTGGAAAGGCCTCCGATTTAAAACTTGCAGATCTCGACAGACAACAATGGCAGCCAAGTAACCTGTGTATTGATTTGTTTGAACGATTCATCTTAAAGGTAAGCAAAAACGAAATGGGCAAACTGTTAGACATCTGAAAAGCACCGCACTGCCAAACACTGACCATTTCTGTTTGGGGGCTTTCTTTTTTTTCTAATCATCACTCCCTGACAAAGCTTTTTGGGGCAATGAAAACAACAGTTGGGCCCCCCGATCCGCACCGCTGCTAAATGACCCGCGTTCTAAATCCTCGACGAAGGAGTTCTTCTTGGGGGTTAAACGGCACCCACCATCCCACGGCTTTGCACGTCCCCAACTGTTTGCCCAAGACATGGGGGCAGCGGCGGCGGTGGTGGTGGAGGGAGCGAGCGACTCGGCACAGCGACATTAAAATGCAAAAGGCAAATCAATGTCGGGGATCCGTGAGCGGAATAGGATGGGGGGATGGGTAGAGAGAATACGATTCTCCTTTAGAGACAAGGCAGCTTATTAAGAAACACAAAAAAACCCTCTGACCCCGATTTTGAATCACGTTTGGCCCCGTCAGCCCATGCCTTCGTAGATTAATGTACTTATGGTGGGGAAAAATAACATATTAGGCCACTGGGGTGCAATGTGTACATAAAGCATGCACACATACATAATGTATAATCCTTGTCACTGTTGCGGTATTTTTTTACACGAATGCTTCCCCGCAGTTGTAGCGTACTCTGTACCTTACATTATTTTTTAAACAAAAAAACAACCGAGATGTGATAAGATGCCTCGTACTCGTAAACGCACCTCAAACATGATAATTGGTTTTTTACCCTTCTATCTGGCAAAAGGCGCCTTTTGGCGTCATCTGGTCCAACCCATGTGAGACTAGGCTCTAAGGAAAGCTGTCTCGGGTGTGGACCAATCAACTTCAAGGACAGTGCACATTATCAGAGTTGTGTTTTTTGTTTGCATTATGACTGCAGGTATTGTGGTCTATGCAAACATGACTCCTTGTAAAAAAGGTGTCAGTTTTGTTGCCAGATAGAAGGGTAAAAAACCAATTATCATATTTTTCACTGGCAAATGAGGTTCCAATGGTACACCTCAAACATATTTCAGTGTAGCCTTGCGAACCGTTTGGGGACTAGTGCTGTTTGCGAGCACCTGTTAAGGCCGATACGGCACCATAAGGAAGGGGGTGACGTGGGCAGCGCCAACCCCGGGTGACCTTTGTCTCCCCGGTGCTGATGTTCCCACACCACACCTGGGGCTGGGGGGATGTGTCCAAGGGGGGTTCGGGGACCACCACATGCCACCTACGCCATTCGTGGCTGGTAATTGTCAAATAATAATGCGCATGCGCATGATCACCAAGAATCAGCGGTTTGGCCTCACAGATGATCAGGGCGAGCGCTGTCAGTGCCTATTATGTATTTATATGCAGCAGGAGAAAACAAAGACTCCCATTTAGTGCTGTTAGCGAGCAAATATAAAGGCTGACGGTGCAAACGGAGGTTATGATACGAGAGCTACGCCCGGCTCACCTTAGCCCTCAACTGAACACTGCACCCAACCGAGGAGAAACCCAGGATAGATTCAGATGCCACCTAAATGATATCCGTGACTGCGAAATGAACCCATGTCGCTGGGTTTAAAGCACAATGTGCAAACCACTGAGCCACTGCTCCCCGCCACGTGAGGATGACAATGAATAAGACACCTCCATGTCGCCTTTTGAGACTGTTGGGGCAAGTTCTATTATCGAGTATCTTTCAAGGGCAAGTATATAGCATGAGGAGGGTGCGATGGGGCTACCTTTGTCTCCCCAGTGACTGATGTTTACACACTGATGTGAGCCTTCAGCGGGAATCAAACTCGGGTGGCTTGGTTTGTAGTGAAGAGCACGAACCACTACATTACCGCTCCCAGATGAATACACACACGTTACCATCAGCTACTCTCTACCGGCTTTTGTTTGAACCCTGACCACTATCTCCAGGTTGTGTGTGTGTGTGTTCACTTGTGGGTGAGTGTGTGAGATTACTTTAAGATGGACTCTCAAAGGAAGTTTAACAACTTCATTATTTCCCCTGTCAGATAAAGGTAAAAATGCAGTTAAACTGTCACGCATTTGCAAGACTTTCTGGAATATGGTTCTTTTGTTAAAAATATATCCCGAGAAAAGTCCTTGCAGTCAGCGAATACTTTGTACAATTTCTGACTTGAATGTTAATTCTGATTCAGCGGCGGTATAGAAATCACAGTGTTCGGGAAAAGATATGCCCAAGTTTCTTTTTAATGGGCTGTCTGTTTACCAAAGCCGATCTTGACATGCTGCTGGCATCTGCCCTGTTATCCTCAAGGAGACGAGGCAAAGAAGTACGTTTTAGCCTCCCGTTTGGCGTAGATCAGCAAATAAAGCGCTCGCAAGATAACATTCAGAAACTCTGGGGAAGAATGGCTGGGCATTGTTTACCAATGTTATCAGCACAGTTGACTTGAAAGGAACACACATACATTCCTGTTGCTATTGTTTGTGTGGTAAGATGACACTTCTCATTGCAGCACAAAGCTTGACGCAGCAGTAGTAGTGTTTAAAATTACTCAGCATCTCAAATGAAAAAATGATTGACTGGAGGGCGGTTCGAATCCGGCAGCGGCCCTGATTACTACTGTGGGTGTATTATTCGTAAAAACAACGTCTGATTCACAGTGGATGTTAAAGATCCTATGACGTAATTTGTAAAGTAGGCCATTGACATTCTGCTGGCATCTGCCCTGTTATCCTCAAGGAGGAGAGGCAAATAAATACTTTTTAGCTTCCCGTTTGGCTTAGATCAGCAAATAAAGCGCTCGCAAGATAACATTCAGAATCTCTGGGGAAGAATTGCTCGCCATTGTGTTCCTGTGTCATGGTCCAACTTTGCCAAATCTGCCTGCAAATTACTCAATTGGAATCTGAAAACCAATCATCTCTCTCTACTTCGAAAAGCTCAAAACGAGTCATGGGACCCAAGTGAGGCTTTCCTTGGTAAACAAATGAAAATCATTTAAAAAAATACACAAATTCAAGTACGTCTGAGAATTGAAACTCTACGTTTGAGTTAATATGCAGTGTGCGACGTTTGTCTATATGTCTACATGGTTATTTACTACGGCAGTAAATCATTCAATTCTATAAAGTTTTAATGTGAAGCAAAAAAAATATTCTTCCTGGCTGAGCCCCATCTCCTGTTATGTTCTTAAAGAATAAAAGTGATTTGACACTTTGGGGGGAAATTTGTGAATTACCTCAATATAAATATCATTCGTTTTTTACTTCATTGTCTCTGGGCTTTTTGATCACGGCTCAAATGAAATGAAGGGGTAATTTGATACGGCACGAGTGTGGCACGCTGCTTTCAATCCCCAGCATCCCCATTCAGGTGCCACTCGGTGTCCCACAAGTGCCATCCAAGTCAACACACTCTCATCTGGGAATGTCAAGAATTTATAAACACAGCATTACATATTTAACAAATCCGTATTGCATCTCATCGTCACTTTCACCGAGCTAGAAATTTTCCTTTTAAGATTACACAGTAGACACCAGCTCTAAGATGGGTTTTCAGATTGTGTTGTTTGGCGTGAAGTCCAACGTTTCGCGCTATATGCTGGGAGCTTCTCCATGAACTCAATTGAATCCCCGAAGGACCCCAGGGAGTCAAGTGAATTCCTTAAGAAGCTGTGAAGCAGCTCCCAGCATGTGGAGTGGAATGTCGCACAACACGCGGGATGACCAGAAGACACATTGGAGGTAGCTGCACAGCCCAACTGTGAAAACCTACGCGGCCATACAGTTCGTAGCTGATGACTGCGACTGGCAGCGCCCGATATCAGCACGTGTAGCAGAGTGGAGAATGCCTTCGAAAAAATGGGTTAGCAATACTCTTAGTTTTTCATTCTTCACCTGAGGACGGCTGCTTGCGTTGTGGCCGAAACGTCGTGAGAATTATATTATTTTATTACGTTTTGTTTTTATTACTTCCCTTCTACGTGACTTTACCGAAAGAACCAAGAAGATGAATCCCTGCAGTCACGAAAGCTTTAAATCGAAATACTCTTAGTTCTTTCGGTAAAGTCACGAGTCTCCGTCATCAGGTGGGACCGTCACAGCGGTCCCACCTGATGACGGAGACTTGTGTTGCTTCCGAAACGTCGTGATTTTATTGTTTTATTGTTTTATTAATTTTAATTTCATTTTTTACCTACGTGACTTTACCGAAAGAACTAAGAGTATGAATCCTTGCAGTCACGAAAGCTTCAAATCTAGAATGGGTTAGCAATGTTTGACACGCAAACTTGCAGCTGCGCGTTTTCAGGTCCTCGCATTGCTCTTTCAGAAGACAGCCTTGGGTGAGCTGTTTGGGTAATTACCGTCGGAGAAGTGCCCCCTGTGAGTGGAGCCATAGGTGGTGGGGGAGTTTTTTTTTGGTGTGGATTTTTTTCACCCAGGGCACTCACTACACTGTGATTAAAGTAAGTGGGGCTGTTTGAGTTGTTTGAGAGAAGTAAGACGCCTGGGGGAATGGATCACTAAAATAACAGCTTCGGAAGGCCAACGCACACATACAAATAAAACTATAAATAGACGACCAAAAATGGAATAAACTGAAGAAGAGTGAAGACCAGATGCGTGCTTGGAATTCAAATGAGACACAAAAATTGGAGCACGTGGGTTTCAAAATATATGCAGGCTAATGACATCATTCAAACTTGTTAAGAAAGGTAAGTGGGTGAGTGCAAGGACACATCATGGCTCGAAGGAATGGTGGCAGATGGCTCAACAACAAAGACGGAACAGCAGCCAAAGAACGCAACGGGTCTGAGAGACGGTGCATCACGGAGACGGAGCGGTGGGATCACCTGCAAGTGCGACAGACGGAGGATCATACCGTAGGATCGTAAGAGATGGTGGCTAGCTGAGGGGGGCTTCGTCCAGCAGTGGATAGACCACGGCTGTTGTTGATGATGGTGAGACAAACAAACATCTGAATGCAAACAACTGCAAAATTATTTCCAGGTGCCTCTGGAAAGCAGCCGATAAGCCACACATTTTGGGCATAACACAATGCGGTTTGTATCTAAAACAATAGCGCTGTAAATGGTATTTATACCTTTCCATTATTTAATCATTTTACTACTTCCTGGAGGGAACCGCTCGTTTATTCACATGGAACGGTTTAAGCATTTCATCCACGTTAAGCTTCGCGGCGGCAATTATATATTGCTTTATTTCAACGAATGAAAAACTATTATCTATGGAGAGGGGTTTATGTTAGAGATTTAAAAATGAGAGGTACTGTATTCTCTCCGGATTATAAGGTGAATCTTTTTTTTCTTCATTATTTTAAAGCAACAGTTGAAGGCGTCTTATAACGCGGCAGGCGGTGCATGTACGATTTATTTTAATTTGGAGAATACGGTAAGGGCTCCCCCCCCCGCCCATGCCCCCTGAAACATCGTTTAAACTGTGCCCAAAATACAGCACTAGGATCCTTGGAAGAATATTTGAGGCAATGAGCCTGAGGTTTTTATGAGACCACAAAGCTTTATGTGGGTCATTCAGCCGCCACACACCCCTCTATGAACCAAAATCATGCACGGAGGCATGAAATTGGTATACATTTATTAGACAATAACTCTCACTCTGCATACATTATTCAGTACAATTTTTTTGTTCTGTGCAAGCAGAGTCATATTGAAAGCAAGACAGGCACGTGAAGCCATAGTTTGATAATTAATCGTAATAAGTACCACTGTTAAAGGCGACGAAAGACAGTAATGTTAAGATATGAAGCAATATTTATCCTTTGTAAAATAATAACCGTGGCCTGACCCAAGCAAATGTATTGCTATCTGACACGATTATCAAAATGTTTTATAGTGTATTTAATTCCATCCATTTCACACTAGGTAATCAAATTTAAATGTAACAATGCTGTGTTTTTTTAAAAGATATCGGTGTCCATATCATTTGAACGTTGCTGCCTGCCAACTGCTCGCTCACGTCACTGCTGGAGGAAGGGCCTCCAAGAGGGGGAGCTTTGGAGAGCCCCCTCTCGAGGGTGTTTTGGCCTACTCTTCCATTCTGGCCAGAGGTCTTACGCACACTTTACCCCACTACCTATGCCATCGGCTAAATGTGGCACGACCTATTCACACTTTTATGTGGACAGTGCCAGGGGTGGGGGGATTTCAGTGACGTGCCGGGAGATTGAACCGAACCGCTGACTTCTGGATTGCAAGAAAACCAGCGTATGCTGATCATTACACCGTGTGTAGCCTCCCAACTCTAACACAAATGATTCGAGATGCCAAAAGGCATCTATGCATGTCTGTTGATCTTCTTTCGCACCGGACGTAGCCAACCGTGCTAATCGGAGGCATTGACAACAATGCGCAGAATTTTCCCGTTGGCACGGCAAATTGAATGCTGTGGTAAGTGCTCAATTGTGCCCGAATGCTTAGGAAAGCAACTACGCATGACATTAAACTCTGCTTTGGCTAATGCCGTGAACGAGGCAGCTGCAATCTCCCCAAATACGCTTCCACTCGCCTCCAATTAACATGAAATTACAAAGATTACTCACTCGAAACCTCGCGTCTCAAGTCCACAATATGAATAGATAGCATCGAGTTTTCCGAGTGAAGATTTGGCAATGGAATTGGGATTCGCGCAATGATGAAAGTTACGAGGGGGCGCTGAAGTGCATCCCTGTAATTCCTTGCTTTTGCCACTGTTGATGGAAGGCACTCCACTGGAGGAAGACTCAGAGAGCTCCGCTGCATTGGCCATTGGCCTACTCTTCTGTGCCGGTAAGACATCTTGGAAGAGGTGGGGGTTCCCACACTTTATCCCACCACACTGATCGACTTACTGTGGTGTGCGCATTGATCCTGCCGGGTTGGGCAGAGGATTTAATAAACTTGCCGACTGTTTCAAACGTTGCGCCGGGAGATCGAATGGAACAGGCGATCTCTGGGTTGCCAGTCCCGGTGTACCAACCGTTACATAACGGCGGCATCCGATATGACAGTTGCTATTAAAACACATTTTAAAATCAAAATTAATTTACTGAACAAATTATTCAGGTATACACGGAGGGCACGTATGGGAACTGACACCAGTATAGACACAATGTGAAGTACAATGGTTATTACCAACGTTTAATGTGTTACCTATGCCACGTGTTTCAAAAATCTCTGCCTCCTTGGTGTCGACTTCCTGAACTCAGATAACCCTCGAGGGGGAAGACAGGGTGGGGGGAGGGGAAGGAAATGGAGGGGGGGGGAGGCATGGGGGTGCCTAAATTCACGAATGAATGATCTTAAACTAAACCATTTTTTATTTTTCCAGTAAAGGCCCACTGAGGTATATTGCTAAACGAGGTGGTTTATCATTTGGACATTTATAGCAGATAAATACATGTGGATTCTAAATGCAGAGGGAAAGACCGAAGGAGCCGGAGAAAAATCCACGCGACCACGGGGAGAGAGAGACACGCAAACTCCAAATACACAGCAAGCGCCAAGGTCGGGGTCAAACCCACGACCTCCTGTATACCAGGCGAGGTAGTTAACATCTCGCCACTGTGGTGCCAATCTTAAAAATGAACGCCACTGGAGGAGAAGCTGTGAAGGGATTCCTGTTATGAATCTTAAAAAAAAAATTGCGGCGGATGCTATTGCCATGGAAGAGGGGTAAATGAGCTGAGTATTTCAATTCATTCCAGAAAATCAAGGCCACATTCTCTTTGCTCACCCCTTTTCGCTGAGGTACACAACATTAAACGATGCTAGTGGCGGGGTGTAACTTGGCAACAAGCCGAAGAGATCAGACAGCTACTGTTCGGCAACGGAAATCAACATTAATGAAAATCAAAGTGTGTCTTTGTTAATCTCAGGAGGTGAATGTCCCGCACAGAGAATATGCAAACAGTGATTAATCGATTCTTCAATTAAATTGAATTACAGACAACAATACACGAGTCAAATTAAGTGCATACGTGCACAAATTATTAATGATTCGTGCAAATAATATCCAAACCCTAGTGTTAGTGCACTATTGCCCGTCAATATAATGACCCGAGTTTAATTCTGGACTACGGCTGGCATCAGTGACATCTGAATAGGTATTGCCCCTCAACGTTCCCCCCACTTCTTGACCAGTCAACACCGACCTTCATGGTGAAGTATGGTCAAACAACCCCCAGGACCAAAATTGGAATATATACGTCCAACAGTGGATTTAAAACGGAAATAATTTATTATAATTTTCATGAAATTAACAATATGCTGATGTTACACGCAAGGCTTAAATGAGTGAACAAAACTGTGTGGGCTCGAAAAAATGACAACCAAAACAAATAGGAACGTGAAATCGAGACGAAAATAATTCAGTCCGTTACGAGTGTGTGGGGGGGGGTAAATCATTACATTCCTAATGGTTTGCTAAGCCTGTAGTGCCGAGTTGGTTTCCACTCCCACGTGATACATTCTCAGATCCCAAAGGGCTCCGCGTTACTACTTCTACGGTTACAGCATTATGAACGTCGACTGTGGCTGGCCTGTATTCTGCCATGTACGTGTGTATGCTGGACTTCTTTCGCACCGTACGTAGCCAACTGTGCTAACTACACACGCTGACATATTCCCTATTTCCCCCACATCGCCCGCCGACGAGGAACAATTTGAAATGCTTTACGGAGAATTCCTTTTTAGCTTGGCTCGTAATTATGTTATTACATGTTCCATAATGGCACAGGAGCTGGGATGAGCTCGCCCAATTATGGGGACATAAACACCGTGTGCCCAGGAAACCAAACATTTTACCCGGGGAGCGGAGACGATTCTGAAAGTACACACAAGTCTGTGCCAACTGCAGTGTTATTTTTTGTTTAGTAAATATATAAAACGATAACAATCAGGCAGAAGAACAGCAACGCTTGATAATAAAGTCAATGTTTTGGAGGCAAAGCCTTTTTGTCTATCTTTCCCCCCACTGTTTTATCTGTAACCGGGTTACAGCCAATTAAGTCACAATAATGCATTCACAAAGCAGACCTAGAATATGCGGTCACATTCGAACTCAGGATCTCTGTTTCCATGGCAATCACTCCTCTGAGCACTACTTTCACTGCAATTAATCTGAAGATTTCACTCTGAGAAACATGGCTAAGGGGAAAAAAACTGTCACTTAATTTTCACAATGACATTGAAATACCAAGTAAGCGAGATTTAAAAAGGTAATGCATCTGAAGATTCTCATTAACCTTACGTGGTGTTCAACGGTAAGTCCACATGTGCTGGTATGGGAAAACAATCCAGGCAAGCCTGGATTTCCCTGAGGGTGCATGTCAGGTGTGTTCAATACAACTAATGTGAATCGCATGGAAAACTACCAATCATTCAATTAACCGTATTGACCACACCTGACATTGGCCCTCGGGAAAAAAAAAAAACTGGGCGGCTCATTTTTGGCCACGTGTGAACTTTAAATTGAACCGCGACCATGAGATAAGGTGCACGACCATCGGGCAAAGCCACTGCAGCAAGGCCCGAATACCCAAGCGAATGAGACACGGGTCCTGTGGTGAGGCACGCTGTTGCACCATCTACACATGCCGTTAAGAAAAAGCTTATGCCAATAGAGGCATTATTCTCCGAGTAAAGACAGCTTTGCTCACGCTCGCCTAATAAAAGATGACAATGCCTTAAAGGCAAGTTATAGTGAGAAGCAATCTTCGCAGAATGCAAAAGCAAATCTTTTTCGAGGCGGCATTTTTTAAATGCGTGCCGTGCCTCCATATTGCCCGCTTACTCTGGCGCGCCATTACCTTAAACACTCCCACGACTGAACGTACGGAGAGCACATGGGCCGAAGCATATACACAGCGACGTCAACTCTCTATCCGTTCATTTGAAATGCTCCGCACGCAGCGTCCCTGCCTCTTGCCTATTGTGCACCACTCCAGCCTCCAAGCTGACGGACGGCGCGTTCGTTTTCGTCAAAAAACCTGGATTGAGGCCTCTCTTGAGCATCCCGTCAATTGGAAGGTATCAAAGGGCTATCCTCTCGAAAAGAGATGTTAAGCTCAGCCACTGTCTGCACTGTGGTCATTGAAAGTTACAAGACCCCTTGGCATTTTGCACATGAATAGGCCATTCTCTATCTGCAGCGTGTCCTCTTGAAGAGGGAATGCTAATTATTTGGATGCAAACATTTCCCATTGGCATCTTTGTATGCGAAGAGGCTTAGCGAGGAGCACACTTAACAAATGAACAAACAAACAATAAATGGAGTCTAAGGGTCGGGAGTTCAACATTGTGGGAATGTTTGAGCTGGCCAGCATTACACCAATGCAAGAGACGACCGCAAACAGCGACTACGCCACTTACTTGATGTAGTAGGGCACTTTGGTGGTGGAAACGGCCTTCTCCCAGGGAGTCTGGACAGATTCTGCAAAAACACACAGGTCCACGAGGGTCAACGACCGGGGATTAAATATAGGAGGCACAAGCGGGCCCTTTAGCCAGACAAACCACGGAGGGAAGCACTGTGTTATGGACAATACGAACACAAGGAAGACCCGCCCCCCCCGAGTGTGACACATTAACGTCAGGATATCAACACATCAACGGAAGAGAGGATAGAAAAAAATTGTAAGTACACCCACAGGGTAAGACCTGGAAAGGGAGTGGTGTGGAGGCAGGTGGGTGGGTGGGTGGTGGAGGCATGGGCAAAATAGCGACTTCATACAGTTGACTAGGCCGAGACCTGTTGGCAGATATTTGGCGAACAGCAAAACCTCGGCGCAAATCGCAGGCAAAAATTGCTCATCACGTCGCGCAATATTGGCCAATCATAAAGCGGGGCAAAATAATAAAAATAGATAATTATTGTATTCAGGCGAGGTTTGTTTTGTGGCCTCTTAGTGTGAGCAGGTTTATGTCGGGCTATTAAATGACAGGCTCCGGGAAAGGCGACATGAAATCTCCGCAGGACCTTGAGGTGCAAGCCTGTGATGTTAATTGTGTGCAATTCAGCAGTACCCGAGGAGCCCTATTTTCATAAAATACTGCACAGCTTAGGAAGGCAGATTGCTCATCATCCTCCCCTAGCCACCCACATTCCAGAGGATACATTACTATTCCACCAGCCTCCCACCACCTCACCTCCACTCCCTCACCACCACCACCGCACAATCACTGCCCATCATCACCAGCATATTATTGCCGGCTTGCCACCTCCCTTCCCAGCCCTACCATAATGCTCCCCTTTCTACCAAGGGGAATAAACCACCACGTGAAGTCCGGTTATCTTCGCAGCAGCGGCTGTTGGCTAGCCATCGAACAAAGACGATCACTGCATCGCGCAACACTTTCAGACGTGCTTGTGCAGCCGTCCGGAATGCTCTTCCTTCTGACATTAGGAAGCCACTGGAGCAATGAACTTTTAAATCTAGATGGAAAACTAATTTTTTTAGAACTGCTTTTTGTGTTTAGTTTGTTGTCCTTCCCCCGTACTACAAATTAGCATGGTTGGCTACGTACGGTGCGAAAGAAGTTCAACATTCATACCATGGCCAAATAAAGTACAGTATATCGTTATGCACTAAAAATTATGGTTGTTGTTTAATGAAACTAAAAACCATTCAACTAAACTATGTTTATTTTACCAGGTAAGGCTCACTTCAACTATACAGCCTCTTTTTCAGAAACGACCTGGCCACGAATGACAGCTCAACAAAGTCACTCATCGTGTTAAAATCTTTAGCAGCCAAATACTCTAAACGCATGTTTCTGAATGTGGAGGGAAAAACTGGAGGACCCAGAGAAAAATCCACGCGACCACGGCATCATTAAACGGAGAACTACGAGGGAACACCAATCAGCTTAACCAGCCAGCCAAGAGAGCAAAGATGACCGCCACAGAACCGAAGAAGCAAATCAAATCTACAGATTAATTTACAAATGTTGTATCTTAAAAGAGGGAAAACTGCATTGCAGGAATGCTTCATTTTACAAAAACGCCATCGGATAGCATGCACGGCGTGTCTCCACAAGCTGAGCAGGGTCACTACAGATAGGGCAGATGACACATTAAAGAGGCATTGAATCACAAATGACGCCACATGGTAATGAACAAAGGTCAGGGATAATTGACAAATTACAAATGGAGTGCATTTGGGGCCATTATGGCCCCACCATTACTCGGAACCCTACGAAGCATACATTAGCTATTTCGGAAAAAAGATTGGATTGAAGGAGGACCCACACAAATGCTCATTCCACCATCCGCACAGTATATTTCTCTACAATGGCTATACTTGATCATGCCCAGACTGAGCAGGGGACCGAGCTCACCAACAGTATATCATTCCAGTCGCTACCATTATCATTACGGTTCACGCATAACAAGCTTGGTGCAGATCCAACGATAAACGGCCAGATTACACGCGGGATGGATTCACAGACACACGCATGTAAACCAATCACTCGTGATACCTGCCTTGCTTCTCATTACACGAGCTGAGAATGGCTATGGGGGGGGGAGGGGGAGCCTCTCTAAACTAAACTATTTTAATTTTACCAGCTCTTTTTCAGAAGCGACCTGACCACAAATGAAAGCTCAACCAAGTGGCTTATCATGTGGAGATGTATAGCAGCCAAATACTCTAAACGTGTGTTTCTAAATGTGGAGGGAAAACCCGGAGGCCCGGAGAAAAATCCACGTGACCACGGGAGAGAGAGAGACACGTGAACTCCAAATATACAGCGGGCGTCAAGATCGGGATCGAACCCACGACCTCCTGCATACCAAGCGAGGTAGTTAACATCTCCTAGCCACAGCGGCACCCTCACCTGACAGGACCCTCTGCGTCGTGGTTTCGACCTGCGTTCCTTCGATAAGCAGTTTGAGTCTCTCCTCTATGGAGATCTGAAAACAAAAACACGGCAACAGAAATCATTGCAGCGCACGCATGCACGCACGGGCGCGCAAATGAAGCACTCCTTTAGTGAGCGAGGGCTGCAGCAAGCTCACAACGGCTGGCCCTGCTACTGACAAAAGCCAGGGGGTCACTCTCTAATAACGTGGAATAGAACGACGACGCACAGGCGGGTTGCACCCGCTGTCAATGCGTTTTTTTTTTTACAACCGCCGCTTCTCGTGCTGAAACACCACAATTGCATTTCGTTAGCACGGAATAAGAAGAAATAAAAAAACGCTCGCTTCTGTGTGTTTTTGGCCGTGGATAACAGCAGGGCAAGGTTTCCACGTTTTAGCATAAAAATAATGATCGTATCCCACGCGTGGCTTCTGTTCGGTTGACGACACGCACGCACAGGCACGCATGTATAAATGGAACTGAATAAGAATAAGATCAATGTAGGAGCTATGGGGAGAGACTCACTGGGCAGAAACGTTATGCTCATTACTTTATTTTTTCAATACATTAATAGTGCAATTATCCTATTATATGCCCATGACATGAGTATAGGGTTTCAGGAGTTTCAAAAGAAGCCTAGCATTAGGACATTACTTGTCAATCAAAATGTATTTTTGACCATGGGAGTATTCACAAAATAATTGGATAAAATAAAATAATAATCTGCAGAGCAGAGATTAAACTCGGTGTGTGTGTGTGTGTGGTTAACATAAACCGCTCTGGACCTGGCAATGAGTTTGATTTCGGACCACGTCTAACATCAACGGCAAGTTATATCTGAACCTATTTTGGACCTCCCCCTTAGGTCAACTCAGCCTAAATGAGTACCTGGCATGGTGTGTAGACATCAACACTGGGGAGACAAAGGCCAGCAGCAATGGTGCTGTCGATACCACTCACTCATGCATCCATCCCAGCCTTAATAGGTGCTCACCAACGGTACTTTCTCTCAATCTATAATGTTATACAACAGATCTTTCATTTGCATGAAATCCACTTGCCCTTTGTAAACGACTTCTGGTCTCAATGGGCTCTCTAAGCTGGTTATAAAGGTCATTTATCTATCTATCAGCAATCCTTTGAACTCATTTATCAATGCTCACACCAATGGCGCTGCTTACAAACATGGCTGGTTGATGTGTGCAGGAACGATGTGTGCAGGAACCCATGTGTGCATGAATGATGTGTGCATGAATGGTGTGTGCAGGAACCCATGTGTGCATGAATGATGTGTGCATGAATGGTGTGTGCAGGAACCCATGTGTGCATGAATGGTGTGTGCATGAATGGTGTGTGCAGGAACCCATGTGTGCATGAATGATGTGTGCATGAATGGTGTGTGCAGGAACCCATGTGTGCATGAATGATGTGTGCATGAATGGTGTGTGCAGGAATCCATGTGTGCATGAATGATGTGTGCATGAATGATGTGTGCAGGAACGATGTGTGCAGGAACCCATGTGTGCATGAATGATGTGTGCAGGAATGATCGTCATCATCCCCATTCAATTCCACTGCCTCAGCCGATCGGCAAGTCACACGTGGTGGAGTAAAGTGCCGGTCTCTCCGCCCTCTTTCAAGAGGTCTGGCCAACGTGGAAGAGTAGGCCAAATAATTCACGAGAGGGCGCTCTCTTGAGCTCCCCCTAGTGGAGGCTCATCCCACCAGCAGCAGCGGCGTGAGAGAGCGATGGCGGGGCTGGACGTGTTACCTTCACCTCACGAATGATCGTCGTCATCATTATTATTACTACGTTGCCAAATTATAAGGTCATTAATACGTCGCGCTCGTCGCACGCAAAGTGCTCGCCACAATATGAATGACGACACCTCGCCGATCTCGTCAAGGATCATAAACCGTCACAGGAGCTCTGGTCAACCTCGCAGCAGCAGCGGCTTTTGGCTATCCGTTGAACTAAGGCGGTAACCGCATCGCGCGCTTTCAGATGCGCTTCTGCGGTCGTCTGGAACACTCTCCCTTCCGGTATTAGAAAGCCACTGGGGCTACGCACTTTTAAATGTCGATTGAAAACGAATTTCTTTAGAACTGCTTTTTGTGTTTAGTTTGCTGTCCTTCCCCGGCACCGCCGATGAGCACGGTTAGCTCCGTACGGTACGAAAGAGGGTTCTCAAAACACACACTCATACAAGCATGCAAATCCAGGGGCGTTTGACGCGAGCGTCAACACTCGCCTGCAGGCGTTTCCACCGGATGTTGACGTCTTCGATGCGGTGCAGGTTGGCGGGCGAGAGCTGGATGTCGAGTGGCGGGAACCGGCGTGATAGGTCGTTCACGTGCCGCACCTCCTCCTGCAGTGGAGCGATCTCCGCCCGGAACGCCTGCCGGAAAACGGAGCGGGATGGGCAAAGTGCCCATTTGATCAGACGAAAATCACCGCCACCCAGGGCTGCAGCCACAGTTTGCAAGTACGGGGGGGTGGGACGGAGGATGGTCTGACCAGCGAATGGTTGCCCCTTGGTTATTGGTGTTTAACTTAACAGGCAGGATCTGCGAAGTTCAACCCGCCTCCACATCGTCACAGTTTCACTGCACTCATTTTTTTAAATATTAGATCTACGCCAACACTGGATTACTGATTCACTTAAGAGCCTCCCGTGTTGTGCGCCACCGTGAAGTGCACAATGCAGTTGGCATCGTCATCATACACATTTGTCATCTTGTTCAATGGAGAAAGACGTGGCCGGAAAAAATAGTAACAATTGATTCCGAAAATTACGCGGTTTGTATATTTGCCGTATCGAAAATGTTGGTGGGTGTCTGGACACCCACGATCCACATAGTCCCTGTGCCACTGTCACCACTGTGATCATTATTGCAATCACCACCTCCACTCACCTGCGATGATTAATAAATTGTGTTTAATACCGCCCTCTGCATGAACAACTACAGCTCTTAGCTCATCACATTTACAACCAATGGGCAAATTATCAACATCCACTATTCACCAAATTGCACAGCATTCTCTAGAGGTGTCAAATGATGTGTTGTGTGTTTGTTTTTTTTGCAAAGGCAGCGACGATGATGATGATACTACATTTTATATGAGCAACACGTCTTTTGCTTTTTGAGCGGGAGGTGAGATCTCGGTGTGGCTCTCGCCGCTAACGAATGCCGACTGGTGCGGCACAATCCATAATTGTCTTTACTTTCAGGCGGCATTTTCCAATTAGCACCTTTTTGTTGGCAAGTGAAATATGAACGATAATTACATTTCCAGATGCAAGGCACAGGGTGCACCGGCTTAACGCGACGGGCAGAGGAAGAGGGTTATTGTGCCGTCCGCTGAAGTAGAGCCACACTTAAGGTGATGAATTGGAAGGGACACCGGCTCACAATAGCTCCAGTGGGGAAAGACGGAGAGAAAACTTTAGCTTTTCAAGAACTTGTGCGTGGCTGGATGGCCTGGTGGCCAGCTTGCACTCCCTTTGAGTACATACTTTGAAGGTTGGAGTCCAGGTTCTGCCCCGTGGTAATATTCTGGACGAAGGTTATCATGGAGGTTGTCAATTCATGTCTGCCAGCTTTCGGCAGGCGTCACAGATTGCAGGACATGGCTCGCAAGACGTTGTCATTTTGCGTCAGCGTTGCGGCCACGTTTATAGAACTTGACTGTAATTTAAAAAAATTATCATGCTGTCTTTTTCCTTAATGCATACCAAAGCTGAATTACTGCCATGCCAAGCTAGAAGAATTCGTTCTACAAAAAAAAAAACTTCACATGGCTTGTATAGGATGATGACTTTTCTAATTAAATGTCTGCACGAATGTTGGTACCAATCTGAAGTGCATTTGACTGTGGTGGATGATGTTAAATTCCGTAAAGGCTGTCTCATTAGAGTGCCGGTCCGTAACGCGCTAAGCCTTAGGCTCTCCCAGAGAATCCTATAAAAAAAAACTCGTGAATGGATGTTGGTTACTGCACTAGGCAGACATTGCACAAATTACAACTTAGTAAGGAGAGTAGCCAGAGTGGCTGGATGGATACATCTCATGAAACAAAGAAATACGTTGAGATGCTGCATACGAGCCCATCCCAAGCTCCACAGCACACACTTAGTGGTGAAGTTCACGGCAACAATAACTGCAGTTAGTGGTGATGCTGTTATGTAAGCAAGTCATTTAATGTGCAGGTGAGTAAGAAAAGTGAAGTTAACATGAAGGCAACAGGTAGGTCAGCAAGTAAGAACATAACGAGGCATGTCACAAGCTAGGGGATACGTGACGCATATTTGTATGAATGTATGTTGAACTTTGATTTAAAGCTTTCGTGACTGCAGGGATTCATATTCTTGGTTCTTTCGGTAAAGTCATGTAGAAGGGAAATAATAAAATAATAAAAATATAAAACAATAAAAATTATCACACCTGATGATGATTGCTTGTGTTGCAGTCGAAACGTCGTGAGAATTTTTATTGTTTATTTATATTATTTTATTACTTCCCTTCTACGTGACTTTACCGAAAGAACCAAGAATATGTTGAACTTCTTCTGCACTGTAAGTAGCCAACCGCGTTAAGGTGTGTGGAATAGAACACGTGGCAGTTTTATGGAAAAAATCTTACCATTAACCCCCAACCTCCTGACAAGATTGTCACGTTTGCAACGAAAATAGATGTGCCGACGAATTGTTCAAATTCTAACCAATGGCACACTCCTCACGGGTGGCTTAAGACCATTCGTGACTGAATTTACCTTCAACGTGCGACGACAATTCGCTAAAATAGCGTCGAGCTTCATCAGGCAGCGAACTGGGAAATCGACGAAGGGACAAACTCCGTTTCTATTTCAGCTGCAGGCAACCAACTTGCCCTGCCGACCCCTCAAGGTGCAGATCCAGCTTATACATCTTCTAGGGTGCCGCGGTGGCGAGATGTTAACTACCTCGCCTGGTATACAGGAGGTCGTGGGTTCAATATCCAACTCTGATGCCTGCTGTATTTTTGGAGTTTGCGTTTCCCTCTCTCCCTCCAGTAGATTTTTCTCCGGGCCCTTCAGTTTTTCCCTCCTCAACAGATCTTTCATAGAATGCACGTGTATTTAACAGTATTTCGCTGCTATAAATGTGCCACTTGATTGAGCTATCATTTGTAGCCAAGTAGCTGGCCTTACCTGGTAAAATAAAAAAAAAATAGGTTAGTTCATAGTTTTTATAGTTTTATCATCATCTGAAGGCCAGAGCACGCACTGCGCTTCGCACAGGACCCAACGTTGCAGGCAACCGGTTGGCGTTCAGCCACCGTTCCGTTCCCTCCTCCCCTGCCCCCCCGCCCCCCCGCCTCTCACCTGCACCGCGGCGACCTGCTCGGGAACGGACGTGACCAGCAGCTGGTCGACCGGCGGCCAGGAGTCGCGCAGCATCTCGGCCTGGCGCAGGCGAACCACCGTGCCGTCGGCACCGTCCTGGAGCTCGGCCAGCCGCTCCAGCGCGTGCTCAAGGCGCCGCTGCCAGTCGTCGGAGAGGGCCCACAGTCGCTCCTGCTTCTGCTGCAGTTCCAGAGCCTGGCGGCGGACGGACCGCGCGAACGCGCGACCGGGCTCCTCCTGCATCATGTCTGGCCGGCCGGCCGGAGTGACGGCGAGAATTGTTATTGTTAGTATTACATGTACATTTTTTTTAAGACGATCATCGTTACCGCCATCGACGCCCGGAGTACGGCCCTTGCAGCTTGAAGGCTGCGTGACTCCACGCGAGGCGATACGTTTCCCTGCTCGCTCAGTGCCAGAGGTGTTGTGCACTGGTAGATATTTAAGGGAGGATAAAAAAAAGCATCTACGTAACTCTTTTTCGATGTGACCCTATTACCCCCACGACTGGTATTATCTGCAGAAGCTGTAGGGTCCGCAAATATTCCCAATATCGGAGACCCTATTATCCGCGATTATCTGCAATTTCTTCCCAAAGCTAAGTGGAGTGAAATTGTGGATAGCAGCTTCCATGATATATGGTTCCCCAAATCACTGCAGATTAGATGAATTTTGTTGTAATTGGTCATTTCAGCCGTTCATCCAATTTTGGCAACAAACGGGGGCCTAAATGGACAACTCTTTACAAACAATAACGGGATTTTGACATCAAGGCAAAAAAGCATACACCTCCTGCACTGCATAATCATGGAACGATTTATATATTAAAGCATAAAGAATCTGAGCTAAGACATAAGTGCAATTACCGCCACACCATACAGCTGCCGCCTGTTTTTACCGGGGCAGATTTGTTTACTTCCCACGCACGACGCCTTGCCCCAAATTCAAATCTCACTGCGTTAAACCTTGCCGGAGACAGAAGCTGCTGTTCCTGGGCTGCCAGGATGCAATATTTGGCAAATGGACAAGCCCATGCCAAGCTTCATGCAACGCTTGCCGTTCCACGCAGCCAAGATTCATTCGCGTTAAGTACACATCGCATGCAGCTGCTACTGGTCCGTGAATCGGCAGCAGAGGGCATGCGCTGCGCTGATCTATCACAGCGGCTTCCTTTTGTTTGGCAACAGACTGCGCCGCAAACATGGTATTTTTAATTAAAGACAAATGTCATTTGAATTAAATAATAATAAAATAAATCCACACGCCTGCTAGGAACTTCATTTTATGGGGGGGGGGGGGGGGGACAGACGTGTCAATGGGAGGATCATCGCCGAGCGTGCGCGAGCGTCGATATTGCCAAACCGGGAGGATTCGAGAGCGGCAACGCCGGTGGATTGGACAAACCTCTAGAATGGTCCCAGACGGGATCTTAAACGTGGCGTCACGCACAACAAGCACGTGCAAGAAGGAATAGAGGGAGACCAGCGACGCGATGTCGAACGAAAAGGGCGACCGCTGTATACTGCACTTCTTTCGCACCGTACGTAGCCAACCGTGCGAATTGGAGTGAAGGACGCCGTGCAGCAGGCGGAAGAGAGGAGCAGGTGGGAAAGGTCGAATTCGCACTCATCGTATCTCGAAGAAGATGGAAAGGGGATTGAAGATGATTCTGACACGACAGTACGCAATTTGTCACGATGAAGAAAGGTACGCGGGTGTTTGCTGTGTGTATACCTATGTCGATGTGTGGGTAGATATCATAACGTTTACATTAAGGTACGGAAACTCCCCTGCAATAAAAAAAAAAGCCAGCGTAGCTTTTCTACCATTCACATATAAACTGGGAAGCAATAAAGTGGCAAGTATTGCAGGAAATATAAAAATGAAAAAATGTATAATTTACAGCCCTTTGTCCAAGGCCTCCCCAATGACGTGCCAGTCTTGGCGTTTGTTTGACCATACTTCACCGTGCTCATTAGTGCGGTCTAGCCAAGTGGCAGGGCGGGGGGTAGTGCGGTGTACGGACCACTACACCCTCGACTCAAGCCACATGGAATATCATCAATCACTCAACTAAGCCTAACCGCTCATATCAAGGACAGTGTGTACCGTGCATCCCATGCAAAAAAAAAAAACGAAATCTTAAATGGCCGATTCATCCTGCGCGCTTTCGATATGGCTTCAACGGTGGACAGAGCATTTCTCAAACGTGCATAAGCGGCTCGCGTGGGGGGAGGGCAGGGATGGGGGAGTGGAATAGGCTAACGGTTAGGGTTACGGTTAGGGTTACGGTTAGGGTTACGGTTAGTACAGCTTTCCATCACCTGCGCATGCAGTAGCAGTCATAAGCAAACGAAGCACGTCTCCAAAATGAAAATACAGAGCGTTCCATTTTTTTTTTCTCTTTTCACCCGTGGCTCTGCAGTATTAAGCCCGCCATCTAGTCCGGCTTAGCGTGCCGCCGTTCTTCCCAAGCGTCCGGCCTCGTGGCTGGCAAGCGGCCAGCTGATCAAAAATCCAATAAGGCGCCGGTCGCAGCGAACGTTTGCGCTCAGGTGGCGGGGCTGCTTGCGGCTCGCGAGTGATGAGCACACTCACCGCTCGGGTAAATACGTCGCGCGCACACACACACACGGCAACACCGCTGCTTAGCCTACGTGACTTGGTAAAACGCAGGCGAACAAACTGCTGCGGTAGCAGCAGCAGAAGCAGCAGCAGCAGCATTAAACCGTTTACGAAAAATCATGCACAAGCATGCATTCTCTAATTCTTGCCAACATGCGTTGCCAAGTTTAATAATTAGCAGTAACGAAGCAGACGGGTATCTGTCAAGGACAAAATGGATTTGCATATTTGCATGAGGCCGTTGCTTGTTCTGGTTTGTGTCTCCAACTTTTGGGCAATACTTTGATCAACGGAGGCAATTTTCAAGAGGGTAAGTATCTAATATCAATACAACTACATACAGAAGTTTCGTTAATTTCGGATCCAAGAGTTACCCTACCCCCTGTTACAAATAGATAGAGACGGACAGAGCTAATGCATCCATGCCTCCATTCTTAGTTGGTAAACGTAGGAAATTGAGATTGTTTCATCTCTCCGTGAGCATGCCCGACATTTCCATGACACGAACTAAAAAAACAACACCAGACATCATGATGGTTGCGATGATCTCAATTCTCCCTGTAACCATCGGTCACAATTTAAATTTCCCCGCGTCAAGCGAGATTCCCGTCGGGTTGATGCGTAGAGGGGAGCCCGTAAATCTCGCTAAGTGCTTCCATGGCGGGCGCGTAAAGTGAGAATGACGTACTCGAAAAAAAAGTCTCGAGCAAACCGAAAGAACAAAAAAAATCCACGCTAGAAATTGTAAGACGTACGAATGTCCTGCGTGTAAATCTCAGGAACCCTTATTTGAACGATGCAGCAGCACATTGAGAATAAATATGTGCATACACTCCCCTTTAACAAAACATAATTTAGACAGTGCATACAAAGTTAGCAAAATATGCAAAACCCTGAGAATTTAGTGACAGGGTTGTAAAATGTGTCTCGTTGAAAAAAAGTATTCCAAAAAAAAGAGCATTGTAATGGATCAAAGTAGCGTTTTTTTCCTTCACATGAATGCACAAGAGGGCTCAATTTGGTATGGAACGGCGTGGGCTTAGCTCATATTTCCAGCCGGGCCCTTGAAATTTCCCCGAATGTTTCAATCAATGCGTTAATCAATCAGTGCCCATTGTTTAATACGGGGAGAGCACGTTGCAGCTCATTGTCTCTTTGGCAACTGAGACATAGGTGCGTCAAAAACAGACACACGCTCATTGTGGAAACGGTTATTAATGCTTTAAAATAAGGTGGCGGGTAATTTTCTAAATCGGCACTTTCGGTGTACATGACGTGGCCAAAACAATGCCCCCCCCCCCCCCCCCCCCGATATCTGAGAAAGACGAAGCGAGGGCTTTGTTGGAGTGCACGTTCAAGGCGACAGGACTCGCTTTTATTAATTCCCTGCAGAAATTACGAGAGTGGATTTTTGGAATGGAACGCGGCAGTTCCACGGGGAAAAAAAATGTCCCGGTGGCGAGCAGCCCTGCTGGGTCAAGGTGCGTGAAAACGACACAGCCACCTAAAGCGGTACATTGGGCGGGCGCTCATCCGTGCGTGCGGCTCAATAACCGCGGCTCAATAACCACGGCTCAATAACGACGGCTTGAAATGATGACGGCTTGAAATGACGACGACAACAAGTACCTCTCTGCTCGAGGAAAGGCTCGGTGGGAGCCTCGATAGGCTGCTCCGCCAGGAACATGTGAGCAGCTTCCAGCGCATTGAAGATCGTCGGCTCATTCCCGGTCAGATCCCGGCGAAAGACCTGCAGGGAAGACCATCTCCGCTGAGGATCGATTGAGCGGCACTTTGCCTCAATAGCAAACTTGTTTTTCTTCATGTTCTTTCACAGAATTTAACTCTCTACGATGTGTTCCGGATTTGTACAGCACCTTGCTGGACACAATGTCCGACGTTTCACTCCACGTGCTAGGAAGGTGAATTTTTATTCAGGGAGCTCCATCGTTTTTTGGTTTATCATGGAGCTCCCAGTGCGTGCAAATCCACTCTGTCTCTGCCAACTATACACACTCATTAGAAGGTGCTGATGACTTCAGGAACGATTTCATAGTTGGCCAACCTGAGATTATAAAATGAATGCGGTGTGAATTGAGAAAATATATGAATTGTGTTTCAATAATGATAATTACGTTGATAATTAAAATTTCAGCACTGATTTTCATAGTAAACAAAAGACACGAAACTGTTGCAATAATACATGCAGATTAAATCAACACCATTATTAAATGAATCACCTAAATAACAATCGTGATGAGTATATTTTACAGCTATAATTTTTCATGGGTAAACTCCATAATTTAAATCACATTTATATCGCAGATCCAAATTAATAACACTTTTAGTGTCAGATAATTAGACCCATTGAGACGTAAACTGCAATATTTTTTTTAAAAATGGCAGTCGACATATTCAGAGACTGCTGCATACAGAAGCCATCTGAAGTCTATAATAACTTCAAAATGGTTCTTGCCCTGTGCTTTGCCAATTCCTTACAGCGTCATTTGGGATTTTTCATCCAGTAACGAGAGCGAAACTCATTGTTGTCGAGTTTATTCAATACCTCCCTGTGCGTTACACCGGCTGAATTCAGCCCGAGTGCACATGCCACTGCAGGAAAGAAGAATGGTTGAGTACTAAGTGAAGAAACTCAATCAGAAAGTTTTAATTTAAAACAAACGTACATTTAAGGGAAATTACTTCTTCAGGAGTCGGTAAAAAAAAATTCACGCGATAAAAAAATCTCAATTTTTGCAATCAGATGATGGGGGAAGATTAGAATCAAACGCCAGGAATAAACTGCTGGTAGTGCGTTACCCCCACGCTGGCAATCAAAGTCCAATGAACTTAAACACTAGCCTGCGATTCTCTCCAGAGCCAACTTCACATGCGCTATTTGGCAGGAATGGGTAGATGCAATGATCACATGGGTGCCGTCAAAATTGTGGAATGATAAGAGATCCGGTGTGTATTCTATAGGGGTTCCTCTGACAAGCACAAGCAGAACTTCCGCCCTGGATTAAGCTTAACCCCTCTGGGGAGCCCCTACAATCTATCTGGTGGACCGAGGCCCCTTGGTACTCGAATGCTGCACTAGCCTTAACCTACGGTAAGTTCCTGGCCTGGGTATAGTGGAAGAAAAAAAGGCAAATTGGCTGAGTGTGGATACCACTCACAAGGGGAAGAACAACGCGCATCGGCCCATTAATTTATACCTATTTTCAAGTTCATGATGCGTGCAGAAAATCGTGTGTGTGTGTGTAAGAACTGATGTGTATAATCGTAATAGATTATTTTTTAATTTGAATATGTTGCAAGTAATGGGTTCACATCACCCCTGCAGCAAGCCACTAGAGTTGCTGCCATTCGTCGGGGGAACGAGGAGGAGAGGGGGCAAGGCTGGGGGTTGGGGAGGGGGTGGGGGTATGAGTTATCCCAGATTCCCACCCATATCGATCACCTATGCTGGTGGGAGATGGATACCAAACACGTGTTGCGTGCGGATCAGCGGCAGCATGGTTGAATTTGGATTCCACGAGTTTATATAAATATGAAGGTGCAGCCCTGCAATTTCTTGCTCACGCCACTGCTAACAGAAGGTCTTCCACTAAATAGGAGCTCTATTGAGTCTCGCTGGAGGGTATTTTGGGGGAAGATTTTGTGCTAGCCGGACGTCTTGGAAGATTTGGGAGTACCTACACTTTACCCCACCACACACGAGCTGCTGATTGACTGCAGTGCACACACATATATACTGCCGCATGGACAGAGACAGATTTTGGGAAACTTGGCCCCAATGTTTTGACTGCCGTGCTGGGAGATCGAATTGTCATGGCGCCCTCTGGGTCGCAAGCGCAGTGTGCTCACCGTCACGTCACGGCAGCATCGAGTTCATGAACACCTCTTGTGTGTGCACATACGTATGAATAGTAATAGGTTTTTACCCTTTCAACTGCTACAAAAACTGACACCTTTATACAAGGCATCATTTTTGCAATAACCACAACACAAGCAGTCAAAATGCAAACAAAAAGAAACAACTCTGATGATGATAATGATATGCACTGTCCTTGAAGTTGATTGGTCCACACCCGAGACAGCTTTTCTTAGAGCCTAGTCTCCATTGGTGTTGGATCAGATGACGCCAAAAGGCGTACTACGTATGAATGTTGAACTTCTGTCGCCGCCGTACGCGGCCAGCCGCGCCAAACGGAAGTGCGAATCCTCCTCCGTGTTCATTACCCTGTGGTTGTCCAGCTGCTGCTGCACTATGGCCACCTCTCCACCGATGGGCATCTCGCTCGCGAGCTCCGAGTCTTTGAGGTCCACCCAGGCGATGAGTTCCTCCAGCGAGAGGCCGAGTCTCCCCCACTGCTCAGTATCCCGGTCCAGGCGAGCCCTGCTGAGCAGAAGTTGAACGTTTTGGGCCATTTTCGTTGGAGCACATTTGCCTACTCTTGTAAACTATGCAGCACGTTAGAAAAATGCTTTTAGATTATCACAACGTCCCCCACAACCCCCACCCGCCCCGCCAGAATTAATGCACGACAGCTCGAATGAAGCCGTTGGAATGGATCGACGGTAATATGTCTGCAAACGTATTAAAATACACCGCGGGGGCTTGAAACCACAACTCGGCGTGACGCCGCCGCAGCCTTGCGTGGGAATACGGCCTCGATCGCGGCTCCCTCGCGTAATCGTTTTCTGCCGAATGAGCGCTGCCCGACCCCGGGACCCTTCCCTGACCTCTGGCGGGGGCGAGACCCCCGTTGGCCCCCCTCTCGAGAGCGCATTCCATAAGCGGGCCTCGCCGAGACCACTTTGGAGAATCAATGGGGGTTGATTGTGTCCGTGTTGCAGCCGCTGGGGCATTCACACGGGGGCAGCGGAGCCGATTACGTACGGCCCTCGAGGTCTACCGCAGGGGGGCAAAGAGACGGCTGTCGCTGATTATTTCATTACATTGGCATATCGATTTGTAGCAATGTTTTATTTCCTAAACCGAAAGAAAAAAAAACAACCTATATATTTTTATTAGGCTATTTGGTAATTAACTGGTCTTAATAGAGAAAAAAAACCGCGTGGAATCGGCCTCAGAGCTAGAATTGGATGGAGATGCTCACGAAACACACAGCGGCTTGTTGGTTTGTGTTAAAAAAAAAGAGTTTGGGAAGATTATTCAAAGTACATAATCGCTCCTATCTGAAATAAGGTGTCGAGATTTTTTGCCATTAGTACCACACGCGCTCTGCACAGTGACACGGAATAAATAGCTTTTTTTTTTGTCTCTCCCTTAAATATTGTAAGCTGTAATAAATGAACCTAAATTAATTTGATGATTGATTGGGTGCTCAAATACACTTGCTGGATTTGTATCAATCAATCAAGCAAATCATTAATTAAAGCCAAGACACATGCTTGCTGAAATGCATCTATCCACTCCTGACATAACAATGCGTCTCCTCCGAAGAAAAAAAAAAACAGGGTGAGTTGTGATTTTTTTAAAATATTAATTTAGATGAGTGGCCTGGCCGATACGGTCACCAATGCATAGGAGAAGCAATCAACGACTGATGGACGTGATGAAGGATGTATTTATACATTCAACGAAAAACCACTTCTCAACATTTAACTGGTATAAATCCCAGCCGGCTGAGGTGTAAAGCCTCAATTGATTTTTTTCTTTTTCAATCACAATTTCTGAGCACAGCTCCAAACAGCCCGAGTGAAGCTGTAATAGGTAAGGAGTTCATGATGACGTTATTTTGGGTTAAAGATCGTGTAAATGTAAATGTGTCGTACAGCGACCTCCACCCGAAAAAAACCTACGAGTGAAGTTTCTCACGTCAACAAAATGTGCGAAATTGTTACTTGTTCAGCACACCGGCGCGTGAGAGGGCAAACAATTCAGGCAATTGCCTGAAGATGCTGGTTGTAATCACCAGCGAAACGTCATACTCAATTGAAAATGTGGAAATCAATGAGTGAAGTTCATGGGAACGGTGACCATGGCAGTGGCAATATCAGTGTGGCAAGAAGGAAACTGACCACCGGTAAAGCGCGAGTGTCAATGGAGTGAATCGGTGCTCGGCAGAACCCGCCGTGTGTGCCGCTGGGTTTCGGTCACTGCGGGAATCCGCTTCCGGCGCCGTCACCTGATGGTGAGCGCCCTGCGTTTGAGGTCGGCCCAGCGGCGGTTCATGTTGTCCAGCCGGCGCTGTAGCTGTGCGGCTGGCTCCGTGCCCTGCAGGGCGGCCACCACTCGCGCGCCGCCATCATCCAGCACTCGCTGGACCTCCTGATGAGCATCGATCTCTGCCTGCAGTTCCTGCGTGGCGCACACGTTCACGGGCGCAAAGACAGAGATTCGCCGTTTAGATGTCGACCTCTTTTTCCACTGCACAAGTGAGCTGGGCCGTGCCAAGCCGGCGTGGCGTGGCTTAGGAGGCGCCAGGGATGTGTTTTCACTGAGGAATCCGTGGCCTGCCGGAGATGTCACGCGCAACAAATGAGTCGCGTCGCATGTAGACGACGCAGTGATGCTGCATCTTCAGTTTCCTGACTGACATCGCACACAATGAACGAGTCGAAACGCGTGCGGATGACGGGGCGGCAATGTGTTTGAGTTGTACTAATTGACATCAAACGCAATCAAGGCTCTCATTAGCCCCCATGCCTGGCCTTGCTTGGCCCCAAGCCAGATTCAGATGTCTTGTAAGGCCAACATAGCATGGTTTGTTTCTGGCTCAGCATGGCAAATAGCTGCATGGCAGGAATCTAGACAAATTAAGTACAATAAATAACCTGATGTGTTGTGACTTAATTGGTCACTGGGCCGAGACCAACACCTCACTATACTTGAGAACCCAGTTTAATTATGGGTAACAGCCCAGAATGGAACCCAGCTCACAGCGGTGCAAGCTCAGCACTCTTACCCGAGCACCCGGCTTTCTCTGTCTGCAATTTACATGACAACCAATTGAGATAAGTGCCACCCCATTGCTCGTTGGTTACACTCCCACTTGACTTTGATTGGCCAGGCTACAGAGATTATTTGTAAAGGAGACAGGGTTCCAAATAGGTCCATAACCAACTATTTAAGAGAAGAACGTTCTGCCTTCCACGTGTTTACATTCATGAACTTCAGGCATTGTCACTGCATGTCATGGTGGGACACTTGCCAGGCAGTGCTGCATGCCAGGAGACATGCAACATTGGGCCAATGATGGCACCTGGTTGGAACCACTTTGCGTGAACTGTGGGGTCCGACGTTCCGCATCTACCGGCAAGCTCCTCCACGTGCTTTTACGCTCTCCCAAGTGTTGCCGTGATTGAGCAACGATTTCATCCCATGCTTAAGTTGTGATAAACGTCAATTGGCAATTGTGTCAACAAAGGGTAAGCGAATGAGCTAACCGAACGCCTTTCGCCCACAGCTGGCTTCAAACAATTGTCCTCATGGCTGCTACAGCGCACCAGGTAGTGGCATTAAAACGACGGACAGTTTCACCAGCTGCTTTGTTTCACCAGTGCTGGCATTTGTTTGACGCTATGCATTGATCACTGAAGGTTGAGCTGATCTAGAGGAGACCCATTCTGCATATGGATATCGATTGGAAATAATAAATAATGTATTGCGCATTGGCAGTAGTGTTAAAGCACAAATAATAACCGCCATTATTAACACCGCCTTATAACAGCGTAAATACAGTAGAACCCCTCTTAACGACGGTGATTGGTTCCACGAAACCAGTCGTTAAGTGATTTGCTCGTTAAGCGAGTATAGGAAATACACGTTAAAGGCTTAATTCATTCCGATAGCACTTTACATTACACATTGGGCTCTATGGAGGCCTACTGTATATTCAGTCATAAGCTAGCGTGTCAGGCAATGCCCCTTTTCAGAGCTGTAAATGCATGCTGCTCCATTGCTCCTAAGGTGTTTTATTGATTTAAGGATACCTATGGACAGTTTATGCACACATAAATTGAACAAAGATGCACATAGAAAGACAAAGATCGCCCTTATAGCTTCAACAAAAGTTTAGGGCAAGTGCTGTTAGCGAGCACCTATGAAAACCGGCACGGCACACGAGGGGGTGGGTGGCCAGCACGACGCCCAGCCGTCTTTGTCTCCCCAGTGGCGATGTTTACACACCGCACCAGGTACTCATTTGAGACTTAAATCGACCTTGGGGAGGCTCAGAACCGGTTCAGATAATCGTCACCAATATTGGCCGTGCCCAGGAATCGAACTCGGCTTGCTGGGTGCGTAGCATAGTGTGCTAACCACTACACCACCGCTCCACAAGCACACACACACACACACGTACAACATACTTAAATATTTCTTCGACACATTTTCACCTCGGCATTCAGTTAGCGCTCACGGTAACAGTGTCCCGGATAGTATGAGGAATCAAGTAAAACATGTCATTTAAATTCTTCTTTAAATTGTATATAGTTTGTTTGTCTCTTCGCTGTGATTCCTAAATGTTATTGTAAGTTTTAATGCTAGCTAAGAGACATTTAGCCTGTGCGCTCTCTAGTTACCTGGGTGAAAAGTGGGCTAAGTTTTGCCCAATCCTGGGCAACTGGCTCTATAACGTAATAAACTAACACGTGTCATGATCTGCTGGTTCCCCAGTCGTGCAACACGCGCGCACACGCAGAGAGGCACACACAGGGGCACTTTGAGCGCGATCGATATCACCGAAATCGACGACCTCACGCGGCGCAGACCGCCGGTAGCTGCCCTGTGACGCGTTCCAGCGACGTCTCCCGTCTGTGATGGAAGACTTCATATAAAACGGAGCTTTTCATCTCCCGACAAGGAAGACCAATTCTATGATTTTCCAAGTCCCAGGGGATGCTGTGAAAGTTTATCTCTTTAAAGTTTCGGGTCCTCCCAGGACAGATTCCTATTACTTTTGTACTTTGTGTCTGAACTTACAGGCAGGTCCCAATTCGGATCTTCCCCTGCCCGGGTAACCTTTGACCTCAGCAACCTGGGAAAGCTCACAGGTTGCCTACTTAGGTGAACTTGCAAGACATATGCAGGGTGGCCCTGAAAGTCAGGGTGCAATAGGGTTGTTTCATTAATTTTAACACTGGTATTACACGTTTTAAGTGATTATTCTTTAAGTTAATATTTCATGTTTCATCGTTGTTGTTATTGTACACGCTTTTTTCTTCCTGGGGGGGTCACTTCAAATTAATATTCATGTAATTCAATTTGAACATTTGTTAAAGTAAATGAAATAACCCGATTTGATGTGTTAAAATAAATATGACCCTGTGTGTTCTGACTTTTGAGCCACCCTTTATATCAACACTTACAGCATTCCATCGCAAACAATTTCATTGGCAGCACAGCATCAAGTGAAGCTTCATGAAACCAAGTTTCATGAAGTCCCACAGACAATAGTCCAGTCACACTGGCATATGGCTCCGGGAAAAAAAATAAAACCACAACTAATTACTTGCACAGACCTTCAACAAGATCTGTTTCAACCACATCCATTACAAGGCACTCAAATAAGCAACGATTATGGAGACCACAGATGAATAGAAAACACAATTCAGATACGTGTCTGAATATGTTACCACAAAAAGGTATAGCCATTTCAGCTTCAGTTAGTATAAGTTATGATGTGAATTCTTTTCAACATGGCACGAAGTAAATATTTTGCTGACATTTAAAGAATCCCTGGCAGTCCTGAAATGAATCTCAAGAGGGCAATTTTATTTAATGTCGTTTGTGGGGAGCGCTGGTGCAGTCGTTTGCATAATGCGATACCATACCAAAGACCCATGTTCAATTCTTGGCCAGAGATAATAGCGGTGACAAGTGGCATCTGAACCTGACCTGGGCATCACCTAGGTCAACCCAGCCTTAAATGTATAGCTGGTGTTGTGTGTAAAATCATCATCACTACATGTACACACACACACACATAGGCACCACACAGACAGTATGAGGCAGTACAGCAAGTGGGTTCCTGAACGCATATGTTTAGCAGACTATCATAGAGTGGATGGTGATGGACTTTCTCAGGTACTCCATTTTACTCCCAGACGAAGCAATTGAACTCGAACTAAAACTAAACTCAACTTTTTGTTTTACCAGGTAAGGCCCACTGAACTATGTAGCTCTCTTTCAAAAGCCACCTGGCCACAAATTATAGCTCAATTAAAACTCGAAACGCATGTTGATTCTAACTGTGCAGGGAAAAACCAGAGCACATAGAGAAGAAGCCACGCAACCAGGGGGAGAACATGCAAACATACGGGCATCAATTTCCTGATAAAACCCACGACCTCCTGCATACCAGGCGAGGTAGTTAACATCTCTCTGCTGCGGTGCCCATCGGGCAGCCCTCATCTGCCGCCAGCAGCAGCAGGCAACGTTATATAACCAAAAGGAGAATGTGAGCTGCTCATTTCCATTCCTGAAGAAGCTCCTAGCGTGTGGAGCGAAACGTCGGACGTCGTGCCGATAACAACGCGGTACAACCTGAAAACGCCTCGGAGGGCCATCTTTCTCTTTCAAAGTATTTGAGAGAATGTGTGTATCTCTCTGGGCGAGCGGTCGCATAGCGGTTAGCGTGCTGTGCTGCGCTACGAACCCAGCGACCAGAGTTGGATTTCTGCTCACGGCCAACACCAGTGACGATTATCTGAACCGTTCCTGGGCCTGGCCTATGTCAATTTAGCCTTAAATGAGTTATCAAGTTATCAAGTTCAAGTTTATTTATTAGGTATAGCCCTGTGAGCCATTCGGCTCTTGAATCGGGTGCAACCGCAACAAACAGAGATAGATGAACTTGAACTTGATAACTTGATAGATGGGCAGACACCACGCTGAGTATATTTGCACAACGTACTGCAGCACAGCTATTCGTGTGTTGAAATAAAAGTACCTGGTGCGGTCAGTAAACATCGCAACTCGGGAGACAAAGGCGACTAGGCGTGGTGCTGGCCCCCCACTCCCTCGTGTGCAGTGCCGAATTTCATAGGTGCTACTCGCTAACAGCTCTTGCCCCAACAGTCTGTTAAGGCTATCCAGGAGATCTTTGTCTTTGGATCTCTCAAGTTCCTTCGAAATTGACAACAGATATCCTGGCAATCGAGGAGGACAAAGGTTGAGCTGAAATCGGCGTATGAAAGTCACGGATAGATCGTCACCCTTAAACAGTGCTGCATGAGCCAATGTTGTTGTCTGGCCACGTGTTGAGCATTGCTTCCTTCCAGCGATCGCCACCCACAACTGTGCGCATCTCTTGAGGAGTTGAAGGTACAAGGTAAAAGTGGCACAAAGGTAAAAGTGCCACACTTAGCTGGCAGAACGAGCGCTCGTTATTCCCATGCCAGGCTTTGGCACTGGCCAACAGCTGCAACTTATTTCCTCAATTAGCACCGGAGGGCCTTTTGTCTTTGTCTGGTGTTTGTGGAGCGAGGAGAGAAGGCAATTTGCTTTACATGAGAGAACACGATTTTTTTATATGTATATAAAAAATGTGGTTATTTTTCTTCACATTATTTGTATATTTTACAGATGTCCTACCAAATGACTCAACGGAGTTGCAAAACAGCAGTTGGTGAAAAGGAAGCAGGTACATTCAAAGCGTAGACGTTTAGACTTTTTTTTCTCTCCTGTAGTGGCTTTTAAAATGTTGCAACAACATCCATATATTATCAATTAACCCATTTTTGGAACAAAATGTGACAAAATTCGCAAAATATTATAATACTTTGTACATAATTAATAATGGGAACTTTATTTCAAAGCAGGCAATTGATGTGCCCCACTTTAATGTGCAAGATGTTCTTTGACTGCCTTTGTATTTCATTTATAGAGGTTTGAGGGGAAACGTGAATGCAAATTTTAAGCGGCAGGAATAAAATTGGATGTTGCTCAGTGTCTAAAACTGACATTGTCACTCAACGCCACCAGCTTGCATAAATACAATTTGTTCCAAATAAATATATAACTTTCAAGCACGGGCAACTTTGCTGAAATAATTAGATCACTCACATTTAACAGCTGTGGGTAGTAAACCTGTTAATTGCATTGCATGCCTAAGAAAGATAAAAACACACATTGATAGGAAAAGACTCAAATGGATTAATTCTAGATTTGAAGCTTTCGTGACTGCAAGGAATCATATTCTTAGGTTTTTTCGGTAAAGTCACGTAGGTAAAACATCAAAATTAATGAAAATAAAATAAAATATTTTGATGTTTTACCTACGTGACTTTACCGAAAAAACCTAAGAATACTCAAATGCATGTTTCCATCCAATGCAAACTTAGCACAACGGTAGCCACAACAATGTACATCATGGGACCTCCTTTGCCAGTACCAAACTATAAGAATAGGTTTTTCCCCTTTTCCTTGTAAAAATATTTCAGAAAAAGGGGGAAAACCTATTACTGGTAGGAACCTCCTGGTTACACCAGCCCACAGGGGATTATTGTGTCCGTCCGTCCGTCGTGCATCCAAAAATGGGAGGGGTGGGGCTGAGTGGAGAGGGAAGGGTGGGGAGGGGCTGGGTGGGGAGGGTGGGGCTGGGTGGGGGGTGGGAGGGGTGGGGCTGGGTGGAGAGGGGCTGGTCACCCCGTGGTGCCCTTATAAAACTCAACGTTTAACCTACTCACGCCAGCTTGTGCCCGCCCTCACAGTCGGCCATATTTGCGGAATACACCACGCCGCCGTTGACCCTGGCCATTGACCGAGCAACCCAACGTTCCTACCAGCTCCCTCCGCAGGAATGTGTTCTTATATTTTGGTACTGGCAAAGGAGGTCCCATTATGTAGATGCTCACCCCGAAATCTCATTACTCTGATAGTGCATTGTCTTTGAGCTGTACGCCTTTTGGTGTCCTCTGGTCTAACGTCGTTTGAGACGAGGCTCAAAAGAAATCTGTCTCTGGTGTGGACCAATCAGTTACAAGGACAATGCATGCATTATCAGACTATGTTTTTTTTTCGTGCATTCTGACCACAAGTATTGTGGTTAATGCATTTTTATACGCAAGTTTACGCCGCTATAATCCTGCTTATATTCACAGTTATAATCCATAAGTCCACATCAAACCACTCCTGAGTGGAGAAAAGCCTCCCCAGGGTCACGCGGGTCACGAGCGTTGCTTTGCCGTAATTCACCAAGCTGGTCAGTGCAGCTTCGTGAAAGCAAAAAGAGCGCCGGGGGTGACTGGTTTCACATTTCGCTCGCCATTCATTTTAGCCACGGCAGGGAATCAAACTCAGGTCGCGAGGGCCATAATGCAAGTGGGCTCTAACCACTGTGCCCACTGCTACTCTTCCTGATGCCAACTATTGACTACTTATCCCGCTGATATTAGCCGGTCAAAATCAAATAACGACGCAAACACGGGTAAAAAAAATGAACAAATAACCAAACACTGCACAAACATTTACGCGTAATAACAGAAATCAATGCTGTCCAGGAGAAAATGACAGCCACCTAACGCCTCAAATGTCAGGTAAAATAGCCGATACAATTTATTTCAGATGTAAAACGAATAAAGCTAAATCCCCTCCCCCCACCCACGTGCGCACACACACACGAAAAAAGGCGAGCAAATTATCCCTCATCCATCTTTCAAGCAACGTCCAAGTGCAATGTGCATCGCATCTCAGCCGTTTAAAAATTCTCAGTAGGAACACGGCCCCATTTGTTCTGGACCATTACACTTTACAGTTTTTACAATGCACAGCCAATGTCTTAATTTTCACCGGCGAGGAGAGATGAAAACTTGTATTAACCCGTTTCACTTGCAATTCCCTCGGAAACACGGAGAGCATTAATTACAGGCAAGCGTGCGCCTGTATCTGCCGGCTCCCCCGGAAAAAAAGTCAATTTGTGATTTGTCTTCAAAACGGAGTGGCTATTGAGCTGATATTCCAAGAAAGATAACCAACTTTAAGAAATGGCCCTGTACTTGCTTTCTAATGTAAAAAAAAACTTATCCGAAAGCAATTTTAGTAGTGTCTGCGGTTAGGAAATTTAATTAAGGTCAAGGTTGAAAAAGGTTAATACGAGTCATGGTACACGACTGGGATATGGAGCAGAAGACGGTGACAGCACTTTTCATCACTGAGTTTCTGAGCGCCAACAGCATTGCACGTTCAAGGGAATAACCCAATAGGATCAATATAAATCTGACTAATGTCCTTTTCCGAAACATTGGCCCTTTTGGAAATAGGAAATTGTTACTTAATTGAGGACAACAAGTGCAAATTTTGCCATTAATTTGAGTAATTGCTAAACGAGGACACTAGCTTTGAAAAATGGCGCGGCGTTACGCGGGCTTAAAAGTGAAATATCACGAGTTGCATTTAAATAAAACATATTTTATATGCAGCGTGGGAAGCAATGGGGCACGTGTAAAAAAATCGAAACTTGTACATTCGTCAATTACACTGCATTAAAGAGGAAAATTAGATAATATACGTGCGGTTTTGCACAATGGCCTTTCATCCTCAGAGCTGAGAGACAAGACGCCTGAGAGGCTGAGGATACGATTCGAATACGCGCGACCTGCACATCATTTCACTGCGACGAAAACAACAACAGCGGCGGGCAATTTACCTTTTCAAACTTGGTCATCAGCTGCCGAAGACTGAGGACAATGCTCATCATCTGTGCGCCCATGAGCCCTGGACCTCGTCAGGTGTGAGAGGAAGCCCACGCATGCTGGGGCCAGATGATCCAGTACACAAAGGGCGCTAGCTAGCTTCCTACTCTGTTCTATGTAGATGCTGTCCGGGCAAGGCAGAGGTGGTGCCTAAAAGGTGAAGACTTTTGGTCACCGATTTTTTTTTGCGTCTCTTATTTGTTTTTGCATCACGCGGGGATCTTCTCGGATTACGAGTTCTTCAATCGTCAACGTGCGTTTTCTTGTGTGTGTCGAAATATACATGAAGATATATATAAGTGTTTTACTTGCAACCTCACTGGAGAACGATCCAAGTGAAGTCAGTCAGGCAATAAAGACAGCAAACCATCTTCGCAGTTACTTTACTAAATTGATTGTATCATATTTCTCAGAAGAGATTGTTAGAACCATTTTCCAGCTTAAGCTCTCAACCCCACCACATCCACCCCCTCCAACCCACCACCTTAGACAGAAAGAGAGAAAAAAAACCCTCTGAGCTCAATAACACTGAAGAGAAATGACAAATGATGTTGCAAAACAGTCTGAAAAATCTTCAATTTACCTTGACGTCCCCTTTGTCAATTTCCATTGATCTGCTCAGGAAAGCAATTTGTGCAGAGCCAGCCGTGGACTTCTCAAATTCCATTCCAACTGATTTATTTTTATTTTCGCTCCTGATCCCCTTGCACTGACACCTTTGTTTTCCACTTCCCCATTATGTCTGAGAGGGAGCATTGGAAGTGGTGTTAGACGGGGAGGGGGGGGGGGGTCGGCGTCTCCGCTCGCGTACGCGGCAGCGAGTAACTAAAAGCGTTTCATAATTGTCCCCGGCGAGGTCGCTCAATGTGTGGACGAACGCCACCAAATGACCAGACAGACGAACGGCCCCCCCAAAAAACCGTCCAGTGATGAAAGGCAGCGCGGTGGTGGGCAGCATCTTTTGTCGTACCGCCAAACCCAATTAGAACACTCCACTGCATCTGCTGAGCCTGTCTGGCTTAAATAATAATAAAAATAGGTACATAAATCAAGGGTGCTAATTGTGGTCATGCGCGACACTATTCGCGGTGAATGATGAGCGTCGCTCGGAGTGTGTTCGACGCTGAACCCACGCACGATGGGCGTGCCGGAGCTGCCGCGGGTGATAAACCCACAGTGATACCACACCACCAGAGGGGATAGCGCGTCTGACGTCTCCCCTGTGACGAATTAGGCCTCGCCATCGATTGGTCAATCACAGATCAATTTGTAACTTCTTCCATTACAGTGTGTAGGAGTGGCATAGCTTTGTGCCTCGAGTGACCCCCTGAGTCCCGAGGGACGTCGGGGCCCATCAACCGCACTCGATGCCTCAGTCTTTTGCTTTGTTCGCGTCTAAATAATTGTCACTCTCCCTATCGCTGTGCCCACACCGCCTGTCGCCACGCTACTTTGTGGAGTTTCCACTTACGCGGAAGCTGGTCGGAACGCGTGGTCTTCTTCCTTTTGTCGCAAATGCAGGCCATCACCGTTTCTGATATCCGGATGATTATTATTCGTGCAACCCCCACGCAAATCAAGTCAAACTCGACAGAGAGCCGGCCACGCGAAAGATTGAACGATACCCAGCAGCACACTATGATGCAGACGAAAAGATGCCACCCACCTCCGTTGAAAGAAAGAGCTTTTTTCCCAGCTGGTCAGCTTCATTACCTCCAAAGAGAGCCTCCTAAGGAACCTCTCAGAAATCCAGGGCTCGCAACTTTGCGCTGACGACAATGCCGAGAAAGAAAATAATATGTGTAAACCGCATTGTTGTGAAATCTGTTGCAAGTGCTTATGAAAGATGAACGTGCGTGTGTGTGTGTGCCTTGTGTGCCGGTGTTAATGGTATAGTCGCATCGATGGAGGAGGAAAGAGGAGGGGAGGGAAAAACATCGCCGCACCATATGCAAGAAATCCTCCAACCATATGTGAGCCCTTAGGGGCCAATTGTGCAAGTAGGCCCTTAAGAATACACACTCATATTCTCCAGAGAGAACCAAGCTAGGATCTACAGTTCTTGGTAACGAATCCTATGGCAGTGGCAGCTTAACCTTTAGAATTGTGCTGTGTTTATCTTGTGCCCAATAACACCAAACTATTTGCAGAATATGTGCGTTTAAGAAAAGCCAAAACGTAAAATGACAACCATGTATGTGACACATACTGGAATGCACATTGTGAAACATACAATTGACCGGATACAATCTACCAGATAGTTTATTTACGTAAGTGGGCTCCGAGCAGGATATGTTGCGAGAAAGGGATGATGGCCAAGTATTATTAAGTAGCATTGGCCAGGGAATGGAATACGTCGTAGATGGTTAATCATCCAAGAGATGGAGCGACGATACCGGCTCATGCGCCGGTGCCGACTGGACTCTTAACATCGCGTGCATTGCGAACAACGGCAAAGGCTTGGGGAGGCTTTCATCAAGCAGTGGATTGACCAAGGCTGACGATGAAGATTTATTTTTTATTTTACCTTTTTTTTTAATCTCATTGTAATCTTGGGAATGTGTGAAAGTATGAGGTCTGAAAGACACACTTTTAATGCCTAGGCACGGTTTTCATAACTTTAAGTCGTAATTAAAAGAAGTTTAACGCTTCAGACATTCATATTAATGTCGCAATCTAAGCCACCACCCTTACGACAGTACGTATCATTGGAAGATGGAAGGTCATTTTAATGACTGGTGCTATTCACCATTACATTTCACAGATATTATAGCACAGTAATTTAACGAGTCTCTATGCTTGATTTACAATGAATTCCAGGTGGGTATGTCTAAAAAAAAATGTGCACAGAATGTAAATTTAGTCAAAAAAAAAGAAACTGCAGAAAAAATTGCAACCAAAAATCCCATGGTTAATAGGCCACAAATTACAGGCCTGTAATGACCCCCATGCCTGCACGTTATTAAGGATAATCACAACAGCATGAGGGGACAATGGTGCTCACATAAACCAGTGATTTTATACGTCCTCTCATTTTTCCCAACGACATTTTAAAAGCAATCTGTAAACATTTTCAAAGACATACTCACATGACAAACACAGCTGTTACGATTTTCAGCCCTTTGTCAATCCACTGCTGGACGGAGGTCTCCCCACGCCTTTCGTTGACAGGAGCTATTTTTTGTTACTTACTTCACCGTCGCTGGTGAGTGCACATCGGTGAAGGAAATGATGAAGGAAGCAGGGAAACACGACGTAAGAAACATCGCACGAAGAGCCTAACAAAGAGAAACGATAGCGTGCACTAAGCGCCGATTCCATTTATCTCAATAATAGGTACCTCGGAAGAGATGTGTGTATATACGCAACAAGTTAGCAAACACCGGCCACTTAAAATGAAGGGTAACCAATATTTTTGCCGACAGAGTACAAACTTTCGTGACAGAAATTGCCTGGGACACCGTTTTTAACTCAAGACAGCGAGTGCATTGAGATGTCAAAACCACTCCAGCCGAAACACAAACGTGTACACGAGGCCTGGAGGCTGTTGTTATTAAGTGTTGCAAGTGTCAAAACCGTGTCGTGTTCTATCAAGAAAAACAACCGTGTGCAACGGTTTATCGTGGTATCCCCCCCCCCCCCGCAAGAACAAAGTGCACTTTTGTTGAGCCATAATTACATTGGAAAACAAGTAGCGAAAAAACCGCTCACATAGTTAGACAATGCCGCTCTCTACAGATGCGAGAGTCCCGCTCAGGGAGGGTGATGCAACTCAAATTCCAAGCAAGTTTTGCACCCCCATCCCATCGCATCTGTCCTATAGAAACACCGATGAAATGCATCATTATTTCCCGAGTGCCAGTTTTCAGTGATTCGTCTGGGTTGCTGACAAGTTGAGCAAAGGTTGAGAAAGAAAATCACACAAAGAGTTCAAAGGTCGTTCTAGTGTGACAGGCATAGCTCCAGTGTCTTCCTAATATCGGAAGGAAGAGCCTTCCAGACGGCCACAGGAGCGCATCTGAAAGCGCACGACGCCATGACCGTCATTGTTCGACGCCTGAGCCAAACGCTGCTGCTGCGTATAATCGCGCCACTTAGTGATGAGCGTACATACAGCAATTGCTGGGCTGCGGTGGTAAAATAGCACGAGGAGATTGCGCAAGAGCGGTATGCAGAGTGCTGGGTCGCAATTAGCTGTGGTCACGTGGTGCGCCAAGAGGCGAGGATGTGTGTCCACGTGAGAGCCCCGATATTCGAATTCTAATCGAATTCCTTCCGTAATTACGGAACAACACAAATCACACATCGAGCTCACGTAGCACAAATGCAGAGTTGTTGGAGCTCGGATGGTAACTGCTTGCTTAACCTGACGATGAGGATATATTTTTAGGGCATGCAGAGCAGTGTCGAAATTCACAGCACGGCAAAAGTGGTCCTTAGTTAGGCAGGGGGGAAGGAGGTTCACGGTATCTGCGGCCAATTTGTGACCCCCCCAGTGTGCGGATAGACAGGCGCTGGTCGTGGTTCATCAAACCCTCTGTGTGCGGTGGTGGACGTGTAAGAGATTGTGCTTTCGCTACGTTGTCCCCACCTGAAGAAGTACGCTTGTGTTGCCCCGAAACGTCGTGATTTAATGTAGTTGTTTTCATTTATTTTATTTTTTACCTACGTGACTTTACCGAAAAAAACTAAAAGTATGAATCCTTGCAGTCACGAAAGCTTCAAATCTAGAAGATGTGTACATTGCTGAGTACCACCAAACTTTGGCAATTTAACGTACTAATAACCACTCCTTGTGCTCACAGTGAAGACCACATCCAGAGGAACGAGATACAATCGGAACGGGTTACACTGGGAAATGTAAAATAGACGGCTTTTGGAGTCACACAATATGGGCTTTTAAGGCTTCTGCTGTGGTGGCCTATTTCGCGTGTTCAAGCGCTGCCACTGGGCCAACCCTGCGCACACACAGACACGGCGAGTTGATATTGAGCGGTGGACATGACCGAGCGGTCGCGTGTTCGCCGTTTCTTGTAGAGATTCACGGTTTAAACCCCGAAGCCGCCGCGGTAAATACTGCGGGTGTTTTAACTCTAATGATACGTGCGCCGCCTGCTTCACAGTTGCAGACAATATTTTGGAAAAATACTACGCCACCTGGGAGTAATGAGATAAAATGACTGGCATATTATTTATAATTGTGAAATTGCATAGCAACAAATTATTGCCCATCTGCCAACCGGTGCTACGTTCAACCCCAGAGCCTCAGAGTAACGCCACCGGGAACAGCCCTGCCACAGAGCGCCTCGAGGTTTAATGCATAGGAGGCACGGTGTAAATATTAAGTGACGGTGGCGGTGATGATGATTAAACTGGAACTATACAGATTTTTTACTGACGACAAATAATGCATGGCTAGAACTGCCTTAAGGAAACATGTTCAAGGGTTGAATAAATTGTAAAGCAAAAAAAGTATACCACAATGCACTTTGTTATTCTGAAAGAAATGCATTACAAATGAGTGGATTCTATAAGCTTGATGTAGCCTTTCCATCTACACAAAACTCCATAAAATGCCACGATTCCTTCCCATTGCGACCATGCTGAATATGCTTGTCACCTAGCACTTTTCATGCCAAATTTATTTCCATGAAAACATAGCCCTTAAAAGTCCATTTTCCATTCAACACCATTCAACAATGCGTGTCTATTCTCCATTATTATTTCATAGGGTGACATACGGTTTTTATATGAGAATCAGCAAGACAAAGCCATTTTATGATTTAGTGATGATCGCATACCGAATAGCCTTGGGATTGGCTGGTGGTTAATAAAAGTGCTGAGGAAGGGGCCCCGATGGCAGGTTTGTGCCCCAAAGTAAGTGACCTTACGAGGTTACACATTTAGCACAGCTGACCTTAATAAGGCAACACAATATATCATTCTTTGTCTCAAGATAGGGTCAAGTCAGATCCTGCACCCATCATTTAAAAGTGTGATATTTAAAATGAGTTTTTTTTTATCATTATTAGGCGTTGATTTCTGTTCATAAGATCATTAGCTGGGACCAAAAATGTACAATTTAACTATCGTTTTCAAAAGTTTGCATTGTAAACACACTTTCTCGACCGGGCAAATGCAATAGAATATCCCCATTATTCCATTACAGACTCAATGTTGTTCCTATTAGCCAGTCATCTCTCTGACCCTACAAATAAACATATAAAAGTTTTACTTTCTAAAATTAAATCAGAGAGAGGGGGGTGAGAAAGTTTGGAAGTAAAATATATGTTTATATCCACAAAATATATTTTGCCCCTTTTAACGAGATCGGTAGTCACCAATTGGCAAAAACCGGCTAGGCAATTATGGCCTTAAATAATCCTCAAGTCCATTATTTTACGGACAGGGATGACTAGAGATAGGGGAAGCTAAAATATAACAGTGGCTGCAAAAAAATGTAATGTGTAAAATTAATGGTTTCGTTCTTTTAAATACGGCACACGGACACTCGGTGGCACAATTTCTTCTGGTGCCAGCAATATTAAAAATCGAAGACACAGCGGTCGCCATAATGAAAAAAAACAGCGGCCAGTAAAGTGTGTAATGAAAAATATACACGGACGCTGTGACGGGAAGCTTTAAAACAATGCAACAGTATTATGTAATTGTCAACTGGTATAATCGGTTGTACAGAACGTACCCTGTTTCTATCAGCAGTTTGTCAAGAGGATGGCAAGTGCTCTTTACTTTGGGATAAAACCCCTAGAATTCAAATACAAATATTTGAGACTTGGGGAAACAAATGAATGGGTCTATGTTATTACATGCGGACCAAAACACTTCGTTATGATGAATCACAATCATCCATTTAGTTCGTGGAAAAACTCAAAGCACCCTTCAAATATGAAAGAGGTCAAACAGTTGTATGCATAGGGAATTGCAACATCATATTAAAATATTACATAGTTCTTTACAGTAACATTGCCTCTCAGTGTGGTTTTGAAATGTCTTTTTAATAGAAATTTGTATTTAAATGCATACAAATTGCATTTCGATGGATGTACATGACATAGCAATGGGCCCTAATGAACTACTGCAGAAATAAAAAAATTACTAGGTACTGTATATAATAAATATTCCATTTCTCGATCAACTCTTGGGCGAGGGGGCCTTCCCACTCCGTGTTGGTCGATTTGACCATACTTCACTACACTGGTCAGTGTGGGTTGGAGAAAGTGGGTCGAGGGGGGAAGATATAGAACAACAATGGACTTTGCCACACCGCCTTCTGCTGCCCACAATGCCATCAACACCAACTTACCGTTCACGGTGCTGCCCATTGTTTGTAGAGTTCTACGCAGGCTCAACGACACACATTTTATTTACGCAATCTGAAAAACATATCAATTAATAGGCTTAACCCTGTCTGAGCTTCTCAGGTATGATGAGATCGGGAGTCGTCTGGGTGATGTGGTCGCAGGCTGATGTGCTAAACTTGGGCATATTTGCCAAGGAATAGAATAAACCAGGAAAGATGTGTGCCAAAGGAAAAAAATAATCATTCTGATACAAATACAATTGTAGTCATATCATTTACGGGATGGAGCTGTCACGCAGTGTTTACAGCAATGCTTTACAAACGTAGCCACCTCAGTTCAATTCCTGGCCACGGTTAATATCGGTGGTGAGCGATATCTGAACCATGCCAGGACGACTACCTACACCAGCCCACACTGATGAAACAATCCCCATGACTGACACGGTACGGGGATCTCTTTATTCAGCAACTTATTGACTGTAAATGTATATTATTACTGTTCCTACAGTATTACAAATGATAAATAACGAACTGGCACGGCGTTCCACCAAAAATGCGCGTGCATTATGAATGTCCCACGCACAGCACTTAATGAGACGACTGCCTGAAATGGGACAGCGCCGTTTGGGCCATCAAGCCCCGTATGCCCGATGTTGTGTGGACAATGCGTGCATGCATGCGCTTTGCCGCTAGTCCCAGCGGCGCGGGCCTCATTAATGCCAGAGGGGGGCAACGGCAGAGCAGGTGACAGCGGGGATGGCATGGGAGGAAAGAGAAGGCGGGTGGGAGAGGCGCAAAAGGCGAGGGAATTGTGAACGAGAAGGGGGGGGGAGTGAAGTTTTGGGTTAGGAGCAAGGAGCGACCGGTAGGGTCAGAGGAAGAATCAGAGAAGGGGCCGAGGAAGAATCAGAGAAGGAGCCGAGGAAGAATCAGAGAAGGGGCCGAGGAAGAATCAGAGAAGGGGCCGAGGAAGAATCAGAGAAGGGGCCGAGGAAGAATCAGAGAAGGGGCAGAGGGGGGGTTGCAGAGATGGGTAGGAGGAGTCAAGGTAGCCATATCCATCAAGGAAGTCGTTAATAATGAGATGAGCCAAACAGAAGGGCGGCACACTTCCTGTGCAAATTACAGCTTGCCAATTTATCATTTTTATACACCAATTCATCTTGGTTTTTTTTGCAGGTATCTATTTATTTATTTCATTTTGTTCCAAGCTCCTCTAAACTAGATTTATCGCTAGCTTGTTTCTCAAGAGGGGAAGCACCCTGTCGCATTTGCGTTGTAATGACATCCCTGTTAATGGTAAAAATAGACCCGCCAGAGACAACACATTAATGCTCAAAATAACTAAATTATAACTTTTTCTGTGAATTCGTTTGATTTTTGAAGATATAGCGCTTATAACTAAAAAAACATTTCTTTTGACCTGAGAATAAATTAACTCATTAAAATGACATTTTAAAGAGAGTCTTGAATCAGGTCAGCCATTAAATAAAAAGGTGCAATATTTTACGTATTACTCATGCACAGATTATAAACGTTACGTGTAAAGATGTTCTTTTCCCGTTGTGTGCATAAAAAGATAACACGTACAAAATAAATGCCGTTAATAAATTAGTGCTGGATAAACGTTTTAATACTGATGCCCAAATTGCACTATTTTGCAAATAAAAACCCCCAACACCTCCATGAATAACGTTGCAAAAAATACTTGATCAATATATAGTGGATATGATTCATCCATAATATAGGTTTTTGGGTTATGATTCATATCAGAACATATCCCAATCTCCCCTTGGGTATGCCCAGATAAAAGGCAAAATTAAAAGCTTAATTTACCGATTTACTTGCAAATTCGAATCCTCTGCATGCCACGATTCCGTATTAACCCCATAGGCTAATGGATATTTAAAGTTTCTAGAACTACTATCCGCACTTAAAAAATAATATTTGACCAATACCTAAAAATAAAATCACGGTCACCGTAAACTTGATATTTTATTCTATTTGATCACCAAACTCGAAAGAGAGAGTTATTTCTAATGTTAAAAAAAAACTTTTTCAAACACTTGCCTGGCTTCTAACTTCAATTTCACTCTCGTGACCAAGAAATTGCAGGTGAAAGGGTTACTTTCAGTGGAAGGGACAGGTTGGCTTTGATCAGCAGAACAGATGGCCTCAGCATGGCATGCCAGGTTGGTGTCACTGATCGTGAGCGGTAAAAAAAGGCGACTGTAGCAACACTGGCTCGGGCCTTGTTAAGTTCGTTCGCTAGCACACTACGAGGGCGTTTTTTTTTGCACTTTTGGGTGCAGTTCTCAACAGCTGCCACATCAAGGGATGAATTAAGCTCCGCTTTGATTGGCAAAATCAGCCAATACCGGATTTTCCAGGCCGCCCAAATCAGCTACTGCCAGTAGTGGTAATAGAATGAGTGATAGTCCGACACAAATGGCATGCAAATTTCCATCGTTTTTCTTTACCATTCATTCCCTTCATCAAAATGGAGCTTCCTTGCAACTGTAGAGCCTGCTGATTAACAGTGCTTATGACTGCAAAGATATTTTTTTTTTACAATCGCTGAGAAAACCTACTGATCACATATTCCTTTAGAAAGCTAAAAAGCCCAGCTTACTTTTACGTAGATCAATGTTATCCCTCGCTGAGACACTTGCCAAGAAAATTTCAAAAAAAGAATTGCCTTTTTAATTAGTCATATCGTTGAATAAGCATTTGTGAAGCATGGCAAGTGCACACATGCAGAAGATTGTTATTAGCAAGTCTTGCGAGTCAAATTGTAATTAGGCCTTTAAGGCTGTGCGACTAATTAATAAAAAAAAATATTCGCTTAAAATATATTTTAACCATGAAGGTACAACTGTTCGGTTTGAGGCCGTTTTAATGTTTTTTTAATTGTGATCAGGTAAACGGACAGTATATTGCACAATTTATGGCCACGTCAATGATCAATGATGAGCCACTTTATAACCATTCCTGTGCTACCTCTTCACGAGCCAACACCGTCCACCGTGGTGCAGTATGGGTAAAACAATGCCAATACCTGACACGGCATGGGGATGCTTTTATCCGGTAGTGAATTGATAAAGGATTGAATAAATTATATAGTGCATTCGGAGTTGGGTTATCCGATCTTTTAGGTAATCGCTTAACCCAACCGATGAGCGGTTCGATCACTCAACAAATCGGATGTCGTGAAGAAAGTTGCGAATTAAAAAAAAAAGTCCCACGCGTGCCGCTGGACGGGAGGTGATGGGGGTGGAGATTGCCGACATCATCTGAATCACGATGTTGGGGCTTGGCTTGCCCAAGTAATCGACAACAAAAAACAAGCCGTCACGATTTTATATCGACCAATTGACCTAATCGTGAAACCATTGTTCCAACTCTCTCGTTATTTCACTATACGGTAGATGCACACAGACACATCGATATACAAAACAACGTTCACATACACTGCTTTCAAGTAAAGTCTTTTGGTACAAGTGCTGCTAGCGAGCATTTATCCAGGACAGTGCAGCGCACGAGGGGGTGGGTGGTCAGTACCGTGCCCAGCCACCTCTGTCTCCCGAATGCGAGAGAGTCCTATACATTCGCAACCAATCTGGGCGATGTCAAACAGTACCTAGGAGGCTCTTAAAAAGAGGAACACTGTCGGCGGTTATACGAACGCTTTCTGGAGGGCTGACCTTTTGATTTCCCAAATCAAAACAATGGATTCTCAAAGGATGCACTAAACTCGTGGTCGTGGTTGGTAGAGATAAAGCACCAACATATCTCCTCTGGCCATTCCGCGGGCACTTGGAAGTCATCTCAAAAGAAGGGGCAACGATCTCCATCAACCAACGAGATGTACGTTTGCCTTGACCATTTAACCATATCTATTGCCGCCTTGGGAAGCTTGCCAGCGCTCATTTCATCGGGTCATGCGACTCCTCAGAGATGACTCCGAAAATAAATAAAAAACATAAAGAAAATATCAAGCAAAGAAGTTTGGCAAAAAGCCGAGACAAAAAATGCCAGTTTTCCAATGGATCCTGCTTAAAGTTAGAATTATAGTGAGCTATGCCCAGTTTTTAATAATTAAAGAGCACAAGATTGCAGGGTAACAAATGTGCAAGCAACCTCAGATAATGCCCGAACCATAATGGTTTAGATTTATGTCGCTAATAAGGCACCGGATGGGATTAGAAAACCTAGGATACGAAGTGAAAACAATTTGTTGTAAAGACATATTTTCTTTTTGCCAATATCAATATGTGGCAATTGTCCCCAAATGGCCGTAAAGTAATGTGCTCGCGATACGTGCTCGCATTAGCATTTGTTGATATCCACACCAGTAACTGAGGTTAAAAAGGTAAAAGATAAAGGTGCAGCCCTGCAATTTCTTGTTTACGCCACTGCTGGCAAAAGGGCCTTTGCGATAGGGAGCTCTAGAGAGCTCCGCTTGAGGGTATTTTGGTCTACTCTTCCACGCTGTCCGGATGTTTTTTTGATCAGTGTCGGTACCCACGTCACAGTTCGTAATGATGTAACGATGCTCGCCATAATGACGTCCCAAAAACAAACGACGTCCTTATTGGATCACGCATTTGGAAGTGAATAAACAGGAGAGTCTGAACAGGAGAAGTGTGACTCGTGAACACACCCTTCACAATGACACTTGCTTTATGGTGAGGAAAGTTATTTTATTTTTTCGCAATTTTCCAAAAATGAAATGGATTTGGGAATAAAAGCAACGTCAACCCACAGGAGTGAAACCAGCCTGGCTAATGCAGCAATACATCAAAGCGACTTTTCCCTCTGGTTGACAATAATTCAAAACTTTTCAGCTCTTTTTGAAGACTAATTGCCTCATAAATGTTCTCTTTTTTGTGTATACCTCCACAACCCCCGCCAGTTATATACACATTTCAAAGTCAGTATTAAATATTAGGTTGTACGTTAAAAAAAAAACTACAAAAAAAACCTGGCACTCACACAGTGGGTGCGAGGCAGTGATTTATTTTTAATTAGAGCTCATTTTTCTTGTCAGATCTTCAGCGATTTGAAACACGTTGACAGCAGATGTCACGCAAAATAAAATGCACCCAACTTGTATAATTAACTTTTCATTAGCCTTAACAAGTAAGGGTTCAAGAAAGCCATAAAGGGATATATACACAGTCTATAGAAACACTTTTTCTCTTCTTCATAACAAAAGACGCGCATGTCTCTCTTAATTTTCACGAAACGATATTTCTCATTATGCGTGAAAATGAAAATATTTTCTACTAATTGATGGATGATAAGATAATGAGTTGTTTCAAAAATAAATAATTCGTGAAAGAAAACGTCTACTTATTAACATATTGCACATACTATAATAAGAACAATGTCTCCCCATTTTCTCAATCCATTTGTTAAATAAGGACCTCGAAATTAGATTTCTGTCCTGGGAGTTGTTTGACCATACTTCACCATGCAATAGATTCTGCTGAACTGCCCTCAACTGCCGACAAAGCTTACCGAACTCATATTTTGAGCATGGTGCTGTATGTTGAACTTCTTTCACACAGTACGTAGCCAAGTGTGCTGATCGGAGGTGCGGTGGAAGGACAACAAACCCAAACACAAAAAAAAACACTTCTAAAGAACTGAGTTTTCAATGTGGTCACCCATCCAAGAGCTGTCCATGCTCAGTTCTGCATGGATTCCGAGGTCTGGTGGCATCGGGCGCATTCCAGGTGAATTGGTCCATAGATTTGGTCAAGTTAGTAACGCGCTGCAATGGGCTTCAGGGCTTCAGGAGAAAGAAAACATGAGCTTGTTGCTTGCCTGGGTAGTGGGCGCCCGGAACGCCGTGTGTTTGGGACAAAATGAAACAAGCATCTATTTACATTCCCAGGAACCGATTAACAACAGAATCACCCATTTTCATACCGATTGCTCATTAGTGCCGAAGAAAACAACTTCACTTGCACAACCAAAAAGTTTGCGATCTTAAAAAATGAACAAGATGCTGGTACTTGCGTTGTTAAAATGCTCCGGCTCAGACACAATCAGATACAATTTCAAAATAATATCAAAACTTGCGCAAGATGTATATGAGGGTAGGAGCCAAGCTAAAGATGGTAATGAAAGTTGACAGCTATTCACATGGTAAGAATCACATTTTCCACATAGTAACCCCGAATACTCGTGCGTTTATGGTAATATATGCTCAGCCCATAAAGATATGACTTTAATAAAAGTCCAATATTGATGTGACTTTTATTTTTTTAATGGTCCATTCCAAAAAACTTTTCTCTGTGGCCCATAAACATATCTATTTTTTCATAGAATCACAACCTAATGTCTGGATCTTGGGTATAATTCATAATTAGGGTCATCTGAGGTTGTAGAAAATAAGTGTCAGCCCTTCTAATACCCGGGGCTACATTCAATACATGGCCCCACAAAGGTCATGGTGTAAAAGGGTAAAACATTGCATCCTAACTTTTAAATTCTTCCTGACCACTCGCAATGTCAGCTGCACAAGGGTAACCCTTTTTTATCAACAAATTGATTGCTCATTGGTTATCAGCAACAGGCAATATGCTCGGACAGATGCACTGACCAGAATAAAACAGCACGGTTACGTGACTCAATTTGAAAACGTGTCATTTGGGATGCTGAACAATTGCTCTTTACGAATGATAATTTTCCCTGTAGTATATTTATGGTGTATATATAGAGGGTTGCACTCAACGTGGCTTTCGAGCTGCAATTGCTTCCCCCCTATTCGTCTGGATAGGGCCAGGGGATGTTTTTCAGAGTCATCAAGCAAATACCTTGCTCAAGCTACTTAAAATTCTGAAGCCACATTGGAGTGAGCAACTGCCAAAAACTCCCCGAGCCGTAACGAACTCTTCACTCAGTTGCTTCGCATGCAAACTGCTAAAGATGTACGCAAGCAAGAGTATGATTTCAAATGAATATTCAGGCATTCTCCGTCAGCGGTGGCTTAAAACACAGAGGAGAGACATTATTTTCCACCCTCATCAATAAAATAGAGTACCTCATAACGAAAAGTATGTTTCAGCTCATGCTTATGGAAGTGTCATTGTTTACAATAGAAAGCCTAACGGAAGGACACTACAATATAACTTCGAAGAAAAATATTTTAAAAAATTACGAATGGAATTTTCCAAATTTCATGGTCTGCTTAAGGAACCACATTGTAAAATATTGTTGTCAACCGTAAGTCAAAACCCTCCTTTCTCTCTTAACTTCCTCCACTACAGAAAAAACATTTGCCGAAACTTATGGCCATGATGATATACCTTTCAGTAGTAATGCATTTTTTAATTTATAATTTGTTTCCGTTGGGTTAGGTCATCGCATAAATAATGTGTGTGTTGTAAACCCTCCTCCACCCGACCCAGTCAATTTATGAAAGTGTCGCGCGATTCAAACACGCCGAATGTATGACTGCTTCAGCAGCACTACTGGTATTGTTGTTGTTGGGGAGCAATCTCACAACATTTAAAAAGGTGCGACTTTTCTCTGGAGATTGTGTGCAGCATCATCAGGTAACGGCGTTTCTCTGGAGATTACGTGCAGCAGCAGCAGTGCGCCTTTTGGCGTCATCTGGTCCAACACCATGTGAGACTAGGCTCTAAGAAAGCTGTCTCGGGTGTGGACCAATCAATTTCAAGGACAGTGCATGCATTATCAGAGTTATGTTTTTTTTTGCATTTCGACTGCAGGTATTGTGGTCAATGCAAACATGACTCCTTGTAAAAAAAGGTGTCAGTTTTGTTGCCAGATAAAAGGGTAAAAAAACAATTAGCAGCATCATTATTAGGTTGTTAACAGGAGCTCAGATCTCAACCTGATGATGCTGCACATAAACCTACAGTGAAACGTCATACCCATGTAAATGCTATGAGATTACCTTCTGAGCATTCATTACCTTTGACCTAATTTCAATAAACACTTCCTCATGATATTTTAGATCTATTTTAGTAACATCCATTGGTCATTTTTGACTTGCCACCACATTGTCACATTTTAATGTCATGGTTTTTGGGGTACTTCCACTCACAAAGTATACCGTTTATTCTTCTAATTGTGATGCAAGTGTTCTCCATGTTACTACACTGTACTGTAATGCTGCACTTGCTTATCAAGTTCAGGTCTCCCTTGAAAAAAAAAATTTCTCTCTCAAAAGTTACCGTGTTCAAACAGATTACTTAATTTTCGTCACATAATGAAAATAATCTGCACCGTTTACTATGGATCTCCATTAACATGCATGACCCTTGTTACTGAAACCAGACAACATCTTAGGATAGATCTACAAAGAGACAAGACATTCGTACAAGATAGATAATTGGCGAATATAAACCCACCAAACGTGTAAATAAGCTGCAGCTGGCAGTAAGGGCATCGTCGCTGCAACATTAATAACGCCGTTAGCCTTTTTAATAGTTACCGTTTTGCATACAAACTAAACGGCACAACATTTAATTACTGTTATTCCGAGCGATGGGAAGGCGGTAATGTTTATGGTGATGGCGATGAATGGCGGCGGCGGCAGGAGGCAGGCTATCGCTCATTTACAGTTGCCTCCACCAGTGGCCCGTAAAGACGCGGCGGCTAGGAGCGGGCGAGCCACAAATGAGGCCATTTCCATTCTTCGTACACCGTCCAACGTTTCCTAACTGTGGGATAAAGCTGCTGCTGCTGCTGCTGTCGCTGCCGCACGGACGGAAAGGAAACACGCATCGCCTGTCAACCCGAATGGCGAGACAAAACTGACTCCGTGGCGTGGTTCATCACGAAATACCGGAATTCCACTCGGAGGGGTAAAGCACGTGGAGCCCTGCAATTGCTTGCTGGGCTGCATGTCCAATTGACAACGATGCACCGCTGCCTCATCGCGGTGCTAATGAGTTGACCGTCGTAATTCTGCGCTTGCATGTTTGCCTTGTGCAGGAGAGTGGGTGTGTTTGGACAATGTGCCCACTGATACGTTTTAAAACCGATTGACCTGTGGGCCTGGAGGCATACGCATGGCCTTTGGGACATCCACCACTGTTGGAGATTGTATGTATGTTGAACTTCTTTTGCACAGTACGTAGCCAACCGCGCTCATCGGAGGTGCGTGAAGGTAAAGGTGCAGCCCTGCAATTTCCGGATTACGCCACTGCTGGTGAAAGGGCCTCTACCTGAAGAATCTCTCCAGAGCCCCTCTGAGAGGATGTTCTTCCACGGTCACGTGATGTCTTGGAAGAGGTGGTAGTACCCACCAGAGGTGTGGACTCGAGTCATGTGACTTGGACTTGAGTCAGACTCGAGTCATGAATTTGATGACTTGCGACTCGACTTGGACTTGCATAACAATGACTTTGTCCCACCTATGAGATGTGGACTCGAGTCATGTGACTTGGACTCGAGTCAGACTCGAGTCATGAATTTGATGACTTGCGACTCGACTTGGACTTGCATAACAATGACTTTGTCCCACCTCTGGTACCCACCCATTACCCCACCACACGAAACCTGCCGAACGGGGGCCAGCTGCGGTGTTACCCATCTATACTGCTGGGTGGGCGGAGGTGGCGGAGATTTGGGAAATGGTGCACACCGTCGTTTCCACAGCCGCGTCGGGAGATCGAAGCGGCGACGTCCCGGGTTGCAAGTCCAGTGCGCGAAGATCCATTAGACCATACGCCACGGCAGCGTTCCCCGCTCAGAAGGGCGAATCAATTTCCAAATCCTGATGTTGACATGCACGGCGAACCATGCCGCTGGTGCCTGCGTACTAAACGAATCTTCTCATTCCTCACAACTCGCCATCCGCGTGTGGAGCAGATGAGGCGGCAAGCACCCCCTTTGTCAACGCTTCCTCCGCGATTAGTTTGTGCGGTGAAAAGAGCCTTTGTCCAAATTTACACCAGTGCTGTGGAACCACCTCCACTCTCGCTCTCAGATCAGGGCACTTCAAATGGCTTCCTTTAAATCAGGTCTCAAAATGTGGCTATTTATCAGAGATGTTTCCCATAAAGCTCTATTGTAGTGCGATGGCTTTGAATGAAATGGGCTAAATCGTGTTACGCAAGCGATTATCAGCAACGCCGCGCGTGCTTTCGATCATTTTGTTTTTCGCTGTCAAGCTGTTTTTTTCTTCCTCTCTCCAAAAAGTGCCTTGCAATAGTTTTACGATGAAAGACATCGGGTGGCATAAACACTAATTATTATTGCCATTGAAGGTGCTGACAGGTACTGCCCGCTGCGTTCTTGGAAACGCCGAGCTGGGTCGAGCTCGCCGCCGATTGGCTGCCGCTCATCCTATGGGGCCCGGTGGCGGAGGCAGGAGGTTTGAGCGAGCAAAGGGAGAGGCAAACCCTTGGCAACAGCCAGCGCACCGTGCAAGACGCAAAGCGTGAGGATGCTTGTCAAGCATGCTCTGGGGCCTCCTTTCCCCTGGCTACGGTGGTCATGCGGAGTTGTTAGACCATACTTCACCGTGCTGGTCAATGCGGGTTGGGAGAAAACTATTGTTCGCCGTGGACGTAAGCGACGGATGGGAGTCGAACTCCGGGTCACGAGGTTCATTCGCCGCCGACTTTAATAAACGCAGTTGGGGGTTACAATGCCAATAGGTTGTATTATTTTTTTACACAGGAAAGAAACATTTTATATAAGCACCGCAAATGTAGGAGATTGTTATATATTGTATGAAAATGTTCAAAGCAGTTATTTGGTTTAAATTAATAATTTAACATTGCTTCCTCTGCAGCTACAATTGCATTAGGTTATTTCATGAGTGTGTTAAATTCAGGTACTGCTCCGCTATTATTACTGTTGTTGTTCATCGATGCAAGTGAGAGCGACTTGCTTGAAATATAAAAAATTTCTATCACATTCCACTATTCACGCTCGCCATCCCCTTAAATTTCGCTGTCGTTAACCGTCCCATTTTACTTCGACCTTATTAGAACAAGCGACATCAAATGCACGAGCTCCTTAATAATAACGGCCGTGCATTTAAAAAAATAATCCATCGTAACAAAGGTGACTACACCAATAAATATCGCACGCACACATTCATTCAAGAGACAGGCTGATGGATGAACAGAGGGACGGACGGATGGACATGACAAATATGGCCAAGAAAAACCAGCTACGGTTTGGAAAGAAGTCACCGATCATCTCATTTCGTATGCAGGGTCACAGATGCTGATTAATGCTATTGGTAGGCAGCAATGCATTCCACAGAAATATGAATAGCTACAGGCAACGAGGGCAGATAACAAAATGATATTCTGCGGGACTCTTCCTACCCAGGGGTCTCGTGAACTCTGCGATAGTTGTAATGCTGAAATATGATAATGTTTGTCAGTGACATCTAGAGACCCCAGGGGACTAAGTGCTGCCCCTCCACCACCCTCTTTACCCACACCTCCTTCCAAGAGGCCCTACACCACGCGTAATTGAAAGAAACAAAAGTAGAATTGGCGGGGTCAGCCAAAAGTTTTCGCAAAAATTCAATTTAAGTTGCATGCACACATTTTCATGCAAATGGTGTTGTTTAAATGGCGGTGGGGAGACAAGGAGCTAAATGATGCGGCTGCCTCTACGCCGTCACGTCTGCCGTCCTGAAAGTAGAAAAAAATAAGCCTACGGCAGTCTGATGTCAGCCACTACATGCCAATCTCGTGGCCAAGTCGGCTACCAAGTATGCGTAACAAGGTCTCATAATTGCCTGCGGAGGACTAACTTGAAATTGGCACTTCACGGCAGCGTTTCTCCAACTCCAACCTACTGGGACAGCTTTCAGAATCCACCTACCAACAAGACCACGGAATGCCTGCAGGTCTAATTTACGTGCAAATGCAGCAAGGGGGGGTAACGGTCGACACGGCAAGTTGGATCGTGGTCGCGCCCGGGGACAGAAGTTTAAGGGGCCACAGATTCACGATGCGTTAGCGACAAATCCCGCAGCTCACCATGTGATAATAATCTCGGAGAGAGAGAGAGAAGACAGACGCATGCTGGCGAGGTGGAAGGTGGAACAACAACCACGAGGGCGCGGACCCCCGTGTGGTCTCCCGGACTCGTTGCCACCGGTCCCCATTGCAGTGCAGAGCCACCACATGGCCAAAGCTCCCCCCCCCCCCCATTACCAGTTGTGTGGGACATCTGCCGCTTGTAAACAGACGCTCGTGAGTTCCGACCAAGCACGCCGGCAACCCCGCTAATCGACGTGGCATTCCTATCGGAGCGGACGCATGCGCAGCGCTCGATCGCGGGTAGTCGGAAAACAAAAAAACTAAGTGCATTAAAGCAGCCCCCTCGGCAGCAGCCAAACTATTCTTACGCTGTAAGTCCAAAAATAAAGATTTGGTATTGAATATTTTATAGCAGCTGACATGGCACGCGGAAATAAAAACAAAAATTTGCTCTTATGCCTCAAGCGGCAAGTCAGGTTTACAAATATCACGAGTCTGGGGTGACCAGAGAGGAAGCGGGCTTCCATTCTGGGTTTTCCGTTTGCGATCGGCGTATTTTCTTTTCAAATGGCCAGCAAAGCAAAGACGTCCGGTCGCATTCATTGCACTGATGAAGTTAAACAACCGACTCACTGAATGCACCGTTTACTCTATTGGGGGGGGGGGGGGGGAATGTCCACGGTTCTCGCTCGTACAATAGAGCAATAATATAAAGGGATGCATGCCATGTGCGGTGGAGAGCAAAAAAAAGACAATGGTTCACAATCAATATATAGCAGCCGAGTGTTTCGTAATATAAATTAGCAAAATATCATAACTACATTAAAATTGAATTATTGTGGAATAGTACGATAGGAAGTGGAGCCTTGTAAGTGTAACAAAACACATTTATGGACGCCAGTCATTTTGGATTGTGCAATGTCAATATTTAAATGTTGCGATCAATAGGCATGCAGAATATAGCACAGTGCGAGCATTACGATACGTATGGCGTCGGTGCATATTGGACACTACAATAGCCAATGAATATATATGGGGATTTTGTGGTTTGTGTTCAAGATAATGCTATTGAAAAATAGCGTGCAAACATACATTCACCACATGCATAATATATAGGTATACAGTCCAGCATTATCATACAATATGTTCAGACCAAGGGATTTGTACCAGCTCGCCTGGCTCTATGGGCCATATCGTATGTCGACGCGGCGCTCCAATGTTGCGTATTCTGACCTCACAATTTCTTCTGGAACGTATTTCTTTTATTTGAGATATTTTGCAACTGCAAGGGCGCCTTTCCAGTGGGTGCTGTAGTGTGCTTCTACACAGGACATTGCGTGTCTTGTTGTCGGAGAAACAAATAAGAAATAAAAAAATATAACAAGCTGGAGGGTGGAGGGGTGGAATGAAATAAATAAACAATGACGTGTGCCGGTGGGTCAATAAATTGTACGATTTTCGGAGAGAAACACATTTAAGTGATGAAAGAGGTGATGGACAGGGAAGGGAGACGTTGGAGAGAGACGGAGAGGCATGTAGAATTGTGAGGTTTACAAATTCCCAAGAGGGGAAAAAGGAGAATGCATTGGGATGGAAATAAACCAAAGCCTGCGTCTCCGCTTGTACAATTACTTATTGTCTGGCGATAGGAAATTGTAATATTGTCCTTTATTCTAGCCTGGAAAGTCTTATTGAGTATCCAGGCTTTTTTTTCCAGAAGGTCCTGCATTGGCACATTTGACAAATTCCTTTATTGAGCCTTTGGCTTCTTGTGGGTGGAATTCAGTGAATCCAAATTCAATTCATGCATTTCGGAGATAATACTAAAAGCACCACACACCGATGAATTCAAGAATTAATTGCTGCACTAGAATATCTGTTCTACCGACCATCTTCTGATGACCAGTTGCACTGTACCCTTAAACGCACGCACGTGTCAAAATAATAATCGACAGCCCCTGGACAATCTGCTGCTCGCTGAAAGCTTCCTTACACTGTGCCAGTCACAGCTGTTGTTTGGCCATACTTCACCACACTGGTTGGTGCAAGTTGATGAAGAGGTGGAGGGGTTGGACAGGATTGATACACGTAGCACTTGCCACTGATGCGGGCCGTGGCCAGAAATCAAACTCAAGCCACTGGATTCATATTGTAATAATGCCAAAGCTGCCCCCTAACCAAATAAAGCAATCCAACTCAATTTGACACACACCACAGACTAAACAAAAATCACTGGGCAGCAGTGGCGATACAGCTTACGGAAAAGTTTAAGAGGGGACAGGCGTGTTGATAACTTGCTCAGGAGCAGCAGTAATTTTTTTATCCTTGACAAAAATAAACTCCAAAGGAAACGTCACAATCCTCAAAAATGCATGCCCTTGAGGGAAGGCACTCTGTTGTGCACGCTCGGTGTAGGTGAGATTTCTCTGTTTTTTCTTCTTTTAATCTAAAAAAAACGTTTAAAAAAGCTCACGTAAAACAAGCTGTTACGTTTGAATAGCGGAGTGTTCCGAGCGCAGCAAACAGGCGCACCAGGAGGACAAGCGAAGACAGAGCAAGGAGCATACAAAGCGAGGAATACATTTTCATTTCACATCCCACCGACAGCACTCATGGCACACAAAGGCAGGAGCACTCAGTCTGTGGCCGAGTGCATAATCATTCCTGGGGGGCCAGTTACTACCTATGAGCTGTTACACACTTCAAGCCCTGCAAGCCACTACCAATCCTCACTGCCGCCAAGTAAAAGATTCCTGTGTGCCCAGTCACACGGAAACTTGTCAATTTATATCATGCAGCCGTTTAGCAAAAAATATATAACTTTGGTCGAACACATCCCTAACTAGCGGAATCCTTCCGGTCAGATGATTTTTATTTGGTCTCGTCGCCTAATTTTTTTATTGCATTATGCTTAATTATTCAAGTGTTTTATTGTTGGTGTTTTTCAAAAGAAGCAAAAATACATGAATTTTACACTGGAACTGTTAGTAGAGTTTTTGTAATGAGAAAAGAAAGGTCTTACTGATGTAAATTTTGGGAGTTTTTTTTTCAAGGTGTTGGGACAACAGTAATAAAAACATGAAATAAGTTGCAATGGTACAATAAACAAATACCCTGCATACTTTTAGTGAATTAAAAGTAACAATAACTTTCACGTCACAGCCATTTGTTAATCCACTGCTGGATAAAAGCCTGCCCAAGTTGTGTAGATCATATGGGCTATTAAAGCTGGTTGGTGCATTCGTTGCCAAAGAGAGTGGTGGTGGGCGGATGGGGTACACAGACCACCGGTGTTAGCCAAGATCAGGAATCAAACTCAGATCGCCAGGTTCATAGGGAAGTGCGCTACCCACTGCTCCAATCACTTGTAGGATTCCCTATCCCCTGCACAGAATGTATAACTATATGTATACATTTGAACTTCATATGTACTTCCACGCATACTTTCACAGATAGAAAACTAATCTGGAGTACAATGCTTAACCATCTCCAAAAGGTATTAATTAAAAGTACTGAAAAATAAATGAAGAGCAAGTATGTATTTTCCATTACATGATAAAGTCAGAAATCCCCTGTATAGCCTCAACAGAGTGTTGGGGCAAGTGCTATAAGCGAGCACCTATGCAGGTTGGCACGGCACACGAGGGGGTGGGTGGCCAGCACCATGCCCGGCCGCCTTTGTCTCCTTAGTGGCCATGTTTACACACAGCACCAGATGCTCATTAAAGTCGACCTAAGGGGAGGCCCAGGCTCGGTTGAGATAATCATCACTGGTGTTAACCGTGAGCGGGAATCGAACTCGAGTCGACGGGGTCCGTAGCACAGCAGGCTAACTGCTGCACGAACTGCACTACCGCACAGAAACACACACACCCGTTTCCTCAGAGATTCACAATGGCACTCCGACGAACCCATGAACACTCGAGCAAACATGCATTCGTATTGCCGAGGCTCCGAGAGCTGCAGACAACCTCATGTAGATTTATCGATGCGGATGCACTTGAGTAAAAATGGCAGTTTTACTGCACGTATGAAGTACGTGGTATAATTACGCCATTCCCACTGAATTATGCCACGTTAAAGAAAAGTGACCAGATAACAAAAAAAAACTGGAAATAATAAATATTTATTCAAAAGCTACACGATGAGCCACAAGGGCCAACGTTGAATAACCACAAGCTGTCATGAATACAGATACCTACGCAAAAAATTCGGAACGGTATATCAAATGGCTTCCTCTGTATCATGCAGAAACACGCTTCCCACGATGGGCATATAAAGCACACACTCATGCATGCGCACAGAGCCTAGGTCTGCCTGTACAGAATTAAAAACAAGAAAAGGAAATGCATTTCACGTGGGCAAAATTAACTTAAAATGAAAATGCTGCTTCTGTTCCATTGCAGGTGGTCTGAGAATGTTTTCTTAACACGACGTGATTGCGTTTGGTGGTGGAAATGGCAGTACTCTGTGATGCGAGGCAGAAAACAGTATTCGCTCAGGGCTCGCGTGGTGATTTAAATGGCGCAAATTAGGCAAACGGCCAAATTCCGCCCATACACGGATGTTCTCTCCCAAGACGCAATACAATTTAAGACAGTGGTAGCGGTCGCTTGGCATAAATTAAACAAAGCAAAATCTCATGGCCCAAACTAGCTCAAGGGGAATAATGGAGAGAGAAAACATTGTGCATCGAATACGAGCTCAAATGTTAATCCTCATAAACATAACAGTATGATTTGCATAAAAAGTTAATTAATCTCAGTCACCTATATCTTGTCTTTCTTCTCTCTCGACATGTTGATTGTTGTCTACAATTCTCTGATCTCATTAAATCGATATCTCTTGTTTACATCTTCTGTCATCTGACTTGACAAGGGGGGGGGGCCCAAACATTAAAGCCCCAGCAGTCAAGCTTTTCACGCCAATAATGCGAGGAGTTTTTAATTAACTTATGGGTGCGGAGAAGACAAACGGATAGAACTACAGAAAAGGAATACTTTTGCTCACGAAACGTATACATAGGATGACGTACGTGTACGTACACGTACGTCATCAGAACGAAATCAAAAGTAAAGGGCCATGCGGGAAGGCGCGTGGCACAGTTAAGGTAAGTCCCACTGAGCTATGTAGGTATTCTTCACAAGAGACCTGGCCACGAATTATAGCGCAACGATGCGTCTTATCACGTGGAAATGTATACCAGTCAAATACTTTCAATACATGTTGATTCTAAATGTGGAGTGAAAAACCAGAGGACCCGGGGATAAGTTCACGCAACCGTGGGGACAGAGACACGCTAACTCCAACCATACAGGCGTCAATATCTGGATCAGGATCAAACCCACGATCTCCTGCAGACCGAGCGAGGGAGTTAGCGTTGTAGAACACATCATATAATCGATTCTTAACCATGTTTTTTTTCTTCCTTGTTTTAATAAGTTTTGGAAAATGCACAATAGAGCACATGTTTCATATATTCGTATTAAAACATCTAAGTGGGGTGATTCAGGAAATGCAAATCGTTGCTTCCAAGTGATGCAAGCTCACCCAGGTGGTGCTAATTTTACATCAATTAGATGTTGATGACGATGAGAAACACGGAGTTACATCTTAAATTCTGCTGCAGTATCCACGAAGCCGGGTCCCAAAAGAGAATATGATCAATATGTAACCTAAACAAATTATTTGGTGATGGATGCTGCTGCTGCATTGACAGTGATGCACAAGCACAATTAACAACAACACGACTGAATGTGTTGAGCGTGTTACTTACTTTTGGTGTCGCACACAACACAGTGTGTAAATATGGCTCAATGTGTACACACGAATATTCTTTCATCGTTGTGTTGGCATCAAAGCCACACGTGTGTGTACCAAAGCACACCAGAAAAACGGGATGGCGACACGACGCGGCCCCATCCATTGCCGGAAATGTGCCGGACATGCACGTGCAGAAACGGCACACACGGTAACTGTGCACATGCATTTTAAATATGTCCGTGGCCTTCGAATCCATGCTGTGTAAACACAATGCCTTACTTTTCACACTGCGCCACATTCTCAGGGTCACAACCCCGACTCTACACCTTTCCTCATACTTCCCACTTTCTGTTCACATGTTTACTTTCACTTGAATAAAGTTTCCGGCATATAAGCAGCAGCAGCGTACACCAGAGGTCGCAAACGGGTTTTGATTCCTTCCCCGTACCCGTATCCGGCCGCACCAGGGTCACAAACGGGTACCCGTACCCATACCCTACCCGATACCTCGCTACCCGTACCCGGCCGGGTATCGGGTAGGGTACGGGTACCCGATTGCGACCTCTGGGATGAAGCCATGTTGCAGGCGTGGGTGGGTTGATTCTAGGAACTTGAATTGTGAGAAGAGACAAGACGTTGGGAAATGAGTGACAAACGGTTACTCACCAGTGACTCACGGCCTACCCGTACCCGGCCGCACCAGGGTCGCAAACGGGTACCCGTACCCTTACCCGGCCGGGTACGGGTAGCCTGGTATCGGGTAGGGTACGGGTATCGGGTACCCGATTGCGACCTCTGCCATACACACATTCTCGAGTTTATTTTCTCGAACTCGATTCTCTGCCAGAGTCCTTTTGGATTGGAATATAAGTAGTTCTACAAAATGAATGGGTGGTGAAATCACGATACATCCTGAAGATGGGGTATGTATGGACTCATCAAAGCTGATACATTCTGTGGCAAGGGACATTTTTTCAGAGTGAAAAATGCAAAGAAATAGACACACAAGAATAATAATAAATTCTGAAATGCACAGTATTGCATTGCTCTTTTCTAACAAGACCATTTCCAGTCAACTGAAAAGAAAACTACAGGCATTTGTGAATTAGCCAATTGTATTTAATGGTGGATATGCTGCGAATTTCCATTATAAGGACATCCATGTACACCGAGCGTGTACAATGGCAGATGTATTCCAAAATGGGAAATGTTAGTAATATCTACAAACACGCACACACACGGACACACAGAGTGACGTCCTTTAAATTATTCAGAAATGTTTAATTATGCAAATGAGGCATAATGGGACAAGCACCTTAACCTCAGCCCCTCCCTTTGTGACCACGCGAACGATAATTACAAACCACGGATTCGATGTTGCACCACAACTCTCGGATACCAAGCCAATGGCACTTTTTGCTGAAGGAGCATTTTCTTTCCTTAATTAGTCACCGTTCTTTTGCGGTTCAACCGAAGCAAACGTTTACGAAACGTGAGGCCTGATTCTGATAAGATATATTTCAGCCAGCTCAAATTTGAGAATCGCAGATAAACGGAGCGAAATGTGTTCTTAAAAAGCACAGGTTATGCTGTCCATCTATATATACGCTCATGTGTTAAATAATCCTTCATTATATTATAATAAACCTTAATTACTTTTTATATGTGTCCAATTAAATGTGTTTTAAATCTAAATATCTTCACGCATCAAATAGAAATAAGTTTACATTAAGCTGCGTCAGACCTAATGTCGGTTAGGTCAGGGGCAAGGGCTGTTAATAGAACAAAATACGTCCCATTACCTCTCATTATAGGTAACCTTTAATATTTTTAATTTGAATTTTTAATGACAATTAAAAGCTTGACATTTCAATTACGGGCTGTAATGCAGAGACGCAGCGCAAATGGAATCTCGCCACCCCTCTTTTTTTTGTGTCCATTAACACGGCTCCAATGTTCACCGCCAGTGTCCAATGTTCACCGCCCGTCTCTTCTCAACGCAGAGCGGCCAGGCTACGGTGACCCCTGGCCGTTTGCTCCAAAATAAACACGCCCTTGATGTCCTCCGCGGAAAGAAAAAAAACCCCCGCCAAACAAAACCTCTGTCGCGCCCTTAAACGGTGGCATTTTATCCTGCAAGACCGATTCCGTCAAGTAGAAGACGGACAGCGTCGTCAATGTACTTTCGTTTTGATTGCCGCAGGTTTGGCCGTTAATGAGAGTCCGTCTCAATTACAACTATTTTAAATGAAAAATGACGTACCTGATTAAGCCGATCTGTTCACACCATGACGCAACAACACTTGGCAACTTATTACCGCAAATTTCCAGCAGAGCGGCAATCTGCAAATGATTAGTTGGCGAGCTGCAATGAAATATGATATTTGCCCGAGCCCTGAGGGAAAGTCAGAACCGAAGAGCCTTGCTCCGCTTGAGACGAACGAACACTCACCGCTCATTCCCGCCTCACTGGAACCCCGCAGAGTGGCCAGATAGGCACGGCTTTGCGCGTGCATCACGAGCTGGCTTGCGTGCACGCGTGCGTCTACGACCGCGGTGACCAGGCTCCTGCCCGGAATGGTTATGTACGACAGGAGCAGCTACGCCGCAGCGCTAATGCCGCAAGCTGATACGGTTTGCGAAAAACCGCGTGTTTTTGATAGACCAGCAGCCTAACATAATTATACTGAACGGGGCAATAAAGAAATTTAATTCTCAGTTTTCATATTAAAATTAAGGCTACAATTACAATTTGCATTTATATAGCATCTAAATACTGGTATCTCTGAGACGCTTTAAGGGTTTATTTATATGTGTATTTGTTTGAGATAATGCGCAGTGATTCACTGCGCTTTTCCAGGAAATCTGTGTCTCTGGTTGACAGCGTTAAAATGTAATATTTGTTCAAATGTCTTCTTATCTGTTGTTACGTTGCGTAGTTTCCTTACCGTTGTTAATTTACAAATCTACACATTGCGTGTCCATGCCGCGCACATTAAATTGAACATGGCAGACCTAGCAATGTTGTGGTATATCCCATTAGCCTTTCCTATGGCAAGGGAGAATTTGGCGACGTCAACACCAATTTGTACAAATAAAATGCAGGCTCAGGAGCGACACAGCGCTTTCACGTCGTTTGTAGCGTATTTATTTAACTGCACCGCTTGCACGTAGGCTGGTGCTACGTGCCGCTGGGGTTTCTAGCCGTGGTATTTTTGCTGTTGGTTCCCTTGGCATGTCTTAGGTGACACGAGCAATGCAGCAGCGTCACTGACGACAGCGCACGGAACTCTACGTTACGTGACGGTTAAGTTTCCGGGTTGTGGCGTGTGTTGGGTGGCATGGGGGCCCAATGTTTCACTCCACATGCTGGGAGCTTCCTCAGGAACTACAGATCGTGGTATAACCAGTAAAATTGAGTTTGTGTAGCACAACCGTGGTAAAAGACTGCAAGTTAATATTTTTTTCTAGTGGTAAAGGTATGTTTTGGTATCACGGAGTAGGTGATTCTGTTAATTACAGACTCGCACCAGCCATAGGAATGGGAAATTTTCACCATTGTATCAGGCCCACCAATGGAGAGGAGCACTGCGCTACTGATGAACATGGAGACACTGTTTTGAATTGCAATAAAACGTTTAGATTAGCATTTCTCATTTTCGACTTAATCCCGTTTCCTATATCACACGTAGCCCTGTCCCGCATCGGCAATACAGGCCTTTATAGTCTTGATTAACAACACGTTCTTGAGCATTTTCCTTCTACCTACAAGCAATTAACCGGACAGTGCACAATCTCGTCAGATCTCAGAAGCTCAGCGGACCTTTACCCTGCACGGTGTGCTTGGATGGGTGAACTGAATGCGTTTGTGTGCTGTGCATTAAACTAAACTCTTTTTTATTTTATCAGGTAAAGTACATGTGGACATTTACAGCAGCCAAATAGTCGTAATGCATGTTTCTAAATGTGGAGGGAGAGAACACGCACACTCCAAATATACAGCAGGTGTCAGGGACGGGATCTAACCCGCGACCTCCTGCATACCAGGCGAGGGAGTTAACATCTCGCCACCGCATCATCCCCCCCCCCCTCCTCGTATCAGGCCCGTGTTCCGCCCATACATCTCACAGCGAGTTGCCGGGGGCTCTGCGAGCTGCCTGCCAAGATCTTCTGGCTGCCTCTAAAGACACAGGACACCCAGTCAGCTCGCATCTCCTCAAACTTCAAGCAGGGGAGGGGGGTATGGGGTGGGGGGAGGCGAACTTAAACGCATCGGCCATGGCAGGCGCTTGGCCGACGTTGAACCACATGCTTCCGTGAACTTTAAACGCCGTCCCAAAAAAACACACAAAAAGGCAAAGGCACCCCCTCTGGCGTGTCTGCCGGAGCTGTCTTGTTATCAAAGTCCACGGCGGGAACAACGTCCGTGAAATTCAGCCGCAGACCTCAAGAAAATCTCTCAAAAAAACTTTAAAGGGAAATTAATTTTCCATGCCACGGATTTGTACTGTTTTGCCAAAGTTCACAATTATCAAAGGCAGCGGCTTAGGCAAATGTGTAAAGGCAGCTCTGTTTTCATTTGTAACAGGATAATTGCAGGCAAAGTGACATCTGCTAGCTAATGCACCGCATCAAAGTTATAATTCTGTTGTGAGATTGACACCGGCCATCAGCTCTAAGTGGCTTTGCTGGTTTGGCTCCAAATCCATTACGAGGGACGACCTCTTTCTGTGGGCTCAGCTGGGCACTCGGCAGCCCGAGCTGCACCATGAAAGCAACGAACGTGCCATCTATTACCAGGCCAACTGGACCACACTGATTTAGAGCTTGGAAAAAAAAAACACATTTTAGAATCTATCAAACGCTGAACCCTTTAGCACAACCTCCCAGGCAGAGATCAAACCAGCTGCTCGAACAGGCCACCATTGCAGAGACCTTATTCTATCGTGGTAGAGTGCTGCAAAAAAAAATTTGCTATAATACACATCACTCAATATCGCTCATATGAATTACGTTAAAATATTTTCCCTCCTCATTTTAAAATGTTATATTTATTTGGTTTGTGGTACAGTATAAGTGTATTAGAAAAGTAATCAATGTAGCAAATCCGGTCTATTTTTTTTGTTTCTTTATATATAAAAAAAAGTAAAAGTGGAAGCCCTAAGAAATCGGTACACCATAGTCAGTTGATCGATAGGTCGCATGTGTGGGCCGTCCGACCTCTTACGAGATTTCTTGCCAGCATGAAAGAGTAGGCCAAAGTACCCTCTCTAGATTGGCTCTCCGGAAATCCTTCTAGCGGAGGTCCTTTCACCAGTAGGGGAGCGATAAAGTAATTTATACTGCTGGGCGGACGGAGGCAGGGGTAGATTTAAGAAACTTGTCTCATTGTTTCAACCACCGTGGCACAATATCAAGCCGGTGACCTCTGCACCACGTCAGCATCCATTTTATAGATCATGATATCCAGTAAGCCAGCAACACGAACAGATACACCACATATATTTCTTTTTAAAAAAAACGAACAAAAAGAGATGATGATGACAATAATAATATCAACACATCACATCGCGAGTGATTTATGCGTTGGAGAACGAGACGCAGCGGGGGAGAGGCGCGTGGGAAACGGAGTGACACAGATGGCTCCCGCTGTTATTGTAGCCGCAGCCGTGTCTGCGAAACACTCGCAGGCTTAGCGTGCACCTGCCCTGGCACCAACTATAAACCTCCGCTCTCTAGCACGAGGGACAGCAGCATGTTAAAAATAGCACGCGCGTTGCAGGCAGGGCACGCATACACCCCACAGTAGCCATCACGACGGCAGCCGCCAGTCGTGCCCACCTTGGCTCACGTCCAACTAGGGGCACTTTTTACGCCACGCAAAAAAAGGAAAAAAGATCCCCTGGTGTAACTACACAGGGCTCTTGAGGCAAGAGCTGGTAGCGGGCAAGCGCCACGGAGGCCGGTACGGCACACGAGGGGGTTGTAAGCCAGGCCAACACCAAGGATCAGAGGTCACCCTCGTCCGACATGGAACTTCAGAATCAGAATATTTGTTTCTACTGGAGAAATCCGATGAGCTATCAAGCTCTTTCCACAGATGTCCAGTACTTGGGCTGACATAGCACACAAGAAGGCCACTCTTGTAAATCACGTGACAGGGGTCTTCGGTATTGATTGCCAAGCGGTTGGGAGTGAGGTGTCAAGTGTGTAGGACTACTGATCAGCTTAACAAAGATGCCAACATTAAAGATTGGTCAGAGTGCTCGTTAGTTTGAACATTTGTTCTTGTGCATTTTTATGAGTCAGGTCCATGAAAAGCGTACTGCGCTGAACACACAGTCAGCTCTTTTTGAACAACACTGTTTTAAGTCTATTGCAAAACTGGCACAGACTCAAGGATGGATCCCGTAAACTGGACAGCAGATCGCAGCGGGCTATGGATCGTAATCGGCGTCGATTGGGGTCCGTTAAGGGTGGTACATGGTGAGACTATGCAGGTTGGCCACGCATCGACAATCCTTATTCATAAAGGTTCACAAATTGCCTCATAAAAATAAATTGGATGTTATCATTTGAATTTTAAACTTTCGTTTCTGTTCAAGCCGCAAGGATATTGTATTGCAATTTTAATAGAGACATGTTTTGTATTTGTAAGTAAGGATTTTAATAAAATGCATGCATGTCCTCTAAAACTTTCATTCAAATTTTCCTCCTTTTACACAATTTTATAGATTTCCATCTGTACAACTATATTGATAATACAAATTACTAAATTGCAAACTGTTATTTTATTTGATCAAGGCTAACTTATTATGAGACCCTATTTATATAACTATTTAAAATACATATATTTGCTTCAATTAATTCCTTAGAGCACTGCAAATGCATATTTTGAGAAAAGAACAATTGCTATTGTGGTTTTAATTTATTTTATACAGCATGCAGTTGTAGTCATAAAACGTCCTTGATTTACACTGACAATTACATATAAACAATCACACGTGTTAAACACACTGAAAGCCTGCTAAGTTTAACAACTGCTCAATAAAACAGCAATGTAAGAATGTATTTTTTTTTCAAAACCAAAGGACAATGTTCTTTTCTAACCCTCTGACGAACGTTCGTGAATATCTACGCGCCACATTTTTCCATCCGACGTTCATCCGTTGCCAATGCAGCTTTGAGGGCATCTCCATCAGAAATCATTCATCATCTGCCGCAGCAATCCGACAGGGCGGCAAGTGAAAGGGTGCCTCTGCTCCGGATCTCATTCGATCAAGACCAACATCTCCCTGTGGAGGGGGGTCAAACCTTGTGCCGGAGCAACGGCAGGAGCATAGCGAAGCCCTGACTGCAGGCCCCGTGTGAACGTCACAGTTAATTTAATGACAGCTTCTTTCCCGGCCGCATAATTCGCGTTCAATCCATCGGCTGTGCCTGATGGATGCACTGCAGAGAAAACGTGGGACGCATTTGCCCTGTTAGTAATGTGCATCTACCCAGACCGTGCTTCAGAGGAGGCTGACCACATCTGTTGTGCGTCACCACGGATTTGTAAGTTTTAATCACGTGAAAAGAGAAATGCGGGCGGATGGTTTGGTGGGCGCGGTAGTGAGCGCATCGTGCTATGAACCTTTTTGTCTAACAGTTCTAGCTTGTCCCTGTCGTCAACTCGCACTGACCGACGTGGTGAAGTATGGCATTCATCCAGCAGTAGATTGACAAGGGGATGTAAATGATTACAGGTGGTAGATGCGTTCCGAACAGAGGGGGGAGCGATGGGAGGAGCCCTACGGGTGCCCTGTGCATGGGGGAGGGGTGCGCCAGGAGGCAACGGTGGTGTCGCAGTTCGCGCGCTGCACTACGAACCTGGTGATCTGAGCCGGTCCTGGGCCCTCCCTAGGTCGACTCAGCCTCAAATGAGTACCTGGTGCGGTGTGTGAAAACATCGCCGCTGGGGATACAATGGCGGGCGGGCGTGGTGCTGGCCACCCAACCCCTCGCGTGCCGTGCCGGCCTTATAGGTGCTGCTCGCTGAAGGACTTGCCCCAACAGCCTGTTAAGGCTATAAGGGGGATCTTTGTCGTTGTTTGGGGTGCGCCAGGTGTGGCCAAGGAACGGGGGCAAAAGAGATGGTGACGTTGGGGGTATGGGGGGGGGCTCAGCTACATATAGTGCCCCCTCGTTCACAATAGTAAAAATAATCTCATTATTTGAAAAATATGAAAGTGAGAGCTTCATGAAATGAGGCAGAATTTCCCTGTGTGTGTACGCTTGGCAACAGTGGCCGGGCATGTTGAAAAAATTATAAATAAGAGTCATCACAAATAAATTACCTGGCAAAGAAATGTCTTGGCACGAGTAAAAGCTTTTGGAAAAATGTCACACAATGACATTGGTTGGGACTATATCTGTATAACACAGCGTTCATTTCAATCCAGTCTGGTTTTGCCAGGTAGTGTTAGCAAACTCTTGATAGTACCTAGACGGTTAAGGGTTACCTAACAAACGGCAACAACATTTACAAGCATTGCAATATTTGTAGACGCATTGTGTTTTTTACACTCGGACATTACGTATGCCCTCTTAGAACACGTTTGGAAATTTTTGAATAGAAATAGAGATGTAACAAAATTTTGCACTGAGGGAAAAAGAAACTCATGTGACCCAGTGTTCTTCACTAATTTTCAGAGGGAGGCCACTTTCGCTCGATAAAACATCATCAGTGTGAGGGCCTCCAATTGTTTAGCAGCACGATTATTGTCAGGGGATGCACGTCAGGGCCCGCACTAAAGGCCACTAGGGGCCACCAGTGCCCCACACTGACGTCAACAATAACGTAGCGGTCAGGAAATTACGAGAAGTCACGCATTTTTTGTCATGTCACATATGCTTTATGCAGCACGTATACAATAAGTATACGTGATGAATTGGGAAGACAAGTAAACCACACGAGATAATTGTACAGAGCAACAGGGCTCTCAATCATGAGAAAGTGAATTCAAATCCTTGCAAAAGTTCAACCCAGCTCCATCATCGCCATCTTCCCAAGAGCGGTGAAGACAAGCACCACCTGGCGAGCAACACTTAGTGGGAATTCAACGGTAATACTCTAAAAATTTAATCATCGGAAAATGCCCTTTATATACCCAGGGAAGAGCCTCACTGAGCCTCAATACTCTTTCTCAGAAGAGCCCTGTATTGGCATGTGTGTCCAATTTCATTAACGAGTGTGTTGGCGTTGGCTTGTGGGAGGGAAAACCACAGTGCTTGGAGAAAACCCACGCATGAAAATATGAGAGATGGTGACGACTTAGTTTACCAGTCCTGACCTTCGGAATCTGGAATTTTCACCACTTCCTCAAGACCACCGAAAGTGACGGGCACGGCCGACTGCTTATCTGAGCAGTCAAACAGAGTCTTGAGATTCTTCCTCTTTAGTTCTCTACCAATCCATCCTCGCCCATCTTGAGCCTTCCTTTTAACTTCACACTTCCCTTAGAATTTGTCGAGCAGGCCTTTTTATTTTTAAGCCTCTCAGCTTCTTTTCCAATATCTTTCCTTCTAGAACTTCCTTCGTCAAGCTTTCCACTCTGCTAAAACGTGCCCAATCGACATCCATTTCTTTCTTCTGGATTGTTCCAGAAGATTCAGGCTCTCCCTCTGGAACCTACTCCAGAACTGCTCGAGAACTTCTCATTACTCTCTTGAGATACAGCCTAAAATTACATTTGCAAAAAAATACAAATAAATCACGACGGCGACTGCAAAACTAAACTATAAAATAAACATGTTTTTTTCATTTTACGAGGTAAAGCCCATTGAGCTATGTAGCTCCTTTTCAGAAGCGACCTGGCCACAAATGATCGCTCAACGAAGTGGCTTATCGCGTGGAAATGTATATCAGCCACCAAATACTCTGAACGCACGTTGATTCTAAATGTGGAGGGAAAAGCCAGAGGACCTGGAGAAAAGTCCACGCAACCACGGGGGAGAACACGCAAGCTCCACAAATACCGGCATCATCAGGGTCGGGATCGCACCCACGACCTCCTGCATACCAAGGCGAGGCAGTTGACATCTCCGCCACTGTGGCGCCCCCACAACTGTATGGGCATTCGGTCCCCGTGAGCTGCATGCGTGCGTGCGCGTCAAAATCACAATCTGTATTTAGACTGGGGGAATCCGATGAGCTATGAAGTGTGCGGCGCGGGAGGCCCCCTACCTTCCACTGCCGCTGGACGTTGCGTGCGTCCCGCGAGCCCTCCAGCACGCCTTCCTTCTGGCTCGCGTCCTCCAGCACGTTGGCCGTGGTCTCGGCCTCGGAGAGCCACGCCAGGAAGCGCTCCAGGTCCAGGTGGTACTGCTGAACGCGCTTGCCGGCCTGCTCCAGGGCGGCCTCGCGGTCGTTCAGGCTGAGCCACGACGTGCGCACAAAGACAAAGACCCCACCCCCCCCGTGTAGCCTTAACAAGACGGTAGGGGCAAGTGCTGTTCGCGAGTAGCAATCTATATGAAGGCCGGCACCGTGGCGCACGAGGGGGTGGGTGGCCAGCACCGCGACCGGGCCTCTCCCGAGTGCTGATGCTGACACATTACGCCAAGTACTCATTTGAGGCAGAGTCGACCTCAGGTAGGCCGAGGACCAGTTTAGATAATCATCATGCACACACCGTCACCATCAATGCTATCTCACATTATCTGTGCAGGATTCAGTCGACCAGTCTGTCCAATTCATCTATCTGTACTGTCAAAACATGTCTCTCGGATTTTTTTCCTTTCACCGCTCATCTTTGGAATTCCTGCCCACTCATTGTCTATTTTCCGAAGTTCTTAAAACCTTGCTCAATTGAACAAATAAGTTTGATTTCATCTCCTCCACCTTCAATGCTCGGGGCTATTTTGTGCACTCAATACACTGTGTACATGGTAAGGATAAAGGTTCAACCCTGCCATTTTATATTCACATCACTGTTGGAAGAAATGTCTCCACCAGAGGGAGTTCTAAAGAGCCTCCTTATAAAGTATTTTGGCCTACACTTTGACACTGGCCAAAAGTCTTGGAAGAGTTGGAAGCACCCACACTTTACCCCACTAAACGTGACCTTGGTGAACCCATTTATACGACTGGGTAAGCAGAGGTGGAGGGAGGGGTGGATTTCAGAAACTCTCCCATTATTTAAACAGAATCAAACCTGCAACGTCTGGATTGCAAGTCCAGTGTGCTAACACCATAAGACCATTGGGGCAGCATCCCATTGTAAATGGTATTGACTGATAATGACTGTTAGGGCATATCATGAATCCCATCAACCATGCCCCCAGCTCCACATCGATGGGTTGAATTGTCACAAATCAGATTCAAGAATCAATTCGTCTTGTCATGTATTTCTCCAATCTTTAACACATAGGCTTCGCGACCAATATTATCCGTAAGATCTTTCATGAGATAGATCGCGTAAATATAAATGTGCCATTAAACCCGCCACCACTCGACACAACCAATTAGTAAGGTTTGTCACGTAAACAAAAACATGCCAAGAAGTTACTGTCCAACACACCGGTGTGTTGGACAGTAAACCCACCACGACATTTACAATTCGAGTACCGTGACGTTTCGCCAGTAATTACAACCAGCCTCATCAGGCGACAGCCAGAGTTGTTTCCGTCTAAAATAGAGGGGGGTGAATGATGTCGTCACTTGTGAGCCAATCAGGTGCGATGACTAATGGGGGAGGGGGAGGTTAATGTATTCATATAAATTACAATCCATTTTAATCCAAAAAAAACTATTTTATGGATTCTCCAATCTTGTTAGTTATCGCTTCTCAATTCTCTTTTCTGCCTCGTTTGTTTTGTTCACTTTGGATTATCTGAACGTGTCTCTCTGTATCGGCCAAATGGTAACAACAGTGCGTATCGTGCTGCGCACAAATCAGTAAATCATCGATTGTGATTAAGCGTGACTCAATCCATGTCGCCGCGAGCATTGGAATCGATTTCAGTTGATGGATCAATAAAGCATTACAGGCCTAATAAATGCATACACTATGCATACGGCAAAGTGGAGCAGTAGTTAACCGTAGTTAAAAGTGTGCGGATCATAAATGAAAGGTTACAAGTTCAAATCTCAGTCAATAAATTGAGCACCACTTTGTAAGAGGTCACCCGAGGTTGACCTTTAGAAATATTCATCACCAACACCACAAGAGTGTGGAATATCCATGACTTGGAGAAGGTTGTGAACAGAAGATGAGTACGTGTTTTTGTGCACACACTACTTTGACTATGACACTGAAGCTACGATGACATTGTAACTTAATGTATGTACAATCGTGTTCATGTTGAACCGCATAACAGACAATATGACGTAAAAATATGATTATACAGTGAAATCAAATAAAGTATATAAATAAAGTATGTATTTATATTTTTACAAAAATATAATCAGTAGTCCATATTTGCTCATCACATGTAACTTGAGAATGAACTGGACTAAATGTGCAAAGCATTAATACAAAAGTAATTTACTCCATTAATTACATTTTCATGGCATTGCTTATTCACATATTTCAGAAGTGTTGGGTTGGACCAGCCTAATGCAATGACATTATTAACATATGTAAACCTGACAAGTGCATTTTACATATTAAACAACATTATTATATAGTTTTATATTTTTTATTTGATAAGCGAGAGCTCAAGGTTTATAACACAGGAGGATCAATACGGCTCGGCACCAATAACAGGGCACGGAATTTAATGGCCTCCCAAAACGGCCTGGCATTTATGAGTTGTGTCATGTTGTTTTGGGATTTATTGACGCAGAGCAAAAGGCTGTGCGTGTAAATGCCTTGCAAAGGGGACAGAAGGAGGGTTTCCAATCCAGCCAGATTTATTGGCACGCGGGCTTTCACGGCTGAAAACTTAACTTTTGGATAAAGAATTGTGCAACGGCGCTGTATAAATCAGCAGAAGTTTTTCGGTATTTCGCCCATCTTGGATGGCCACAAACAGTTGGCGTTGTCCGCCCACCCACCCCCTTGTCATGTGTGTGGGTTTTCTCCGGGCACTTTGGTTTCCTCCCACGTGTGTAAACACTGATAACGGGGAGCTTGCTGAACATCTCGTTATAAACCATAAACTAATTATAGATGTGAATTCTAGATTTGAAGCTTTCGTGACTGCAAGGATTCATATTCTTAGGTTTTTTCGGTAAAGTCACGTAGGTAAAACCATTCTACACAACAAAGACTCGTTTCCTGGCAGCGATTTCAGCCGCATCACATCTACATAACAAAAGGCTCAGTCCCTTTTACACGCACCTTTACATCATCCGCATCTAGTTTACACAACAAAGGCTCATTCCTAACAGCGTGCTTCAGCCACACCGAACCTCACAAAAATAATTTTCAGGGCCTACCTTGGCTCCTCCCACCCTCAACCAGTATGTTTACAAGGACGGTTTTCTTGGAATTTCTCTCACTTGATGCAGCTATCGTGCTGTGACGGTTCCACCTGAAGACGGAAGCTTGTGTTGCCTCCGAAACGTCGTGATTTTTATTTTATTTTTATTTTACTTTTATTAATTAAACATTTTTACCTACGTGACTTTACCGAAAAAACCTACGAATATATATGTGAAGTATAGAACAAAAGAGCTTTGGCAATTAGTGGCGCCTTGCTCCAGCTCCCCCCCACCCTCATCCACGCTTGACTGTGATTTCCCGCACCTCTGAACTATTCTCTCGATCTCAGAGCGACCGGAACCTGTGCACACATATCAATTCGAAATTATGATTATAATTTTACTATTATTATCTATTGTTATTATATAATGCATTGGAGGAGGTGTGTTCATTTAAACACGCAACAAACAAACAAAAAAATACGATTTGTGGAAGGTAAAAGTTACCGTCGGATGATGTCCGACCAAGCCATGTTGAGTTTTCCCGTCATCTCTTCGACTTTGTGGGTGTCATCGGCGGAGTAGTCGCGAAGCAGCTTTTGGGCGAGGTCGTTCGCCGCGTCGACGCTTATCTGCCACTGTCGGAGCTCCTTGGCCAAACTCTGTGGCAGAGAGGCAGCTGTGTCATTACAAACATCGGGCACCGTGCATAGAGAGAAAAAGAAACAATGTCAAAGTGAGTGGTGGGTGGACACGCGTTTGTACGCTCCCGTGGCTGGCCTCCACAATTGTAAAGAAGAAACACCTCTGCTGTGCAACCAACTCTGCTATTGGCAGTCGGCGCGTAGCGCAGGGCTTGTGCTCGGCTGGTTGTTACACCGCAGGATTATGAGCGATGACGACGGATTGCCAGAGGCCGTTCATCCAGCAGTGGAATGACCACAGCTCGCGATTGTGACAAATGTGTGCATTCTGCACCGAGGGCACTGCAGTTGACAACATCCTTACGAGGTGAAACTGTGAACTATGAACGTAGGCTTCACGAGTCTCGGGTCCGCTTAGATGAGAATATCATTAGAATGCATTCATTATCGGTGCAAAACCTTTTTACCAGCGCATTAACCCGAAAACACTCTCAATTAAACCTTTCAGCAGATGCTTTATTTGATTAAACTTCCCATGACCCAAGTAATAAAGAAGTTGAGTAATGTACATATATAAATATATAATGCTTAAACCCACAGCGTTAAAAGACTAAAACAGTCGCACACTTTTCTCTGGGGGGCGAGAGAGAGAAAAAGAAAACGTGGCTAAGAAATAATATTCTCACATTACACAATATCATTTTATATAAGTGCAGAAAGAAGCTTGGGGTGGGAAAGAAAAATAAAATAATTCAATGTGAGCATTACTCTAGGGTGCTAGGACAGTTCAATATTAGAAAGTGATACATTTATTCATGAAGTTAAGAGCCGCTATATGATGGCGTGACAGCCGTTAGCCACTGCCGAGACGGTGCCAATTTCACGCTAAAATTCCAGGAAGCAGTTCGCGACTCACCCTGGTCCCTGCTACGAGAACTAAATCAAGAAGGATCCACGCCTTTCGCCAGATTCAGAGCTAGATCTAAGTACATTGTGTTGCCTTAATGCATGTTTTACTCCGACTGATCTTCCAGGACTTATGGTAATCAGTGGCGTAGGTTACACAAATAAGCAACGCTAAACCAGTGTTGACCTTCTGGGTCTCATGAGCAGTGTTGAGACATGTTAAATTAACACTGCTGGGTATTTAGATTCATATGTAGCAAAACTGATATTAGTATTTATTTTTTTAAAAATATTGTAAGAATGCTATTTCATTACAAGTTCTCAAATAGAAATATGTAAAACGAAAAACAAATGTCACTTGACTATTAGCACGGTTGGCTACGTACAAGGCGAAATAAGTTTAACATACGTACATATATGACGACGCTGGAACTGACTGACCGAAGAAAGTGTAGGCTTAACGATGTAGTATGTTTATGAATGTCTCCACTATGCAGGACTTCATAACCACTCGTAAATAAAAAAAACGAAAGGCTTCATTGCCCGTGAGGGCCAAAAATACTCCCGAGCAAATAATGCGGGAAACATTCATGGGGAAAAATAAAAATAAATGGGAGCTTATTTATTTATTTAAAGCACATTTATGATGCATGTAGCCTTCACGGGTGGAACTGCGGTGCAGGGGTGAGCGCACTGCAGCGATAAAACAGGGCGAACTGAGTTCGAGTCTCGATCACGGCAAACTTCAAGTCGTGAGAGGTATCTGAATTAGTCATGTGGCCCCCACATCACCAGCTGGCACTCGTCAACTTGGCAAAGTATGGTCAGTCAGGACCTGTTACAGTCTGAGGAGGCCTTCATCCAGCAGTATACTGATTGAAATAACTAAAGCTCAATCACGAGAAAAAGCGACAGAAATTATTTGTTGCAATGAATTGCCCATGAAATATAAATTGTGGTCTTATTGCATTGAAAGTAGAACATTGATAATTGAAACAACGGACAGCAGGCCTACCAAACAAAGTGCAGTGGCACCAGAAATCAGTGACAACATCTAACAGTAGATGGAGAATGCCAATGCACGACAACAATACTGATGTGCGTGAGAAGCAACAATTTACCCCTTTCGCCAAAATGTACAGATGTTAAAATGTGGAAACATCAGATGTTTTGAAGATTTCGGCCATTAGCACTGACGGGCCAGACCAATGAGCAACCACTGTGCTGACTGTTTTTCTCCGGTTTAACTCGTTTTGACAAGCCGTGTGCCCACGCTCAGTGATGGGCTTGAATAAACCCGGAATAATACATGTTGCTCATGTCTGCACGGGATTCCCGCCCATAACGATAACACAAAGTAAAGGCTTAGGCATTTCTGCGACAGGCGCAGGATGGAAATTTGAGGGGACGTAGATGCGCTTTGACTGCAATGTTATGTAACGTCATGAATGGCCAGAAAAATAAAAAGGCCATTAAATAATTTCACGAAAAATAATTCCAAATGAGGCATCAGGCAGCAATATCGTTCAGGCCTGTAGTGTGAGGTGGGTGGGAGTGGGGGGGGGCAGGGGGTTAAAAGTGGGGGGCTGATCCCCCCCTTTTAAACACTTGACCCCCCTTATGTTAATTCACGATATACAAACTGTGCAATATATTTGGAGGGGGATGGATACTATGCCACAGTGTTGTACAATTAAGCGATGAGAGTTGCAGCATTTGCTCGTAGGCAGACAAGGTGGGAGCTAGGGTAGAATGCACAATAACCAACACCATATCTTATCGCTACTCGTTGTGTTTAGCGTTCGACAACGTGCTCCAAGTTTGTTGAACATTGACAGTGAAGTGCTCTCCCCCGCCCCCAGAAGTCTTTGTGCAAGGTCATGCTTACAGGAACCCCGATGCCTTTGAATCTTTCAACGGTATCGAAATTATACGCAGCGCCGCCGAGTTGATAACATCTGTGCGGGGAAAGCAGGTAAGAGCAATTCCCGGCCAAGCAGCTGTGTGCTTCCTGCATAAATCATACAATTTGAAGTCATCGCCCATTTTATTTGCCTGCCTAGTCATCAGTGAAATTTGTAGCTTCTGCTGTTGAGCGGGAAGTCCCAGAGAGCATTTGGAAATGTCAGCGAGTAATACCCCAGCCTCAGAGGCATTACTGTGCGATTAGAGTTTCTTTGTGTTTACCGGCCGTATTGCATGCTACATAATCAAGCAAGAAACAATTAAAATTCAGAGAAAACAGTGGGCATAGGGCCTCCTCATTTAACTTTTTTTTGCGATTCCGTGAGTGTGGTGCTCATTTGCAAACCATCTTCATAATTAATGGGGACGACACGTGTGTGACAGTTAACAACGGTATTTGCATTCAAGATTAATATTCCTCTACCGTTATGAGCAATTGTGAGCTAATGAAAACTGTTTTAATAATCCCTACCCTGGGCCTGCCAGTTAAATACATCAGCGTAACTTGCGTCTGAAGTTATTAAAAATACCCTGTTTCATAACTTACTGAGGGCCGAGAGAAATATTCAACGGGACATGTTTCAAGAGAGAACCTGGATTGAGAAATTGTACCATGAAAAATGTTTAATTCAGGTAAATGAGTAGCCTACAGCTCTTCAACTATTACTCAAACGTGTTAAAGAAAAGAAATATAATAAAGTTTGTCCAAATGGATTAGATTATTCTCCACGCCGTTCGTGTGTAAAATTAGGAAATGGGTGGAAATACTGGCATCTACATTTAATTAAAATATCATTTTGTGGCTTGCCTGGAAGCCTTTATATAATGTATTTCAAAATGAAAATCAAAATACCAAGAAAAATAAACTGCTGTATATAAATTGTGCATTTCAGCTCCCGAGTGCTGATGTTGACATAATGCACCAGATACTAATTCTAGGCCAAGTCAACTTAGAGAAAATCCCAGGACAAATTCAAATACAAATTGCTCATGGTGATGCACAACCTGGAATGTAACACTGGGACTTTACTCTCGTAAACGAATGCAGTCACCACTCCACCACCACTACCCATATTTACGGATGAAGAAAATGCTGCTCGCAATATTTATCCACAAAGACAACGATCTCCCATGAAGCCGACACAGGCTGTCGGGACAAGTGTTAGCTCATACCCATAGGGCCGTCACAGCATAAAAGTGCGAGGTGTGGCAAACACAATTGCCGACCGCCTCTGTCTCCCAGTGCTGAGATATTTTTACACACAGACCCAGGTACTTATTTAGGGCTGAGTCGACATAGGCGAGGCCAAGACACAGATCCCCCCGTGTAGCCTTAACAGACTGTTGAGGCAAGTGCTGTTCGCGAGCACCTTTGAAGGCCAGCACGGCACACGAGGGGGGATGGGTGGCCAGCACCACCTTTTGTCTCCCCAGTGGCGATGTTTACACACTGCACCAGGTACTCCGGAAGGCCCAGGACAGATTCAGATAATCGAGGCCAAGAACACACACACACACTTTCCTACGTACAAATATAGATCTTATTGATGTATACACATATACACGACAACCCACAAACGTACTGTACCGATATCTATTCTCTGCATATACATTGTTTTTTTTTACTGAATTTGATTCTTTGCCTGCCGGATATTGCACAATGAAAGGCAGAATTGGCTTTAAATTTAAGAACCTTGGATTTCTGAAAGGGCATAACCTTGGCACCCTTCCCATAACCCGGACATTTTATATGCCAGATTTTTCCTCTATTTTATTCGGGTTGATTTCCCCAATTACCCAATTATGGCACTTTTGTGCTGAAAAGAAAAAAGAAAAATCACGGCGACTTTTATTTCCCAAAAGTCCTTCCCATTTCAACCCCCAAGCGTGGCACACACAATGGTGGGCGTGGCGGGTTCCTATCTACCGGTAGATACATAGCGAGGACATTTGAAACGTATTTTGGAGACTTTTACAAAATGATAACTGTACAGAGAATGACCGAGCATCAGGGCCCAGATGCAGAAAAAGTATAGTTTATAGTCGCTGTTATCTCCCTCACCTGCCACGTAGGAGAGCGTGGGTTCGATCCCAACTCCAACAATGCCTGTGTTTAATTATAGATTTGAAGCTTTCGTGACTGCAAGGATTCATACTCTTTGTTTTTTTTCGGTAAAGTCACGTAGGTAAAAAATAAAATAAAATAAATGAAAACAACTAAATTAAATCACGACGTTTTGGGCGCAACACAAGCGTCCTTCTTCAGGTGGGGACAACGTAGCGAAAGCACAACCGCTTCAGTTTGTCTAAGCCCCCCTCCCCTCCATTCCACGCGACTATATAATTCCTCGTCACAACCATCTCTTAGACACACTTAAGCGGTTGTGCTTTCGCTACTTTGTCCCCACCTGAAGAAGGACACTTGTGTTGCGCCTGAAACGTCGTGATTTAATTTAGTTGTTTTCATTTATTTGATTTGATTTTTTACCTACGTGATTTTACCGAGAGAAAAACAAAGAATATGAATGCCTGTGTTGTATGTTTGGAATTTGCATGTTCTCTCTCTCCCCGTGGTGGTCACAATGATTTTTTCTCCGGGTCCTCTGGTTTTACTCCCCTCCACATTTAGAAATATGCGTTTAAGTTATTTGGCTCCTGTAAATTTCCACATTTAACAAACCACTTCGATGAGATATGATGTGTGGACAGGTCGCCTCTCAAAAAGAGCTAATCGCTCAGTGGGCTTTAACCGGTTATTAAAATAGTTTACATTGTTTTAGTTAAAAGTTCAAAATTAAAGCAACAGAAAAATAGAGTACTGGCATAAGCATATATAAGAATTATACATGAAACAATGATGTGTTTGGGATTTCATATTTTTTTTCATATCAGTCCCTATTTTATTTTTGTTTAATCTTATTTGTTATCTAAATGTATTAAATAAACTTGTTTACGCAGAAAATTTAATTATTCTAGAAATGTTAAATATTCGTCACTGAATTGCAGTTTGTATGCACATTTTAATATACATTTTTATTTATTGAATAACCTCAGTAAATGTGATCACTTTTGGTGGGAAAAATATCGAAGTAACACCTTCGATTCGACATCACTTCCTGTGAATACGGCAGCATGCACATATACAAATTTTCCACAAAATAAAAAATATCTTTCACATCTATTGCATCTCTGTTGTTTTATATATGTGTCACAAAAATACACTTCAAGTGCGGTACGTCTGCAAAATAGTACGACAAAAAATGTAACGCTCAAATTGGATAAACAATAAATAATTCGTAAGTCAAAGCACTCGGTCAATCCGCTGCTGGATGAAGAGGCTCTCCCACACTGGTCTGTGTGGGTTAGTGAAGAAGTGGGAGGAGGAGGAGGGGGGGGTGGGTGGAGGTGTCAGAACTGGTCCAGATATCACGCACCACTGACGTTGGCACTAGCTGGGCGTTGAACCCGGGTCACCCAAGTTCGTGCCACGAGTGCAATAACCACTACAACCACCACTCCACCCACCACGTTGACTGAATAGCAATTAACATCGTGCGTTCAAACTGGAGTCTACACCTGCCAAGCTTGAAACGTAAATAAAAAAAAGCAGTGTGTTCCAAGTCTCTCTAAACTCGAAACATTGTCACGTCTGCTTAATTTGTAATGACGACAAAAAGCATTGGGGAACAGTGGAATGGGAGAAAAGCCCAGGTATTAATTCACTGTACAAATCACAAACCCAGGCATATTATACCTAAGGCGTTTTCGTCAACTGATCCCTGAACCCTAATATTGCCGAGGGAGCTGCGAATTAATATTGAACAAGGATTGCTGAATGCATAGCTGTACGTTAGTGTTGCAGTAAAGCGGATTTACAATCCACTATTTTGGTGTAGCATGGAGCTGTTCAAAAATAACATCCGGGGGGAGGCAATATCCTACCCCCCCCCCCTTTCCTCCAACCTCTTTATCCCGTCCTCCCAACGAATAAATGCTCCATCAAACCAGGGCAATTGGCAAGCTATAAGCTATACTGTACACCGGTTAAAGGTAAAGGTGCAGCCGTGCAATTGCTTGCTCACGCCACACCCCGCGGAATGGGGCCTCCACCAGACGTTGCTTTAGCCACGCCGGCCAGACGTCTTGAGAGGTGGGAGTACACGTGCTCTACTCCACCAGCACGTGACCTGCCAATCGGCCAACTGCGGTGTGCCCGTTTATACGACTGGATGGAAAGAAGCGGTGGGTGGGATTTGAGAAACGTGTCAATTCTTGCAACTGTTCATTTGAACCGGCAATCTCTGGATTGCAAGCCCAGTATACTAACCATTACACCACGACAGATTCCCTGGCATGGAGCTGGTCTAAAGTAACAACTGGGGTAGAATACTTCCACCACCACACTTCAAAAGCAAAACAAAGCGTGCGTCATCAACATTTTCCTCTTGCCGCCGAATCTCTTCCTGCTTCTTCCCTCGCACTGCTCGCCTTCAGGAAATTCCCTCCCTTTGTATCTTTTCTCAAGTTCTCACAACCTTGTTCAATTCAAGAAACGTATAAACTCGTATCTGTTGCACCTTCAAGCGTGCTATTTGTTGCTGAACACTTGACGTTCTGGGCCTTCGGGCTTGTGCTCCGCAATTTCAATCCAATGATTTCAACTCAAGCTGAAGGCGTCAACACAGAAGGGCCAGCGTGCGCCCTTAGCCCCATTCGTGGCCAACCTCCAACCCCGTCGCTGTCTCTCGTGAGTCTCTCTGTCGGTTTCATAGCCAGGGTGAGTTTCGGTAATTAGCGCAGGCGATGTACAAAGTCTCTCCGAGATGTTAATGGTGGCGAGATGATAACTACCTCGCCTGGTATACAGGAGGTCGTGGTTTCGATGACGGCCCTGACGGCCCTGACGCCTGCTGTATTTTTGGAGTTTGCATGTTGCTCTCACGATGGTTGTGTGCATTTTTATCCGGGTCCTCCGGTTTTTCCCTCCACATGTAGAACCAACATCACGTGTTTAGAGTAATTTCGCTGCTATAGATTTCCACATGATACGCCACTTCGTTGAGCCATCATTTGTCTCCAGAGCTATATACCTCAGCGGGCCTTACCTGGTAAAAAAAAAATATCTTACGGTTTTACTCGCTCAACGACCGCGATAAATACACATACCCATACGTAAAGTAAAATAAAATAAACTGGTGTACGTCGGTCGGTCGCGAGAGAGAGAGAGAGGGCACTGTGGCGGTGGGAAGCACCTTGAGCTCGCCGATCTGCCTCGCGATGTGCTCGCTGGAGTTGGCGGGCGGCTGCGCCAGGCGCGCCAGGCGTCCCTCGGCCGCCGCCACGAGCCGCTCGGCCTCCTGGCGGCCCTCGTGCCACTGCGCCGAGTCGTGCAGCATCTCCTGCAGCTGGGCCTGCCGCCCGGCGACGCGTCGCTGCAGGTCCTCGTACAGCGTCATCGCGCGGTCGACTGCAGGGGAGGAGGAGAGCGAGGGTTAAAGCCCCGGGTGGGGGAGCAGGGGAGGGGGGGTCCAAGATCGGGGCGTTGAGCCGCGCCGAACGTAACCGCGCTAAGTAGAGTCCCGAAGAGGGAATTGTGACGGCGCATTCGGGACTCCGGACGACGATCGTGGCTTACGGACGTGCACGTGGTGAGAGATGCGTCGCTCAAATTGCTGGCCAGGTCGCTGCAAAGTAAGAGTTTGACTCTACCTGAAGCACACGGTTACGCAGCCGTTCACAGGTGGTCGCAAAGACGTCCACATGTAAGCGAATTAGCTGTTTGCAAACCAAGTTGCGTAACGAATCATTAAGGTGTGGACGAGGTTTAATATGACGATTTCCCGCAAGCAGCATCATCATATTTAATTAGGAGCTTTCGTGACTGCAGGAATTATTCTTTGGTTCTTTCGGTAAAGTCACGTATGAAGATAAAATAATAAATTATTATTATATAAAATAATAAATTATTATTTATCTTTATACATGACTTTACCGAAAGAACCAAAGAATCATCATCTTTCTTTGCCTTGACAGTGTCGAGGCTTGCGTGCATCCCGAGTCACTCATTTAGAGCCGAGCTGACCTCGGGAAAGCTCCGTACAAGTTCAAATACCATACGCCGATGACGCTGTACGCGTGACCACGAAATAAATACACACACACACATCTATACTCGACCTACACATGCGCGGACACATTTGCACCCGCAAAGCGGAGCACCCTAATTGCTTTCCCCTATGCCGCGGCAGACTTCTGGATCGTTGCGCAACGCTCCCTGCACACACACCGGTGAAAGGTGAACTACCTGCCATTCCTTGTGAACACCGCTACTGGTGGAATGGCCTCCGAAGAGAAAGAGCTCCGATTCTCTCTCGAGGATACTTTTTTTTGGCCGACTCTCTCCGATCATCGCGAAAACTTCTCGCCAAGAGGTGGAGGCGGCCCAAACACCACATCTATCCCACCACACGTGACCGGCCTGGTCGACTCACTGCGGCGCATGCCAATCGGTGGAGAGACGTGAAGAGGATGGAAGAAGAGGGGTGGGGGGTTTAAGAAACGATCGAATTGATTCAACTGTCGAGTCGGCAGACTGAATTGGAGTGGCAATCTCTGGATTGCAAGTCTGGCGTGTCATGTACGTGTGTTTTATGCATGTAAGTTGAACTTCTTTCACACCGTACATAACCAAACGTGCTAATCGGAGGTTGTAACCATTACACCATGGTAGAAAGGCAGAAGAACGTACAAATACATAAACGTAGAGTTGTCGTTGGTACCTTCTGACCTGCCCCTACTGGACATATGTGAAAAAGGGCTTCATAGCTCATCAAATTTCTCCAGGATAAATAAAGATTCACATTCTGAGTGCTACTAATCACTGCACCACTGCGGCATCCTAATCAATTAATGCAGGTTTGTTTTTAAATCAATTTTATAAAAAAGGTGTTTTTGAAAAATGATAATATTAGTCTGGTCTTTAACCACTTAAAGCCTTCTTGAGAATTAAGACTTTCTTCAAGGCCTTAATGCATATTTTTGCTTGTGGAAAGGAAATGAAATACTTATGACAGGCCAGAAAACTATGAGCACAAATAAATAAATAAAATCTCAGGACATTTATCATCAACACTAACCTGGAACTGAGAAAAAAATAACACAAGCCAATATTTCAAGGCATGACCCATTCCTGACAAACGCACTAGTCGTATTTCCCAGATACCGTGTTTATCTACATTTTAAATCTTTTCAAATAATATAGAAAATCTATTTACTTGTCTGCCTGCATGCCTGCTGCATGGCCATCTGTCTTCCAAACAAACATAAGCAGGTTTACTAAGGTGAAGTTAAATTCCACCCAAAACCGCAAAACGGTAATATTCAGTGCAATTTTCTTGTATTTTTATTTAAAATAATATAACTCGATCCAAATCTTTGCTCCTGTGTCTGAATAAAACACATGTCTCAAGCCTGCCAGCCAAGAATATTAACACCAAGGGTATATAAACTAGAGTAAAAGCCCAAGGCAAGTAAGTAATCTATCCTAATTAAACCTTCCAACCAACATTTTCGTCTAAGCCTCATTTATTGCGACTAGATTTAGCGGAAAAGCCATTAATCTGACAATGCTGCTTTCGAGCACTAACAGCCAATACCCAACACAAGAATGCATAGGTAGCAATCACCAGATACATGGAGCACAGCGAACACACACTTGATACCGATTGAAAGCAAACAATTAGACGTGACAACACATCCAACATGGAACACGTTTTCCCTCAAAGCTGATGAAGGGCATTCGTATATATGGAGAAAGACATTCATGTTAAAATTTGAAATTGGTAACATTTCTATAATTTAACCAAATAGTTTTAATTCCTCCCCCCCCAAAAAAAATTCCACACGTGTTGACCTTAAAATTAAAGACACGCTTCACGCTCGCTGCCATAAACTCATGAGATATTGACAGAATCAGGGCGAATAGATTTGCGGACGGTAAAACCGGCTCTGGCACAAAATGCCTCCGACCTCAAAGCACTGGCAGGTCGTCGCAAAGCTGAGCTTCGTCATCGGGGTCAGACGAGGCCTGCGAGGGCGGCCTGGACACGACGCCGTCCCCACTGCGCCACCCCAGTGCACGCATGGCCCATACGTCGCCGGCATTTATGTTTGTCGCAAGCAACCTCACTTCGTGCAAACCGTCAATTTGCAATTCTGCCCTTTTACACGTACTGTACGGTAACTTAACGGGATCGTTGTGAGAACACGTGCTCCGAGCGTGGCATTTTATCATCGCCGTGAGCACGCAACGTCAACGGCTATAGGTTAAGGCCGCACGGTGATAATCGGTGTTTCGTGCGCGCTCACTGGTTCCAGTGAGGTTAGCTCGAGTCTCTGGGTCACCCGTTTTGTTCTTCAAGTTTTGAGATATCGTGATGAGCTCCTCCAACTGAGGTCGCCTCTGGTCCAGGTCTGCCAACACCCTCTGTGTAGATAAAAGGGGTTTGGGGGAATTTGGGGGTTGGTGGAGGGAAGAAAAATTGTTTACAGACAATTAGAGACAGGTAAAAGCGCAGCCCTGGAATTACTTGACCACGTCACTGCTGGCCAAAGAACCCAAAATAGAGGGACTCTCGAGAGAGAGCCCATCTGGAGGGCATTTTGACCTCTTCCACATTGGCCAAGCATCTTGCGAGAAGTTAGATTACCCGCAAATTTAACCGACTATACTCCATCTGCTGGCTGCGCAGATGCCGCGGGGGTTCATAAAGTTGCACAGCGCTTTAACTGCCATGCTCGGGAGATCGGGCCAGCGACCTCTGGATTGCAGGTCCAGTGTTGCAAATCATTATACAACGGTGGCATCTTGTGTGGTGGGTGGCGAGCGGTAGTGTAGCGGTTAGCGCCGCGCTACGAATCGGACGACCCCGATGACCATTTTCTGAACCGGTCATGGGCCTCACCCTAGGTCGACTAAATCTCAAATGAGCACCTGCTGTGGTGTGTAAACATCACCACTGGGGAAACAAAGGCGGCCGGGCGTGATGTTGGCCACCCACCCCCTCGTGTGCCGTGCCGGCCTTCATAGGTGCTCGCAAACAGCACTTGCCCCAACAGTCTGTTGCAGGCTATATGTGGGGGTCTTTGTCTTTGTAGTGATTATGATTGGTTGCAGCAGGACAGGAAACGTCTCCGCGTTTTGCCACTCTGTATGGAGCAAAACCGACAGAGCCCTCGGCCCCCTGCATTCGATGTGAAGTGCACCGTGGATGAATCGTCGGATTCCCGTGCCGTCCAGTAATTTGCGCCGACTTAAAAGGGCCTGTGATGTTCACATTTTCTAGCAGTTCTGGGACAAAAACACGAGCAATCTGCTCTTATTAATCAATGATCAAAATGTCTCTCGCTGTCCGAGAGTGCCCTGTTTTTGCGTGACCCTCATTACTACTTGATGTCCGAAGCAAACAATGTTTTGCAACTCTGATGACGATGATGTCAATATATTCCATATTATGTGTGGTTTGGATGATGTCGCTGACAGTGATTATTTTGATTACAGGGATGTGTTCCGTATCATTCAGTATTATACCATTATGAAACACAATTTGTCGTACATGTGCACAGACTATGTTTTATTTGTGCCCTTGAAAAGGCACTACAGAAGAGCCTTGTGAAGGACCAATCACCATCGGGTCTGGATGAATTATTTTATAATCAATAGATATTGCCAATGATAGCATACTGATCGAAAATATGGTGACCAACAATGAATACGTCACCTACGATGGAAAGCAGATAAAGCGGAATGGGACAGTTCATGCTGTGACTGGGAGGACAGACATGTTAGCTATTATAATCATGACGAAGGAACACAAATGGACCTGGGCAGGATTAATTGCTATAAAGCACCACAATTTGTCAACAGCTAAGGCATTGAAAATACACACGGGTCTGACCGAACAGGGGATGGAGTGATAAAGTGTATGACTTTCTGTGGTCAGGTTGCAGCCGTTTAAAGCTGTGAGTGGCATTGCTGAATATCAAAAACCATTCATCCAACAGCAGATGGAGAATGGTTTCTGACTGTAAACAATAATGTCGTAGTAGTAATAATAATAATACGCACGTGAATTATGATCACCAGTATGCCACCATTATTTCTGCATGATTCAGGGAACCCTCGAGTTTCCTGGAAATTGAACGCCATCCCTCTTTGGTGACAAGCTAGGAATTTACTTGTGATTTCAAGGGTGGTTTTGTTATCAGTGAAACAGGTTTGGCTTGATCAGTCAGGTTAATTAACTGTCTGTTGTCTTAGATAAGCAAACCTTCTGAAGGGCAAATCAAAACACACATTCACATTCGCCACCAGCATTTGTATGTGAAAAACACACACACGTAGTGAATTGGTGACTGCACGTTTAATTATAAAATTTTAATAAAATAAATTAGCAATTGTTATTTTTTTTATAATAATGATAAACAATTATTTAAATCTCTGTGAAATCTGTTCAAATGTCAACGTGCCAGGCATACTTTTAAATAATAAAAATTATGTATAGCCCTTCATCACTCCACTGCTGGATAAAGTAAAGGTCTCATCATTCAATTGTTGGTCATGGTGGTTGTTTTGACCATGCTTCACTAGGCTGGTCAATGCGAGTTGGTGGAAGTGGGTGGTAGTGGGGATCAGGACCGATTGAAGTATCACTTGCTAACTCATGTTAGCTGTGGTCAGCTATCGAACCAAGGTCACCAGGTTCATAGAGCATTGTGCCAACCACTGACCTGCCACTCCACCCTAACGCGTCTTGCATGTGGTATTACGAAACACCTTGCAGCGTTTGACTCATGACACTGTGCCAATGCGATTCTGGCTTGCTCAGTTCCATCCCCTATAATCTCTTCCTTTTCATTTCTGCACTCCGAGATGATTGCCGGGTTATGGGCACAATGTAAATGTTGTTTGTTTTTACGTTCCAAAGTCTTAATGAACTTAGTATGAATTTACGCACGCGTACACAATGCACGTCTCTGCCAGTCTCCATATCCCTTTGCGTGCAGCTGCGCTCGCAAGTGCACGTTAACGCGCGTCCGTGCTTTACGAACAGGAGTGTGCGAACGTACGTGCGCAAGTGGACATCTGTGAAAAAGAGCTTCATAGCTCATCCGATTGCTCCACGCTTACTTGCAGCTTCCGCATTGCTTCCGATATCTCGTCCAGGTCCCCGACGGTGACAACGTGCGAGCGGATCATGTGGTCCTGCAGCGTGAGCCAATCGGTGAGCTCGGCCGCCAGCGCGGGGAGCGGCGGCGGCGTCGCCGTGGCGCCCGCCTCGGGCTTCATGGCGATCGTCTCCTTGGTAACCGTCACCACGGTGAGGGTCTGTACAGCTGTGTGGGCTGCCACGGTGCGTGAGTGCGTGCGTGCGTTTTTGCGCGTGTGGCGAGGGGGAAAGAAACAGCAGTAATTAGCTAAATGCGTGCGTGCATTACACGGGCGTTTGAACTCCTGTCACCGGGCTGAAAAAGTCAAGGCAAAATATAATAAACATATATTGGTTTCAAAAATACATTTTATTGTAACATGTGAATATATTTTCCAAAGCAATTTCATTTAGGTGCATTTTTTTCTCGGTACACGCCTACATTCCACGTACACTGAGAACTGCAACTTGCCTACATCGTCGCTCATTTACATATTAATTTGGTACTTAACAAATGCATTCACCGAAGGAGCTTGTCGGGAAAAGTCAATTTGGTTCTTGCCATGTTTCCCATCAACTGGGCTCTGCTGCAGCATCAATTGGACAAAGTTATTAACAGGCAGGAGGCACGTAACCTTCGGGGGAGAGGGGGTAGGGAGAACAAAGAGTCTGCTTTTTTTTTTACTGCAGCCATGCCCAAGTGCATTATGTGTATTTATTTTTGTTTGTTCATTGCATTAACAAAAATAGGAAATAATTAAACACGACAGAAAAGGACACACATTTATTATTCAGGGGCATGCAGACCACAAGTATTTTAAAGAGACGTTCTCCCTTCTTAAAAAAAACACATTATCTTCTTGGTTCTTTCGGTAAAGTCACGTAGTAAAATAATAAAAATAAAACATAATAAAATAATTATCATTTTATTATGTTTTATTTTTATTATTTTATTACTTCCCTTCTACTGAAGTAATTATTTTATTATGTTTTATTTTTATTCTTTTATTACTTCCCTTCTACGTGACTTTACCGAAAGAACCAAGAAGATGAATCCCTGCAGTCACGAAAGCTTTAAATCGAAAAACACATTACTTGAATGTACAAGTCAGGGTATGGACATCCGTGAAAAAAAAAAACCTCATAGCTCATCGGCTTCATCCAGTCTAAATAAATATTCTCATTCTCGTGATCACGCCTGCCTTCATAGCGAGCGCCTACGAAGGCAGGCGTGGCGCTTGACGGAGCGGCGTGGTCGGAACCACTCGTGGGCACCTCCGTCTCCCCAGCAGTGCCCCCATGCTACTCATTCGAGGCCGAGTCGACCCAGTGAGAGACACAGGACTGAGAATCAAACAACGGCCGCTGACGTTCGCGGACGCTCGGGTCGCCGGGCGACACCGCGCGTCGCACGCGGATCGCTCAGCTCCTGCTCCCCCGCTCGGAGGCAAGCGGCAACGAATACAAAGACACAGACACACACGCACGCACGTGCGCACGTGCGCCGATTTCTCATTCCCTCCTCACCTCCGGGCACTTTCTTCACCTCAGGCGTTGCCTGCTTGAGGTCTCTGAGCAGGTCATTCAAAACTGCCCAGTCGGATTTGAGCTGTACCAGCCGCTCCTTTGGGGAAACAGGCAATAAAACATTACGCTCATTATGTCGATTTTTGCATGACAATGCGTCTCTGACATCCCAACACACGCGTACCAACAACGGCTCTGTACGCATCCCACACGAGCGCAGCGGTAGCAGCGAGACTGACACTGCCGTGCAAGCGACGCCGCTTTGTTGTTTCACCGCGAGCTCCTTGGAGCCGCAGCTCTGACCTCCCTTCCATTTGAACCCCCAACTAAATGGTGGCCACCTCCAATGGTGCATGTGTAAAATGAGTCAAGTAGTTGGCGAAACCAGACCTTTAAGAGTGGCCTTGAAAATAACATCACTTCCTTGCCACTGGCCCGCCCATCCACTGTTGAGAAATCTGGGTAGCTCTTTCATTGCTCACAGAGAAGTCCAACAGCATTTACGGGTCACAGTCCAATCTCGCCAATTCTCCTCAGATCTGATACCTTGTTGCGAGGTTCTCATTGCCCCACACTTTCGGGGCTGACGGACAACATTTTCTAACAATGATTTTCAGTGGAAAAGGACCATCACTGCTTTGACAAGCTGAGAGAGAGGTAATGTATGATACCAATTTCATGCTGTCAGCTTGAAAATAGGCAAACAAACTATGTATAAGCAGTTACATCTGAACGGTTGGTTGCACTGACCAACCGATGTTTATCGTTCCTGTGTCCTTGCACTTACACAAACACTCATGCTCCTTCATACCAGAGAAAACCAATAAAGAAGTATTACCAGAAGTCAGACATAACGTTCAATATGAACGCGTAACCTCCAAAATGCATTACTTATATCAACATCAGGAGGACGAGCCAAACAATCATATTGCCAACACTTTTATGCGCATGCATATACTGTATACGCATAAATATGAGACAGATATTTCTACACGAGTAGTATAATTCGCTTCCCTTGCCTCCCAAGTGCACGCATCACGTGTTACTCATTCAAAGTTGAGTTGACCTCGAGGAAGCTCAGTACAAGTTCATACACCATATGTCACTGGTGTTGTACATGATCACTAAATAAACACACATAGACACTCTACATGCACAGACACATTCGCACCCACAACGCACACACTCTAATCGCATTCCCACATGCCACTGCAGACTTCTGGATCGCTGCGCATTGGTGCCTGCACACACTGGTAAAAAGTTAAGGTGCAGCCCTGCAATTTCTTGCTGCCATCACTGCTGGCAGAAACGCCTCCACGAGCGAGAGAGTTCCTCTTCTGGGTATTTTAACCTCTTTGTCTAGGCTCCGGTCAAACGTCTTGGAAGAGGTGGGCGTACGCAGACTTCATGCCACCACACGTGAGCTGCCGATCGACTAGCGTGACCCCATTAACACTTCTGGGTGGGATTCAAGCAACTTGCACCGTCCTTTCAACTGCCGTGTTCGGGGAGATCAAAACCGAAGCGGCGACCCCGCGAATCGCAAGTCCGATGCGCTGTCCACCGCCCCACGGACGCATGGCGTGCACATGGTTACAGCGACCTCATTTGTCCCATGCGTCAGACATGTCGGAGCAGTTGATACCTTTGCGGCTGGATTTAGAGTCTCCTTCCTCTCCAGCCGCTCCGCTTTTGAGATTGTCTCCTCTACATCGGCCTTCTTGGCTCGCACCGTCTCTTCAGCGGCCTGGCCACAAACAGAAAACCGCACGCGATTATTTCTGTTCGTCTGCACCGAACACACTTAAAGCAGCCACAAGGAGCTGCTGAGACTCAAAAGCTTTTGAATTACATCCGTTCAAAATTAATTAAACCGGCATTCAGTTTGATCACTCACATTATTAATTGCTTCCTAACAGAGGGCACTTAGACTTAAGTACAATTAGTGAAATTACAATAGAAGCACAATTACAGAAGAGAGATGATGATGATGATGATGATACAAACATGCGCATGTTGAGGATGTCATGAAATATACCAGCCCATCTCTCTCTTCTTAAGTTTTATTTTCATCCTTGTTCCGATCGCTATGCGTTATTGCCGTGCTTTGTTGAATTTGTTTTACTTTTTGTCATGTTGGGTCAGCCAGGTCTCTCTTGCAATGATACTCGTCCTGGTCTCTTGAGTTCTCTCTTGCTACAACACATCGAACTTGAACTCTTCTTTGCACAAACACTATTGTACAGTGGCAAATGGCTAAATCAATGCATAGGAGATTGGGTGCTCATAACTAAAATATTAATAAACATAGCAGGCATGCGTCATTTTGCCAGAAACCTGCCACCTTTCTTCAATTTATGTATTTTTACCTTCATACAAGTCAGCAGCAGAAGCTGCCTTCTGGAAGAAAGGCGATCCGAGAGAGCATTGTGTAGATACTAGGCTTATTTAGAAAAAGTACCTAACTTTTTAATTAGGCAAACAAATCTAACATGCACTAAAGTATAATTTATAAGATCCGTGATCACTACACAATTGTTCCGGCTGTTCAAATTCATCATCCAAACATTCACAACACAACTTGGTCTCCACATGGCTAATTTGGCATGCATTTGTAAGCACTAATCAAGGCCATAATTGATAGGGTAGTGATAACCTATTCTTTGAACAATTAGCTGTCTGCATATCAACTTGAACGGGTTTTGCTCAACCAATAAAAAAACAACGCTTCATCATCAACAGCTGCAGAAGCAGTCAGTCATCCATGTCATGGACACACACTTGCACAGAGGCTGTTTGCAACAGTAATAGGAAAAAAACATATCCCTTCTCAAAATTTAATTTCATCTCTGAATTCTGGGGATTTTTTTTCCATCGGTGACAGGGTTCGCCATCTGCCTTATGCAGAATTGCTGCACACAACGCTTTTATTTTATTTTGTTGCGGACTAAACACAAATCTAGATGAAATAAATGTGCGAAATAGATTTGAAGAATAATTTATTGGACAAAGCAGCAGTAATCCTAAACATACAGACCCAATTCCACGTAAATAGCCTCTTTACTGGACTAAGTAAAATAAACGTGTGAGTATATAAATCCTACCTTTTTTGTTATAATGCTAGATTACCCGTACTAATGCGCTTATGCTGACACTGGCAAAGATATAACTGGGCATGTAATGTTTCATTAATTATTTCAGAAGTTCCAACTGTCGACAAATATGGCAGTAACAAAAACACATGTACTTGTGTGCGTGTAAATAAGTAGACGACCTTTATTTATGACGAGTTAAGAGCCCATCGATGGTTAAATGGTGGCACAGTGGCTATTACACCACGCTCTGATCGCAGTGGCTAGCACAATGCATGATGATGCCACAGTGGCTAGCACACGACACTTGGTTCTCCGCTCCTTGAGTTCGATTCCCGACCATGTCTAACATCAGTGGCGAGTGACATCTGAACTGGTTCTGGCCACACCTACTACCCTACACGGTATGGTAAAGTATGGTGAAACAACAACCACTGTTACCCAACACAGAATGGAGAGGGGGTCTTGTTTTCTTGTTTGTTATTGTTTGTTGTTACTTTCTACCAGCAACATCTCACTGAGACTCAGGTCTCTCTCTTTGGAAGATTTGTGGGGGGTTTTTTTTTAGTTTGGCTTAGCCATGCTTTCTTCGACAGAAAATAAGGCTTGCGCCCAGATGAAGAGCCAAAGACACACGTGTGGGGAAAGAACATTCAAATTCTGCATGGATATGTGAGCACCCTCTTTCATGTGCTTTCACACAAAGGCTCACTAACCTTGCAAGGTTGGCCTCTCACTCAAATGGTCCCACTGTTATCTAGCAACGCACCTATATCAAGCGTTACGAAAATACACATTTCACCCTGGCAAAATCTGAGCACATATCTAGAATGTTCACGGATGCGTCGATTAATAGCGACGAGTACAGCCGTAACACGTGCACAGAAGCGTGCACATCTACAAATCAAGCGTTTGAACGTGCACGCAAATTCTATGCAAGATACGTGCGGACGAATCTCGTGGCCTTGAGGACGCACAACGGGGAACAACGCAGAGCGAGGGAGAGCGAGAGAGGACAGATGCAAATGTGAAGGCGTGCATTATGCAAAAATAACGATTCTTTCAACGGAATCGTTGACTCAAACCATGACGATTCAACACAGCCAGAGGGTGAATAGTTACCCACCAAACGAACATGCATATCAGTGCCACATACAATACCAGTACACTCTGTTACCGCATATGAAAGTACACTTTAAATAAATTAATCATTTGCATTCCAAACACCCCCCAAAAAAAAGCTATAATGTTTTTTTAAATTGTGATTTTAAAAAGTTAGTTAACAAATTAAACTTTGGCCAGTTTGCTGCATTAATAAATAAACATATAATTACACTCCTGCTTCAATAGAGATACCGTATCTTTTCCAGCAACTTGTAGCAAAGTTGTACTCTTTCGCTGTGACGTCGTAACTAAGTTGGTGTGTTTATCATTGCCCTCCCTTTTAATTAGAACGTAGGTTACTTAAGCAATATTCGAATTGCCGATTGATGACGGTAAACTCGAGGAAGTGCGAGCGCCTGTGCGTTCAATACAACTCAATACAACTCATTTTGGATCCAAGGTTGCATGTGCACAGCGAAGGGAACATGCAAATGCATTTGTATTGTACACAATTAAGGCCGTGCTGGCTGTGAATCTCAATCGGCCTTGCGAATCACAATTGGCAGAACTCACGCTGAGCCCCCACTCCCTTGGCAAGGCCCGGTGATGTCCCGACGAGAGCCTAATGCATAATAAAACTGGCCAAGCCTTCTGGGCCACATTGTGCATGCACACCATCTGCAGTGCTTTGTAGGAGCAGCTCCACAGATTAGGTGTCTGCAATTTTCTTTAGTCCAGTAACTCTCTCCGCAACCCTGTGGATGACACTATGTGGAGATGGGTAGCTCTCAGATGCGTTTTCCGGTTGTTACCACCCTTTGTTCTGCACGATGTCATCGTCATGACAATGTCATTTTTATAGTTTTATATTTATATTATTTTATTATTTCCCTTCTACGTGACTTTACCGAAAGAACCAAGAATATGATGTCATTTATATACCTGGAAAAATGTCTCACCGAGTCGATATGTTATTTTTTTTTGCCAATTCCATTCATGTATGTTGAACTTAATTCGCACTGAACATAGCTAACCATGCTAATCGGAGTATTTTGCATTTTGTTGGACACTAAAGCACCTAGAGAAAACTCACACAAAAATCAGGGGGAAATGCTCAAAGCTCCATGCAAATGGATTCAGGAATTAAAATGCTGTGCTGCCATATAGTGGCCACCTCGCAGCCCAGCATGTTTGGGCATTTTAGGTGATGCACACAAAGCCCTCTCCTCCAGTGCACTGAATTACTGGCATGTGCGATGCCACGGTCGTGCCTAGCATATTCATTTTCTGAGAAAACCCGTAACCAAATTGAGTCAGAGTAATGAATGTGTTACAAAACAAACAAAATGCCACCACGTAGATTGTTAAAATGTTATTTAAAGACTTATGGGTCAGAGAGCAATTACTTGGCAACTGTGTTGTTGCAAGGAAAATTAGCCATCATACTTCTGGGCGTCCTCCATGTCTGCAGAATATAATTGAATGAACATTAAAGAACCTAATCTATTTAGTGTGATGTAGTGATGTATAAATATATATTCTAAACCGATGTTTCAAATGAAATACGTACAGAATTTTGCAATATTTAAGAGTTGAAACAATTTAACGACAGCACGGTGTCTTTATGATGATTGATTTGGAATTAAATCCGATGATATACAATCACTGTAACAGGAAACAGCATTACTTTTCTTTGATTATATTATATTTGAAAAAAAATTGTAACTGTAATATTCGAAGAAAAAAAAACTATTTGTGAAGATTCAGCCGCAAGAACGAGAGGGCACAGGAAGGTTTCGGACAGATAAAACATTTTCACGCATAATTTTGCCCGCACCCGTTGTTCATGTATCAGGCCGAGGGGGGGCCGAACAAAAAACAGATGAATGTTTAATTATGCTCGACGCATTCAATTCTTCTGACCGCATTACGTCTGGTGTACAACAATTTAAATTTGCAAATTATGTTCAGTAGACTCATCTCTCTCTCCCTCCACATCCCATATCCACGCAGATTACTATTATAGCTCAGAGGCATCTTAAATAGCAGTGATCAAGCAGCGGTCTTGGTATCTAATTCGGTGCAGTCCAGAGGACCCGAGTGTACATGCCATAATTAAATGGCTACAAGCAATTGGGCCCTCCTAGAGTGAACACACAAATCATATTACTGGCACATCTAGTGGCTGGTGGCACCTTTGTAACAGCAACGTGCAATGTATGTAAAATACCCAAAAGAGCATGTAAATGCACACTTACACAAACTCATATTTAAACAACAATGTATTTTTATTGCCATATTTAAAGATGTTTTTTTATTTTGTTTCCCATTAGCAGCTCCAGCAGAGTCAGCATTGTTGTCCGTCCAACGTCTACTGAGAATATATTCTTAACTTTGAAAGGTGCCCACCGAATTAGGTGGATATTTAAATACGATTAATGCCGGAAAGTTAAACTGCAGTAAAGGTCTGGCCACTCGTTCTCAGCATGTGACCATTTGCAAGGACTGCTAATCATCCGGCATTTTCAGCACACAAGCAAAGTGCCGACCAGGGCACATGCATTCTTAATGGGGTATCTGTTATGGCCATGACTACAATGCCCAAGTATTGTTTCTTCCCGGATAATAAAAACAAAAAACTAAGTTTCCTTCACTCTCAGTTTAGAATGTTACATTCAGCTGCCAGTCCGTTTGGTTGTTTACATAGTTTATCTGTTCAGTTAATAAGAAACGCAGTTTTTTTTTAATATACTAGCTCATGCAACATGTGCTACACAGAATACAGCGTTGTGTGTGTGTAATAGTAAGTGGTTTGAATATTTGACATTCGTTTGCTTGCACAATATCCCTTTTTGTGTTTAAAAAGCAAGTTATGAGCGAGTAAAAATGTTGAGCCAACAAACAGTTTTTATTACAATTACCCTACTAAATGAGTCAGACTCATGGAGATTCCTTGTGGGACTTTGTGCAAAAAGCCACTATATGAACGTGGAAATGTCAACACATTTCTGTGCCTTCAGTTATGACTAGGGAATAATAATTATTATTGAACCAGTTGTCAGCAATTTTTAACCCCCTGTTTTGGCTGTGATTATTTGATGAACATTTCGCGTTATTGTTGTAAAAGTAGACGTAAAACCAATATACAGTAAAACCTTTGATTGCGAGTAACTTGGTCTGCGAGTGTTTTGCAAGACGAGCATTTTTTAAAATAAATATTAACTGGATAAACGAGCGAGGTCTTGCAATACGAACAGTACGTATACACTTTGTCTGCCAAGCGTCACGTGATCACAACTGATATACGAGTGCTTTGAATTACAAAACACGTTTCCGGAACGAATTATGCTCGCAATCCAAGGTTTTACTGTATATCAAACGTGCATTTAAATATTCAGAAAAAATGGTATAGTTCAAATACAATCCTACGTTTGCTCGACACATTTCAGAATGTCTCTGCAAAGTCCCCGTTGCACACAAGCCCCCGATGCCAGGTGACATTTGTTGATCCAAATTGACTGACATGTTTTTCCTCCCCCTAGTAAAATCCATGCAAGATTTCGCCAAGCTTGTCTTGCATAAACAATTATTTTTAAAATGCAAATGGTTAAATAATGAGCTTACGGCGGATCTAGGCATTTGTACTTTTGTCCGAAACGGAAATAAGGTAACTTCACCAAAAGAGATGCTCACTTAATGGGTATAATTCCCAGGCTTGCATTTTTTTAAAATCTAGGTTAAAATATATTTGAAAGTTGTGCAATAATTACCCCCATCTATCAGTGCCTAAGAATTAAAAAAAAGAATAATAAATGACTCACATTATTAACTCTGGCACATAAAACAGACTGTTATAATGAAGGAAATAGTGAAAGCATTATTTTCAGTTCATTATCATCTCAATTAATAAGCTTCACCATCCATCATTTCAGAGCTTTCTGCAGACTCAGGCCAAGGCATGGAAGCGATAAACGGTGCTTCAGGGACCATATCCAGAGCAAGACACCTTCCAGACAGATCACACGTTTGGTCATATATTGCAATGCAAATGCACTCCTTATCCCTCACTTTTTTGGGAACAAATAAACGCAACACTTTTGATTTAACCATCATCATCATCAGCTTTTGTCAATCCACTGTTGATAACTTCCCTGACAATGGCATTTAACGTATATTCTTGTCTGTTTACATATTCGTACAACAGTCTCCCTATAGCTGTTTAATGTTCTGTAACTTAATTGTCATTATATAATTAGAAGTAGACAAAATAACAATTCTGCCCATGACAGCTTGCACTGCAGGCCTGTATTATTTTATATTGATTTATGTTTGCACGATATGTTTGATTTCTCACAAGACACAGTTGTTCCTAATCTAATTTTTATTGTCTACATTGCTGCACTTTATATTATGTGCTCTGCATTTGTAATTTCTGGTGACCCTACCAGGTCACGCTTGCAATTGACACTCATCCTGGTCTCTTGAGTTCTGACCTGTTCCAAAAAAATGGACATTAGTTGACTAAGTGTTCCCAAGCTGTTTAACTATACCTGGACGAACCATGTACACGACTTACAACCTATTTATATGCTTCTGCTTATTACACTTTTAGTTAATTTAGAAAATGGTTTATAATATTTGAACACGGAGTGTCTGCTGCTACTGCTGTGTCCTGTACAGCGCTTTGAGATCCTTGGTGAAAAGCCGCTACATAATAAATATAATTATTATTACAATAAACACAATGGCATCTTGGCTCAACAGCACAGACTGAGCAGCAAGCATCATACCACTTTTTAGACTAAGAGACACACATCCAGAACAGGATGTACAAATTAGGGTTCACTTACACCACACATTCAACAACAACGGTGACGTGAATTGCATTTGCTGCTGCTGACTTGGGAAATCAGAAAACCCTTAAGTTGATCAGAGGAAACGCGCGAGCCGGAGTGTCGTGCACCTGCAGCAATGTGTACCCAGAGGACCGTCAGTGTGATTTGCATGAAAGGCACAGAAGGCACAAGTGCCCCGTTAGGCGTATAGCAGCGCGGATCGATTCATCGATTAACATTGATTCTTAACTGTAGAATCACGTGGGTAAGAATCCATGTTTTTTTCAATGTGCATAATGGGGGAGTTCACACAATCCCTCCGGCCACTTGAGGCGCTGTTATTCACCACAATGTAAAACAAAAAACTGAATTTGATTCTCGAATCGAATCGGCGAAATTCTGAGACTGCTGAAATATTAGCCGGCTCTGCGAAATTCTAAGATGAATATGTCTCGCGTGGCCGACGCCGTCATTGTTGCTACGCTTTACGAGAGGGCAGCCCTCTCCTTGCTCCGCCTTGTGCATCCCGCTTTAGCACAGCCGGGAAAAAAAAAAGAGAGTTATGATGTTATTAGAAATGACAGCGGAGCAACTGTAACAACCAAGATGAATGCGGACTCACAATTTCAAGCGCAGTCGTGTCAATATCCGTCTTTTGGAGAAAGAAAAAAAAAAATCTCAAAGGTCATTTCTATGGTAAATGATTGTGAGCGAGCAATTATTTAAACATCTATCATGTCAAAAATATTCTATGGCTGTATCAATTTTTAAACTCGCCGTTAAGCTCCTTCGGTATGCGGAGACAGAGTCAGGAGCAAAAGAAGTCCATTGCAGCTCAAACATCTCGTCGCTGCAGTCCACTGCAACGCAATAATGAAGCAAATACTGCTCGGTAGGTTACTTAAAATAACAATAAATTACAATTCATCGCTGTATGTAAGTACGTTGGAACTTCTTTCGCGCCGTACGTAGCCAACCGGTGTACGACAGAGGTCGCAAACGAGTTTTGATCCCTTACCCGTACCCGTACCCGGCCGCACTAGGGTCGCAAATGGGTACCCGTACCCGTTCCCGTTCCCTACCCGTACCCTACCCGAAATGAGTGACAAACGGTTACTCACTAGTGACTCACGGCCTACCCGTACCCGTACCCGGCCGCACTAGGGTCGCAAATGGGTACCCGTACCCGTTCCCTACCCGTACCCGTACCCTACCCGAAATGAGTGACAAACGGTTACTCACTAGTGACTCACGGCCTACCCGTACCCGTACCCGGCCGCACCAGGGTCGCAAACGGCTACCCGTACCCGTCCGGGTACGGGTAGCCGGGTATCGGGTAGGGTACGGGTATCGGGTACCCGGTTGCGACCTCTGGTGTACGAAGGCCTCCCCGACACCGTGTCGGTCATGAGCCTTGTTTGACCATACTTCACTGCGCTGGTTGGTGCAGGTTTGTTAGATGGGAGAGGGGGGGGAGAGGGAGGACACTCGCTCACTACTGATGATAGCCATGGTTGCTGACTCCAAATCGCAGTGCGCTTTAACCACTGCGTTGCTCCTTCATTCTGATTTAAAATGTTTTCACCATAATTATATATATTTTAGGTGTTCAATAAAATATGTTATTATACAGAGGTGGTTAACTTAATTGTAATTTCAATCTCACAGCTGCCAACCTAAAACTAAATGAAAACAAAGAACACCTGATTGAATCAATGGAATAAAACGGCAGTTGACGTTTGCGACATCACTGTGCGTATGTCCAAGGTTGAAGCTTCTTTTACAGTGGCACTTTGTGCGGTTCAGACAATGGAATTGGGCAACAAAAGACTCAAGAGATATTTTGCAATTCTTCAACGTCGTCCTTGATTCAAGGTAAATCGGGTGCATGGGGTAGTATAATAATTTGGCCATGGTGATCAGCGTTAATTCCGAAAGGTAAACAAAGTGCATCTATCATAAACATTCCATTGCTTAGTTTCCCCCAGGCCTGGGGGAGAGGTAGCAAAGCACGTTGATTGCAGAATCAAAAGTCATTAACAAACGGTGTTATCAACGTGTAAAATAGGGGTCAATCACTGATAAAAAAAAAGTTACACTTTTAACAAGAGCTGATGTAAATAACCACTGTCCTTCACGCCATATGGAGGTTTTCTTTTTCAATACATTGCCTTCCATCGCTTTTATAGCTGATTGCTGCAGCGTACATTTATACAGCAATGTACGTCTTTTATAGGTATCCCCAACGTTATGCTTTTATGACACGCAGTAAAATAGCATCTATAGCTTGTATTCATTTAGTACTTTAATTGAAGGATACTATAAACACCCCGAGAACAGCATGCGTAATAAAGCGGGAAATACACGCCAAGCTCATATGCAAAGGGGAGGTGAAATGATTGCTTCAGGGCTGAAATGTAATGTCCAACAATTGAGCTGAAGTTAAATACGTGAAAATCAGCATGCACACACAAAATGCAATAACCTCCTTTGAATGTTGCCCCTGCAATGAAATTACCATGGTACTGATGTTTGCCCAAACCAATTTTTTGGTTGAGCCGTTACATATTGCAAACCTGTTGCTTTTTCCATCTTTTTACAAAGGTGCTGTCGGGTACAGCAGGGCGTTACCTTAGAGCCTTGCTTATATGAAAAAAAAACAAGGAGTACGACGAAGCATCGAGCGGTGCGACATTGCCTATCCACGGCACAAAGGACACGAGTCTTGGCTCCGGAAACTCAAGTCGCAGTTATAAAACCATAACCAGCAGTTTTTTTTCGCGAGATCCGGGCACACGTGTGGCTACATCAGAAGATGCGTTCAACAAGCGAGACGCACGCTTCGAGCAGCTTTGCATTTTGTGCAGCGCGTGTGTCAATAAGTGTGTGCGTCTGTGCGTCTGTGTGTCAATAAGTGTGTGCGTCTGTCCGTCTGTGTGTCTGTGTGTCAATAAGTGTGTGCGTCTGTGTGTCTCCGCCTCACTCGTCGTGTTCTTAATGGGAATACAAATGAACCCGGTAATCTGAGCGAGGCGCGTGCAGGTGTGACGGTCGCACGCCATGAGCAAGGTGTGTGGTGTGTGCAGGTGTGACGGTCGCACGCCATGAGCGAGGCGTGTGGTGTGTGCAGGTGTGACGATCGCACGCCATGAGCGAGGCGTGTGGTGTGTGCAGGTGTGACGATCGCACGCCATGAGCGAGGTGTGTGCAGGTGTGACGGTCGCACGCCATGAGCGAGGTGTGTGGTGTGTGCAGGTGTGACGGTCGCACGCCATGAGCGAGGCGTGTGGTGTGTGCAGGTGTGACGGTCGCACGCCATGAGCGAGGCGTGTGGTGTGTGCAGGTGTGACGATCGCACGCCATGAGCGAGGCGTGTGGTGCGTGCAGGTGTGACGGTCGCACACCGTGAGCGAGGCGTGTGGTGTGTGCAGGTGTGACGATCTCATGCCGTGAGCGAGGCGTGTGGTGTGTGCAGGTGTGACGGTCGCACGCCGTGGGCGAGGCGTGTGGTGTGTGCAGGTGTGACGGTCGCACGCCGTGGGCGAGGCGTGTGGTGTGTGCAGGTGTGACGGTCGCACACCGTGAGCGAGGCGTGTGGTGTGTGCAGGTGTGACGATCTCACGCCGTGAGCGAGGCGTGTGGTGTGTGCAGGTGTGACGGTCGCACGCCGTGGGCGAGGCGTGTGGTGTGTGCAGGTGTGACGGTCGCACGCCGTGGGCGAGGCGTGTGGTGTGTGCAGGTGTGACGATCTCACGCCGTGAGCGAGGTGTGTGGCGTGTGCAGGTGTGACGGTTTTTGACACGTCTGGCCACGGGAGCGTTGCCGCCCGTCACGACGTTGTTATTGACGTGCGAATATCCAGGGCGGCCTTTAGCAAGTGGCGCAAGAGACGTATCGAGCGCAAATGAATTTTCTCATTTTACATTTAAAATATTGATGTTTAATAAGCAGATGAAGGAAGGGAAAATAAGAAAAACATCCCAGGGGCAAAACACTATCAAGAAGAAGAAGAAGAAAAAAATCTAACGTTGGTATTTACTGAATATAAGATGAAAGGGAAGATTAGTTTACATCAAAGCATTTCCTGTGTGAAAAATTTGCTGAATCGTGAACGTCATTTTAATACGAGATGTGGAAATTACGAGTCACATTTTCTTCCCACTTGCCATTTTAAGCCCAAGATAATTCAAAATTGATTAACTGATATTTATTTAATATCTTCCATTGCTTCCCCGTGGATTATCAAAATTCCGCGAGAATTTGCACACGGAAGAATCAGCAGAAACTCCGAAAGAAAACAAACTAAAAAAAGAGAAGACCTTTCCTTCAGTTGAGCGCAGTGCCATTTGTTGCAAATTTTGAGAAGTGTTAACAATTGTTTTAAGCACCCTGTAGTTCGTGATACGTGGCTCACGCATCCTTTTCTCTGTGGTGGAGCCAGGCGCGGGGTCAGGCTTACGGAGGGGGAAGGGGGGTGTGCGATGTGGTGCAAGTGGAATAATGATGACAACTCAGCACAATAATACCAAGCCTAATTAAGCACCTAGCAGCGGCACACTAACGAGCGGCATGCTGACCAGGGAGGTGTGTGAAGAAAGAGGCACGTGTTCTGACTTTCCAAAGACCTTAAGACGGTACCCCCACATCGTCCTGTATTTTAATGCAACATTTGGGGGTGCATCTTGCAATCCAGTTGCCTTGTGCGTGTGACCAGATTTGTTTCACTGTATCGACACTGCGCATGAGTTTGGGGTGCGTCTTTTACTTTGCGGAGCGTTTTTTAACCCGCACACTATGGTGGCTTTCCTGGAAAAATCTGTGAAAAGTTCGTCTTCATAAAGACACCCCCTCTTCTGCCACGTACCATCGAGTGCGAGTTACTTTCCAAAGGTAAAAACGAGGCACAGAGGAAAGGGACATTAGGGGAAGCGACTTTGTCGGTGCCTCGGGTGAAAGTGTAAGCCAAGGACGTGGCCGGAGGAGCTGGGCAGCGGCAACAGCAGTAGCAGATGATGATAATTGCTTCATAAACCTCTTCATGATAAGTGGCCGCAATTGAAATGAGATGAAATGGGATGAGAGCTATCGGGCACAACTGCCTTCCTCCCTACATCTCGGAGTTCGCTACTGGGCAGACGCGGCCAAATTGAACAAAAGTCGTTAATGGGGGAGACCTTTAATCTCCCAGAGTTTGAAATTAACAGCGCCAAGTCGTTATGAAAAAAATATAAAAAGTCGCTTTTGGGTATCTGCATAAAAATAAACGGACGCATTTCGGAGTGTAATTATTAGGGAGGGGAAGGACGGTGTTTGAATCGCCGCTGTGACAAAAAATACTGGGAAGTAAAAGCTGAATATTTAACACGGGGAAATTTCACTCTGCTCGTATGAACGAATCCACAGGCTGAATGTAAATAAAGAAAGCGCCCACGCTTTCGCATGTCACAGGCGTGTCATTGTTTCATATGCAGTGCTTATAGGGTTCGAATGTGAACAATGCTACCTAATGCTATTTTATTGACACCAGGCAAAGTTATAAAACTCGTATGAATATAAAGAGGCGGAAAGATTACATTTTAATGAAATGTTGTTCTCAGTGTTATGTTGTGCAACACCCACCCCCCCCCAAACAGTAATTTATGAGTCATCACGAAGTTACACGGTGCATCGTTGTGCAATTTACCACCGTGTACCATACGCTTAAAAAAAAAACATTCCAGTTCATTTCGATTTAAAGCTTTCGTGACTACAGGGATTCATCTTCTTGGTTCTTTCCGTAAAGTCACGTAGAAGGGAAATAATAAAATAATAAAAATAAAACATAATAAAATAATTCCCAGCTTAAATATACGCTCCAAGCCTGGGGTGTTTCATTCAGACGCTGTCTTCCCGACAGACCTGTTCTTCACCTGAGGACGGCTGCTTGCGTTGTGGCCGAAACGTCGTGAGAATTATTTTATTATGTTTTATATTTATTTTTTTATTATTTCCCTTCTACGTGACTTTACCGAAAGAAGATGAATTCCAGTTAATTTTATTCAGTAAAGTGTCACGCAATACAGCCGGCCGTTGGACAGCGAATGAAGCAACGTGAGCAAATTGAACAAGTGGATGGAAATGGGAGGAGTATCCAATGCAAAGTTGTTGAGCAAATATCACGGACAGAGGTAAATGGGACGAATGCCACAATCGCCCGATGCCTTTGAGAAAGGACGCGGCTCACATAGCCGGAGAGAGAGATAGAGAACACGGTTTTCTGGGAAGGCCGTGGGATGCCCTGCATTATTTTCAACCGACTTTGTGACGTACATGATGTATCCCTCTCCGACGCGCTTTCGGGTTGTCACCGCGCGTTGATCGGCACGATGTCCGACGTTTCGAACCACGTGCCGTGAGTTCTTTCGAGAAACCGAGAAAACGAAGCTCCCAGCACGTGGTGGTGTGTGGGGGGGATGCGAAACGTTGGCCATTAAAGTCGAAGAGCGTCCGCGGGTACAATACAAAAAACACATCTAAGAGATATCCAGCGCAACCACAAAAAAAAAAACATGCCGAGGAATAAGATTTAAATCCTAGGTTTTAGTTCTATATTACATGACTGTCTACTTGTATATTATAATAGATTTTTGCCGTGTACTCACAAACCGCTAGGAGATGAAAGGTGCCTCCATGAACGACCTTTGTTCAATTTGGCCACGTCTGCCCAGTGGCGGCACTCTGAGATGCAGAGAACAGCGGCTGCCTGATAGCTCTCAAACCCATTGCACTGTCTTGTTGCTCTATCTAAGGGAGCGATGCTGCATGAAGACAAGTATGTAGTTGAAAGCAAAACGCGAAATGGATGGGTAATAAGGGATGTCACCGCACTGTGCAAGGCTGCTGTAAGCATCATAATCACGTACCTCACCAATACACGCCGGGGTGTGTAAATTAAATAGGCCATAGCGTTATTCAAAATGCCAAAAAAAAACATCAAAAATATAAATAATCTTAGCATGATGAAGACGATGCATCTCGCTTCATGATCTGACAGCAGTGGTAATACTGGAGTCTCCCTCAATACAATACTGAAGGTGAAAGGGTAAAGGTGCAGCTGTACAATTTCTTTCTCACGTGACAGCTGATGGAAGGGCCCCCACTAGGAAGGCCCTCTAGAGAGCTCCTCTCCTCAAGAGGGTGTTTGAGTACCCACACTTCACCCCACCACACGTGACCTGCCGATCGACCCACTGTGCCGTGCCCATACACAGCGCTGGGTGGACAGAGGAGGGAGGATTTTAAGAAGCTTACGCCACTTTCTCACTGCCACGCCAGGTATTTTGAATCAAACCCTGTGATCTCTGGATCACAAGTCCACTGCGATAACCATGAAACCGCAGCGGCATCCCAAAGTTTTGACTGTCACAAATAAACTAAAATAAACATGCATTGGAAGCGAGGGATTATCAGTTTGGCAGGTACTCAAGATGTGATGCCACGTGACTGCTGAAACCACCTGCTAGGCAAGCATTTGTGCTAGTCATCACACCACGGCAGCATCGCTGGCAATCTTAGAGGACCTCTTAAAATAACCATCACAACAATAATAATTATCATAACACTGACGACACGGCCAGGTCCCCAAACCGTACCGCCTCGTGACCGCCCCCCCCCCCCCCCCCCGTCATTGCAGGGCGGGCGGAGGAGGCGGCCGGAACGTACCTGCAGGGATGAGTCGGCGGGGACACCCGCCCGCTGGAAGGTCACCAGCTGCTCCTTGGTGGAGGCAGTCCAGGAGCCCAGCTGCCTCACCTCCTGCTGCAGCTCCGTCAGAGTGCGCAGGATATCCGACAGGTGCCTGTCCCGCTCCGGAAGCGCGCCCGACACCTGCGGGGCAGATGGCGGCACGTGGGCGTTCAAACGGCGACGCCCGTGCTCCCGCCCGCTTCCGATCCGTTCGCCGTAACCAACGCTGAAATGCTGCCATCGCCGAGGGCAACGGTGCCACGGTTACATCTTGCAATGGCGCCGTCAAGAGCACGCCATCAGGGAGGGCCGGCGCTGCACGCGACGAGGCGGTGCGGGAAACAAATAAACGACACAGAGCCATCTTTGTCTTCTGCGTGCTGACATTTACACACCCCGGCATGTGCTCGCTTTGGGATAGGTCGATGAGCAATGGTGCATTGCCTGGAAAAGAACTTTGCCCTGTCAGGATCGTACGTAGAACAGGGAACAAAACCCACAAGGGCGCTCATCGGCACGCACGATGTACGCGCACACTGGTGCAGTTAAGAACACAAAAATAACTGGAGGCGTCACGAAGACAAGTGCATCTTAGATCAGCCACCATTAAAACTGGATTCAACTGTATCGTTCATAATCTGCGCATGAGAATAACTCTGATAGCCAAAATAGGTGTGTGCAAGAGTGCGAGCACAAACAAACACACACACCAAACACACACAACAACAACAACAACAACCACCATTCGCCACTAAGCGGCGGCGATGTCACCACAGAGCTTGTGCAAGGCTATGTGCACGTTAAGGCCACACACACTCACACACAGGCATGCATGCACACACATTGGCAAGTCCTGAAGATGGAAAGTAAGCATTTAAATCAAGGACGGAGGGACGGATGGATGCATCCAGACAAGCTTGAAAGCACATTAGACACTGCACCAGGTGTTAGCACCGGCATGAAATTATGCACGGGGCGCAAGTGTGCGCATGAGCAGCCAGCGCGGGGAGGTGCGCTGGCTGCTCCCGAGCCGCATATATAGCCCCTCGGATTCACGGACGGCACGGATGGCAACGGCGCCCAAGCATGCGAAGGCACGAAGGCGCGCTTTGGCGCGTGAGCGTCGCACGAGCAAGTGCCCACGCGACAGTTGCCTGCATTCAAGGCATTTGTGGGGGGCGGAGGGGGATAATGTATGCACGCAAAGGGACACTGTGTACGTGGGCCAAACACGGACCACACGGCATGAATATTGAGACAAACGTTCACACAGTTGGTGCGAGCGAAAAAAAAGTCAAAGTCAATGTGATTTCCTGGCCATGCATGTATGTGTACATTGAACTTCCACCGTACGTTGCCAACCGTGGCTCATCAGAGGTGCGACAGCATTGTCAACTTTTCAGGCCTGAGCCAGGGATGGAAATTCCACGATCCTATGGTAGGAGGCGAGTATATCCATAGGACAGCCACACCCCGTTGGGTTCCCCCAGAACGCGGTACTCATTTTAACCAACCAAGCAAGATTTGAACTCGCAGCCTTGGACGAGTGAGCCGCTCACTCTAGCGCTGAGCCACCGGCCTGATCATGTTCACAATCAGATTAAAGCAAAGATGCGACAATAGCCAGGTTAGATGTTTGAGGAAAGCGCAGCTGGTGAGCAACATTAAGTTTAAGTTGATTTTATTTATTTCGCGGATGATCCCGTTTAGCCAGTTGTCGGGCTATATGATGATGGAGATCCACGGTTCGTCAGCACAGCAGCAACTCCGATTAGCACCGTTGGCTACGAACGGTGCGAAAGAAGTTCAACATACATGCAACAACAAAACGAAGACAAACACGTCAATATTGCACGTAACGAGAGTAGGGTCCTTTAAGAATATTGCACAACTAACAAATGATGGATGCAACGGTCATAATATGTACATATGCTGAACTTCTTTCGCACCGTACGAAGCCAACCGTGCTCATCCCAGGTGTGGGAAACGACGCACGATCAAGTCAAAAGAGCGCAAGTGTCATAATGACAGAGGTAGGTTCAGGTGCACGCAAGACCTATGTTTTTTGTCTAAAAGCGACATAAACAAACGCAAATCGAACAAGATAGTGCAAACACGTGAGAGCAAGAGGTTAGGTAGAGGTGCAAGTATGCCCTGTGTTTTGGTTTAACATGGAAGTAAAGAGAAGGAGTGAGGGAGGGAACAGTGGGGTTGTATTATCCAGCCTTGCAGTTTGCGCCCGACTGGGTACTAAAGTTATGCTAAATCATGAAGAAATTGCTGTCAGGAACGAATTTGGATGCACACTCATGCTCAGACACCAACCCATATATACACACATACAAAGCCAAAGGTTCTCCCTATAGTCTTTAACAGACTTTTGGGACAAGTACTGTTAGCAAGCACCTAATGAATGGCTGGCACGGCACACGAGAAGGTTGGTCGCCAGCACCACGTTTTTGTCTCCTGAGTGGTGCTGTTTACACACCGCACCAGGTACTCATTTGAGGCCGACTCGACCTTGGGGAGGCCCAGGATCAATTCAAATAATCATCACCAGTGTTGGCTGTGAACGGGAATTGAACTCGGATCTCCGGCTCCGTAGCGCAGTGCTCCAACCGTTCCCCACAACTGCAGGTGTATGCACAGACACACCCAGCGTATCACAAATACCTACACTTTTCCTACACCAACCAACACACGTGGGGTCAAATTCATACTTCAAAAACACGCCGTGCATTTTTTAAATGTGTAAATGTTTAAGGGGAGTGCCAGATTTGGCCTTTGATGCCTTCTGTAGGGGATTCAGGAGCACTGCATTTTGCCACGTAAGTGCATACTTGGCTTCGTGAACTAACGTTAGCTGCTAAAACATTTAAAGTCTCTGTGTGTGTGTGTGCGTTTTGTTGTTGCATGTAAAGCAGCAGGATACTGGAAGCAAATCCCCTGAAGCGTTCATACGAACGGCATTAACGCCCGCCGGATAGAAATCTCACGGCATAAACAATTCAGACGTTGACAGCTCTTAAAGCAGAAACATTAATTGACGATTACAAGCAACTGTGTACTTCAACAACTTTCTTCCTTTAGTCAAAGGAACCGTGATGGACACAGTGACACAAAACGTGCAAATGAATAATAAACAAATCAAATTAATGTCAACCATTCTCATTGCATCACTGGATGAAGACCCCCCATGTTGGTTTTCATCATACTTCACCAAATTGGTCAGTGTGGGTTGATGAAAGGTGGGGGGAGAAGGGGGGTGAGGACAGAGGGGTAGGACCGGTTCTGATATCACTTGACCACTCGCAAACGACATCCCGTGCCATCACAGTTAGCAGCGGACATAAATTGAACTCGGGTCGCTGGGTTCATAGGTCGACGCACTAACCATCGAACCACCACGCCGCTAGACAGTACCGCGCACGCAAAAATCAAATACAGAATTATTTTCCTCGTGTAAATAATACATGAAGCATTGACGTGGTGTTGTCTAAAACAAAAGCGAGGGAAATCCGATCGTGGTGGGGCCCTCGAGACCCAACGATTTAGCCTACTTGTGGTCATGTGACGATGCCATGCCATCTTATTACACACTTGCAGTGTTTGCCCGAGGTCTCCCCTCAGGATGAGTAACAGAGGCCCCCCCCTATCCTGCATTCAGCCACACGCAGTCGGTGCAAGGGGTCAAGCGAGGACCGCTCAGTTTGTTGCAATTTGAGGCCCTTTCATACAAAATGGACTCGAGGGTGCAGCAAAACAAAATGTAACACTGGGCAGAGCGATTGAACGTAGTAGGCCTTTAATTATAACGGAGCTCCAGCTGAGGCAATATCTGTTGTGACAGAAATGTGGATGAAATATAGGGCACGGGGAAACAAAAGCGGTGAAATATTGGCAAAAACGAAGCACATCGAACGCAGTTGTTTGCCAGAGAGAATCAATGCAAAATGGACGAGGGTAAGAATACACGGTGCCTAATAAAAACAACAAATTGTTGCTCAAAACGGCAAAAATAAAAAAAGATGCAATTTTGCCCCAGGGAACATGAATGAATAACAAAGTAGTATTTTAAGAGCTGCCCAGCAGAACAAGCGCATTTGCAAGTATCCTGCTCAAGCAAACCAGGAGAGGAGATAGGAGAAAACACGGCAAGGCAAAGAGTGGAAGAGAAGTTCAATCGTGGCAAAATGTGTTTGAATGTCCAAGCCCTAGCCTAAAACAAAACGAATTCTCACTTATGAAACAGGAATATGAAATGGTACCTTATTTAACCGAGAAGTGCACGGATCGAGAGGATTTTTTATATATTTTACTTTTTTAGGATTAAATATAGATTTTAACAAAGCCCTTCATGACCTTTAAAGTTAATAATGTCTGGAGAGCCGCATGAGACGTATTACACAAGTAAGGCGCATCCACTTACAAAACAAACGTGCGCTAAAACATTAACACAACAACAACAACAACCGCTGTTCACCACCAAGTGGCGGTGACGTCAACACATGCTTGGTGCACTTTAACACCTAAGTACACTTACACGTGTCTGTTCAGGCCCCGTATGGCCCAAACAGACTGTTGGTGCAAGTGCTGTTAGCGAGCACCTATGAAGGCCGAGTACCTATGAAGGCCGGTATGGCAAGAGGGGGTGGGTCGCCTTTGTCACCCGAGTGCCAATGTTTATACACCCGCTGCACTAGGTACTCATTTGATGCTGAGTCGACCTAGGGGAGACCCAGGACTGGCTGTGACAATCATCACTTGTGTTGGCCGTGAGTGTAAGTCGTACTCGGGCTGCCTGGTTCATAACGCAGAGTGCTAACCACTGCGCCACCGCTCTTTACACACAACCTCCCTCTCTCTGACGCCCGAACGCCAATTCCTGGTAAAACATTACATTGCTATTCTGAAGATGTAATATGGAGAGAGAAAAATATCACAAGTGAACAAACATGCCCACATGGGAAACTGATTATAAATTGCATAATCGTTCAGCTATAATTGGACAGTAGCATAATTAACATTCACGCGTACGTACTAGCAAATATTAACATTAAAAATAAACATCAAAATTAATAGGCGGGTGTCCGGGTGAGCATGTTGGCACACGCAATGTTTCAGAGGCTGACCTGCCGGATCAATGACGAGTAGCCTTGGGTTAACATACCCATCGCATGACTTTATAATTAGCCTGCGTACTTATTTAATTAAATTACGGGGTGTTTTTTTCACCCCCCACACAACACAAGTCAGTGTGCTATGCCTCATTTACGGGGTGATGCTGGGTGACCAAGTCTTTATAACAAAAAAACAACAAACGCTCGCTTACATAAATTAAATCATGCTGAGATGGCCTATTGTTCATTATTCTTTCGTTTTTTTTCTCTGAAGAAATTATCACGAGGGTTATTTTTTATTCTATTTAATCGGTGCATGAACCTCTTTATTGTTGTTGATTCATCAAAGAATGAAAGACTGCTGAGAGGTATTTCAGTGCCAGCACATATTTCCGCCGTGACCACATTTCCTTGCCTGGGGATATCGCGCCACGTGCCACGCAAACTCAAATGAAAAGGACCGAGAGGGTATGGAGATGACGTTCTTGACTCGTGAAAAAATTCTGCTTTAATTATACTGGTCAACAAAAAAAAAATTCTGGCCTGGACTTTTGCAGCTGTTTTAGACTAATTTCAGGGTGCTGATTCCAAATCTGATCTCAGATTTGCTCTGTCACATCTCATTTTTATGCTATCGGCATACCCCATTTTCATTGATTTTACCAGAAATTAACTCTGTCACTTATGATTGCAAGTTGTTGCGAGTCAGTGACTGCTTTAGTGTTAAAATATGGTGCTGTATTTTTAGGATAGTTTGTTTATAATATAATTTTATGTAGATATCCACATTTATTTAATATTTTTCTTCTGCAGTTTTTATTGAAAATGCAATATTTGATATCTCAAAAACCTGATGTTATAGACAAAAACTGATGCCAGATTTGGAATCAGCACCCCAAAATTACCTTAAGTCCGTTGGAATACCTTATGCCAGAAAAAGTGTGTTGACCAGTGTTATTTGCACGGCAAAGGAACATCATGGCGATATTGGGCATTTCACAAGCAGTGCGTATTTACGAACTGCACTGGCGCATATATCTCAGCGGTCACATTTAGAGGTGGGATAATTGGGAGATTAAGTCAAGTCGACGACTGAAAATGTGTAACTACATTTTCTTGTTCTCGATTACACAGGCCCCTTTAAAGATGGCAGACACCCCCCCCCCCTTTCTCCTCCACGTCCTGCCTCCTGAAGGTGGGAAACCCCAGACAAGCCACGCCCAGCGTGATATGGTTGACGATGCTGATGAGGTCACCAAGGCCTGCCAATGACCTCTCGTATATCGTACACGCGGGAACTGGAGGTGAGTCTTCTTTCCCCAAATATGTTAGTCACGGAATGAAATGATAATTAATTAGGGTAATCGACCACTGGTGCATTGTACCGACTTGTGCGCTTACCTCAATTAAAAAAAAAAACATTAAAAATGTAGATTAATAAAATAATCGGATAGCCCAGCTCCGCTTAATTTTGTCACTGATAACTTCTGTCGCCATAACGACAGAGGCCTCAACAATCTGCTTCCACCACTTTAATGCCACAGCACAGTTTAAGGCGTAAAACTAGGTCACCAACGGTGTCATGAAAAAGCCAATCTTGTCAACAGATGTTGTTGTTGTGCCTCACAAAACTATTTCTTTCTCAACAAACCCATTTTCTTGAAAACCCTTTATATACCAATTTGCAAGGCATATGGGGAAAAAAGAATGTTCAATTATATTCCACTATGAACGTACGCGCTAACCGCTTCCACACAATGTTCCTTCTGATCCTGTTCGTGTGATCAACTTCTTCTCAGCAAACATTTTTGCACGTTCTTGTTTTGTTAATTAAAAACATCTCATTGCTTATCAGCGGCACGTTTAATAAAATAAAATGCACACTGGCTAAGTAAAAAGATAATACCAGCTTTGACTCGAAATAACAATCGTAAAAACATAACATGTGAATTTTGCAAAATGAACGGTATTTATTTTTAGGCCAGGATATTTCTCCCCTGCCCCTGACGCCATTGTAAAGGTTCAGACTAAATGCATTGATCTGCTGTCTGTTTTATCAGATCTGCAGCAACGTATTCATCGACCCAACTAGCCAGTGTACACACGCTCGTGCAACAATACTTTCTCTTGCAGAGACAATTATGTCGTGGAAAAACAGTGCTTACAACGTTCGCCAGGAAGAAGAAAACATTCTAAGCGTAACCGAACTATACCGCACAGTGCTACCGCAACATAAAATGGTCTGCCGGCTAACCTTCGCATTATTTGTCATTTAAATGAATGTACAAATACAGTTTTACTGCACTGTGTCTATCTAGCCTGTCTGCTTGTCTGTCGACATTCTGGCTGAACCAATTTTCGAGGCGAATGCGACTCGCTTTCTTCCGCTATAGCAGGACTAATCTACTAATATGCTGGTGCGACACTCCGCTGCTCTCTGTCAATGGTACACCGGCGATGCCGACTGGCTGACAGGCTTGGTTTCCAGGGGACCTGGCGCGTCGCGGGAAATAAATTGGTTTTCGCACGGTCCGAACCAGAGCAGGTCTATGTTTAAAAACAAAAAACGTTGCATTAATTTTTCCTCGTCGTCGTGTGGCCAGAGCAAACTTAGCACGGAAGTGCTGGAAATGAAGAGGCTCGTAAAGTCGTAAAGCAAGCACATTACAGGTCGGACATTCGAACCTAAGGCGCCACATGTAAAGATATAATAATGCAAACCGGTTAGGCTACACGCATTATATTTGACGCTGGAAGATTGTTGACGGTGTCACAAACACACATGCAACCGTGTCCAACACAGATGGTATTTAACAACAACAAAAACACACGCTTGACCTTACTATGTGCTCTGAACTCACCAAGGTTAACACCAGCTGGCTTTGTACCGAACTGCAAATCACCATTTGGGCATCTGCATGGGATTTTTTTAAATCAAAAAGTCCAAAAGCATTTGGGTCCAGAAAGCTGTTAGCAACACAAGCAATAATGGGGTTAGACTGATTATACCAATCCACAGCAGAGGATAAAAAAACACTCAACATATGTTTGTGTTCTGGGCCATCCTACCCCACCACAGCTGCCAAAAGGGCACAGTCTCGTGGCACACTGTTACATTCTCTAATTAAAATTGTAGAAACCTAATAACTAAATGAATAACCACATTAAATAAATAACTAAACATACCTTCAATTAGATGTGCGATCATGAGTGGATAGGCCAACAGACGTGCCCCGTATCTTTGACCCTTTTTCATAGACCTCAGAATTCCTGCGGGAGCCACCCTCCACTGCACCGCATTGTTCCTCCAGGTTCTCCACACTAACCCACCTGCTTTATTATCCGCCGCATTCACGTCTGTCACCAATTTGGAAGGAGGAACAAAAATAATCCCCGAGCGGAAGATTTATTCACCGTCTCCCTCATTCCTTCTCTCCGTCACATCTTTATATATTTATTTTGCTCTCAAAGTACTTCCTTCACACAACAATTGCGACACGTCATGTTGGTGAGATTGTTTTGGTGTCACCCCCAAAAAACTTGACTTTGAAAATCGCTGGAAGCTTCGCTGATTTTCAGCTCTGACCAGCTTGTCGCTTGGTGTTTCGTCGAAAGCATTTGAACCGAAGTATACCGTAATTTACATTCTGCCGCTGGGTTGATAAACACCGGGAAGATTCGTCACGGGCCCAAAGCATTCCGGAACGGTGGCAAGTGGCTACCGACTCAAAAGAATTCCTGCGCAGCTGCGAGCACAGGCGCAAAAAACATTGCGCAGCATGCGAAAACGTAGCGCCTTTTTTCACACGTGCGATTTTCCCGTCGACTCTCGATCGCATCGCTTCGACATTACGATGTCAACGCCAGAAATTTAGCGAGATGTTATTTGACCAGGAGGAGGGGTTTTTTTTCGTAAGTCAATCAAACGAACTGTAATAGCAAGCAGGTGACATCTCTTCACAGTGTTGTCTTTTGATCACGATAGATATTTCGCATTTTTCGAGAATAATCGCGAATCACCGTTTGCGGCGTACTCAGCCGTGCGGCGGTGTGCTCTCGATCACGTGGCGAGCGTACGAAATGAGCAAAGGGCTTCAAGTTTCCCCCACTGAGCACATTTCATAATGTTCAAACACAGCCCATTTCAGCCAAACACCTCAACCGACTCCGGAGAGCAGCACAGTGGTGGAAACGGCGATTAAAAATTACGATTTCAAGTGCCTGTTGTCTTGTGCGTCCGGGATGTGATTGCAAGAGATTATCGCTCTTAACTGCCTCATTTTTACCATCGGATATCGATGTAAAAAGTGGGTTTGTTCTATACGTGGAAATGTGGAATTAACAGGAGGACACAGGAGCACCTGGTGAAGATGAACACACTCCCCATGGTCGTGTGAGCACGAGAGCCTTTGAAAACTTTGAACTTGCCATTGCCAGAAATATCTCATAAATAAGACAAATGTATTCTGTAATGGTAATCTTTTTGAAGGAAGACGTAAAAAAAACGAACTAGTGGCTGAGAGGGTCATCGGTCTCATGATGCGTGTGCAAGAAGAACACAGCCCTGGCAGCCTGAGTTGGATTCCTGGGAGAACTGCTGTGAAATCGATGTCGAAAGGATTTCAGCTGATTCTTCTCAAACAGGTCACAAATGAGTATTGTACATTTGAGTGGATTCCATGGAAAGGGAATTACAGGAACAATGCAGATCTATTAGACAGCCTCTTCATCACACCAGCCTGCTGCGTAAGAATGAGTTAGAGACTCACAAAGCCCAAATGATGCTTATGTCAAATGTTGTGATTATAGTAAAACTCCACTCATCCGATTTGGTATGGGGGAGCTATGAGCAGACCCTATTTATCCTTTACTTATCCATCCATTTTACTCTGCACTAAATGTCGCGTACGTATGCTGAACTTCTTTCGCACCGGACGTAGCCAACCGTGTTAATTGGATGGACATGGAAAAGGAGAATAATCTCTTGCGACTTCTGGGAGGCTCCTGTTCCCATGCACGAATGCTCAGATGACAGGAAGAATGTATGGATTTCAGGATATCGGAGAGCGAAAGAGCACAACCCCCGAATACCTACGCAGTTGTCGTACTGTAAACATGACTTTGAGAGTCATCAACCCCGAGAGGATGCGATACTCCAGTCGGGTCACGGTGACCGTCGCAGATGGTCACGACGAAAGCAAAGCTTCAGTACCGTGGCAAAGCGGGTGTTGAGGTGGCGTAGATCCGCCCTCAGGCCTTCCCTCTGGTCATGAGACAGCCGGGGGCCCTGAGGCTGGTCCTTTGTGCTGTGGTCCAGCCTGGCCAGCTCTGCTTGCCGCTCTGCCAACTCGTTCAGCTTTCCCTGCGGGGAAGAGTGCAGTGGCGGAGGGGGAGCACAATATCAGAGGGCGGTCATTAACGAGCGAAGGCACACCGGGCCCCTGCGTGGACCTTCACGCTTAACTTTCAAATTAGGATGAAATCACACGGCTGGCTGAGGCGCAAGACACTTGGGCATTGCGAGGCGTTGCGCTCCGTACAATTATATCATCAGCTCACATTCATAGTCGTAATTGTCTAACTGATGGAATGTGCTTACGTAAAACGTGAGACACGGCCAGAGCTGTAATCAGCCTGAGGGACATGCCAGGCATTTAAAAAAAAAAGCACATTCAAAAAACGGGACACCCCCTCCCCCCGACACACGGCTCACGTTGGCCTACAAGCTCTTTCTCGCAACGATTGCCACCAGCCACAGGAGGTGAGGATAGTACCCCCAAAGACATCAGTTAATTTCTCTCACACTCGTAACCCCCCGTGACACACGCCTTCTTTTGCCATCATCCAAAGCATCCATCTCTTAATCAGGTCATCTGCATGTCCCTATTTATAAAACGAGCCCGATATTTACTGCAATTGATACCGGGCCACTAATGAATTCAGACACACTTTGCGTGCACGCACGCACGCGCACACAGACATTCCCATATTAAATTTAACAGACTCTGAGAAGGTCAACAAAGACAAGCAGCACATATGCAAACAAATATTCTGTATGTTTGTGTGTGTGCTGGAGGATTTGGAGTACGGAGTGCAGAAAAAAAGCCTTACTTAAATGAAAAATGGGCTTGGCAAGAGGGCTACGTTTAGACAGATGTTTTAGGCAGAATCGTTTGTCAGTCTAACTAAGTGCACAAATGTCACTGCCAAATCTCTGCTTCATTCAATAAGCGAGGTGGGTAGGTGTAAAGCCAGTGTGTAAATGCATCAGCAAGTAAAACAAAATACATCGGGTGATCAATAAATGCATAAATAAATGAACGACTGCGACTTTTAAAAGCACCGCTCATTAGATGCACTTGGCAGCTGGACTGAGAGGAGTTTTTTGGAAATTAATAATACCACGGAGAGCCAACAACCGGCACCGCTACATATTGTTTTCCCAGTGCTGAATGTAAGGCACTTTTTGTTGGTTCAGTCCATATTTTCCTTTGTCCGAGAGGTATGAGCGGGTTAAACAAAAATAAGGATGAGGAGCGCGAAATGAGTTGAAATTTCAGATTTGAGGGCGGCCAGCCATCGTGCCAAAGGTTAGCTTTAGCGGTCGCGCGTCTGCCACTTATTGATGAGGCTCACGGTTCGATTCCAATTGGCCGCCCTGGTTATTATGGCGCTCGCAATATTGCCACGTGCCGTCCGCTGCACATCGGACGTCAAGTACCCCCCGACGTCATTCGCAACGAGCCAGTGTCAGGGTCCAAATGTGGCAAAATTCGAAAAAGCGGCCGCCAAATTACTGAGATTATACACACATCGCATCGATCATCAGCCGTCCCTACCGGCAAGCTAATGCCCCAAGTCACAGTTGCAAATCAGAGTATTATGGTCTCCTGAGTTCTCACCCGGTTAAACGAAATAATCTTGAAACTATCGCTCAGTCGGAGAGACAAAGCCAGTGTGAACTGGCCCGGGTCTCTGCACCTCCAGAAAATTGTGGACCTCGATTCAGGTGCCGGTGACTTTGCGATGCCGGTGGCATGGCAATAATAATAATACAATATCCACCAGTACATCGTGGTGCATGTGCTGTGTTATATATAAAAAAAAACGAGGGTTGATTTCTATTTCCTCGACGGAATAGAACGGCGTGTTGTGTTGGCTCGCCACGAATGTCTGCATTAATATTTCTTGCACGCTCTTCCATGTGAAACACAACTACAGCGATTCTGCGCAGCGTCTAAAAACCATCTGTTGTTTCACCGACACTCGTACGGGAACATTTTTAATTGCACGTGAATTTTCATAACAAATACAAAGACCCCCCCCCCCGCCCTCAACCCTGTGTAGCCTGAACAGACGACATGGTTGAAAATGCTGTTTGTGAGCACCTATTAAGGTAGGCACAGTGTACCTTCAGCTCCTCAGTGCTGAAGTGTACGCACCGTACCTGGTACTCATTTAAGGCTGAGTCAACCTAGGGGTATGCCCAGGACTTGTTCAGATATTCGCCAGAAATGTTAGGGGCCGTCCATAAATGAAGTCACGCGATTTTGGACGATTTTTTACCCCCCCCCCCCATCGTCACACGGCGTCACAAAAAGTCAGACCCCCCCTCAAACATGACGTCACAAAGCTCTGCCCCCCCCCCCCAAAATAAAACATGCTTCAAATCGCTTTAAACTATTGTCATTGTAGTGCGTATTTAATTTGCCGCTGCACTCTGACATTTTAGGAGAAAAATATATATATTAAAAAGTCTATTTAATTAAGTAGAACGTGTTGTCTATATTTATTTAAAGTTGTGCATTTTGATGCGACGTCACATTTCTCAACCACCCCCCCCTCGTCACACATCGTCACAAATGTCTGACCCCCCCCCCCCCATAGGTGCGTGACGCCATTTATGGACGGCTACTTAGCCGTGACTAGGAATCAAACATGGGTTGCCGGGTTTGAAGTACACAACAGTATCACTCCCCACAATATATCAAATACAAAGATCACCCCTGTATAGCCTTCACAGACTGTTGGGGCAAGTGCAGTTAGTGATCACCGATATAGGACAGCATAGGACAAGAGACGCACAAAGACAAAGATCCCCTGTATAGCCTAAACAGACTGTTTGGGAAAGTGCTGTTAGCGAGCACCTAGGAAGGCCGGCATGGCACACGAGGGGGTGGGTGGCCAGCACCACGCCCGCCCGCCTTTGTCTCCCTATTGCTGATATTTACACACCACACCAGGTACTCATTTGAGGCTGAGTCGACCTAGGGGAAGCCCAGGACCGGTTCATATAATTGTGACTGGTGTTGGCCATGCCACTGAGTTCGCAGCGCAGCGCGCTAACCGCTATACTACCGCTCAACCAAGAGCTGCACACAAACATACACACACGTGCACAAATCAATTGAAGTTTCTCTCTGAGCACCGGTCACTGTACATCCATTTGCCTATTTTGCAACGCAGAAAAAGAGACGACGGAAGAGACGTCGTAATGAGTCTCGATGGGAAAACAGCAAATGACAATCGTTGAAACCACAGAGGGCTCTCGGCGAAGCCATTGTTATAATGATTGGCATTCCGAGCAGCTCTTTGTATGTTTGCTGGACGGATGGCTGAAGGAAAGGTCAGCCTGGGGGAGGTGGACTGGAGGGAAGGACGGAGAAAGATAGGCTCTCAGAGCACGGCGCAAAGCGGGCCGGCAAAAAAAAAGGCAGAGGCACGGCGCACATTTATCTGCCGAAGGTCCTTTCCATTCCACGCTCAGATGCTGCAGTGATCCTTCAAGGAGGCACAAAGAGTGAGATGCATGCCGTCACTCAACCAGCCATCCAGCCAGCAAACGAGGTGTACTTACAGAGCCAGAGCACAGACCAACACTCTGAAGGCGATGCCCCTAACTTAACCTTATGCAATGTGTGTTGCCCATGAAATGCTGTTGGTGGTCAGATTATTTTTTTTTACACGTTGGTTTCAAGCACACCTATAAAAGCATTCTTCAGAAGGGGACACATTTTTTTAAATAGTTCCATGGCTTTGTGGGATACATTTCTTTAAGTCAAGTAGACTTAAATAAGTGAAAGGAATGCTTCATAATAGATAAGGGTGGTCATTATTTAAAAGGTCCACACTAATATATGAGTGTACACTCTCCAGCAATCTTTTTGAAAAGCTAACCTGTTACATCCAAAGGCCCACGATAAATACTGGCCAAGAAATGGACGCTCAGGGCAGGCACACAAACAAGACATCCTTGTAAATAATGCATTTAATTTCCTGGTTTGTGGAATATTTTTTTTCCTGCATAAAATAACACGTTCATGCCATCTTTTTTTTTGCGGATTGCAGTGTTACGTGAGCTACACAAGAGCCATCGGTTAATGCAACATAGTCTACTAATTTGCAGCATTTGTCTACTCTGTATTTTCTATCACAGCAATTGCGATAATTGTGCCGTTTCTCAGAAATCCCTTTATTCAATGTTTGCACAAAAACACACACTTATATTTAAAATCAGAAGCACGCATTACTGTGGAGCGCTGCTTGGACCAATGCGTACAACAACAAAGATGAGAGTTTTTTGACGGGATTTTTGCAAAAGGTGAAAGATTCCTCTCCGATAAAATTTCTGTTGAAAAAAATTCTAACCTGTTTGTTATGAAAGGTCCATCGTAGGAAAAAAAATTACCTGAGAGGTAATAATGCGACTCGTCCCTCAGCAGCAACATTTCATCCCAAGAAGTTGGTTCAAGGACTTTCTCTGGATCCCCCCCCCCCCGGCCGTTGATCAAAGATGGCATGAATGTGCTGCGTTTGAAGACAACGTTTAGTCTTTTTTTTTACCTACGATGTTTCGCAATGTTTGCCTTTCCATAATCGGTGTCACAAAGCCAACCATTTGATAATGAAAAAAGGGAGCACTTTTAAAATGATCTCCTGTCGGGAGGCTACATTTATTGAAATTACCAGCAACAGCCACTGCTGTTTGGCGCGTCTGTGTTCCTACAAACTGATGCTCAGCTTGGGTGCTGTTCGCACAATCACAGAACTGGAGATTAAATGTAGCAAAGAAAATATTTTCGAGGTTACGAGAGATGTTGACATATGGATGGACTGATTAGAATTTGTGTGAACATTTCGTTTTTTAAAAGTAGCGTTCTTGTCCTTGCACTTTACAAATTGTGTTTTGCTCACTTTTTTGTTTCGCTAATTCATCTCATTGCAGGGCAGTCATGACACGATTACAGATTAAACTGATGCTTGCTTTATATAATTATATTATAAAGCGTATATGAGCAAAACTCCATTCTGCTTGTCCATCAAACTAAAGGTATGTTGCCGTCGATTTACCTATTGCCTTTTTCTGGAGCAATATTATCCAGCAGCATTTGTGAAAAGCAAACCAACTGCCGAAATACATTGCTGATATGAAACACAGTGGTCTGGAAGGCCTATTATTAGCTGATGGGCTCGAAAACAAATATAAATTTCTGACGGGAGGAGATGTGCGTTGTCTGTTAATTCATTTCACTGTTGAAACGGCAAAAAAATGTTTTACTTTTTCTCTCTCCCCAAACAGAGACCCTTGGTGGGTGCGTGAAGCCACGTGATGTAAAGTGATTTATTCATGCTAACAGCAGGCCCACTCACAAAATGACTCCCAGGACTTTTGCGCATTACATTTTCTTTGAAGGGGGGGGGGAACAAATGATTAAATAAATGAATAAGCAGGCCTAATAAACGTATACCTAATGAACACATGTTATGCATGCCCTCACACCCCTTCCCACAGAGTTCACCTCACCCCCTACGGTGTTCCCACAAAGCATTTGCATTGTGCCGGATCGCCGACGTCCCAATAAAGCCAATAAATTACAAGCTGCATGCACCGCCGTTGATGCCAGCCTGCGCATCGCGGTTATCGGTAACTTGATGGCACAGGAGAACCGGGAAGCTGCGCCTCCTTTCTCGTACTTGCAATGAACCGCGAGAGATGTCAAAGGTGTCACGTAGTGCCATATTGCATGCTCATACACAAATACACAAATACACAGGATACCCGTACAGCCTTAACAGACTGTTGGGGCAAGTGCTGTTAGCAAGCAGCACCTATAAAGGCCGGCACGGCACACAAAGTGGTGGGTGGCCAGCACCACGATCGGCCGGCCGGCTTTGTCTCCAGAGTGGCGATGATTAGACAGCAGACCAGGTACTCATGAGGCTGCGTGGCCTTAGGGGAGGCCCAGGTTTAGATAATCGTCACCAGTGTTCGCCGTGAGTGGGAATTGAACACTGGGTTTACAACGCGGCATGCTAACCGCTGCACCACCGCTCCCCAAGCGCGCACACACACACACAAACGAATCATATGTGTACTTAAATGTTATTAGAATGAGTCCAGACGAAGTCACAAACAAACTCCTCCTCGTATAAAGACCCGATGATGCAGAACATCAATGGCTTAATCTTAATTTTAGAACTTTCGTGACTGCAGGAATTATTATTTGGTTCTTTCGGTTAAGTCACGTCTAAAGATAAAATAATAAATTAAATTAAATAATAGAATACGACGTTTCGATTGCAACACAAGCAATCATCATCAGGTATAATGAAATAGCGACATTATATCTAACCAGAAAACTATAGACAGACATATTAGCAGACAGATATCACAAGATACATACATAGCGAGAGCAACACAGGTGACACCTGTGTTGCTCACAGGTGTCACCTGTGTTGCTCCCGCTATGTATCTTGTGATATCTGTCTGCTAATATGTCTGTCTATAGTTTTCTGGTTAGATATAATGTCGCTATTTCATTATACCTGATGATGATTGCTTGTGTTGCAATCGAAACGTCGTATTCTATTATTTAATTTAATTTATTATTTTATCTTTAGACGTGACTTAACCGAAAGAACCAAATAATAATCAATGGCTTAGATCTTCCGCCAAGCTTCTGGGCCGCATCCGATGCACAAGCCATGGCAAGCTACAGATGCGGAGACTTGACGCACAACATACGACGGCGACATCAGCACAGAGATATACCACTCCGCTACTCCTAAAGCAATTATCTGCCTCAACCACCAGAAAGTAAAATAAGTTGTTGCTCTACGTCATCATCAGCTCTACGAAAACAATTGGAATGAGTATCATGGTTCAGATTTAATTCCATCTACCATCATCATCATGATCAGCCATGAATCAATCCATTGCCGGATTAAGGCCTCACCCAAGCCATTGCCCTCCTTCACGATCAAGCGATGGAATAATCCACATAGCCCCGAAGCACGCGAGCCGATTTCATCTCTTCATTTCCTTAGTGGACGCCCTTTCACATGCCTACTACTCCATGGCTGACACTGCTATTATTCTGGACCATCAGCCAGCACCCATTTTAACATGTATACAATATACACACAAATAAGAAGAAGAATGTACAGTACTGTCAATCCAATGTTGTTGTTATTATTTTCACAGTGTTTACATCCTTGCCATAGTAACGTGGAATTTTCACCCAGCACAGAGATGACAATCGATATACGCTCATGCCAACACTCTGACTTTGAAATATCTGTTATAAATTCTGTTGTAATGTTTAAATAATTTCACCTGCTCAATTTGTCACGCTAGCTTTTAGGTCGGCATTCTGTAACTTATAAGTTACAGGGAGCTTTGTAAAAATGTCACCTGAACACATTCCCTGCAATTACTTCGAAATAAAATAATACATTTATACGGAAAAAGTTGAACAAGCGTGGCATTATCTCAAGATAGCACTTCGATCCTTCTTCTACGAACAGCTTCGAGGTTGGAATCCTTGGCTGGTGATGCAAGACCCAATTGTTTATAAACTTTAGAATTCAACGCTTATCTCATCAATGACCCCCACTGCTATGGGGGAAGCAACACTAACAAAAGAAACCTCAGCCCTGACCCGGAGCTCTTCAACAAGTCCGCCGTGCACCCCTCGGCTCCGGGGAGATGCTGCCTGACCCCTGGACACTTAAACAAAACTGCATGATGGGAAGTGACTCTCTCTCTCTCTCCTCTGTTGCTCCTAAAATGTGAACTGCCGTGACAATATTCCTGTCCGTATATGTATATACAAACACACAAGTAGCATACGATCCTGTCACTCAACTCAATCTGCATTGATGTCCTAATTATTTGGTTAAAGCCATCTTCATTCTTATGTATGTTGAACTTATTTCGCACTAATAACACATTTAGTGTTATTACACTGCATATGATTGTAATTATGAATTATATTAACTTAATGTTGCATAAGCCTGTGGCTGATTGCAATTTGTTTACACTACAGAAACCAAAATAGTAACATATCTATATAAATTATAAATTCTACCAAACCTTGAAACTTTATAGGCTCACAACACCCACTGGCCATTGGCCTCACTGAAGAAAGAAACGTTAAGCAACTGCGTCTCTCCCTCTCCTTTATCTCAGGGCATTGCAGCAGAGCGCTTAACAAAAAAAATAACTGCCACGGGCCAAGAATACAAAGAGAAAGCTACACGTGCCAGTCACTACAAATGACCGCAGCGGTTTCGGGCTAGACTTTAGTTTTAGCCGCCCGCGACATCTTTTACTTTTGCTGCTGCCCTACTGCCAGACCGAATAAGCCTAGGAGTAAAGGCGGCATTTGCCACTGATTATAATCATACTCTCCACGCCATCCCCGCTGTCGTTGCTTGCCAGCCCCAGCTCTGGGGCATGCTGGCGAGAGGGAGAATGGGGGGGGTGAGAGCCGTCACGTGGTGGAACGCGTGAGCGTCTGTGACAAAAAAGCGACGCTTGCCGGTTCGCGGCTAACCGGGTGTTCCATCCCGCGTGCACGGCGGTCACCGCCGATATTGCCACGGCGGTGGACGTTTTTGCGGCATCATGCAAATGTGTAAATATTGCGAGTGTGAAAATAAAGGGGGGCTGAAAATCATCACACGGGAGTCAGAATGTTGTCAAAATCTAAAGGTCGCATACATTTTCGACGCATGCTTTGCAGATGGCGGCAGTCTTTACATGAAAATTTCTGTGCTGGTACTTTACTTAAATCCACACAGTCAACCGTTTTGGCCCATTGATTGACAGCGACAGACGGATAGCAGATTAATCACCATTATAGTAGCATAGCCTAATATACCAATAGTCCTATGTATACCTGCCCACTACCTTCTGCAGCTGCTTTGTGATTTGATCACGTCGAATGCTGCCTTTTATTCTCTTTCGCGCTCACTTCTTCGTCCACTGAGAAATATCAAGTGATGTAATTTCATCATTGTTCCAGGAGGGCATTCAAATTGGAGAGCAATACATAGTTCTCTTTGAGAGGGGCCAAATATGCTCACCTTGTTTTTTCCAACACTTGGGTAAAAATCTGAAGCGACGACGTTACTGACCACCGTACGAAAAGTGGCGATACGGTAAGTTATAAAGTATCTCTCTCACTTAATTCTAGATTTGAAGCTTTCGTGACTGCAAGGATTCATACTCTTAGGTTTTTCGGTAAAGTCACGTAGGTAAAAAATAAATAATAATAAATATAATTGAAATAATAATAGAAATAAAATAATAAATCACGACGTTTCGGAGGCAGCACAAGTCTCCGTCATCAGGTGGGACCGTCACAGCTAGATTTACTGTCTCAAGTGAGGCAAAATTTCAAGAGTCAAGTTCTTAAATACAAGTTTAAGGGGGGAGGGAAGGGGGAGGTGGTTATCTGAATGTGAAAGCCAATGAGTGGAACGTGTTGGGGGGGGGGCTAAAAGAGAACAGTTGGTGCATCTTGTTGATGTTTTACCCGATGTTGGTTGACAATCCAAATACAAAAAAAGAGAGGAGAGTTTTTATTATTGTATTTCTATTATTATTTCAGTTATATTTATTATTATTATTAATTTTTTACCTACGTGACTTTACCGAAAAACCTAAGAGTATGTCTCTCTCTCACTTCCCGGCGTTATGCGGAAATGTGCATTAAGCTCAGTTGGTCAAAATCAATACAGGAGTTCATTGATCGCAATGCAATGACAGTTGTTTTAATAACAGCTGGCTCCACTGAACGGCCTTTAGATGAAAGCCAGACAGCTTCCCAGGAGAGAAAATAACTCAGTCCCGGTAACGCCATACGACACAACCAAATGCCAATGAGCATACAAAACCCCAGTCGTGTGAACCCACAAAATGTGTCACAGATGCCAGACCCCATAAATAAGGGTCATGCAATGTCACTCCTCTCCTTGTGCTTACAAAATAACCTTTGCACAATTGTGGACATAGCTGAAATCAGCATCATGTAAGATGCGGTATTCAAGTTCGCAGATGTTACAAGAGTTGTTGGGCCCTATTATGATAGTTACATTATTTTAAAGGTGTTTATGCCAACATATCAAACCTGTAAAATGTATCCTGGGAAAATGTATTTCCCCGATAAACCTATGCACGGCAAGTTGACTCCACCAGATTGAACAAATTCGATGGTGAGAATCACGTTGGAGTTAAGCTTACTGTTACCATACTGGTTAAGTATTAGAGTTCAAAATGTGAGGAAGCTGGGTTCCTCAGGGCGTCAGAGCAATGAGCCCAGTGTGGCCGAGATCCTGAGTTCGAATATACGTTTCAGCTTTCAGGAACCCAAACTTAATAACCAGGTTCTCATGTGTAGCAAGTTGACGGTGAAGACCATTCACTAATGACTGCACACAAAGGAAAACATCATTAAATTGGATTTTTTAATTGTTTATTGAGTTTTTGAGTTAGCTGGACTTGTATTGGGCAAGGACATCGCCCACACTGCACCCAGGCAAACGGAGAGCACAGCCTTGGATATTTCTTGAGTTATTGCTATACCAACAATTACATATATTTAAGAACTAGCTTTACTACCCGGCTTTGCCCGAGACTTGGATTCTTGTCTTGGATTAGTACACGGCCTATGCGGAGGGTGGGGGGGGGGGATGCGTGACGTCAGCAGGCACACTGCGTGACGCTGCCGCATGCGGGTGACATCACAGATGTGACGTCACCGCTCACTTGCCATGCAATATATTACATCCATTATTGCCGCCCCCAAAATGCAGAAGTAAATTTTTATACTTTTTGCATTGTGTACAGTCTGGAAGCTACCCACATGCCAAATTTCAAGTTTGTTGCATGTTGGGAAGTATGCTAAACGTTTCGAACAGACACACATATTCACAAATTTCCCTTTCATATATATTGATGTACGATATACGTTAAAGAAGAATTGATATGAAAAAAATATAAACCTTAAAATCTTATCAATGATTCTCTCAATGTATAAATTTTAGCTTTGGAAATGAAAAAAAACTATCGGCTTGACTGTCATGCAAACACATTCCTGCGGAGGGAGCTGGTAGGAACGTTGGGTTGCTCGGTCAATGGCCAGGGTCAATGGCGGCGTGGTGTATTCCGCAAATATGGCCGACTGTGAGGGCGGGCACAAGCCGGCGTGAGTCGGTTAAACGTTGAGTTTTATAAGGGCACCACGGGGTGACCAGCCCCTCCCCACCCAGCCCCTCCCCACCCAGCCCCTCCCCACCCTCCCCTCTTCACCCAGCCCCACCCATTCTTGGATGCACGACGGACGGACGGACACAATAATCCCCTGTGGGCTGATGTAACCAGGAGGTTCCTACCAGTGTAATCTTGGAGCAGAATGTGTGACGGAACAAAATGCCGATGAAGGGCTTTTCTGGAGAGGTCCCGCGAAAGATGTCTCCAAGATATTATGTGCACTGCTAACCTGAATTTTCTAATGGATTATATTATTTATCTCATGATAAGACCCCAAAAGAACAGTTGGAATTAAGTGGGGGGGGGGAAATATACCGATCAAATATGTAAGCATGAACTCGATTACTACGTGATATTATCCAGCAACAATGAGTGAATATCTAAGCTGTGCAATTACCTCGCCAGGTGCACTGTTACACATCTATTAGTTATTGCATTGTTGTTTACAATTAGTGTCTCATATTCTCAAGTATTATCGAACTTTACTCCAATATTCGGGGGATTCATTTATTTCCTTGATAATTCCAGTAAAGTGATGCAAATGGGAGCTATATTAATTGGCGTCTATTTAACATATGTTCAGCATGGAAATGTAATGAGGCTTTGTGTTACACGATCAGCAAAAGCGTGCACCATCTTTCTCAATGTGCAATGTGTTTGCAGACAAGACATGAGGGCAAACACATGCATTGGGGGTGTAATGAAGCATTGATTGAGCAATTAAAACTGATTGTTTCGCTCGAGATACATGTATCGAATCGCGTGTGCTGCTAGAATTGATGATTTTAGATTCATGTATGCTGCTGCTGAATGGGTGGGAGTGGTGGCACAGTGGGTGAGTGAATTGCGCCGTGGAATATGGCGACCCGAGTTCGATTCCCCGAGATGGCGGACAATAAGTGGTGATGGATATCTGAACCAGTCCTGCGCCTCGCCCCCCCCCCTCCCTTCACCAATCCACATTGACCACCGTGGAGAAGTGTGGTCGAACAACCCACACGGTCGACGCAACGTGGCGAGGCTTTCATCCGGCAGTGGATTTGACAGAGGGCTGAATATGAATATTGTTAACATAACTTGCCGTTTAATTCGTTCTTGTGAACCCTGCGTTCGCTTGACGCGACAATGCACCACATTGCGAAAGTTGATTCAGTTTTTACAATGCGGTCAAATGTAGTGCCTCTAGTGGCTGCAGGGGTCACGATGTTAAAAAAATAAATTGATTCTTTGAATCAAATTATCAGACCTAAATCATGGCAACTCGTTGACTTGAGAGCGGGGGAGGGTAGCACATGCTTGCAAGGCTATATTCACAATAAGTCTCAATGTTAAACTCATACTTATGCCGTAGTGAGAGTTCACCAGTGTTCACACGTAATCTGATTTATAATTGCTGGTTCGTCACGCGTTAATATGTATGGCAAGGCATCGCTATTGGTGTAAAAGATACAGCCCTCTGTCTTGTCTATTTACCAGAAAAGGACCATCAGCCAAGGTAACTTCCATGTCCCAGCCAATTAACAAACGCATAAAAACTATGGATAATGTGTTTTTACATCACGCACCTTCATTCAGACTCATTAATTTAGTTTGCGTCGTAAGGCGTTGTTCATCGGCCAGTCATCATTGATGAAAGTAAAAAAAAAATAACCGGCAACAATCCATCGACGAATATTATCGTCACTAATTTCGTTAACAAAATATCTGCTGGATTGTATTTTTCTCTTCAATGTATGATCGAAATTCAAACACTTTGTAAGGTGGGAGAAGGTGAGTCATACGCAGAAGAAGGCCTTAAGCCTGGGCTTTAACTTCAGTCGCATCTACTCACCGGCACTCCTAAGCATCGCCTTTGACGAGTATTTAATCATCATAGGGAAACCTCATCACCTGCATAATGCTGGGTAGGGGCACTGTGTGTGTGGCGCTTGCCTAGCATGGCTCACTCCTGCTCTTAGACGGCAGCTTTTAGTCAGAGGGTTTATGAGCAGGGGCAGTAAAAGTGGCCCCGTCACCCCGTCAAATATTTATGGGACACTGCGGCCTGCATGTCTTTGTTTTGCTTGTGGCAACATGAATTGTTAACGGCCTCTTAAGCAGTCAATCACGGCTGGATAAAAATGCGCCTGTAAACTTATCACAAGTGCTGCACTGACTTATCCGCTTGTTTAATTTAGGATTTGCTGGCACACGACCATGCTTGGCTACCAAAGTCGTTAGAAAGACACATCAACTCAGAAGGAACTCATTGCTACAGTTTTGTTTTTGTTTGGGTGAATGGTGAGTTGAGAGTAAAGAGCTGCTTCTTATTAACCACCATCATCATCATTAGCCGTGGTCAATCCCCTGCTGAATGAAGACCTCCCCCAACCAAGCAGCCCAGCACCTGCACGTGAACCACTTTAATTCTTTAGCTGCCACTTCGTTATTATTCATGACCATCGGCCATCCTGCTCAATCCCACTTTATTTTCTTGCCAGGTCGGATGATGTCATTATCCTGTGTAGAGTCCTCTCATCTGTGTATGAATGTATGCATGTTGAACTTCTTTCGCAACCGTAGGTAGCCAACTGTGGCAATCGGAGGTGCAGAGGCTGGATAAAAAACTAAATGCAAAAAACAGTTCAAAATAAATAAGCTTTCAATCTAGATTTTAATTTGCATAGCTCCAGTGGCTTCCTAATGTCGGAAGGAAGAGCATTCCAGACGGCCGGAAGCAGCGCATCTGAAAGCGTGCGATGCGGTGACCATCTTTGTTCGATGGCTTCTGCTCCTTGATGAGATTATCAAGGTATTGTAGTTCATTTGTGGCAAGCACTTTGTGTATAATGTGTGTTCCTCTTTCTGTTTCCTCATGTAATTCCAAGCATGAATCTCTACATGCTTTTAGACACCGTACATTTATAAACATTTACAAAAGGTTCCTTGAATTGGAGATTCAAAGAAAATGAAGCTTTTAAAATGCAATTTTTTCATGTAGATTTCTTTTTTTTTAGAAAGCAACATTTGCAGTTTTAAATATTTTTCACCGTCGTCTGTGCCAAGAGCACCATTCACAAGTAAAGCCCCAGAACCAAGTGTGCGTTGACGAGAGCATGCGCATTTAGAACACTGACATGTAACGTGGCAAGGAGACAGGCGGGGGTGGGGCATGGGGGGGGGGGGCATGGGGGGTGCGAGGGGGGGGGCTAGGAGGGGGCGCAAGGGGGTTAACGTCCAATTTTTTTTCACTTGGAAATTTCACTTCCGATAAGAAATTCTAACGGCACAAAAATCTATCAACGTCACTGTCACACGACAAAGCCAATGACCTCTTACAGATTTGTAAATTAATAAATTTACATATCTGTACATTGAAACACTGTGTATTCTATGATATATGGGTCAGCGCGTTGGGGTCTCAACAATTTATATTTTAGCAGAGCGTGAAATGAGAGTGTGTGTGGTACCTTGACCTTATCCAGGGTTTCCTGGATTTGGATCTCGCTGTCTGGGTCCGGCTGAATACCCACGATTCTCTGGGCTTCGTCCAGCCAGCGGGAGAGGCTTTCAATCCTCTCACGCAGAGACGCTTGCAGAGATGTCCCCTCCTCAAACCTGCACCCAGCGGACAGGCGTGCCACGAATGCATTAAGAGATTAACACGAAGAATGAAGCAGGGGGGGGGGGAAGACACAGGCAGAAAAAATACCCTCCACACTCATACAGTGTACGTATTAACAGTGAAAGGTAAGGGCGCAGCCCTGCAATTCTCGGTCACGCCTTTCTACGTGCCATGCGAAAGCACAAATTAATGTGGGAGGTCGAAATGAGTGGCGTTTCAGATTTGATGGCGGTCTGTCATTGTAGCAAAGGTAAAGGTGCAGCCCTGTAATCCATTGCTCACGCCACTGCTGCCTGAAGGGTCTCCACGAAAGGCAGCACGAGAGATGCCCCCTCAAGAGAGCATGTTGACCCCTACTCTTTCACGCTGGCCAAGGCATCTTCGGAGAGGTGGGAGTGTCCGCACTTTTACCGCACTGCCCGTGAGACCCGCCGATCGCCTCACCGCGCCGAACACATTTACGCTGCCGATGGGGACAGAGGCGGGAGCATTTAACAAACTTGCACCGTTATTTCACCTGCAGCCACCGTCGGTAGATCTAATTGAACCGGCAAACTCTGGATCGCAAGCCAAGCGCGCTGCTAAACCATGGCACCATGGCAGGATCCCACGCGTTAAAATGCGCACACGCATAACCGCAGGTGAAACCGCGTGCATCGTCAAAGTATGCACAGGCAGCATGATTGTTCAATTCCGCGTCCTCGTCTGGAAGCATCACCAATAAGAGCGTCGCCTCCGTCGTAGGAGAGAAATGAAAACTTTGTGTTGTTCCCCGCGAGCTCTCTCACCGAGACGCTTAATCCTTCTACAAGCCACTACATGTTGCTAATTATTCAAGCTAATCTCACAACGGACCAATAATAAGCTCTCTGAAGATCGGCGCTACACACACAACACTAAGTGCATGTGTTTGGCGTAAATTAAGGTTGCGGTACTGGCAATCGCGCAGAAGTGGGACGGCAACGCATCTCACTTGAGCAACGCGAAATCAGCTCGGTGGCAAACTGCGATAACGGACGCTGCGTTCTCTCACGGCGAAAGAAATGCTCACGACGTCTTCTTGGGGTCCTTATTTATTTTTGCCGACCACGTGAAAGCGTGGGTAAAATCTGGGGCGGAGCTGTAATCTGTAAGCATGGCCGCCGCGGACGAGACCGCACAAAAGGCCCGCGGCACGAAAACCCCGTTTATATTTCCGCGCTGGCGGGACCGAGCGGCGATCCGGAACAAACCTCCCCAGCCGCGGCGAGTGAGATTATGTTATTACCGCGCGACATTTACCAGCGCTATCATTTCTCTTGCCACTGTCACATCCATTCACAAGCGTTCGCTCGGAGCTAAACACGGCGGCCAAGCGCCACACTTTCACGGCGCATCCCGCGGGCATCGTGCGACGTTCGAAACGTTGTCGTCGCCCAACGCATTCCGCCGTACGTGTGTCGCCTCGCTAAATTGCAAAACAATTAAGTTATTTTGGTAAGTATTTATATTTTAGCAATGATGCTTGGGTGTAGTGCAATATATATATCAGAATCTTTATTTGTCCTGGAGAAATCTGATGAGCTATGAAGCTCTTTTTTCAAAGCTGTCCTGTAGGATTGGGTGCATTTCGAAAACACTGCTCACCTGTATCAGCATTATGATTATTGTCATACAGAATAAATATTGTGATGAAAACAAAACATATTGATGAAAATTTCAGGAATAATTGCACCTCCAATGCGATGTTTACGTTTTGTCACAAACACCACATATCTAGAATTATTTTTTATAGCATTGCAAATGTGAAAAAAAAGTTAACAAAAGTAATATTATAAGAGTTTAGCAGAGCCACTAACATTTATATTCCATTTCCATAATACGGAAGATTTCTGACAGTGTTAAATGTGTTCATCAGTTGAAAAAAAAGTGCATCTTCTTCTTCAAAGTTTAGCTTTTTCAAGGCCATCACCGATTTGCCACTTAGGTTGGAAGTATTGAACGAGTACAAAAACAACAACAGCGTTCAAGTGGTGAAATGAAGCTCAACAAATATAAAGCAACCCGATTGCTTACCTTGCTTTCACTCACTTTGACCCAGACACATGGAACAATTGTTGCACCCATTGCTCCGCAATGATTATTTGTTACGGGAAGAACATTTTCCAGCCCACAACAATTTCAGTTTGTACAACAAACATTTCTCACGACCCGCAGTAACGATCGAGGCGCAGGCCTCTGCAAATGCGCGCTCGTGTCACTGCTGCCGGAAGGTCCTCCATGAGAGGAGGCTCCAAAGAGACCCTCTTAAGGGTACATTGGCCTACTCTTCCACACTGGCCAAACATCTTGAAAGAGGAGGGAGTAACCAAACTTTATCCCACCACAGGGGACCCGCCAATCAACAAACTGTGGTTTTGCCCATTTACACTGCTGTGTGGGCAGAGGCGGGTGGATTGAAGAAGTCTGCCCTGTGTTTCAACTGCCACTAAAGAGGGAGATCGATTCGTTGACCCCTGGATTGTAAGTCCAGCGAGCTAAGCATTACGCCACGGCAGGAACCTCATTCGAAGCACTTCCTCGCAAAAATAAGTCCATAAATCGCAGGTTAAGTCAACGCTGTCTTTGAAGCGGTCGACAGACAGAATGCGCCCACAAGAGGCAAGGCGGGCTTCAATCACGGTGAGCAGTCACACAGGGGCGATTCCGCAATATGACGTGGGTAATTTCAAAAGTTTTTCTGCCATGTTTTGCGCGCATTCACCCACCATGGCAGACACCGTGAAGGGAACCCGCCACTTTTCGTACACGCAGCAGATAAGCACAAGTTGACGGTGTGTGTCTGTTTGACATCATTTCAAGAAGAGCTTGCCAGTGACTTGTGCCGGGCTTCATTTGGCTGATCCCTCATCTCTAGAGCCAAAAGCCAATGAGCACTGGGCCAACTTGGTTCAATATACGTTTTTTGTATTATTAATGCCAGATTTATTACTCCCCCCCTCCCCCCCCCCCCAAGTTAACTCCTGGATTGAGATCTGTAAATGTGCACGGTATTTATTTCATGACATTTCTGAAGGCTTAATTCCCCCCCCCCCCCTTCGCTCTCGTACCTGCGCCTTGCTGCTTCACATTACCGTGTGACATTTGACTTCATTATAATATTTTAGGCCCCAGCGACTGGTGTTTTGAACTGTGTCAAAATTAATTACGGCAGCCGGGATGATGCAACGGCTCACTCGCAACGTGACGGGCTTGAGACGCCTCGGGCAGTTAGGTCGCTTAAAGAATAAACCCAGCCCTAGTAGTTCAACGCCACAATGACTGCGGATAACAAACACCAACAAATAAAAAATAGGTAAAAAGGTAAAAGGCACAGGCCCTGCGATTACTTGCTCACGCCGCTGCTAGCAGAAGAGCGTACACTGCAGGGAAATCCAGAAAACGCTACGAGGGAGTATAACTCTTCAGTGCTGGCCAGCCAACTTGAAAGAGGTGGGTGCACGCACAGTTGATCCCACCACATGTGATTTGCCGATCGACTACACTGGTGCACCGCTCTGCACTGCTTGGGTGGACAGAGGCGGGGGGGGGGGGTGTTTAAGAAGCTTGCACTGCTGTTTCAATTGCCACGCCGGGAAATCAAATCACGCTGGCGACCTCTTGCGTTGCAAGCCCGTCAAGCTAACCACTGCACCACAGAGAAAACCGGCGGCAAAAAAAACAATTCCACAATTCAAACGTATTTTCTAAAAACAAGATTGAACCTCATCTGTTACCACCATCTAAATGTAATTTATTGCGCCCGGATTAATCTGTTGGCGGCTCAATCCAAGCTGGGGCAGACACTCTTAGTTAATGGGCAAAAAGAAGTATAATTAAGGTTATGATGATGGAATCTCAAGACGCTACTCAGCAGGGGAGTGGCAGGTTTGGGATGCAATGATCAAGGAGGATAATATGTATATATATCGCCGTGTCACAATGTGATGTGAACAGTACAGTCGACTTTTGGGGCTTCACAGAGCGCGCTGGGGTGAATGCAATGTTGGGGAGCGATTCAAGGTACGGAGGGGGGAGGAATAAAAAAGCAATAGGCAACGAATATACGATCGGCGGCACATTGCAGAAAACCTATATTCCAAGTGACAGATGAACAGCAAACATCTCAATGCAAGTTTACTCATCAATGGCCCACAACGAGACAGAGAAGTGTAATGATGAACGTGTGATTTATGGTGCACAGCCCTTTGCTTAAGAAACGGCCAAGTTGATATTGCTATTAATCTCCTGCAATGCACCACGGTGACAGCTGACCTCCGTTTGAACGACATAACAAAAAGGCGTCCATTAAGTGACCCGGGTTAAATGTATTCATCTGATAATCTTTACCTCATCAAACAGTGTCTCTGCCTGTCAGTGGGGATTGTTCACATGATGTACAATAAGCAGTGGGCAGCTTGACACGCAAGAGAGAACAGCTGTGCGCGCATAACGACATGTCCACCCAACGGTTAGCGTCTACAAATTGCATTCATAAAGGCGAGTGCTACGGGGCAAGGCGCTACGCTGATGAATAGACGTTAACGGTATTTTTAAATTGAACGCGTGCATTAAACGTAATCTACTGCGCGCTTCCCCGGACGCAGACGCGGACCAGGCACGCGCAAGCGCGATCAACGCATTACACAGGACAACAACTGAAGTCGTACAATGACATCTGTCGCCGCGGTTGTAGGGAGGCGTGCAATATGAAGCACTTACTGTGGCCGACTAGCAAGCGAGCCTTTTGGCAAACGCCACCTCCGTACATTTTAATTTCAAAGTGACAACGTGCGGCTCTCGCTCGGTTTGATATCCTGCACGCAATAAATACATTAATTGCTACGCGTAAGCCGGCAGAGGTATATCAAAAATATATATACCACTGACATGTGTGGAGGCACCTCTGCTGTGCACGTGTGTGTGTGCGAGGAGCAGTATTGCAACCGTTAGCGCTACGCTGCGCTACGAACCCAGCAACTTGAGTTAAATTCCCGCTCATGGCCAACAGCAGTGACGATTATCTGAATCGGTCCTGGGCCTCCCCTCGGTCGACTCACTGGCTGATGAGTACCTGGTGTGGTGTGTAGTAAACATCACCACTGGGGAGACAAAGGCGGCCGGGCGTGGTGCTGACCACCCACCCCCTCGTGTGAGGTGCCGGCCTTCATAGGTGCTCCTCGCTGACAGAATCTTGCCCCGAAGGTCTGTTGAAAGGCTACACGGGGGATCTTTGTCTTTGTGTAAAAAAACAAGCTCATGCATTTCTGTTTCTGAATTCTGCATGGAATCAGCAACGGTGGAGGTGAGTTTTAAGTGACCTGCGAGAGGGCTGCAGGGATCGGGAGAAAGGAATGGAAAATGTGGATATGGCTGGGGGGGGGGGAGGCTTATGAGCAGTGTTGAGTTCCAGGAGCATGAGTGGGAGCAGGTGAGGAGGTGTTGGGAAGGATGTTGTTGGGTGTGGGGGTGAAAATACGGTTGTGCGGTGAAAAATATGTGAAAAAGGAAATTGAAAATGCGTGGGAAGCAGAGAGTATCTGCAAGCAAGAGGAGCTTGTAACGCGGCAGTAAATACAGGACGACATCTGCACGCTGACAGATAGAGAGGATTTGGTCATTTAATATACAATGGTATACTAAAACCCAGACCAGCACGTTGTCTGTGGCACGCACTCCACTGTACTCATGCACCGTGGAATTACACGCGTCATTAAGCTGTCCCTCGCTTGTGAATTGTGACGGCGCTCTTATACAAACGGTTGCTGGCACTTTTATGAGCTGAGGCTGCGACTAACATCTCCCCCCAAAAATGCAATAAATGAAGAAATAAAAAGATTCTTTTTTTTGTTAGTCGGCTAGGTGTCTATGTAATAGAGCTTTAACAGCGCTATCACACCCTATGAAACGCACGCACACGTAACCCCTAAAAACAACGCGCAAAAAAAAATACCTCACTGGTATATTTATCCATAGCACAAATTTAAGATGAAGCATGATGGCAGGACAAGCATTGTGGACACAAAAACGCTTGAAGTCTCCACTTTTGTACAGCAAAGCGACTTTAAGCCATTGCTTCGTTGCCGATTGAATTTGTCCAGGTCGGTGACCCGGGTCGCTTTGCGATTTGTCCGGGTCGGCGTCCCCGGGTTGGTGACCAAGATAAATATTTCCCACCCGGCACACCACATCCAGAGTACATCTCGCTATAGCTGTGTGGCTACTGGTCGCGCACCTACTCCAGTCTGCCAGCGGATCTGGTAAATATTCAGTGGGAAGTTAAGCCCTGGGGATTAAGTGTCTCGAGAAAGCCGCAATATGAAAGTGTCGTAGAACGTCAGTGATTATGATCGTCACAATGAACCCTTCTTAAAACCCACAAATTTCCAAAAAAATATGCTGCACCAAAAGCAATTATACGAAGTATATAACCATTATGTTTGCCCAAATCATTGAAATGTAAAAATTTAGCTGGTGCGCAAAAGTCACGTATGCTATACACGTGGAAAAATCGTGTTGAATCAAAATGCATTTACCAGTGCATTCAAGAAACAGGAAGCTCAGTTGCTAGATCAAACTGCCCATTTTGGTATTTTTATCACAGCAGTGGAAATAGTTTGTGAGCTAAGATGACTCAATTGCTGTTTCTTCTTTCTAACAATCAGCTGTTAGGATCAGCCACAGAATTCCAATGCTCCACTCATCAAAGAAAACCTCCCCTTTTCCTTCCACATCACCCAACCCGCCTTTGTTCTGCTCACAAGCAACCTCAAGCACAAACATTACGTCACAATGTGTACAGCAGACTCACAAACACTCGCATGTTAAGTGCTGGATATTCTTACGTAACCGGGAAAGCCCATGTATTTTAATCAGCGGTAAACATATGTGTGGTTACTTTTTTGCAGAGGTGGGACAAAGTCATTGTTATGCAAGTCCAAGTCGAGTCGCAAGTCATCAAATTCATGACTCGAGTCTGACTCGAGTCCAAGTCACATGACTCGAGTCCACATCTCAGAGGTGGGACAAAGTCATTGTTATGCAAGTCCAAGTCGAGTCGCAAGTCATCAAATTCATGACTCGAGTCTGACTCGAGTCCAAGTCACATGACTCGAGTCCACACCTCTGCCTCAAGCACAAACATTATGTCACAATGTGTACAGCAGACTCAAAAACACTCGCATGTTAAGTACTGGATATTCTTACGTAACCGGGAAAGCCCATGTATTTTAATCAGCGGTAAACATATGTGTGGTTACTTTTTTGGAATGTCATATAATCGTAATGATTTACATTTGCAGGGCGAATTTCATCCGTAGATCCCAATTGCAAACTCTACCCCGGCGGCCTAGTGGAATTCACGTACTGGGGAGACAACGGTGACCAGGCGTGGTCCTGAGCCCACCACCGCCTTAATAGGTGCTCGCTAACAGCACTTGTTCCAACGCAATGAAAATTAAGCAGAGCCATTCTGCGTAACAACGCCATTATTGCTCGCAGTGGTAGGAGGGACGGCGTTCCGACGGCTCACTTACGTCTCTTAATCTCAAGTTTTATCTCTCAGACTGACGGCTAACGACCATGAGTGAGTGGAGTCTAACCTCCATCGCCACAGCCTGATGCTCACAAAGGGCCCGTAAAATACTGGAAGCGCCGCCAAATAATGCACAGGCAAATAGACAATTCTTCACAAATGTATAATATATTAATCCATTATATTATTCAGGACGTATATATATGCTGCTTATCATACTCCTGAGTGAAAAAGTACTTTTTTTTTAGAGGAAGGCCAGTCAGCTACGTTGTCCACTACGATTAGCCCCGACACATTTGCAGATGCCAACCAGGCTACAAAGCACCATCTCACTCTCCTGTCACGACCCTTCTGTGCCCCTCGGTATGTTCGGCTTGCACTTCTACACCAGCGGATGGTGGACTCTCTACTCTTATTCTTTGGTTCTTTCGGTTAAGTCACGTCTAAAAATAAAATTATAAAATAAAATAATAGCGACCGTCACAGAAACGACCCCTCTCTCTGTGCCGATATGTGTCCTCTCTCTGTGTGTCCTTGTGATGTCTGTCTGCTTGTATGTCTGTCTATAGTTTTCTAGTTAGATTTTAATTGCTATTTCTTTTATGCCTGATGATGATTGCTTGTGTTGCAATGGAAACGTCGCTATTATTTTAATTTATTATTTTATTTTTAGACGTGACTTAACCGAAAGAACCAAAGAATAATTCCTGCAGTCACGAAAGCTCCAAAATTAAGATTGAACCACTTCTACGGGGAAGTTTTAAGCTTATCTTTTTTCTTTCTCTGGCTATTTGTTCTCTCTGCCTGTGTCCTCTCTTTTGGAATGTTCACACTTAAATTCTAACTTAGCAATCTTTGAAATACGTAATCAACCAGGCTATGCGTTAATTGTGTGTTGACCGACTCTCTGTGTTGCATTACATCACATTTCGATATTTTGCGAGGTTATTTAATTTTAGTGTGCCTTTCTCCTAATTTTCAAGCTTGTGTGCCGTGCCACGTCGTCATCTTACTTGCGCAGCAGCAACACGTTGCCGTCCACTCATTGATATGCTAATTTTCTCTGCCCCCTCCCTCTCTCCGTCCCCGCCCCCCCTCTCTATATTTAAGGGACCGTCACAGAAACGACCCCTCTCTCTGTGCCGATATGTGTCCTCTCTCTGTGTGTCCTTGTGATGTCTGTCTGCTTGTATGTCTGTCTATAGTTTTCTAGTTAGATTTTAATTGCTATTTCTTTTATGCCTGATGATGATTGCTTGTGTTGCAATCGAAACGTCGCTATTATTTTAATTTATTATTTTATTTTTAGACGTGACTTAACCGAAAAAACCAAAGAATAATTCCTGCAGTCACGAAAGCTCCAAAATTAAGATCTCTACTCTTATCTCATGGCCACCAATGGAAATGAGCACTGCCGCTGTGCTTATTTAAACAGAGATGACCTTTGACCTGCCTTCTCCATCACTACCAATGCAGTAGCTGCCCCCCCAGCCCCTGCAGTGTTCACCATCATCAACCACGGCCAACGCACTGCCGGATGAATGCTTCTCAAGCTGCCGGCACCTCCTGCAATGCAGCAATGCACCGATCCACTCAGTACCTGCACACGACTTGCTCCATGACACATTAACCTCGTCATTATTCCAGACCATCGACCACCACACCTATTTTTAGCAATGCATTCTGCCCGAGCCCACTTGCATTCATGAACAGTTGGAATTATGACATTAACCCGCACTTGTTTCTCCCATCAAAGTGTTCTTCTGTCTCTCTAGTGTCTCTCATTATAATTCGAGGCGTGCAGTCACTCCACGCTTCTTGGCGCCTTTTCCTGGTATTTTTTCAGATTCATTTTTGGTTGTTCGTGACCATGTCAAAATAAATAACCGCCCTAGAAAAAAAAATATGGAATTATATATTAATGGCGTAAATTAATCATGAGATAGGCGGAAGGTCCCCCCCTCCCCCGTCCGCCGAGGTGTGCTGCCATCCCACCACCCACACACCCATGGCGATTCGCCAGCGTCTGTTGAGCCGTACGGACGGACAGAGTCGCACCGTTGCGGCGTGCATTCTCATTCCATTCCATGCAGCCTCCTCCTCCGTGCCGCCAGGGCCATGTGGAGCCGCGATTGCGGCAGAGATTTGCGGGGCAATCTTTGCACTGCGGCTCGAGATAATCGGCCCTTACCAGGGCTCTGCATACATGTTAAATGACTCAATTCCTGCTCCGGGTAATGAAATACTTTATTTTTTCGGGACAAAATGCTTTATTTACTCACGCCTTTTATCGAGACAACTAAAATGTGGACGGTGCACTCACCGGCTGTGTATATACTGCGCGAGTAATTCAATCTTTAAAACTACGACGTAAACACGCGTACACACACACACAGGAGGTGTGGGGGAGAAGTGACGCAGTGGTCTACGCACTGCGCCACTACGCACTACGCCATGAACCTGGTGACCCGAGTTCGATTCCAAGCCCCGGCTAACATCATGGTAAGCGGTAGCTGAACTGCCCTGCCCGTTACACCGATAGGCCAGTATGGTGAAGCAAGAGGGAATTAATAATAATAATATTACGCGCTTTGTTTAATTTTATCCATTGAAAAATAATCGCAAATAACGCACTGTCGATAAACGTCACCATTTTTTATGCAAGTATTGTTTAATTTAACGTGACACATTACCGTATATATATTTGTGCATACTTTATGTGAACGTGACAACCATCATTATCCGTATGTTACCGTAGAGGCAGCTGTTAAGGCAGAGGAACATCTCACAAAGGGGCATCTTGCCCCAGGCAACGTTCGAGAAATAACAAAATGGTCATTCCATCATTGTAGATCTAAAATTGGGGCCCAGAAGTTTGAAAGCGAATGTCTAACTCTTAAAATGCAATGGGACTGTTTACCCAAATTGACAAATGTGTTCTAACTCCAGTGTTCACTCTTGCAGCGTACAGAATGTAGTGGATGATAAACTTTAAATAAGCAGACTATACGCCTACTTGCCATATATGTCCCGGAAGGCTCCGCAACTGACGGGATGTCTAATGACTACTTTATTTTTTATGTGGAGGGGCAGATACGAGGCACATAGCTTGCTTATTTAGGTTGTGACTTATATTCTCCAAAATTAGGCTATTGATTATTTCGTGTAGTTGCTTAGGTGTATTGAAACTATTGAGCCCTTGACACGAGATCAACGCACACTAATCGCTAAGCAACACAAGCCTCCTCCTTCTCCGTCGGAACTGTGCGTTTTCCCTCTTAATTTCCACATGCCTAACCCTGGCACGTAGGGCTTGCTTTTAACATGCCCGGCCGTGATGCTAACACGCCTGAGGATAGCAGCACAAGGTCTTTTTTCCCACCCCGCTCACTCACCCTAAAATAAATCCAAATCTCTGCACCACAAATATCGCGACAGAATAAACCTCCGAGCGATCCACAGCCATGGTTCCGTAGTTACCATGATCCCGTAGTGACCACGGTCCCGTGGTGACCATGGCTACAGAGCAGCAGCAGCAGCAGCAGCAGCGATATAGCCACACTGTGGATCGTGGGGATATCCTACTTAACTAAATGCTTCCCGTTCGTTATTGGTTATTATTACAGATGCACAGTGACCCATTGTCTTTTAATGCTCTATGGGAGTTAAAATGAACTTACTTTAGCCGACAGAACTCTATCCAGGTGGTGGACATACAGACTTTGGAAGTTCGGAGTGTCCCACGAGTGAATGGGGCTACAGGTGGTTAGTCCTGCGATGACAAGCCCTGGCTCCTTCAGGTGGGTGGCCCTGTCCGTGACCCCGCCATGTGATGCCCCCAGCTTTCTGATGGGTCACCGGGTTGTGCCGCGCATTGTTTGGCAAGGATGTGCCGGGGTTTCGCTCCGCACGCTGCGAGCTTATTCAATAAGTGAATACAGAAACTGAACAGCTGCAGGTTTCCAGCGGTTACCGGTGAGATTGTAGTGAGGATATGCCAAGTTTGTTCACCCTGCTGCGTCACAGATAAGAGGCGCTCTACTGCGCTATAATTTTCTTTAACCTACATGGCCACTGGCTACCGACTCAGTGCTGAGTCTACTGTCCCTGCGCTGCCGTGTATTTAACGGTTCTGCAGTCAGCAAAATCGGCAGGTGACCTTGTTGCAGGAAGAACAAAAAAACGCGGACTCAAAAATATCCAAATTTTTTGTGCAACATTTCGCGGGCATCTCTTAGCCGTATCTTAACTTGTCGTCGGCGTCTCCGGACACCCGCGACACCTGCGGTGGTTGCGCCCCAGCTGCGAGACCCCGCGCTCACGGAGTCAAGCAGGCACTTGTGGCGATACGCACGCCGGCGGGCTGTGACACGCATGTGCTCCGGCCCCCCCCCAGGGCCCCACCACCGCCCCCCCCCCCACCCCCGAGGGGCGACACTTTCCGTGACCTCGCCGCATGATGCCACCGGGTGCACAGCCACGAGATTTTATTGCAATGGGGGGGGGGGGAGAAAAATAATTGGGCCCCCCGAGTTCTGTGTGGTAGCATTGTCAAGAGGTCGCCGCGGCGGAAGCGACCGCAAGGCTCTCGGAGCCGCGGCGTGCGCCACGCGTGTCGTGGAGGCGAGCGGAAGCTGGCAGAACGGGGCCACGGAGGGCTCCCGAGCAAAGACGCGGCAGCGTCACGCGGCATTGTTGACGGGTCTAAATCCGTGTGGCAGGGTCGAGCCCAAACCGCCGTGGCGCCTCCCACCGCCGTCAAAGCGCTCTCTCCCCGTATTTGCTGCCCGCATTCAAACTCGCCCCCCTGCCAGCCTAAGCCGAACACGCCCACCTGACTCGAGAAAAATGGACCGCGATTCATCACCGGAAACGATGGTCTGCCACATACGGAGGGTGCCAAAGTCGAGGCTTGACGAGCCACGTTTGTCGGGCGTGTACTTTTCGCGTGACGATAAGGTGCTCGTTAGTGGGCGCTTGTGTGTGTAATCCAATGGCGCGAATGGCCTCCGTGTAAGGCATACGATAGGCCGACCTGTGCTGATGACCTTCTGACGAACTCCTCTGCCGCGAAACTATGGGCTAACATACCGCTTGCCCTCAACAAATGCAGAGCGGAGCACACTGGTTGTCAATAAAAACAAAGGGCGACTCTTGGCTCGCCCTTGGCGTATATCTGCATCAGTTCCGTTCGATGACAACGATTATTCAACACGTTATTCCCCAACGTCATTCCCCGAAAGTGAATTCCTTCGCCGCTGCGAGCACGATCACCTCCCTGATAGACATCTCAAGAATGTGGCAGCTTATCAGCGCTTATCAGCGCAATATTCCTAACTCCCTCCTACGCCACACCGATGTGAAAATGGTCCACAGTGCTGTGCTCGGCGTAGCAAATGTACAATGGGGAAAACTGGTACGTTCATGTGTGCGTGCGTGCGTGCGACATAACATAAACGCAATCTTCTGAAACGTTCTCTAAATTATCAGACCGTCCCATCCTAAACGACTGCGAGAATTAAAAAAGCACTGCTAAGCTGGGTGGTATTTCTTTCAGCCGAAATTGAACCAAAATATTCATTTAGATGATTCTAATAATCACAATGATGCGCGTGCGTGAATCCATGCGTTCGCATTGCCTACGAGAGAGCGCGAGCACGCACGGGTTTTTATTTCATCTGCTAAAACAATGCTTTGTTAAAAAAAAGGGGATTGCTTTTTTTGCAGCGCGACCGTAAAATTTAAGGATGATGAATGTGACTTGCCACGAAAACATTTGGCTTAAGGAATTGAGTCATTTATGGGCTCTAATTGAGTAAAACATCTGGCACGGAAATGGCTCAGGGTTTTGTCCTGAGCCGAAGCGCTGCTCACGCCCCTAGTGAGTGCAGATCCGCTCCTTGAATAAAAGTGCAGCCTCATAATCAAAATGCGCTTTGTTAGGGGAACGGAAAGTGTAAAATCACGTGGTGGAGAAAAACCGCAAGAACAAATAGAGCATTAATGCGGTCCTGATGAAAGCCACCTGCATGAGAGATTCACTCGTTTCTATATTTGCATGTTAATTCAGTCATAATTCTTGGCAGTGCAGAGAAACTATATATATTCATGAAAATCTATCAGGAAATGAAAGTGACAAAAACATGAAAATAAAACTACAATGCGGGCTACCTTTCCACAGAGTATTAATGAAGTCCTATCATCCTCAATCTTGACTACAATATTTTTTTTTGAGCAACATATTCACTATTTATTTCCCCCTTTTTAAAACTACTGTCCTCTTATAAGAGGCCCTGAAAGCGGACAACATTTTACAAAGGCACTGTATAGCGGCAATGCAGAACAGGATATGTGTACTAATTAAACCAGTCATGTGAAAAGCGAATGTATACAAATGTGCACTCATGGAAAGAAGCTAATTAAAATGCTTGTTTGTGCCAATTACAAGACTATTGTGTACACCATCAGAGGTAAGAGATGTATTGCTATGATGAAAGTGCCTAAAATTGAAATTTTATCAGATGCATGCGCGCTGCATCGTAGCGCAGTGGTTAGAGAACTTTGTTGAGCAGCCAGCGGACCAGAGTTTGATTCCCACCCATGGCGAAAATAAGTGGTGATTATCTAGAATTCTGTAGGCCTCCCTCAACCTAAAAATTATGACCTGGTGCTGCGACCTGGTGCTGCGAGTAAACTACTGATCACATCACGCCCCTCGTGAGCCATGCCGACCTTCACAGGCGGCCGCTAAAAGTGCTTGCCCCATCAGCCCTGTGTAGGTTACATACGCATATCTTTTTTACTTTTTTTTACATATGCATATTGAACGTCTTTCGCACCGTACGTAGCCAACCGTACTACTCGGAGGTGCGGGGGAAGGACAACAAACTAAACATGAAAATCAGTTCAAAATAAATTAGTTTTAAATCTAAATTTAAAAGTACATAGATATAATAATTTTCTGATATCGGAAGGAAGAGCATTCCAGACAGCTGCAGAAATGCATACAAAAGCGCAGGATGGCGAGCCAAAAGCCGCTGCTGCGAGGAGGACCAGAGTTTCCGTAAGGGTTTATGCGCCTTAACAAGATAAACAAGGTATTGTGCTTCATTTGTGGCAAGCACTGAGTGGAATTTCACATACACGCACAGTCACGTATAGAAATCCACGTGTGTATGCGCGCTACATAGGAGAGCCAGTGCGTTATTTTTGTTGTTGTTTTACGTGTCCATTACGAACGAAAGCGCGCGCGCAATAAATAAACCGGTCCCCGCCGCGATATCTACAGGGGACGGCGTCGCTCATCGGGGGAGTCGGTAAATCAGAGATGCGACCCGTCTTGCGGGAAAGCTCCGACCGCCGGGATGTTCTCGTACCGTTCGAGGCAGCGAGGGACCGCCGAGCAGATTTCCTGCCAGCGGCGTTGAACCTCAGCAAGGCGCTCGCGGAGAACACACGCGTCCGCCGGAGAGCACTGCCTTCTTATCTCCTCGCCCGCTGAGCCAAGGGCTGCCACTGCTGTCCACTGCTGCTCTATCTGCTCCTCCAGGTTCTGCAGAAAGAAGAGAGAGAAAAAAAGGAGACACACACATCGGCTGTTAATGAAGCACGCTGCACAGTGTTGATGCGAGCTCACAGGGGGTGGCCTAAGCGCGTTTTATTTATTAGGATATTGAATGCACCCCAGATAATTTTTTCATGAATCTGGGTCCACAAACCCGCCTCCCCATCCAAACCTTCAGTTACTTGGGGTCTGCGAGATTTTGCTTGGTTTTAAACTATTTTTGGGAGTGCCAGTTTTTGTATTCACAACATCCTCGTGAGATCAAGGAAGAGATGAATACCACAGACGAGACGTAAAGATGTGGCGTGATGAGATAAATATTAGACGAGACTAGAGATGCAGTGATATGAGAGAAGAGAGATGCAGGCGAGATATAGATGAGAGGTTTAATTGGATTTCATGTTAATGAGCTTTGTATGTTCATTATAATTTGATGTTGAGATTGTAATTGATGCACCCCTATTGTTTTCATGAATCCGGGGCCTCTCGTTGCCCAGGGCCCTAGGCTTTTGCTTGATTTCCTTTTTGCAAGTGCCGCCAACTGGTGTTCTACGTGGAGAGATGTACAGATAATTTATTTTAAAAAACACGAAAACAAAACTATTTTTTTGCTCTTTGCGTTGGTTATCCACCTCCTGTCCCACTCATAGTGTTGTGACGCGTGGATAATCACACCTTCGGACACTCGCGTGAGTCATGAGGTCAGGAACACTTATCTGTTCCGTTTTGTTTATCCATTGTCCTCACGATCCCCAGCTGCTCCAAACCGCTTTTCCAACCGTACAACCAATTCACCATGAATGAATGTGAACTCGGCAGACCTCGCAAGCTAAGCAGGTTGATCCTGTTTTATTACTCAGATGGTTGACCGCATCGGGGCTTTCAAGCTGTTGTAGGTGTGAGGCTGATTCATGGAACTGGCCAATAATCCGAATGCAGGGCCGTCCAGAAATAGTTTTTTTTGAAACTCAGTGTTTCTGAATAATAATACTCATTGCCATCATAACAGGTGGCAGGGTGGCAGGGTGGCGCAGCAGTAACACCTGTGCCTTACACCAAGTAGGGGCCTTGGTTCGATTGGTGACTTGGCAGCCTTTCCATGTGCAATTTGTATGCTGTCCCCCCGAACTGCACATGTTTCTCTAAGGTGCTCTGGTTTTCGGTTTACGCAGCTCAAACATTAATACGACACAAATGGCGTTGGCCAAACATCCCAACGCTGAAAGATGACCCTGCAAATCGCTCAATTGGGATCACACGCAGGAATAACACCACCTAACGAGGATACGTATGGGACCCCTCCTGAAAAATAGTCACGAGACTCAATGAAGTCTTCCTGCTAAAATAATATTGCGATAATTATTGCAACGCAACACTCTTTTCCGAGAGAAGTTCACTCGTGGCTTTTTATTACATTAATAGCAAAGCTTTTTTCAGTCAAGCTGCCAACAAATACACTTCATCATTCTCGCAGCAGAGTCGGGGGGGGGGGGACACATGGAAAGCAAGGGATTGTGGAGAGAAGTGAATGCCCAGTCCGTACCATTGAGGACACACGATATGTGCTTTGCATTCCTGTTTCATTTGTGTTGTGGATTCCACGATTAAAACAACTTCACTTTCATCATTTTAAGCAGGGAAGGCCCTGATTTTAATGGAACAAGCAGTGTTCACAAAAGAAGCTCACAAACATTCCACACTTGTTTCATGCTCAGTGAATCATGTGATGCCCATGGAAGTGATTCTGGGGTTTTGTTAATAAATTAAATTAATAGGTCCACACTTATGATTAAAGGCAGGAAACACATTCAAATGTATATATAGCATACATATCATTTTCCTGTTCACTAGACAAAAGCGTTCAGACCCAAATGTAGTGTTCGTAATATTATTTTGCCAGTTATTATTTACAACAATAAAATAGTCTTCCAATGAATCCACAGCTTTAGTTCGCTAGACATTAGCAGAAATAGATAGTATAATTCAGGTGTGCATATCCACCACCACCATCACCACGATTCCACACACGTGTATACACACACCGTCCTTAGCAGAGATTTATAGCCCAGAGAATACATTTATAGGTGTCTGAAACAAATATATATTTTTAAGTACAATGGAATGAAAACCAAGTGGATCGTTCTTCGAAGCAGATTCCCAAAAAAATCCCATCCTCAGGGTTTGGCAAGTGCCATTCAACTGATAAAAAAAAATCAATCTATATAATACACAATGTATTACAGTATATATGTGGGGATGCTCCCTTAGTGTAAGGGTAAGCACACTGGGACTTGCAATCCAGAGGTCGCTGATTCCATATGATGTATACTCCTGTCCACCCAGCAGCATAGATGGGTACGACCAAGGGTTAGCCCATTGGCAGGTGGCGTGCGGTGGGGTGAACTGTGGGCACTCCCACCTCTCTCAAGACGTTTGGTCAACGTGGAAGATTTGGCCAAAATACCCTCCGAATCCCCCGCTCACCTTTTTGCAAAGCATATATTACATACGTGTCAGGAGAGTGCAGTGGGCAATGCAAATCTCTCCGAGGGGACGTTTATCCAGCCAATGGTTAAATTCCCACAATTGGTCGGTATGGTTATGGACCATTACAAAGAACACTGCCGGCTGTAATATGTACACACAAAAGACCCTGTAAACATAATTAAAACTAGTAGGCCATTGGGTACATCTGCTTGTAGCCCAAATCCCTGAATTTTAAATGCACCCTCAACCACATGACAGAGAAAAAATTATAATGTTGATTTTCTAAAATGTCTACGTTGGGATCCCTGACAAAAGGAGGATATTTTTTTTCCCAGAGGACCTGCACCTCAGCAATGGCTGGCTATGTAGGGTGTGAAAGACGTTCAACTTAGATACATAAGTGCTACAAGTGCTATGTTTTGTTGACAAAATTCGTGACGAAATAATTGGTAAATGAAGGGATTTAGTAAACGAAGTTTTTTTTTAATGATGACTATGAATGAACAAAAATAATGGAGATTGACGATGAAAACAGCTACCCACCAGAGACCGATGACGAGAGAAAATTAGCGTCATGAAGAGACTGCAGTAAACTGTCAGAGACCAAAAATGGTAATTGTCTGTACATTTCTAAAAAAAACGACGAGATTTACTAAGTTCATTGATTTGCTGACCTCATTATATGGGGGAGGGGGATTTGCGCACTCCTGTCACCAACATTTAATAACAAGGAAGGACTTCTGATCATCCACGATGCTCGACGGGTCCACAGCTCTCAACCGCATCCACTGCACAAACCATGGCAACGGCAGGAGCGGATATTTGATGCCCAAACGGAAAACAAAAATACTGCGGTCACTCCCCAGAACAGAACCACCGAACAAATAACGGCTCAGTGTCTGGTTCACAGACAGGAAGGCGGAGAGCCGTCGTCACAGCGATACTCCACCGCCGCAACCCCCGAGGCAAAATTATCCGGCTCAACCACCTCAATGCAAAATGACAACTGTTGCTCTTCATCAACGTCAGGCACATGAAGACGGTGATGATGAATAACAAAAAGTGAAATCAGCATTTTAATGCTTTAGTTGTATGTATGCATGCTGAACTGAACTTCTTTCGCACCGTACGTAGCCAACCGTGCTAATTGGGGTGAGGAGTGGAAAGAATGACCCAATTAAATATGCAGATATATCCACGTAGAAATGAATACACTAATATATACACGAAAATATGTAGACCGAAACTTGACAGACATCCAAAGGTTTTTGTCGACGTGACCAACATAACGACAAAAAAACACATGTACGTTATTCACCCGACACAAGTTTCTGTTTAAACACACGTCATCTCTGGGCAAAGACACTTTCTTGTCGCCAAGTTTTAAATGCACGTAACTAAAAAGTTCAATTTGATTTGCACGCGCACACGCATACATACACGCATACACATACACACAAGGACAAAGCTGTGGCACTTCACAGCGCCAGACAAAACCGCACTAAGACCGGGTCTGCTGGGCGGAATGTTAATTCACACAGGACATTGATAATATTTTATTTTATGCACAATAACAATGGAACGCCCGTGCCTCATATAACCTGGCTGTAACAAAGACAAGGGATTTTTTTTCTGACTGCAAATATGAGATAAATGCATCCATTGTATTTAAACTGTAATACAACAAAGATTTCCTTTGCTTAGTGATGTCTGCCATAGCATATTTTGTATTCCAAGTACGTAGATTTCTACCGAGCAGTCTTGCAACTAAATACAAGTGGAAAATGTGTAACTAATCCCCTTTGGAATTGAATATGCATGTAGGTGCCTTAATTGTATTTGGTAAAACAAAGGATTGAAATTAATGCAATGGTCGTTGTCTCAAAATCAAGGCATTTTGTCGGGATTATAAAAACAATCATTATCGCCGCAATACAGTAAATGACCTCCATATTAAATTTGTAAAGCCACAGTTGTGGCTGATGATGAGGCTAAAGGGGGGCAGTAACAAGTATGTGTGTACACACAGCAGACCATGAGCGCACACACACGCGTGAATCCACAACGGGAAAAACGTGCAGGCACTGCACAATGGTGTAAATTATTAAGCATACACGATATTTAAATCAAAAACATAATGAAGATTTCCGTGCGTTTGGTCATGTTCATATGATTCGCATTTGACCTTCCATTATTATCTGGGTGCCACTTTAAAATCTCCCATTTCCCAAATAAATATCCTGTAGCAACTCCCACAATTCTTAAAGCGAGTGCATTGGAAGCAGTGAAACTAAAAAAAATGTCCATGGGTTGTAAGTGTTATTTCCTAATTGCTTATGCCTCAAAAGTACAGAAAATTGATATTATTCGCCACAAACTTTGCTTTTGTGATCAGGACAGTGATATTTTAAAATTGATCTATTTTCAATGAGAAAACGTGGTGTGCATTTGTGTCATTCCTTCACATAAAGTCCCGGTCACAAAAGCAAAGTTTGTGGAGAATAACAGCCATTTTCTATTCTTTTTGGGCATACGCAATAAAAAAATATAACACTTACTACCCAGGGACAAAAATCGTGTTACATAGTGATATCAGCATTCTTGTCACCATCACTGAAATTTGCTTACAGCTGTGAAGTCCAGGCGAAAAAACTGAAAGAATGACACACACGCGCAGCCACACACACGGTGCACATGCGTGCGTCGTGCATGCGCGCTCGTACAACACACACACGCCAACGACAACAGATAAGGCGAGGGGAGCTTTGAATGTGAAAAAGATGTTCTTGGTTTTTTGTTATTGTTTTTTTTAGGCAGGCTGCGTACGCAACTCACGTTCAGGTGTGTTTGGTCATGGATCGCGTGCGAGAAAATATTCCCAACGGGTGCCGGCTTTGAGACTGCGGGGCGAAGGCAGTATAATGCGATAAGCTGGGGCTGGGTGTGATATTTGAAAACAAAAGCGCACGGAAAGCACCCCCTGAATGACAATTGGGTTCATCGACAAACACGGGTGTACGAGCACGTGCCGGACGGTGAAGTCGGCCGTGGCCTGGTTTTACTCCGCACACCGGCACGATAACGCTTTTGGCTTGCGAGAGGGGAAGGGGGCGAGGGTTGAGAGGGATCGAGGGAAAGCAGTTGGAGCGGAGGAAACAGGCGGGGGTGGCGGGGAGATGGAAATTACTAGCCGGGAGGCAGTAACGGCGGCAACATTTCAGATTAAATGCACCATCGCTCGCAAAATGGGCGACCATATATTATGGCTGGGATGGCGGGTTTATCTGTGGGCAGAGTAATAACGTGATATTATCGTGCAAACTGCTCCGCTCAGGCACGGCGCGGCAGGGTTGAAGCTAAAGCACTGTGTGACTAACGCACAGGGAAGAGACAGACACGTCTGTCTCTTCACCACCATTCCCCAGAAATTGTCAATTACCGTTCTGATGGATGCCATTTTCTTTCTGGCAAAAAAAAACACGTTACATTTTTAATGCGGGTTTTTTTTTTAAAGCTGAAAAAATATACACTTTCCTCTTTAATGATATTTATGGTAAAATAGTTATGGTACAGTAGCTCAATATATATGTATGAAGTCAAATCGCCAAAGAATGTAGCGGGCAAAGGATTACGTAGGACACCTTGCTGTAATGTTCATTACAGATTGCTCACTCATGTACATAACACACGGGGATTATTACTCTTAAAAAAATGTTGCTGCATTATACACTGGAATATGATAGCAACATGCAATATAAAGAAATATATAGGTAATGCCACATTCTCTTTCAGCAATATCACATTTATCACAATAATTTGTGGGTCCTTGTCATCCTTCATGTGCATGGCGCTCAAATAAAGTACTTCACAGGAAACCCCCACTGCCCTCTTGAGTAACGCCGCTGTAATTTCCATCACCCTTGAGTTCAACAGACGTGAAATTTTTCCCAATTTGACAAAGATGACGTGACAGCACTGGCAGTTATTGTAGCTGATATCACGGTTATGAAACGCCCCAAGCAGATAAACATTTATCAGTATCTCATTACCGGTCACTGCTGTTAAAATAAAAATTGTAAAAACCTACAGGATAAAAAAAAATTTGAGTGTTGGCAGATCCAAAAAAACAGGATTATACGTGATCGATGTGACTGGTAATTTAATATTTTTTTGTACCTTAATTTCTTTTATACTTTCAAATAATGAAAATGCTTTGGCCTCGTTCTCAGCACGAGTGAAAGTAATGATAGCAGCCGTGCCAAGCGGGCAGGCTCCGTGACCATGACGGGAGAAGGACTGAAAGATGACGCCTCGTGAAATTGGAATTATAACCATTAATCCGATTGACACGTTAATGAACAGCCTGCTCAGTGACCATAATAATCACTCCGATCTGTGTTTAATGGCCTGCTAAGCCGAAAGGCGGGAAAGCCTGCCTTGGGGGCGCCAACAAAATGTAAAATTCGATGCGACATCCGCGGCGCGAGGGCACACGCCAAGCCAACACCGTGGAAAGCCTCGAAGATTACCACCAGAGCGCCCAAGAAAGAGAGAAAACAAAAAGTTATCCCGTTTGTAAAGCTCAGGCGGACACGCACTTTATTTACGAGGCTTAAATAACTCCCGTTTATGTATCGGCCATTGCGGGTGTGCACGAATATGACTCAGAGACTTAAGCCGCGGGGACATCATCTCAATATATTCGCCCTCCACAGCTCAGGGGGGGGGGGGGGCACACAGCCGGCCGCGTAAGCCAGCCGAAGATTGTAGACTTGAGAAGTCCCACGGCGGTCTTCATGGGAGCAGATTGCCTTGTGTTAGCATTGCCCAAACACACCAATTTGGAAGAGCAAACCTGTGGGCTACAATGTTGGGAGACCTCGGCAATAAAAGCAGCCACTTTTTTTTAACAAGCTGCCTATTGCCCCCCAATGCAAATATATCAATTTAACCTCAGAGTTGGCTGAAAGGGTGAGTCAAAATACTGCCGATCATATTTCCATTACGCACTGTAAGATAACTGACCAGGGTGGAAGAGTAGGCCATATACCCTCGAGAGGGGTTCTCTAGAGCTCCCTCTCGTGGAGGTTCTTCCGCCAGCAGTCACGTTTGCAAGCAATTGCGGGGCTGCACCTCTACCATTGTATTGCTAGGCCATGTACTTTGATACTCTTATGTTGCGCTGAGGTGGAGTGGTGGCACAGTGGCGAGTCCAGTGCTCTCTGAACCCGGTGACCAGAGTTTGATTCTGGGCCGTGGCCGAGATAAATGAGGGAGTAAAATCTGAACTGGCTCTGGGAACCGCTCCCCCCCAACCCCCAAACCTTCACCAAGCCGCATTGAACAGCATTGGGGAGTATGGTCAAACAACCCACGCGAACTGCTGGGCATGGGCAAGCCTTCTTCCAGCAGTGGACAGGTAAAGAGCCGTAGATTGAGAGTTGAGATCCTATGAAAACTACCAATGCAGTTATCTGAACGTGGAATGAAATACAAAAGTCGTCTGTTTAATAAGTCGACAAAACTTTATTTGCTACGCCTGGGAAATGTCCGTCTGTCAATAGACACTTTGTGTTTATTTATTTTTTACTTCAAAACCCCTCAAGGCAATCACTGCAAAACTGCGGTTGTGCCATACGAGCTTCTCTGACGAGACAGCTGGCAAAGTTATAGACTCGATGGAGACACTGAGCCACTCAATTCAGATCCTCAAGAAGGTCCCGGCACGTGGGGAGGACCAACGTGGCCACGGACGTCGTGCCGGACGCCCCAACCCCGATAACGCCGCAGTGGCGAGATGATGACTCCCACGTCTGGTGTGCAGGGGGGTTGTGGGTTCGGCCCTGACGCCTGCTGTACATTTGGAGTTTTCTCCGGGTCCTCCGGTTTTTCCCTACACATTTGGAAATGGGCGTTTAGGCTTTGGAATTTTTGGTGTGCTGTAAATGTCCAAAGTGATGAGCCACTTTGTCGGGCTATCATTTGTGGTGAGGTCGCTTCTGAAAAAGAGCTACATATCTCAGTGGGCATTACCTGGTAAAATAAAATTTTTAATTACATTTTTTCATTACCAGATCCGTTTCGTTGACTGACTATACGCGTAGAAAAATATTTGAGAATGCACACGCGTGTCTGAGTGTGTGTAAAAAAAACACACGCACAAAATGGACGCAATGTGCTTGGTCAAGAGAACGCAATGGCAGTAGTTGCGTGTGTGTTGTCCTTGTGTGCAGAGGCGTGCGTTTCTGGGCGCACTTTGCTTGACGAAGCCTCGACTGGTCCCACTGTAAAAGCATCGCGGGTGGAGTGGTCTCACAGCCACGCGTGAAGGCTGCCAAGGGTGGCGCTTTGCTACCTGGAGGTGGGGCGGTTCGATTCCTTCTCTGAGTGCAGAAGTTTAAACAAAGGTGCAACGTTTCCTAGCTCCTCTGCCACTTGTCTATCCAGCAGTAAAAATGGGTTACACGGCAGTCAACAATCGACAGGCGTGGTGGCTTAAAAGTGTGGGTAATCCCACCTTTTCCCAAGACGTCTGGTCGGTGTGGAAGAGTAGGCTCCCTCAAGAGGGCCTCTCTAAAGCGCATCCTTCTAGGAGGTGACAACCACCGTGGGGATGAAGGTCTGAGATCAGCTCATAAGTATACATCGGAGGATTGCAAGAGGCCTGTATGCAGCAAGTGCAGAGATAATGGCTGCTGACGATGACATTTAATATAACGTGAGGGTAGTGCGGCGGCGCAGTGATTATCACACGAGACTAGGAACCGGACCACCTGAGATTGATCCCTGGCCACGGCCAACAATCGAACAGGTCCTCGCTCCACGTGCACATCGAAGAGCATGGCAAAGTATGGTCAAACAACCGACGTGACCTAACAAGGCATTGGGTGGGCATTCATCCAGCCGCGGATTTATACATTTCCGGAGTTAATGTAATTATTTCTAATGCAAGACTGTTGAGTCGGGGCTATATGTTTAAGTATTCAACAACAAAAAATTGCAACTAGAATAGAATAAAAGCCACGTTGCTTTAAGTCAGGATTTTATGCTGCCTTTTACAATGAAGCTGTCTTGCTTTCAAAACTGCTTGGCTATTATCCTCAATAAACCGTTCTGACCAACAATTCACGATACGTAATAGATGTCACTCCCACCCCATGAAACGCAGGTAACTTATAATGTATCATCTAGCCGAAATGCTTTCACCAACACTGCAATCTCTGCTTATTACTGCAAATACCGGGAACGTGAATACCATGTCTTTCTGGGTGTAGAAAAAAAACAATTGGTGTTATTTATAAGACGAATACACACAGAGGCAGTCTAAACTTAGCATGTAACATTTCATCCATTCGTCGTTTAACATCAATTCTTTGATTAATATGCCTCGTGTCCTGGACAAGACTTTTAACCCCAAAGCCACGTGTTCTCATTTTTTTATGTTCACTATGCTCCCATAATTAATCTGGGGGCATTAATATCAGTACCACTTTGTTGGGAAGTGAACTGCAAACCTCCTATGGGTAGACTCGCCCCCAACCATAGGAATGTGCTGTGCAAAAGAAGTTCAACATACACATATACATAAACAGATGGGCATGAATGCCTCAATGCTCATTTGAGTAAGAAATTACTTTGCTGCCAGTCTACTTTGCTACTCTTTACCTGCACCGTACGTATAGACAAAACATTACTTTATATGCTCACTATTTTGAAGGTGGAATTAAAGCATTTTTATAATTATTATTGGGGACAATGTCCCTCAAAATTACGTACGTAAAATGAATGTTGACAAACATGTTTACAAGTGTACAGACTAGAGAGGTGAGTGTCTCCACCCACTAAGAATGTTGTCAAAAAGCTGCATTGTGCAGAGGGCTGTCGCCTCAGTTTTGGCATTGGTCTATTCAAGGCAAGGTACACAACACAAAACAGCCTTGACAGACACGAGACTCTCAATCGATAGCTTTGTCTGCGTATTTTTTAACCCGTTCGTTTGTTTTGCAACACACCTGCAACCTCCAATGGACGTGTGCTTTGCTTTGTTCGTGCCTAAAATCGGGTCACTTTGGTGACAATACACCTCTGCCAAATTAAGCAGTGAATAAGGATACATTTTTGCATTTACATTTATCCCAGACTTGCATATTTTAAGACGACACTGCGCTTATATTGAACATTTCAATTCCCCAGTGGGGGGGGGGGGCTGTGAATATTGCGGAGAAACTGTTCATGAATTTTGGATACACTTTTTTGCCCCAAAAGTGTTTTGCAAAAAGCAACTTTCCACGCAATGGCAGCAATGTCCAACATTTTCAGAACGGTCTAACAAATGAATTATTTAACAAAACGGTCCCGTTTCGCACTCGTTAGTCATGCGTAACCACCTTAGAGATACTGCTGTGAATGCCGCCAGTCGATAATGCTTCCGCACGACAGGTACATCCTTCGTCTCTCATCCCTATCTCCCGATTTCCAGGTGAGCATTCTCACGTCAACACGCCAGACATCCCTGCCAATGGGGCCCCAAAGTGCAGGTGAAACAAAGCAATATTCTTGGAACGTAACCTCTGCAGTAACCTCTCTCCCCACGTTCTTGCAAAGCACTGATTGTACCTTGCCACATTGGGCCATTGTAAAATAAGCAATGTAATTCAGCTCACGTTACGAAGTCGACATATTTAGCGGAATAAAGCGAAAGGTCATTGCAGGACAATGAGAGATGACCACGGTCTAGGGAGGCCTTCATCCAGCAGTGAACTGATCATGATTTAAATCTACCAAAATTGGAAAAAATTACCTGAAAATTATTCAAATGGAAAAAAAACACTTAATAGCAAGCTCCTCTCCCTGCAGGAAAACTGAGTAGGATCCTCCTGAAAAAGAGTTCCGTGACTCAGAGAGGCCTTCCTGGGTAAACACAACATTCACAGCTTTAATGGCTGATGGAGAAAAAAAGCCACAATCTTAACAGGATGTGTTGGCAAACAGTGCACAAGACAAAAAAAACGTTTTAATTATTGACATTCTTATAATGAAATGCTTGCAAACGTGAAACAGTTAATTGAAAGCTAAAGCAAATTAGATTTGTAGCTTGATGTCCCGGGAAATGGTGCTACTGCTCTGAAGGAGGCCCTCTGCCTGAAATGTAAACCCGCAATGCATTTAGGTCCCAGAACAGTCTTCATGATGACACAAAACAAATTGCAATTCTGAATTCGCCCTTGGTGCACAAGAAACAAAAATCAAATCGGCACTTTCGTTAACGTTTGTTTTTAATGTCGACAGGAGTAAGGCATTGGCAATCTAACAAGTAAAGCATTCACAAACAGGTATGATGTCGCCTCCTCCTCACCAATACTTCCAGAAAAGTCTCGGCTTTGCCTTTGAATCTCCACGTAGGGAGGGGCCTAAGTCCCGGGATCAGAGGTGACCCTTGGCACACAAGCAAGGAACATTGACCACCAAGGCAGAACATTCCAGATGACGACCAAGGCACGCACGGGACATCTAATCCACACAGATCACACGTGACCACTGCGCCACATGCGCGGAACGCCTAAGCCACATGGCGGTGGGTCAATTAAATTTATTCACACTCCACCCGTGGAACAGATCCTTGCGTCCTTGAAGGCAGAAGCGGCCCATGATGACAGGATCAAGAGCTGCCGTAAACACTCGGCAACTTCTGACAAGTTCAAAAGCCTCGCATAATCCGGTCGAAACAAACCTGCCCGGTGTCAGAGCTACACCCTTTCTCTGAGGCGCAGCGCAAGTGACTTCAACATCGGGTGGATACGGTGCCTAATGTACAACTCATGAAACACGAAACATTTTTTGTGACATTCGTGTTTAAAATTAGTAATTTGATGATACTGCTTTGGCAAAGGTGCACAAGCACAAATAGCAAAACGTTCAACTCATTCGTCAATAACACTGCCTTGAAAGGAAAATTATATATAAGCCTAGTTTATATTTTTTATGTTAAGTATTGAGTTTTTTCTTTAAAGATTAAATGACCACACGCTTAGACACCACACACTGTATCCTGGGAAGAGGTATGAAAGGTGATGTGAAGAGTATGCCATTCAGGATTAATATGTAAATAGTGCAATACGCAATGACTGAATGCATATTCTATCACAAGTCATCACGCACCATCATTGAGGATTATGGTTCTGAAAATAAACAAAAAAAAATGAACTGACAATCCATTTCATCACGTAACAATGAAAACAATGAAACACTAAATAAATAAAGTATTAAATTAAATAAATATTTGATTCGGAAAACTAATGTGCATTTTAGGCTATCAGCCTAAGGGTTTCCACCTCAATGTTATTCAGCATAATTTATTTTGACAAGCAAACTCTGGACTGGTTTCAACTTTCTGGGTCTCATCGCCAGTCAGGCTTGTTAAACAAAGACAAAGACCCCCCATATAGACTTAACCGGCTGTTGAGGCAAGTGCTGTTAGCGAGCACTGATGAAGGCCGGCACGGCACACGAGCGGGTGGGTGGCCAGCACCACGCCCATCCTCCTTTGTCTCCCTAGTGGCGATGTTCACACATCGCGCCAGGTACTCATTTGAGGCTGAGTCGACGTAGAGGCCCAGGACCAGTTCAGATAATCGTCACTGGTATTGGCCGTAAGCGGGAATCGAACCCAGGTCACCCGGTCCGTAGCACAGCGCGCTAACCACTACACTATCACTCCCCACAAATACACATTCTTGTGCACGTAGAAACTACTGCTGGGTTGCCTACACTGAAGAGTCCTGCACCAGTAAGTAAACCACATCTCTCCTCTACTTAACACAGCAATGGGCCAATCAGCAGCCGCAGCAGCAGCAGCAGTCTTGGCCCCCAACAGACTCTCGCGCCGCCTTTCCGCTCATCACTTCTCAAGCCCTTCAAGGTGAATCCCACATAAGTGACCCCCCCCCCCACAGCGGAATAAATTCCCAGAAGGCTATAGCTGCATCAGAAGGTGACTGATGCATATGCGATAAGTGGCAGCACCTGGTTCCAATTTGGGGGGGAAGAGAAAGCGTCCTGTCCTGGGCCATTCCAAATTCCCCACTCGCGCTGTGTGGTCCAATAGCAGCAGGTGAAAAGTGGCCACACGCACACCTGGGCACAGTGTCCGTTGACCTTTTCAGGCCACGGCAGTGGCGGCAGCAGTCTGGCGCGAACGCCGCGACAGCGAGAAGCGTTCGTAGGCAAGGTACGTCGCGATGATGCGATTTTAGGACGTTGTCTCAGCAAATAAGCCCCGCGTCTCATTTCATTACCAAAAAGCCAAATAGACGCACTAACACTCGTGTTTTAAACACTCGGATTTTAATTGCTCCTAGACGTGACATGTAACTACGTCGCAAAAAAAACCTAAGAACAAAGAGGTTAAAAAAAAAATGTTGTGATACATCGCATGGAGCAGACGGCAAACACAAAGCGGCCTTTGTGGGCGGACACTCATAGGTAATTCCCACCATTTGCTGTGCCATGCTCTCGAGGTGTTCTCTCGTGCCATCTGTACAAGTCCTCCCCGCAGCATCAAAGCCACTTGTGATGCACAGGGCGGGGGAGAGACCGGAATCATCAAAAAATAAAAGCACGGACATGTCGTGATAAGAGGAATACTTCGCAATGATTGTGGTTGAGGGCGGGGGGAGGGGGCAAAACTCAAAGCCCCGAGTAGATAGATTCAAGAATCCATTGGTGACCTTCTACCGCTTGTTCACAAACACAACCGGAATTCCTCTGGAGTCTCCCATTCAAGTAGCAAACAGGCTCGACCCTCGCTTCGCTTCCGATATCTGACAAGATCGCTGCCTGAGGGTTGCCACCTCTTAGCTGCGAAAAAAATCGTGTTCTTTCATTCGAGAAAGAATATCTAAAAAAAACACTGTGAGAGGGAAAAACAACCTTTAAATGGCTTGATTGGTTTGGATGGCGAAGGAAGAGTGGGTCCCAAGAATCACGCCTTCTGGATTTGACCGTCGCTATGACAGCACACGGAATCCATCGGGTGAATCAAACCTTGCTGAATGGAACGGAGTGGCATGCCAGGAATGGGAGGTGTCCCAGAAGACGTACGCCGAAGAAATGGAGTGATGCAATCCATTTTATGTGCAGGTGATGGGTGGATTGTTGCATCACAAGATCATGAGAGATGGTGGGCAGCTTGGGAAGGCCTCCACCCAGCAGCGGGCTGACTGTGGCTGATGATGATGATGGATACCAAAAACTAAGAACTCTGAACGTCACATGATCGATCTCTGTATATTTATTACATGGATCGTCCCATTTATCGAGGTATCCAGCTAGTTTTCAAGGGAGATACTCGCCATTAAAGCACAGACCGAGAACAATAGAGGAGCAGGCAATAAAGTTGCAGCCAAAAAATAGTGACTTGAAGAACCGAAATTAACAATGTTAACAAAATATAAAGAGGCATAGTGCACCAGCAACAAGGACGAGATAAGTGATCGGTCAGGGAGGAGGTGAGCGCGAGGTGGAGAGAACACGATCAAGTGAAGAAAACAACCACCACCATCTAACCATTTTTTGGCTAACCATCGAACAAAGGCGGTCACCACATTGTGCACTTTCAAATACGTTTCTGCGGCCATCTAGAACACTCTTCCTTCCGATATTAGGGTGCCACTGAAGCGATGCACTTTTAAATCATCTGGATTAAAAACTCATTTCTTGAGAACTGCTTTCTGCGTTAAGTATTGTGGTCCTTCCCCCACACCTCCGATTAGCACGGATGGCTACATGCGGTGCGAAAGAAGTTCAACGTACGTAAGTACAGCGCGGGAATGGGGAGAGCGACAGCCACGGCGGGTTGGGTACTGGTGCAGCCGGGAAAAATTGTGAACATCCCATGACAGGTATGTACCGTAACAAAGAGGACGATCCTGGGAAAACCAGGGCAGGTGGCAACCCTCGATGAAACGTGCCTTGTGACAAAGGGTGCTTGGCTTGTGAGCTCTACCCGTCGTGGTGCCGGCGTGAGTGGGGTGGCACGGGAGGGGAGGTGGCACGGGAGGTGGGAGGGAAGTGGCACGGGAGGGGGGGTGGCACGGGAGGGGAAGTGGCACGGGAGGGGGGGGGGTGGCATGGGAGGTGGGTGGGGTGGCACGGGAGGGGAAGTGGCACGGGAGGGGGGGGGGGGTGGCACGGGAGGTGGGGGGGTGGCACGGGAGGGGGGGGTGGCACGGGAGGTGGGGGGGGGGGGTGGCACGGGAGGGGGGGGGGGGCACGGGAGGGGGGGGGGCACGGGAGGGGGGCACGGGGGAGGGGGGTGGCACGGATGGGGGTGGCACGGGAGGTGGGGGGGGCACGGGATGTGGGGGGGGGGCAAGGGAGAGGGGGGGGTGGCAAGGGAGAGGGGGGGTGGCAAGGGAGAGGGGGGGTGGCACGGGAGGTGGGGGGGCACGGGAGGGGGGGGGGGAGTGTCACTGGAGAGTGGGGGTGGCACTGGAGGTGGGGGGGGGGGCACGGGAGTGGGGGGGGAGTGTCACTGGAGAGTTGGGGGGGGGCACGGGAGTGGGGGGGGGCGTGTCACTGGAGAGTGGGGGGGGCACGGGAGGGAGGGAGGCAGGCGCTGGCTGCTGTGCTGGCAGCCGCGCCGCTCTTGACGTGGCGACACACGTCACCACGTCGGCACGAGACGGCGCCGGCCGAGGTGCTGACACTCATTAGGCACGCGCCTCGCTCCCGTACATTTCCATTTTGAGCAGCGCTTGATGGATAGAGTGTCATGCGGCATCACATCAGGTTTGCGCGGAACGATTTCGATAAAGATAATGGTGTAAATGGCTGCGGAAAATTATGACTTCAGATACCGCAGGTCTGGCGAAAATGACGAGTGGTGAAACGAAAAAAAATGATTTCCACTGAAACAAAAGCTTTGTCTTTATCTGATGTGTTATCTTTCAAGTATATCATGCCTGCCTATTGTTCTGGCGATTGTGTAAATACATGCAGCCGTACTGGAAGTATCTGTCAATGGTAAACCTTCCTGGCTTTGTGTGATTGAATTATGAAATCAATTATTTTGTACAAGTGACTTGAACAAACACATAGCTGACGAATAACGTTAGCCATTATCACATATTGGTTACCGATTGGAAGAGAGTGTTTTGAACTTTCGAGTTAAAGTTTAAGAGCTAGAAATATCAATCGTTTTCATATTCACTTTAATTTTAGCTATAGTTACAGCTAAATAACAATCGAATAGACTGGGTTTTATTCACCATTTGCCAGTCAATACATGTTTTAATTAAACACAAAAATTATAGATTTTATAGTTCTACGTAAGCGACTTTTTTTCCATCAGCTGAAACATCGAAGTTACTCTTGGAAGGTTTAAAATAATTATCTGAATAAGAATGCAACAGATGTAGTCGCAGCCATTCTCTGTCTCATACCGAATTAGACTGCTCACTATTAATTCTCAAGTTATTTATTGTGGGGGGAAAAGCATTTACTATCTGGCAAGTCGCAAATACATTCAGTTTAGATTTTTTTAAAAAGATATTTCATTGATAAGTCCTCATTTTCATCTAATGAACTCATAATGGTCAGCTTGGTTCTATAAAATTGAAAGGCCTCATTATAAACATTTCCTTTCAATTGAGAACAAAAATCTTTCATCACAGAATTCTCAAAATATCTGTCCTTAGTTCAGAACCCACTTATTTTTCATCATTGCGTAATGTTTCACGTATGATATCGTATGATGCTCAAATGCCTAATTAACACAAATTCACATTTGTACAAAATGATGCAGAAAATAATACTCGAAAACCATGATCTATTTTTATATGCACAATTTGAAGGCATTTAAATTTAAATTGTGACGAAAAAAATAACTATGCTTTTCCAGACAATGGCCCATTTAAATGCTCAGAAATTCATTTGGCAGAAATGTTTTCCACATGGGATTATTCAACGTCAACCCTCGGGGTGTATAAAACGAAAGTCAAAATACACACAGCACCTTCTCACCTCACAAGAGGAGAGATTTTATTGTTTTTGTTTATCTCTATGTTAGCGAAATCTCTTTTATAGAGGCAGCTATAATTTCAGCCACGAGGCTGTAGACTACAGATTCTCTACGCGCTTGAAGACCATGTGGGCATGAACTGGATGCCTGTTCTTAAGATCCACCCAGGTCCACTCTTGACAGCTAAAAGGCCCATTGGAATCGATGCAGCTATTATCAGCTATTTGACAGAAGGCTTTGGGGAAAATCTATGGCCTAGGGAACTGAAGAGAAAAAAGAAACCTGGTGGTGATGTTCCTGTGGCACGTGCAATCAGACAACGCACCCGCGTTGCTCCTTGTATCTGGGCCTCCGACGTGACTATCTTCACAATCAGGAGTGGCACCCGACAAGACTCTAAAGCAGAGCTTGTGCAAACCTAGCATAGCTGGCTCCTGAGAATTTAAATGATTAAGCGGGAATGGATGTTTTTTTTTACTTTCATGTCTCTAGCCCAAAGCTTAACATTCGGAATGTCAACTTCAAACTATTTCACAGAGCGCACGCGCGCGCGAATGCACATTTGCGAGAAAATACCATTTACGGATTCTGTGCTCTGCGTGGACAAGCGAGGACACAGGGATGACATTTGTATTTATGAGCGAGCGCGTAAGGCTTTGTGATTCTTAACATTTGTGTCCCCATGACTTACAGGACCGCGCACAGGCATCTGTCAGGAAAAAGAAATACATGGGGATGCTGCAAGAAACAGGCAGCGGCTTCTAATGCCGCTGTCACGTGGCTCCTTCCTCTAACAATGTGACCTCTGCACTCCCTGCCGCAACTAAAAAGTCAAAAACCACCGTGACAAGAACAGCACACTGTGGTGACAGGCACTCGAGACCCAGTTGTGTGGCACTCCCAGATGCCTCAGAACACCAGGGGGCATGGCTACCCCCCCCCCCCACTATCCCAGATCCCTCTGTCCAAGGAAAAGGTCAAACCCACGTTATGTATCTGACACAAACGTGGACAGACACAGCACAAACAATGGCCAGACGCTGATTTATAGCGTGTTCTATTGTCTCATGTGGATGTGCATGCGCTCGTCCGGCGCGTGCGTGCGAGTGCGCGTGTGGGAAGCGGTAGTGTCGTGGCGAGCGTAGCGCGCTACAAAACGCGGACACCCGAGTTCTATTCCTGGCCACGCATAACATCAGTGGCGAATGTCTGAACTGGCCCTGAGACTCTCCTAAGTTGACTAAGGCCTAGATGAGTACCTGGTGCAGGGTGTAGACATCAGCACCGGGGAGATAAAAGGCTTCTGGGGTTATAATTTTGTCTGGTCACAACTTCCCCTGGTGCCCCATTCCGACCGGCCTCCATAGGGCTCGCTAAGAGCATTCTCCCTAGCAGCCTGTTAAAGGTTACACGGTGGGGTATCCAAACCTGTCCCACGAGTTCATGAGGGCACTGTCAAGAACAGCTGAGGGGGGAGAGGAAATACAAAAACATGTGACTGCATTGTGGATCCTCGTATTTGTGGTGTGTGTGTATAACGAAGATAAACACACACACACACCTTTAGCGCATGAAGTACACTATACTTAACATTCCGTGCAATTTACTAAATACAAACAGCAGGGCAGATTTGTTGTTGTTTTCTATTCACCACACCCGCAATGGTTGCATTTAAAGTTGTCAACTGGACACAGATAGTCCTATGTAAAAGAATGAACTAAATAAACATAGCTGGCAAGCCAGACTATTAATGGAGCCTCAATTTGTAGGGGGATTCCGAGACGAAATCTGAAATCGAAGGGAATCCCAATAAAATATTCTGCGTGTAACAACACTGACACGTTCCCTGGAATATCGTTATGAGTGGAGTCAACTGTGAAAATACATGCGAATGTACAACACAGACACAGGCGAATGTACAGACAGCAATCGCCGTCACCGAATGAGATACGTCATGGACGATGCTCGTTTCGTAGCGATTTGTTTTTATTGGGTTTTGCAGCTGACCTCCACATCTGGGTCCAATGAGACCACGACCCACCGTGTGGATGTTGCCCGCGACAGGCCACGTCTCAAGCTGTCGACGAGTGGTCCCTGATTCCACTCGGCCGTTTCTCAGCTGGAAACGGGACTCAGGTGGTCTCAGGTGGTCTCAGCTGACTCAGGACTCAGGAGGTCTCAGGTGGACATGGGACTCAGGAGGTCTCAGCTGGACATGAGACTCAGGTGGTCTCAGGTGGTCTCAGCTGACTCAGGACTCAGGTGGTCTCAGGTGGACATGGGACTCAGGAGGTCTCAGGTGGTCTCAGGTGGTCTCAGCTGACTCAGGACTCAGGTGGTCTCAGCTGGTCACGGGCCTCAGGAGGTCTCAGCTGGACATGAGACTCAGGTGGTCTCAGCTGACTCAGGTGGTCTCAGCTGGACACGAGACTCAGGTGGTCTCAGCTGACTCAGGATTCAGGTGTCCTCAGGGCCCTCCCTCCACGCTGCTGATGAAGCAGATGTTACCTGGCTCAGCAAGACGAGTGCATTATAATAATAATTAAATCATAATTGGGGTTTTCAGTTTCATGAAGAAATTCCAAGTGCCCTCAGACAGACTAGACCAACACACGTAGCATTTCTTGGGCATAGCAATAAGCCATATCATCACCGTCATGCCATAAAGTTACTAAATATATAAAAAATGCTAAAATCCTGAGAAACGTCAACTGCACAAATTGCCAAGGAAAATAACCATTCTAAAATATATAAACATTTGGATTACAAATGTGTTTCCTCTATCACAGACAGAATGTTCCCTACATGGTGTGGCCTTAAAGATAACAATTTCCTTTCCACGTTGGGCATTCTGCAATTGTAGACATGACGAAATTTCTGTAATCCATTGAACATGACTTACAATTACAATGGAGAAAACCCCGCTCGAATATTTATTTTCCTGAATAGTACGCAATCTCTTTCCAATAGCAATGAGACGAAGATAAAAATGGATATATCCCTACATAGATTATTTGTGCTACGTGCAATAAATGCAGCAAAGGAATAGCATAGATGGTCACTTATGGCGAATCTGTTTCGCTGTTGTTGGAGACAGAGGACAAAACTGAACAGTGTAGGAACAAAAATAACAAACATACATTTCATTTTCCAGGGCTGCTGTTGGTATAAATTCCGCGAATGTATTGGCATGTGGTGTCAGGAAGCTATAACGTATGAATGTTGAACTTTGTTCGCGCCGTATGTAGCCAACCGTACTAATCGGAGGTCTATCTGCAGTCCAGAGTCAATTGTGTTCAGGATGTCCAGGGTTAAAGCCAATAGTAGATAAGAAAACAAACTAGTGTGTGTGTGTGTGGAACATTTTCATCTCATGCTCTTAATTCAGTGCAATTGCCCCAAGATGCACAAACTACACATTGGATTGTGTTACACGTTTATATCTCAATCTACTCGAATTTTAGTGTACCTGCATGTGCGTGTATATATATGTGTGTATATATGTGTGTGTAGGGAGTGGTAGTGTAGTGGTTAACGCATTGCGCTATGAACGCGGCGACCTGAGTTCGATTCCCGCTCACGGCCAACACCAGCGACGATTATTTGAACCCGTTCTGGGCCTCCCCTTGGTCGACTCAGCCTCAAATGAGTACCTGGTGCGGTGTGTAAACATCGACACTAGGGAGACAAAGGCGGTCGAGCGTGGTGCTGGCCACCCATCCCCTTGTATACTATTCCGGCCTTCATAGGTACTAGCTAAAAGCACTTGCCCCAACAGTCTGTCAAGGCTATACGGGGGATCTTTGTCTTGTATATATGTAGGCAGAGCGGTAGTATAGCGGTTAGCACACTGCACAATCTACTTGGCGAGCCAAGTTCGATTCCCAGTCACAACCAATAACAGTGGTGAATACTCGAATCAGTCCTGGGCAAAAACGGGCAGATGTGGTGTGGGTCATCCCTATCACATCTGGTATACTGGACTTCATATGTGTTCACTCACAGTACTTTCCCCAACAGTCCATTGAAGGCTATATGGGAATGTTTGTCTTTGTATATATGTGCGTATGTATGTACGTGTATGTTATTCACAAAACATGCATAGCTACACTAAGATTGTATTGATAAAAGTACCAAAATACATACGAGAAAGGGAGTCAGACAAGCAGATTAATTTTATGCACAGATATACAAAGTGACATTTCAAAAATATATTTTCTGAAACTGGTCAATAATAATGATGATGAGATTGCCACCCAATGCTGAGGATGACAGCCATCGGAGGATATACGACTGGGAGTACATCCACTGTGGAGATGGAGCGATTAACTCAGCTTGTGTAGGCCTTCATCGAGCAGTTTATTGATCATGGCTGATGATTACATGAGAGATATTTTGTTTACGAATGAATATGGTATAATTGTAAAATATAACCAACTGGTAAAAACGTCTGCTGCATATAATTATAACTTCACAGGCCTGCGTCAATCCACTATTGGATGAAGGTCTCCCCAGCACTGAGTCAGTCATGGTGGGTGGGTTTTTTGACCATGCTGCACCATGCAAGTGAGTGCAGACTGATGAAAGGGCGGGGGGAGGGGGGTAAATGGTTGAAATATCACTCGTCACTGATGTCAGCCGTGGCTGGACAAAACCTTTGCTGGTTACAATTCTCATAATGGTGCCATTTCACACTTCACGTGGAATACCATTTGCAAACCGACAATTATACGAGAAAATAAAGCTCAGTTAATTTGTCCACAAATATTGTACAAAAATTATAAGCCAGCTCATAAAGTTAATTAAGCGGCATCAATTTACATAGTGATTATGTCAGCTAAACATTTAGGTATATTTCTGATGACTAATAACCTTTCAGTTCAAGCAGACTTACAAAAAATGCACTACGCTACATATTTTTGCTAGAGAAGATAGACAATGAATTTTAAACATGCAAACGTGTTGTTTACAAATTTGCGTTTTTTTTTTATTGTGCTGAGTGAAACGCAAATGCTCCCAAATATAATAATACGCTGATCTTGCAACGCGCTGCACATAATTCGCTCACTCTCAAAGAGAGAGAATGGCTCAGAGGTGTAAGTAATCACAGACAAGCAGGACAGCAGTCAAGTGGTTAAGCCAGTGCCAACAAAATGCTCAAGTTCTGCGGTCCTCTATATATAATGATATTTCCAGCAAATGAATGAGTATGTGTGGGAAGAAAGCAGAGCACCCAAAGAAAATCCACGTGTGCGAGGGGGGTGGGGCAACACTCTAACCCTGGAGGTATGTGCACTTTTAAATTACCTAGATTGAAAACTCACTTTTTGAGAACTGCTTTTTAAATGTAGTTTATTGTCATTGCCCCGCACCTCCGATTAGCACGGTTGGCTACACACAGTGCTAAAGTTCAACTTAATGAAAAAATAAGAATAAGTTTTACCCTTTCTGGCAATAAAACACGCGTCAAGATGTTCGAACACCAAATAGAAACCTTTTGCAAGGAATCATGTCTGCATGATACTGGCAACAAAAAAAAGTACCAACTTCAACAGACATAAAACCCAAAGAGATGGAAAATGTGGAGTCCACACTCAGCTTGTACCACCTTCTGGCGAGCCAGGGTATGGGCCTTCGACGCCAATGGAAAGAGATTTTCACAACAATTGTGTGATCCACTAACTCTCGCCTCCACAGTGCTGGAATGCAGGCGTGCTGTTCCACAGCTGACCAAGCATTCTTTGGATATATGGGTTTGTTATTCCCGGAGGCTTTACCATTCCAATTCCTGTCACAGACAAGAGGGCAGTATTCGCATTCTGATATACATATGGATAAGAGTGTTTTCCTTATTGACGAATTGACTAATACAATGTTAAAATAGAAGCGGAGTTGAGATACGATTTTAAAACACCAGAGATTGCCTCCACGTGTAGCACTACACTTAAAAGTATGACCACGCATCTAGCCTGACTGAGCAAATGTCAAGGACGGGAACGTTTAAATGGATTCTCAACCACCAAAGCAATACCCGTCATATATTTATTTTATTCTGATACAAAACCCAAACCACACACTGCCGTTTCGACACAAACCGTATCTTCCCCACAAACTGTTGGCTTTTACAAACGGTAAATACACCCAGCCTCCTCTTGCATGTGCATGACAAACTGATATGGCTAACATGTTATTTTGTCCAAGACACTGTGTACGATGCAACATATTCAGGCTCAAGTACACAGGGTATATACTTTAAAGGGTTTGTGGTCATGTGCAAATGAGGATAATATACTCTTGTTGTAATGGTTAAGTATAATTTATCCGCACTGCATATGTATGTGAATTTGCATATAAATGCAAATTGATGTGTAACATAACATTCCCCGAGGCAATATAGAGGCGCATTAATCTTATTTTGTTTGTTGTAGGAATAAGATAACTTTGACGTAATTAATTCAAGTAAACATACACAAACGGTTTTTTATCACCCAATTCCTGCAGTTAGCAGAATATGTTTACCGCCTACTGTTAAAGCTCACACATTGCTGTAAGTTTCCTACGGACCACGCTATTCTATTTTTACCGGATTACCTTTAAAAAAGAGCCATTTGAGGTGAGAACAAGAAAAAGACACAAACACTATAAATGGAAAGTTGCTGGAGACTGCAGTGACAGTGAAAATTGAAAACTGTGACGTCCCTGACTTTAAGAGCTTAGAACCCCAGGTATTAAAGCTTCGTCAGTGGACAGGTGACCTTATATTGTCGGGGATTTTTTTTTATATTTTTATATATATATTAGGGTACCGTTTATAGTATTTATACCAGAATAAACCTGCCACCTTTACCGAACCTCAACCTTGTGTTCAACGGTGACCTTTAAACTTTGGCGATGCGCAATGGATCAGCGTTGGCCACGATTAATGTTTTCGTGACAGCGCAGGTCAAGAGAGGACTCTTGGATTCAATTGCACAGCGGGCGGTGCCAACAACTTGAAAAGCCAAGCTCCTGTGAACCGAGAGACTTATCTTGCAGGGCCCAGGCGGGCAACCGTGCGCCACAAGCGATCAGGTTAATAGGCTATCTGTGCAATCAGTGTACTTTGTTGTAGGTTTCAGATGTTTAGAAGAAAAGGGAAGAAAGGGGGGAGGGGAGGATAAAAAAAAATGCTAAAACCATGTATATACACACACACACACCTGCAACTGGGATGAGAAATACGTAGCAATTATTGATCAGTGCTCAGTAGGAAGGAAAGTAACCTTTTTCATATTTTGGGGACAATTAGAACAAAAGAAAAACGAAGGGGGTTTTTATTTTTCGAGAAGAAGTCTGCAAATTCAATAGATCCATACTAAGCGAAATACTTGCATAAAAAACGTGACAAATAAGACAATGATAAGTATTTGCAAATTCTGCGCATCTCATGTCGTCCTCATCAATATAGAATGCATAATGGGATTAAGACCTTTCCGTGCTGATGCCACCATTCAATGTCCTGTGCAGATGCAATCCACCCCACTATAACGTGTGCCCTGAGGTCATCATTTCTCTTGTTTGGGTCATGCCCTCTTCTCTCTTAGCTGCTATTCCATCAAGAGAGCATCCAAAATGACATCCACGGTAGGAGATGGAACGATGAAAATCATCCCGTGCGCAGATGTGGGGTTGACGATGACATCGCGAGACCATAAGAGATGGCATTGGCTTTGGGAGGCCTCAATCTAGCAGCAGATTGACAATGGCTGGTGATGATTAATAACGGAATATTTGACTGCAGATTTATATTATGAACTGGAATTAGATTTTAAGAAAAATACACCAAATGTGTTTATTTTGCCCTATTATAGGCACAATGTAGCAATCTGCTGTTGAACAGGTGCAAGCAGGTTGCCCTGTGGGCATATCAGGTTAGAGTAGACCTAATGTTCATTTAATTTTCCGTAACATTTTAAATTAACATGCGTATATTCATTCACGGCAACATTTTTCATTTAGCATATTCCGATTTGAATATGCTTATGTTTGCTCTTAGGAAGCGCACGTTTTCACAACGAGTGACACAACTTTGTCAGTCGCTGAAACTCCCATGAGATGCGCGAGAAAGTAGTTTTTTCAAAATCAATTTAAAAGCAAACATATGTCAGATGCCACGAGGGGATGGGGCTTTCTATCCACATTTCCCAACTAGTTATAATGCTGCAACTAGTTAAAAAATATATATAGTATCAGTTTTTTTTCCTCTCTTGGTGGAGGAAGAGGTAGTATTATTTATTTATGAACCCACGCCCCTAAGTCTTTATTTATTTATTTTCCGTCTTTGACGGAATCTGTTCTGCGGCGCGCATTACGATGCAGAGCAGCGCTGGGTGTGAACCTCTACAAGGCATCCATTATTCATGGCACTTCCCACATTTACATTTCCAATTTCTGGGATAATTCTGGATCTGCAAAACAAGCCGATGTAATCGTGGTAAGGGATACAGGCATTAGGCGTCTATAGAGGTATCAGGGGCTATCATTAAAAAGGAGATTAGAGAGCTGGGATAATGGGTTAGAGTGCCTTTACAGATATGCCAGCTTCCCTTTTATATACTCTCTGCAGAGGAGATGGGAAAAAATCGCAAGCTTGTAAGTTACAAGCAAAGTGAGATTAAGTGAAGGAGAGACACAGACAAAGCAAGTAAAATAACAAATAAAATAAACCGTTGTGGCCACACGTCCTCTGTACTGCAAACACACCTGCCGCCGAATAAATATCACCGCACACGATTTCTTCTTTATTTGTTAAAATAAATAAACAACCAACGTAAACATGCATGGCAAGAGGCTCACTCGCAGATCAGAAGAGCCTGCAATCCACTGCGCACTCCGCCCGGCACCACAATACCACCGGATACGCTTTCAACAAAGTGCTTGTAAGTGAATTGAGAGCGATGTGTAAAAAAGTGCTTGTGTTTTTTTTTGTGTCAGGGCAAATACACAAGACGGTGCGCTGTGCGCATCAGGTTGAAGGCGGCCAAGACACGCAATCGCGACCATTAAATTCCAACAACAGAAATGGCTCTCGCGCCCAACCTGGCAGGAGCTTCCGTGGCAGCCCTTGGGTGCTTGTGGGAATGAGCGTGAGTCCGGCGTGTGTGCGGTGACCCCCCACCCCCCCCCCATTCGTGGCTCAATCACTCCTGATACCTTTGGCAGGAACAAAACACGGAGCAATGTACAGACAGTACCACCTGGACATCAGTGATCCCGCTTGCACTTAAATCCATTCCCCCTCGGGTTACTTTCACATGAACTTGTCAAATAGAGGCATTCAACAGCGCAGGGTTACCCATATATAAAATGCTGTGCACTTGTTATCTTTAATGTCAACTTAATGGCGGGAGAATGTCATTGGAACACAAAACACCGTGTTCCAATATACTTTAAATGCAAGGCCATTTATGTAGTACACGTCCCCACATAGAGGTGACGGGAAGAATACTAATTGCCTCTGTGTTTCATTTCTTTATTATTTATTTCACAGGTTACCCTTGCATGCGGTCTCAGTTCACTTAATTTTAGCCATTGATCGGCAATGGACGACTTCATTAACATGAACAATTACGGATTTCTAGTGCAGGGCAAATGGCACGTGAATAAATGTGCAGTTGCTGTGGAAATTGTACACGGAATAAATTGAATTGGCACTAATTAACAACTGCCACAGTGGTGCCTATTAATGCCCAAGCCATCTTTATTTACAATGCCGTGTCAGTTTTAAATGTGTACACCATGAACCCTTGAATCAAACTGGGAGGGACGGGGGGGGATTGAAAGAGGAACGTAAATTAAAGATCCGGCAGCAGCAGCATTCCAAGCAGCGTGATGTATAAACGCACAATCTCAGGCAATGAGTTCATAGGCTTAAATGCGTACTCTGCAAATACAATCACAATTGCTTTTTGTCATTGTATTCTATGCAAGAATGCATAACCCCCCAACCACCACCGCACACACAATAGAAACCAATGGCAAAAAAAGCCCATTAATGTAAAGCAGACCAACCAAGGGTGCATCTGAACGGACAGTGTCACGATGCACTTACGCTATAACGTCAGGATCCTACACAAAGGGAAAATGGTGCAAAAGCAGAACATGGCCAAAGGTACCGGGTGCACTTGCATTTGATGCTGCAGGAACAATTTCGATGAGAAGAGAATTGCGGCGAAGAACGAGTAAGCTGCGATTCGCATACTTTCTCAGGTCGTACTCCGTCGCCTTAAATAAGCATCGGCGTTTCGCTCCCTTCTATCTGGCGAGGTGAAGAATTGTAAAATAAAAAATGAAACGTTGACGGGACGTCTCCCCGAGTGCGATAACGTCGCAGTCGGGATTTTAAAGCGCAGTGTGGATGATGCAGCCGGGTGGCTTTGCAGCGAAGACAGATGAAGTTTCTGGGACAAGGCGAGATATGAGACAATTCCAACGAGGGTGTTTATTATATGGAACGCCTCACGACCAAGGGAGAATAATTCTAGATTTGAAGCTTTCGTGACTGCAAGGATTCATATTCTTGGGTTTTTTCGGTAAAGTCACGTAGGTAAAACATTAAAAAAGTAAAATAAAATAAAAATCACGACGTTTCGGAGGCAACACAAGCTTCCGTCTTCAGGTGGGACCGTCACAGCCACGACAGCTGTATCAACGGTCCCACCTGAAGACGGAAGCTTGTGTTGCCTCCGAAACGTCGTGATTTTTATTTTATTTTACTTTTTTAATGTTTTACCTACGTGACTTTACCGAAAAAACCTAAGCATAAGGGAGAATAAGTTTCTCGTGTAGGTGCTGGGTGGATTATAACATCGCTGGATCGCGAGAGGAAGTGGCTGGGTGGGAATGCCTTCATCCAGCAGTGGACTGACCAAGGCTGATTGATGATGATCACCAAAAGAGATTGGACCAGGAGCGATGCACGAGTCAGGAAGAAATGCATTTACGATGTTTTCCCCGCAATAAAAAAGTGTTCACGATAAAAGTACGACAATACATTTCACGACGTGTTGATTATCACAACATCAGGTTCCCTTAACTTTGCAATACATTTTCACAATTAGATGGTATTGTTTTTTTTGCCTATGAAGTACTTCACATACGAATTAAAATTGCTAAATAGTTATTCAACTGCAATTCACTCAACAAATGGCATGTCATAAATCTAATAATTGAAGCTTTACAATCTGTAAAACGTGCACACAGTCAGAACATTATTAAGTCATATAAACCAGCATGCCTTCATATAATCTGAAATGTGTTACAATGCACTAATTAATGGCTAATAGAAATTTATTTAGAACTGTAATCATCATTTGTAATATTTAATTGTTGTTATTTCGTAAATACTTATCAGAAAATGAAACATTTCAGAAACATTTAATGAGCAAAAATAATCACCATGTGACACTATTTCGTAAAATGGACAGTACGGTTATTTGTGGATTGTATATCTCAGGATTTATCGATGTATCATCATAGCATGGCAATCCTCGCATTCAGTTTGAAGGTCATGGCCCGGAAATTGAAATCAAATAACAAAAACAGCCATACGGTAATTATATAGAAACAGACTAAACCCTCTTCATCGATTCATCTCCCGTATACCTCAAAATAATAATAATCATAATCTAAATAATCTGAACAAATCCTTTCATTGGCAAGCAGGTTCTTAATATCATTTGAAAATTAATTATCTCTCTTTTGCCCAAGCTTGCCTCCGTAAAATTATAAAACAATGCAAGCCGACACCACGGTTCGTCCGGAAGCTTTACCGATCCATCTCTTGTGAGGTGATGATGGCCGGTCTCAAGAGAGTGGCACTGCGCTCAGCGGGAGGGGATTTGTCGAGAACTGTGAGTGAAGTGACCAATCTCAACTAGGTGGATGACGTGTTGCTGCTCAGTACGGCTCTATTTTTCGGACATGAATAAAGCAGCACGGCCCATTCAGCGTGGACAGCAAAAATCCCGCGCCTCCAAATCTAACCCAAGGCGATGGAAGTCGTGCAGTGACGGCTACTGCTTGCAACTTCAAAAAAGGACGGAGAGGCATGTTTAGAATTAGGAATTCATCCGCGTTGAGAATCTCTGCAATGGAGACATGAGTGGGTGGCATGGCAGCACGGTGGCTCAGCACAATGCGCTATGAACCCAGTAACCGGAGTTTGATTCCGTCCACGGTTAACATCGGTGGTCAATGATATCTGAACCAGCAATTGGAGCCTCACTCTCTCCAAGCCCGTAATAACCACAGTGATGAAGTATGGTTAAACGACTCACATGACCAACCTGGTGTTCGAGATCCTTCAACCAGCATTGAATTGGCAAAGCGCCGTGTATTATATTTCACTTTCCTTGTGCAAACATGTTTTTTTTTGTGCTAACACATTTGTACATGTGGTTATAGAGCACGTGTATCATACGAATATTAATCATCATTAATCATGTAATATTCTTAACATGCAGGGGATGCGAGGTTGTCGAAAGATTTACATCGAGTGCATCCACTCATATGTTTGGGTTATCCTTGGGTACACAAAAGCGAAACTCACAATGGAATTGACATACTCTTTGGTTCTTTCGGTAAAGTCACGGAGGTATAAAATAAAATAAATTCAATCACGACGTTTTGATTGCAACACAAGCAACCATCATTAGGTGGGAAAACCACAGCAAGAAATTATATTTATTTATTTTATACCTACGTGACTTTACCGAAAAAAACAAAGAGTATGGATTCCTGCAGTCACGAAAACTTCAAATCCAGAATGGAATTGACCTTTGTGTTCCAACACACTGGACTCCTGAAGAGGGTTACCAGTCCAGACTTTATTTACCGAGAACGATACCGCTGGACAATATTGGTACAGAAAGGCAATAGGCCAATAGAACAAACATAAACTTCATATGTGTGCGGAGAGAAAGAACGGAATTCTATTTTTATATAATGTTACGCATAATGCTTCACAACAATATACACGCAGCCCGCATGTGAAAATGTCATGCGATTCATTGAGATGTACAGGAAAAAAAATAAGTGTTATTCTAACAATCCAATGATAGAAATAAACACGGAGTTTTCTCCAGTGTCTCCAATTGTTCCCATAGCTTAAAGAAAGCAACATAAAATAACAAATGCTGGCAGCAAAAACATCCCAATGCTGACAAGTTACCTGCAAATAACTAAATTGGGATTACACATAACATCGCCTCCCACTGTTAACCACTTCACAGGACCTCCTTTATTTTATTTATTTCGCGAATGTAAAGTCCCTAAGCCAAGTTTGCTTCCGGTCCTGCTGTGTTGAGGGTGAGTAGGCCTCCACTAAGTTTGTGGATTGGACAGACTTCTAGGATGTGGTGCGTGGTTTGCTCCACCCCACAGGCACATAGGGGACTTGCTCTTATGTCCAATCGGTGGAGGGTGGAGAGGCATGGGCTGTGACTAGTCCTGAGACAGAAGCTTGCGACTCAGTGAGGCTCCTCTGGGTAAACAATAATGAAATATATATATAGAAGAATGTCCACCATGGCATAAACAGCAACCTGTCAAGACAATATATATAACAAAATAACAAGTTAAATTTGCATTGAGGTAGAAAAAAACCTTCATATACATATTCCCCAAGGCAAATTATAGTTTTGAGTATGAGATTATGAAAAATGCCATTACGACCTCATGTAAAATGTATTTTAACGACCCATTTTTTTTTCAGATTACCCACATGCACGGATGCTACGGAAGGCTATGTTGAAATAGAACGCCAAACAAAAGTCTGCGTGGACATTTAATTTCTGACTCTCACACACGGTGGAAAAAGTATAGTAAACTAAAGTTAAAAAACCAATGACAGACCCAATCTAGACGGTGCGTTGGGCGTACTAATTCGACAGCTACTACCGAGAGCACAAGCTACCCCTGCCACGCGAATGTGGTCTGTGAGAATATTTGATCACAGAAGGGCCCACCCTTGAAGGAAAAACCCCTGCAATACGTTTGCCCTGCATTGCCAATTTCCCATCGCCGGAATAACTGCCGTCTGATAAATAGTGTTTCTACGAACACAGATCACCAGAAAGCTGGCACAATGCTGTTTATCTAAGCCTGTGAACAATTGTTCAGCTTCAAATAAAGAGGGCAGGAGAAAGGCGAGTGACACTTTAGCCAAGGTCTGATCTGATTATGTAAAGTTACTTGCAGTTCACTGCACCTAAATCCATCACTGCTGGCAATAAAAAAAAAACGCCGAATAAATTGCACGATGTTATTACTTTTGATGTATCACAGTAAAAACGCCAATCATGGCGAATGTTAATTATGTATACGTTGATGTCAATATGTTAATTAAAGTAACACTTTTATTTACATGCAGAATTCTGATGACATTAACACAAGCCATAAACTGTACCAACCACTCCTAACATAACATACAAGAGACAAAGAACCCCGTATAGCCTGAACATACTTTTCGGCCAAGTGCTGTTAGCGAGCACCTTTGAAGGCCAGCACCACGTCCGGCCACCTTTGTCTCCCTAGTGACAATGCTAACACACCGCACCAGGTAGTCATTTGAGGCTGAATCGACCTAGGGGAGGCCTGTGACTGGTTCATATAATTGGCACTGGTGTTGGCCGTGAGTAGGAGTCGAACTAACGTCGCCGGGTTCATAGCGCAGCATACTAACCGCTACACTACCGCTTCCCACAAACGTAAGGTACACACACACAGGCGAAGATGAACAGTCTGGTATCCTAGTGGCTAACATTCCCTGGTTCATGACTCATTTGTTCAAAATCTTCAAATCCCATCTCTGCTTCGTGATAATGTGCCAAGAGGAGATTACCAAAGATTGCATCGTACAATGGGCATTAGACATCCTATAGCGTTGTTGCATTCAGCCATCCGCATACTTGGCCATGTCTAGTAAACGAACCCCCAAAAATGGCTAAATCACCAGGTGGATTATTTTTGAACGATGCTTCGAAAGTGTACGTTTCCTTATTCACGAGATCTGTTCAAGGAAAAGACTTCATGTGAATGTTCGCAAGAGTAAAACAGCCATTTCGGTAGAACAAAAAGAGAAATGGTTTGACACCAAGACAATGTTCCTCAGTAATCCGAGGCCCTGCCACACAGGCAAATGGCGACCCCTCACAATGACGGTGAACACATTGTGATTCCAGCAACGGTATTACTATGCATGATGCTGCCATGTTGTATATGTTAGCACGCTGAACTTGCAATCCAGATTTTACGAGTTCAAATCCATCTTCCGGCGTGACAGCTGCAACAATGTGGCACGTAAAACAATCATCTTCACGAACCTCCCTCTTCTCCCTAGCCCACTCTGCTGTTACTCCCTGCTTCCACTGCCCTGCTACGACCAGGCCTACCCAAACCCCTATCACGACCCCTATCACTACCCCTATCACTGCCCCTATCACTACTCCAACCCCAACACCTCCTTAACCTCTCCTGCCTGTTCTCCCTAACGGTCACCATAACTACACCACCACTTTTAATCACAACCCCCACTCTTTATCTCATACAATGTTGCAATTGTTGTAAAGCGCCTTGGAATACGGCGCTATGTAAATCAGCGGCACAGAGATCAGCAGGTAGCGTGTGGTGGGGTAAAGTGTGGGTACTTCCACCTATTCAGCGGCATGGCCCAGCGGCAGCGCGTTTGCCACTCGTTGCAGAGGAGTGCAGTTCGAGCCTCACGGCCACCCCGGTTAATCTTGTGGATGCATTACGCATGAATACATCTGCTTCACGGGGCACGTTAAAGATCTCATAACGTTATCAGAAGAAGAAAAAACGGGTTGGCCACGGTGTGCCGCCGTCACCATCTAAATGTGCAAAAGCGACCCACATGTGACTCGACTGGGAAACACATAGCAGCAACATTGTCCCCGACTGCGAAACGGCTGCAGGCTGCCTGTAAAACAAAGCGCCCTCACGGCAGCCTTGCGCTAAAATAATGGCACGAATACCAAAACGCAGGAATGATTTTTACTTGATTTATTCCATGACGTCTGGCCAAGAGTAGGCCCAAGTAACCCTCTCCGGAGGAGCTCCCGGTATCTCCATCCGGCGGAAGCCGTTGCCATTCTCAGGGCTGCGGCAGCTATACCGTAGCATTACTACGACACGCAAGCCAATCGGGCCTCTCTCTGCCCGGTTGCGATGCAGCTGTGGACAAACGTCGAAAGATTAGCGGCACCGCGGTGAGCGGCCGCATCTTTCTCTGGGCGGGGGCACAGAATGTGCAAAGAGTAAGCAGGCGCGGGAACAATGATTGTGTCAGGCCAACCGTTGGCTGTATTTCATTGGGTCGGCTTTTTTTTTGTCCATCACCATTGGGCTCCTGCCAATTCCTCAATCCCTCTTCCCGGAGAAGACGGTAATGGAAACGGAGAAAATGAGTCAGTGAGGGAATTAGGGAAGGCCAGTGACCTATGAGGAAGAATAATAAAAATAAACAAGAAAGGATAAAAACAACAGGGCACGTTTCTTCCATCTCCCTGCCTCCGTCGACTTGGTAGTATTAACGGGTACGTGCCACAGGCAGTCCACGACGACAGTCCGCAGTGAGGCGGGGTAAAGTGTGGGTACACTGCCGCCTCTTTGACGGCTTACCCTGTGGTGGGGGCTCTTGATAGGTCACTCGAGTGGAGGCCCTTCCCCCGGCATTGGCGAGAGAAAGCAATCACTGGGCTGCACCTTTGCCCTTGTCTATAAAAAGGCACCCTGGCTGCAGAATATTTATTCATACCGACCATGTGTCTGCTTTCAGGTGCACTTAAATGCCTCTTCAGCTTACCTAATCTCTACTACCTACGTGATCAAATTACCCTCAACAAAACACTTTTGTCCCTAAAGTACTTAGGCCCTATAAGAGAATGCCAATATTTATTGTCATTAATACTTACACGTTTGGAGAGAAGAAAAAAAAACATTGTTTGAAAATGAATCTATTATTCTCTTATAAATTTGGTTGTGTTAAGAGATGCGCACGGCATGGAGAAGCACTCATCCGGTGGATAGGAAATATCTGATCAAGTTACATTTGTTGGCAATGTCTACATATTTACACTAACTAAATTAAAAAAAACATTATTTTCAGCCCTCTGTCAAGCCACTGTTAGATGGCTTCCCCATTCAGGTCATTGAACTCTGACTGCAATGTTCTCATCACAACTGCACCTCCCCCCCCAATCCATTAGAATCATCGTCCATGATCGATAAAGGCATTCCCAAAGTCATCACCGTCCCTCCCGCACCTCCGATTAGCGTGGTTGGCTATGTACGGTGCGAACAAAGTTCAACTTACCTAGGTACGTACACAATAAACAAGTCACCTGACTTCCTCTAACGGTGGTCATATTTTCCGAGGCTTCTTCGTATGGCTGCCATTCCATAATCCGTGTCCCCCATTGTCCAGTATCCCCATGCCTTTCGAAGCGACGTGTCTTTTACAAAACCCCATCGTTTTTCTGCCTCTTCAAAGTAACCTTGCAGGCGTGCACTTCCGTACACTGCCATGTCCCGTCACATTCCTGAGTTTCCAAGCAATATTTCGCAGCAGGCAAATGTGCACCGATTGAAAAACGTTCCACTTCAGGCACATCGGTGTGTAAATTTCGTCGTTTTGATCTCGGTCTACATTTGATAAGTGGCCGAGATAAGCTTATGTATGCTCTTTGGTGTTATCCCGTATCCCTCCGACTAAGACACGCTTTATTTCGCTAAATAAAGGATTATATAACCATCTGCTGCAAAATATGAGCAGATGACTCCAATATAGATTCGTTATATGAGGGGATTGCGATGACACATTGGGAGGGCTACATCCAGCAGTGAATAGTTGGGAAATGAAAAAAATTAATCTATAGTCGAAAGCAGTGAATGATAATGGATTTGAATGATCAAAATATGTGTACCTGTCAAGTAGACGAACCAGCTTTTTTACTGGCAGACATTTCAAAAACACATTTCTGCGGAGGGAGCTGGTAGGAACGTTGGGTTGCTCGGTCAATGGCCAGGGTCAACGGCGGCGTGGTGTATTCCGCAAATATGCCCGACTGTGAGGGCGGGCACAAGTCGGCGTGAGTAGGTTAAACGTTGAGTTTTATAAGGGCACCGCGGGGTGACCAGCCCCTCCCCATCCAGCCCCACCCCTCCCACCCCCAACCCAGCCCCTCCCCACCCTCCCCACCCCACCCTCCCCTCCCCACCCAGCCCCTCCCTCCCCACCCAACCCCTCCCTGCACGACGGACGGACACAATAATCCCCTGTGGGCTGGTGTCACCAGAAGGTTCCTACCAGTAAAATCAGAATCTATGTACTGTATTATGAAAACCGACAAAACAAATACACGAATAAGCATTTACACGGACTCACATTGCAACGTACTGAAGTTCACATGAAACCCAGAAGCAGGACGATTAGATCATTTACATGTTCACGGCAGATGCCAGAACCCATCTTTTGCACGACAATAATCCCGGCGATATTTTTCCCGGGAGAAACGGGAGAGCTTTCACGAACGCACAACACGCGGGCGTCAAGGTGCGGGCCTCGGGGTCGTTGTACAACGGATCTCTCTCAATGCGCCGAAGCACTACGCACTCGTTGCGTTAAAGCTTTAACGCGGCGAGATAATTAAGGCGCACGCGTGTGGGTAACGCAGGGTGGCTCATATTTGCCGACACACACGATTGGCCCCCCGCGACAGCCCCCCTCCCCCACCCACCTCGAGACGTTATTTACAATTTGCTGCATTATTTTTCGTCGCTGTTGCAAATGTTACACTGTTAATAACGTTGCACTGAATCACCCTTTTAAATATTTTTTACAATATCAGTTGGTCTTTCTTTGCCTATGGCACTTCCACTAAATTATATAATTGCTATAGTTATGAAACCTAATATGACCAAATATGCATTCAGTGCTTATGCTTTTAATTTAATAGATGCTGGGTTGAAAGGCTTTTTCCTTTTTTTGTTCTGTAGGCATGTTTTGAAGGCTGTATAAATATTGACTTGCACGAGACATTTCTAAGCAGATTCATGTGTCTGAATTAAATGCATTATTAGGATGAGTCAATAGAAATGTCCTCATTACACACAGCCCTGCTTATTTGGTTTTACGCATGGCATGGTCTGCTTAATAATTCACCACTGATATAATGAAGTGGTGTATGTGCATTACTGTATGTGAATTTATAAGAAAAATAATTATTATGTTATAAACAGTGGAAGTAATAATTAAAATACATAAACATTAATGCGGCTAGAAAAATTTGTGTGACATTTCAGGCATCATTTACACAAAAGGCAACTAGTTTTTTTTGGTCGTGAATAAATTATCCAAGGCTAGTTGTTAATTAAAGAACTGTATTCATATATACATACATACAGGCATTCATCACTAAATACATTCCATGCATGCGTGCACATGGAAATGAGCACCATAAACTACTGAAGTCCTGCCCAAGACGTAGCAAGCAAGATGATTATCACTTCTCTGTGAGGGCAAATGACAGAGGGTTTATTCCAAGAATTAATTTGCATGGCCAAACCACTGCACCACCAGTAAAGCGAAAAGTGATCAAGGCGCACGCCAGTTATGAGTAACAAAACATTAATATGAAATATCATCTCTGCCTGACCCCGCTTACTTTTTTTAGATATAGTAAACGCGGACCTCGCCTAGCTGGATTTCGCATTTATCCAGATGCCTGTTAATATATTTTTATATATATTAATGAAAAAAAAAGTATATGTAAGAATACGTTCACACTACATATATATTGTCCTTCCCCCCCCACCGCACCTCTAATTAGCACGGTTAGCGAAGTGCGAAAGAAGTTCAACATACAATAGAAATGCACTCGACAATGATGTAGTGTACAATGTATACGATGTGTGGTTCAAGTGTAATAAATGTACTTGTTAAATGTACTATGTTCGTGGTGGGGAAGGCACGGAGTGCGTGGTGGGAGAGGGGTGGTGGGGGACTACAATCACAAATACGACCACAAAGATCAGTGCACAGGTCGTAAGCACAGCGCCATCACAATGTGATCCTTATGGCGGTACCCCGGGGTACCAAATAATACAAAATGATCGAGGCAATGATTTTTTTTTTATCAGGAGTGTACTTAACTCCGCGACTGGGGTACCAATCAATCCAACATCGGCGCTACTCCGCGATGTCGAAACGCAGCGAGGACGATTGCGCTGAAACCCTGAACGCTCGTACGCACCGTAGTGGTGCATCGCGTACAGCTCGTCGAGATGAGTGATTGCCGCATCGCCGACCATCAACACAGACAAAAATTACGGCATCACGGACATTACGCCAGAACCGGTACAATGTCGATGCATTTACAAAAAATACAACAGCACAGAACATGTGTTATTACTGGAGGAATCCGATGAGCTGTGAAGTTGTTTTTCACAGATGTCCAGTAAACATAAATTTGTCCCGATGCCCACCAAACATACATCTTTATTCGTTTTGCAGCTAGCCGGACGGACTATTCAACTTGTAAGAACCACGACTCCACCTCTGAGTCCGGCTTGGCAGGGTTTTACCGTATAGCACCGTACATCATACCCCACCCCCACTCACATGGCACGTAGGGGGGCATTCTAATTGGCTGGTGGCAGCCATTCAAAAGTGTTCTACGGGCAGATTGGTGTTCCAATTCTATGATACAGGGGAGTAGATTGCTCTCGCACACATTTGGGATCCGGATAAGAACTCTCAGAGCAGGTCGGTCTGACATTGCGTATCCTGTTCTCAAAAAAGCACCGTGAACGACGCCCATGGAGATATTATTCAGAAATTGTCATTTTCTATCCACTGCTGAAATCAGATCTGCCCACGTTGGTACTGATTGTTAAAGTAAAAAAGTCGATTTTTGTGACGAGCACAGTTTTTGTTCACACCCAGAGTGAGAGAATGATTCAGAGGCGCGGGTCAGCACAGACAAGCGGGAATGCAGCCTGAACTGGCGCAAAACGATTGCCCAAGCTCTGGGAACCTACAACGGGATCTTCGTCTCTTGATCTATATAGAGTGACGACAAAAACCATGCCACTTCCTATTGCAATCCTCCAACGGTGAAGCGCTCACGCGCCCACACACCGTGTGACGTTAAACACCGTGCACGTACAAACGTTTCTTCTAGCGCGCATTTTGATTTGCGCGTGCGTGCGTGCGTGCGCTCGTGAACTGTGGTGGTGTTTTTACGAAGGCAATCTCCACGTCTTGTTTAGCATCGCGAGCGCGCTGCGATAAACACGGTGCTCACAGAGGGGGCCCACCCCCGCCGTTGCCTCCTTGTGCTGTTCTATATATAAAAAAAAGGTTTTTTTTTCCCCATCGGTTTTGATTTAACGTGGGCGGTGCCTTATAATCCTGGTCAAGGTCGTGCAATTCGGTGAGCCGCGGCGGCGGCGTCGGCGGCGGCTGTCAATCTCGCGACAATCACCGAGCCCATAATGCCTCCTTTCCCACCGCTGTCACTGCCACCTCCGCCACCACCGTGCACACACGGGGACAAAACTCTGCGCGGTTCTTACCCCAAAGGACGCGGAGGCCGCTTTTTATCAGAGCCTTCCAGCTGAGCGCCGGAGAAACGGAGGGTTGGGGGGGGGCAGAAGCAAGCGGTGCCACGCGCACTACCGTTCTCCCTCCGCCAATGCAGAAATCAGGCGGCATTTCCCAAACATTCCCCCCGCTGCTAGCTTCCCGTGCTCTGATTTATTTTTGCGTGGCGCTAAGTTACGTCGAACAATCAGCAGCTATTCACAAAGCGTTGTTCGCACGCGGCGTTACGTAATGGGACGTTGCTCCTCGGCGCACACAAGTAAAGGGGACAGCCCCGAGCCACACGTGACATTAGCGAAAATTGACTCGTGCTCGTCTATGCCAACCGCACTCTTCCACGCGGCGCGGAAGAAGCCTTTGATATCCCCACACTCCTCTAATTTCACGCAAGTGTTGTGTGCATTGAGGTCCTGCGATAGAGAGCAGCTGAGACTAATGTGCCCCCTCAAGCGTCCTCGCTCTTCTGGTCTGGGTTCTTAATGCCTCGGGAAGAAAAAAATGACAAACTGCAGAGAGTCATCTCTCCAAATCCCTTTCTCGGTGCCTCCAGGGTGTATCTTTTGGAATTGCCTCAAAGGACAGTCTTGTTAATTCAAAGCTGCATTCAGGATTTATACCCGTCTCCGGCAACGTCAAACAAACTGAACAAAGTGCGTATATATATTAAAACAAATATATGAAATAAATATGAATGGAATATTTTTACAGTATACCGATTCGGATTTGTAGCTGTGTTTGAATAGACTCGTAGGTAAGTGCCTTATTCTTACTACGTATGCTTTGATAAACAGAATTAACTAAACCCAGCATGCCTGGAAACAATGTGTAATTGCATACTTTCAAGCATTTTAATCATACAGGGAAAAGAGCAATTGCTTCTCATTTTAAAACGTATGTCACTAGTCAAGTATTATTACAATCATTTTTTAAAAGTGGAGTGTGGTTTTTAAGCGGGGCCTACATTATTGCTAAAACGAATATATTTGAGGCCGAGTCTACGCGCGTCGAATTGCGACACACACAAAATAACAAAATCCTTCTTGCCAAAAGCCAATGGGAAATGCTCGAAATCATTTTGACAAATTTTGCATCTATTTGCTTGGTTTGCACTCGCGTATTAGTCTCAGTGAAAAGCTGAATGGGTAAAAGTAAGTGATTAATAACCACAGAGCTCTTCCACCTTTTTTTTTCGGCTGCCCCTACTATGCAACCGACAGCGTCTGGCTTGCGGTTTGCACCTCCTAAAATCTGTGCATGGCCGTAAAGAATACAGCAGAAGTGGGAGAGCGCAGGACATTCGGCCACCCACAAAGCGCCTGGTGGCAATTGATAATCCTGAGGGGGTGGGGGTATAAATGTCAATGATGGCAGCGTTAATCATTCACCACAGAAGGCAAAACAACAATTAACTCTGGGGCCCTTAATAAGACAACCGTACAATTACTTGGGCACATTTATTGTGACAAGTCTCAATTGTGGCGAGGTTGACGCCATTGTGAGCGGCGTGGTTTTCATTTCCCAGCGATGACCCAGGATCAAATTTGTCTCGGGTCAGGGAGAAATGGGTTTCGGAAGACCGGAAGAAAAAATAAAACCATTACGATGATTTACAGCACTGGAGGTAGCGTGGCTTAGAAGCTGTTTGTCTGTCGAAGCATAATGCTCACAATTTCTAGTGAGCAAAAAATGTATTAATTAAATCAAAGCAAACTTTTTTGAACGAAAAAATCCCTTCAGTAAGCCGGATTGTGTGATTATTTCCACACAGCGCCGTACACACAGCATTCATTTCATGTTTAAACAATGCACACAGTCGGAGCGATGATGGCAAATGAGCTCTTAGGCAGCGGCGTTTTTTTATTAATGTGAGGCATGCCTCTGGTAAGGTGCAGCCACTGAGAGTCCCTGTAAAACATTAGGCAAATAAATGGGGCGATTTGGGAGGAGCCCAGGAATTAATTCTGTGCGGTAAAACCGTCCGCGGGCTGACGGATGACTTCCGTCTCGGACGCGATGAGCATAGGCAGAAAAAAGCGACTCTGAACCCTCCCACCACCATCCAATTATTTCTCATTTGTAGGCCGTGCTATAAATCACAACTTCCACCCCTTTTTTTCGCGTTTGCATGTCTACCACAGTAAGTTAGGTCCTACGACTCGTCGTGTGGCAAACCATCGCGACACAGAGGGCGGAGGGAAAAAAAAACCCCACGACAAGAAAGCAAAATTAAACTGCAAATGTCAATGCCATTGGCTGGAACATCAAAATTATAATTCGCAAGTGATTTTATGATAAACATGTACAGGTGTGTATGTAGCAGTGGCGCAGTGGGTGGTTAGCACACCGAGTTCCATCCCCCCCCCCCACCAAATAAAAAAACGCATCTTTCAGTAACCTGCACTGACCAACAGAGTGATCATAGTGATGTATGGTCATACATCTGCCATGACTGGCACTGCATTGAGAGACCTTCATCTAGCAGTGGACTGACAAAGGGCTGAAAATAAATTATTATTATCATTTAGATGTAACCACGAGCACAGTGAGCCGGGCAATGCAGTGTTCACACATCCAACTCGCAATCAAAATGTTACGAGTTGAGATCAAAATCGAGGGGTGAATCGGCCCATTATCCCTCCAAGGTGAGTGAAAACCACTTTGTGGATATTCTATAGACACAAATGTCCCTGCCATAGTAACGTAGAATTTCTACCACCAACTCAGGACCACCAGCAGATAAGAGCACCATTTAAGAATTGGGATGCTATAACCTCTTTTTAATCATATATGTTTTCTCTCTTTCATGCTGTACTGAGCACACCACAGCCTATCACTTTGATTCCATCTCAGCTGATCTCTTCCTATCATTTTTTTCATGTTTTCAACCCACCACTGCTGCCCATCTTTTTAGTTTAATATCTCATCCCCTTGTGCAATATTTTGGCAGTGCAAAAAAGTAATACTTTTGTTCATTGCCATTCTTCAAAAACAAAAACAAACCAAAAATATAAAAACTATATCAACATCCACTTCAGAAAATGTGCAATATCATTACGGAGCTGCATAGCATGCATTATTGAAGAGACATGCGCCTTTCAAATCTCAGACCCAAGGCCGCTTGCGTTTCAGAGCTATGCACGTTCGATCAACGCTCTCTGTGCCCATATGAATAAACGTGAGAACAAAAAAAACTCATCTGATACTAAAAATTCCAATCTACCAAAAGCGACTCGCTATACACGTAGGTCAGTGCAAAGGGAGAAAAAAAATAAACTGTCAACACATTCGTGGAGCGCATGGCATTTGGGTTTCGCCATTGGTGAAAATGTACAGCTTTTGTTTTAAACGAATAGCTCCTACGATCGTTGCTGTGCTGCCACTAACCCACGTGTGCGCGCTGTTGATAAAGGCCTGAGCCCTGACTCACCCAAGCATTTATCTTTTTTGCTACCTCCCAAGGGATCCATAAACGATGCCACACGCTAAACACCACTGCCGAGGATTTTCGTGACTCTGCTTCACGATTGCCCCGTGTTGTTCGGCACGATGTCTGCCATTACGCTCTACATAGTGGGAGCTTTGCCAGGACCGAAACGTTGGACATCATGTCGGGCAACACAGTGATGTAACCGAGAAACGCATCTGAGAGCTATGAGACACTGAATATTCCAGAGACTTTCACCCAACGTGCCTTCCTAACCTTCAAGTTTGTGCAAGTCTGATAAAAAAAATGTATACGCCCCAGAAGAATTCTTGTAAATCGTAGGTGTGATCGCTCAACATAAACCCACTCACCAAAATACAATTAAGGATGGGCCTGTTGTAAACATGCATTCATATTCCAATATCGAATAAGTTTTCTGCAAAGCTAATTGCTTCCTTGAAGTTCAACTTCCTCAAACTAATGCGGTTAGAAAAGAAATGTTTCGCAGTCACACGGCCAATTTGGGAACAGGCTTAAGCAGAACATGGAGCATTATAAACATAGTTTGGACAGGTAATCCTGCAACAGGAGGGCAGACACAATCTCCCATAACCATCCAAGTCCTCGGGTTGTTTTCCAACAGAAGGCTGCATTAGTGCCTCACGCAGAGGTATTTCAATTTAAATGGTAAAGCAAGGGAGCAAAATCCCAGTTTCCATTCGACAAGGTCGCCCCGGATAACCGTTTGCTCCACTTGCCTGGGTGGTTGCGGTAGCAATATGTACGTTTTACCTCCGAGACTTCAAAAAGGCACCGCTGGTAACGTGGTGCAGCGAAACATTATGAAGACATTAGAGCCCCGCTCTGTGCAGCGCGTGCGTCGGCGCGTACGCGGAATATCCCACGGCGCACTCTCTCTCTCGCTGTCTCTCTCGCTCTCCGCAAGGACGACGGATCGAAAAACCGTCCCAACGATCACGTCCTGTTTCACGCGAGTGGGGAATAGAGAGGCGGCAATTTTTGTGGTTCCGATTCCACGGCCTGTGCAGAATCAAAATCTAAATGGGTTAACGCAGTGCGGATTTCTATTGTTGTTGCGAAGTGAAGCCCAATTGGCGAATTCACAAATTTTCACATATTTAGGTAAGGCTCGCGAATATTTGCCACTCGGGGGAAAAAAAACACGTAACATATGCAGGCGCTGTTACAATATACATATTTGGAAGTGCTGCAGGTGAAGTGAAACGTGGTATGCAAGGAATTTAAATTCCCATTATACGACAGGCATCGGTGTACATTTTATTTATACATTTCCATTGGTTGCATGTTTAAAGGTACAAATGAACGCGAGCAGTCTTTTGTAGACAAATAACGCAGCGCATGTAAAATTGAGTACTTTTAGTCTAATGAAGTAATATACAATTGTAATTCATTCACATACCACTCTATAATGTATATGATAATAAGCATTACAACCTGGTAATTATCTAGCGACGCACATTACAATGACGGTTTTCTATATGGCTCTGATATGATTAATATTTGCACACTTTGTAATGCTCTGGTTCATACAATTTCACTGCCTTATCATTATATATGGACATATAATTTAATCAGCCCTAACTAATACTCGCAATATCCACTACGCATACCTACTCTGCCTCGTTCCCGCGTTGTTGCGTGTTGATGTGCATTCGTCATCAGAGCTAATAAAGCTCACGGCCGCTGTAATCGCACCATCGTACGAGAAACTCACTGCAATGCAAACTTTGGTAAATCACTCTCGTTTGTGAAGCCCCTATGCTAATCGGTGCCCTTTCCTGCTTCAGCCACATTAAACATGCGATGACAGCACAGCCCTCAATTGTAATATTTCATTTTTTCCATTTCCTGGCTACGCTCCACTGTTCAATTTTAACTTCACCCTCTCTCACGACGATGTGGGTCTTCACCCTCCCCCCCCAACCGCAGCCACAACCGTTCCCCTCCCCCCTCGGTTTCTTCATTGTACATATCTATGTTTAACTTCTTTCCCACCGTACATAGCCAACCTAGGTACGGGGGGGGGGGGCAATTAACTAAACACAAAAAGCACTTCTCAAGAAAGTGCTTCTTTGATCTGGATGATGTTAAAAGTGTACATCGCGAGCGGCTTGCTCGTCCGGCTCTCTCTGCTCACCCGGCCCTCTGCTCGCCCCACCATTTCCCTATCAGGCACCGGTGGTCTGTGTCTCATGCTACCCGCTGTATGTCTGCCTATCCATTCCTTCCTTTCCACAGCCCCCCCGACACCCCATCTCCTCCATCCACCCCTCATCTTCAAATGAGCAGCTGGGCCAAAGCAAGAAGAAAGAGGAGGGGAGGAAGCGTAGTTTCAAAGATTGCAATAAAGTAAATAGCTCCTCCGGCACAACAACAATGCAAATGCTCAGCGTGTATGCAGAACGGAGAAGTTGATTTCCGTCAGATGTTATTCGTCAGACGTTTTATCCGACGCGAGAATAATTCCGATAATGAATGCTACGTTCCTTTGAATATGTATCCTTGTAGAATGGTTTTTAACGAGCTAACTGTTATACAATACAAAGTAATGCAATCATTCTATGGTAAATACGGGATATTTTTTTAAGCGCTAATATGGGGTGGAGAGGGTGGGGAAACTCATATTATTCAATCAGACGTCATCCAACACACAAATAAGCACATGCCAAACGGGATTAATGGGTCTGGTATATTCCGTAAGCGTGTGAAAAAAAAGGTTGAATAACTGCAAAAGTCAATGCATCATTATAGCAAAGACTTCAGTTTGCAACATCTGACACTTTAAACGTGAATAGCGTTTGTTTTATTAGCCGTTACATAACGCAAGGTGTACAATAAACGAGGATTGAAGAGCATTTGGAATTATACCTCCCACACGTCCCTTCGATGCAGAGCTCTGGAACAACGCCATCAGAATATAAATACAGTTTTTAATTAACACTTGAATATCCGTTAAAGGGTGTGAGATAGCGCTATCAGCAGGTGAGCAAAAAACAGCGCTAAGTTACTTGCAGTGCAGAGCAGCAGAGTGTGCGCCTGAGTGATCGCTTCTATGGGTGAAAAGGGGTTAATAATAGCTGCTTACTACGGAACAGATGCACCACGGGCATGACGAGGTGCACACGGAAATACAAGCGTACACATGCACCAAGAGGAAAGAGAAATGAATAAGCGAAGCCATCACCGGCACACGCACAACGCCACCAACTCCGGCCTGTGCTGACCTTTCCCCAAAGATGTGTTTTTTGATGCCATAAAACCCATGCATTTTGCCGATCAGTCAAAACTGTGAAAATGTCGTTTGGGTCCCGTCTTGACATGTTAACTATAAATACAGGCGCCATACAGAACAAAACAAAGGGCGCAGAAAAAAATGCATTTGGCAATTTTTTTACTGTTTGTTTGTTTCCTCAATATATATTTTTCTACCATCAGCGTCATCATTGTCGATTCAGGGTCAATAATAAAATCACCACTTTCTGGCGTGTGTTGTTTCTGTTGACAGTAAAGCCCCACCTGGCATAGGAATGAGAAATTTCCACCCACAGGCTCAGTCAGGCTCGCTAACAGAGACATTTAGCATTTTTGTACACTTTAGCTGTGGTTAAAAACAAAAAAGAGGTAGTCATCCTGTCGAGTAGGCCCAAATATTATTTCCATTACCGAAAAAAACCATCACGTGAACTCCGGTCATCCTCGCAGCAGCGGCTTTTGGCTGGTCATCGAACAAAGACGGTGCCTACATCGCACGCCTTCAGATCCGCTTCTGCGGCCGTCTGGAACGCTCTTCCTTCCCATATTAAGAAGCCATTGGAGCATGACACTCTAAAATCATATAGATTGAAAACTAATTTCTTTACAACTGCTTTTTGTGTGTAGTTTGTTGTCCTTCCCCCGCACCTCCGATTCGCACGGTTGACTACGTACGGTGCGAAAAAAAGTTCAACATACATACATGTTTATTTATATGTAGGTGTAAGAAATCCGGGCCTCTGGGCGAACAGAGTTTCGCAAGCCATGGTAGCCAGTGATTCCCACGTGCTCCAATTGCTCAAATCTCTGCTTGGTAAACCTAAGAGATTTCAAGTAATGAGCATTAATAACCTCATTAACCCTGGGCGCTGAGGGAACTGAAAAACGGCGGTGAAAGCACAAAAAAATTAGGTGAGGTGGGAATAAGTGGAGTGGGCCGGTCGTGATCAAAGGGGGGGATATACAAAAACAAATAGCTGCACAGCACAACCTGCATTCCCCTCCTGTGAGCAATATCCCGCTACGCTTTCCACGCGCCATGTGCCAGCGCATCCGAAGCGCTATCCAATGGATAGCAAAGGAAGAAATGCAAAAAAAAATAACAAATAACCCATCACAGTTAAATATTTAAAAGTCTAAGCATACCAAATAAATACGCTCTGCTGTGTTACGAAGATGAAGGCAAACATATTTGTAAGCAGAGTATTTAAACGGGCACTTTACAAACATTTTCCATCCGTATATCGCTTTTAAGTTAGCCACTCAACTGCACGTTGAAGGTAGCCCATTATTCAGGCAATGTGGTACATTACCTCAAATTATGGTTTCATTCATCTACTCTATTGAACTGTTGTCCCCTATGAATTCATTAGGAAAACTCCAGAGACATTTTTTTTTTACTCGCGACCGACACATGCATGCACGCACGACACGGCACAAATCATCCAAAGCGCCTCCAACTTTGGCATTTCTTCCTTAGCCTACGGGATTAATTTCGGGGGTGTTCCGAATTGAAGTCGTCTGTAAGAAGCTCCGAGGTTAAGCAGATGGCGTAACAGCAGGGGAACTCAGCGGGTGAACAGAGCGCTGCTGTGTGTGGTCCGAATTTACTCGCCGTTCTAGGCCATTCATTCCCCGCTGCTCACGCCCTGTACGGTACAACGTTGCATATCCGACTCACTGGGGACTGAGGCGAAGGAGGATACGTGTGAAGAAAGGTCAGACATATGAACATCTTATAGACATTTTAGTTACACCATTCACCGAAAGATTACTGGACACACATAAAGCACAGACTGCTTTGACCACCGGCGAATGCTTCACCGCGACTTCACAAATAAGCGAGTGTACGCAACATTAAGAAAACATTACTGCACCTGCAAAGGTGGCCAGACTTGTGAACGCCTACGAAGAAATGACAGTCACACGGCGTGCGAATGCTGCAATGGGTGCGTGCGGGTGGTTTCATCGGTGAGGGCGGACGCGTGGCGGTCTGACGGGCGCGCGCTGTCGCAGGCGTCTACGAGTTCTGCGTCTCGCGTCGCTGGATGCGCGCACGCACCGCTATCGGCGGGGGCCGGAGCGAGCCCGGCTCAACATGTTTAACGACGCGACGGCGCGAAGGCACCGTGCCGTATCTACGTCGCGTAATTTTTTTTCCAATTTCAATGCATTAAAATAATTGATTCTGCAGGCCCCGTCATTCTCGCCACACAGCATGACTCCCCCTTGTCGACCTCTCGCGACCCCACACCGAGCCATTGCCCCCCACCCCCCCAACACTCAAGCTTGTGTTGGAAAAGGAGCTGGATTTAGGCCGGGTCTAGTTGCCCTTCCTCAGAGAGTGGATCTTGGGAAAGCGGCACATACTAATACGGCAATGAAAGGGTTCGAGAATTCCTTCACGTAACAGATGTATCTTTAATGGCTGCATAGGAATTAAGAAGATATTTCCGTATTTCATTCTACAGAGTAATCATAGGATTTTTGAAGCAAAACGCTGGCTCTATGATAATGTGCCATACACGCGAAGAAACACATTTTTAATCTCTTCCAAGATCCGGTCCGGTGCACCCTTGCCTGATTTCAATTACAGGTGATCAAATTCAAGGCCAAGTTTAAATATCTTATTCTTCACAGTGTTTGTTCCGAAATTGAATTACTGCGGGAAATAATAGTGTATGGCTCCGGTATGAGATTACAATCCTATTCAAGTGTGCCACTGCATTTTGGACGGATTTCAATCGCGCAAATATAATTTAAAGGGCCGACGACATGCTGGCTGACACCGGGAAGTTTTCAAAGACCCCGCGAAGTGCTGAACAACAGTCGCGCAACATTCACCCCAAGTGATCGCTTTAATGTGGAATACGGACAATTGTTAACAGATAGACTGAAAAATGGCACAATCGACTGATTGATTTTCACAATGGCATGGCTGACTAAGACCCCGATCTTGCAATTCCACCTCATTATCACGCAGCCTAAAGTGGGCGGCTTCAAACACACCAACCCGCTGTAAGGTTACATTAAAAACTGAATCTTTCTTTTGGTGGCAGTCATATCAAAGCAGCCGGCTGTTTTTTTTTATCATCTCTAACCTCACATCTCCACATTCACCCCGAGGTTCGGATTAATTACAACTGCATCGATTTTTTTTCTTCTTTCTTTTTTTTGCCCTTCCGCCCCTGCCATTCCTTCCGCCTCTCCCCTTTTCTCTTTCTTTCACGAAGATGATCAATGTTTCGCTCACTTTCTTTGGACCCGCAGCAAACTCACCCGCGAACACACATATCTGCCTGGTCCCACTGCTGCCAAGGAAAATTAGCGCCTGCCCCGCCAGCCCATTGGTTTTTGATTCCCCACCTCCCCCCTCGCCCCCCACCCCACCCCTCCCTTTGGACAGCCGCATTAAAAATGAGCCCACGGACGGCAATTGATACATTTTTCTTCGGGCATATCTCGTGCAATAAATGAGGATCTTTTCAATTCTAATATTGCCTTTTGTCGGGATGTCGCACAGTTCGTGGAGTGTGGAATGCATTTATGCAGCCTGTGAACCTAGTGTGGTAAGGGGAATGCACCGTGCTTGTAAAGTTCTAGTATAGTTCTAGTATCGTTCGAACTGTAACTAAAACATCGGGTTGCGCTTGCGGCAACGGGAAGGTGGGGAGGGGAGAGTTGGCGCATTGATTCACGGGCCACACTACAAAACCACCAAACATGAGTTTGATTACCGGGCCATGGCTAACATCGGTGGCAGGATGTATCAGGACCAGTCCGAGGTTCCTTCACCAGCCTGCACGAATCAGCATTGCGAAGCATGATAAAAAATCTAACACGGATGATACAACGTGTGGAAGCCCTCGTTCAACAGTGGATTGACAACAGCTGTGAATTACACACCATCAGTAATGATCTAGAACAGCGGTTGCCAACCTTCCAGGATGTGTGGACCCACTGTTAACCCTCAAAACATTTTTGCAGACCAGACCACCACGCGGTGAAATCAAAACAAATATATGGTGTTTCGTGAAAAAAAGAATAATACCTACAAAAGTTTGCCCAACCACTTCTCATGGCTGTCTGCTGAGCACAGGTTGAGAATTGCTGATCTAGTGGTTGGTGGGACAGTCTACGGATTTGCAGTCACAAGTGAGTGGGAGTTTGGCCAGCCAAAATTTCACCTCGCCCCATAAACCACTTCCCACGAGTCGCTAACTGAAAGCAGATACCGTAAATCTTTGTTCTTCGTCTGTGGATCTTCAGAAATTGGAGGAGTAGGCAGAATGCCTGCCTTTCCAAATCGAGTCTAAGTCTCCTTCGTGTGCGATGACCCATCAGCCCGCCCAGTATTTACTCCTCGTGATACAATGGACTCAGCGAACGTGCAGAAAGTGCTGAATGGCAGTCATTTGAAGATAACTTTTCTAGGTATCCGCAGATACACGGTGACTTTCGCATGACACTAACAGTGCAGGGCAAATTAATCATTTGCAGGCCATTTGTCAATCCACTGCTCGCTAAAGGCCTCCCCAAACCCTATCAGTCATGGGCGTTGTTGTTGAGTGGGTGGAGAGGGAGGCTTAGGATTGCTGAAAATATGAATGCGATTGCTAATAAAATCTGTGACTGATGAGGAAACCCCTTCATAACCATTGCTGTGAGCAGTGACTGGGAATGAAACTCAGGTATCATGCCACTGTGCCTCCAACCCCCCCACCCCACCCCCCAAACTGATTAATAATCTGGCACTGATAAATGCTTCATGAAGATCATTATGTTAATAGCATTCCAACACGGTATCACATTTCGTATTTTTTTTTTACAAAAGTAATAAAAGGTGAATAAGACAAAGCTGTGGTTATACAAATCTAACTGGCTAGATGCCATTCGGACAAACCGCTGGACTCACAATCCCGAAGGCTTTGCGAGTTCCAATCCAGGCCTCGGAGGTCGATTCAGCCCCATCAACAAATTGAGCGCCACATTCTGAAAAGTCAACAGTTGTTGACTTATGGACAACACCGGTCCCTGCCACTGGAATGTGAAATTCCCACGGAACCGTCCAACATCTCGTTCCACACAGGGGACGCTGACAATACGTGCAGACTGTGTATGTGTGCGTCGGTGTGTGTGTCGGTGTGTGTGTGTCGGTGTGTGTGTGCGAGGTGCTCGCTAACAGCACTTGCCCCTACAGTCTGTTAAGGCTATACGGGGGATCTTTGTGTGCGAGGTACCCCCCTCACTACTTTGACAACAACAAGCCCGGTCTCGCAGGTCACATCTTTCTGAGATAAGTGGCATCAACTTCAAACGAAATTTTACATTGACACCAAATACAACGAAGTTTCATTAAAAGAAAACACAACAAACTCTTTCGAGCTGTGGTCGTGAAGGTGTTTGAAAAATAAAATATCAGGCCAAGTTAAATTTGAATCTCCTTCATCTACAAGTAGAGAGGCTGTGTTTGGGAAAACAACAAGCACAACCGATTGAAGTGCAAACACCATCACTTGATGAGGGGAAGGAGAGGTGCATTTTAAGGTTCAAAGTTTTCAGACCTGAGGAATACTCAGGTGCTCATTGTGCAAGCAGTGTGCACGGGCCGTCTTACATTAACGCAGCGTGCTCAAAACAATCTGCGACATCTCATGCATTATTCTGTAGCATCAACACGGTCGGGAGAAGAAAAAAAAATATTCCGCCAAATTATTGGACGTAAAACAACGATAAGGACCTCGAAGCATGCATAAAATATCAAGGGATTCTGGGAAGACATCATATCATCACACACTGGCTGCGAAGATTTGACAAATAAATTAGGTATCAGCGAAATCTTAGCAAAACGTTCGTAACAGAATTAATACTGGGAGTCAAAATGAATGAATAATATGACAATTATCCTCCGTGCCTCGTAGCCTTAACCTCGGACTAATGCCGATTGAGGAAGACTCGCAACAGTGTAACTTTGAAAGGCTTGTTGCGCGAGCACTCAACGTGTTTACGGTGTTATATTGTGAGCAGGCAACAGCGTCCAGATAGAATCCAACATGAACGCTCTGCTCCTCTGTTGTTGCTGATCTCGGTTTACATTTAGGAATTTTCTACACCTGGACATCAATTCTCTTATGCGGGGCAAAAAAACTCCGCAACTGTTGTTCATGAACATGACGGCCCTTTGTCCACACCTAGCAGGCTGCGTTTTGTTGAACAAGCGCACAGTTACTTAGACACACATGAACGTGCGCATTCAGAGAGAGTTCTCTGAAGAATTTATATGGAAAAGACGAAAAGAAAAATATCACCTGTGTAACCTTAACAGGCTGTCAGACTGTTGGGGCATGTGCTGTTAGGGAACACCTGTGAAGGATAGGATGCGCACAAGGAGGTGGGTGGTCAGCACCACGCCCTTTGTCTGCATAGTGCCGGTGTTTACAAACTGCACAAGGTACTCATTTGAGGCTGAGTCAACCTGGGGGAGGCCCAAGACCGGTCCTGATTATCGTCACCGGTGTTGGCCGTGAGCAGCAAGCGAACTCGGGTTTCTAGGTTCGTAGCGTAGCGCACTGTGCCCTACACTACCGCTCCCCCACAGAGAAGACATCATAAAAAACACATCACACACACACGGAGAATACGCAGCTTAAAATAGCAAACGAGCCTGGGTACGGAACGTGTGTTCTGCTCAACATACAAGGCAAAGACACAAACGACGAAACACGCGAGAATAATTTCGACGGGCAACGCGCTGCACGGCATTCGCTCGCTCCCGAAAATACGCAGACTCAGAGATGCGGGGTAGGCGGCCCACGTGGCGATCCAGCGTCAAGATCCCCCCCCGCCTCTCCCCCAAGCTTCATAGTCCTCTACATATTCAGTTGTTATCGGGCAATTAATGAGCGTTTACAGGTGGGAGGAAACCGGAGCAACGGGAGAAGACTCGCGCGTGCGAGGGGGACAATGTTATCCCATACAGAGAGAACAGGTGGGGGTGCACGTTTGATGTGCCCCCTTCTCCTGGTGAGGCAGGGTTATGGCACCTCAATGACCATGGCATGGGAGAGATTTCGAAACGTCTGTGCGATCCACCAACCGTCACCTCCACAGTGCTGGATCATATGGCAAGTGTATAGCCACTACCTGGAGAGGTAATTGTAAAATAGAGACACGTGTATAACAAGACCGTGTGTGTATATACACACATGCGTACGCACGTACACACATGCGTACGCACGTACGGAGAGCAAAGCTTAAAATATCAAAGGAGCCTCGGCATGGGGCAAGCGTGTGTTCTGTTCAACAATCACATGTATACAAACGTACGTCCATAAAGAGGTATCTGTAAAAAGAAAACGTGCATATAAAAAAAACCAGGCACACACACACATACATACGGAGAATACAAAGCTTAAAATCTCAAAAGGAAGACGCACGGAGCATGTGTTTGAAGCTACGGCGTCAAAAAAATCAAAACCACCTGCAAATGCTCGTCTCCATCGGACAACAGGCGGCAGACGCACAGCATTCCACACACGCCTGACGTTCAATTAATTCACACTTTGTAATCGCTTGTCGCCGGCGCCTTCTCTCGAATAATGGTGCAAAAGAGCGACAATGCAGAAAAGGACAAACCCATTAAAATGCTAACAGATTTGGAAGGAAACAAGTTCAATACGTGTTATTTATTTTCTTACACATCAATGCGCCCTTTGATTGTGCATTGTGCCAGCAATCAGCCGCCGTAAAAAAATTCGATTCGTAATCGCCCAAAGTCAAATTTGAGAGAGTTCGCAAACAAGGAGGCTCATTTCACGTGGTTTTTGGCAGGGGGTAGCGGAAGGAAAAGCCCACACCGCCAATCACTACCCCCCTAAACCCCACAACCCCCCCCCACCGCTCGCTTCACAAATGACACACGACCGTTATGAAACGACTTCGGCAAAACATTCGACACGTGAAAGACGGTGATTTTTTTTCAAAGATTTCCCTTTTTAGTCCTTGTCACAAAAATCAGTACACGCCAACGCTTCAGCCATCAGCGTGCGCGCGCGTGGCTTTTTTTTTTACTGGGAAGAGATAACAGCATATTCTGTAAAAAAAAAAGAAAATTAGGTGTCACTCTGTCTTATTTCATGGTTATGTGTGTGGGTTGGCTGCCCTAATTTAACGAAGATGTGCTCGGCTTATCTGTGGATATTAAAATCCTTTGGGGCGAACAAAGAAAGGTAACCATGGGGTGGATTTGAAGGTGTAAGGTGCTTGAAGAATGCTTGTGTTCAATCAGTCTACACCAACCACACTCTCAATCTAGTGCTCAAGCGTAATCATTTCATCAGCCCTTCATTAATACCTCTTAGATTTTACACAAATGCAGACTTTAACACGAGGCTATCTCACATTTAAAAACGTCACTTTGCGAAGAAAAGAACATAACCCACGAAGACGGATTGTCAACTGAAATTACGGGTCGTAATGAAAATATATGAAATTACATGCACGTGCGATACGGTTGAAATTAAATGAGGCCTTGGCGTAACTCTACGCGATTCTGAGTGAAACGATTCAAGCACGTTGTAAAATGTTTGCAAAACAGGCAAAAATAAATCACTAAGTCTGGAACAACGGCAGTCTCTGCACTCCCTGACAATGCGAGTGCCACACGGGAATCAGGACAAGTTAAAATAATCGTACATTTTTAGACAAACAAGATAACAAAAAGCATGCGTCTGAATCTCTGCAAATGCAGATTGGAACGAAAATGAACGCTTTTTTTTGTAAAGCAAGATCCTGACAATAAACTGCTGGAACGAAGCACGGCCGCGGTTCGTCTGTGAGAAAGTTAAAATTAAAATTAAACAGCTCCACAATGAAATGACCTCGCTGGACAAAGCACGAATGTCAGAGAATGGAGGGGGCATTCACGGCCACAGACGCCGCTGCTGTAGTTGAGAATTGCCACGACACAATCCCCGTGGTGAGCCCAGGGGAAGGCTCACCGGCAATGTGGTCACCCTTAACGATACTGCGGTCCCTTCCCTCCGTAGTTAAAATAACGGCAGCCGCTTTCGGTGTCTGCCGTCTACTGTGACTGCCTTAGAATTTAAGGGGTAGCGCCGTGTGCCCCATATTTAATATTATTCATTTAATTTTTAAAGGCTGTATATATGCAAATACAGCTGAGTGACAGAAACGCATTTGTGAAGGATGTCACGTATTTAAACAGCAAAATTCCTGGATGAGTAATAGCCTTTTCACATTTGCAAGGTTGAATGGCCCAAAAAGCTAAGGCACGGCAGGTTATATAGTGCATAGACTGCCCTTCCTTGCCATTGAACAACCCGCGAACAAAACCCTGAGAAATCCGACGTAATTTCATGCCGTGAAGAAAATACGAGCCAATTGCTCCGCACGGCCTAACAAAGCCCGGCAACTGCGGCGCGGGATGGGAGAGAGATGACATAGAATATGCATAAATAGGAAGGCACACAGAGAGAGACGGGGAGCGGAACGAGGCCAGGGGTCGGTGTTGGGGAATTAAAGAAAGAGAAGAGACGGGGGAGAGGTATGGGTGGAGGGGGGGGAGATCGAGTGAGCATGCATGGTAAAGCTACAGCAGCAATGAGAAGGGAGTAACAAAACATCAGGGGGAAAAGGAGACTTTAATTTTAACGTACAAATTAAATGCAATGCAATAAATGGAAAGCCAGGGAGATAACGAAGGTCCCCGGCGGTATATCATGCGGCAGTCATCCAAACTAAAATCTGCATTACAATATGCTGCAAGTTGCCGAGTCCATTTTCAGAGCTGCCATTGCCCAAGGGAGGAATAAATAGATGTTAACAACTGAACGCGACGAGCGCACGAGAATCAAACAAAGCAAAAAAAAATGCAACTTACAGGCTGCGTGATCTGCAGATGAATCCGGCCAGCGCGCGTTGACCAGGATTTAGAGAGGAGATCTCACTTCCTGCCGCTCCCGCCTGCCCTCTCTGCCTCTTGCGCCGCTCGCAAAGCAGCTGCTCGAGCGCTTGCCTTTGCCTCTAGATCGTAAGTGCACCGCACGCTTGCAGAACGTACACGGGCACGCGCGACGCAAAGGATTTGCCCGCCTTCGTCTCCGCCGGTTATAATCGGAAGGGTTCTTGGCCGAGATTTTTGCAGTTCGGGCGGTGAGGAAAAGGAGAGCGGTGCGATGCGACGATCCCGCCAGTGATGTGCGCGCACGGTCCGGGAGCGCGCAGCGCAGGGACAGCGAACGAGCGAGGGAGCGAGTGAGCGAGCGAGTGCGCGTGTGTGCGAGCGTGCGCGTGCGTGCGTGCGTGAGCATGCGTGCGCACACGCTGTGCGCTGAATACGAAGAGAGGTCAATGCCAGCGCTGGGCTGCATGCAAAATCTGCAGTGGATACGGATGCACACACTGGTCCCTGGAGCGCAAGGATGCTGCATTTTTTGCACCGCGTACATAGCTGCAAATTTTTTAAAAACGATTTTCATAGCTGATGTTCATTATTGCAGTGCGGCAATACAGCGGACGTTACATGCTATATATATAGGAATGATTTATTTCCTGCAATTGCAAATTGTGATGCTTGTAGTTAGCCGTATGAACAAACGGAATTTCTTTTATTTTTTTATCTCGTTTTGGAAGAGCATGTTGACCACAACACCAGACCACAATGACACTTGTTTCAATGTCCTTCCTGCGCTATCTCAAAATATAATGTGGTTGCCACCTTTATTATCAAAAGTGGACATCCACAAAGAGATTACAATAGCATTCTAAAAATACACACTTCTTATTTCTTCTTCAGTTGAAACAATTTCCGCGTTATCGACATGGCTTCTACTTAATACTGACGCCAATATCAAAATAAGTAAGCAGTATATTAATACAAGAAAACGGTAACTTTACTTGCTATATATAAATTAGATAACACAAATAGTTCACATTTTTGTTAAATAAATTAATGTGCCATGAAAATAGCGAATAACGTAAGAAAATGTGCGTATTTTTGTCCGTATTCATTTTAAAACATTGTGTTGCTAAAAGTAATTAATAACAGACTAAACTGATTTTCATAAAAATCAACACTAGTGTGGAATAAACTATTCTACAAGTAATAAAAAAATCTATATAAGATTTTTGATAAAGCTACATGGTAACTCAATTTGTTTGCCGACTAACTCACAAAACAGAACTGCAACAAGTTAATGCCAATTGACCTGGAGCGAGCTTCATAACAAATGCTTTTAATACAAGGCATCACAGTTTCTCTGCCGCAGGGAGACACCACTGCCATCAGTTGTCGGTGCGTGTATATATGTATATAGCACGGGCCCCTCATATCAAATGGAGCCCTTCCCGCACTTCCGATTAGCACGGTTGGCTGCGGACGGTGCGAGAGAAGTTCAACAAATGCCACCATGGTGTAACTGTGAGCTCGCTGGACTTGCAATAATCCAGAAGTCGCCAGTTCCATCTCTGGGCACGGCGGTTGAAACGACGGCGCACGTTTCTTACCCAGCATTATGAATGGGTTCACCACAATTGGTCGGTCGTGTGTGGTGGGGTAAAGTGTTGGAACTCCCGCGTTTTCCAGAACGTCTGGCCAGCATGCTAGAGAATGTGGGAATAGCCTTCAGGGGGCCCTCTTTAGAGCTCAGTGGAGGCCCTTCTACCTGCAGTGCCGTGGACAAAAAACTGCACGGCTGCGCCTTTATCTTTTAGAGGTGCATTAACTCAACTACGAGTCCTACGACTATGAATATGGCATCAATCGACAGATAACGCCAAGTTGTAATAACCGCGAAATCAGATACGGTCGTTTAGCGATAACAGCGTTTATGAAAGATTAAAAATATTTTTTTTATAATTTACAGCACGCTGTCGATCCGCTGCTGGTTGAAGGCCTCCCTGTGCTGTCGGCAGTGTGGGTGTGTTTGACCATACTTCACCACGCTGGTAAGTGCGGTTTGCTCAACGGGCGGTGGCGGGGGGGGCTGAATTTGACAGGACCAGTTTAGCTATTATTCGCTCGTGATGACAGCTGTGGAATCGAACTTAGATTTCTGGTTAGGGTTACGGGTAAACAACTGCACCCACCACTCAACCCACCCCCTTTCCCCCCTTTATTTAAGAAACAGCCATTTAAAATTGGTTACAGAAATGTATTTGCAAATTAGGGGCAAACAACTCAGAGGTTAACAACATGTCATGTCTCTGCTCGTGATCCCATTGCACGTGTGTGGCGTGCTCAGAACATGAGTACATAAATTATACATGAACAAAAGCAAGCTGTACCTTCATAACCCCGTGTTTCAGAAAACAATGGGTGTCGCGGAGCTCACTAAGCCAAACCCTTGGCATATTTAGGAATATCCACATGTCAACTGTTAATCCACTGCTGGCTGAGAGGGGGAGAGAGAGAGAGAGAGTAGCTTGACCGTACTGCGCTATGCTGACCAGTGTGGGTTGGTGGAGGTGAGGGGCAATACACATGGAGACAACAACAACAACAAATGTTGCTGCACCTCCCTCGTGGTTTTGGTGGTGGTTGCCCATCCAAGCACTATCAGGGCACAATCCTGCTTAGCCTCCGAGATTTGGGCGATTTTGGCACAGTTCACACATACCCATGCACTTATACTCAAACGTATGTTACACGCATGCATGTGTGTAACATACCTATAAGTTACATATTATGAACAAACAAAAGAGAAGACCGAAGTAAGTCTTCATGTTGTTAGAATTCAAAGATGGTTGTATGTACAGTATGTTGAACTTCTTTTGCACCTTCTTGGTTCCTTCGGTAAAGTCACGTAGAATGGAAATAATAAAATAATAAAAAAATACAACATAATTAAATAATTCTCACGACGTTTCGGCCACAACGCAAGCAGCCGTCCTTGCGTTGTGGCCGAAACGTCGTGAGAATTATTTTATTATGTTTTATTTGTATTATTTTATTATTTCCCTTCTACGTGACTTTACCGAAAGAACCAAGAAGATGAATCCCTGCAGTCACGAAAGCTTTAAATCGAAATTCTTTCGCACCGTACGTAACCAACCGTCCTAATCGGAGGTGCAGATAGTAGATTAAATGAAACAGGCTAACCAGCGTCTTCCTTCCACATCTCTCTCCAGAAATCCACCAGTAAAATAAAAAATCACAAAAGCAAACCAGACTTCGATGACAGTGCGCACGGCGCGAGCCAATTAGGATGGATTTGATCTGTTGATTTCACGTGGGAAGACGGGAAAAGGGCCGTGACGTTGCAAGTGGAGAAAAGGCGACTTTATAACATCGCTCTGACGCTGTCGCGAGTCCCGGGCATGGCCCGGGGACCAGGCGAGCAGGATGGAAACAGCTACAAAAGACCTAGCAGCTCAGTCTGGCTCCTAATGAAATGGAACTTCTGCGCTGCGACTCCACGTCATCGCGCCTAAAAGCAGAGCGTGGAGCATCGCCGCTTCTTGTGTTTAGTGTTGTTGTCCTTCCCCCGCACCTCCGGTTAGCACGGTTGGCTACGTACGGTGAGAAAGAAGTTCAATGTACGTACATGCACACACAACTGGGAAACGTGTCATAACTAGGACTGCAGGTGAATCAAAGAGGGCTCTCGATGACTTGCTTGACAAAAAATGCGCTCGTAATGTAAACCCACAAACCTGCGATAATTCGCTTTTGTATTTCAGCATTCTCTGGCACGGGAACGCGACGTGGAGGGAGTGAAGGGGAACCGAGGAACAGAGTGAGTAGGAGATGAATGGAGAGACGATGGCAAGACTGAAATAGCACGGAATTAAACAAGAGCAGGCCTAGTCAAGGATGCATATAATTTCGTCTTGAATGCCAACTGTGATGCTGTAGCACAAATACAAAATAATAGCACACACACGTTGCTATTTACATATGCTGCCATGCTTCTGTCAGCTCTTTTTCAAATGCCTATTTATGGCACATTTATTAGGCTCGCCAAAAGCAGTCCTTTGTGCGATACGACTTAGAGTGCAGGATCAATCATCATTGCCACCCATTGACTTGAACCACATGCTCAGCCAGCATATATTTAATTTATTAGGCTAGGGCACAGGGCAGAGCAATTCTCGGCAGTCGGCATTGTTAAAATGAAATAACGCACACTCCGCATTTGAAAGAATAACAACAGAGTTTTAATCGTAGGCAGATAATGGCCCAGAGACAGTGTGTCTCTGCTGCATGGGAGACATAGGTAAAATTTAAGGTGAGAACGCTTAAATAGTACCACCGTGCATATTAATTTCGCCAAATACAGTCAAGTGACATTTCAAAGCCAAACAACACAGAAATATTTCGCTGGCCGTCCAAACGACGGTTCAATCCCACAATTTAACTAAGGACACAGCTCTATTGCTCTGTGGCAGAAATTGAAACGGAAGGGGAAGCGTGAGATGGAGCGCAAAGAAAAGGCTGGGACAGTGCGATATCAGTGGAGAAATCTAGTATCTCATTAGGAGATGTTCACACAAGTTAATGAATTCTCGAGGGTGTCGGAAGGTTGGGGGGTTGACAGGAAAGATAAATTGCTTCGTGGGATTATCGCTAACCCAATGATGAGAGCACAACAAATGAGTTCTCGCACAGAAGTTGTGTAAACTGCCGCACAATGCAGCAAACGCACAAGAAATACACACAACAATGCGCGGGGTGCAAGCAGGGTGCGCTGTGAATGGCAATTTAAAAAAAACGTATTGGCCGAAAGAGAATTCATCAGGATTTTAATTACTTTTTTCCTGTTGGGCAACAAATGAGATAAAAGGCAGCCGACATGGTGCAATATGCAGGCGCGTTTAACCTTTACGCGCCCAACAAAGACAAAGATCCCCCATATAGCCTTAACAGACTGTAGGGGCAAGTGCTGTTAGCGAGCACCTATGAAGGCCGCAACGGTACACGAGGGGGTGGGTGGCCAGCACCACGCCCGACCGCCTTTGTCTCCCCAGTGGTGATGTTTACACACCGCACCAGGTATTCATTTGAGGCTGAGTCGACCTAGGGGAGGCCCAGGACCGGTTCAGATAATCGTCACTGGTGTTGGCCGTCGTGAGCGGGAATCGAACTCGGGTCGCCGGGTTCATAGCGCAGCGCGCTAACCGCTACACTACCGCTCCCCATACGCGCCCAACACACACACGCACGTGCGAGCACGGGGGAATGAAGACGACTGCCCCCACCCCCCTAAGACAAGGCGCACGCACGTTCGTCTTTCACGGGATAAATCACACGTCACGTGAAGAAGGCGCGCGCCACAGTGCGCCCGTTGCCACCGGCACCACGGGGAGAATTCGGACGGGCGCCGTGGGTCTGTGAGACAAGGGGGGAGGCGTCTGCCGGATTTGACGCGCGCCACTCTGGACCGCTCGACGCTCAGGGCGGGTGGGCGAGGAAGCCCCCCACGGCCACGCGACGGCGTTAAATCCCCGGGCTCAATTTCAACCCCCCCCCCCGCCGCCTTCTTCATTGAAGCGTGACTCGCCAGCACGGAGTGCATTTCGCAGGCCGGGCATTTAAAACACAATCAAAAATCGCCACTTTGAGTGATTAGTATGATTGTTTCTCAATTGATTTCTCTCTCTCTCGTGTGTGTGTGTGGTTTTGGGGGGTGAAAATAAATAAATATACTAATAACGCGTGAAACATCCCCCCACCACTTCTGCGGTCTCGACACAGTAAATTCGCTCCCGCAAACTTGAAGTTTAACCATCATAACAATCGATACCGAGCCATACCGTATTGATTAACCTAACAATAGCAACTTATAATAGATTCTGCAGCCTTATAGGTGCATTTGCGGGCACAATCAAGACAAATGATAGGGTTTCCTTTGCATCTGGTAAGAAACGCTCTCACAATTGTTTACAAAAGGGCGTTTTGCGCCCTTTTCAGATGAGCCTCAGTCGCCCGTCAGCCGTGGTTAATGAGACCTAAAATTCAAAGTGATCCATCGATTGAGTGCGAGACAAAGACCGAGAGGGTAGAGGTCACGCAATACTCCATTTATTACAATCAGTGCAACATGCACGCATGTTCCGAACGCCCTCGCAGACACGAGCACGCGTGCCGTCCGCTGCACACACGCGAACTTTTCGCCTTTATTAGCGCCAGCCTTGTGAAGCCTGTGCAATCCCGACCATCATCTCTCTCGGCACCTCCGCGCTATCTGTGTGTCACTATCGCTCAAACTTCCGCCGCTTATTAAAACTCGGCTGAATGAGCGGATGCAGCGAAGATGCCTTCAGGCAAGAACCATAAAATGTCCAATGTTTGTCCTTTACCTGCACATATATCGCTGTTTCACTTGATCCACTGACTTCCGAATGAATGAAATCTAGCCCCGCGGGGGTGAGAGAGGAGAGCTATCCGCCTGCTACAAGTGCATCTGCCGATGGGCTTTTTTTATGCATTCACCTGGATCTGCGTGTATGCCAAATTAGCATGCGGAGGAGGGAGAAAATTAATCATATTCCAATCTGGTATTCAGTGTCATCTGCACGTGAACTCCGAAGCGTCACATATTGATAGGCTACATGGATGTTGTACCTTAGCCGCGCCAATTAGCATGCGTGCGAAAAATATTTTAAACAACTTCATTTGTCAGCCTTGAACATGGAATGAATGGCTGCGGTGTGCTTTTATTCCACGCCCGGGCCTTTATTACGACATATAATGAATAGGCCACTGTCAAAGCTTTCAGAATTTAGGCAAAAATAAACCACAAAGTGAACGTGAAAATTCGTGGCAGGTAATCAACAAAATTGGCTTGACATAGCACTACATCTGCACAACTCTCCAAAGTGACGTTGTAGAGAAGAAAAAAGTTTACGAGACTTCTTTTTTTGCGGGGGCGGGGGGGGGGACGAATCCCGACCAACAATTACCCGCATCGCACCACTTTTATTTCTCAAAATTGCAGCCTCAGTGGCTATTTAAAATGAATCACAAGGCATAACGTGAATGCATTAAAACGCCCGCCGCAATTATAAGGCCTGGGCTAGGTCATTCATCAACGTCACGCACGGCTTGCGGGTGACGGTTCGAAGCCTTCCAAAAAAAATACAAAAATAAAAAATTGCGGGCATCTGTTCCGCTGTCCGCCACTCATTTTGAATCGCACTCCCGGGGAGAGCCACGCAGGGCGAGGAGGTCCCACCAGCCCTCTCCGAGCACTCTGCCCCACTTATTGCCGAAACCTGCAACCGGGGGCAAAAGGGGCCTCACTCACGCACGCACGGCTCATTCGATTTTGGGAGGAAAATTGAGTCCATGGGGGTGGGAGGGTGAGACACTCCTTTGGGACTAGCGCCCTCTGTGGCCTCTTTGCAAAATGATGCCATCGCCCGCTGCCGGTGCTTACTCAGGCCGGGGTGAAGCGGGGTGCCGAGTAGGCAGTGCGGGGCCCTTCCCTGAGAGCAGCATTTAATTACTGAGCACCCATTTGATACTGGCCGAATGCCGCCCCCCCTCCTCCTCCTCATCCTCCCACAGCGCCCGTCCCACGCCCAGCCCGCTCCGCTACCTTATTTTACAGCACAATAAATATTTATAACGCACGCATCTGGAGATGCCTTGCTAGTGGGAGGGAACTACAGAATGCAGCCAACCCCTTCTGGCATTTAAAATCTATTAAAGGCAACAGTACATTCTCAGCCAATCCATTTTCTTAGCACGCTCTGCATACTAACCTCCAGCCATCTCTCCTGTCTGATGTCGTACAAATGCTGCTAATGTCACCGCGTTTGCGCCGACCTTAAGCCGAGTTTTCATTTTCGTTTAACGCTTCCTCCGTAACGCGGCTAAAGGTGCGAGCAAAGTTTTCCCCACCGAATGTACGGCAATGCGAAAGGAATTTCGTAACTCGTCTGACTTTTTCATTTGCGTCGCCGACCGCATTTGCCACCAAGGTATCTGCTATGTGCCAAGCACATATAAATATTTACAAGGCGGCTAATGAATAACAATTAATCATTCATGAGCCCGGGGCTCGTATGACCATGGGGCGATGAGATGGGGACACGCCCACCGGCGCGTTTTAACTCGATGCAACAGCGGAGCAAGGGGGTTTAGAGAAATGCAATAATTTCCTTGTCCAATTTGCAAGCACTCGGGTACGTAACACTGCCCCCACCGGTCACACTATCCAAATACCCTCAGCCGCTTGATTCTCCCACAGGCTGTATTTATTTACCACCTACAAGGCTGCTGCAACGAGGGCCGCTCGGCATCGCTCTTTGTGCCATAACTTAGGGCGGCGTTATTATGTGCCCAGATTACCCAGCGCAATGGCCGGACTACATCATTTCACCGTGCGCACGCCGCCACGCCAGCCTTGGCGTGCGGGGAAAAAGCGGCGACGGCATGCACCGCCACCTTGGCCCACAAATCCATGGTAAGAATTAATTTAACTCCACAGAATTTTCATTAACTCTCAAGGAATTTACGGCCATTAGTTAGTTACTGTACACGTTCACCTGCTTTTAAATCTGCCAAGGAGAGTGTGTGGTAAGGCTGGAATGAAGCGAGCGAGCGAGCTCACGTTTCTTTGCGTGCTTCATTTAGCTGATTTCTGCCAGCCAGGGTCTATGGGGCTTTTCAGAAACCAAGTCAAATTATTTTCAAAGGAGCAGCTTTTCAATTACTTGTGCATGCTACTGCTGGCTGAAAGAGCCCCACTAGAGGAAGCTCCAGAGAGCTCTTCCAGAGTGCCTGGGCCTATTCTTCCACGCTCTCCATTTGCCTCGGAAGAGGCGGGAATATCCACACGTTACCGCACCAGGTGCAATCTGCCGATTACATAACCGTGTTCTACCCGTTTATATTGCTGGGTGGACAGAGGCGGGGGGAGGGGGGTGGAATTCAGAAACTTGGCCACTGTTTCAACTGCCAAGCCCTTGGGGAGAATTTACCCCACGGTAGCACCCCACAAACCGAGCAGAACTGTTAAAAGTGCCGGTCGAAACGAGGGAATGAAGACACATCAGGTTATAGTGAAGGACCCCTCCGAGGAATTTAACAAAACTGCCCCATGGAGGTACTTAAAAGAGGCCTTGCTATCAATGCAGGAGGGTTTAACAGTGGGCAACCCAATGCCTGTGGTTTATAGAACGAACCACCAGATGACTGCAATCTGGAATTAATTGGCCGGATGTGGTGGCGCACACGTGTAGTCTTGCGACTCGGAGACAGGGCTGGTGGACCGTCAACAAGAAATCACGAGACAAATCAAAGTGCACGCATAGCAACGTTGCTCCATACATTTAAATGTTGTTCCCTTGTACGAAAGTGTTTCTTTAAGGTAATCCAGTGTCTTCTACGCATGCCAAATTTGTCAATTAGGAAATGGCCAAACGTGGCCAGCAACTCACTCCTGAAAAACAAGTCTTACTCAGCAAGACTTGTTTTGTGATGTAACGAAACTATTTATAATAAAGCTACCCAACTGGTACATAATAAAAATCATTATTATTATTTGTGACCCACCAAAAGTCCACAATTATTACACCATGAGTTTCATTTTGGCCAGTCGATAAATATTTTGTACAAATTCAATATTCGTGTCTGGCAGGCCTTTGTGACTTGATTTAATATTAAATGGTGTAAAAAAAAATAATACGCTTTACTGAGCACCGTGTGTCTAAGACGAAGTGATCAAAAAGAACATGACAACTGGATATGCTAATAACGTTAATCCTTCACACAGGCGTGAATCCGACAGTTATACACCAAGTAATCTATGCGATGCCACCAGGTTGTGTTGCCTTTTGGGGAGATTCGATACACAAGTCACAACACCGGAAAACTTGCCAAGGTACTAAGTGCAAAAATGTACTGAGGTAAAACATTTTTTTTGTCAATTCATGACTAGGGCATTGGTAGCCGTAGAATGGATTCTGTTCTCTCTATGAGCCATCCCAAGCGGCCTACAACTTGGGAAATTAAAAACACAAGGATTAGACGGAAATTTATCTTGTTAAACTCCATTGTGTGTCCCGCGTCTGGCAATGCCAGCACTGTGTGTTGTTATTTAAAATTGACGCATCTGACGCCACGTCAGTCTTGACCCAAACACGGACGTTTCTTCAACATCCCAATTGAATTGGTTTGGGAAAAAAAACCATTGCTTGATATTAACGATTCCAAAGGATACTCATGAGCACCATGAACTGTCTGACATCCAGTGTGCCAATCTTACTTTCCGAGCAATAGAGTGCAACCAAATTATCACTTGACATGAAATTCTGATTCATCACCAGCATGACAAACGTACCAGCGTTTTCACAGTCTCTTATTAAGAAGTCCTAACTTGGGGACATTGCCAAGAGTTTTTTTTTTGGAATTTGCCATGTAAATTTTTTTTATTTTACCAGTTAAGGCCACAGACGATAGCTCAACGAAGTGGCTTATCACGTGGACATTTATATCAGCAAAATACTCAAAACGCAAGATGGTAAATATGGAGGAAAAAAACGGAGGACCCGGAGAAAAATCTGCACAACCACTGGGAGAGCATGTAAACTCAAAATACATAGGCGTCAGGGTCTGGATCGAACCCATGACCTCATGTATACCAGGCGAGGTAGTTAACATCTCACCACAGTGCCCCCCCCCAACCCCAAATATCATGTTCAAATAATACAAAGTCAAGGGGCAAACCTGCAATTCCTCGCTCATGTCACTGCTGGCAGAAGCCTTCCCCTCTAGAGCTAATTTTTTCCCATGCTGGCCAGATGTCTTGGAAGAGTATACT